>NC_137484.1:2154410-3406320 GCF_918807975.1 Aplidium turbinatum | reverse complement strand
CTCACAGCATCATTATTGACAGCTACCAAGCCTTAAATAAAAGTTGTTATTGCCACATTTTTATGACTAGTCTCCCAATAATATCACGACACTGGCAAGTGATCACTCATCCATGACGTGGAAAGGTATTCACATTCCCAGATTTGCCATGGTAACCGAGTATACTTAGTATAAATGTAATTCAAACATATAGGCATGGCAATATATGACGTATACTAGTTTCATCAGTACATAGCAGATATGCGATTGAAGCTGACATACTTACAAAACCACCAGTATTGATACATGAGCAACACCCAACAAGGAATAAAAATTAAAATCGTTTGGAGACTGGAAAATCATTGCCGCTCCGCAGTTAAAATGGAACCAACGCGAATATATGCAACTGATAATTTCAAAGTTAAAAACGTTTTACAGTATAAAAAAAGGTATAAAACTGCTTTTGATCTGAAAGTTTAGGATGAAAAAAAATTGACAAAGAAAGCGGCCAATTAGTTTTCTCACTTCTCTGCGCCTTAGTGACGTCACTGCTTGCAATATCAGGGTCACTTAGTGGTGTGTTATCTAAGTTATTGTGTTATTGCGTTATCTAAGCACATCCTCACCAACTGCCCCCTTAGCCCTTCATGTGATGACAACGACCTCAAAAAAATCACAAACAATGCTCTTACCTGGCTCCGACACTGGCGTGACAAGCTATGAATGAACTTAGTGGTGTCAAGAGCATGGTGACGCAGAGGAACAAGACGTGAGAATGTGGTTACCTAGAGAGGACGCGCCTTCAGCATCAAGCGTGAAATACATAGATATTGAGACAGTACAGCATCTTAGCAAAGCTGACACCCACGGAGTAAACGGCACAAATGATAAAAATTCATAAAACTACTCAATAACAATGATTGAACTGATAACCTGGCTTCTACAAAATAACCTATTGTATACTAATCAGAGACCAATTGTACATGACGTTACATATACGTGTCGTGACAAGAGCTTGGCTTAGTGTTCGTGGCAAGATGGCGGACGAGGGGACATTAAATTGAATTAAATTATCCGTTGAAAGGCAGTGAAGGTTTCGGGCAAGAACTATAGACGTATCAAAGATGATTGTGAACGCAATAATAACGCAATAACAATTTGCAACAATAACAACGGCCCTCAGAGGGTGGGCTGCATGACCTAGAGCTTTATCTTCCCACTATCGATTTCCCCAACAACGTCTTCATCCAAAGAAATGTAAGTCTTCATAGAGCGATCGAAGAAGTACAACCGGTCACCTTTCATCCTGGCCAGTTCATAACCATCCTGCTTCAGTCCTATCTTGACCTGCTTCATGGTACCAGTGTGCTCCAGAAACTTCCTGATTCTAAAATATAAATACTCAATACAGTAGAGATTCTTGTACTAAGGAACAAAAGCATGATCCTTGTTTCTCTCAGAGTTGAGTTCGAAAGTTGAACTGCGGCAGTTTGGTACCGAACCATGTCGACCAAGGTCTGATCAGTTCGAAACGAAGGTTACGCAGTGGCAGAAGTTCATGATTACACACTTCAGAGTACAATGCTCGGGGTAGGTAAAATTATTGCGTTTCTAAGAATAATAGTGTTAATCAGATTTTCACGTATGCAATGCATACGTGAAAAAACTTACTTTGCAACCGGGTAACATCCCAGCAAGCAAAATCTCTCCTTTTTATATTGATTCAATGTATGCAAACAATGAACAAATAAAAAAGAATGAAATCTGCTTGTTGGGACAGTTTCGTGTCTTGATTGTCAAAGTGATAATCACCTGAGGAAGATGGGCATGGCGTACTTGGGAAGCGCCTCGCTGCAATGGTTGCAGAAGGATTGCAGATCAACCGTCATCTCATCATCGAGAGACAACGCGGCCATCCCAGCACGGCCCTCCTGACCTGTCGAGTGCATTGTGAAGTCAGAGGATTTCGTGGAAGTGGGTTTCGGATAATTCCGAAAAAAAATCTCAAAAAAACAAAACGATATCAAAAAGCCATTTTATTCAGGCATTGATTCAAACTTAAAAATCTAGTTGATGTTTTGTTTTGCAGCTACGAAATAACTAACGAACAATAATTGAAGAGCACAGCTGGCACACTTCATCTGCGCATGCGAGCACTTCGTAGCAGCTACAGTAACATCTTCGAATGAATTGCCAATGCACAAACTTTTGCAAAACCCTAAACCGACACCTCCTACTTAATCTAATTATCAGCAACGCACCTTTGACTTCAACGCCATACACGGTTGCTTCTTGGACGCCGGGAAACGCCGCGATAACGTCACTCACTTCAGTGGTGGAAACATTCTCTCCCTTCCACCGGAAGGTGTCGCCAATGCGGTCACAGAAGTGCATGCCGTAGTTTCCATCTCTCATCATGAGGTCGCCCGAGTTGAAGTACATGTCGCCATCCTGAAAGCGATCAGATGAGGTCACAATAAGAAAACATTCTAAAGATTGTTGTTTGAGACTCAGAAAAGGAACGCAGTCATTTAATATAATGAAAAACAATAAAATGTACTGTTGCTGATGCAATTGTTTAGTTGATCAAAACTAATAGAAAACCACGTTTTCTTAAAGTTGCAAGACCTCAAATAAAGCTCACCTTGAACACGTTTCGTACAATCTTCTTATCAGTCATCCTCTTATCTCCTCTATACTCCGCAGTCTTAGTCATTTGTGTGATCTTCCCCATGATGAGACCAGGCTCATCGAAGCCAACCTCCACGCACCTGGACACAAGAATAACATCCTGTCACCTCCACTGCAGTGCAATGCTGTCTGGGAACGATCAATGACTGGTTGAAAATATTGTCAATCTGGGGTAGTGAAAACATAAATTCTCACTCCCAGAGATGCTCTCAATAAAAGTTGGAAAATTAAACCTAATACTTTTCATTTACATTATACAGGGAAGTCTTTGAGGCGAAATTTAATGCTAGCTGAGACAAAGAAATGTAATGCCTTAAGCGATAGACAAAACAGACACGTGATCTTACCTGCCATTCTTATTCCGGTAAGGTTCTTCTGTGTCGTCGTTGTACCTCACAATGGCGATGTTTGACAAGGCCTACTGGTAACACAATCAATCTAAAGTTAACGTCTTCATACCAGTATGACTTGCAACCAAGATCAATTATGATGAAATTTCCATCATAATAATACCAATTTGTGTCAGATAAATTTATCTGATAAATTGTCAGATAAGTGTCAGATAAATTGACACCAATAACTGGTTGCAAAGTAGAGTTAATGAAAAGTTTCTATCATTAGAATTTTCAGCCAATTCTCTAAGTTCTGGGCAGTGTCCAAGGATAAAGATTCAAATTAACCAACCAATTTGGGTTTCGATGCAAAAATTTTCAGTAAAATTACGTTGCTCCGACTTTAAGTAATTGGATAACTAACACATGACGTCACCTTCATCAAAGGAGATAGTGTCCCGATGGTCCCCACCCTATCGTGGGCGTTCATCAGAAAAATATTCCCTTCCGTGGCTGCATAGAACTCGCGCACACGAATGTCAGGGCCGAACCTGTCCAGGAAGGTCGCCCACACATCAGGGCGGACCCCATTGCCGTACGCCCATCGGATTTTGTTGTTCCTGTCTTCAGGTGACTGCAAGAAACATTTCAACTGTTCATCGTATTTTCTAAAGTATATAAGACTTAGAACAGGCTACGTGAACATCGTTGTCGTGTGAGCCTCTGGGGCTGAAAGTCTATCCTTTTACCACCCCAGATTCACGATGTTCCCGGACTACATTGGAAGGCTACTAAGAGCAGCCAGTGTTTGGTTTCATCATACCCATAAAGCCCGATACCCGTACGAAGACGGTTGAGGCGCACCCACGCCTGTCTCTGTATTGTTGGGCCGATGGGACGGGTGTCGGGGTCGGGATTAACGAATGGAGTCTGGTGGTGCTTGGAACTTTCACTGAAAGTTCCATTTAATAAACGTGTTCCATTCGTAGAGATGCTTCAACCAAAGTAACCCACATACAAAATGGCGGACACGGTAGCTAATTCCCCCCACAATCTTTAACAATCGCACATAATTTAAACAGCCACATACTAATCATTGAAGTTTTAATGAACCCTGCATGATCCAACCCACCGATGGCTGCAGGCAAACATATCGCAACGTCTCCCCAATGTACTGGACGACAGTGACGTTGTACTTCTGACAGTCGCTTAAGAAATTCGACGCAGAAAATCGTTTCCGGACAGCCAAGGTTAGACCTGGGAAAATATTGCTATTCGTTGGAAGCTTTCAATAATTGTTAAAGATTTCGACGGATTAGTTACGCCAGGGTATTGCCAGCAATACTATAACTCGCTTACAAGTATTAAGATTGATTGATATACCGGAAAACAATTACTCTATAATGCAGACAAATGCAGCAATGAACAACAAGCAAATATGCAACTTTTTCATTTGTGAAGCTTCAGAATCAGATAACCCTACCCATTTCCCAACGTTGAAGATTAAAAACTATAAAAGATGTAGCACAACAGGCTACCAGCGCAATTCTTTTTTCATCAATGTGAAGCCTTGAGAAGTGAACACTTTAAATAAAACAATTAAGCAATACATGATTGTTATTGGCAGTGACTGAACCTTCTCACCGCAATGTATAGTGGCCGACACCCCGCACATGCACCCGGCCATGTGATAGAAGGGTAAGGCGCAGTACAAGATGTCATCATCCCTGTATCCGCACAGGATGGGCGCGCTGCCACCTGACGTCACCTTGGCGTGGGATATTCTCACTGCTTTGGGCTTCCCTGAAGTGGTGAAGACCATTTGTTAAGATTTGTAGCCGTGGTGACAGAAACAACAGGGTATAGTTTTTTAACAGTTTGCTGAGCATGAGTTTGTTGGGTTCTTCATTTTTCACCAAGATCAACCAAGCACTTCAACCATCGAACTATTATGTTCTCTAGCAGCACAGCTATGGTTGATACATGTTTATGTATATATTAAAAATTACGACTAGATATTGGCATGGTGACTAGTACCTGGTAAGTCTCTTCATAGTATGACAAATTGTAATGAAAGTTGGATGGGTTATACAAAATCTTAAAGAGTTCAACCATAACTACTCTTACAACTTAGTGAATTTGTTTATAAACGACCTCAAACAGTCATATGTACATAGGTGCTGCTGTCATGCTTAGAGATGCATACAGCAGCAAGGTAGGTGTGGAAGCAGAAGAGCTGACAAACAAGCCCAACGATGAAGACAGTCACCAGTTGTTCCGGACGTGTATATGTAGCATGCCGTGGTGGAGAGAGGGAAGCGCGGTCTCAGATCCTTCTCCAAGTCGTGCGGTGATTGTTCGTCTGTGAACAATTCGTAAGTTCAGATTGCGGTTTAACCTGGTTCATCAAAACATTGAATCCAGTGACATTGACCAAGCTAATGGTAATAAATATAAACTCAACGAAACCAAAAAAGAACAGAAGAAGAATGGATACAAGATACGTATATGGCATCAGAGTGTATTGACACGTATGTCTACAAAAGGTTTCCTTTGATAATAATTAATCATCTTCGTGGTTTCAGTTCAGTTGCAAGGTTCTCTCAAACTCCAGATCCCGGTATCGAAGCCTAATTTCGACCTTTTCCCACAACATTGGATGTCAGGGCACGGTGGCAAACTGCTGATGTTGTAAGCGTGAAGGCTCAGCAGGGCCGACCTTGAATCGTCTACGATGTTTTGTCATTAAGATTGTATGAATGTATATTAACCCCAACGTTTGGACAAGCTGCGCCTTGCATGGGCAAAGAAACTTATTATCTGTATGTATAGATTCACTCCCTCCGCAACCTATGTGTTGAGGATTCATGCATACGTCTGCAATTCTTGGTATTAGCTCACAGAGATATGATGAGTCATTTCACGTCATCAATAAAATAGCAGCGTTGAACATTGAAAATTGCTTTACTCTATCACACAAATACTTGTTGTGGTGAACTCACCTATGATGGACTTCAAAGTTTGGCAACCATCACTCTTACCGTCGTACTTTATGACCAGCATATCAATGTCGTCGCGTATTTCATCGACTGCCTAGTGACAAGTACTGCTTATAAATATTCTCAAGTTGTCGGAACTTTAAAATAATGGTTTGAAAATAAATTATTTACTGAATTTGTGAACAAATTTGCAAAACTCTACGAAAACAACTCAATAACCAAGTCAGACAATCAATATTCGGATACTTTGTCGTTATGTTATACTACGAGTTACAGGGTAGCCTGTCAACGCTTAAAAGAATGCCGGTTCACCTCCCACTTAGAGCGCAAGGCTGTATATTGACAAGATACTAAGTGACGTAGATGGAGGTGGGAACTGAGATTGCCTCGATTTTAATTTGATTCAAATTGTCAACCACACAACATGATCCTAAATACAAGATAAGTTACCTTTTCCAACACTTCTTCTCCTCCGAGTATCAACAGTTTAGCTTCGCTAACCTTCAAACTGTGGATCAAAACCTTCAACCTTAAGTTGTAGTTGATCAGACTGATCTCTGCACCGAGTCGCATGCTGGCGAGTAGGACAGCCACGTACGCCGGCTCGTTGCTCATCATCAGGGCTATCTGAGGCAAGTCAGTCATTATGTTACGTCGATTCAACCTAACAAAAGTATTCCTTTGTGGTAGAAAAGTTGTCTTCTTCACAAATTGGCAAAAGCACAAAACGAGTAAAACATTGCAGCCGTGATGATTGAACCATAGAAGGCGGCACAAACTTTAACAAGTTCACAAAATAATCAAGATTTATTTTCTCAGAAGCACTGAAACTTATACATACGACAAAATATTGTGTAAAACCAGACGGAAACACATAATTTGTATTAGCACCAGTCATGCCTAACGCAAACAAGCCACTAACGTAGGTAACCTGCTAGAATAACGACTTTACAACTATATACAGGGTGGGCCAAAAGTAGGCTTACAGTTATAAAGAGTAGGGTTTGGGTCTAAAAGTAAATTTATTGTTTTCATGTGGGTACTTTTAAATTTAACCAGATAATTTGAAGCAAGCTTCATCTGACCGGATGATTTTGTCCAACATTTCAACTTGTTCTCCAACAAATTGGTCAAAGTTTAATAACTGTAAGCCTACTTTTGGCCTACCCTGTTATATTCAGTATGCATGCATTGTTATATTACCGTCCAAACAATCGCACCTCATATATGCATACCTGATCTCCCTGCTTCACACCGAGTTGGTGAAGCGCTCGCGTGGCCTTGTTGCCCCATTCGTCCATCTGTCTGTAAGTCCACACTTCATCCAGGTACAGTATGCACGGCTTGTCAGGTGTGGTCTTGGCAAATGAATGCAGGCTAGAGATGAAAACCTCACGGTTAGGTATATAAAGTGACGCAACACTAACTGACGTCACTTCTACTGGTTCTCTTCTACTTTTCAATTTCTCTAAAATTTGAAAGGCATATTCACACCAATCCTTTTCAGAAGGCACAAAAATGATATTGAAAAGGCACGCCTATGCCAATCTTGCCAAAAGTGCCAACGAAATGAAAGTTGTCCTTCGCCAACTTAACTTGCTCGGTCTATATCTTCGTCGGTGAGAATGTCCACAATATTTGTCCATGCAGTCAACAATTTCAATGAAGTTAACTTACAATACGCCGCGATACTCCTCTCATGGAGGGCCACATTTACACAACGAAAAAATAAGTAGTTTCTTGGCTGATAAGTCTGAGACAATTAGCCCATGAAAAAATGAAACATGACGAAAGCGCCATACTCTTCAGCATATAACTGCGATTAATTACATCCAACAAACCCAAAATAAACCTGAATAAAACGCTTACATCACCTCTCTGGCAAAGTCATGCCTTGCTCGATTCTGGCTTGGATTGTTTTTGTGAAAGTTTTGAGGCGTTTGAGATAATCCAAGTCTTCAGGTAACCATGGTAACATAAACTTCACCACCTGCCAGCCTAAGAAGGCGGTAGTCAGGGCAGATGTTACGGTTAATAACAAATTGTTCATTTTAACTACCATCCTGCAATTAATTGTTCGAATTAGTAGGTAAGTTTGATGCAGCATTCTTTGGAGTGTCAAAGCAATTTTAAGGTAAAACCAGGTTAGGGTTAGGACATTTAATAAACTGTTAGAAAACATTTCAGGTTCAATGCCATTAAAAAGATCATGTGGCGTGTTAAGACAATTTGTTGTGCGGTGTTCATGCTACTGGCTTACTACATCCTGGTACAATACATGCGCAGATTGGTTGATAAAGGATTAAAACATTGTCATCATATAACTCTAGACATTAGCACCTCAACTAATAAGTGCCGTCATACGTTGAGTGACGTATTGTTATTAGACGGCTGATCTATTTTGATACAACACGCAAAGAAACATTCCGGAAATTGTAATTTCAAACCAAAACTAAGCTTCGACAATTACAAATTGTTTTATAATGAAGAAAAAATCATCTAAAGAGCATAACAAGTAAATTATTAATAAACTCTCATAATAACGTTGGCTATTATAACTTATCAAAGCATATTACACCACAAACGAGGGATTGAAAGAACTAAACAATGGCAAAGTTTAGAGCATGAGGTGTACAGAAGTTAAATGGTCGGTTAAAAATGTGAGAAGTTTTTCACCATGGAATGTTTGCATGATCGAACAAAGGTGTAACTCACAACGAACATTTAAAAATTTTAATCTCTACGACTACCAAGAATCTAAACAGTAGTGTACGATGTTGCATACGCAAATATCAAATATATCGAACTGAGTCACAAGCATTGAGATGTGAACTTATCGGTTGCACAGAATCAATAAAGTTCAAAAGTCAAATTGAAAACGGCTTCTGAGAACTAAAACAAGGTTTGTCAACCACGATTAGCGATTAGTTGGAACAAAGCGTCCGATTTACCTTCTAAGCTGGTTTGTAAGATTACAAATTCGGCCTTAGAGCCCAGTCTGAACAGTGATGACAGAATTGCAAGTGGGAATTAAACTATGGAAGCAAAGCCCGGAACCAGCTCTAGACCGAAATTGTATCTGAAGCCAGACATTAGCACAAACATTTTATGATGAATCATATCAGCAATGACAAGCAAGCCTTTGTGAGAGTCTACAAACTATATAAAACGAAGGATCGGATCTGATGTGGAAAGCCTGACGTACAATTCTGCACCATACACGTCCTGCAAATAGATTGATTGGCAGAGCGAGATGCAGTGAAACCAGAATGGACCGTTGGTCGTTGGTGCATAGAAATATAAGCACAATACAGACGTGCAGTTACCCAGTGGCGCAAGTCAATACAACATCAGCACGAAGCAAGCCTGCAATAAAACCAAGTGGCAACTTACAGCTTTTTAAAATATAAAATAGAATCAACTTGCTAAGCGTGAATGTTGTCAGGAAGATTATTAACAATAATTCACTAAATCTTCATCCACTGACAGTTGGCATGGACAGTATGGACACTACAAAAATTCATTAACATACATTGTATACGAAATAAGAAAAAAGCTTTATTAAAATTCTTATCTATTTACGAAAAACCATTAAACGATTATTTTACTGTTCGTTTAAGTCTGATAGGATTGTTCACTTTGTGAGTTTTTCATCTGCCTGCATTGCATTGAAGCTACATGTGTATGACCACTGAATACCATTCAATTTGCTTCAATATAATTGCAATAATATGCAAATATTCATATTGGACATCGGGGCGATAACCGCTTCCGTTCATCTCATGTGATATTGTTCAGCAACTCTCCTCAAATATGACATCATACTTTGTAAATTCAGGTGTTCTTGCAGGCCTACAACACGTATTAGCTTTGCGTTTATGACGTTAGGCTTAAGCTTTTCATTGGATTAAAACAACAGAGTTTCATTTGAAGTCAGACCAGCAAAGAAACCCTCGCAACAAGATCGAGCATTGCAGATGACACCAATGCACGAGATCTTAATGACAAGCAGTTATTGGTACATGCGTTATGACGTCATCAACACAGTATTGATCAATTCAGTGAAATAAAAATGTGGGGTTGAAGGAAACGACCCAGGGCGGTGATCACCGACCATGCCTCCAGTCCACAAGTTATCAAGACCACATGGGAGGATGATCAATTCCTGGTTAAGACGCAAACGAGATCGATTTGAGTTTACCCGAAACAACTCAGCCCCAATTTGTGGAGATTTACAACATACAACTGATTTTTGTTTTTTCAATCGTAACTGTAACAACAATAATAATTCTACAATAAGGTATATAGCCTGCTCAGCAATGAGGTTTCATCTACAAACATGGGTAAAAAACATACCATAATTACAATTGCTGGAACCAATAGGTTATAATAATTGATCTAATAAAAAAGCTGAGTACTCCTTAAACCCTGATCACTCCACTGTCCACGTCCTTCTGCAAGGCTTCCGTCAGTTGTATATAGGACTTCAGCTTGTGCTCGAGGAAATACACGCGATCAGTGCCGACTGTGGATAAGTTGTATCCTTCCTTTTGCAGATTCACTTTCCGTTGCTTCACTGTCCCAGTCACCTCCATCTCATGGAGGACCCTGTGCAATGTGCATGACAAGGAAACGTTTGCGGTGATATAATCATTGAGAGACAAGGTATGCTTAAAGATGACAACGCGGGTGCTAACTGCGTAGGAATGCCACTTCAAAGGATAATTCACGGCCAGTACGCATATTTGTAAAAGCTTTGAACTAGCAACGATCAACCAGGTTAGGCCTAAAGCTAAAAGTCGGCTTCCTCATCTTCCCGCCGGCTGAATGTAAATCTCCAATCACCGAACTAGGATAGTTCTAACATTATTTCAAACCCAATAAACATGAGCTTGTTCCAACTGAACCAATCGCACGGTTTCAACACTACATTGTCCACTTGTAGATTATGTGGAATGTAGATCAAAATGATGGTCGTTACCTCACAAAGATGGGTCTCGCGTAGGAAGGCAGTGCATCGCAAATGTGGCTGTACAAGCGCTCGAGGTCCAACTCGACATCATCCTCCAACACCACAGACACCATGCCAGCGCGACCGTCACAATCTGTTCCATTAATCATAAACTATCAGTGATGGAGATGAGAGCAACCGTAATTTAACATTTCATATCACTGGTCCACACATTCTGCGCATGCAAGGTGAAGGGTAAATAAACAACGACTTACTCGGGATTTGAATCCCGTATGCGTTGGCTTGCTTGATTCCGGGAGCTTGAGCGACAGTATCCCCAACCTCATTGGTGGAAACATTCTCTCCTTTCCACCTGAAAGTGTCGCCTATGCGGTCACAGAACTGGACGTGGTAGTCGGGTGTAATCTTGACAAGGTCGCCAGTGTTGAAGTATTTGTCGCCCGTCTAGTGAGAGAACTAACCAATGAGTTTGCAGGTTAGAACGAAAAATAATAAACACAAAAAATTAACAAGAAAAGAGTGAGATTCTGATAAAGTCAGATGAGATTTCGACTCAAGTTGAAGAAATCCAACAAAAGATAGACAAACAACTTGGTGCACCCAACAGATATTGCTTGACAACATGATCAACGAAACAAATCCACGAGGCAAAGAAAAGCTTTGAAACTACGAATATTGGGCAAATCTATTGGAGCATAATTAAATTGATTTGTTTAAACGTAAAACTACAAACAAAACTGAAAGCTAACCCATGTAACAAACTGAACCAGAACAGCAAAGCATTTTAAACGAACTGACAACACGTGTTGTGTTCGTGATAGAAAAAGTAGCGTAGACGGTTGGGAGGTTTGCTCAGTTGTCATGAAATTGCTTTCTACTGTTGGGGTTGGCGTGCTTGACGCTTTTAATTTCCGGAAGTTATCCTTCATGCAAACCGGAACACAGCGGATTGGCGCAGAACGGTTTTATTGAAAATATATCATCGCTGATAACATATCATCGCTATCTTCTTTTTAAGGAGCCACGCAAACTAGAGGGAAATGAAAACAATCAGATTTCAATATGCAGTAGTTCGTGGGAACCTTAAAGACGTTGTGCAAGATCTTCTTCTCCGTCAAACTCGCCTTTCCTTTGTATTCCGAAATCCGAAAGTCTTTGGTCATTTTACCAAGCAATAACCCTGGCTCATCATTGGCGGCGCGAATCACCCTGAAGAGGCAACACCAACACAACAACTTGTTAATGAATTGTTTGATGAGTTCACATGTATGAAACGGAACAAAAATGTAGAGATAATGGGGGTTGTTGCAGCAATGAGTTCACTAACTTATCGCTGCTAGTACTACACTAAAACTGTAACACGTGCGTTGGTTTAGTGACGTGGCAACATGAATTTGAGTGACGTCACAATTCCAGCATGAACCTCGCAGACAAGAGCTCATCAAAAAGTTATTCAGTTGCATGTTTTCAACGTCACTAAAACAAAGGACACAGTGCAAGTTTTATAGTTATCACCTCGTGAGCAATTAGGTCGCACCGGTGTTTGGTAGATGATTAACATGCAGTATGCCTGGTCAGGTCAATGTCGGTTGAAATAATATCATTGAACGTTAATGTACGGAAGTTCGGACTCATCCTTGGGTGCAGAGAAGAGTCAAATGGCAGAGTAGCAACCAGTAAAACGCTACAGATGAATGATTCGCGACATCCCGTTACGTAGGAATCTCGTACAAAGGTAACAGCATAGCTATACATTCTTACATCCTTGTGTATATTAATTGATTCAAAAAAACAATATCATATATATAATTATATATATCAATATCAACAACAATCGTTTATTCGCATAATTTTTCATTATCTTTCACATTTCAACACGAACTGTGACCACCTTTAGTCTTTTATTGTCCATCACCTATAAAACTCGCTTGGGCATAGAGTCGATTAAATTTTCGCATTTTTCCTGTATTTGTTCGTTGTGGTACCAGAGCTGAATTATGGCTTCTGTCAGCTTGGTTTTGGTTGTACAATCTTTTTTGCGGAGACGAGTTTTTACGATTGACCATAAAGTTTTCGACAAGATTTAAATCTGGTGAGTTTCCAGGCCAGTCTGACACTCTTATCTTGATACTGAAAAGTTTGGGTGTTTATCAGGACAATCGTTTCTAGCACTAGTTGTAACGTTCACCTGATGAAAGTGAAAGTAAAAGCAACAATAAACAGGATGGTTTATTTCTTCACTGACGTTTCGTGCACCATGAAAATGCGCATCCTCAGAGCGAATAACATACAAAATAAAGTGTAGAGTGTAATAATAGTGTAATAATAGTGTAGTGTAGTGTAATAATAGTAGAGTGTAATAATAATTACTTTCATTTTTCAAAATTTTTGTTTGAAAAATGATTAGTTAAAGTCGCTTTGAAACCGTTTCGTACCATCGGCAATACTTTATCACTACCAAAAGTCCCAACCCCTTTTCACAATAAATGTGGTGCTGTTTATGAAATTCCGTGTAAGGATTGTGAAGCAATTTGTATTGGCCAAACTAAACGCAGCATAAATTTCCGGGTCAAAGAACATCGCAGAGCTGTGAAAAATATGGAAGATGAAAAGTCAGCCCTTTGTTCACACATGCTGAAAGAAGATCACAAAATTAACTGGTCAGAAACAAAAAATTTGAAAAATGGAAGTAATTATTATCAACGCACCACGGCAGAAAGTTGCTACATTAACATTACATCATAACACTACAACGTACTCAACCGGAACGATGGAAATCTGTTACCCAAAGCTTATAAATCGTTATTGTCTTGACATGCAGGCTTCATGCCTACTTAACATAGTTGGAAACGTTATTGTAATTTAATTTTGTCTCGAATTTCTGTTGGTCTTCACTGCTTCGAATTTATGTTTATTGTTGGAAATTTTTACGTAATGTAACGTGGAAAGTAACCGCTCACACATCATTGACCGATCTTTAAAATGTCGCGTGTTTTATGTTTTCTTGCCTTCAATCGCACTGCAGTATATAACTTTGTAAAATTTTATTTTGTATGTTATTCGCTTTGAAGATGCGCATTGTCATGGTGCACGAAACGTCAGTGAAGCAATAAACCATCCTGTTTATTGTTGCTTTTACTTTCAATTTCATCAGATGAACATTGCAACTAGTGCTAGAAACGACTCTTATCTTGTTTAATTTGAACAAATTGGTCACAATTTTTTATGTATGGCAAGGAGCAAGGGTCTGTTGAACCACCCCGGACCATCTGAAAACGTCTGAAATGACGCAATAATGTGTAATCTCATTAAACTGCTCTTACTAAAGCCTATGAACTAACAGTATTAAACAACATGACTACCATAATCGAAATCGGGATAAGATTGAATGACAGTATCTTCAAAAAACGTGAAAAAACTGTCCTGAGTCAATTAATATACACAAGGGTGTAAGACGAGCAAGGGCGCTTCAATAGCAAACGACTACCTACCTTCCATTGCTGTCTCGAATTATTTCATCCTTGTCGTGGTCGTACTTGGCTACTGCGGCAGAGCCAAGGATCTGAACAGAACAAAGGTTCAATCAGTAGATGATGACGTGTGATATTGCAGCGGGACTGTTGGAATCTATTGGAAAGAATTATATGCTGCCGAAAGTGGGGACAATGTAAGTCAGGATTTCACGACATTGCCCAACAGCATACACTGGTGTGTTGCGAGTATTTTCTTGCAATCTTTGCACTCCGCGAGGACGACTGCAGAAATGTTTCAGATCAACGTCATGTGTGCAACATGCGTCAGATCAGTATCTGCTCCACTCCCTCGGTCACCTTCCCTTCAATAACTACGCCCAACCAATCTATTGCACCAGTGCTGGGTTCAATAATTAGCATAAGTGAGGAGTGAAAGCCGGACCACATCAAGTGAGCGTCATATCCGCTACGTCATTTCAGGTTAATTAGAAGTTGATTAATGTTCTCAATATAAGCAGTTTCATTGCTGAATATAATCTGTGCTTGTTAAAGCTTGGTCGCGATGGAAGTTTCCCCCGCCGCGTATAAGTAAGGTAGTTAGAAAGTAAAGTCTGAACAGATGAGTTTCTTGGCACAAAGACAAACAACCCGGCACTTACCTGCATCAACGGGCTGCACGTTCCAACGCAACCAAACTTGTTGAAATAATTCACGAAGCCGACGTTGCCCTCAGTGGCGGCGTAGAACTCGAACACGTGGATATCTGGTCCGTACCGGTCGATGAAAGTTCGCCACACGTCAGGACGCAAACCGTTGCCGACCACAGCGCGCACTTTGTGGTCGCGATCGTTGGGGGTCTGAGGGGTTGACGACAACCATGAGACAAACCCCGTCGGCCGTGATACATTGCAGAGGTGTCATTGTCTAGTCATTCTAGTGCAATTGCTGTACAATTGTACATATTATCTGTCTGAAGGGGGGTTGTTTCAATTCAACATTTCAATGGCAACTTAGCAGTTTGCCATTTAGTGAAGCTACACTGAGTTGTTAAAGTTTCATAGCAAATTTCCGTTATATTATGATACTTCATTTCATCTACTTGTTCCTTTACGGTACGTTATGTTTTAACAAATAAATGCTTGTTCATCATCAAGCCAGATCAAGTCGGATTAGTCTCACAATATAGCATTGTTATGGCTAGAACGTTCTCAAATCGAAATCAACAAATTTTCAAATAAGATTCTTAAAAACAATTCACAGAACCCAGTAATAACAGGCCGTGTATTATAAAAAAAATGCAAAATGTTTTCGGCAATATTATATCGAGCTAGAGATGTAAAAAAACGTTTTTTTTTTGTTTTTAAAAAAACGAGCTCGTTTTTTTTGTTTTTTATCGTTTTTTTTGTTTTTTATTCGTTTTTTTTGTTTTTTTTACCTATTTTTTTATTAAATGTCACAATATGCAGCAATTAGGGTAAACTCATTGCAATAGCGTCTCTTTCAACAAAAAAATAGTCTCATAACTCGTATAACATCTTTCAAATGAGACAATATGTCTCTCAAGTCTCAACACACGAGCCATAAAGGTTTCTCATCGTCTCAAATAGTAACACAGTGTCCTATGGTTGGCACATCTCAAGTATTGTCTGTAATTTGGTTCAGCCAGTTGTTAAATGCAGTACCACACTCGTGTACAGTTTCGAAGCCACCTGGGATTTTGGTTAATGGGCATGTTACGTTAGGACCAGGTGGTCAGGGTCCTGTTTCTCTACTTCACAAAGGCACTTTTCACCAGCACACCACATCATTACCAGTACAACGTCAAGAGATTGTTCCAGTTGATGTGCATTTGGTGCAAACGTGATGAAAATCACACAAGCGGTTCTCGAGTTATAAGTGAAATAACCTTAGCCACTTAGTGGCTTTATAAATAAGGAGCAATAGAAAAACGGCCATATCTCAAGAACCGCTCAACATATTTACATAAGTTTTAGCTCTACCCCCATGTTTTATGGGGTGGGCTATCTGTTTATGAATATTAAAACAAGTTTTGGCTACTACTTTTTGAGCTAAAAAGAAATTAACCTCTTGTCGTTACGCACCAATAAAACCATGGTGCGTAAATTAAAAAAAAAAATAATTGGGTAGAAGAAAGATTGATGACAAGTTTGGCAAAAGCAGTGTAGTGCTAAATTCCCAACTTTTAGCCCAAATCACATTTAAATGTAGCGAAAGATGGAAACGTTTTGATGTTTTTTTATTTTCCCTGAAGAAATTCAATAATCCTTTGTGACGTCATAGTCATGTTTGTTTTCCCTTAATCACACCATTGTGCTGTCATAGACATGTTTAAAAGAAGTATGGTTATTGGTTGCACTTAATCCATCCAATTTGAACTAGTTTGCAGAACTTTGAGACTTTAGCACTTTTTTTGTTTTTGCCTAACTTTTCGTCAATCTTTCCTCTGCCCAATAAAAAAAATTAAAGTTTGCATCATGGTTTTATTGGTGCGTAACGACAAGAGGTCAATTTCTTTTTATCTCAAAAAACAGTAGGCCTAGTTCTCAAATAAAATAAGTTTTCATCTTTGATGTTTGTTTTGTATCTTTATCCTGCATTGTGGGAATATGGGTAAAACTTTATTCTTGTCAGGAAAAGCATTATAAAGCATTTATTCACTATGTGAACACTGAGCACTGAGCAGTGCTGAAAAACTCCACTTTAAAGGAAAAATTTCTTCATTCAAGGTTGGTAGAATGGTAGTTACTAGCAATAGTCAACATGTAGCTAACTGCTCTTGGCTGATGCTGAGCTTCGTCGGAGTCTGCCTCGCTTTCTGACCTAGTCTTATTCTGAAACGATCCCTGTTCCATATCTAGAAAGCTAAAACCTCAATTGCTAAGGTAACAGGGATCAGTTGTCAGTAGATGTTACAGAAAATATATTTCACACTTATTCAGTGCATCGTCAGTTCTCTGAATAGTCAACATGGGTGGTGGGCATTTGAAAGGAACATTAACCTAAACCTTTTCTGACAAATGCACTAACTTTTGACAGCTAAAAATATCAGTGATAAGGTCTCTTGCATTATATGTCCCAAATAATCTGCAAGAAGCATCAATGACGAAGTGTCCAATCCAAGATCTTACAACACACGAAAAGAATACTTCTGTTTTAACATTTATAAAGCAAAACATGTTTAAACAAGCTATTGGCAATAGCTTGCATTAGTAAATTACCACGTCCACAAACAAGGTAAATGTGTGTACTGAATACTGCCACCTTGTTTTGTCAAAATTTCGTCAACCCATTGAGTGTGTACAAGAATAACCAGTACCACAGTATACTAACATCATAGGCTAACTTCCATAAAAGGAAAAAGAAATTAACTCATCTACATTATGTCATGTATCAAATTTCATTAATTCAATGTTTGTCAGGTCTACTGCCACAAACATGCCAGAGAATGAAGAAGAAAGCGAAACAACATAGGTCCTCATAGGACTATGCAAGAACATATGCTGCCAAACACAAACACTTAGGAATTTCAGCACACCAATAAAACTATTTTTAATAATTTAATGTTTTTCAAGAGCACTATAATGAAACTAAGCTGTAAATTGCAAAAAAATTGCAACTTTTTCAGAAAAATATGAAAAAAAACAAAAAAAAACAAAAAACGAGTGTTTTTTTGGCTCAAGTTTTTTTTGAAAAAAAACACGTTTTTTTTAAAAAAAACGGTTCGTTTTTTTTTGCATTTACATCTCTATATCGAGCCCTCGACAAGTATTAAAAAACTGATTTGAATTATAGAAAATGCGAGAATTAGTTAGGTGACATAAAGCATCAAAACACAACACGCGCGACGGTTAACTAGATACGTTTAAAAACATATTCGTTATATCAAAACATGAGCCACTTAAACGTATTCAATTAACCATCGTGCGTGATTTGTTTGTTAGATCATATCTCCAGCATATTTTATCTCAGTGCAATACAAATCAGTTGAAAACTTTTAGTAATTTTTTTAAAGTCGTGTTGTTGCTGGGTTTGTCTCTGTATGGCTCAACAAAGGAATCTCTGCACCAAAATTGCACCCTTAAAAGCTACACACATTTTGTCCGAAGAAAAACTATAAACCATACCGACCTTTATACATCACTACGCTTTAAAGTGACAAACAAACTCGTGTCGCCGATATGGCTATATACTCACAGCAGGTTGATTGCAAACGTATCGTAACGTTTCACCGACATATTGTGCAATTGTAACTTTGTATTTCCGACAGTCCGACCAAAAATGACTTGCGGAAAACTTCTTTCGAATGACGATAGAACAACCTAAAACAAAAGAACAACTGTCCAATAAACAAAACCATGGGTAGTATCATGATATATTGGTTTAAAGCTACGATTTTTCATCATAAACTGCTGTCTACCCTGCCTGTCACCTGGTCTTTGTATGGAACAATTTTAACAACATAGTCAATACGGTATTATTAGATCAGCAAAACAGTCCATCTCAGTCAGCAGACATTGAACCAATGTCAAAAACGATTGATTTGCTGTCTGGGATTCAGCAGGCCACCAACACAGCAATGCCAACCCAACATTCCGAATCAAACCAGCCGCCACTAATCTCCCTTTCGTTATTTTGTGCGGATTACAACTAGAGATGTACCGATACCGATATTTTGGCCGATACTTTGGTGTTACAAAAAGAAGCAATTTTGGTATTTGCAAGGAATTATATCAAATGCTAAGTTTTACCTTATTTGCATAAAACTATTAAAAAAAGCTTTCAATTGGCATTATTTATTAAAGACTCAAGAACCCAATCTCAACCACATTGTTGTGTCATAATAGTAGGTTTTAGTAATGAAAGGCCACCGTGATTGAGGACTGGGGTATAAGGGAAGAAACATTACATCATAATTGGGGTTTCTGAAAAATTAATAAAGTGTTTGCGCAAACTCTCCAAATAGGCTATCAGCCTATCATACTTAATAATAAGATGTAAAATGTAAACCAAGTGATTTGTGTAGTCGTACAAAAACTATTCGACAAGTAATGTGCAACCTAATGGCGCTTGTCGTTTGGTTGAAAAGCTTTTGCCAGGCCAAGATTACCCAGGTAGCAAAAATGTATAATTTTGCATCGTTTTTACGTTGCTAAACGTTTAAAAAAAACGTGTAACTTGGTTGTTTTTAGTAAGCTGGTTCTATCAGTTTGGGATTTAATTTCTACCTTTCGTTGTAATAAACTCACCAAGCTTAAACAATGTCATGGTAGAATAAGTAGGCTCAAAAGTCAAAATGAAAGCAATGTGACTACGAATCCTCACTAAACTTATCAATAAATGGTCTTGTTGCGCTTAAGATGACAACCTCATTGTGAAGAAAGGAGCGTTCTTTCCGGCTATCAGCACAAGGTTGAGCACTCACTAGTACAGCGAGCAGTTGCGATTTGCTAATCACAACGGTGTAGCTTCCACACTAGCCATTTCAATTCTTGTCGATGCCAATTCTTGCTACAAAACGGCTGCCGAGAAACATATAGTTGATGTTGATTGGATTGTCCAAATGGCTAGCGTGGAAGCTACACCGTTATGGTTAGCGAATCGCAACTGCTCGCTGTATTCTGTGCGTCTCTTTTGCGGTAGCATTGTCCCTGACATAATAATGCATCTCAGTAACACCTCAACTGCGTGCGACTAATCAAATATTTATCCCGGCTTGAACCCGATTAACACCGTTCTTTCAACCTTATTTCAATTGTATTAAAAATCGCGCGAGAACATGTTGCAAAGCTTTATCTTTGCTAAAAGCAACTTCTTGGACGGCAATATGTTGAGCTGTTGCTAGTCATAACACTGCACTTGCATTCGAAAACAACAAATTTGTTAACTTTTACTGGGTCTCCCTATACAATGTTCATAATTGGGAGCAATTTTATTTACTCAAAGCACATCTAAACAGCAATCCCACAAAAGTTAAGCAACGCCTGGCAAAAAGCACCCACCGGACTTGATTGCACCGCCAACAGCCATCAGTGAGGCTGCGCTGTGGTAGAGAGGCATGGCTGTGTAGAAGACATCATCGATCGTTGGTTCGCACATGGCCATCAACTCAGCACCACTCCAACACTTGTAGGTGTCCATCTTGACCGCTTTTGGGAGGCCTGTAAGCAAAACATGTTAGTCATGATGTGTTTTCATATATCGCGCACTTAATGAAGTATTAATTATGCATTAAATGAAGTATTAATTAAATGAAGTATTAATTATGCATTAATTAGAGTGCCTGTATATATGCAGACATTTCTGAATAAATACAGTTTGTTTGCAATGGCTAAAAAACAACAAGTCGAAGAAACGGAAGTCTTCATTTTCCAGCAATCTAATTAGTCCAGTGGTTCCCAACCGGGGGGGAATTCCCCGCTAGGGGGGGAATTTTGCAATTTTCAGGGGGACTTTGGTTTTAGGATTATAAACCTTTTTAACCCTAGTAAGTTGGCCTAGACTAGAGCGAGAGGAAATTATCATTAGATTAACTCCGATTATTTAAGCAACTGTGTACTGACATGGATGCAGGCCATCACGTATAGGCCTACTTCTTTTTCATACAAATACTCGATGGCTTTCAAAAGGAAACGTAACCAAGTGAGTGTTTGAGCTCAAAGACAAGCTTAAATTATTTTTTGACCTTTAAATGAAATTAGAATTTGTTTCATTGCTGAATGGACAGATGGATTAGATTCCTTGTTTATTTGGTTGATATGTTTAATCCATTGAATAAACTAAATCTAAAAATGCAAGGGAAAATCATCAATTTCTGGTATATATTCAATCACCATCTCCGTTCAAAGCAAATTACGCATCAACATGGGTTATCTGTATCCATGAGTCATTGATATACTGATAGCATGTGGATTTACAAACTGTAGGCTACTGCTTCCTTCTGGCTCAAGGTAGGTTGGAAGAGAGTAATTGATTTGTGTCACTGTCATTAGGAGATCGTCTTAAGGTAGGCTAATAGAAAGCTCTGCTGTCCTGGTCACGGGGGGACTACGTTATGTTTGGCCTCTACCTTTCGACCATCCTGGCTTGGGTGGCCCTTCCAGGAGCAGATGCCACTGGCCTACCGCTCAGCATTACTTAAAGATGCTTTGGAAGCTTTCACCAGCAAGCTTGATAATTTAAAGAGAAAAGTTAGAATGAACAATTGAACATGTTACTATGTTTAAAGAATTATCATCGGTGCTGGTTGTTGACCGGCAAAGAACAAGTTCTTCCATAGTTGGAAAAAGAATTGATTTTGCAACATCTCACAGCATTATAACTGGAATTCATTTGATATTTTCCTGAAATTTACGACGATGATCTTGATTTAATACAAAATCCATTCACATTGTTGATGGAAAAACTTTCCCATAAATTGCAGGATGAATTTTTAGAACTCAAAACGGATTCTTGCGCAAGAGACTTATTCAAGAGAAAAATCAATCACTGGATTTTGGCCATTAATGTGTAATTCCTATTCCAAAATGGCAGAGAAGTAGGCTATCCTTCCATTTGCTTCCACTTATCTATGCGAATCAGGGTTTTTAACTTTTGCAAATGAAAACAAAACAGAGAAACAGATTAGACGTGAAGAATGATATTCGTTGTGCTCTTTCCAATACTTTTCCACAACATTTATGAGTTGTCGAAACAAAAAAATCACAAGCTTCACACATACTGATGCATTGACTTCGTTGAATAAAATACTTTTCAGCAATGTTCTTCATTAATCAAATTATTTTAGTTTGAAAAGGAATATTACAGGCTAAAAAGGTTGTTACTTGTGAAAGTTTAGTTTATCTTCCAAGACTTAGATTACAATATTAATGTAAACGAGTTTTTAACAAACAAAATTTATAGGGGGGGGGGGGGGGGATTTGGATTTAAATATCGACTAAAGGGGTGCACCGGATAAAAAAAAGATTGGGAACCACTGAATTAGTCAGACTTGGAGTTTTCTCAATGTTGAGAAGTTTTCTCCGCTTACATGACAGTAAACGGTAGTTTCCTTATATCAAATATTAACGTTATAAGTTCAAGAAATGCATCAGCATTAGCTGTTGATTCGACATTTCAAACCAGGCATCAAGCGCTTATTGTAGCATGTCTAGCCCGAAGCGACATGGTCGGCAAACTTTATCTGTTCTGTATCTTTGCTATGCCAATAAAACTGCAGCGCTTTGAAGGGGAGCAAAAATATATCACTTGCCATCCTACCACCATTTGAGTGCAGATGTACCTGTTGTTCCAGATGTAAATATGTAGCAAAGTATGTCCTCGTATTTGCACTCAGCCTTCCAACTGCCCGGGCACTGCTCGGAAGACTGTTCGTCTGTAGTCAAGAAGTTGTAATTAATTTTTCTGAGTTTGTCTTGCAAAGAACTAATTTTAATGTAATCTATTCATATTGAACGTTTGGAATTTCAAAACAAATGTTGAATTGTAATTTGGAAAACATGACTTAGGCCTAAAAGTTATACCCTAAGTTAAAAATTATGATACTTTAAAAAGCTATGTTGACAAAGCATAAAAAACTGATTGGTTTTACAGTAAAAACATCTAAAACAAGTAATACTCAAAACAGTGGCAGATCCAAGGGAGGGGGCGATTGCCCTGTCCTCCCTTAAAACACAGAAATGTAACTTTATTCACGGTGTATAAGAAGGTCAGATTAATTTAGATCTACACACTATTGTGTGTAAGTCTTACCATTGCTACTAACGAGCTGTTTTAGGCTGATGCTGCTAGTTCGCTGTAGTAGTACTACTAGTAGGCTAGTAACATATCTGCATTTGCGGAGTAAGCAACAACCATGCTGATAAAAGCGAAACTCAATCTATTACATTAGTTCAATAGTTCATCTCTCAAAAGCAATATCTTGGAGTGTGCACTGTGCATAATACAACATAGTAGGCTACTTGATGAGTGAACCGGCAAATAGACAACTGCACAATGTGACACCCTGCAGCAATAATTACAGAAAATATTTGTCATCTGATCAACACTCGGATTTGAAAAAAAAAATAGCAGCAAGATCAAACAGTTCAACTTTCCGGATGTGCGCTTAGCAGCTCATTTTCAGAACAGCCATCTATTCAGCGGCAATCAGTGGATAGAGTAATGCATAGGCATTAGGCAACACCATTTCAAGAAGGAGAAACTTACTCAGTCTATCTCAGTGAGCGAGCCCGCGTGATTCAAAGCCTGTGTAAGTGTGCAAAACTACCAGTTTAAAGTTTAAGTTTTGATTATTTTGTGGTTGTGGATACATTATCGTGGATTCCAACAATCAATTGAACGAATACTAGACCCCAAACAGTTTGTATGTTGGTTAGAAATGTTTCAGTTTCTGGGAAACTGAAACAAATTTTGATTATTCAATTCAATTTATTTTTCTTTGTCGGAAAACAATAGCAATGATAAAGTTACTAATAGTTTACGGGAACAAACCAACAAAAGGAAACGGCGGCAAAACCACAGAAGTTTAAAACGTGCATGCGATGTAAATTAAGCATACGTCGATCGCTGAAATAATTAATTAGTTTACGTCATATGAAATAGTTTTGAAGCGTGGTTAAGTTAGCTACATAATTCTCAATTGCTCATGTTGCGGTGTGCTTAAACACCAATCATTGTATCCATAGGCGCCTAACTATTTTTTTGACCGTGGGGGCGAAAGCGTGTTTCATCAGCAGCAACGTAAATTCAGCAAAATGTCACGCAGATCGATGACGTAATTATGCCGTCACACTAGGATTGCTTTTATTGCCACACTCGGAGTAATCGCTATGTTCGCCCTATCGTTAATTATTATAAACAAAACTCGATCACTTCGTTTAAGCAAACACATGCCATGCGTCTGTTAGGGGTTGATGGACTGCAACTCTTTTAAGCTAAGCACAACATAAAGTTCAGCAACGAACTAGATTTATTAGCATGAAACACGAGAGGAAAAGGTTTACTAAAAGGTATAGCCTGTTGTAGTATTTGCAATAATATGCTGGAAGCACTGCTTGTTGCAATCAGCGCGAGGAATGTCCGATTCTCCAGAAGCTACATTCTTGCGCTGACTGCAACGTGTTTATGTTAAGTTTAATCAGTTCGACTTATGCACTGGTAGAGAGCACACGTGTAATTCTTTTCCCTCAGTTTTCACAAATAAAAGGTATCAAACATAGCCTACTGTACTAATGGAATGACAATGTTTTGAAAATGGAATGCAAATACTAACTTGATCATACGCTTGAAAATATACCTGTTAAAAGTAAAATCATTCATGTTTACATCGATTCAACAGCACGTCACCTTGAATAAATTTAGGAGTTGCTGACATCCGTAAACAGCCCTTGAAAATAGTTACGGAGAGACGTTTGATTAAGTTTTCCACTTGACATTTCTCCCTTTTCACTACAATGTCGCAACTTATGACTAACCTGCTTTCAATTCGCTGTAAAACGCCGGTTTTCGTGTTGTAAATGAAACAAAAGATGCACATACTCCCGCCTTTGATCGGGTTTCTATGGCAACGGCCGTGTGTGCGCAATGTGGTTTGTACCAGTCCTTGTTGCGTTGGTTAATGTTAGTGGTTACCTCGGGCGGAGACTTCAAGTTCATTTTCACAGCGAGCGATTCACTGCAGAGGTTTCGACTTTCGAAAGCGACATCCAGTCTGTTTGCAAGTGCATAAAGCTAAACGCACGCTCCGTGTCTACATAGCAAATTGTGTTGTTTTTGGGTGCGTCTGCAGACGTTAAATCAATGTAAAATGACAGATTTTGTTGTCTGGTGTGGGATTGTAGCATCGCTGCTCGTTCTGGTGATTATTTATCGCGAAGCTGTTGCGGTTTGCATTTAAAAAATGTTTTCCTGCTGCCGATCGCTAGTTTATCTATTGTTTTATGTATCAATACAGCATAAAAGTTGCCCCCACGCAAAAATATGCGTGGGGGCCGGGCCCCCACGCCCCCACGGGTTAGGCGCCTATGATTGTATCGTGGCCTGATAAGTCCAAAGGTTTTCACATTTTAATTAAAAGTGGCATGAGCATTGAGCACTGTAGTGTTTCTCCGGCTTAAATTAGCAAAGCGTGATTCTTGCTGGTCATGCTTGACAGCAGCTCCTAAGTGCAGGGTCTAAAGTCCAGACACTGATTGAAAAATTTCCAGCGATTCAAGTCGATTTCAACAAATGCGTGACATTTTGAAATGTCTTAAAGCCAATCCAGAGTTAATTTCATGACAAAAATAATCATGTTATTTTGAAGCAGATTATTTAAAGTAGTGGCCTGTAACTTTTGTGTGACCCAAAAGCGACCTTTATCTTGCAATTAGTTGGGTGACTTGGTGCTTGTTAAAAAGCTTGAAAACAACATTTTTCATTTTAAAGCTTTGGTAGAGAGTTTGCTTTGTTGAACCATAGAGAAATAAAACATAGTAACTTTAGCGGGTTTAGCATACTTTATTTCACACAAAATATAACATAATTAAATTAAATAAACTCAAACGTTTTCGACACGTACGTGTGTCCTCATCAGGAATTAAATCTGCAATACATAAAATGAAAAACCGTAAGATAAATTTGACTGTGCACTGTAACGACACTCTGGACTGAAAGCACAAACTGAACAAATGATACGAGAATGATTGCGAGTAAATTATGCGGTGGGAAACAGATCACGTGAGGTGTAGACTACAGGCATTGGACAAAACAATTAGAACACACACAAAAGGAACGATGAGCCACAGGCGAATAACTTCCGGTTGAGAGATGGATTGTTACGTTGGACATGTTACAGTTACAGTGCATAGTCAAATTTATCTTACGATTTTTCATTTTATGTATTGCAGATTTAATTCCTGATGAGGACACACGTACGTGTCGAAAACGTTTGAGTTTATTTTATTTAATTATGTTATACTTTGTGTGAAATAAAGTATGCTAAACCCGCTAAAGTTACTATGTTTTATTTCTCTATTTTTCATTTTGTTTCACAATAAATTTCTCAGTATATTTTAGAAATTCACTGGTGCCTCCCATAAAAGTTAATGTAATGAAACTCATCATTGCAATTACTTTTTTACTCCACTCATGTCTACTGCATGATTTCAAAACACAACAGTCTTGTCCTGTGCCATTAAGAAGCAGAAGACTTTTGACAGGAAGTACCTTTCAGTGGCGATAAGCGAAACGATACTTGTCGAATCAAAGCACAATGCAACAAATGTTCAGAAATGTTTGGCAGAAAAATACAAGATGAATTGACAACGATATAACTCTTATCACTAATAAGTCAATTGCTGTGGTTTAAACAAAATAGTGTTCAAGAGTGCAAAGCAGCAAGGGGTAGTTCTTCTTAGCGGCCATCACAGAGCTTGACACTCAGCTACTCGGCTGTATTTGTGAATGCACAGGTTTTGTGTTGACAGAAAGAACTTTTTTATGCTGACATAGGCTCCATTTGGTTTATGGGTGACTGGGTGTTGTTTGATATGTTATTGCAATCAAACAATTTCTACACCAGTGGTGAATGATTTTAGCCTGGGGGGCAAAGTTCAAGTTTAACTTGAGGTTTGTTACCTTCAATAACAATGTGCTACCACGGTTGATCACAACAATCTAGTTTATACAAAAACTACATAACCACATTAATCCATCCCTCCTAACGCCAAGGGCAAGGACACACGCAAACTATAAATGCACACTATCACCTTTTAAGCCAGTGTCACTATTTTTACCGATACTTTAGTCAGTTTAGTGGCACAAGAATGTGTAGTTAATGAGATGCAAACCACACAACAAGTTCCACCACACGAGAGTAGTGGATTTTGATCGCACAAATCTGTTTGAAAAGGCTTCATGTCAGGATGCAGTTGTCATGGTACATTATTACTTTTGAATTGTTTTATCACGTCATAATAGCAACAAAAAAGATGCCATTAAAGAATCAGCAAATTTAGCAAAAGGTACGCGTGACCTTTTTGAATATTTCCATGGAAAGTCACACGACCAATGCACGTGCATTTTTGTTATCATGCAAAAGCACAGAACTAAGTTAGTGTCAAACCGAATGTAGCTTTAAGTTTTTGATCGAAGATTTGTTCAAAGTTCGACCAAACCAATGTCTGTTGAGCAAAAGCGATCTTCCTGGCGTCAACACTACTGGACTACACACTACAGAACAGCGAGCTACTGATGAGCCAGCCTCATGGGCGAAACACGTGTCTATCGCCGTCAATAACACTCGACCGACGAGAAACAAAACCAGAAGTCGTTGACTGAACATTAGTGAACAAAGCCAAATGTTGCGGCCTATCTAAAACCTACTATATAAAGCATATTAATCAGAATGACATCGAACGACAAGGACGTAACAAATCTCCATCACAATCACCGCAAGGCATTGAAAAGTATTTTGGAAGAACATCGTCTCGAGATGTCGACAATTAGAGTGATGATTTTGTGGCGTCTAATGTACAGTAGGGTCAGGGATGTACGAAATAGGGAGCTGTAGCAAGTTTGATGACAAGCAAATCCACCATAACCACAGAGCTTGATCACGTGATTCAAGCAATAGCAGCAAACTGTAAACCTACCAACAAGATCTGAAAAGGATTTAAACTTTGGCGTGGCAGGTCCATTCACAAGAATCTCAATTCCCTTGCTTGTTATTTCATCTTCAACTTGTTCCACAGCCTTAAACAAAATAAAACATTGAACAAACATTCACAACTCACAAAACATACACACATCACTCTAACTCAAGTGTAAGAAATGGAAAGAGCATACTCGTACTATTATCCTCTTAGGAAACTTTAAATTAAGCAAGCCACCTCAAACAAGCGGATGTTTGGTTGTCAGGGCTCAAAACAAACCACAGTGTGGTAGAAAATGTAAAATGTAGACAAATCAACCTTGGAGAATAGGTACCGTATCATATATATTATATACCTTGTTACATACTGATTAAATTGGGTCTGCTACTATTCGGTGAGTCCGATTCGGTGAGAGCCCTATTCGGTGATTTTTTTTTTAATTTTTTTTTTAAAATTATCGGGTACCATAGCCTAATTATCATTGCCGCTTTTACATCGTTTTAACGTCGCTAAACGTTGAGATAAGACCCTAACCCTAACCCGTAACCCCTACTTAACCCTTAATCCCCTAACCCTATAACGGCAATGATAATTAGGCTACGGTATCCAATAATTAAAAAAAAAATCACCAAATAGGGCTCTCACCGAATCGAACTCACCGATACGGGCCATTCCGGATTAAATTATACCATAAATGGCATAACTGCACTATTAATACCACAAACGAGTGCTCGATGCCAAACGCAATGCTAAGCAAAGCCAATTCAAGTAAATTGAATCAATATCACCAAAGTAACCTTTGCAGCCTGTTTTCCCTTTTGGGAGATAGTCAGAAGGTATCATATATACGATTTATACATGTTTACTTATGTATTGTCATAAAGTTAGCTTAAACTCCGATTGTTAAATGATAGATTTCAAAAACATTTGCACCTTTATCAAAGCCTCATCCTTGCCCACAACCAACACCTTGATGTCTGATGTAGTTATGCAATGCATGAGTGACTTGGAGCGTAGGTTGTAGTTGAGGAATGAGGTGGTCAATCCAATTCTTATTGCTCCCATCCAAGTTGTGACAAAACCAGGTTCGTTCATCATCATAAGCCCCACCTGTGGTTGATAGTTTGAAGGGTTATAAACAAGATAAATGTAATGCTGTCACAATATGGCTTCAGGAATGACCTTATACATTATATACCTAATTACCTATGACACACACAAATATGTCAATCTCAATGTCAGTATAATCCCAGAAAACAATTAAAATATCTGATGTAAAAGAAACATAGCAAGTTGTTTTGCACCAGTCCACTACCTTATCTCCATATTTCATGCCAAGCTTTCGCAATGCTCTTGCACATCTGTTACTCCATTTATCCACCTCATCAAAAGACCATTCTTCATCCTCGTAAACAATGAACGTGCGATGACCAAGCTTACGACCATTCTCAGCAACACTAGAAAATATAATGAAAATAAAGCACTAGCAGCAAAGAATGATGTTAACAATTGCTTGTTTTGCAAATATATTTCTATAAACCAGCTCCAACATTTTCTCACTTTAAAGCTTATTGAGACATTTCTTGAATTATTTATTTTCTTAGTTCAACATTCAAACGTTTTCGACTTAACTTAAGTCCTCATCAGGAATCTGTAAATATTTATAAACTACAATAAATTTCACTTCTTGACAGTGACTACCGTAACTAACTAACTAAACAACTAACTAAAAGCATCGAGAAACACGTAACGATTAAAATTGCAATCGTTGCGTGTTTCTCGATACTTTTAGTTAGTTGTTTAGTTAGTTAGTTGTAACGGTAGTCACTGTCAAGAAGTGAAATTTATTGTAGTTTATGAATATTTACAGATTCCTGATGAGGACTTAAGTTAAGTCGAAAACGTTTGAATGTTGAACTATTGTAAATATGTAATATACTGTTGTATTGTTGTAATGCTCAACCCTGTGTTATTATTGTGTCTTGCCTGCCTTTGGTATAAAAATGCTAACTCTCTCCCGAAACTATATTTATTTTCTTGTTTACAAACTAAATGAATGTTTAGTATGTTTCTATAAATGCTTATGTTTTGTTAGCCAAAACAAAAATCCAGGAGCATTTAGGAGCAGACAGTTAGGTGCCTGTCAAATAGGTGTGCGCACTGCGGCATCAGGATATTTAGGTGCAGCGCACTGTGATGCCTGGTTATTTAAGTGCCATTTGGTGTCAAATTACACTCATAAGCCTTTATCAGAAATGCTTGATTATGCGAGAGTTCTCCCCGTTGTGTTACAAAGTGAATTTTAGTTTGAAACGTATCAGTATGCAGTGCTTGACCTTTGCAAACTACCAAAATACAAAATACACAAACAATTTTAAAATTGCAAACATAAGCCACACAGGTTTTCAAGCAATAGACTTCGGTGGTCTTTCACAATTTGCCCTGTTGGTCAACTGGATGATGACGCCATTATACGACACACACGTTAGAATGGACTATTATAAAGGAGGAAGTATAATACAGGGTGGAAATACACTGAGTTAGAGTTATGGTTTAGGGTTAGTAACACAGTACACAATAATATGTTCATTGAATTGGCTGTCGTTTAATGTTTTTATCATTTAAACTAAATTAAACTTTTGATAATGGTTTGAATTTAGTCAAGTTTAGGTGGCCACCAGATGGAGGTAGTACTATTTTGGGACTTGGTATTAATTTAGTTGATTAGATCTATGCTTGTGCTTTCCAACAATAGCCTAGAAAATTCGTTGAAATTGAACAACAAATGAATAAATGGGAGACAATTTCCTTTAGGCGTTTTTCAGTGCATTTCCACCCCGTACTTCCTCCTTTATAATAGTCCATTCCGACATGTGTGATGTATAATGGCGTCATCATCCAGTTGACCAACAGGGCCAATTGTGACAGAGCACCTAGACTTCTATATAAAACGTTATAAAGTCATTAAGACTGTGTGCATGACTATGCATGAGTGCAATCAGGGCTGCGATTTTTGCCTTTTTTGGTGACGAGGTCACTCGACACGCACCATCACTATTCGACAAACGCCGTGCTGTACGGAAAAAAAAAAAACGAAAAAAAAGGAAAATAAAAACGAAAAAAACTGAGAGAGGACCAAACGTCGTCAGGTCGAGGAACAATCGGGGGGGGGTGGTATCATGTGATGCAATCATACAAATGCTGACTTACGTAAACTTTCTTGTGCCAGGTACTTCAAAGCAAGGTCTAAAAGCAACGCTTCACACGAGAAACTTCCAAGGCGTCAGCGCCGCCATTTTGAACACTGCGGGAGAATGCTTTGATCGAAGTTCCAATGCCTGGCATCAAACATTTTGCAACACACGTTTCGTGCTATTCGACACAACGGGTTTCTTTTATAGATGAAATAACCTAGGCTACGTTGAGTTGTCAACGTCTATGCCAGTTTGTATTTTGCCGTTTGTGCCAATTAACAATATTGCTCTGGTAAAATGACTGTTGGATACTTGCTATGAAAGTTTTTCACATGTAGAAAACAGCCTAGTTTCCGACCAGATGTTCAGAAATACAGATAAAAAAAGTCGCTATTTTTATGGAAAGGAGTTCTCTTCCAGAACATTTTAAACACTGCGGGAAAATGCTGTGATCGAAGTTCTAACGCCTGCCATCAAACATTTCGCCACACACATCATCATCATCATAATCCATCGTCGGTTTGTTCCCCACTAGTGGGGGTGGCCGATTTTTTCCGCGCAGCAATTGTTTTAATCCCTTTTCTCCATTTCACCCTGTCCCTTGCATCTTCCTCCTTCAGTCCGACTTTTTTAAATTCATCCTTCACTTGTTGTTTCCACGTTCTTCTTGGACGACCGCGTTTCCTCTTCCCATCCACCTTTAGATCTAGTGCCTTTCTAAGAAAACTTCCTTCCTCCCTCCTTATCACATGTCCATACCATCTTACTCCATTTGCCCTTGCCAGTTGGTCTATGGTCTCTCTCATCTCTAGTATATCCAACAATTCTTCAGTCCTTTTTTCCCTTCTCGTTTTCACCCCACACATTGCTCTCACCATTGACCTTTCCGTTCTTCTCAGGATTGCCAGTTCACTCTCTCTCAATATCCATGTCTCGCTACCATATAGCATTGCAGGCCGCACACAGCTCCGATATACTTTCCCTTTCATCCTTAGTGAGAATTTTCTGCCATACAACATTTCCCCACATTCCCTGAACTTTGCCCAGCCCAATCTTGCCCTTGTTGTCACCGCTGCTTCACATCCACCACTTCCATTTATCCGATCACCCAGATAACAGAAGTCTGTCACTGTTTCGATGCCATGGCAGAACTCATCATCATGGCCTTCCACTTCATCCACACGTTTAGTGCTATTCGACACAACGGGTTTCTTTTATAGATAAAATAACTGAAGTAGGCTACTTTTAGTTGTCAACGTGTTTGCAAGTTTGTATTTATGTCTGACTTATGCACTTGTGGTTCCAAGATTGCAGAAATGTTTTGCAATGTGAATAAAGAATAGTAGACAGATAAACACGGTTGCAACTCGACTTCCTTCCACTAAAAGAGTTTCTGTGATTACGTAATGGGTAATTTTGCACATTCACAAAAGCACACAACCCAGCTAGCAAAACCCGTCATTTTTACATTGATTCAACGTCTGCAGCCGTTGAATCACAATGCATAACATGTATAAACAAGTTTGCTGGCTGGGAAATCTGGACATCTGCAGGAAATTTGTCTCGCACCAGGCGAGATGCCATCCTTTGAAAGATTCACCAATGATGGATTTATGTAGCCAGTGCATGATGACGAAAACAAATTTAAGATTTCCTTTCCGTTATATAACTTAAAGCAGGTGATTGATACTGGAGAAAATGATCGCAGAAGCACACAATAAAAGAACACAATAAAGCCTACTTATTAGGCAAGTTTTTTACATCAAGAAAATAGCCTAGTTTCCGACCAGATGTTCAGAATCAGAAACACAGATAAGAAAGGTCGCTATATATAAGAGTTCGCTTCTAGAAGAATAGTAGGTAGTCACTGGAAGTGGACAAGGCAAGGTAATAGGCAAGTTGCATTATCGTGGTATTGTTCCGTTTTCTTTTATCTGCAGTTCATTTTTTGCTTTATCTTCGCTGTGTTTCTTGGTAACTTGCATGTTTCGCTCCTAACTGTGTTTGCATGCGGGTACGTGCATAATCGTTAACGTACTAAGCGAGACTAAAGAGATTGCCAAAGGAAAAATTCGCCATCACGCAGTAATTCGCGGCCAAACGCTTATAATCTGACTCTTGTGACGTCATACCACTATTCGACAAACAAACGCAGAATTTTTAGTCGTTTGACAAGAAAGAAAAAATCGCAGCCCTGAGTGCAATAAAAACAATATACACACAACTTTTGCATGGAGCAACTATGTTTTCAGCACACAATAAATATATGATATTGATAGGCATTTCTAACACAAAACTTTTTGCATAATAAATTTATTCTTTAGCCTACCTTCTTTCCACGCAAGAAAAAAAATGCGTTGTATGTCAACTCAACAAGTCATGTAGATTACAAGCTACCCATCACACCAAGGGATGAAAAAAAATTGTGTCTTAGATTATAGTAGGCACGCTAAAAATCTACAAGATTTGTAAATTGTTTCATTTCAACAGTTTCAATTGTCATCGGCCTAATTATTGTCAAGAAAAAACCAACTTACTTGTCAGATAAGGAATAGTTTTCTGATTGATAACGTTTCATGTTGTTAAGTACACGAAGCAACCTTTTGATAAACGTAATATCTTCAAGAAGCCATGGAAAATATAATTTTATTAATTGACGTACAAAAATAAAACTAGCAAAAGCAGCAGAAGCATAAACCAATAAAGACTGCATCATGTCAAAGCAATTTCCATGCACAGATTAACTTTCTGCAATAAACACAAGGTTTTTTACATTAAATAAAAACATGGACGACTCAATGCAATCAGGGCACAAAAAAAAAAGAAACCAACTCATAACTTTTTATTTCAAAATAGCTGTCATTTTGCCTTTGTTATACGATATCAATTAATATTTAACACAGTCTGAAAGGTTAAAGAATATAGTACTCACAAGTCCTGGGTTAATCTCTACAATAATGTACAACACAAACTCGATGATCAATTGCCTAGTTTTTGGCTACTGCATGATTATTATAAGAGCTTAGTTTTTGGCTACTGCATGATTATTATAAGAGCTTAGTTTTTGGTTGCTAGTTTTTATCGTATTGACTATGCTTGTACCGTATCATTCTCATAACAGAAAAAAAGATTTTTTCTCTACTTTCCAGACTTAATGTTCAATCCAACTAATAACACAAACAGCATGCAGAAGCAAACTCCTAAAGCGTTCCGTTGTTCAGTGTTCACATTTGATGATTTGCAATTTGCAAACTGCAATTCTGCAAAGCAACCAAATAAAAACAGCGTTGCCATACCCATACAAACTAAGTACCGCGACATATAAAAAATGTTTAATTCCAGTTCGATTGTAGGCTTCTGGTAGCAACTCTAACATGTAAATTCTCACTTTCTTTCAGTAAAATCTGTAATGTCCTACGATGGAAACAAACCTCAAGGAAGTTCACGATCTCACCATGACGGAAATTTCAGGTTACATGGCTCAACAATTCGACCCAAAACGCTTCATCGTGAGAGAGCGATTCCGTTTCTAGAGCGAGATGCACAAGCCCGGTGAAACGGCTCAAGAACTAGTCGTCCGCATACGCCAAGCAGCTGCCTCCTGTGACTTCTCGTCCATTTCTAATCCATTAGACGAAGCTTTACGTACTCGCTTTATTTGTGCAATAGGTAACGAGGCGGTAGCCTGCCGGTACTTAAAGAGTTATTCAAAATCAAAGCTGATGAACTTACTTTCAAACGTGCCGTGGAGGTAGCATCAGAAACCGAAAAGGCAGCCAAGGTGGCCAAAGAAACTGTTTACGGCACTCCACCAGCACCGGTTGCGAAAGTAAGGACCATCAGCAAACCTCCAAAAACTAGGCAGCTTAGGCTACAGGTAGCCTACTATCTTAACTCTTTACTTCTAAAAATATAGAATGCTACAGATGTGGTAACTCCAACCAAAACACCAATGATTGTAGGTTTAAGAAAGCCACCTGCCATTTCTGCAATATTACGGGACCCTTACAAAGTGTTTGCCGAAAGAAAACTAGACAGTTCAAACCTTCCAAAGTAAATTGTATCGAGGAAATTAACATGCTCTCTAGTTCTTGCAGAAAACCTCGAAATTCAAAGTTGGAAGTAGCCTACCGATCTCCATCAATACGGTAACCACACACCTAGAAATGGACACTGCTACAAATAAAAATTTCGTTTCCAGCGACGTCTGGACTCGGGTAGGCGCATCTCAACTGCAAGCACAAGTGTCGCAGTTCCAGTCTGCTACCAAGAATCTAGTAGGCTACCAATCACGGGTTCTTTCACGGCCCAGGTAACTTAATTGTCCTTCCACGGGAAGGTCAGATATTATTCCTTTTGTAGTCACGACAGTCAAAGGACTAAACTTGCTAGGTCGTGATACAGTTTCTTTTTTAGGAATTTCTATCGATAAGTTCCTTCTGTCTAACTATTCTACTTTACAGAGCATCCGCAGTCATGCGACAAGCCTGACGGAGTCTGGCGAAAGCATGCTCCCTCTTATGTGACGAGTTCAAAGATGTTTTTAAGCCTGAACACGAGTGCTCACGAGATTATGAACTAGACATATATTTTAAGTCTAATGCTAAACCTGTTTTCTCAAACTCTACAAACCTAGGCCTGTAGGCCTACCTTTCGTGCTAAAGGTAGCGCAAGCCTATGACTCGGGTACTGCACGAGGTGTATGAACACCAGTTCAGTTTTGCGATAGGGGCACACCGGTTGTTCCAGTCCGTAAGCCTTCAAACTCTTCAGAAGCGAAGGCCAAGTTACGCATATGTGGCGATTATTCAGTCACAACGAACCCTTCCCTGGAGACTCATCGTCACCCGTTACCCTACCAGAAGACTTAATGCACAAGTGGTGTGGTGGGTACAGTGGCATAGCAGCCACTTGGCGGTGCTGGCTCTACGCCAGGAGCGGCAGGCTGCAAGGGGGCGGCAAAATGAGGCTGCACAGTGCACACAGCATGAGAAATGAAGTAGGCTACCGGTAATGCAAAGATAAATAAAAAGTAAAACAAGAAAATGATTTACAAAGAGACAGCTAGCAAGTAAGACGATGCATATTTCAAGCTTTGTACAGATTTAAACTTGAAGCTGAAACTAGGTTTACCGGCATAGGCTACACCACTTGAATGATATGTTGGGATTTTTTAATCCTCACACGCTGCTGCAAAGCGAAAGTCACAATGGATTCACCAACTCTTTTAAAAGCACTTATGACGACGAGGTGGACTTTTTGAAGTTAGCTGTGGAAATTGACAGATTTAAGAGACTGGTGCGAAGCAGTGAAACCACGTTTGATCGTAATGCAACAGCGTTTGATAATTTACAGTGGTTAGCTAAATCACACCTACTTGATTTGACACCATGTTTATGCTTGTGTCTGAAACTTCATCTTACCATTGGTGTTTCAATTGCGAGCTGTGAGAGGAGTTTCTCAACGCTCAAAATGATAAAGTCGTATTTACGTTCTACAGGGCCGTAGCAACAAAGAACGTGGCCCCCTCCGAACATAAGTCCGGGGCCCCTTCCAACGCAGAAACTGGAATGTGGTATTTATTTTACACAACATGCAGGGTTCATACTATATATAGGCCTACACAGTTAATACTCGCTAATATTTAGAAATTTTAGAGGACTCGTTAGCGAAAGTAAATTTATTGGAAATCCGCTGATTTCCTTGTTGAAAGCTAACTTTTACATTAGCTGCGCCCACCACTGTGTACTGTAGGGGAAAGGTGTGTATTTTGAACCCCTTAAAGAAAACTAAGCACAACTCAGCCAACTTCCGGTCAATGTGTATTATTTTTCACCCAGATACAGTCTAGGTAGTCCGGAAGTAACTTGCAAACCAGTGTAACGGAAGTAACTTGCAAACCGGAAGTAACTTGCAAACCTACTTGCAAACCAGTGTAGAAAATATAAATCACATACAATAAAAAAATGTTGAATAATTGAGCAATAAAAAATGTTCAAAAATGGTCCAAATTACACATATGGTGTGTATTTTGGACCATTGGGGTGTGTATTTTGCACCATTGGAGTACCGTATGTAATTTGAACTGAAGTTGCTTGAGGTCTTCGCAATAAAATTTCTGGATGACGGTTCAAGAATCTCTTAAGCCAATCTTTTTCAGCCAGACCCTTTTCACTGTTGAAGCGGGTATTGATATTACTGGCAGACGCAATGTCATATGCAAGCTTTCTTAAGTCTATGGCCCCTAAACCATAAAGTCTTGACTCCATTTCCAAAACATGTTTGACCAGTTGATCTTCAATATTTTCTGGAAGATCAAGTTGTCGACCAATGGTTTTTGACACTTGTGTAGCATATTTATCGGTAGCCTGTTATTGACATGTCTCACTAGCCTACAGCTTTGGGAATTTTGAACTGACGCGATGCTGCATAGGTGAGATGACTGGTCCAAATTACACACTGTCATGCACTGTTAAAAATTACCAACTATGACTTCCACACTTGGTTACAAGTCTTGTAATTGAGCACAACATCTCCTTATAGGTTAAAGATAATACCAACATCATATCTGTCTCAAACGTCATGCCAATAACATCTGAGCGCTAAGCAACCAACTCCCCAAAATAACATCAGCATACCCAAAACCACAAATTCCAATCTCCCGGTCCACGTTTCTAAACCTAATGAGCTGAGTTTTTCACATCCGGGCTATTATTATTTTTTTTGTTTTTTTGTTTGTTTATGTTTATCCTGCATTGCGGGAAAGCGGACTTGAGCGCTATGCATCGGTGTACGCCTTCCGATGTACACCTGACCCACGCTGCAGCCAGGGGCGCCGGAAGCGGGGGGGCAGGGGGGGCGGATGCCCCCCTTGCCCTCAATTTTTCTGTGGATGGGGGGGCAGGGGGGCAATGATGCCCTTTTAAGGTCATGTAAGCTACTGCACATTTTGCAATACGATATAACAATTTCAGCTATTAGCTTTTAGCTTAACTATAACAGGCCTCGAAATTCGTTTTTGTTGATGGGGGACAAACGTGTCCTGTCTGAGCAGCTATCTCGGCGGACAGATTAAGTCTCACGGCGGACACACCAGTTTTAACATCGATCATCATGCTTAATCACTTTATCTTGATAATTTTTCGCCATTCGAGAACTATAGCTACGGCTTAGAAGGCTTTTTTAAATTTCATCGAAGTCACTCTGAAAGGCTTTCATCAGACCAACGACGTGCGCTTGAAGAGTCAAAGCGCCGTGTAGCTGCTTAATACGCCGCATAACTAATTAACTTCCACCTAACGACGTCGTGTGGCTTCTTACTTCACTATGCTCTGGGCACGAGTCGGAAAACTTCTACACTAACGCAACTATTTTCGACTGTCCAAAGTTTCATTAGGCTTTTTTCTTCAGGTTTATTTTTGAGTGTCATGTGAGGGAAAGTGAATTTTCCCTGGGCGTTTTTTTTCATACTGTAGCCTAATACCAAAACTTAACAATTTTTGCTGCATCTTGCTGTAATATAGCCTACTCCTGTAACCAACCGTCACCTCCGAGATAACTCGGAGTCGGAGGTGACGGTTATCTCGGAGGTGACGAACCAACCTTGCCTTATCAATATTACTTGGAGATCAAAGCCAGACATTGTGACGTAAAACTTGAACTAAGTTGAGCGTGATTAGTGTAGAAGTACCAGTATTCCCATCGATTCTTAGCGAAGAATTCACCTTTGTTACGCTGATTCAATGTCATCAATCGTTGAAGCAACGTAAAAATCGAATGTTTTCCTTCTTGAATGGAAGCTAAGGGGTACAGTATTCACATTTTCTAAATGCGAGGGAAATTATATTCTCGCAAGAATCGTTTGTGCTATGCAATGACTATTTGTATCGCTAGTTCCTGTGTTACTCGGCGGACAAATATGACCGATCTAGATGGCATTTCCCGCGGACATCACATGTTACATGTCCGCCGTGAATTTCGAGGCCTGCTATAATCTTTCATTTCTGCCTCAAAATAATATTCACGACACAAAATTCTGCATCACAGTAAGTAATTAGCCTACATCATCATAACATAGCATGATGCCCTCTCGTGCCATTGTTCTTTGTATACCGGACACTTTTATCATTACTCGATGATGAGCTGATGGATGAGCATTATTGCTATATCTTATCTTAAAACTTAAAAAAAGGCCTTTCAGCAATAAAAGTGCCCTTTTTTCATAATCCTGCCCCCCCAGTCAAAAACCGTTCCGGCGCCCCTGGCTGCAGCCGACGGCAATGTCTGTTTCCGGTTGTCTACTCTACTTATGACTTAAATTTGGTTCTACCCATTACTCGATATCGATCACTGGGTAGAGGCAATTATCGCAAAGTTTCTTGCCCAGAGAAACAACAGCAATTGCGGGTGGCTGGAGTCGAACATGCAGGCTCTCGACTGCGAGCCCAACGCGCTAACCACTCGGCCACTGCTGCCGACGCCGACTGCTTTCAAGCTGTTCAAAAATATTGAAAAAACGATTTTTATTTTTTGAGTTAGGGGACTGGTTTACACACTGGTCCAAATTACACACTGGTCCAAGTTACACCACTTTCCCCTATACATACAGTGACAGTGTGCACTGGACATATATTCCATAATTACGCAAAGCGCTTCTTTCGAGCCTTGTTCTTCGCAAATTGTAATGGGTCATAGGTCATAGTCCAGGGATTTGGCAATCTTGTTTTCGATGGTAATTGCAAGAGCAGAAAGCCTGTCATCTGCCATGGTTAAGCGCATGATATTCTTGATCAGTTTCATTCTGCTGATGGTCCTTTCAGCACTGGCGACAATAACTGGTGTGGTCGGTCAGAAGAATTCTGGTGCAAATGCAAAGATTCGGATATATCTCCTGAAGGCTGTTCTTGTACGTTAAAAAAATGCTTGGCGTGACAACTTGACAAGTCCTTTCCCTTTCTCGATGACATAAATACAACGATTCAATTCCATTATTAGTTCGTTGGCACCAATGTCTCCCGTTTTTCATTTAATTTTTTTGCAGTGATTATCCAGTTCCATTGTCCGCCCCATTAGCTCAGTGGTTACGTGCCCGCTCTACACCACGCGGCGCAAGTTCGACTCTCGGGGTGTGCGCTTGAGCAACGCATTTCAGGACTGCTCTCCATTCAGCGGCACCTAGTGAATAGAATAATTTCCTGGCAACAACACTTCAATAATGGGAAAACTTCACTCTGCCAATCTCGGTAACCGGGCCTGTGTCAAGAGCCTCTGCAAGTATGCGAAACTACAGGGAATAACCATTCAAGGCTTTGTCAGTCCGAGGATAAAGATTCAAAACCAGCCATTTTCTCTGAGACACTTCTTCAGGCTGCTAGCGTTGTGCAGAAATTCAAACAACTTGTACCACTCCACGAGTTGGTCAAAGCGCGAAGAAACAGAAGACATGGCCTGATCAGTAAGTAGGCTACAAGAAAAAATTGCGATTTTAATTCTTCTTCAGCAGAAAGACGACTCGAATCATCAGCACATTCGTAACCAAACATTCTCTTCCTACGTCGCACCGTGTTTTTTGAAAAACTCTTGCTCAATACCAATAAGCTCTGCTATTTCGCGTGCGTTTGTGACCACGTGGTTAGCCTATATCCTGTATTTCAATAGTCTTCCAAAAACTTCGGCGAAGGGGCCTTCATTCCTTGCCGGGCCCCCTCCGATCGGAGGATTCGGAGGGCGGTTGCTACGCCTCTGTCGTTCTACCATGAATGATGATCGGCTATCAGCTCTATCGATTCTTTCTATAGAAAGAGACTACGTTCAAACACTTGGTTTTGAAGATATTAACGCTGATTTTGCTTCGGCGAAAGCTCGAGAAGTTCAATTTTGAGGCGGCTATTGATCTTTTATTTGCCTAATAGGCCTACATTTGTTGTCCATTTTTTGTCTTTTATTTTTGGCCTTAACGCTGAGACAGTGAGGCTTCTTTCTCAAGCAATTTAGAACTTCTTAGACGCAGCACATTATTTGTAATTATTTTTATTGAAAAGATTGCTTGAGTATGAAACTATTTCAAAATTTGCTGCAGTCTACTTAGGGCGGCATTTTCAACGAAAGCCCGGGCGGCAGCATATGCTCCTACGCCACTGGGTGGGTATAAATAGTTTCAGCAAGATAGGTTAGGCTGATGCCTAAAATCAGATTAGGCTTGGTCCTGACAGTCCAAAACGACTCACATTAAGCACTCACCGGGGCGTACTTTTACAAAATGTTTTACCTTTTGGCATATCTTCTGCTCCAGGTTATTTCCAGTAGATAATGGACAACCATACAGCCGACCAGTGTTGTACGCGTCATTGAAATATATTGACGGCGTCAGCGTCAGCGCGAATTGCCTAAAAACTTGACGGCGTAAAGTACTGCGCAAGCTCTTAAAGAAATTGACGGCGTCAGCGTCAGCGCTAATTTCTAGCGCTATTTTTTGCCAGCGTCTTATAAAACGGATATAGCTCAACCAAGTTTAGGCTAACAATAGCTATAAATAAAGAGCAGGTAGGCCTATTATGTTTTGAGACTGTATTGTAATTAGCTGCTTAGCTTATTAGTAGGGCCATTTTAATTTGACTTAGCCTAAAAAAAAATTGTTGACTTTATCTTTATCAAATTTTGACTTTATTTTGACCTAACGAAATTGCTTATTTATAGAGGGTACAGTTCTTTCTTGAATTGATACCACTTACCAAAACATAATATTTTGTCGATTTCAGACCCAAACGTAATACTTTGTCGAAAAGTCAAGGTGTTTTATGGATTATAAAAAGTTCGTTGTGTTTTATAGCGATAGGAAAATCTCCACTAATCTAACTTTTGCTGAAGACAGAAGACGATTTAGCTTGTTTAGGCATTTTTGTATTACAGAATGTCAGAGGCTATTCCTAAAATCAAAACTGTTGATCTTCGAAAAGACCATGTTTGTGAAGAAGGAGTGTTTTATAAAAATTATATAACGACGTAACAATGAATAAACAAAGGACAATTTGCGATAAAAGTTACTGCTGATCCGTGGTCATTGTGACATATTTCCTGCTTTTATGGGTTAATATGGTTTAATTGTGCCGCAGTTCCTGATTTGCAATGCTTCCACGAGGATTTTGACAAAATTCCTCTCTAGAAACACAGAATTAAGTTTGTTAAAAGCCATAATTTGACAAATTTTGACTTTATTATCAATTTTGGCTTTATTTTGACCTATAAACTTCTTAGAAACAGTCCCTTAGGTGCTGAAAACAACTTTATTCTTTGATTTGTGGATAAACGAGGTCATTAAAAAAATTTGACTTTATTGACTTTTGCGGGCCCTGCTTATTAGTTATTTCCTTGCAGAAAAACAAGCATTTCAAAACGTTTGTCTGACAATCTGCTGCGTTTGGGACGCATATTGTCCTTTCCAAGTGAAAACATGCGTTCCATAGCAGCGCTGGTTGGTATTGGTGTGTTGTATTTCAAAAACAAGTTGAAAACGTTTAGGCTACTCGGAAAGGTATCACTGTTCCAAGCGTGCTGTGATAGTTTAGCATGTATAAATATTTTAACGAGGTCCACTGCACCAATATCGCTCTTTTCAGGGGCATAGAGCTCTTGAAATAAAGTATCTTCAACGTCCGCGATGCCATTCATGGATTTTTCGCTTTCTGTCTCTGATCCCTCGTTCTCAATACATGGATGATCACCATTTGGCGAACTTCTTCCGCATGTATTCCAGGGAGCCATTCCAACCAACGCAAAAGCCGGTAATTCAGATGAGTCGCGTTGGCCAGAATACATTGTGAAACTCTTATTGTGTAACGAGATTTTCCATGAAAAAAAATGACGCATAGCGCTTGACGCTTAAAATCGGCAAAATAGTTGACGGCGCTATCACTTCCGTCAACTGAAAAATAAATTGACGGCGCTAGCCTCAGCGTCAACAAAAGGTTGACGCCGTCAAATGACACCGTCAAATTGACGGCGTCAACGTACAACACTGCAGCCGACCTTCCAGGGGTCGCAGTCTACTTAGACGACATTCTTGTCAGTGGCAGTAGGCTACTGCTGAGGAGCATTTCTAGAATGTTAGAAGGCTCCTCGATCGACTTCACTCAAAAGGCCTGAGGTGTAGAAAAGACAAGTGTAAGTTTGCACAACCTCAGGTAGAGTACCTCGGATACATTTTGTCCAGGCCAGGCATCTCCAAAGGTCCTAAGGTAAACGCCATACTATGGAGATGTCTGCCCCCACTGACGTATCTTCTCTTCGTTCGTTTTTAGGTTCCTTACAATTTTATTCAAAGTTTTCTACCGTTGTACGCTTCCACGGTAGCAGAACCACTATACCATCTCACGAAAAGGGATATTCCTTGGAGATAGGGAAAACAAGAGGAAAACTCTTTTGTTCAGCTTAAGCATTATCTTTCTACAGATGAGGTTCTTACACATTTCTTACACATGTACCGACTGCTGTCTCGTATTCGTCACCAGCCGGTATTCTGCGGTGCAGTCCAACGTTCTCATAATTCTGTACTGTTTAGCCTACTTTCAAGTTTTAATATTTTTAGCATTGCGTCTGGCAGCACTCGCCAAGGATGACTGATTTCGCCTATAAAACAGACTGGTGTGGTAATCTTCTTCCTTTTCAATCAACACACTTCTGATGGAATGACGTGACGTTTCTGAATCCGCCTTGATCGCTTCACACGTGGCGTAATACAAGATGTACTTCCTGATACCAACAATCTAGTGTCGTTGTCAGCCACCTTTAGTCAGAAGCATTCAACCGGCAATCCCAGTAACGTTACAATGGTGACCCCGAGTAAATTTTCAGAACTCACGACCTGCAATAAAGACATCAACGCCACCTGGTAATGTACCACGTTTTTGCAAAAAATTTTTTAACTTCTGTAATTACCTCCTATTGTAGTCTATATGCATAGTTTCAAACTTCTATTCTCAAGGTACCTTATTCTTGTGGTTGCTATAGAAACTACTGCATGCAAATTTTTTTTTTTAAATGTCTCTAATCATCTAGCAGCCTACTGCAGCCTATATTAATCATTTTTAACCTTTATAACTTCTATTTCATGGTACCTTATTCTTGTGGTTGCTATAGAAACCACTGCATACAAAAAATTTTTTAAGTATCTGTACAGTAATCATCTAGTAGCTTACTGTAGCCTACATTAATCGTTTTCAACCACTTATAAATAATTTCTATTCCATGGTACCTAATCCTTGTAGTTGCTATAGAATCCACTGCATAAAATTTTTTAACTTGTCGCAAGTAACTAGTACGGTAGCCTACAGGTAATTGCCAGCCATACTCATTATCAATCTCCCCATTATGCATCGATTTCCTAACAACTGCAACGTTTATAACACGTCATGATGTCTCTCTGCGCTCACGTCACTTTGTACACTCTTTTACTTAAGCCTACTGCCACCTTGTGTTATACTTAACATCATCTTGCCGCAACTCGTGTTGCTGTTTTGTATTCTATTTTGCCTAAGTAGGCCTATCTAAGCTTACGCCATGACAACGTCATGTACTTTCTGTGTTTACTATGCCACAACAAACTCAACTATATGCCTAACGACTGAATTCTACTGTAATTTACCGTCCTGGGCAAGACGTCAAAACTGCATCCATTCAGTAGCTTACCGTCCTGAGCAAGACGTCAAAACTGCATCCATTCTTTAGTCACTCATTTAACTACAGTCACGTGACGTTGCAACCACTTTTTGTACTCATATTTGTCGCTATTTTTTTAAAGTGACCTTTCATCAGCCGGCGTTTGCCGCCATGACACTGTCATGCTACTTAATTACAACAACTTTTGTAGCTACTTTTTTTAATGTATCTTTTCTCAGCCGGCATTTGCCGCCATGACCACGTCATGCTACGTCATTACAACATTTTTTTATGCTCGTGTTTGTCGCTTTTTTTTAATAGTGCTGAGCCTACCTAGTACCCATGGACTACGACTCTGATAGTTTCATGTCTAGTTTCCTACCTATCATCAGCCGGCATTTGTCGCCATGACCACGTCATGCCTTGCAACTTTAACAACTTGCATGCCCGCATGTATCGCTATTTTTTTGTAATGTGTTGTTGTACTGCTTTCTAGCGGATGCTACTTTGTATCAATTTTATTTCAGACGCGCCCATCAACACGGTTGCTGCGAGACTTGATGCGCGACTTCAAGGGACTTCAATACAGCACCACGATGATGTCACGACAAGCTCACTGATGAGACCACTTCAACATGACACCACAACACCCCATGTTCTCCACGACTTGCACTGAGTTGAACAGTCCCTCATCACATTCCTCAACATGAGATGCCTCCACAGAGATGATTTCAATACGGCTATTCACAGCCGGCGACGCAACCAACATGGTCAACCCCATGTCTGCCGCTACTTCCTGCAACACACCTTCGACGTGCAATTGCTGCATCGTTCATCATTCAAGCCTTCTCTGCGTCAGAAGCACACCGCGACGTCTCAAGCCTTCTCCACGTCAGAAGCACACCGCCGACGCAACCAATAAGGTCAACCCCATGTCTGCTGCTACTCCCTGCGACACACCTTCGACGTGCAATTGCTGCATCGTTCATCATTCAAGCCTTTTCTGCGTCAGAAGCACACCGCGACATTTCAAGCCTTCTTCACGTCAGAAGCACACCGCGACGTCAACCAAACCAGTGCTGCTATTTGCGCCACTTTCGACATGCAATGGCTGCATGTCACACAGCTTGCAACTATTCAAGCTGGCCTCTTTCGTGTCATATTCGGCACACATCAACGGACTCACAACTCAACAGCTGTCGTGCTCGTCATCCATCAATGGACTACTAACTGAACTGCTTATCACCTGCTGTCGTGCTCATCATATATCATCGAACTTCCACATCAACTGCTGTCTCGTCCTCCCTCATCAAAATACTCGAACTAATAGTAGCCTATGACTTTGGAACATCCTGTCTCGCACAATCGCGCGCGCACCGTTAGGCTACATACATTTTTTTTTTACCTTTCTCGTTTGCTTCCATGAGTGTCAGGTCCTATCTCTTCGGAGGCAGGACATGGACAGCCATGGACGCTTACCTGTTTGTATACATGCTTAATTTTTTTCTCCAATGGCTGATTCTACAGTTGCGCCCCAGTATTCAATTTCAGTTTCTAACCCTAAATCATAACTTACTGTTTTCGTCATTCACGACATCTCTCCTACATTTCAATGTCGTTTTGACTGGGGCCAACGTATGTACCGACTGCTGTCTCATATTCGTCACCAGCCGGTATTCTGGGGTGCAGTCCAACGTTCTCATAATTCTGTACTGTTTAGCCTACTTTCAAGTTTTAATATTTTTAGCATTGCGTCTGGCAGCACTCGCCAAGGGTGACTGATTTCGCCTATAAAACAGGGTAGCCACTTTAACAAGTCGAAATTCTGCCACTGCGAATGACTACAATGCAACCGCCAACCAATCAGAACATGTTATAAGAGGCTACCATTTAATTGTGAACCTTCTAGCACTCATCCAGAAAGTTAATGCTTGTTTTGAACTTTATTTGGTAATTACAGAAGAAAAAGAGCAATAGCAGTGGTGGGAATCGAACCTGCGTCAATGAAATGACCACTTTCTAGCCCTAACCCTAACCCCTAAGCCAACCAGCTGACAAAAAATTCATCACTTAATTTGCTTTCTATCATCTTCTTTTCGCCATTTTTTACGTCACTTAAACCGTAGCTTATGATTGGTTGGTGGTTTCATTCTAGTCAAGTTTAGTGGCAGAATTTCGACTTGTTAAAGTGGCTACCATAAAACAGACTGGTGTGGTAATCTTCTTCCTTTTCAATCAACACACTTCTGATGGAATGACGTGACGTTTCTGAATCCGCCTTGATCGCTTCACACGTGGCGTAATACAAGATGTACTTCCTGATACCAACAATCTATTGTCGTTGTCAGTCACCTTTAGTCAGAAGCATTCAACCGGCAATCCCAGTAACGTTACACACATTTCAACACATTAGTTGATTTCAACACACGCACACATTTCAACACAACACATAGTTCTTACACATTTCAAGGCGTCACTTCCGGTAGGTATCGCATGTGATGCTTCTTGTGTGGGCATTGGTAGGCTACGGTACTAGGCCTACTTTGTTTCACCGTCACCCAGATGGCACAGAACGGCCTATAGCAAACGTTTCAAAGGTATTAACAGCCTCTCAGAGAAACTATAGCCAAATTCAAAAAGAGGCTTTGTCACTTATTTTCGCTCTAAAAATTTTGTATCAATATCTCTTTCGTAGATCTTTCATTTTAGTCACTGATCGTAACCCATTGCTTAGTCTTTTTGGCCCGACCAAATCGACACCTTCTTTGGCAGCAAATCGTTTGGCTCGTTGGGCACTCTTTTTGTCGCAATTTACATTCTACATTACATTCAATTTACATTCCCTTTGTCGGCAGCCGTGGCCGAGTGGTTAGCGCGTTGGGCTCGCAGTCGAGAGCCTGCATGTTCGACTCCAGCCACCCACACTTGCTGTTGTTTCTCTGGGCAAGAAACTTAACGATAATTGCCTCTACCTAGTGATCGATTTCGAGTAATGGGTAGTACCAAATTTAAGTCATAAGTATAGTAGACAACCGGAAACAGACATTGCAGTCGGCTGCAGCGTGGGTCAGGTGTATGTCGGAAGGCGTACACCGATGCATAGCGCTCAAGTCCGCTTTCCCGCAATGCAGGATAAAGATAAACAAACAAACAAACAAATTCACTATTGAATATGGGAAGACGACATATCATCAAAACGCTAATGCTTTGAGTCGCTTACCAGCAGGAGGGGATAAAGTCTTCGATGAAGAGGAAAGTGCGGATGACATTGATATCGTCTGTGCTATCGATGCCTTGGTATTGCAGGTCCAGACCCCAAATGCTGCCTCACTACGTAAAAAATCTTTTAAACATCCTATCATTTCCACGGTAATGCGTTTCATTCATGAAGGATGGCCGGCAAAGTCTTCTCCACAAGTGGTCACAACGGTAAACCATAATCTCTTCGTGGGAAAATTGTAACATAAAGTTCCCGGATCCGTTCGTCTGTATACAATGACCAAAAGAAATACTCTTCTGAAAGCGTCTATTCAAGAATTGTATTTCTGTAAAAATAGCCTCAAGACTGTCGAAGAATGGGGGGCAACACCGTACCCACTAAAACTTGTCACTACAATACAAATTACTGAGATAAAGACGGAAATTTTGTCCAGCTGGTAAGCACTAAGCAAAACAGTTAAATATGCGACCAACTTTTCAAGCAACAATTTTAAAATGACGAGAATAGATTGCAATATTCCAAACGCACGTAACTATCTTCTGCGACGTAATAATGGTAAGCATTATGAAGCTATTCAAGCACCTGTTGAATTTGGCTTACACCATATCTCGTAATTCAAGATTTAACGATTATGTAATGTTTCACAGGTGTGACAAAGGTGATGCAATCTTTGCTTATTTTTAGCAACAGTCCATGACGTAAGACGTCAGGTTCAGTAGACAACGGTTTTATGTGACGTTTGATTTGTACAGATATTGTCCGTAACAACAAGACCCGGTCGAACCGTTTCGTAAGTACGCAGACTCTCTTTATACTTGTTACGGAAGTCTACTTTACGACTCCAGAGTGGTCCTCCCGTCCAAACTTCGTCCTCCCGTCCAAACTTCGTTCTTCAGTTGCTTCATGAGGGACATTTCGGCATTGAGAGAAGGAAGCAGTTGGCAAGAACGTCCGTTTACTGGTAGTCACAAGCCACAGCGGTAAACCATATATCTCCGGGGGAAAGTTGTAGGATAAAATTCCCAAATCCTTTGTCTGTATCAGGGACTGTACATTACGGGACGCGCAACTCCGTTGTTCCTTCAACATTAGAAGGGTCAATGGCCAATTTGACATTTTTTACGCTTTACTGCTGGCTTGCTTTCAACTAAAAACCTTAAATTACTTTAAAACCAACTTCACTCTTCTTATATAACCCATAAAAAGAAAAATATTTTGTAAATTACAAAAAAACGTAACCCTTCTAGTGTTGCAGATAAGCCAAAAGCGGATGAAGTTTCGCACCCCTATGATCTACAATCCCTAGTCTGTATGCGATGACCGAAAGATGGCCAATGTTTTTCTCAACAACTACACGACATCAAGAACGATTAAATCCGTTATTCCGCTGTTTTGTCTCAACGAGCAGCTAAGTTTTAATTTTGTTCAACACGTTAATTAGACGGGTAACTTTGATCTGATTGTGACAAAGGCAGGGGCTCCGGACACTTCCTGAGAGTGGGAGGATAATTTAAGCAGGGGTGGGAACAATGTTTTGACATCGACAGAGGGATTATTGGATTATCGCATCACATATGCTTCTGGGAGGTAGGCACTTTAACGTAGTACACTTTTCGAAAATACGTACACGCGAAGCAGCTGACTTCAGTCATGTGACTCAACACGTGATATTCTGATCGTCTTTATCGAAAGATTTTGAAGAAATTTAACTGAATGCATCGCCACAACCAGCGTTTCCTAATGGGTTAGGGCAAAGGAGTAGTAATTTCGATTGGATGGGTTCGATTCCCACCCTCTGCTATTACTATTTTTTCTTCTGCAACTGAACTGAGTGCAAAAAGGATCTTGATGGCTTCAATCAATAGAGTTTATCAGGAAAATTGTGACTAAAACACCAGCAATGTCAGATACGTTGCGTATGATTGCGTTATGAATTCGAAGAGTGTAGTACGTTAAAGTGCCTACCCTTCTGGGAGGTCGCCCCCCAGACCCTCCTTCGCATTACTGAAAGCTTCAGTTTCTTATACAGCGTCAGAGGCGGCATGTTTCGCACCAAAGGCGCAAATTTTTTGCCTTTCAGCACGATTTAAAATCGAAAAATTATTTCAACTAATCTAAAATCGCGAGCAAAAACCCTTTAACATTTGCCAAATTTTTTGAGGTTTTTAGACAGTTTTGACTGGAAAAGGAGAGGTACGCAAAAATTCCTCTCTATTTTCTTCCTTGGGTCAAGTCCTCCACATTTTTGCACTTCAGACGCTGAATGGTTAGATTTAAAAAGTAAAAAGCGTTAAGGTCAAAGCTTTCTATAACTTAATTTGCAATTGCATGAATACAACACGATAATCTGTGCCATAACAGTCGCAGTGAAAGAAAAGGTTTCAGCATTTAGGGTCTAGGCCTACATTCAATTCAGAAAAAAAATAAAATAAAAGCAAAAATGCATTAACTTTTACAACAACCGAAAATATAAAGACATTGTTGGAACAGCGCAATTGTAAAGGTTTCGTTCGTGAGTGGTAAAAGCGAAATTAAACAGTTTGTAGACTGATGCATATATTTTTGACAGGATCCATAGTTTGGCCATAGATGACTTGGCGTGGTCTTGCGAGTCGGAGTTTCCAAGCAAAAACCTCAAAAGTTGTGCAACAAAATAAAAACATGAAAATAAAACACGAAAGAAAAAAATATATTGAAAATGACAGTTTTATCTCTACATTAGTGGGGGGTAATTTTGCATTAGTTACCCCCCACTCCGATTGGTGGGGGGTAATCACCCCCGCGGCCCCCCTCTAACGGAGCCCATGGACAAAGGGAACATAGGCTACCTACAATCATTTAAATCATTTGTCAATTATGTTTCACCCATAGTGTGTTGTATTTAGTAAGTCTCAAGCAAAGATGCCAAACTTTGATTTCATCTTAAACTTTATATAGGCCTAGCTACGGAATGGGTGTTGACTGTTGACAAGCAATCATATTGTCAGTTATTCTGTGCGGCTGCTATTAACAGAAGTAATCTTAGAAAGTACATTTTATTATACTTTGGTAGTTTTTTGCGGCTTATTTTTTTAAGTTTAGTTGAATTATTTCATGGATAAATCTTCTACGTACTTTTCCCTAGTTGCCCAAACTTCAATGAATATTTATTGTGCATTGTAATTTACCCACTAGAACATTTCAATTGAATGAAAGAATTTAAAATAAAAGTGGATTCGGTATTAGCATTAGTTTCAATTAGGGACAGTAGAATATCTACTTCTACCATCCCTAGTTTCAATAAGAGCAGTTTAATTTCAATGCGCTAAAGACGCAATGTCTGTTCAGTTTGTTTTTCTTTACGACCATCAAAACGAAAAACAATAAGTTATATGCCAAACATAAAAGAGGTCTAGAAAAAGGTACAAGCATGGTAGAAGCAAGTAAAGGGAAATTATTGAGTGGTGTGTGACGCAGAAATCCGTTCAATGTTCACAGCGTGTGGGGTGCCGTTGGTGGTTGTTCCAGGCAATTGTTCACCAAATCAAACCTCATGTAAAACCATTCAGGTCTACTGAATCTTAGCGTATTACGTAATGAAATTGTCTATTTCTAAAAAATGAGCAGATTGCACAATCGTTTGCAAGACCTGTAAAACATTGCAGCTGCAGCATAGCATTACATCATCGTTAAATCTTTAATTACGAGAACAGGTGTAAGCCAAACTTGAACAGGTGCTTGAATTGCTTATGGATTATTACGTCACAGTAGCTGCCTACGTGCGTTTGAAATATTGCAAGCTATTCTCGTCATTCTTAAAATTGTTGCTTGAAGAGGTTGGTCGCATATTTAACTGTTTTGCTTAGTGCTTGTCAGCTGAACGAAATTTCCGTCTTTTATCTCAGTAATTTGTATTGTAGTGACAAGTTTCAGTGGCGTACGGTGTTGCGACGCAATTTCGACAGCCTTGGGGCTATTTTTATAGAAATACAGTTCTTGAATAGACGTTTCAGAAGAGTGTTTCTTTTCGGTCATTGCATACAGACGAACGGATCCGGGAATCTTATGTTACAATTTTCCCACGAAGAGATTATGGTTTACCGCTGTGACCAGTGGTGTCTGCTGTACAAATGCAACTGATAAAAATCCAAAAAGGCGTACTTGAAACTTCAAGCATTGCCACTGTGCAACTTAATTTTAACAGCAGGCCCCAGATAGTAGCCTAGGCTACTTAAATACCCAGACTTACTGAGATCAGTAGCTCGTAGCTACCTATGTGTTTGTCTGATCGGTCCTCTTCCACTTTGTGACTCGTCGGAATACTTCTTCGCCAAATAAGTTATTTTAATTGACTGGACTACAGCAATAGGATATGACAGCTGCCTGTTTGATCATGAGTCATGACACAAAAAAACCCTCGAGCTACATTTTCATGAAACAACCGATTGCTAAGAATTGCAGAGTGCAGACGTAGCTAGAAGAGTTTTACATTTTGAGTTTTAGCCCATGATAAAAAATAAAATTCGACTGCGCATGATGCTATAGGCCAGGGCTAGACTAAATATATTTGTTGTAAAATCTTTGAAAACCTAGTACAAGGTCACTTTAAGTTTATTGTATAGGCCTACTGTAAAATTTTAGAGCTTTGCGAGTTGTGAGAATCAAGTATTTTGCGTCATCGAACTGATAAAAAAACGAAATGGTTTGAAACTGTTAACAAAATATACAAATTAACCAACAAACTGAAAATTATTTTTCGTTTCGGGCATTCCAATTGCATATAATGTTTTTCGCGTCTTTTAGCGTCATTTTTGATAAGATATTCTTCAAAAGACCCAAGCACTTAACCTTAAGCTAACGCAGTGATTCCTAAACTTTTTCTATTCGCGTAACATACAGCAGTCTCATAAAGTGTTCTCGTATCACCTCTAATCTCAAAATACACAACAAAACGCAAACAAGTTTAACGAATTGGGTTTGGTGGCCGTGCTTTATAGGTTTGGTGGCTGTGCTTAAATTTACTTTCATCGACGTATATCCTTTTAATTTACATCGCATGCACGTTTTAAACTTCTTTGGTTTTGCCACACCACCTGTACCGTACCACCTGAAAGACTTCCGTGTACCACAGTTTGGGAACCACTGGGCTAATGCATCACATTTACTGTACAACGCATATTGCCCACAAGTGTTTATAGTCAGACTAACCAGTGCTGTATTCGAGGGTATAGGCAGTATACTCTCTGCTTTTTCGAGCAACTATAGTATACCCTCTGGTTTTCCAAAGAGAGTGCCTATGCTATCCTTAGGATTCTGATTGATTCTTGAAAACTTGAAAACTAACTACTTAACCCAAGGACCAATGGTACACGGGACGGGTGTACCATGAACTTAATTCCGTTCTGCGAGTTTTATGCTTGAATGCTTGCTAAACCACCGATCAGCTAAGGATACTATAGATCCCAAATTTGTAAAGAGGATAAAGATGTAGATTCCTCTCGGCAGGCTGTTTGGATTGTATTCATAGAAAATAAACAATTTTGTACCTCTCGACCAATTTTGATGTTGATAATTCATGTTATGGTAGAATAAATGATAGTATTTTGCAAGTTGTGTATTATTCATTTTTTGGCAAATCTGACAATATAATGAAAATTTTATTATGCTTTTTTTACGAATACAGCACTGAGACTAACCATGACCTACTCAACATATTGACAAGTTTGGTTCCTTTAGTTTACATGCTGCAAGCATGTTGTATGAAGTAGCAACAGCTTACAACATTCTATTTTATTGATTTTGCGCCATGGTAGCTTACAATAGCTGATTTGCTGTATTCCTTACTGATACGACAAGGGTGTTTACTGCGATTTCCTTTGCCTATATTGATATTTGCGCATCGCGACATCTTTTCTGAGTACTATTCAAACAAATACGAAGATTGCAGCTAACGCAGGACTCTGCCTCAGAAGTCCACAGGAATTTGGTAACGTTCTTCTTTGGTAACCAAGCTATGGCATTAGAAAAAGGGGTCGGCAAGTAAAACCTTTCTCCACCAACTAAATCAGTGTAGAAACAGAACAACCAAATTTTATGAAGGAAAGGGGTGTTTGGAAAAAATGCGTTAATTTTGTCCGGGTACGCCCCAAACGAATGATGATGATTCAAGCCTTCAAGTGCACTACATTTGAATGTTACTGAAACATGATCACAGCATTCAAAGAATAGCGTGGCATCCGTATTATTATCTATCCATAGCCAGGACGAAATCATAAGAGTTTTAGATTTTGCTTACGTTATATTTTGACACCGTGCTGTGCAAAACTGGATAATTTTTGCAGAAGATATTGTTGACCCGAGCTCGTGATGATTAAGGGCTCGTGGTCTTTCCGAGGGACCCCTGGTACTTGACGAAACCACTTTGTATTTTTTGGATATTGTGCTTTTTTTAGAAAAGTTTTGTTTTGGGGCACAAGGATTTTATTGCTACCGGGCTATAAAAAAATAATCCTCTAAACGGCCCAGTAGACAACATTTGGATTGCGTGTTCTCAACAACAACGTGTTCTCAGGTTGATTTATGAAATATTCCAAGTTTAATTACTAATTAGTGTTTTAGGGCCAGACGTACCCGTAGTAAACTACGTGTCGTTCATCAGGGTTGTAGAATGTAGGCTATGCTGCAGTTAATGGCATTTTCTAAATCTTGAAACACAAAACATGCTGTATTCTTTCACCATTTCCTTTTTATTTTTATTTTTTATTTTTTATTTTCCTGCTTCTTTGTTTTGTGACTAAATGAGTCAGCATGGTCTAGGACCATCGCTTTTCACAGAGAGCGTAAAATGCCCCTCGGCAATTGACGTCAGCAATTCGATCATCGGCCCAACCCATGACGACACAATCCTGTCTCTCTCCTCCATCGGGCCGACCACCTCTCCAAAAGTTAGGCCCACTGGTGGAAAGCAAGCGGCCATTCAGCCATCTGAACACTCCTTCTCGGTCGATGTCAGTCAGTCCAATATGTGCGCCAGCGGTTAAAGACCGAAGGCCAAGAGCTTGAAAGATGATTCTGAGAAAAATAATTTTTATTATTCAACAAACTGAGCAACGTTAGTCGCAACGTCAGTCGCAAAGATAACTGTTAGTAGCCTAATATTTGCTGAAAATGTATAACGTTCTGCTATCCCAGACAGCAAAATTCATCATTTTTAACGTCTGCTGAATCGTCTACGTAACGTAAGTTGAATCAATGTAAAATGGTGGATTTTGGTGATTGGGTATGTAGGATACACTTTACAGGTTGGCTGAATGATAATGAAATTTTTATTTTCGAACTGCCAAATATTTTCTGAAGCTTAATTCTGGCAGTTTTGCATAGCTTGCTGTAGTTGTTGAGGCTTTGAACCACTCTCGTATGCCAGATCGCCTAGGTTGACAAGCTGAAGTTGACAGCAGTGAAAGTATCATGACGTTATTTTATGCAATATATTTTATTAAGTGAGAGTGGCAAAATAGAAACTTATTTATGACATGCGTTTTTCAAAAGCAAACCGGGTAAAGTGAAGCAGCGTTGCCTGATCATGACTTATTATTCTTCTTTTATTATGTCACTAAATATCGGGGCACCTGTCGGTTAATCACTGCCTAGTATCACTGTCAATAGAAACTAGGTCTTCCTTACCATGGGGATTGCGGAGGTCTGTTGGTCTACAGCCGGCAATCCTTGATTATGTGGTTGGTTTAAATCTTTATCCTCGGACTGACAAAGCCTCCAACAGATTATTCCTGTCAGTTTCGCATATTTGTAGAGGCTTTTAACCACTGACGCAGGCCGGTCACCGAGTTTGACAAAGTGAAGTTTCCAATTGTTGAAGTGTTGTTTTCTTTGAATTATTCCATCCACTGGGTGCCGCTGAATGATAAGCAGTCCTTAAATGCTCAAGAGCGCATCCTAAGAGCCGAACCAGCGCCGTTTAATCGTGAGGTTTCTTCGTGAACAAAGTCGGGCGCTTAACTACTGTTAGCTATATGATCCGCCTTCTGTACCTCACCACACTCACAGATAGCACTCTCTTCTAAGCCCCAACGCAACATATTTGCATCATAGCCTCTCACACTTGTGAGTTGTGACCATGCGGTTCCGCTTTGATGAGGCAAGTCTAGAGAGGCCATAAACAAATTGACTCTCATATGGAGTTCCGATCACTTGACGGCGGAGATGTACTGCTGATCATGTTTTACTCCATGCCGCATGACACCACTGTTTGCTGGAGCATCCACTAGAAGTTCACTTGTGCTAGCACCCGATCTTGTGTCAGCACAACGTTCTAAGAATGCAGTGCGAGCTGACACCTTTCCGCGTATGTGTTCTAGATGTTTGCGGTATGTTAAAGATTGATCAAGTCGAACCTAAAGGTGGCCTATGTGAGTATGGCTTTAAAAGGAAGTGTCCGGCCGTTGTTTGGATTTTATTTTTTCTATTTAAGTCTCTATTGCCTGGGTGGAAAGCAGAAGTCAGTGTCTTCGAGTCACTTAGTTTGAGGCGCCATTGAAAGAATAGCCAGGTCGTCTGCATGTGCGTATTTATCGGGGGAAGTAAATTAGCAGGTCATTGTTCCCGACAATGCTTCACCAAATCAACGTCATATAAAAACCGTTCAGGTCTACTGAATCTTAGCGTATTACGTCATGGAATTTTTCCTAAAAATGAGCCAAAATTGCACCATCGTTCGTAAGACTTGTATCACACCTGTTGAGAATTACTTCACAATGTTTTACTATGACGTCACAGTAACTGCGTACGTGAGTTTGAGATATTGCAATCTATTCTGGTCATTTTCGTAAAATGATTGCTTGAAAGTTGGTAGCATATTTAACTGTTTGCTTAGTGCTTGCCGGCTGGACGAAAGTTCCGTCTTTAACTAAGTAGTTTGGATTGTAGTGACAGGTTTTTAGTGGTGTATCGCGTTGCACCCCATTTTCGATAGCCGCGGGCTAATTTTACAGAAATACACTTTTTGAATAGACGTTTCAGAAGAGTGTTTCTTTTTCGGTCATTACATACAGACGAACGGATCCGAGAATCTTATGTTACAATTTTCCCACGAAGAGATTATGGTTTACCGCTGTGACCATAAATAGATATAGATGTTAAAAAGCATTGGGATGACAACATTTCCCTGTGAAACTCTATTTCTTAGACGTCTTCGTTAGCTCTTCCTTCGGTCGCTAGTTTCAAGGATGAAATTACGGTTGGGGATAGTTCGACAACAACAACAACAAGTTCAACAACAAACTTGATCATATGTCGATCTAAGATTATCCACAACAGTTTGTAAGTGAGACCTCTCTGCTAAACATAGTATCGTATGTCGCAGTAAGATAGAGGAAGGCCACTCCTGATTTCAAGTTGGCCTTAAACTCATCTTAGATTTCTTTTTGTGTTTTAAATTCTTTTTGTGTTTTTTACGGTCTTTGCAGTTAAGTTTTTTATAACTTATAATATTTTTTATGTGTTTGTGTAACTTAATTTTTTAATTGTTAAATTTAGCCCCAACAATTTAATATGTCTACACTCGGTGGCGACAGGGACTCGGCCGCCGTCGACTCGACTGAGTTTAAGCCTGATGATGTTCTTTGCGGTTGGGCAGGCCATTCTGGGGAGGGACCCAGTAATGATGAGGCTAAGTCAGTTCGAGAGGCCCGGCATCTTAGAAGGGATATTTTGACTCAAATTGGGGAACTTTCTGTAGCCCTAGGTTCTTTGAGTGATAAGCAGGAACTGTTAAATTTTAGATTTAAGTTCTCTACTTTGGAAGAGGATTTACGGCATTTCCATGCTCTTTTGAGTAAAATTTTTAACTCTGCAGTCTTGGCAGAACTTCGTGATAGGGTAGATCTCGAATTTAACTCGTTAAAAAATAACTTCGAACAAAAAGAAAGTGAGTTCTCAGATATGTTAGATGCTGATATACATCCTGAGGATAGCGCCTCAAATGTAAGCACTACGATGTCTAGGAGCTCGTCACGAACAATTGCACAAATTAACCTACAGCTAAGACGAGAGGAGCTCCAGATACAAGCCGAGGCCGAAGCAAGAGCTGCTGAGGCCGACGCGATAGCTGAGGCCGAAGCGAGAGCTGCTGAGGCCGCCGCCAGAGCTGAGGCCATACGAGCTGAGGCTGCCGCAAGAGCTAAGGCCGACGCGAGAGCTGCTGAGTTTGCACTCAAAGACGCTCAGTTGAGGGCTGAACAACGTAAAGAGGTAGTTTTAGCTGAATATCGTTCAGAGTTGGGCTCCCGGCGTAGTTCTAAGAAGGGCTCTTCTAGCCAATCCAGAAATAAACATCAATCGCAGTTTAATTTACATAACCTTTTCCAGACGCCTGTTCAATCCGTGGGTGGACCAGGGCAATCCACACGTTTTCCAGCTGTTTCAGGAGGTCTCAGGGCCGCGGCTAAGGGTCTTCTGAAGGCTGTAGAGCCAAGGCCTGTGAATTATAACTTAACTCCTCCCCCAGAGCGTACAGGTCACGGGGCCGCCATTAGCAGTAATGTTTTTCCCCTCACAGTTTTCTGCGCCGCTAGTTTTTGATCGCCCAGCTACACGTAATTTGCGTGATTGTGAGAGGCGTATCGCGTCTCCTGATTTTAACGTTTGTGAGGATCGTGATCGGGTTGTGCACATGTGACTGAGCCCCATCAGCCCCTTAAGGGATATAGCTTGTCTTCTCCCGCTAAATCGAGTTCTCAACAGCAGGATTGCTTTTTTGAATACCAAAATAGTAGGACGTTTTTCGATAAGGCGGCCTTGATTGGTTACGATGGTAATAATATGCCATTTGTCTTCTTTAAAATCGTGTTACGGCCTTGATGGCAGCTTCGCCCTTTAAAGGAACTCGTTTGACTTTGTTACAAGCAGCTTGTGTTAGAACAGCTGCTCAAACGATTGCTAATTTGGTTTCCGACACTCCTGGCTTGTCAGAGGAAGACAGGATAGAAATGTCGTTAGCTCGCTTGTCTCAACGTTTTGGAGTTCGTGGAGGTCTTTTTGCCGAACCAGAAATTAAGAAGTACCGCTATGGTAGCAAATTAACTTCGATGTCTTCTAGTGATTTAAAAGAGTTTAAAGATGAATTGTCGCAGTGTCTGCTTTACGCGCAAGCTTATGGTCAGCGTGATAAATTGGAAGGACGTTTTGTTTTGGATTTGGCTAAGCGACTCCCGTTTGACGCTAAGCAGCGTTATCTTGACTTTTTAGGTGATCAGTATGGTAGCACTAATGAGCCTACTTTTCAGAGTTTGTTCGATTTTGTTGTACGGGAGGAAACGCGTAAGTCGACTGATTTTAGCATTATGCTAATGGGCAATTCTGGTGAGTCGCAGCATTTTAAAAAGTTTAGCAAAGGAAAATTGCCTTCATGTCCGGTTAGGTAGACGTCGGTAAAACCCCATGATAATGTAATGTCACGAAGTTCGCAATACTCGACTGCTGTTGGCGCACCGCGCGGTGGTGAGGCCAGACGTAAAGACCTACCGGCGTGTCTTTTTTGTTCGTCACGTGGTCAAGTTGAATATCATTTTTTGTCTAACTGTAAAGAATTTTTGCGCTTGACACCTAAAGATCGGAGAGATGTTATCGTGAAAGCTGGCAAATGCTTGAATTGTTTGCGCCAGCATATGGTTAGAGACTGTAAACATGCAAACAACTGTCGTCAATGTGGGCCTAACAACGATAGGAAACACTATTTTCTTCTGCATGATTTTTATGTGACGTCACGTGATTATCTGGATTCGATCAGCAAAGATGATGCTGGTGCCAGAGTTCCTGTGCGTAGTGTTAAGATTGGAAATGTTAAAGCAGCCTTTAACCGCGTTACTGCTGCTCGTGTTTAGAATCCAATGACTGGCAAATCGAAGTTGGTGTATTGTCAGCATGATCCTGGTTCGCAGTTGACGTTTGTTTCGAGTGATTTGGTGTGTGAACTTGGCCTTAAACCGTATGATAAAGCGTCGTTTAAAATGGATACTCTGACTGGTCAGAAACCTACTTGTGCTAACCTTGTTAAACTCAACATCCAGTCGTTAGAGACGAATGAACTGTTTTGTGATATAACTTCGGTGGTTAACCCAGCTTGGGCTGACGATGTTAAAACTTTACCGCATAAGCAGGATTTAAGTGGTTTCCGTCATTTTCATGACGTGAATATGTTTCATTTGAATGATTGTAGTACTGTAGATGTACTGATTGGCAACGACAACGCTTATTTGATGTGGGCTAAAGAAGAACGTGTTGGTGAGAATCGTAGTGAACCGCATGCTTTACTCACTCCTCTCGGTTGGTTGGCTTGTGGTGGTAAGTCACCCTTAGATGAAAGCGTTGCTAATGTGTGCAGAGTGCAGACGTCTTCAGAGTCGGATGTCATTTTTGGCTTTCAGCGTAAAATTGAGTCTCGTGATATGGAAATAGCAGACCTGAATAAAGTCATTCAGGATTTGACGTTGCAAAATGAAACCTGTGAATTGTCTCGCAATGACATTTTGGCTAGAGAACTTGTTCAACCGAATATTGAGTTGAAAGATGGTCGATTTGAGATACCTGTACCATTGAAGGAAGATATTTATTTACCTAACAATTTTGTGTTGGCGTCAGATAGAGCTGCTGCTTTAAGGAAGAAGGCTTTAAAACAACCTGAACTTCGTGATTTCCTTACTGACACCATGAAGGATCTTAAATCTAATGGTTATATCGAGCGTGCTGGTGAAGCAGAAAATGTCAAGGGATTTGAGTGGTATTCACCATACTTTGCGACGTCACAATTAAAAAAGTGTATTGTTTACGATGGCAAGTCTGAATTTCGAGGAACTTGTGTTAATGATGTAATGTTTTCGTGTCCTGACTTGTTAAACTCTCTGGTAGATGTCTTGGCTAGATTTCGGTTTGGTAGATTTGGTCTCATGGCTGATGTGACTAAATGCTTTTTTCAAATAAAGTTACCTGAGTCGCAGAGGGATTTGTTTTGTATATTGTGGTTTGAAGATGATGACCTTGAAAATGGTAAAATGGTAGCTTACCTTTTCGTTTTTGTGTGCACCCTTGGGGAATAAAGAGTAGCCCATATTTCGCTTGCTAGGCTATAAAGAAAATGATCGAGCAGAATCCCAGCGGTGCTGGTGAACTAACTCTCTGCAATATTGCAAATAATATGTACATGGATGATTTTATATTTTCGGCTGATAGCTTAGAGGAAGCTCAGCAAATCACTCATGAATCTGTCGCTTTGTTTGAAAGCCGTGGATTTAAACTTGTTAAGTGGAGCGTTAACAAGGAGGCTATGATTGTCTTGTCAAATTTGGATAATGAGATGCTCTCACCTTTGATTCGTGATGTTGATTTTCAGACTGAAGATATGACTTTGCCATCAGCGAAGACATTGGGTTGTGTGTGGCAAACCGAGTCTGACGAGATGTGTATCGCATGTTCCTTAAAGCCCTTAGCTAAACACACGCGCCGAAGTATGCTCAGTCAGCTTGGGCAAAATTTTGATCCTCTAGGCTTTGGAGCGCCATTTTTTCTAAACGCACGCCTGATACTTCAACAATTGGCGATAGACAAGTTTGATTGGGACACCGAGGTCCCTGATAGCTTTGTTAAAGAGTGGGAGTCGTGGCTTCGCTCTTTGAACCTGCTTAAGGATTTTTCATTACCGAGATGGTATTTTGCAAACTCTGGTGTGTGTAGTCCGGATGATGTTGCTTTATATCAATTGCATGGGTTTAGTGATGCTTCGAATCAAGCTTTCTCTTCTGTTGTTTACTTACGTAGATTGGTTAACGGAGTTCCGAGTGTGTCTTTCGTTCTGATTAAATCTACCATTGTTGTAAAAAATCAGTTTTCTTGGCCGATAGCTAGGAAAGAGCTTGTTGCCGCTTTGAATACAGCAAGACTCGTGAAGCAGGCCTACGAGGCATTGAAGATGCCTGACTGCATTAAATATTTTTGGTGTGATTCTCGGACTGTGTTGCAGTGGGTTAAAAACCCTGATTTACGTTTGAATAAGTTTATCACGCGTCGAGTTGAGCATATTTTATTGTTGTCTGGAGCCCAGGATTGGCGTTTTTGCCCTACCGGTATGAACCCAGCTGATGTTGGCACAAGGCCAAATCTTATTACAAAGAAAGAATTTCGAGAGTTGTGGTTAAATGGTTCTAGTCTTCTCTACCAGTGTGAGGAAATTCCATTTGTAGAGAATGCCACTTCAGTACCTGTCCATAGCCTATATCTTCGTGACGAAGAGGAGTCGCTTAACGTTGGACAGCGTGGCCTTCACAAATTGATCGAGGCCGCACCTTCTTTGTATGTTATGAAAAAGAGAATCGCTTGTTTGGTCGCCTTTGTTGAATTTTTGTACTGTAAAACGAGAAAGCGTAGCTTTGTGAAGCGAAAACTGGACGCGTCTTATCTTAATAATGCTTTGGAGTTGACTGTGAAGTTTGTTCAGAAGAGCGTGTATGGCGATGTGGTACATTTAATGACCAAACGATCGCCGGATGCCCTTGAAGAAGTGATAAAGCGGGGTAGTGTTGGCGCTTCGCAACGTGAGAAGGAACGCTTGAAAGAATTGCGTTCACTTAATAAGTACAGACCTTGTGTAGATGGAGCTGGTGTAATCCGCATTGAAGGGCGCTTAAGTAATTCTCCCGAGATCTCTCTAGAAGCAAAGCATCCAATCGTTTTGCCTTCGAAACACCCCTTCACTAGGCTCGTTGTACTGTCGCATCATAATCGAAATGCGCACTGTGGAGTAGCCTACAGCACACTTTGTTGTCTACGCGACAGAAGTTTTGGATCGCTAATGGTAATGCCTCCGTGAAGAGGTGTCTTAATGACTGTGGTATATGTGCGATTGAGAAAGCACGGCCTATAAGGCAGCTCATGTCTGATCTACCTTTGTCTCGCATAACTGCGCATAGGAAACCCTTTTTTGATTGCAGCTTAGACTATCTTGGACCTTTAACCTTTGTTGAAGGTAGAAGTCACAAAAAAGCTTGGGGACTCTTGTTCACATGTATGGCATCTCGAGCTATTCATGTTGAGCTGATTACGTCATTGTCGCTGAGTGATTTTTTACTTGCCTTTACTAGGTTTACAGATTTACGTGGGCAGGTTAATGCTATCTATTCCGATAATGGAAGCACCTTTCAGGCAGCATCTAAGAAGTTACTCGAGTTGATAAAATCAACTGAATTTCACAACGTCCTGAGACAGAAGGAGATAAACTGGGAATTTACACCTCCGTATGCTCCAGCGCAAGGTGGCGCTTGGGAGGCAATGGTAAAACAATTTAAAATTGCATTTTTTCACATTTTGGACTCTTCAATTCGTAAGCCCAATTTTATTGAACTGCTTACGTACACAGGCAGTGATGTTCGGATCGTGAACGAACGCCCTTTGGTAACCTTGAGTGACGACCCTAGGGATTTTACTGTCATCACCCCTGCCTCACTGTTGACCCCATACTTGGACCCATACTGTGCTGTTGGGCAACCACATGATCGTGACCAACTAAGAAGGGATTATCGGTTCAATTTGTCACTTTCTCAGCAGTTTTGGAGTAAATGGATCGATTTTTACTTGCCAGGGCTTCAGGGACGGAAAAAATGGTTAAAAATGGCCGAGAATTTGGAGCCTGGTCAACTTGTAGTAGTGGGTTCTCTCTAAGACATTGGTAAACGTGGGAAGTATCAACTTGGGAGGGTGCATGAGGTAGTTCCACAAATTAGGAAAGGGAAGCCTGTGGTTCGTAGAGCTAAAGTTGCCGTCTGCAACTACGATGAGAGTACGGGGAAAGTGAAAGTAGACTACGTGTTGAGGGATATCTCGTGCCTTGCCCCCGTAAAGAACACGTAAGTGTTAGGGTTTGAGCCTGGTTTTTTCTGCGGTGTCCGACCCTTGTCTGAGCCCAGAACAGTCGGTTATTATCGCAACAATTGTATATAACGTCATTTTAGTGTGTACCCATGGTACCAATTTCATGTATCGTCGCGTATTATTCTTATTGTTGTTCATTCTTTGCATGCCCTTTGTATTTGCGTATTAACTTAAACGTGAGTGATTCAAACAATTTGTGTATCGTGAGTTTTTATTCATTGGCTCACAATTGTCGTCAATTCTTTTTTAGTTATGCCATGTCAGACTGTCATAACTAGGGGTCGCCATGTTCCCGACAATGCTTCACCAAATCAACGTCATATAAAAACCGTTCAGGTCTACTGAATCTTAGCGTATTACGTCATGGAATTTTTCCTAAAAATGAGCCAAGATTGCACCATCGTTCGTAAGACTTGTATTACACCTGTTGAGAATTACTTCACAATGTTTTACTATGACGTCACAGTAACTGCGTACGTGAGTTTGAGATATTGCAATCTATTCTGGTCATTTTCGTAAAATGATTGCTTGAAAGTTGGTAGCATATTTAACTGTTTGCTTAGTGCTTGCCGGCTGGACGAAAGTTCCGTCTTTAACTAAGTAGTTTGGATTGTAGTGACAGGTTTTTAGTGGTGTATTGCGTTGCACCCCATTTTCGATAGCCGCGGGCTAATTTTACAGAAATACACTTTTTGAATAGACGTTTCAGAAGAGTGTTTCTTTTTCGGTCATTACATACAGACGAACAGATCCGAGAATCTTATGTTACAATTTTCCCACGAAGAGATTATGGTTTACCGCTGTGACCATAAATAGATATAGATGTTAAAAAGCATTGGGATGACAACATTTCCCTGTGAAACTCTATTTCTTAGACGTCTTCGTTAGCTCTTCCTTCGGTCGCTAGTTTCAAGGATGAAATTACGGTTGGGGATAGTTCGACAACAACAACAACAACAAGTTCAACAACAAACTTGATCATATGTCGATCTAAGATTATCCACAACAGTTTGTAAGTGAGACCTCTCTGCTAACATAGTATCGTAGGTCGCAGTAAGATAAAGGAAGGCCACTCCTGATTTCAAGTTGGCCTTAAACTCATCTTAGATGTTTAGTGTCAGCAAAGTTACGCGATAAACTGTTGATCTTCCTTTCCTGAACCTCGCTTGTTCTTGTGGGAGTTTGGAGTCGATGACTAGTTCAATTCTTCGGTGCAAGAGACGCACCAGAAGCTTATGTTGCACACACAAGAGGGAGATATAGCGGTAACTTTTAAAGTCAGTCACGGATTTGCTTTGCTTAGTGGCTGCAACAACCAATGCTTTTCGCCAGAGTTTAGCGATCTTTAGTGTATGCATGCAGTGAGAGTAAACATTTCGTAACAGATTGATAGTTTTCTTTCCTAAGTTTTGTATAAATTCTGGGTGAATAGTCTGGTCCTGGAGCGTTCCTTGCTTAGGCTACAGCTTCTTTATGGCTTCAATCACTTCTACAGTGGTAAAATCTTCAGTTAGTTTGTTGTTGCGTATGTCAACCATCCACATTTCGGATGTGAGGCTTGAGAGTCCACGTTAAATTTGAGGTCTATATTATGTTGATGCGACATTACGACGTTTTTTTTTGCAAAGTAACTTACTTTTCACTAAGCTGTCAGAACTGGTGACAACATATCTATAACTCAGTTGTTGTGTGAGAACAATGACTTGCTGTATTGTCAAGTACAAAACTAGAGTTTATCTTGGTGTTTTGTCGGCTGCTTGGTCGAGTAATGTGAACGTCTGCATGACGCGTGAAGGGACGTTGGTTCGATACCGCAAAGAAACACGCGACTGCTGCACATAGTAGCGTGGTAAAGTGGGAACGGCTGGCTCTCTATACCAGCTACTTGTTACGTGGTGATTGCAATTTGTTACAGAGTACTGGACATTCAAAACAGTGGACAATTTATTATGGATATTTTTTTGGACAATTTTACAGCAAATCTCAATTTTTTTCTTTTTCCGATAACTGAGAGCTCGGAAATAATTGGGACGTCTGATTCTAAAGTGGCCCAAGTCAAAAAAAGTGGTTTTGAGATAATCGAGTTTAAAGATTCATGCTGTGATAAAAATTGTCACTGAAGGTTTGCAATCTTCATCTTGCATGTGAGAAAACTTGAGTAAGCAAGAAATTGTTTGTGATAATTGGTTGACTGAGTGATGACGTCATCGTAGTTTATTACGTAAGTTTTAACTTGGGCCACTTTTCTATGATTAGATAAGTCAAAACTAGCGACCCAAGTTAACTTGGTACAGATAATAAAAGCTTTTCTTACAACAGAAAAGTGGCCCAAGTCAAAAATTTTGCGTTTTAATAAAATATTTTTGCCTGCTTTTATGTTAGGCTACACGAAAAACAAAGTTCTTAATACCTTTTTATTAAAATATGGAAAAAACACCAAACAACGAAATACTGAAAGAACAAACGATGAACAACATTACAGGCTATAAAAGAAACATAACTCATAACTTTAAAACCAAGGCTGCAGAAGTGGGCAAAAAATATGCGATTCCCACTCGATTTATAGCTTGCTGACTCCGACTTCAGTGTTGCCAGACTTTTTTTTCTTTAATTTCACTTAATTTGTGATCGAAATCGAAATGGCGACTTTCACAAAACTAACAAGAACAAACACATCTATTTGTCGGTAAAGTTGTAGAGCTTAATACGGAAAACAAGAAACAATGTTTTGAAAAAAAATGCAAACAAAAATTTTATTGTTTATCAAGCCGGAGTAGGCCTTTTTTTAACAACTCCATCTCCGGACAAGCCAAATTATGACTAACTCCACAGCTGTTTAAAACTGCAGTACCTGATCAACATTGTTAAGCGCTAAATTACTAACAACTAGTGTGAAGCAGAAGTGCTTCTGAAGCCAGTATATTAACAGGAAGAACACAACGGTAAAGAACACAAACGTGTCTACTCCTTTAAATGTGGCAAGTTCTTGTAGAATGCATGGTATATAGGAGGAATATATGGCAGCAAAGTTATCAAGTCATCGTATTTGGCCTTGCTAATGTTGACATCTTCGGGGTACAAAGGCGACATGTTGTCGGAATGGCTTCTTGTGTCCCTTTGATGTAGTTGGACATGGCGTAGCTCGTCGCTGAAGTTGTATCGGAATGAAAATCCACAAGATCCGCGATGGTAAACCATTTCGTGAATCTTTCTCCAGCTATATTTTTGTCTTTCAGTGTCCATTGCTTTCCCAGGTTTTGAAATTTTGGTGAGTTTTGCAATGTCTGTAAAATCATTTTTCTCCATGTGGTGGACTTCGAATTTGTTTCTTTTTCTTGAATTTGTAATTAAATCATAATAATCCTTCGAGGTGTATAAGGCGGCAATTGATGATTTCTTTTTTTCGATTAAACCAAAGTCACTGTCATTGGGCAAATAAGAATGACCTGACCATAAAAACCGATGTGTGATTTTGTTGAGCCTAATATGAGGATCATTGACCAAATAGATCAAAGCTGAAGTCACATTGTGGTTCCGATTCTGTCCTCCGCAGCAATCGCTCCAAAGCGTTATTTCTGGCCATGTGGAGCATTGCGATTTTATGTGCTTGATTAGCACACTGCCAACTTCGTCAGAGCCACGTTTGGCTTCGCTTTCCAGCCAAACATACATATATCCTTTTTTGTCAGCCGTGTGATGGACTCCTTCATTATATAGCCAGAGTTGTCTCAAATAAAATACCTTACTGGTCTGTATAAACGGTAGCAGGTGCGTTTTTTCCATATCAAATGTTATTGTTGTTTTTTGTTTTGAATCTTCTCTTAACAAATCTCGTGCGGCATAAGCAAGAGTGTGATGTTGTTCTAAGGCAGAAAAATTCCCAACTGCCTTCAACTCATGGAATGTGCTGCATGTAGCCTCTCGGAAGCACGAGAGTACAATTTTACATGCGAAAAGTCTTTGTTCCAGCGATGGAGGAACCACTCGTAACTGGGAACTTTTACATTTTTTGTTTAGTTGCTTCGCGAAATAAATCGTACAAATTAGTTTTAGAAATACCCGAAGCTAACCACACAGCGGAAGAATCGTGCCGTTCTCTGTGGTAGTGCGAATTATACTTGGGGATTTTTTGAAACATTTGTTTGAAAATGCATACTACATCTTCTGCTATCCGGGAGTGATTGTTGTGTTTTCCTCTTTGGTCTGTTGGCGTGACATCATTTTTCTGTTGCTTTGTAAGTAGCCGAGTGATTTTACCTGAAGAAACTTGAAGAGTTTGTTCAAAAAGTTGTTTACAAACACGTTTTTCTATTATTTGATACACCCGTGTGTTGTTCTTTGTTTTGGAAGTGGAAGAGTCATCCGAATTTCTTATTTTTTCACTTTTTTTGGGGACATTTTTCACCCATTGTAAAATGTGGTAGTTGTGAGCATCATAATCTTCTAAATCCCATAATTTATTGAATATACTTTCTTTTTCTTCAAGTGTTACTATGTGGCACTGCTTGAACCAACAATCACAACGATACTCTGCAAAATCATGTGTAAAATATTAAACAAATATAATAATATTTTATTAAGACCGACAACAATGCATCAGACTACACCTTCGCTCCATAGAAGAGTAGGCTACTTTCATCTTATACTGAAATTAATTTAGCCTAGCCTACTTCTCAGATTTTTATTTTATTTTAAATGACATAAGTAACCCCCGATATACCTTTAAATTTTTTTCCTTCTCGACTAGCCTATTTCTTTTCCTCTTTGCTAAAGCCTTCTTCCATTCCCCTTCATTCCGTACTTTAGATCTCCGGTGCTTTTGTCCTAATATTGCATGAAACCCCTGTTGCTAATCTATCATTAAAAAAAATTAACAAACACAAATAAAAATCACTTTTAAATTAGTAGACAATTTTTAGACAAACAAAAAAACAACCCGATAATGATGAACCTGCAAACGCACCTATGCTCACTAGAGTGGAGGTTGAAGCATTATATTCCTCATCTGCTGCTCCCACATCATCATTCACCACCATGCTATTTCCCTCATCTCCTGCTCCCACATCATCATTCACCACCACGGTATTTCCATCTTCTGCTGCTCCCATATCATCATTTATCACCAGCACGTTATTTTCCTCATCTGCTGCTTCCACATCATCATTTACCACCACGCTATTTTCCTCATCTGCTGCTCTCATATTATCATTTACCACCACGGTATTTTCTTCATCTGCTGCTCCCACATCATCATTTACCACCATGCTATTTTCCTCATCTCCTGCTCCCACATCATCATTTACCACCATGCTATTTCCCTCACCTCCTGCTCCCACATCATCATTTACCACCATGCTATTTTCCTCATCTCCTGCTCCCACAGCATCATTTACCACTGTGCTACTTTCCTAATCTGCTGCTCCCATATCATCATTTATCACCAGCACGTTATTTTTCTCATCTGCTGCTCTCATATCATTATTTACCACCATGCGATTTTCCTCATCTGCTGCTCCCACATCATCATTTACCTGCGATTTTCCTCACCTGCTGCTCCCACATCATCACATCATCGTTAACAAAGCAGTAGATACTTAAAAAAAATGCGCAGTACAGTGTTACCAAGCAATCAATTATTACAAGCTATAACTTGGTTCTATTGATTTGGTGAAAATTGCAGTATCGTAAATGCAAGAATGGCCCAAGTTATCTTGGGCCTTTCTTGCAATAATATTTTTTTTTATCCAAGAAACCAAGTTAACTTGGTTTACTTTTGGACACTTAATAAAAAAAAATTTTTTTCGTCTAAAGACTCCAAATTTTGTCAGCAACAACCTTATATCGTTTTCTGCAAGATTTTATCAAAACCTCATTTTTGGCCCAAATTAACTTGGGCCACTTTAGAATCAGATGTCCCAATTGTAATGGTGGCCCAAAGCAAAGAAGCTGCCATTCTACATAATCGGTATTCAGCAGTGCCACATGTGACGTCATAATGAACGTCACAAAGGCTCAACTGAACTGCTGGCATTGTAGTAGACTTACGCCATTATGACGCCACAATCCGGCATTATTACGTGATGTTGAATACCGATGTTGGAGAATTGCAGCTTCTTTGCTTTGAAACACCACTACATTTATTGTAGTGCTCTCAGTTATCAAAAAAAGAATCTGAAATTTGCTGATAAAATCCATAATAAATTGTCCAGTACTGTAGACTTTATAGAGTATACTGAGTATTATCGCAATGGGCGCAAAATAAAATCATTGTCATTTTCAAAACCTTTGATCTCACCTTCTGTTGTTTGGATCCTGAATGCCATGCACAGCCAGGTCAGATCTCTCTCGTCTGCAGAACTGTCTGCTTAAAGTATAGTTCTGACGTCTGCTTGACAGTTTGTATTGATAGCCGTTAAACAGCCCAATCGCTCCGTTGTCTAATCTTTCAAATCCAGCTTGGAAACCTAAAATACAACTATTGCATTGTGTAATTGTCAACTCCCTTTTCGACACTCAAATGTGGAATGGAGCAGCTTTTTGATACATGTGCTCTGCCAAACTTACAGTAGGCTATATGTTAGCCTACTTATCGCCTGTGGTGTTTAGTGATTAGAACGGCTGCCTTTGAATGAATAGACGTGGTTCGATACTCTGTTGGGCAGTATTTTAAAGACTTTTTAAAAGGAAAGCCAACATTAAATGAAACTATAACATTTCGTGTCGGATTTGAACTAAACTAAAATATTTTAATCAACAAAATATTCAATGCAATGCAATGAAAACGACCAAACTTTAGAAGATAAAGTTTACAAAACTGATGTCTCCAAAGTCCAAACTTACTTGAGAATCGTGACTCAAGTTGCCTTTGCAATGATGCGATTTCACCTGAACACAAACAACCATGTCAAAACTTGGTCAAACTTTTTGCGAAAGTATTGCTCAGTTGAAATCGGAGTAAAAAATCTACTATAGAGGAGTTGGTTAGGGTTAGACGACTAACTTTGTGAACAAAGAAACCGCAAGATCAAGTAGTAAAATATTTTAAAGCTGCAGTAAAATATTTTATAGCTGGTTCGACTGTCGGGGTGTGTTTTACCAACGTGTTATAAATACAGCTCTTCTTTCGGCGCCACCAAGTGAACAGAAAAATTTAACAAACAACAACGAATGTCAATATCGGTGACTGGGCCTGCGTCGGTGGTTCAAAGCCTCAAAAGCTTAGGCTATATGTTTATAAACTGCAAGGATTAGGTTCTTAAAGAAGCTTGTTTAGTCTGAAGATAAAGATTCCCATAATCAGCCAATAGATGAGGTAGATGAATTATCTCATCTTACTGACCTCCTAGCTGATCCATCATTGCGTTGTTTGTTCCACCAGGTTCGCCTTTAGCTCCCTTCTGTCCACGAACTCCTCTTGCTCCAGCCGGACCTTTCTTACCAGGAGGACCTTGCTTCCGCTCCCTGAGGATGTTATTCCCCACAAAGGAAGAACCTGGTGTGGAGGATATTGATCGGAGACATGTCAGCTGCTCTTGAGCGCAACAAGCCAACACAAGCATAGTCACCAACGACACTAACTGATGTAGCATCTTCCTATTCAGCGTAAGCTTCACTGAGAAACAGTAAAGTTATTAATTAGCAAAAATAATTTATTTTATTTCCGTTTGTTGTTGTTGTTGCTACTTAAAATCAATGTCAACTCGGTGGTATTTGTCAAATCTTCCACTGTCTAAAGAAGTTATAAAAACCTGACAAGATAAAACTCAAAAGAGACTTTCCGAATTTTTGAATGGTCACAGAAACAATGGTATGAAGCTACAAAAATATATTTTTAAACTTTTAGAATAAACTCTTTACAGTCCTATTATGCTTCAAAAGAAGTTGGCACATCAAGCTTCTTTAACTTTAAGACCTCGTGCTGTTTTTTATTCATATTTTGGTTTCAAATAAATATACTGTTTATAATGAAGCACCAGTTATTTTTATTAAACTTGCTACACGGTGAAACACAAATGGTGAAAATAATTTGTAACACAACTTTCTTGTATTTGTTTTCTTTGCATTTGCGTGACAAAGTGTAAGTTTCAAAATGATACGATCTAAAAGGCTTCAGGGTGGTATGTCATTAGTGTTTGTGGGATTTATATTTTGTCGGCAAAATCAAATAAGCTGAAAAAATATTTCTTAGAATTCTTATCTAAATGTGCGCAGCTTGGGTTGCAAACATTTGTCGAAAAGTGAAGCCAATGTACTGATGTCAACCAAAGAAAATTATCCTGTTTTATCAAATTCACAATCAAAGTAATTTTATACGCTATGAACACATTTTACGTGACCTCATATTTGTGGAGTCTGGTATTGAAACACATATTGCGTCGATTCTTCATTGCTTAATGAAATTTAGTTCAAAGAGTTTTTTAAGCAAAGTATGATAAATAGGGAAGATCGAATTTATGTTTTTTTGTGCTCTAAATATATTACACATAATGCCACTTCAGTCAGTTTATTTGTTAAACTTATATTAGATGAGAATCTCATTTTACAGTATAGGCCTACTGGCATGCAATTGTAGAGTTTATGTCGAAAAATCAAACTTTTTTGTGGCATAAAACTGACTAATTTTATTGTTACACTAGCACAGCGGCCCACAACCTTTTTTCTCTCACGGATCGGTTTTAAAATGAAAATAGTTTCGTGGACTGGCAATAAGAAAAAGGAAGTTTGACATCTAGGCTAGCCTACTTACCGGTAGGCTTGCCATTTTTTAGAAATGCAAATCCGGGACGCATATTGAAAACTGTAAATAAACTTAATGTAGGCCTAATACAAAAGAATTTAATGCAACTAATTAATTAATACGGGCAAATTACCAATACATGAAGGCCTAACTATTTTATGAGCGACGACTCGGACCGCAAAGTAAAGAAAATCTTCAAAGACCTGCATTTGCCAGTCCGCCTCTTTCGACGCTCACGAACCCTCCGAAACGCCCGTCAAAAGTCACAAAAATCAGAACCTTGCCTGCTACAAAACTGCCCACTACGGAACGACGACAAATGTATCACCAAGAACTGTGTTTACAAGATCATATGCAAGAAATGCAGGGAAAGCTACATAGGCAGCACGATTCGCCTACTCTACTCCAGGGTTGTTGGTATTCTACCCGACCCAAAAAAACCCGGGTGGGTTTTTTAATAAAACCCACTTAAAAAAAACCCAAAAAACCCATAAAAAAACCCAGAGCATTATATTTGTCCAGTTTTTATTGGAAAATTAAAAAAATTTACAAAAACACAACAAGGCACTTACAACAAACTTTAAATTAGGACTTAAGGATGTGATTGTGAAGTAATTTCCAAGAATAAACTGAAAACGTAGTGGATATTGCACAGTACACAAAAATCAAGTAATGTCACTTTGTGTATACTACACTAAAACTCATTTATGCAAGAAGGCCTTATAGTTAAATTGGTGAAAGTACTACTCTACTGTAGTCTGTATATATGATGTGAAATGCAATTTAGGAGGCTATTTACCAATTACAGATTCTGGATTCTAACGCATGGCTGTTTCAGAGCATTTGCCTAATTGGCCACGCAATCGCTCAATTGCTCATCCATTACTATATATAATATATAAATGATAAAAAATATTTAAACATGATGGCATAAATGCTCCTTGCCTTCAAATCTAAACAAATGATGCAATAATGTGATTTCTACCACGGTAGCATCAACTTGGTATAGAAATCAATGGATGATGCAACATCCAACTTGATCTTGAAACTAATGGATGATGCAACATTCAAGCAACAACAGCCCTAGTGCATTATTTTATTGAGTTATGCAAGCATGTACTGTGAAAGGCACTTCACTCGTAAAAAGTAGTTTTGAGGTGAAATAAGCATGAATCTACTTTTTTTGCATCTTTTTTAAAAAAACCCAATAAAACCCAAAAAAACCCGGGTTTTTTTAAAAAAACCCGGGCGGGTTGGGCTTTTTTAAAAAAACCCGGGTTTTTCTCAACCCTGCTCTACTCCCGCCTGAAAGAACACATTAGCTCATAGTCAAGTTCATTACGTCAAAAAAAAGAGTTTCGTTCAAAATTTTTGGAGATTAGCAAACCTATACATTTTCGGAAAGCCTAGATCATGAGGAATCCGAAAAACGTTAATTACATTTGCAGAGATGTCCGCATGGCTGCCATTTTGAATTTTCAAAATGGCCGCCCTAAATTATATATTTTGATATATCTCGGCTCCTAATAAACTTATAAACTTTATCAAACATGGTAATTCTATGTTTCAAGGGTCAAGAAATCCATTAAAAGCGTACCTAGATACCTAGCGTTAACCACTTTGCAATTATCCGCCATATTGCTTTTTCAAAATGGCCCAGAAATTATATTTGCTGCATTACTACTTACTAGTTGAAATATAAACTTCATTCAACAATAACATGCTAGTGCTAAGTTATGTTGACTAAGAAATTTAATAGAAGCAAGCCTGCACGCCACTATCATATTTTGGACAAACAAAAAACAATTCAATTTTCCAACAGCTGTCCTGAGTTTTATTTCCAGCATTACAATCAACGTCATTTTCGCAGTCTGTCCCACACAGGCACAAGTCGTTGCAAATCAAGTTGTTCCTTCGACACGAGCATCTCTGGGTTGACCAGTTGGTTTTGCATTGGCATCGGTCTAGCTGAATAATGGCTTGTGGTGCAGGTAGAATCTTTGTGGTGATAGGTGAAATCCCACTTTCATGCTGATGGTAGCCATGCCGAAGTGGATCAAGGAGCTGTTGCCACATGACAGTGGCTTGGCACCAGACACGACTCTGAACTCGCACGCGTTCAACGTGCTCCTCTAATGCACCAATTCTTGGAGGCAAGTTTTGATTCTCCGTCAACTTCTTGCAAAACAGGTGCCATCTCAGTTCTGGAATGTTGTTTATGTGGACACCCTTTGGGCAGTAGGCTACAACGTGCATTCAAAGCTGGCCAGCGTTTCTTTCACATTCTGAGATAGTGTGCTGTCCTCAGGTAACTGCATTAGTGCACTGATTGTTTCCATTCCTGCCTTCAAGTACTGTTGGAACCACTTGGTTTTACCCAATCCTGAAAATCTAACAACATTATCAGCTCCACTGAAAGTATGGAATACGGGTAGGTTACTGCTTTCGCCTTCTCTTGTCCTAAAGCTCTCCATATTGGTGCAATCACCACTCACCAGTGTACCTGATAGCATGGAAATGGACCAGTGTTTGCAGAGTTGGTCGCAGTTTGCAACAGCAAGGACAAGAACGTCTGTGTCCAGACTGAAGAAGACTAACTGCGCACCAGGACTCCGCTGTGATGCTGATGCTGCGAGGCAAATCATCAAGGTGTCAGCTTCTTCGTAACTGTTCACTTCAAACGTGATGTTCCGATTGCTTCTGATGTGGCCTGACTCTGAAGTTATCACCAGCTTTGGAGAACGCTAGTTGTATCCGATTACTTCTTCAACAAGATACTGTGTCAAATCTGCTTTCGTTTGGTCATGGGACAGGAATCTACTCAGTGGAATGTGCTTGATTCTGGTGTCATCCATGATTTGGTATTAAACGGGATCTTTATCTTTTCGTCGTCTTGCTCTAGTTTTCTGTTTCAAAGAGTCAGACCTGTACGTGTCGAACACCAGAATAATCTCGTCAAACTCTGCAGTCAACGTCATGAGCTTGTCATTGAAGTGTTGGCTAAGATCTTTGACTGTCGTGATGGCCCCGTATTCTTGGTCATCTTCTGGACGACCACCATCCTATTGACAATGGCAATTTTCTGACTCATGTGCGATGCCGATGGTAACAGTTCTGTATTAGCAGTGTCAACTCTCTGTCCACCCGATGCTGGTTCATGCGCATCATGCTCTGTTCCATCAGTTTCAACCAGATGCTGCAGGCAATGGATGAGCTTTAATTTATCAGTGCATGTTAGAACTGATCCATCTGGAGCGAATAGTGCTCTCGGTGTGAAGGTGAACTCATAGTTACCGATAGCGTTCTTCTGGTCAATGTCCCGGCTTGGTCTGAATAGGACCATGAAGCGCCCGTAGAGATCTTTTGTTTCTTTCAGATCGATCGACTGGTCAAGAACCTTGACTGTTTGCTTCTTGTTTCTTGACATGTACATGGGGTTGTTCTGCTTCTTAACTGATGCCCATAAGCTGACATAACTATTAATGCATTCTGCAATATACTCTTTGTAGAGCTGTTGTCCCTGCTCATCGACGGTCAGGATCTGTTTGACATTTTCTTGTGGAACACATGCGTGTGTGATGAAGTTATACAACTCATCACCTTCAACTGCAAATGGATTTCCGTGACTCAGTATGGTAGCTTTTATCTTGTTAACAGCTTCATGCTCTTTCCTGACAATGGCTGGTTGTACTTTAGGGTGACTTTTTTTTGGAAGAAGTGTCTCCAAACTGCTCTTTGAGCTTATCTGAGAGGCGCGACATCTTTGGTGCAGCCAGGAAAAACCGTTGCCAGGCATTCGTGTTGTTAGAAATGCCAATTAGTCCAGAGCGGACTTTCATCATCTTGTTGAACTGCTCGCATGCAGGATCTGCACCAATGGACACAAATGGGATCTCACCCTTGGTAACAGACACATGGCCTTCTTGAAGTTCACACCAAGTCTCTGGGTGGTTGATCTTCAGGTCATGCATATTTGCAATATACCGTGACCAAAGGCGCTTGTACTTTATCCGATCTAGGGCTTATTCAGTTCCTCACCAGTTTGCAAATGTAGATTGGGATCTGTATTCCGGGTTGCCTCGACAAAGAATAAGATCGTTTCCACACGGTGAACATAGTTCATCATTGACTTGAACATCGCATTAGAGGACTTCTCCGTTTCCCAATGCTTTCGATTGCTGCATCACATCTTCATCTATGAGGATTCGTTCCAGATGGTCATGAGCAGTCGAGATGGATTAAGGACTAATGTTCATCAGATGACAATGTACATGCCTCCTGAACCTTATCTGCTTATCTTGAGCAGATAATCTTCAGATGTTGCTTCTCTGTGAAAAACTGAGGCCAGTTCATACAAAGCTATGTAAGTGTGGATGTGTGCACGAAGAGTTCTCTTGTATAGCGCACACTTTAGAATTTGTCTTGTGGTCGCAGATCCATACACATCGGCTTCTATCCAGGCATCATCAATCCCAGAGTTCTCTATGGAAGTTCCGAGAGCTCTGAGTGCAGCCATCGCAGCATGCAGCTCACCCAATCTGGAAACAATTTCTCTTTTCAGGTCGACCGGTGCGTCTAGCAACTGCACTGTCTTTTCGTAGAGGGCCATGTCGAAGGTTATCACAGTTGGGTACCCCTGACCAACGGCTAACATCTTCAGCTGGGATACTTGTAGAATCACAGTCAGCATAGTAGGCCACTCGTGAGCAACTTCAGGTAGCAAGGGCAGTGCACCAACGTGAGTGAGTGGTTGGCAAGATGAGATTGACTTGTATTCTGCCCATCCGGGGATCTTGCTCTGCTCATCATTTTCTCTTGCTCTGGACAAAGTAGATGCTGTGACCCACCCTAACTGGGTCAGTTCATATGACTGAGCAACACCTGTTGTGTTGGCCTCAAACCTCCGCGCTCTGTTGTCAAGTTCTGGTTTTGGCTTGGAACATGGCTTAATGGGCCCATGATATGGAACGATTGATGAGTTCTTAACTGCAGTAAGTTTGAACTTGGGTGCGACTAGTTCTCCTGGAACATTTGCTTTCTGATACACCGCAGTGATTGTTCCATGTGTGGTGCCTTTCTAGTAGGCGACACAAATACGAATAAATACTTTTTATTTCATTATTTTCATTTTTTATACTTAATTACGGACAAATACTTTTTTGTAGTCGGACAAATACTACGTAACACTGTATATATAATATAAGTAGTAATGTAGCGAAATATAACTTCGGCGGCCATTTTGAAAAGCAATATGGCGGATAATTGCAAAGTGGTTAACGTTTGGTATCTAGGTATGCTTCTAATGGATTTCTTGACCCTTAAAACATAGAATTAGCATGTTTGATAAAGTTTCTAAGTTTATTAGGAGTCAAGATATATCAAAATATATATTTTGCAGTGGCCATTTTGAAAATTCAAAATGGCGGCCATGCGGACATCTCTGCGAATGTAATCAACGTTTTTCGGATTCCTCATGGGCTAAGCTTTCCGAAAATGTATAGGTTTGCTAATCTCCAAAAATTTTGAACGAAATTACATAACGAACCTGAGTAGGTATCAGTTAAAAGTTCAGTCTTAGATCATCAACAACAGTGCCTCGGTGACTTTGAATTTGCAATCATTGCCAGAGAAAACGAAGTCGTACAATTATGCTTCAAAGAGGCCATTTTCATAAGCTGACAGAATTCAAAAATCAACCACCGTGCCGAAAGGGAAGATCTACGACACCTAATCGATTAATCAACTGATTTATGAGCAAATGAATTAGGCCTATTAATTTTATTCTGTGCTAAGGATCTTTTTCAAAAGTACAGTGTTCGATTTTATCTTTTCATAAAATTCATTACATATCAAATCAACATTAATTTGGCAAGTGAGGAAAGCTTTGACATTCTGTTCTAGCATTTGGCCTCTGTCAGCAGTCCACATATTTTCATAATTGAAAAAATTTGCTCAACTGGTGCTGATGTCCCAGGCAAACAAAGCACAAACTTTACAAGTTTTTGAAAGTTTGGAATGGCTATGTTTTGTTGATAAAAGTTCGGAACAATTGGATCCACTTTTGTTGAAGAGATGTCGTTGCATTTCGCCATGATTCTTTCCTCTCACTCTTAGACATGAATGTCTTTACCAAAACGTGCTTTTGGAAAAGGAAGTCGATGTTGATCATTTGCTTCTGAAACATTTTGTTGACATTTTCCGCAGACCATTTGAGAAAGAACTGCTAAAATGGCTAACTCAAGAATTTTTTTTTGAAATTCTCAAATTGAAAATTCCGAGACAAACTGGTTAACCGGGCGGGACAACGCCTTAAAATCGGGAGTGCCCCGGCTAAACCGGGACGTATGGCAAGCCTACTTATTGGTTAATTTGTTTTATAGCGATTTAAACACACTTAAACCAAGATTCGTAAAATAAAATAGATAGGATACTTAAAAGTCGAGGTCGGAAAAATAAACTACTTTAGCAGGGGGTCTGGAAGGATTGATCTTCAAAAAATTTTTGACTAATTTAACATCGTTTTCATCGCTCTTTGTCCACTTCCAGACCCAATATGACCAATAAGCTATCATCAAATAGAAACTGAATTTCTTTAGAAGTTTGGGTGACCAGTTTTGAATTAAAATTGATGGTAAGTGTAGCCTGCAATAGGTTATAGGTAAAATTATTTTATTTTATGACTAAGAACATAGCCTCCTTTCAATCGTTCTGCACCACTGACTCGAAGGGGATTGCTCAAATTCTATTTAAATAAGGACATTTAGGGTGAAACAGGTTGTAACCGAGAGGTTTTAGAAAGTAGTAACTATATTTTATGTAATTTGCTCTGCTTGGAGCACTTTTTGTAGTATTAGCCATGTACTTCTAGACTACCTGTACTGGTCACAGGTGACGTATTCATCACGTGACCATACCACAGTGGACCCAAAGGAATTGCGCTTTTTCAGTTGATCTATCGCAAAGCGATAGATCAACATCGTGCCGTAAAATTACGAAGTTGCGTGATGGATACTAACAACAACCAGAGATGTGACTTTATATTTTTGCTTAACTGCTTAGCAATGTGCTATTGAATTGGTTCAATATTGGTAGTCTATGTCTATTAACGGACAAGCGATATTTTGGGCGTCGTCGTCAGTGGAATCGTACCTCGAACATTGAGAAATTAATTAAAGCAGCACAAAGTTTCAGCCAAGAATGCGATGGGAATAATTCAGTGATAACTTTCTTTAACATTGTCCCGCGTAGCTTACCTTGTTGTTTGTGTTGCATCAATGTCACACCTCTCCTTAAATTCACGTTGCATTGCAGTTTTCTGTGCTGCTTAACGTACTAAAATTAATAAACAAACATTTGCAGCTGACTCTTTGCTATATTCTACAATAACTCACACCTAAAACAGTACTGCGGTGTTGTTTGTTCGGTAATTACGGTTTTCGTCGCATGGGGCCACTAGCGTATTAAATAAAAACCTGTGTCCAGTACAGGTAGTCTAGAAGTACATACCTATTAGCCTAATAAGCTTATTCCCTGGGTCCCAACCCTACCTGAAGGTGGACAAGAAGATTGGTAAATCTTAAACTACGGCGTGAGCCTGAATAAGACCAAAAAAAGACTATGAGATAGCATTAGACTACTCTTGATAAAAAAAAGAAAGTCAAATTACAGTAGGGTAAAGGCTATCGAACGCTCTCCTCCCCTAGTAACAAAATCATGCGTACACCCCTGAACGTAGCCTACCCTCAACAAGCGTAGTTCATTGAGTTAGGTGAGCTACGTAAAACAATTATAGTCTATGCAACGTCAAGAGTAGCCTATTATATCGCATTTTTTTAATACAAAACCTATCCAAATGGGAAAACTAGTTGCTGCAAACGAAATTATCGTCAACGCAAGCTGAGTAGCCTATGGTAGGATAATCTTACACAATATGACTTATAGCTACTGGTTATTAGGAACATTTACGGATGATTTTAAAATACTCCAAAGTCTAAATGAATGTTTGAATCTTTATCTTCAGACTGAGAAAGCTTCTGTGAGAGCTTAATCTTGACAGTTTCGCATACTCCGGCTCTGTGGCTCAGTGCGTCCGCCTCTGAATCGGTAGGCTATGTAGGCCTATGAGTTCGATACCTTGTCGGGTCATACCAAAGACTTTGAATCTAATTCCTGCTTGGCACTGAGCAACGGAGTGGATTCGGGTAATAATGTACTCAGTTGCGCCTCTATACGGCTGCATTGACACTGTCTGCTTTGTAAAACGCTGAGGAGTAACTCTCAGCCTATCTGCGATGGATACAGCGCTATATAAAAACGAGCATTATTATTATTAGGTAGCCACTTTAACAAGTCGAAATTCTGCCACTAAACTTGACTAGAATGAAACCGCCAGCGCCAACCAATCATAAGCTACGGTTTAAGTGACGTAAAAAATGGCGAAAAGAAGATGATAGAAAGCAAATTAAGTGATGGTTTTTTGTCAGCTGGTTGGCTTAGGGGTTAGGGCTAGAAAGTAGTTATTTCATTGACGCGGGTTCGATTCCCACCATTGCTATTGCTCTTTTTCTTCTGTAATTACCAAATAAAGTTCAAAACAAGCATTAACTCTCTGGATGAGTGCTAGAAGTATATAATTGGACGGTAGCCTCTTATAACATGTTCTGATTGGTTGGCGGTTGCATTGTAGTCATTCGCAGTGGCAGAATTTCGACTTGTTAAAGTGGCTACCTTATTATTTCTCGTAGAGCAGGATTTCCCAAACTTTTTTGGGCCACGGACCACTATTTGTGAAATTTTTTGGGCCACGGACCACTTATTTTTCTTAAACAACTTTTTAACTGCAACGAAGGTGCAACAAGTAAGATTTATGATACTGGATAGCACAAGCTTTCGAAATCACTTAAGTTGTAAAGAACTGCGGCAATTATCTTTGACAGGGTAGGTAAGCTACTGTACAACGTATATGTGTGACTTTTTAATTTCTTGTCATATCGCCACGGACTACCTGTGCAGTCGTCGCGGACCATCAATGGTCCGCGGACCATAGTTTGGGAAACCATGGCCTATATCATCTTCGCTATCATAATGGCGTCACACAGAAGGTGTCCTTTAAAGCGTAGTCTTTATTAAAACAACAATGATCCTTAACGCATTTAAAAAGTTACAAAATATCGCTTTTATAGCAAAAAAGCACCAATTGAATGAGCAGCAACGTAAATTAAAATCTTATTCGGAAGCAAAGGAAGGAAAATAAAGAATAACAATCGTACAACGTGTTGGTTAAGGCAATGCATGAGAAAACAAACCTGGCACCACATTTCTTATTTTTACATCAGTTCAACGTCTGGTTTGTCACATTTGTCCAACGACAACGTTGAATTAACGTATCAATATCATGCACTAGGAAAAGAGATTGTTGTCACAATCAATAACCCAGAAAACAAAACCTGTCATTTTTACATTGATTCAACGTCTGCAGACGTTACATTAATGTAAAAATGACGGATTATGCTATCTGAAAAGTTGGTGATTAGTTTACAAAATAAATCAGTAAATTCAGATGGGAGCATAGAAGAGTCAATTGCAGCAACGTTTTGCGTTTAGTCAACAGCTAAGTTCGTTTAATCAACGTTAATATATAACAATATTTGATAAAATAATCACAGTAAAAGTTCACAAAGTCAAACCAGTTGCATTAAATGGCATTGCAGGTGAAGAATACGAGCAACTGGTTGAGGTATGCTGCTGCTTCATTGTAAGCTTTCAATAAGTGACGCCCTGTACAGTAACAATAAGATGCAACCCATGACGTCATAACAGTGCATGTTTACGTCAATATTAAAAGAGTTACATTGTGAATCATCAATTACAAACTAAATTACCAAAACTTGTTTTTTATTGCTTTGTCACGTGAATCCGTCAGCTGTGGCTACCCGACCAGCAGCTGAGACAAAACTTGCAGCTTCACATATATGATGCTATGATTGCAGCGTCTAACTTGGTGCTGTTTTAAATTATGAGTTTCTTTCGGAATAGCGACGTTGAAACGATGTAACATAATGCTTGATGTCCGACCACATCACAGAGACACAAGCGGCCAAGGTCACCAAATGCCACCTAGTGTGTGGTAGACGTTGAGGGGAAGAGATCGTTGCCAAGGTAGCTACCAATGCAAACTACGCGAAGATATTTCATCAAAAAACTTTGATGATAAAACGTAAAAAACGCCACAAAATAATTCGAGGCAGAAGACATCAATATGATGACGTATGAGCACGCTGGATTGAAACAAAGGTTCATCTTAGCTGCAACGTCACAACGCAACAATGGTCCTTCTGAACGACATAATAACCACTTTAATTTAAAAATTAAAACTTTTATAAGCACAAATTTATAAAGTTTAATGTTAAAATACTATTGAAACTTTGATTTTCAAAACATCGTTTGATCGTAAAGCAAGTAGCAAGCCCATCACAGAAGGATGTTGCTGAAAGTTAGGTTTTATTTGAAACAACGTAAATATTGGCAGGTACTCAAATAACGTAAATATACGTTGTTCATATTCTGCTCTAATCACAAATCTACGATTTCATCACTTTCTCTGCGAATTATTCGCCGCCGAGGTTCAAATCTGTGATTGCTAGTCACGTTCGTGTACACATTTCTGTTGCTGGACTCGGTTAATTGAGATTTAAAGGAAGTCGAGTTCGAAACTTTGTTTTCATCCTTCGCTGGTACCTCGGTGTTGCAAGCAAACGGCCGCCGGATCGGAAGCACTTTGTTGCGGCTGTGATCGAGCCGATCGCTCGATAGTGATTGTTTGATGCGGTCAAATGAAGCTTCCATTTCCATAGCAAACGAAGACAAAGCCTCGCTGCTACCGTAGTCGGGGCCGGTGTAGTAGTCGTCGAACTCCATTGGTATTGGAGTCAAGAGTTGGTTGTTGAAGGAAAGCTCGTTGGAAGGCTGTCCTTTCTCGCCTTCTGCATTATCAACAACCCCGCAACCACCATTCTGGCTGTCGTTCGTACTCGACAACTCTCTATCTTCGCTGCTTCCTGTTGACTGGTAGGCAAGGTTCATAGTAGCGAGGTCTAGTTCGTTCAATGCTTGGTTGACGTCTGAGTCTAACTCTGCTCTATTGCACTTTGATGTTGGCGGGATCGGAGGCTTTTTCGGGACAGAATAAAATCCGGCTTTGATCATTTTCTGTTCCAGCATCTCGTACTGGCTGGGGGTACGTGGCTCCCCTGCAGCTAAACTTGGAATACTGATTTCACTAGCGGAAAAAAGGCTCACTTTGTCGTGGTCTCGAAGTTGGACTCCACGTAACCCGGGTCTGATCTCGTTCAGAGCAAAATTCGAAGATTCAATGAATGGAATTTCAAGATCGGGATCGTTTACAGTGAAAGTTTGCGTAGTCTCTTGGGAAGAGAAGCAACTTCTTCCTACATCAGGTGTGCTTAACTTAGGAGGCAACGGCGGAGGTTGTGAGATGTTGTCATAATCTTCCAGTGGTGGGGATGAAGATACAACATCTTGATGAACTTTCTGAGGAGGTGGTGGCGGTGGAGGAGGAAGAGGATGGTTGTACGACCTCCGACTGGAATTACTGATGGACCTGGTCACACTCGATCGGCTTGACTTGCTGGAGCTGCTCACACTTTCGATGCTGAGAATGTTTTTGCTTAGATAAGGAGCCGCAAACTGAGACCCCGAGTTGTCATTGGAATCCTCGAGGGGGTTGTCCGATGGAGCCAGAGAGCCAACGACGTCGCTTAACAACTGAGGACCAGTTAGTTGCCTGGCCACCACGCTGTTGTCATAGGATTTGTGGAGGTTGTCAGGTGTAATGCGTTGGGAAGGTTTCGACTGTTCGTGGTGTACAGCAGTGCTGCCATTGAGTACACGGGCCTGAGCGTATGAAGAGGCCGCAACATTACGTGGGACTGCCGTTGGGTGACGTCGTAACGATGAGTCCAGACCGTTCAAGCACACTGTGGAACAAAACTTGCTTTAAATGGAAAGCATTCGAACCATAATACACTATATGTTACTAATCAGCAACTGTGATGTCATATTGATTTACATAAAGATTTACATATTAAAATTAAAATTTACATAAAGAAGGAAGAAGCAAAATAAGGATGGGGCAACTCACTGGTTATTGCAAAGTTACCTAATATTATCATGAAATACAGTTATAATAACATGCATGGCGTGCAGTTACGCAGCTATAGGTATTGTCTAAGATATCACAAATTAAACCATAAAGTAGTTGCCCCAGCTTTAAAGGTATTACAGTGAAGTTAAGGACAAAACGGCATTTCGGTATTTACTCGAAAAGAAACAAAAATAACAACCTGGTCTACTGTGATGGTCTCTCTGTGAGACTTGGGATTCCGTATGGTTGGCCATCCTGAAATGATTTGTCTTGTTTGCCAACATTCCACCCTGGAATGCAAGTCATAAACAAGATGGTCAAATAATCAAATCATTACATGCTATAATCCAGGGGTTCCCAACCGGTGGGGAATTCCAAACTAATTTTTGATAAAACATTTTTCAGCAAAGTTCATCATTAATAGTTTAGTACAAAGAGGAATAATAAGGGGCTTAATTAGTGAGAGTTTAGTTTCTCTTCTAAGACTTGGATTAACACTACAATTACCGGGATATTTTACACCCTAGAATTACCACGGTGTCCTATAGGACACCTTCAGTAATGCAGCGTTTTTCTGCTTAACTGCTAGTGTTTTAACTATTATTATGCATTCAACTATTATTGCTATTATTGCAACTATTATACATGCATTTAACTATTATTGTGTCACTTCCATTGAGTGACACAATGGAAGATCTGAGAAGGAAATTTGAGAAGTGGAAGGAGTCGTTTGAATGTAAAGGTATGCGTGTGAACATCAAAAAGACAAAGGTCGTAATAAGCGGAACGGAAGGGGAAATCACAATGAGCAAAATTGACCCATGTGGCGTCTGCGGAAGAAGAGTGATGGCAAATTCTGTTACATGTACGAAATGCAAGAAATGGGTGCATGGAAGATGTGCAAAGATGAAGAGAGTGACATGCAGATCTGGAGATGGTTTTGAATGTGAAAGATGCAAGAAGATTGAGGAAGGAATGATTGGTCCTGTTGAAAAGCTGAATGACGAAGTTGAATCAGTAAATGCCTTTTGCTATCTAGGAGATAGATTGAATGCCAGTGGTGGTTGTGAAGCGGCAGTGACTGCAAGAGGAAGGTTTGATTGGGTGAAATTCAGAGAGTGTCGAGAGTTGTTATGTGGTAGAAGATTTCCGTTGAAAATGAGAGGAAAAATTTATACTAGTTGTGTGAGATCTGCAATGCTGTACGGAAGTGAGACATGGTGCTTACGGGAAAACGAATTGGCGATTTTAAGAAGAACTGAAAGAGCGATGGTGAGAGCAATGTGTGGTGTAAAGCTGATGGACAAAAGGAATACCGAAGAACTTATGAGCTTGCTTGGGTTGAATGAGAGTGTTGATAAGTTGGCAAAAGCGAATGGAGTGAGGTGGTATGGGCATGTTTTGAGAAGGGATGAAGATGATGTTTTGAGAAGAGCGCTGGAGTTGCGAGTGGAGGGTCGTAGAAAACAAGGAAGACCAAAGAAAACATGGAAAAAGCAAGTTGAGGAAGAAAGCAGCAAGGTGGGCTTGACAAGAGAGGACGCGCTAGACAGATCGATGTGGAGGCAGGGTGTGAAGACGATTGCGGCACTTGGAGGTGAATCCGGCCACCCTCGGTAACGGGGACATCACCGGATTAAAACTGGACTACTACGCTACTACTATGCATTCTAAATGAAAGCAGTTCCCCAAGAAACACATTTGCATGCAACTTGTATTGTTGAAACTCTATTTCGAACAAAAAAGCATAAGAAATAAGCAGTTTATGGCACACAGTTTAGCAATCTTAAACTAGTCTACAGATATAAAAGAAACATAAATGAGCACACTTGTGACCAGCCATATATATAATGCATCACAGTATCATTTGTAACACCCGCTGAATTTCACAATTAAACAACTTTTGAATCATTTTGCGAACACTTTCCACAGGTAGGATTCTGACACAAGTTTGGAACACGTAAACGTCGTTGCATTGTTACAGCCTCTTCTATAGCATTTCCTGCGTTTTCTTGACCCAGGTGCCATGACAATAGTTGTGTAATTGTGTTGTTTTGTAGTTGGTGGCACAAACATTCAATGAGCTCGAGTACAAAGTCACTTCGTGATATATGGTTACCAGTCGACTTTATAAAAAGGGCACATGCGTTGATTGCCGCTATTTCGAGGATGTTACCCCATACAACTAATGGCCACCTCCTGGAAACTGATCGCGTAACGTACTGTACAAACGAGCCATTTGATCAAAAACGTCTACGCCGACTTTGTTCTCATTGTAGAAACCGATCACACATGGCTTTTTGGCAGCCGTGAAGGTGCCCACATCTGGCGTAGAATGCATGGTCGACAACAGACAGACTGTTTTTTAGCTTTTGGTTGGTACTTTACATAGGTACTGAAGTGTGTGAAATGTAAACGTAAAAACCTTGCTGTTGCTGTGTTACAAATCAAAGACTTGCTGTTGCGTCATAATGAGTGAGTTTCGACAGGCAGGTATTGATAGCAAAAGAGATTTAGATTTAAAGTAAGGTTATTAAGCCAATACAGTGTAAAATGCTTTCTCGTGTCCTTTATAGGACACCGTGGTAATTCTAGGGTGTAAAATCAACAATGCGATATAATTTCTTGAACAAATATCCTTGGAATTCGGGCAACACGGTAACATTATGTCAACTAATTTTGTTAAAACTCATTTCAGAACAAAAGCTCTTAATCCAAAGCGGCAATTGCAGATTAAACAAGACCCGGTATCCTATAGGACACCTTGGTAATTCTAGTGTTAAAATATTAATATAAACTAGTTTTCAACAAACTAAATTTGTAGGGGGAATTTAGATTTGAATATCGACTAAAAGAGTCCACGGGATAAAAAAAAATGGTTAGGAACTTCTGCTCTAATCGACAATGGACAGCCGAGTGTGCCAGGGTGGTGATTGATTTAAGCATAATCCTAATACATAATTAGAGATGACGATTTATTAGGGTTTTATTACCATGCTGATGGCTACCTTAGGGTATTGAGATGTTGGGTGGTACTGGCAAGAGAAACACCTGGCCACACGCATCAGTCCGTATATTTTTGTTGCATCCAAGTAAGCTTATTTTTGTAAGCTTACGCCCGGTGGTTTACAATTTAGATAAAGTAGACGGGAAGACAGGAAAGCCAATCTTCGTGTGTACCTTCAAACATGCCATGAACTGTCCTGCCAAAGACACAGCCGCATGCTCTTGTGCGGTATCGAACCGGCTACCGTCGTATGTTGTCTCGCATGTCAAAACTAAGATGTGAAAAGGTCAAACTTAACTCACATTTGTTGTACCAGTCGACGGAGCAGGAGATAGCAGTGGTGTCGGCCATGCATCGGCGTGTCGGTTTGCGCGTCGGGATGATCGCGTGAAGGCCGACCGCCTTATGTGACTGTTACGCACAATCTCCGTCAGCTGCTTCTGGGTCTTGCCACTGAAAACAAAATAAGCATCTTTTGAAAGAGATGATTAAAAATGTTGGAAAAATTTAAAACCTCGCTACGTTCTTGGAGATGAAGCTAAAAGCTAAGGGAGGCCTCGAGATGACTAGTTCTACAAACCCTTAATGCAGATGACACGGTCACAATTCTGCGGGAGGTCAATCAAAAGCGAATGGTGTGCGCCTGGAGGCTCTCAATTGGTACTTTAAAAAGTGACATCATTGTGGATTCGGAAAATGTAATTTCATTACTCGGTTGAAAAAATATTAAAAATATGAGGCCATGGGCCGATGGATTATCTTTTCACTACGATGCAATGCTATACCAACTTAACGTTGGTTCTACAATCCAAAAAGTTCGACTTCTTGGTCGAGTATAGCACAGTTGTCGGTGACATGATCTGAGCTCTGTTCTTTAGCACCACCCTCTCAGGGGAAGATACTACTCCGCATTGGTTGCACAGTTGAGCGGTAAAGTATTGCAGAAGCAATTGAGACATATCCAATTATCCATGCCATTGCCTATCTCAGCAAGGATAAGTCGATTGGGGTTGGTGTCGAGCAGTGTCGGCATCAACGGTATTTGCTATCCACTTTCCATTCAGATTTCTATCTATGATCAGTTCAATTATCATCAGATATATATGGTTTGTCAACTTCGATAAGGGCGGCTGGCGCGAATGGTGGTGTTATGACTTCAGTCGATGGGGTGCCGAGTGGGGTTGGTTTGAGATGTTATCTATTTATTTTAAGCACTCGATGTTCAGCATGCAAAGTTTTGACCTCTTACAATTGCAAACAAAAGTGAAAATCATTTCGAGAGACAATAGTAATACCTGTATCTAAAGGTGGACCCCCTCTTCAATATGACAGGATGGGGCTGCGGGGGAGGTCGACCATCCAAACGAAAGAAGGCGTGGCATTCTATGCAGTGCTTCCAAAAGATCTTGCAGGCATCACGTGATGCCATCGTGAACTCAAGGATGCCACCGATCGTCTTGACTTTGTTCTATTAAGGGAAGGACGATTAGTTGTAAGTCAACAGTCAACACATGCGATGTTTCTGAAGTCGACTGTAGAGTTCGCATCGAAGAATAGTAACAAATGAATACAAGCTTCGTTGGGTACATCAAATATATATATAGTTACTACTTTCTAAAACCTCTACAGCATGTTTCCCCCTAAAAGAGGGATGGATCATCAGAAGCGGAATGGCTCGTTTCGGTGAGTCCGATCCCTTAACGGGGGATTTTTTCAATTTTTTTTTTAAATTATCGGGTACCATGACCTAATTATCATTGCCGTTTTAGGGTTAGGAGTTAGGGGTTAGAGGTTAGGAACTCACCGAATCAGACTCACCGAATCGGACTCACCGAATAGTAGCAGACCCCATCAGAAGATACTTATTCCAATAGAATTTAAATAAAATAATATCCAATAGAATCTAATATATATACAAATAATATCAATACAAATACTATAAAATAATATACAATAGAATCTAATATATATACAAATAATATCAATACAAATATATACTATAAAATAATATACAATAAAATCTGAATACAGCTTCGATAAATAGATAATAGACATTGTTTAAAAATTAATCTAAACTAAACTTATTACAAACATCCGAGTTTCTAATATTGTTTGTATTGATTATGAAATACTTGATTTATTCGAACTCTCTAATAAAATAGATAAAAGGAGTGAATTCGTTATAGCATATATTATAAATATGGAAACTGTGTTCTGAAAGCTAGTGCAAACCGCTATTACCACAGCGAACTCGCGGCATCAGGCTAAAACAGGTCGTTTATATCTACATTGTGAAGTAAGCAATGATCATGCTGCTAAAAGCAAATATTAATCTATTACAAAAGGAGTGAAGACAATCGATACAAAGAGGGATCGGCCAATGCCACTAGCAATTGGGAAAAACCTAATTAGGATGATAATAAAATCAGTGCTAAATTACCTGTATTGGCACAAGTAATGCTTTTCAGATGGTAGTGCCAGGCACATAAAGAGTCTATGGTTGGCAATAAAAAGAAGCATAGCCGGCTGCATAGCCGAGTGGTGAGAACACTGGAACGGCAATCGAAAGGGCGCCGGTTCGACACCGCTCAAGAGCATACGGCTGTGTCTGTGGCAGGACACTTAAAGGCATGCCTGAAGGTGGACACGAAGATTGGCTTCCTTGCCTTCCTGTCCACTTAATCTAAATCTTCAACCACCGGGTGTAAGCCTGGATACGATAAACAATAGAAAGAACAACTCTTCAGCACCAACAGAATGGCGTCCACATGTGAGAAAGTAAGAAAAACATTGCAGTAGCAAAGAAAACTTACGTCCACGAAAGCTTCAGTCTTCAGCTTAACCAGAAACTTGTTCTTGCTGAAGCTCAACTTCCTCAACCTCGCCCAGCTGAAAGTGTTGATTTTCAAATGACCCTGTTGAATGTTGTGAGGTTAAAACCCAATCTGCTTTTACATCAAAACAAGTCTAGAGAGCATAATTTCATGTGATACCAGGGTTGTAAAGTCGGGGAGTACACGACATCTACAGAAGACAATTGACGAAGGAGCAATGTGTAATAACTTGATTTCAATATTTCCAAGTTTTCGTCAACCGGTTCCATGATTTAACTTTCACGTAATTGATATATTATATAGCTGCGTAAGTGCATAAGTGTGCAACTGTGCGATGTGCATATTATATTAATTGTTGACTTCAAAAAGGAGAACATTTGGGCATTTTCGAACGTTCTCGGGAAGACAAAACATTTTTCATTAAAAAGGAAATTTAAAAAAAGGACCTCTGGTAACCCTAAAGTAGATAATAGAGTTTGGAATTTAGGCATTAATTATTTTAGTGCAAGCAGTATAAAATTCAATTATAATGACGTCGAAAAAGGTTTCCAGGGCAAGCTAGTTCGCGTCTTTCTGTTATAAATATTTAGTAGAAAAAACAACAATTTGTTGTCGTTTATTTATTGAATACTAAAACGTGCTCTAAGCATTGCTCACTTTAAAATTTCAAATAGTCGACGTGTAATTGTATTTTGAAACAAGATTGCTAAAAATGTTTTATTGTTCATCGTTTTGTATTAAAAACAGGAATCGGAGTGGTACTTTTTTACCGACGCAAACTACAACCCTTGATGATCCTCAGACTTTACAAAACGCACATAACAACATTAAACTTAAAAGAATTTTGTGTTGAGCACTTTATCGCAATAACTTCAATGCATTTCGTGATGACACCATCACAATAAAGTCTATAAAATATCTAGTCCACTTAACGTTAAGAGGGAGAGTCATCCATGCGCTATGACGTCATAATACAATAAAGAAAAACTCCAAATGAATCCACAAAACAAAAGCATCGATCGATGAATGATATGCCATTATGCCAGGTCACAAAGGTTGAAGTTCTCCTACTTGCACCAACTCAACGTTATAGACGTTCAGACAAAATATTCGAGAAAAGGTGGCGACCGTGAATGGGGTTTTCCAACTCAATAAGTTCAAAATTTGACAGATTGCTTTTCAGTTTTGTCATGGCGGTGCATTGCAATGCAAAGACCTCGTCCCTTCCGAAGAGCAGCTTCTTATGAACAATAGCAAAGAGTTTTAAAGCTTCTTGTTATAGCAACAACAAAAACACGTGCTCTTAAGTAATGCATTTAACCGACATTAAAACAGTGAAACCTGTTTTCAGCCAATAATTTTTCAGCTGCAAGAAGATTGCACCACCCACCCACCTGCAGTCCTGCACCGGTTGAGTTTACATAGATGAATATGATGATGTGATTAAATACTTTGATTTACTGCTTTACGACGTTGAACCAACGCCAGTTGTTTATCTATGGAAATCCACTCACCCTATAGACGAGAACTCCCATATGAGCCACAGCAAGACTGATCTCAGTACCTTCCTGGTCTCTAGCAGGGTACAATCTCACTCCGTAGCTATCCAATCGCCTGGCTATGTCGAGGAGGTGGAGGTCAGCTTTATCAGGCGTTTCTCCCCTGAAAAGCGACAATAGTTGGAATGGATGTTTCCAGGAACGAGCAGAATCCAAACAGACATTGCGAATTCAAGAGCCGTGGATTGTGCACACTTGAGACGATACTTTTGCAGTCTTAAAATGATTGTTTGATTTGCAAATCAAACTTTCTAAGATAAAGCAATGAAACGTTCTCGAACCAACATGTTTTCAATACAGACCACATCTTATTCACAGTTTCAATCGACTTCACACTCACGTAATAGTTTTATGACGTTCAGATATCTTCATCAACAGATCCTGGTGGTTGCTCCGGAATTGCGGCGGAAGAATGTGCAGCTCTTCCAGATAGGATAAACCAGAGCAATCCGTAGGATCCCAATCACCGAACTCAGCTGTTACGTCATAAAAGCACATTGATGACGTAGGCTCAATGGCATTACGTCGTTGAAAGACACATTTAATGGACATCACTATCACTGCTTCCTAAATACAGTTTCAAGTCACACCGAACCCTTTTGTGACGAAATGCCTAGGCAACAGATAGCCCAGTCAACAACAAGCAATTGAATCATATTTGATTTTGAAATAAAAATCATAAAACTAGCGTCTAGCGAGCCTTAGTGGTCTGGTAAGTGACAACATTCCATTTGAAGCATTAAGTGCGTTACAATATTAGTATAGAACTGTAGATCCTATCTTGTAATTTACATGAACAGTGAACAGTGAGCTTTTCCGTTTGAGCTTCGGAAGCCGAAGCTCTATTCTTTTACCGCCCCAGGTTCATGATACTTTCTGGACTACACGTGAGCACTTACACTGAGCGACGTAAGAAGCCATCACCACGAGTGTATTTACAGAGCAAGAAAGAACTCCTTGAGCAAGATCTTGCTTGATCTGCAGAGCGAAAAGATATCTCGTGTATTCTTCTTGAAGCTGCCCTGGATCTGGTGGAAAAAACTTCACCACAAACTTCAAGATTAGGTCGCTATTGTCTGGAAAACATTAGAACACACAAATAACAACAACAATCACGTTTTATTGTGAGCTAATTGCAGCAACATACGATAGTAGTACATTATGATTACAGGTGCAAGTCGTGCAACACAATAAATCTTTTACAAGAGACAAAGTTAAGTGCTTCAACGTTGTTTGAGTTGAAAAATATGTTTTGGTTCATCATCGCATTATCTTTCCACAGTCCACACAATGTGACACCAAACATAAATGCAAAAATGAAGTGAGATCAAAACAAACTCTGACAGAACTAACTTAGTATTTGATGCTCAATCTTTTTAAGAGGATCCAGAAAAACCTCGTTTCCTTCCTCGTCTTGATGTTGAAGTCCAAAGTAATCCGCCTCCAGCAGGTTAAGATCCTTCATGACAGCCTGTAGCAATACATTGCCATAGCTCTTCATCTAAGAAACAACAAAAACACTAAATGCTTTGATGGTTGGAGGACGAAAATTTGAAATATCAAAACCTCACTGGAAAAACGAACCCACTTAAATCTTGAATTGTGGTCTATCAGGAAGCAATACATCTACAATATATCCGATCGTCGGAATAATAAAGTTGAAGCAAACACGCGTCGAATTATATTCAGCATTGACAAATCAACAATGCAGTTACTCTTTCAAATAAATACTTAATAGTATCCACTATCCATGATCACACAACAAGCGAAAAGTCAAGGTTTAAGCACGAAAATCACGGCTTACCATAAATGTTTTGTTATGCCAAACCTATAAACGGTATTTTTGAAACCTTCTTGGTTTTAGGTAACAAATTTGCGGTGGGTAGACGTCAGATTTCAATACCAGGAGTAACCTTGTCGGGTTGTTAACATTACGTTGAAATATCACGAAGGAGACGAAACACGAACCATTAAATTAAAATCTTTATCATTTTTAGCGCTAAAAGCGCCTAGCCAGCAACAATGGCTACTTGCTAGTAACTAAGACCATTTCTAATTTCTATATTATATAACTGCATAATTGCTGCCTGGGCAAGAACGATGGCACCCAGTGGCCCAGCCAATCAGCTTTTATCAATACCCATTGTTATGATAATGTAACATCTATGGATGGTAAAGTGATGACACAAATATAATTAACACGACAATCGTGAGTTAAAGACCAGCACAGCCATCACCAAGTCGTGGCGCTGATTGTCTTCGTCTCATTTTGTGAGTGAATGCAAACAAACTCCAGAGCGAAATGGTTGACTGACATCGCTTGATCAAACACTAGGCCAACGTTAAAATTGCCATTGCAAACTTCACGAACCCGTGAGTGGTGAGACTACCCATTGAAAACAGACATCAAACCGTCCGTGCTGATAATACGGTACGCAATGAAAGGAAAGAGAAAAGTTCTCATTTGCAAAGCATAAAAATAAATCAAAGTCATCAAAATTTCAACATATAAAAATTAAAGTATGAAGCGTTTTGATGTGTAATAAAAATAGTTAAATACAATTCAAAACCCAAGTCTAGAAGCGTTTGTAGAAGGATTGCGTTTTAATTAGATTAATGGCGTCAAAGCTAGTCCATCACTTATAAAACAGTTATTGAGAAAATTATGAATAATTTATGCATTGATCTATCAGAATTGGAAAATATTGCAATCAACCAAGAAAGATTTATTTACAACGTTTTTAATTGATATTCTTACTGTCCACAAATGAATTGCTCTTCAGTCCAAGTGTGTTTGTTTTCGCTTGTATTTTTGTATACGTTTGCTCCTTAATTTGTTGTCATGATTTAAAAATACAGTAAATCAGCCCAAACCATAACAGACCTAACTGATAAGCTAATGTATTTTTCTCAGTGTCAGCAGTGTGTCATGATGAAGTTATTTTTATGAATACCATACTATAGCCTACCTATAATTTTCGTCATTTCTAAAATGGTTTCAATAATTTATAGCTTACACCAGTTAATTGTATATTTTCAAGACTACCTTATCATTATTTGTAAAGTCTGATATATAAACCCCATTTCTACATCATCTACCCTGATATGTCTCCTTTGTCTGGCAAAGTCATGGCTTCATGTTGATGCTCCTTCTCGGCAACTATTTCTGGTATGTCTTTGTAAATGTTTTTTATGAGACAAAGCAATAAATGGTAGCAAAATAAACATTTTCTGTCGGTGAAGTGAAAAAAATAGAGACCTGGCTAATGGCTATAGGCATTAAATATTAAATTGGACACTTTGTAGAGGATAAAGTCCTCACACATCAAGATAAATACGCGTTAAACAAAAATGCGGTGTAATTGTTACTAATTCACAAGGCGGCACAAGACATCAAATTTAAGTAAAATAATTAAATAAGCCATGGTATTTGAGTTATACGGTTACTTTAGTGAAGATAAGCGCAGCAAGAAAAGAATCGGCCACCCCACAAGTGGGGACAAAACCGAATTTGGATGGTGATACACCGTAACAAATTGAAAAACTACAGGAGCTCTATTTGCATTCCTGATTTCTTGCACTTCGAAAAATAACGTTTTCAGGAACTGGCTCTGAAGCAGCCAATGCTGGAAAATGCCTATAAGCTACATACTATAGGCTACTTCATTCATACTGCTACAGACATACTCCATATTATATCTACAAATGGTAAATAGGAAAGCATTAGGAAAGAAAATGAAAACGTCGCTATATGTTCAGGCAGCAGCCACGTGAACACACCGTGCTAGTGCAAAAAGAATATGGTATGGTGGAAAATTTTAACGTTTTTTAATGTACCAATAAATTGCGCTGTTCAGTCGAACAAGTAGCGCGAAGTAAACAAACAATAAAGTAAGTTTGCCACCAACGTGTTGGATGCTATTCACCAAGGTAATAAACACTACCGCAGCAAAGTTAATGCTTACATCTGCTTCTTACAGTCACCTGTAGGAAATTGCAGTGGAAGTAATTGATGGCTACAAACTTGTTTCCCACTGAAATGTTTAATTTTCTACAGCAGCAATCAATAATAATATATGATATTTGGTGGAAATGGCAGAAAAACGTAAATTACGTTTTTGACTTCGGCTGCACCTGCACATACGATTGCTGAAAAAAGCAGAGACAAAGATATACTCGTATATAGTATATACTTATCAGTCAAATTTTAACGTCTCAACAAGGCTTATATGACTGATGCATGAAGATTTAGGTAAGTGAGTAACTCAAGAACAAGAAGACAATCTTAGAGTCCACTTTAAAGCAGATAAATAAATGACATGCAAAAGATTACGACACCACATATTTCGAATAGGTGTTGAACAGACGTTTTTTTGACTGTCCAACAAATGCTTTCACCAATCATACAGCAGACGACAACGTTTAAGTTCAGTATGTCAAACATGGCTTGTGCCCTCGTTTGACAAGATACACAAAACTCTTATATGAGCGAGTTTATAGCCTTTTCACTTACAAACAAGACCAAAGAACAAACAATATGACAGTTCCTTCACATTTCAATAGGCTATCTTGCTTGGGTTCAGGCTTAACCTGAAATGAATCGTATACAGTAGTGATGCAAGCCGCGCCGCGCCGCGCCGCGTACGCGGCCGCTTTTGACTTTTTCGCCGCGTGCCGCGCCGCGCCGCGTGGAAGGTTGAAATGACAAAGCCGCGCCGCGCCGCTTGCCGCGTAAACTTTCAAGAAATTAATTTTTCGTAAACGTAAACTTTCAAGAAATTAAACTTTCGTAAACGTAAACTTTCAACTTTTCAAGAATCAGCTATGAAACTTCAAATTTAAATTGGAAACACGGATCAGTTATTTTTCCCTTCGGAAACCCTAAGATGGAAAGCTATGCAAATGCAAATTGCAAATGGCTTGCAGTTGACAGGGTTTTAGGGCTTGCTTGTCAGGGAAGCTGTACGAATGTTTTTGGTTAGTAGCCTAGCTGATAAGCTCAGTTACCAGGCTATAGGCCTAGCGCAACTACCGCATTATTTACTATATCAGTTAGCCCAGTGAGTTCAGGCTATAAGTTTTACTCTTGTGTGTGTAGTTCATATAGCCACTGGCATTATAATTGCATTATTGCTTACAAAAAGTGTTCAAAAGTCCTGATACTGGATCCAGGAACATTCTATTTGTCTTAGTTTGTATTATGTCTTAGAACTTAGATGCATTGCTGATAAGAGAATATGATCTGGTTAGCCTGGCCAATTAGTGCACAACTGTATTGGTACTAGGTTACCAGTTATATGCCATGGATGCTTTTTCCTACAATTGACTTTCTAAACAATAACTCGTTAAAATATTTTTTTTTAATTTTGTAATTTGCGGTGTGCGGTGCGGTGCAGTGTCAAAGTTCCAGATAAATTGCGGTGTGCGGTGCGGTGCGCGGATAGATGAGTCAGTTGCGGTGCGGTGTGCGGATAAAAATTTTGGGTTCGCTGCATCTCTAGTATACAGTATAGAAGTCAACATGTAACATTGCAACAATCATCTCCACTAAAGCAGCCACGCCCGCCATATCTTCATCAACGAATGCCTCTGCTTTCAAGAGAAAGTCAACAATACTAAGTTTTCAAATATTATAAATAGCCTACGTTAAAGTACCAAAAATTAACTGCAGCAGTCAGCGCATTGACACGATTAGGTCAGTAGCCAAACCAAAACTTCTTTGACTTAAATTTTAACTGTAGTAAGCAACAAACAGAACTTGTTTTCGTTTCAAATTATCTCTTCAATAAAAAACTTGCTTTTCAACATAATTGCCCAGCCCATTTGTTGGATATTTTTATAATTCAAATGGTTTCAGTTGATCAAATCGAGACCCTGAATTCTTGAGACCCACAAGGTCAAAACAGAAACTTTGTTTCTTCAGGAAGATTCAAGGCAGGCCTCGAAATTCGTTTTTGTTGATGGCGGACAAACATGTCCGGTCTGAGCAGCTATCTCGGCGGACAAATTAAGTCTTACGGCGGACACACCAGTTTTAACGTCGATCGTCATACTTAATCCCTTTATCTTGATAAGTCTTCGCCATTTGAGAACCATAGCTACGGTTTAGGCTTTTTAAAATTTCAGCGAAGTCACTCTGAAAGGCTTTCATCAGATCAACGACGTGCGCTTGACGCCGTGTAGCTACTAAATATGATGATGATGATAATATGATGATTGTTAAAAATTTAAATTCTATGGACTTTTTGTGTCTGATGCAAATAAATAATAAAAAAATAATCCGCCGCATAACTGATTAACTTCCATTGAACGAGGTCGTGTGGCTTCTTGCATCACAATGCTCTGGGCACGAGTCGGAAAACTTCTACACTAACGCGTAGCGCTACTATTTTCTGATGTGCAAAGTTTCACTAGGCTTTTTTCTTTAGGTTTATTTTTGCGTGTCATGTGTGCGAAAGTGACGAAAAGAATAAACAAAACATTACAAACAGCACAATTATTTTTTCCCCTCTCCGTGATGCGGTCGCCTCTCCAAAATAGTATCAGTATTCACGAGACCATGGCAGGCTCGGAGTTATAATCAGCGCAGTCAAGGCCATTCAAACATATGCGCATGATTAGAGCTTCAATAACATCGATCTTCAAAGACGTGCGCCAATCTCCACGAGATCACTGCTTGTTGTTAAGATACGTGACACCGAGATCTATTCCGTGTCTTTTCTCCAGACCGGCTAGTTGAGGGAAAAGCGTAAATGTGAGCTCTTCTTGAGCGATAAAATATGCGATTTCAAACAACCTCTTAATTTTGATTTTTTTTTTGTCACTCATACTGTAGATGGCCTTGATGACCGGAAATTGATGGCTTGGGGTAAACGATGTGTTGTGATCTTTGACAGAGCTAATCCTTACATTCGTTGTTCCTTTAATATATGCGTCTATCACCACTAAAATTCCTAGTAGTAGGTTCATCGCCCTCATTCTCACTTTCAGAAATTTCCCTGGGCCTCTTTTTTCTTACTGTAATACCAAAACTTAAGTTTTGCGGCATCTTGCTGTAGTAGCCTATACTCTTATAATCTAACTTTGTAACCAACCTTGCATTATCAATATTACTCGGAGATCAAAGCCAGACATTGTGACATAAGACTTGAACTAAGTTGTGCGTGATTAGTGTAGAAGTACCGGTACTCCCATCAATTCTTAGCTAAGAATTCACCTCTGTTACGATGATTCAATGTCATCAATCGTTGAGGCAACGTAAAATTCGAAAGTTTTTTTGCTTGAATGGAGGTAAGAGATACAGTATTAACTTTTTCTAGATGCGGGCTTGGAATGCGACAATTTTGCATTGCCAGCGCAAATTATATTCTTGCAACAGTTGTTCGACGTTCGTGCTATGCAATGACGATTTGTATCGCCAGTTTCTGCGATATTTCTCGGCGGACAAATATGACCGATCTAGAGGGTACTTCCCGCGGACATCACATGCTGTGACGGCGGACATGTCCGCCGTGTCCGCCGTGAATTTCGAGGCCTGCAAGGTCTGTTCATAAAAAAGGACACAATGCACAACTTTCAAACCTTCATTGCTGAATATGTTTGAACAGCTTCAACACGTTACAATTCTGTTCATAAGAAGTCTTGCAGTATCAGATGCAGATGTACCGTATATATATATATATATATATATATATATATATATATATACTATTTTAGTACAAACTACAACATTTTTCATTATTATTCACCACCAACACCAAGTAATAATGCAAAGTATTATATATAGAAGTAAATTAGGTTTGATTTCGGTCATTTGTATTGGACAGATAAATTTCTATTGAGCCTTTTTTCAGGTTTAGCATCGGTCTCTAAATACACTGCTTCTTCAACACCAGGGTCCCAGGGATTACATCCAACAAATGCTAACAAATCGTTCTCCACAACAAAATAACAGCAGAAACACGTATACCAAAGTGACAAAGTCATCAACTTTACAACAACTGTTTGCTATCAATGTCACACATTCAATCCAGTGTCAATACAGTACATTCATTATGTACAAACACAACGATGATTGCCAATGTTACAGTGTACAAAGCATTCAACAATTTCAAGGTGCATGAATTGCAGTGTCTGGCAACAAATTGCACCAGCACATAATAATTAATCAAAATGTAACATGCAAAGGTTTGTTATCCATGAAATCGTTGAGAAATGACCATGCATACTACCAGCCATCAAGACTAAGGGTGACACTGAATGTCATTTTTCAAGTTAGTTTCCAATGAATAAAAATAGAAACTTTTTGAACATTTTCATTAGTTTATTATTTCATAACAACTTCAAAAAAACTGTTCTATCAGTCTTTTAACTAGGCAGAAAAAAATCACTGAAAAAACTTTACAGTTATGGTCTATAATAGCCTATATCGCCGCTTTAATTCAAGACTGACTTAAGTCCACTTTTCATGATTTTGACTTTTTTGCATTTTTTTGCTAATTGGACATAAGCCCATGTTATGAGCAATTTGCTAAGCTGTACCTGCCTTAAAACCAGAGATACTGTAGGCTTATGTCCACACATTTTTCCAAGTTTTAATAATTTATAGACTTATGTCCATGCATGGACATAAGATAAATTTTTTTATAAAACATTTGGACTTAAGATATTTTTGTGGACTTATGTCCAAAAACTATCAGTGTAATTTTGGTTGTAACTCCATTACCAATTACTGGCAACTAGTTAAGCTTGCATTGTATCAACATCATAATAACAATCACTTTGCCTTGCAACAAAACTACAGCAGTTGGCCTGCACTTCAACTGGCAGCATGGCAAGTACGGTTTAATTGAACAGTCGTATGCACATTGTATCTATGCGTTCGGGGATTTAAGTAACTTTCAGATTGTACACCTGTACGTAACATACGAACAGAAACCACACAGTCTTGCCATGATCTCTTAGGTAATAGATATTTTATACCAATACAGCATCAGAAAAGGTTGTTGGCTATACCTCCTAGCAGGGAAAACGTTCTTTCATGACAGTATGATACAGGAATGAATCAGTCATTTGTTTGTAACATCTTTAACATTTTTTGACAATCATTTCTACTTATAACCTACCCCTACCTATGGTCATGGTATTTACAGCAGCCTATACCTGAATTATGTTGATGATTGCAAATATAATAATGTGTTGTTTTTAAATAGGTTGTAGTATTTTAGAGTATGGTAAGATAATAACTTAGGGCAGTGAAAATGGAAATAGCAGAAAGCTCAAAAGGTGCAGGTACGAGAAGTTGGATGTCAAGCACAGATAAAATAAAAGCGAATGATTGCATATTTGTTCAAGCTGATTTATTCAACAAAAGTGATGTAGGACCAAAGTATACAGATGGCTTATTGTACAAAGAAAAGTCTCTCCTCAAAGGAATTGTGTTGAGTGTATATAGTAACACACTGAGGGTAAAATTTCTGATAGATAATGATGTTACATCCATCAACAAAGAAAATGCTATAACAGAACAAAGACTTGGTGATCAACAACAAAAATTTATTCTTCCAAAAACAAGCGATATTGATGATGATTCAGATATGGATCCTGCTTTTGTGCCACCTTCAAAGCCCCATAATCATGCTGTTACTGATGTGGAAGTTACTGCCAATGTCAACACAGAAGAAGAGGAAGTGTTTCTTTGTGAAAGTGGACAACATTTATTTAAAGCTATGATAGATGAAAGAGATTGTGGTACAGTTCATGGCGTACAAGTTCAGTCTTTTGAAAGGCGATATTTTATTACAGAAGTGCTAAGTGATGCATATTTGTGGGAATGTTTTGATGAAGATGTACACTGCAAGGGAAGTGCAATACTTTGGAATGAAAGTGCTGTTTCAAAGGGTGATTTGAAGTATGGAGTTGAAGGAAGACCTCCGACTCCATTGGAGAAAAGAAAGCGCAAACGGAATGAAGCAGAGTGGGAGAAGAACGTTTTAAAAAAGAAGAGACAAGCAGGAGAGCAATACAGTTATAAATCAAAATGTGGTCAAGATTTCGTGAAATCTGCTAGAGCAGTAAAGCAACCATGCTCTGGAATCTGTAAAAAGAAATGTGCAGAAAACATTACAGAAGAAGAAAGAAAGCTAATCCATAACGAATTTTGGGAATTATCTAATATAGGCATAAAACGCACATTTTTAAGTAAATTAATTAATGTGTCAAAAAAGAAGAGAGAAAGGAGGCGTAAGAACCCGAAAGGAAAGAGACGTAACCGACAGTTCACAAGAACCTACTCCTTGATTAAACCCAACAGCTCAGGCACAAGTACATCAGTACCAGTATGTCAAAGTTTCTTTCTTAATACACTTGATATTTCAGAAAAGATGGTGAGAACAGTTATCCAGAAAACATCAAAGAGTGGAGCTATTGAAGGAGACTTGCGTGGTCAAACATCAGATCACAACAAGATAGAAGAAAGCAGAATCAACACTATAAAGCAGCATATTCTGATGTTCAAAACTGTTGAATCCCATTACATCAGAAAAGAATCAAATTGTGAATACTTGCCAGAACACTTAAATATTGCAGAGATGCATAGAATGTATGTTGAATGGTGCAGTGAACGTAAGTTTCAACCAGAAAACTATTCCAAGTATTACCAAGTATTAACCCAACAATTCAATCTGAAATTTCACAAACCGAAGAAGGATCAATGTGATAGCTGTGTTACTTTTGATAATACTCCAGAACATCTTGTTACCGATCAAATGAAGGCTGATCAACAAAAACACCTTGCTGAAAAGCAACTTGCAAGAGAGCATAAAGAAAAAATGAAGAAGGAAGCTTCTAACGATGCATCTGTTCTTACTCCAGGATTCGATTTCCAGAAAACATTGCTTTCACCTCATGGAAAATGGAAAAGCATCTTCATTTTATTACAGTTTAAGGTTGAAAAATTACAACTTTACTGTGACTAATTTGAACTCTATGCAAACTACTTGCTTTTTGTGGAACGAATGTCATGCAAGAAAAGGTTCTTGTGAAGTAGCATCATGTCTTCTAAGTTTTTTATCAAAAGCAAACACCAATGGTGCAAAGAAAATTCACTTGTTTTGTGATCGATGCTGTGGCCAGAACAGTAACCGTATGGTTTATATCATGCTGGCTATTGCTCTCGAGATTTATGGCTTTGATGAAATCACCTTGAACTTTTTGGTATCTGGGCATAGCCAAAACGAAAATGATACAGCCCATTCAATCATAGAACGTGCTGCAAGCAAAATGACCATTTACACTACTGCACAATGGGAAACTTTGATTATGACTGCCTTCAAAAAGCATCAACCAATTGTTGAATGTCTGCAACATAGTGATGTGATTGATTTCAAAAGCAAGGATTTCACTCAGTTTTCGAAAATGATGAAGGCCAATGTCAATGATGGCAATGGAGAAAGAATCTACTGGTCCAAAATTATGCAACTAAAAATCACCAAAGCAGAGCCAACAACATTTTTTATAAAATACAGCTACAGTGAAAGCACATTCAGAAAACTAGACTTAATTGTTCGAAAATCCAGAAAGACGAAGCTGGGCACTACCACTATGCCAAGGTTATATAAATCTTTTCCTGGCACTTCAATGGATAAGAAGAATGATTTGAAAAAACTCTGCTTTAAAGGCTTAATTCCAATTCAACATCACGACTTCTTTCGAAATCTTCCGGTCACTCCCAACAAAGCCAGTATTGAAGTATAATTTCATAAACTAGGCTCAGAAATAAGTGATAGCGCTTCTTTGCAGACACTTTTGATTTAAAGACTTTATGCATATTGATGATTAAAGAAGTTATGCATAAAGTTATGCATATTGATAACGCATCATTCTGTTATGTCCAGTGAACTTGTCAATGTCATTATGCAGTATGGTGGTATATATAAGTTGTGCCAGTTAATAAGTGAAGTGAATGAAAGCGCATTGAATTTAGCAAATATGAAAAAAATTGAGGAAATTTAATAAGGAGATTGTGCTGGTGAATTGTAATGAGTTGGCAATAGTGGTATTTAATGAAGTGCAGTGGATTTAATAAACAAATTAAGTGCAGTAGTTACTATGTGCAATAGTTGAGTTAACAGTGGTAGTTGTTTAAGTACGGTACATTAAATTCAATTACAGTGACTACAGGTTGAATTGCACTAACTGTAGTCTGTATGAAATGGCAACATGTTAATTGAACAGAGAAAGATAATTCAGCACAACTAGTCAACTACACGGCAGTTTTACTCTTTTTTGGGAAAATGTTGCAAATACACAGATAGTGTGAGAGTTTGCTAAGAAGAAAAAGAGTTTTTTGGAAGAGTTTGTGTCAGTGTGATTGAATAATTGAATTTGTGATAAAGAAATTTTGAACATAAAAGTTTGAGTAAAAATTATGTTATTTTGCTGTATGCTATGATAATTTACCTCTAAAAGTGATTCATCAAATGAAAATGAATGATGCTGCACTGGTATTAAACATTTCATTCGTGTTTTTCAGCATGTAGGTATCTTAACCTTAAGGATAAATAAGACTTATGTCCATTTACATAAAAATGAATCAAAAATATTTCGGAGCAAGAAAGACTTAAGTCCAACAACATACAAAAAAAAATTGATGGCACCACCTAGTGGCAAATTTAACCCACATAATTGTTCAATGACTTAATTAGATTCATGTTCGGTTTTGCGAGTAAAGAAATATACATATTTAAGTAAAATGTGACACTTGACATTGGTGGAAAGTTATTTAGGTCAATACACTGATGTGTTAATTTAGAATACCTTGAAAAAAAAATGACTTTCATCAATATAGTATTTTATAACACCAATCACCAACAATTAACGGTCAGAATTAAAAGCAGCCTAACCATTGGTCAAATTTGAAACACTGTAAAAACTTTCAAAATTCAGGGTAGAATTGATTAATAAAACACTTACCTTAATGTCATAGGCATGGATGGAATTATCAAGCATTTGAACACGAGCAGCAACAATTCCACGACGGCTCATTTTTTAAATTGTTGTAATTGCAAAAAACCTACAACAAAATGCAATACTTAGGTCAGTGTGCTTATTTATAACATAGTTACATCTGACCAAGATGGAAACCAATATCATTATTAAGTAAAACTGGATGCTTTGATCATGTCTTTAAAATTGGAGCTAAAAAAAATTTTGCCCCCTCTGGCAAAATCCCAACATTCTCGAGCAACAGCTACAATTATATATAATGATTTTGCCCATCTTTCCCGTTGCAGAGCTCCAACCTAGGCCCAATTAACTACAATTGTTTTGTTTAGTTAACAGCTAAGATGATTAAACAATTTCGCCCCCCCTACCCCCTTCTTTGGCAACCTCAATATGTTCAATTCAACCAAGGCCAACACGTGTTAGGTTGGTAGAAAAATTGTCAGAAACTGGGTAAAATAAAAATGTTTTGAGAAAGAATGACAACGTAACAAAGAGGGAATAGTTTTCCAGCAGGCCTACAAACCGGCACAAATTAGGCTATTTGATATCAGCTGTCGCTATTCTCGGTATCTAATTCTAAGGGTCAGTGATAACCAATTTGTGCAGTGAAAAATCGCAAAATGCGCAGTGGTAAAGCAAGTGGTTTTTGAAGACAACGCATACAAAATATAAACCCGTAATCTTTTAAGCAGTGTTTATTTTTTCTCTTCAATCCTATCAGTGTAAATAAATTTTGTTTCTAGTTTTCTGATCTGTGAAGTGTTTAACCTTGCAGCAGATATTGATACATTTGGATCTAGCACTGCCGTTTGTGAGTGTGGATTCTCAGTGTTAACAAGGGTTGACGCTCCCACTAGAAGGAGCATGTTACAACCAAGACAGGCAAACTTGGTGCTTATGGCCTTTGAACATTCTGTATCGAAATGTATCGATTTAGACTTGTTTGTGAGACGGTTTGCATCCAAACATCCGCGACTGCAATTGCAATAGACTAGCTCACGGGTGTATTGGCGGAATGTAATCATATACCACATTGGAAAGTTTGGCCGCGCGGGGGATAAATCCCCCGCGCACTTCAATTTCCAGCCGCAGTGTCAGCCGCGCAATTCACGAAAAATCACAACCTCAGCCCCGCAAAATCGCTCCGGCCAGCCGCGAGAATGCAACTAAATAATAGCAACAATTCTATCGTTTTATGTAAAAAACACTCGTAAGTTTTTGTTGAATCGAGAAAATCAACAATTTATGTTCCATTGTTTCACCTTATGTGATGCAACAACGAAAATTGCCCACCCCTGCAGTGCTTCCACTTTGAAGAATTTTATCCCGAAATCAGGATTTTTCAACGCTTCGAAGGATAAAAAAAAGAAATGAAGATCATGATAGGCAGGATTTTTAACAATTTTACAAGGAAATTTTGTCTTAAAAAGGGAATTGTTGTTTTTAGCAATTATAGTATTAGTAACAAGATTAACATAATCATAGTAGCCTACTAAATGTATTTAATAAAATCCGTTTAGGTATTTTCCCTCAGCGGCAAGACTCTGGAATCAGTTACTCAAATCCTTACTTCGTACCCCCTCCCCTCAAAAATGTTCTCCCCTCGGTTTAAGAAGTCTATTAAATGCATTAACCTTGAAAGCTTCACCATTTTATACCCCACCATTCTTCTACTGTATATATCTCTTCTAGTGTCCAAGGCTTTGCAATAGGCATGTCCTTTCCTGAACACTTTATCATAAAAAACTGATGCTTTTTCACCATTTTTTTGTGTTTTTTGGACTTTTCTTTGACTAAAAAAATTCCAAATTAGTCTTGAGTTATTATTCCATCTTCATAGAGCCTATTTGCATAAAAAAATGACAACTTTATGCAGTATTTTACATTTGAAAACCATTCATTCCAGAAAATTGTGATTTTTTGTTAAATTCACAATCCGAAAATGCAATTTTCAGTTTTTTGTGGTGCTAACCGCCAAAAACGCTTAAAGTTCAAATTTTTTTGCTGATTCTGCATTGTCATATCATATTATTGCTTATAAAAAAGAGTCCTATGCAAAATCTGAATACCTTCATTTTTACTGCCTACCCCTCATTGACCGATTTTTTAGCAAAATGTCCGAAAAAAATATAGTCAATTCAGTCAAAATGTCCGAAAAATATATAGTGAAATCGGGTGTTGCAAGGTTGAGTTTCGCTGATGAACGTTGAAGAAAGTTTTCTCAGATAAAACATGACAACGTTTCTCAGCGAAACTTAATGTTGTAGCTCATAGGCGCCTAACTATTTTTTTGGCCGTGGGGGCGAAAGCGTGTTTCAACAGCAGCAACGTAAATTCAGCAAAATGTCACGCAGATGGATGACGTAATTATGTCGTCACACTAGGATTGCTTTTATTGCCACACTCGGAGTTATCGCTACGTTCGACCTACCGTTAATTATTATAAACAAAACTCGACCACTTCGGTTAAGCAAACACATGCCATGCGTCTGCATAAACTAGCGGTTGATGAACTGCGACTCTTTAAACTAAGCACAACATAAAGTTTAGCAACGAATTAGATTTATTACCATGAAATAAGAGACGAAAAGGTTTACTAAAAAGTAAAAGGTATACTGTAAATGGAATGACAATGTCTTGAAAATGGAATGCAAATACTAACTTGATTATACGCTTGAAAATGTACCTGTTGAAAGTAAAATCATTCACGTTTACATCAATCCAACAGCACGTCACCTTGAATAAATTTAGAAGTTGCTGACATCCGTAAACAGCCCTTGAAAAATAGTTACGGAAAGACGTTTGATTATAGCTCCCTTTTCACTACAATATCGCAACTTATGACTGACCTGCTTTCAACTTTATGACTGACCTGTTTTCGTGTTGCAGATGAAACAAAAGATGCGCATATTCCCCGCCTTTGATCAGGTTTCTTTGGCAACGGTCGTGTGTGCGCCATGCAGTTTGTGTGAGTCTGTTGTTGCGTTGATTATTCCGCATGTGCGCAATGCGGCTTGTAGCCTACAAGCCCTTGTTGCGTTGATTGGTGGTGCCGAGACTTCAAGTTCATTTTCACAGCGAGCGGTTCACTGCCGCGACAATTCACTGCAGAGGTTTCGACTTTCGAAAGCAACATCGAGTCTGTTTGCAAGCGCATAAAGCTAAACGCACGCTCCATCTACGTAGCAAATTATGTTGTTTTTGGGTGCATTCAACATCTGATGACATTGAATCGACACAAAATGGTAGATTTTTGTAAAATCAATGTAATTAACGTTAAATCAATGTAAAAATGACAGATTTTGTCTGGTGTGGAATTGTAGCATCCTACTCGTTCTAGCGATTATTTATCGCGAAGCTGTTGCGGTTTGCATTCAAAAAATGTTGTCATGCTGCCGATCGCCAGTTCATCTAGTGTTTTACGTATCAATACAGCATAAAAAGTTGGCGCCTATGTTGTAGCTAGTCAGGAAGTGCAAATTTTGGTTTGTATCAGCTACTTGAAAGGAAATATTTTCATCAGAAAAAATGACCGAAATAAATAAAAAATGACCGAATTTTTTCAAGTCATTTCGGACAAATGACCGAAAAGTGTCAGCGAAAAAAAAAAAAACCAGCATCGTGATAGCAAGGGAGGAAATTCCCCTGGTATGGAAACATCATTTTGGCGTGGGTTAGGTATTTGGTAAGAAAAACGAGAAACAATCTGAACAGAGAAGTAATCGTGAAAGGTTATTGTTAAAACTGCGCATATAGACCGGCATCTGAAGAATTTGTATGAAACTTGGTATCAACTAGAACTTGATTCCAGGTGTGAGAGGAATAATAGTGATTCATTTAAAAAAAACGTTTGCATGATATGGAAGAAAAGCTCAAGGATCCTCTGAATATATGTAAGACTACTCCGCGATCAATTCTCATGCATTCTGGTATTATTGACTGGGAGACAGATTTGATACATCTGAAAAATTAGCTCCAGAGAGATCAAGTAGGTTGCGCATTGGGCACTGCGCAGAGATGCTCTGTAGAAGAGACGGGACTGAGCTAGAGAAAAACGACACAGTGCAGCTGATGAAAGGAAACAGAAAGAGGATGTTGCTGACAATCTGAAAACCGTGAAGTTGGACTTAAGTACAGATGAAGAAACAGAAAGTGACAACTGGAAAACTCTTGAATGGAAAAGAAAATGGGAATTATGTCGCCTAGCCTATACCTTTAACATCTGATCGACTTGGATGAGCTATCGGCAAAGAACAATGTTCGCTATGTGGCTGTTCAGGGTACGAACTAGGTTACACCCTTTTCAAGGTATGAACTGACGGTACAAATTGTTCATGGTGTGACTTAGGTTGCACCCGCCTAAACTCTACACACAGAATCTCGGACACTTCCTTGAATTTTTTCCAACCAGATCTTATTCTTAATATTATTGAATCTTGCACTCTTCCATCTATACTCACAGCATCTCCTAGGTAGCAGAACTTTTCAACCACCTCCAGTTTGTCCCCGATCCAGAGTGACTGTACTGTCTATACCTTTATGTCTTTCATTTTCCTTCCCTCAAGACTGTTTGCTTTTACAGTCTTTTATTCTTACCGGATGGGTATTCAGACATGATTGGGATTAACACAAGGGCAATACCAAATTAAGACATCAACCAGACAACATAAACTACTGGAGTCTGGACATCTTTGTTGCAACTACCGTACCGTACAGGGGTGCAACCTAGTTCATACCTTGAACCATTCGTACAGTCAGTTTGTACCATGAAAAGATCGAGAAAAAAAATTTAAAAAAGTCGAAGTCGCTGATCGCAGTTTAATAACACAACGCTGAAGTCGCTGATCAGAGTTTCCCCAAACAATTTGAAACGGGTGCAACCTAGTTCGTACCCTGAACAGTTCGGACCCTCAGTTCGTACCCTGAAAAAATCGAGAGAAAAAATTAAAAAAAGCCGAAGTCGCTGATCGCAGTTTAATAGCACAAAGCCGAAGTCGCTGATCGGAGTTTCCGCAAACAAACTCGAGGGTTAAGGTTAGCGGAAACTGCGGAACTGCGGAAAAATATTTGCGGAAACTGCGATCAGCGAGGGTTAGAGCAGAGCATAGATCACTCGATGATTAGAGTTAGGGTTAGCCGAAACTGCAATTAGCAAAACTGCTGAAAAATGTTTGCGGAAACTGCAATCAGCGAGGGTTAGGGTTAGAGCATAGATTGCTCTATAGTTCGGGTAAAGGTTAGCGGAAACTGCGGAAAAATGTTTGCGGAAACTGCGATCAGCGAGGGTTAGAGCATAGATTGCTCTATAGTTAGGGTTAGGGTAAAAGTTAGCGGAAACTGCGGAAAAATGTTTTCGGAAACTGCGATCAGCGAGGGTTAGGGTTAGAGCATAGATTAATGTATGGTTAGAGTTAGGGTAAAGGTTAGCGGAAACTGCGGTTAGCGGAATCTACGGAAAATGTTTGCGGAAACTGCGATCAGCGAGGGTTAGGGTTAGAGCATAGATTAGCCTATGCTGGTTAAGGTTAGCGGAAACTGCGATCAGCGACTTCGGCTTTGTGCTATCTTTCTCTCGATCTTTTCAGGGGGAAAATTTTAAAATGTTTGCGGAAACTGCGATCCAGGGATATCTATAACTACGGGATTGGAAACTCTATCCAGTGCTATACATCAGTAGGGTCATTATATTACTACGACTACAGAAAGATTAACAAAATAAATTACCCACTAAAAGATATACAAAATTCGATTTTACAATAATAATACAAAATGTGCACTCACATTAAAACTTAATTGATTATAAAAGTACATTTATGCTGCTAGAAAAAAAACAATGAATCCAAAAAATGAATGAATGCAACGAGTCTAAAAACCGCCTACTGTTGTTCTTTAGCATTTTGCGTACTGCAAATCGGATCAGAAGTAAATGAGGAGTGTTCAGCAATCAGTGAAATGTGCTGTTGTATCATCAACTTGTTCACTGATCGATCCAGTACGAAACTAATACGTTTAAGATGTCATCAGAACTTAAATCAATACTCATTCTGGAGATTTTTTAAACAGCAAACAAAATACAACATGGCTGCACTAATGGAATACAAACAAATAAACAAACCAGGCAAGCATAGACCTTACAATTTACAGGTGAATTGATTGTTACACTTTTGGTTGTTCGTTTAGCCTACTACTTGCTGCCCTTTGAGGTCAATTTATTTGATTATTTATCAAGGCAGCGCCCAAAGAAAAGTGACCCTACTGGTGTATAAAATGGTTTTGAGTTCCACATAGTTTCCAATCCCGTAGTTATAGATATCCCTGCTGCGATCAGCGACTTCCGCTTTTTTTAATTTTTTCTTTCGATCTTTTTAGGGTACGAACTGAGGGTCCGAACTGTTCAGGGTACGAACTAGGTTGCATCCATTTGAAACAAACTCGAGGGTTAGCCATGGATAGCGGAAACGGCAGAAAAATGTTTGCGGAAACTGCGATTAGCGAGGGTTAGGGTTAGAGCATAGATTACTCTATGGTTAGAGTTAGGGTAAGCCATGGATTACTGAATTAGATTTTTAAATCTTTTAAATAGATTTTTTATTCTTATTTTAATTTTTATTAATTTCTAATTCCGTGATCCATGGGTAAGCGGAAACTGCGTTTAACGGAAACTGTGTTCAGCGAGGGTTAGAGCATAGATTACTCTAGGCTATGGTTAGGGTAAAGGTTAAGTGGAAACTGCGGAAAAATGTTTGCGGAAACTGCGATCAGCGAGGGTTAGAGCATAGATTACCGGTACTCTATGGTTAGAATTAGGGTAAGGATTAGCAGAAACTGCGGAAAAATGTTTGCGGAAACTGCGATAAGTGAAGGTTAGGGTTAGAGCATAGATTACTCTATGGTTAGGGTTAGCGAAAACTGCGGAAAAATGTTTGCGGAAACTGCAATCAGCGAACTTCGGCTTTGAGCTAATTTTTCTCACGATCTTTTCAAGGGGAAAATTTTAAAATGATTGCCGAAACTGCGATCAGCGACTTTGGCTTTTTTTATTTTTTCTCTCGATCTTTTCAAGGTACGAACTGACGGTACGAACTGTTCATGGTACGAACTAGGTTGCATCCCCGTACAGTATGGCACTATCTCAAATGCCAATACGCTACAAGTTACTTTTACCAAAGGCCGTGGCTATATTTACACTATATAGTGTAATAATAGCCTCAATAGTGTTGCCAGATAAGGAATTCTGCTCTAATTTGAGAAAAGTTAAGCTATATATGTAAAACAAAAACTTGTATTTTGGAAAAAAATTTATTCCTGGGCAAAGATCAAAACCCTAATTTTATTCCTAACTCTAACCCTTACTTTAACCCTTCCTAACTTTAATCCTAACTCTGGCAACACCTAATTGTGGAAAAATAGCCACTTCCTTTACCAAAAGCTGTAGCCTATTAAAAAAAGCTTAGACTAAGAACTACCATTCATGCAATAAAATGACCTAGTTGGTTTGTATTATCATTCGCACTAAACAGTATAAACATAGAAGACTTACCGTATATACTCAGTAAGTTATCTATGGTAGGCTATATAAACAATAAAAAATTGCAATTTCGCCATCTTCCAAGCCGAACCGGTGTTGCCAGTCGAATAAAATTATTAATTACTAAACTCAGTTCAGTTGTTTTTATTTCTGACCATCTCAAAAAAACAATACACGTCAACGTAACAAAAGTCAGAAAGAGTAGAAGCGACAAAGAACCAACATTAAAACGTATCTGTGACCGAAATAAGTTACTAAGTTAAAAAAAAAATTGGCACGGTCGCCACACCTTCAGAAAACTTTAAGATAGAAAGGGAAATAAAAAAAAACGTGTAGCCTAGCAATATTCAATAACACATGTCATTGAATAACTCAAACATAAGTTTATGTTTTGGTTAATTAAACATCGAAAGATGATCAGCTGTAATGCAAATCTTTCCGTTGGCGATAGGCTACCGTACTTGCTTTTGATAATGCCAATACAATTGTATCTAAACTATTCGATGGCCTGCATTCTGTAACAGTCATCGCCACGGTTATCACTCAAATCTCTATCTGCCTTGTCTAACAGAGTAGTGAGCTATTTTCCTACTCTTTAACAGATCATTGTAGGATTTGTAGCGCAATTTTAAAATTTCAGAATGACGTCATCATGAATTTTATGACGTTGCCTAGACGTCATCGTCAAAACAAATTCTGGGGTCTCTTTCTGTCAGACTAAACTCATTGAAAAATTTCAAAAGATGTGAAAGGTTGCCTGGTACCATATAAGGAAAATACCTTTTCACCACTGGTAGCGCTAAGTGCTGCTTTTTAATCTTCTTATTTCCTCCACGCTTCTAAAAATGATCTCAAATATCTAAAAGTTGATTTTCACTTGTGAGCTATCAGTAGGCTACCGGTAAGGCAATGGATGTTTGTTTTTGTTTGTTTATCTTTATCCTGCATTGCGGGAAAGCGGACTTGAGCGCTATGCATCGGTGTACGCCTTCCGACGTACACCTGACCCACGCTGCAGCCGACGGCAATGTCTGTTTCCGGTTGTCTGCTCTAGGCTACTTATGACTTAAATTTGATACTATACCCATTACTCGAAATCGATCACTGGGTAGAAGCAATTATCGTAAAGTTTCTTGCTCAGAGAAACAACAGCAAGTGCGGGTGGCTGGAGTCGAACATGCAGGCTCTCGACTGCGAGCCCAACGCGCTAACCACTCGGCCTCGGCCACCAAAATGTTTTCAGTTGAAATAAAGACTTCCACCGTCAGGATCATAACTTAATTAACAGGTTAAAAATGGGTGTTTTGTCAAAAATGGAAATTTTGAGGCTATGCGAGCTGCCTGGTTTTCTTTTCTCTTTCCTGGTTAGTTTGACGATGTGAAGTGGCCCACTCCGTTATGCACGCAAGAAGGGAGTTCAGAGTGAAGTCAGTTTAATAAACCACTACCAATAAAAAAAAAAAAAAAAAAAACAGTCGTTAGGGAACGCGGAAAGACGGTGTTGTACGCTACCAGGCTTTCCTTCTCTGTGGTTTTCGTCAAATTTCTGTCAGCGCAGTCAGAAATTCATCATGTAACTTTAAAAAAAATATAAAATCACCTGGAGGCAAGCGCAAGACTAATTCAGTTTTTCTCGCGAGCTGCAGTGATCGAAGCCGTCTCTTGAGGCAAGATATCACATCATCTGAGACCAAATTAGTTGTCATTTTCAAATTGTTTATGGTCAAAATCATATGAAACAAGAAAAGAGTCTAAAAGATTTGAAAAATTTTAATTTTTGAGCAGGTCCGTTATTGCATTTGATAACTTACCCTAATAAAGTATTTTTGAAAAATTTCGGCATTTTGAAAGATGTTTTTGAACTTTTCCAACAGTTTGTCTCTTACTAAAACTAATTGCTTTTTTTTTAATAGTTTGTTTGTTTATCTTTATCCTGCATTGCGGGAAAGCGGACTTGAGCGCTATGCATCGGTGTACGCCTTCCGACGTACACCTGACCCACGCTGCAGCCGACGGCAATGTCTGTTTCCGGTTGTCTACACCAGTGGTTCCCAACTCGTTTTTAAGGCGACCCATGTTTAAAAAAATTTCAGTTCGGTAAAATCTTGCGACCCAAGCAAATTGTCGTAAGATTTTAAAAGCCATACAAGATTGTGTTGCAAACAAACAGCACTACAAAAGCAGTAACTTTTTTCCGAAAATAAGTTAATATGTTTATCAAATCACTAATGAGATAGCTGTGCTGGCTTGCTGTCAGTGAGTTTTTGAAATCGAGGCGTTATTTTGCTTAGGCATAGCCGCATGTAGGCTTTAACTTCCAGCCAGTTTCGCTATTCAGTTTTCAACACGCATGGCGCTAAATCCAATCTCACAAAGCCAAGTTGTTGCAAATGGAATCTGTTTTTGAATCACTAATTGTGAAACTGTGGTACACTTTGTACATGGAAGCCCAAAAGTGGATGTTTGCAGAATCTTTGGGGTACCGCATTTGTCTTTAAAGAACGCAGAAGAAATCTACGGTTTGCTACTTCTGTCGTTATGTCCATAAACTGTTCTGCAACATGGATGGAAAGTTGAGGCAGATCTTTTCCAACAAATAGATCAATTATGCAATCATTTTGGTTATTAAGTGTTAGAGATTCTCCATAGTAGTGCACAAACTTTTTGGCAAACTGTTCCAGGTGTCCAATTATGGTTTCCTTAATATCAACTTTCTTGCCACAAGTATATTGCGTTAGCTGAGGAAATATATCGTACTCATCTCTGATGACATAACTTTTCCAGAATATGAGTTTTTGTGGTAACAGAAACTTTTGCGGCGCGATTAATCACAGTAATACCGTTGCCTTGCATACTGTATATAAATTTAGAGAATTCAGAGAGTCAAATATATCGGCAAGGTATAAGCAACTTCTGCCTTGAAATCTTCTTGCAAAAACTTCTCGGCTAATCTCACAAAGTTCTGTTGCCTCAGGAAGATAGCAATCTCCTCTCGCAAATTACAAACTCGCTTTAGGACACGACCTCGTGACAACTATCGCACTTCTGTGTGCAACAGCAATGCTTGGTAATAATCAGAATCCACAAAGACGAAAACAAATGCCCATTTAGTGGACTTGTTTTGATGAAGTTTACACACTTCACATCATTCAACACTTCGTGTAGCCTCTTCAGACAGCTTTTTTGCAGCAAAGGCCTCTCTGTGGAGAAAGCAATGAGTCCATACAGCGCTTGGGGCTTTGTCTTTGATGCGTTTTACCACACCAGACTATGTGTGGTCCAACGTGTGGAAAACTTTGTTATGGTTTGTCCGACATAGCGTTCGTGACATATAGTGCACGTTACAATATATATCCCGTAATTTTGTCAAGTTAATTCATGTTTGAGACTGAAATTTTTGTTGGGTTTACATTTAATAATAATAATAACAATAATAAAAGCGAAAACTGTTAAAACGTTCTTGCACTACGATCATGCTACACAGCATTCAGATGTCTCGACATGAAACGCTTCATGACTTGTGTTTATATTTTCCAGTTTTCTGATCGATCTCTTCACGTTTTAAATTTTTTTTATTGTTATTTTTTCGCCCAAGATACAATATGCCTGAAAAACAAGCGACCCCAAAACATTATCAGGCGACCCAACTTTGGGTCGCGACCCATGTGTTGGGAACCACTGGTCTACACACTCTACTACACAAAAATGTCTACTCTATTTATGACTTAAATTTGGTACTATACCCATTACTCGAAATCGATCACTGGGTAGAGGCAATTATCGTAAAGTTTCTTGCCCAGAGAAACAACAGCAAGTGCGGGTGGCTGGAGTCGAACACGCAGGCTCTCGACTGCGAGCCCAACGCGCTAACCACTCGGCCATTGCAATCTGTCTTAACTGCTTTGAAACTATTAGGCCACAAGACTAGCAAAGGTGTAAAGAAGCCTGAGTCTAATTTTTGCCAGTTGATAGTTTTAGCGTAACCTACAAATATTTATGCTAAACTGGGCGCATCAGTTATTTTTGTCAGGGTTGTGGAGTCTGACGAAAGCTCCTGCCTGTCCGCCTCGATAACTCAGTTGGTTAGCGCACGACTTCGTGAATGAAGAAACAGCAAGCTCAAGTGCCGCTGGTTCGACTCTCAGGGTGTGCGCTTGAGCAACACACATTAAGGACTGATCCCTATCCAGCGGCACCTAATGGATGGTATAATTCACTGTCAACAACATTTCCATAAACGGAAACTTCTCTTTGTCAACCTCGGTAACCGGCTTTGGGTCAAAAGCCTCTACAAGCAGCCTATGCAAAATCCCTGTGCAAAACTACCAGGAATAACCTATCAATCACCTCGAAGATAAAGATTCAAAACCAACCAATAGTTATTTTTTATTCCCTTCATTGTCTATTGTATAATAATATCACAATAAAAAGACTAAAAACAAGAAAATAAATAACGTCATGACGTCATCAAAATGGACGTCATGTTTGAAAACAGAAAACAAATTCAAAAAATTTACTTTAGCTACAAACAAAAAATTATTATGTAACTTCAGTAGAGAAGGCGTAGGCTACTATGAGATTGAAACTAATCACCCAAATTAATTACACATTTGTTATGAAGACTTTTAATTTTAATTGATATATTTTGCTCCTTAGGGGAGAGTGGGGCTGGGGCACAATTGGACATGGTGTACAACTGGACATAGTATTTTATAGAAAAAATTGGAAACTCTTGAACTCCATGCATCGGCAAAAAATTAGTTTCACACCAATCGTTGTACTATAGTAATTCTAAGAGTTTGTGTTGGTCGTGTATTGAGTTTGGCGATGGGAAGTCATACTGTAAGAATATTTCTTTTAATAGTGTATGGTCTCATGTAGTACAATGTCATTTAAACGTTGCAATAACATTAAAAATCCATGTTTTGAGAGACAAGATAAAATTTTAAGGGGGGGGGGGGTTAAAGTTGCTTTTCCAAGACCCCCCCTCCCCCGTGGTAACGTCCTTGATTTTACCACAATAAACAAGTGAAATCTATTTATTAGAGTCCTTGTCATTTTCTTGATTACTTTAGTGTTGGTTTAAACTGTTGTTTCTAAACCATTGATAATATTTGCAAATGTCCAATTGTGCCCCATTACCGGGGTACAATTGGACACAAACAATATTTTTTTCACTTGAATATAGTATTTAATATGCATTGCCTAAGTGTTGTTTCACTGTCTCATTTTGTTAACAGTGTGATACTTTGTTATTGTGCAAAAGTTGGGTTTTGTTAGACATTTAATAAAGACGGGATTTCTATTTTACTATTTTTTGTCCAACTGTGTCCCACTCTCCCCTACTTAGGCTATGTGAAATAAATTGATAATAGCACCCTGGGTTAGATGACCCTTTTAGACCGATTCGATCTCTGGGGACTCGTTTATGCTGTCAACCTCAGCAGCAAAATAAGCGCCAACCAGTGCCGGATTAAGGAAGGGGGCGGACTGGGCTGCAGCCCAGGGCCCCCATTTTTGGGGGCCCCCACCTCAAATAAAAAAATCTATTAATTTTTTTAGTTGCACAGCTGGAGTTTGCTGCTTTAATTCATATCTCAATCTTGAGAGAGCAAAGTCAAAGAAGAAGGATTTGTAAAAAAGTTGAAACAATTGGAGAAAGCTATTTTGCTTAAAATGTGGAGAGCAATTTTGAAAACGACTTTTTCAAAAAACAAACCTGTCCCTTCAAAAAAGTGAATTGTGTTTGAATAATGCAGTATAGTTGTTACAAAGTCTCATGAGCTTTGTCAAAAGCGAAAGATCCAACTTTGAAACCTATGGTAAGAAGAAACGTGATTGTGGATCCAACACCTACGCAGGTTCTTCAAAACGAATTCACACCCAACGTTATAGGCATTTTGATGAGCCCTCTACAGACTCAACGATTTTTTCCCCAAGAGATATACAGCATTTAGAGTTGAAGTGTATCTTGCAATAATTAACACACTATCTGCAGAACTGGATAAGCTTTTGAAAGCATACAGTGACGTCGAAAGTAAGTTTGGTTTCATTTCAAAACTGACGGATCTTAGCCCTAACGAGATTGATCAAGCTACTGTTGCATTGATAAAGGAATATCCCATGGATTTCGAAGCCAATTTTCCAACTGAAACAGTTCATTTTGCAGAATTTTTCAAAGTGAAAACTGCTGATGGTGGAAAAGAAGCCCCAGAAAACCCTGATAAACACAAAGTGGAAGACAGTGTTGAGCTCAACATGTTCTTACTTCTAAGGGAAACAGGTGCGTTGAAACCTTTCCCAATGTCTTCGTTGCTCTGCAAATGTATTTGTGTATGATGGTCTCCAACTACAGTGGTGAAAGACCTTTTTCTAAATTAAAGAGAATCAAAAACGAAGTTCGAAATTCTTCGCGGCAAGAGCGAGTTTCGAATTTTTCGCTTCTAAGCATTGAACACGGTATTTTGGATTCATTGAATTTTAAAGAATTGGTCAGCGATTTTGTCACGAGAAAAGCAAGAAAGCGTCCATTTTGAGTTGATATGAACAATTTTCTAGGGCAGCAAACAAAATACTACCGGTAGGCTACCGCCTACAAGTTTGCAGTTTCATTTTTGATTTATGGCCTATTCAGGGTTGCCATACCGTCCTTATTTCTAAGATTTGTCCTTATTTTAAAGGGCGATATCTTAGAAAAATTGTCCTTGTTTCTAAGAAATGTCCTTGTTTTTGACTTGAGTCCTTATTTTGTCTTATTTTTAACAATTACAAATCTTCAGTGACGATCGGTGAGGGAAAGCAAGGAAAGCAGTGCTTACCTGAGCGAAAACTATGCAAAATATAATGACTGAATTCTAGGTTTAACTTCTTATTATTTTTATCACGTCTATTTTAACTTGAAAATTACTGTAGCCTATTCGTGACTAGAATTACTCGTAACGCTTGTGAGTAGTCTAAGTCCTCACCAAACCGCATGTCTTGCCTATAAATGCCAATTAACGCAAACGCTTCTGTCAGAAACAATCACTGAGGCTCCAGGTAAGCAACTATCAAACTTGCTTTCCCAGATTCAAAAATGTCAAAAAACGCCTTCGTTTTATCCAGTCATCACTCGTTTTGCAAAACGTCACCAGCTGCTTAGCCAATCAGATGTGTTATGGTTATGGTTAGGTTAGTTGTGCTTTCCCAGTGACGTCAATGCGAACATTCGCTAGAGCGGATAGACTAACTCGTCAGAAGTTCTCTCGTCACGATGCAGAGCACAGCATCATAATGCCGAAATAATTGTTGCTGTTTTTTGATGTCTCCTCGCCATGTACTTTAGCCTACTAGCTTTCATAGTCATGCCTTTGCCCTTTTTACAGCGTTGATATAACGTTACTTCGCCAATGAACGTTCAGGTGCGGATGCAATATTTAGTTTGTTAAGCTTCTATACGCAGGAGGCAAACTTATCCAGCTTTTTGTACAAATTGCTTGCGGTTGTAATGTTTAGGCCTAAGTGTTAGTTTTTGTAGTGTAGGCCTAACTGAATATCTGAGAATGAACATTCATGACGAATTAAATATTTAGACAACTATTATTCTATGTCTAACACTGGATTTTGGTCCTGCAACGTTAAAATTAAGATTGTTTATGACTTCTAAACATTAAATGGATGTATGATCACGACATAGGCGAAGCACAATTTGACAGATTTTTATTTTTGATTTGTTTTGGAAATGCTCTCAGAGCGCACCAAATTGGAAGTGTTTTTCAAAAATTTCTGGGGAAGGCCTCCAGATCCCCCGCTGGAAGTGTTGGCTTCGCCCGACGGTTACGCCCTTCGTGCCTACTACCTTGCTGCAGCATATTTCCAAGTTGCTTTCCCAACTGTTTAAGCTACCGAACGTCACTGCAAATCTTCTATCTTTTTTTGGGAATATATCAATGAGTGGTATCCCCTTGATAAGCATCCAATATTCCAACACACATCAACTATACCCTGTTAAGAGACCAAACAATTGAGTATGAGAAAGTTAAGGGGTAAACGAAACAAATTCATCCGCCAATGGCAATGAAGCATTAGTTCTTCGATGAGATCTCGGCTGTCATTGCTCTGCTCAAGAAGATTCCAGATCTTGTGTTCCGCAAGGATGAGTCTGAGGACAAGCGGATGAAGATCTTTACTGGAGACGAATTATATCTGTTGCTCTACAAGCTGGTTAGCGTCATCGTCTCTCCAGAGCCACTATATACATAATATATAGTGGCTCTGGTCTCTCTTCCGGTCAGTAATGCGTTTGTGGAGCAGGAGTTCTCTCTTGTTTCGGCTTAGTGAACCAAAAAAGAAACAGACTTAGCGAAATGACAGTTAAATCTCCGCTACATGTAGGCCTAAATGTAAGCCTAGACTTGAGCTGTCATGAGATGCAGGAAGTATTTTCTACGAACAAGGAGTTGCTGGAACAGATCGTTCTGGCAAAAACTATCGCTATTGATCTATCATAGCTCATTTAAGTGCAAAGATTTGTATGGGGCGCCGTTTGGAAAAACACAATTTAGCAATTTTGCAACACTAATTTAGAAATTTTGCAACACATTTAGCTATATTGCAACAATTTAACTAAATTGCAAAAATACAATTTAGTTATATTGCAGCAATTTAACTAAATTGCAAAAATACAATTTAGCTATATTGCAACAATTTAGCTATATTGCAACAATTTAACTAAACTGCAAAAATACAATTTAGTTATATTGCAGCAATTTAGCTAAATTGCAAAAATACCATTTAGCTATATTGCAACAATTTAGGTATATTGCAACAATTTAACTAAATTGCAAAAATACAATTTAGTTATATTGCAGCAATTTAGCTAAATTGCAAAAATACAATTTAATTTTATTTCAGCAATTTAACTAAAATGCAACAGTTGCAAAGGACTGTTTAGTTATATTACAACAATTTAATTAAATTGCGTTAAATTGTTGTTGTAATATGCTAATGAGGACAGCCGCGTTTCCATCTGTAGTTTAAAGAATTGCCAAAGTCGAATGGGACGGTTTTTGCTGTTTAGGCTAGGCCTATTCTGTTTTGCATCTGGTACGGTACCTGTAGATAAGTAACGCGTCGTTTTTTACAGTTTGATATGTTTTAGAGCCCTAGATCAGTTGTGGCAGTTTTGGGATGTGGATTAACAATTCCTTTGGACAACCAGGCTTAACTCAGTAGGCCTAACTGTCTGACTATTAACCGTCGAATGTCTTTCAGGCTAAACTTGACTGCTTGGACGAGGCTTACCGGTGCAGAAATAAGTTGTGTGGCAAGTGTGTCTGGCTATTACAGTTTAGTGTGCTGCATATTGGTTAGCAAGAAACCAGTAGTAGGCTACCGGCAGGTTGCCATTTTGTATCGGTAGGTACAAGTAAGGTGACCCTACCGGTAACTCGGTTAGATCTAGAACCTAGTTTGGTCTAATCATTCAGTTATTTGATAACTGTACCAAATATCCCTTCATCTAATGTTTTGGGCCTATTCATTGTAGCCTATTTGAAAAAGGCCCAATATTCTAATTAAGCAGTTAAGGAAGGTAAAAAAAGAACTTCAACTTTGATTGGTTGTGGCTTGAATTATTATTTACTTATTGCTTCTTATCTTTATATTATATATATATGTCATCAGGCTCCTTTTTTACCATTATAGGTGTACATGCCCTGAGAGATTTTCAAATATTTGCAGATAGACCTACCAATTAATTGTAGGCTATGTGTATATACGTAACGTTCCATTTGATGATATTGATATGGATATTTGGTACAGTTATCAAATAACTGAATGATTAGACCAAACTAGGTCCTAGATCTAACCGAGTTACCGGTAGGGTCACCTTACTTGTACCTACCGATACAAAATGGCAACCTGCCGGTAGCCTACTACTGGTATCTTGCTAACCAATATGCAGCACACTATACTGTAATAGCCAGACACACTTGCCACACAACTTATTTCTGCACCGGTAAGCCTCGTCCAAGCAGTCAAGTTTAGCCTGAAAGACATTCGACGGTTAATAGTCAGACCGTTAGGCCTACTGAGTTAAGCCTGGTTCTCCAAAGGAATTGTTAATCCACATCCCAAAACTGCCACAACTGATCTAGGGCTCTAAAACATATCAAACTGTAAAAAACGACGCGTTACTTATCTACAGGTACCGCACCAGATGCAAAACAGAATAGGCCTAGCCTAAACAGCAAAAACCGTCCCGTTCGACTTTGGCAATTCTTTAAATTATAGATGGAAACGCGGCTGTCCTCATTAGCATATTACAACAACAATTTAACGCAATTTAATTAAATTGTTGTAATATAACTAAACAGTCCTTTGCAACTGTTGCATTTTAGTTAAATTGCTGAAATAAAATTAAATTGTATTTTTGCAATTGAGCTAAATTGCTGCAATATAACTAAATTGTATTTTTGCAATTTAGTTAAATTGTTGCAATATAGCTAAATTGTTGCAATATAGCTAAATTGCATTTTTGCAATTTAGCTAAATTGCTGCAATATAACTAAATTGTATTTTTGCAATTTAGTTAAATTGTTGCAATATAGCTAAATGCGTTGCAAAATTTCTAAATTAGTGTTGCAAAATTGCTAAATTGTGTTTTTCCAAACGGCGCCCCATAGATTTGTTCAAAAACGCTTGTTTCGTTTCATATGAAAATTTAATTTTTAGGTTGTGCTTATTTTGGGGTCTATGTCGATGGCAACCCTGCCTATACTCCTATGAATATGATTCTGTTTTTATCGTGTGAAGCTGACAAACAATTCACAGTTCATACATAAAGTTGCGGCCAAAAACAAACGTTTAGTTTTTTTGTGAAACGGTTAAGCTTACTTTCATCGCTCTGTATCTCAATAGTTTTGTGTTTAAGTATTCGACACCATTCACACCAAGCACTAAAAGTTTATTGTCATTGCTAAATTTGCTTTTCAACCAGAAAACGAATCTTTTCCGAAGAAATACTGTTGAAAATTAACAAGTTTCCTCACAATTTTCTTGGGGCAAAGTTGTTTGTTTTGAACAGTAGGCTACATCAGTAGGCTATTGCACAAAATGAACATGTTTTCGTACAGTATGTCAATAATCGCCTATGAGCAATTTGTATAGAAAGTATTGCCACTAAAAATTGTGGAGAAAAGATCGAGTTCACTTTGAACAGTGATACAGTGGCGTAGCCAGAAAAAAATTTTGGGGGGGGCCAAATATTTAATGAATTAAAGAGAACGACAAAGTGTTTGATTTAAGCCATCGCTACCTGATCTGTAGTGGCGTATCCTGGTGGGTTGAGCAAGGGAAGCAAAAAAAGTGGTGGGGGTGGAGGTAGAGCGTGCCGAAGGCACGCGTATTCTAGGGGGGTCCGGGGGCATGCTCCCCCGAAATTTTTTTTGCAAAATTACACTCAAATAATGGATTATAGCGCTTTCTGGAAACACTTTTAGGGTAATATTTGTATGAAATTTATAAGCAGATAAACAGCTATTAACTAATTAAAGGTAACTCTTACACACGAACGGGCAAAAACTGCAGTTAAATTAGAGAACACCAAAAACTCAGCTACACAAAAACTCATTAACTACACAAAAACCTAACAGAGTAAGCCATTCTGAAATTGCTTCCACAAATTAGTTAAAAGAAACATAAATCGCGTAAATTTTGCGCGATTTACGATTTGCAAAATTTATTGGTGTCTTTCTGTGTGTCTAAAACAAGTCCTGGAGGGTGTTATATAGCCAGATGTCTTGGAAAACGTTATAAATTTCTACAAATTTTATTACATTTTCAACAAAGGGCTCAATTTCGGAATCCAAAATTTGAAAATTTGGGGGGCCATGGCTCCTTTCGCCCCTCCCTGGCTACGCCTATGCAGTGATAGCCTATCTCACAAACGGATACGTTTGTTGATCTGCTCTAAAATGATTGGTTTTGCTTTCAAAAAGACAACTATAGAGAACAGTGGCGTATCTAGGGAATAGTGGCGTCGCTAGGGTAGCCTAAGTTTGAGTTTGCGTCCCTCTAATACGGTATAGTCAGCATTAAACGAATTACAGTAGAACTCGGTTAATCCGGATCTTCGCCTAATCCGGATAAAACTGGAAGTACAAATGATATGTAATCTTTTCCTTGAGAAACGTCTTTGGATTGTCTGGATTATTTAATCCGGATCTTCGCCTATTCCGGACAAAAGTTGCGCTTTCTCTATCGCTTTATCCGGATTTGCCCGATTTTTTGTAAGTTTTCCACAGAAACTCGTCTTCGGTAACTGTTTTCAAAAGTTTTGAGTGACTACAGGTTATTCCGACACGCATGTTTGAAGATGCAACTTTCGCCAGCGTGTTCTTGCGTTAGACGCAGAGTCTACAAATACATTCATTTTACATGCATGCTGCATTTCAAAAGAACTCTTATCACCGGGTCGCTAATGTGGTGATCGGCAGATGATGAATGAATTGGCAGATGACCACACTAATGCGTTCAATTTCGGTGATTTTTACCGATACCCTTCTATCTAGGTAACGTCAGGCATGATAGAACCGTCATCGGTTAATCCGGACCTTCGCCTAATCCGGATGGAATCGCCGGTCAAATCGAGTCCGGATTAACCGAGTTCTACTGTACCGGTATGTCATTTTGTTGTTCTAAAAATAATGTTCCTGTTTAATCGCTTTTTTCGATCCCAATTGCAGCAAAAGCACACTAGGCCTACCAACTACACAATACACACAAATCGGGGTTTGGAGGCAGAGCCCCCAGCTGCTGAGAAATGCTTTTAGCACATCGATAACCTTTTTAGCGAAAAATGTCACTTGATAAGGGCCCCCACTTTCAGCTCAGCCCAGGGCCCCATAAACCCTTAATCCGCCCTGGTCGTAGCCCCACTCCACCATTAATTTTTAGCGAAAAATGTCACTTGATAAGGGCCCCCACTTTCAGCTCAGCCCAGGGCCCCATAAACCCTTAATCCGGCCCTGTGTATACTTTCACTGCACCTATATGGAAATGTGGTTCACTTCAATAGACTTTCTTACCAGTTTATAAAACAACACCAGTGTAATTAAACGCAAACACAGGTCTATCATTTCTTAGCAACACCTTTGCTCGGAATGAAAGCTAAAAGTGTTAATAATTTTTAATAAAAAAAATACTGGCAATGGAGTATGGTTACGACGCGGTAATGCCACAGTACCGCGCTGAATTTTGATTGTTTGAACTTTGCCGTGCGGTGCCGCGCAGATAGCATCTAAGGATAAAACCAAAACTGTAGAAATTATAAATTTTCGTTCAGATTTGGTCATCTGGTAACATTATTGTTTTTCACCATTTTTATGGTTTATCTGGCAACACTACTTGTTCGGTCAACCAAAAAGTAAAAACATTGTGAATTTGTGATTGTAATTTGTAAACAAAACAGTGTAAAGCGTTTTGAGGATCAGGTGTTCTGTTCAATTATTTTAATTCAACATTATTTCATTCCAAGGCAAAGCTTTCGTTATCTTATGCAGGCATTTAAGTTAACTGAAGCTTTTAGTGAATGCTGGTAGCCTAGGTTAGTGACAAGAATAAACAGGTCACTTGTGATATGAATGATTTTTGTTTGGATCAAAGCAATTTCAGTAGGCTACCGTACGACATGTGATATGCCAGGCCTATAAGGTATTTGAAGATAATTAGCAATTTCATTTGCATATATTCAGAAAAAAGTAAATACACAAGAACGTTTCTGCTAAAAGTACCCAGCATTCAAGAAAAGACAACTCATATGAGCTATCAAAGTGCTGCAAGTTACTAAATTGCCTAAATAGGCCTTAAGTTTCTTCCAAAATTTGCTTTCATTTAATAGATTCCCTTGTATTTGATGTACCCTTGCGCAAGTGCACTCTTATTTTTTGTGGTGCAGGGGCAGTTTGACATTTTAAGATGTTTTGCGTTGTTGTGCAGTGTGGCAGAGGACAGGTTTTTCCTGCTCGTGACATCACTAGTCAAGATTTATAATTACAGTACCGTATTGTATGTAAATGTTAAAGATGAAATGTTACGATAATTAAACTATCAGAAATGCTATTTTGGCTACACCTAACAATTTTCTAAATCAAAACACTTTTATTGATTAAATAGCCTATGTGAATTCAGAAAGGGCCCAACTCCATTTTTTTTCATTTCACTTTTTGTGCTTTCTGATTTCTTTCAATGAAAACAAATTAAATATGTGAATTCAAAAAGGGCCCTCCAGTTTTTTTTCATTTCACTATTTGTGCTTTTTGATTTCTTTCAATGTCTTCTGTGATAATTAAAAAAAACAGCCAAATTTTTCAAACATATTGGAAAACACATAAAAAATACACTATCAATATTTCCATTGATTTTGAAATGGGCCCAACTACAGCACGTGCACTTCAACTTCTCCATAATTTCTCCACAGAATCTTCACCGAGTGAACTTTTTAGGTATGATGTTTCTTACCAGGATGTTGAAGAATATAATCATTATCGAAGTTTCACCACAATAAGTAAATGACCGAAGTAGTTAAAACGGTTGTGAAAAAACACTTTGTGGCAATTGGGCTCTTCTTGAATTCGCATATTCAATTGCATCCCACCTGTTATATGTTAAATACATTTCTGCAGATCATGTTACTAGTAACGTTATCGCATTTTAACTTTCTTTTAAGATAGTAATGGTGTTTTTAGAGATGTTTCAGTGTAGTAAGGGCCCAAATTTGAGATGTTTTAGTTCAATAAGACCTAAATCATCTTTTTAATGGACAAGTACACGCAGTGAAATTTAGCAAATCAAAAAAAACTTTACTGATACACAAAAGTCTATTATTTGTGGGCCCCCTGAGATGGTGGGCCCGGGGGCCGGGCCCTCTTGGCCCCTCCCCCCCTTAACACTGCACTGACCGTGACTTCCAAGAAAGGAATCCGTGGAAAACTGACTGAGAAAATAAGGCACCACACAACTTGCCGACAGAAACCATACTGAAAACTGAAAAACTAAGAAACTGACTGTGTTCACGCTAAACGATTGATTTAAAGGAGGCTTATTGCTTCAAGCAATGCAGCATTTGTCAAATGCTTAACGCTACAACAACGTAAAACTACGTATGTAAATCAAACCCTGATGAGTGATGCAAATTCCGAGGAAACGCCCTAATTTTAAACCAGCGTTTTAAATTCCTACCAAGCACAAATTTCACAACGGCAATTAGACTAAAGCAAACACGAAAAAAGCCGCAGGCGCTACAATGCACCCCCGCAAGAAGGCAAACGGGGTGGCCGTTTGACTTCTGATGAAGATGTTTGCAGCATAAAATAAAGCAGGAAGGGCACAAAATGCGTATTACAACATCACAGAAATGACACACGGTGAACAACAAGACGGAGTCGGATCCCCTCCGCACGGCGCGAGAGCTAACAGTTCCTCTGTTCCCAGGGAGCGGCTGGTCGGCTCTCGATTGGTTGAAGCATAGATATCTTACATATAGATATGCAACTCAGTGGTGCGTGCACAAATGCCTGCAGTTAGCATGCTTCCTTGATTACTTCTGCACTCCTTTTGTCACGTGTACTCCGCGAGGCAGTACTCTGTTTTATTCGTATCATTTCATTCTGGCAGGCTAGCGAACAACAGCTTCTTTTGTTCTAGTTCTAGTGTTGAGTTTAACAATCTTACGTTGTGTATTTTGTTGCAGAAATTGCGATTCGATCATTTTTCTTTTGTTAATACATTCAAGAAAAATAACCGTCTTTGTTCATGATCGAATCGCAATAGGATAAGGTTAATTTAAAGAAATTTGTGGAATGGTGGTGATAACATGCGCCTTTCCCAACTGTAATTTTGAAACAGCCGACGTGCCCGAAGCGGTTGCTTGTGTGGTGCTGCAAAGTCACACGTACAGTCATGCTGCTACGACGCGCAACGCTCCAGCGCCCGTAAACCTTGGCCCGAAGCTAAATCGACCTACTGTAGATATTGGAGTTTCTCCAGAAGAATGGAGCGTGTTCACCAGAAGATGGAAGGCTTTTAAAGAAGGTTGCAGCATTCCTGATGAAGCAGCTTCAGTCCAGTTATTTCAATGTACCGGCCAAGCCCTAGGGGACAGCCTTCTCCAAGCTGACGCTGAGACAGTGAGCAAACCTGTAGATGAACTTTTGCTTGCAATGCGACAACTGGCCGTTATAGCCTACCTGTCGCCACAGGGGTGTTACGGTCGGAGTTTATGGCGATGCACCAAATGCGCGACGAAAAATTTCGCGCTTTTGCAGCTCGTGCTCGAGGAAAAGCGGATATATGTGCGTTCACTACGAAATGTTCCTGCGGGCTGAAAGTTAGTTATACAGATCACATGATCCGCGACACACTACTCAGTGGAATTTTGGACAGTGAGATTCGTCGCGAAATGATGGGAATGGACAAAGTATTGTCGATTCCCATCAACGATATCATCGCCCTTGTTGAGATTAAAGAAATGGCTCGCAATGCGGTACCATCTCATGACGTTTCGGCAGTGTCGACGTTCAAGCGCAAGAAAAGCCAAAGCCCTATTCCAAGAGACCGTGGACACACCCAGGCAGCACCTTCCTCTCCCAATTGGTCACAAAAAACTCACTGCCCTAAATGCAATAGATTATTCAATCGTTACAGAGAAGGCCCCAGAGGTTGGAACACTACGCCTTATTCCCTTTGTCTCGAATGCTTTCGGTCATCTCGTCATAAAAACAAATGGGGCGCTCCTCCTAAAGATGCATCAGTCGGAGCACTCTGTGTAGCACCTACTGTACCTCAAATAGGCACATTTGCCTCAACACAAACTGACATCGCAGCCCGAGACCCAATGTTCTCAACAATTCGTGGTCCTCACCACACATTCCAAAAAGGGCATTGGACACCATCCCGCATGCGAGAACATCCCACAGTTCGGGTAGACATATCTATGGATGACTCATGTCATCAAGGCAGGTACACTAGCGTGACAGCACAAGTAACAGCAATCGCAGATACTGGTGCCCAAATAAATGTATGGTCACTGAAGAACTTTGTGCAATCTGGCTTTGGACAAGAGACCCTTGTACCCGCACCAAACCTAATAGCTGCAAATCGCTCTACTATTTCCATTACAGGAGCATTTCGTGCCATCATTCGGGGTACAGCGCACGGCTGCAATGTTGAACGTCGGTGCATGATTTACATCAGTCCAGACGTTGACAAGTTATACCTATCTCATGACACACTATTGCATTTAGGTGCCCTATCCCCGAAGTTCCCAACTCTAGGGGAACATCAGATCAAGCAAGAAATGGCGCACAATCTTATCGAACCAGAAATCAACGTCGTCAGACTTGTCAACGGTGGATGCACAGTACCCAGCAAGCAACTGGAGTCGTGCACTTGCCCTCAACGTGGTGCAGTTCCAGCTCCCCCAACCAAGCTTCCGTTCCCATGCACACCTGAAAACAATGACAAGATGGCAAACTGGCTACTCCAGAGGTACGCCGCATCCACTTTCAACACTTGCCCGCACCGCGCGCTACATTGTATGGCTGGTCCTCCCATAGAAATACATGTTGACCCCAACGCGAAACCAGTGGCCGTTCATACACCAGCGTCTATCCCCTTGCATTGGCAAGAAAAAGTACACGCTGATCTCCTCCGCGACGAGGCTCTGGGAATCCTTGAAAAAGTCCCCCACGGCGAACCCACCACATGGTGTCATCGCATGGTTATCACACGCAAAAATGATGGCTCACCACGCCGTACTGTCGACCTGTCCCCCTTAAACAAATTCTGCCAGAGAGAAACCTTCGCCTCCGAAGCTCCATTCCAGCTGTCCCGTCGTGTCCCCGGAAACACTTGGAAATCGGTGACTGACGCATGGAACGGCTATCACAGTGTTCCACTGCGTCCTTCTGATCGGCATCTCACAACTTTCATCACTCCCTTTGGAAGATGGCGCTACACTAGGGCACCGCAAGGATTCCTATCCTCTGGGGATGGCTACAATCGCCGTTTCAATACCATATTAACCGATTTTGTGCGCAAAGAACGCTGTGTCGACGACACAGTGTTCTATGATAGCCAACTGGAGGAACATTGGTGGCGAACCATAAAATTCCTCACTTTAGTGGGACGGGCGGGCATTGTCCTTAACCCGGACAAGTTTCAATTTGCCCAACGCACCGTAGATTTCGCTGGATTCCGTATCTCAGAAGCAATGGTCGAGCCCCTCCCTAAATACTTGCTCGCCATCCAAGAATTTCCAGTCCCGAATAATATCACAGACATACGCAGCTGGTTCGGATTAATCAACCAAGTAGGAAACTATGCTCAACTGCGTGACCTAATGGCACCGTTCAAGCCGTTCCTTAGCCCAAAGCATAAGTTCGAATGGTCTCAGGAGCTGGATTCCGCATTTGCCGCCTCCAAATCGGCAATCGTTGATGCTATTCGCCATGGGGTAGAAATCTTTGACCCCTGCCGTCGAACATGTTTGCGCCCTGACTGGTCCAACAAAGGCATCGGATATTTCCTTCTCCAAAAACATTGCGTATGTGCTTCCACTATACCGGACTGCTGCTCATCAGGTTGGAAAGTGACTCTTGCAGGATCCCGATTCCTCTCATCGGCCGAACGACGTTATGCTCCCATAGAAGGCGAAGCCCTAGCAGTTGCGTGGGGCCTAGAACAGACAAAGTATTTTACGCAAGGCTGTGATAATTTGGTTATTGTAACGGATCATAAGCCATTGGTAAAAATATTCGGTGACCGTACGTTGGACGAAATCACTAACACTCGCCTGTTTCGTTTAAAACAGCGTACACTAATGTGGCGCTTTGATATCGCACACTTACCTGGCACAACCAACTGCGCAGCCGATGCTGCCTCACGTCACCCAGTATCATGCGATCTCATTGCTGTAGCGTCGTGTGCAGAAAATAATGTAGCAGAAATGGCGCTGGTTACTGCCATACAGGCAGATGCCGCCCATGCCTTTTGCTTGCAATGGCCTGAAATCGTTCGGGAAACAGCCGCCGATCCAAACCTTAGCAAGTTAATGGTAGCTATTGAAACGGGATTCACCTTTCCCAACACCGGCGACATTCGCCCATATCTCCCCTATCGTGACGGGTTCTTTGTTGAAGACGACGTTATTCTATATCATGATCGTATTGTTGTACCACCATCGCTTAGGCCTAGAGTACTCTCAACGTTGCATGCTGGTCATCAAGGTGTGTCTGCCATGGAACGCCGGGCACGTGCTATAGTATTTTGGCCCGGTATGACTAATGATATCCATGCTATTCGTGACTCGTGTACTTCATGTAATCGTAATGCTCCATCTCAAGCAGCTCCTCCCCCGACGCCATGTGATCCCCCAGCTACACCATTTGAGAAAATTTTTGCAGATTATTTTGACTATGGGGGCCGTCACTTTTTGGTCATTGGGGACAGATTCTCTGGGTGGTCGGATGTATTTGCCACGCCATCAGGATCGAGTGCCGCAGGAGCAGCTGCTTTGACTCAACTCTTGCGCTCGTACTTTGCCACGTTTGGTGTTCCTGAGGAAATATCTACAGATGGGGGTCCCGAATTTACGGCTGCCGTCACTGAACTCTTTCTTAAAAATTGGGGTGTGCAGCACCGCATATCGTCATCTTACTTCCCTCAATCTAATGGTCGAGCTGAGGTGGCTGTCAAAACTGTAAAACGCTTGCTCATGACTAATGTGAGCCCAAACGGAGACCTGAACAACGATTCCTTCTTACGTGCATTGTTACAGTTGCGAAACACACCTGATCCTGACTGTGACATCTCTCCAGCAGAGATCGTGTTCGGTCACCCTCTGCGCGACGCATTCGGTTTTGTAAACCGCCTAGTCAAGTTCTCCAATCGTCACATTCGTCGTACATGGCGGGATACATGGAAGGCAAAGGAAGACGCCCTTCGCCTGCGAGCTGGTCGAACCGATAAGGCGCTGTCTCAGCATACTCGTCCTTTACGTACCTTACAATGTGGAAAACGCGTATTTATCCAAAACCAAAACGGCAACTATCCTCGAAAATGGGACAAAGTGGGAATGGTTGTCGAAACGTTGCCGCATGACAAATATGTAGTGAAAGTTGACGGGTCGGGCAGAATCACAAAACGGAATCGACGTTTCTTGCGAGTAATTCCACATACTAAAGCATGTGCCGATCCCATCCCTCCTCAACCAAACATCATTGCTCACCCACAGAGCCTCCCATCATCTTCTTTTGCCCAGCCTCCTGAAACGGACTACTGCCCTCCCCACCCTCCGCATCACGAAATAGGCCCTAGCCCAGAAATTGGAGAATCTCCGATGTTGCTTCTCGATGCAGATCACAGTCCGCCCGCACTCACCTGCCCGACACCAGCCTCAAGCCCGAAGCTTTGTGAGCCACAGCACTCACCTGAACCTCCAAAGCAGCCGCTACCTTTCGATTCAGTGGAACCAACCGAACCTACAAGTGGAGTCCCTCACATTGAAAAATCGCCTGTTTTGCGCCGTTCCACGCGGTCCCGACGGCCGGCATTGGATTTAGACGCATCCTCTGGTCAATGGGTAATCAAGGGGTCGAGCTCGTAAGTCTACAGTTTCGCCTTACGAGCTGGGGGGGATGCACAAATGCCTGCAGTTAGCATGCTTCCTTGATTACTTCTGCACTCCTTTTGTCACGTGTACTCCGCGAGGCAGTACTCTGTTTTATTCGTATCATTTCATTCTGGCAGGCTAGCGAACAACAGCTTCTTTTGTTCTAGTTCTAGTGTTGAGTTTAACAATCTTACGTTGTGTATTTTGTTGCAGAAATTGCGATTCGATCATTTTTCTTTTGTTAATACATTCAAGAAAAATAACCGTCTTTGTTCAGTGCGTAACGATGTTTGAAGGCTAACAGCGTATCTATGGCTGTATGCATTGACTTCAAACTTGGCACAACAAAACAACTTTATTTTTAATATATTTTTTTGGTTTTTGTTTAAATAAAACTTTCTTCGTTTTCAAGTTGACGTATGGATTGCTTGTGATGACGTCACATTCTCGTTCCGCATGGACTGCTTTATGGAGATTCTGGCGATTGAAAACAAATCACAATCACAGAGGGTACCTCTAAATACCCATTGTCAGGCATTGTAGGCATTGTCGGGCATTGTCAGGCATTGTCGGCTTTTTGGGGGGTTGTGGAGCATTTTCAGGGGTTGTCGAACATTTTCAGGGGTTTCAGGTATTGTAGAGTAGACTAACTACTTTCAGGCATTGTTGGGAATTTCTAGGCATTGTGTAGGATTTCCAGGCATTGTCGATCATTATCAGTGGTTGACAGGCTTGTGAGGCATTGTCGAACATTTTCAGGGATTGTCGAGCATTTTCAGGGATTGTCAGGCATTGTAGAGTAGCTACTTTCAGGCATTGTTGGGAATTTCCAGGCATTGTCTAGGATTTCCAGGCATTGTTGATCATTATTAGTGGTTGACGGGTTTGTCAGGCATTGTCGAACATTTTCAGGAGTTGTCTAGCATCGACAATGCCTGGAAATCCTAGACAATGCCTTGAAATTACCGACAATGCCTGACAACCCCTGAAAATCCTCGACAACCCCTGAAAATGTTTGGCAATGCCTGAATATGTTCTATAATGCCTAACAAACCTGTCAACCACTGATAATGATCGACAATGCCTGGAAATCCTACACAATGCCTGAAAGTAGCTACTCTACAATACCTGACAACCCCTGAAAATGCTTGAAAATTTCCGACAATGCCTAACAACAAGCCTGTCAACCATTGATAAGTAGGTAAAGACCTTTTTTGGAGCTGTAGTTCCAGGACAGGCTGAAGTTTTATTCAATTAATTTACTGAGTGTTACCAAAATGAAAGTTACTGCTGGCTACCGAAAGCTGTGCTATAGCATTTGGTAGCCTAGTTATGGTGTGTACCAAACATTAAAATTGTCTTAGTTTGGCGGTTGGATCCGTGATGCTAATGAAGCTGTCTCAGCAGGGGGGAGGATGCCCCCTGCCCTCAAATTTTCTCTGGATGGGGGGCAATGATGCCCTTTTAAGGTCATGTAAGCTACTGCAAATTTTGCAATATAGGCTAACAACTTCTGCTATTCGTTTTTAGCCAAATTATAGGGCCTATAGCCTACAGCAGGACCACACAAATTATCCCGTGGACACATTTTATACTTTGCAGCAGATTGTGATGCTATGAATGTGAAATTTACCTTTCGTTTCCTGTTCAAGGTTCATCTGTCTCACATTTCGACTTTCATGGCTAATAGCGGGAAAACGAACGAGTTGCCCAGCATTATCGCTATATCTCATCCTAAAACGCTCGTCCTAAAATTGTTCCGGCGCCTCTCTATCTCAGGTTTGTAAACTGCCTACAACAAGCTTTAATGAGTCACTGGAAATAAGCTTAAATGATAGTTCCAACGATTATGAAACAGAAGTTGCATAACCTACGTGAAGAAAGATTATTGTCTTGATTTTTCATAGTAGGCTATTCTGTGAAAACTTGAAATATACGCCAAACAAAATATTCCAAAGGAGCTCAAAAGCCACCACTCGCCTAGCCCAAACCGTACAATAATAGCCTACCATAGATACGCTAGCCAAGCTGGCAACCTTGATTGTTGATTGTGTCCATAAAGTCAGTCGAGCGTGACGATAATTCCACGATTGCTGAGTTGCATATCTATATGTAAGATATCTATGGTTGAAGCATAGGTCTCGTGCGGCGGACATCCGGCCAGCGAGAAGGCTATTCTGTGCAACAAAAAAATGCGGTTAATGAGGACGATAACAATCCTAAAACAGTACGTCAACGGTGAAAAACTGCGAAAGCAGTCTGTCGTCTACATACAATGTCTGAAATTTGATGTCTATAAAAAGTGGCAAAGCATGTCAGGGGGCACAGATCGCACTCTCTCTACGAAACGGGGGGAAGTAAGCTGCATTGCTTAACACTAAGTTTGTGTTCGGGCCAGGATGAACAAGGACTATACGATCTAAGAATGCACTAGGTGTGATACTAAATCGGATACTATGATAATTGTAATTGAAGGATGTACAATCGACTAGAGTATAATGTAGACTAAATACAGCAAGAATGATGGGAATGGGATGTAAGGCACATGTCAATTGTTAAGGAAAACCAAGGCAACAGAGCAGGGGTGAAAGGGCGATTACGCGACGAGGCGCCAATAGGGCAAAATAAATGTCGACTTACATCAGACCAACGTCGGTAAAGCCCAAAGTCAGTGAACATCTATGGTAGAACAGTTTCTACAGTGACCGCAATGGTCGGGCACAAAGGCCACAGGTAAGAGTGCAATTAGACATGGTAATCTACAGACAGTGATGTATGCGCATACAAAAAATATTGACGCCGTCAGCGCAAACGCAAAGGTTCGAAAAACCATACGCCGTATGCGTCAACGTAACTTGTAAAAAAAGTTGGCGGCGTCAGCGTCAGCGCATACACAAAAGCGTAAACTCATTTTGTTTGCTAGGTGCCAAACATTCACAAGGTATAAACCACTCGAAACAAACAAGTTTTATTTTGCAGTTTCACGAAAAAACACAAGCATCTGAAAGTGTTCATCTGACATTTTGCTGCGTTTTGGTTTCAATATGTCTTTGCCCATTGAAAACATTCTTTCAACTTATTCAAAATTTGGAAAGTTTGATAAAAAAAAAATGCAAACAACAACTAAGACATTAAAAAGTATGCGTTGAAGCCCGGGTTGACGCTATGCGCTAAAAAACCGCAAAAACTTTACAGCGTAGCCTCAAACGCAAACTATACAAAAAAATGTGGCCGCAAGCGTTAGCGCAAACAAAAAGTCTACCCCGCAATTTTGCGGCGGAGAATTTGCGGCGTATACGTACCTCTCTGCCTATAATTAACTATAACACTTAACTTAACTCCAAGGGAAGCAGTGGTTGAAATCCGATTCAGCAAACTCACGAAAACAATAATAAATACGTTTAAAGGAAAGTGGGTGAACTAACTGAAGAAAGGCTGATTGAATTGATGCAGTTTCACGTCTTGCCCAGGACGGAGACTAGCTAACTTAAGAAACCAGGGCGGAAAACTAACTAAAGAAGGATTGGTTGAATGGATGCCGTTTTACGTTTTGCCCAGGAAGATGAGGGAGATTGAGAGGCTTATGGCCACTACGACAACGTAAAAATAATACTCAAACATCATGAATTAATGTCACTTAACTTGAATCCAATGGCGTCGTCGTTGAAGGGCGTCCGATGAAAGACAAACTGTTGTAATCCGTGATGTAATCCAGTATCCAGTGTTGTTGATGACTTCATATCATTGCGCAACACAATACCTGTCCAGAGATCAGTCACTTCTAACATGCCGAATTGGATTTTTTTTTCACTTTTGTTATGGTTTAACGTGTAAAACATACGGTAACCCAAATTTATCATATTACTGTGACATGCCACTATTACATCCCAGCTGGCGATGCCTGTCGTTTTTGTATTAATTCAACGTTTGCCAACGTTGGATCAGTGTGGAAGTGACGAGTTTAGCTGACTGGGGTCTAAAATTATCGCTTTATCAACGCAACTTTCATCAAAGCACGCTTGATATCTTCAAGACATAACTTCCCTGGGTATAATTGAATTTCCGTAAGATGATGATGTTGTTCTTGCTAGTTTGTTTTATTTGTTTTTGTCATTGTTTTCAATGTCGTCAAGTTATAGCCTATCTATTTTGTGAGTCGTGCAAGGCCTATGGTGCGTTGCGCTTGAAATGGCTTTGCCGTGGTAGGATTTCTTTGAGGGGTTTTCTTTGCCTGCCTTGCTCTTCTTTGCTATGAGCTAAACGCATCAAGACGTGTTCCCCTTACGACCATCAGCACTCTTGATAACGCACCATGGCCGATATTCATAGCAACTGTCCATACAAATCTTAAAATATATCAGCTAAAGCTATGTGGGCTAATAAAGCTATAGCCTAAATTTATTTGTTTTTGTTTTGTAACATTTTCTTTTTTTATTTTTCCTTTATATCTTAAATTTTTCTGAAGGTGTTGCGACCGTGCCAATTTTTTTTTAACTCAATAACTTACTTCGGTGACAAGCACGTTTTAACGTTTGCGTTTTGTCGCTTCTATCCTTTTCTCGACCTTTGCTATGTTGACGTGTATTGTTTTGATATGATGGTCAGAAATAAAAACAACTAAACTGAACACTTCGCCTTTTTCTATTCTATGACCACGTGAGCTAATTCGTTACCGCCATTATTGTGACCCGCATTCATTCTGTTGCTGAAGTGCTTCGTGCCAACAACGTCCGCAATAAAGCTCGAGACATAATAAACATGGCGGCAGCGCAAGATTCTTAAACTCAGCCGTAGCGTCAGCAAATCGAAGACATACAGATAGAAGTGGCACTAAGGTTAAATTGAACCAGCGTCATAGACAGACAAGATGTCAGATCGCCAACATAGACTGCCCCCACCACTGGACAGCAACCTTGCCGAGTCCTATCACCAATGGCGTGAAATGGTGGATATCTATTTGCTGACTACCAAAGCATATAAAGATGACAACAAGGTGCAGACAGCAATCGTTAAAGAATGCGCAGGCTGGAGCATGATCCAGGAAATGAGACATTTTGAATAGGCTATACCGCAAAAGAGAGCAAAGACGATCCGAAAATATTGCTGGAAAAACTTGAAAAATATTGCAGCCCAAAACAGAACGATGTTATCTCCACATTGAGGTTTTACAAAGTAGAATATAAAGAACCCTTCGACGCATTCCTGACGGAATTGAAAGCAAAAGCCGAACACTGCAAATTTCCAGACAGACACAGGGCTTTGCGAGACAAAATCATACTGTCTGTTCCGACGGCGCTGCAAGAGAAGCTTTCATGCGAAGCGACACTCACGCTTGACAAAACAATAGGCTACAAATCTGCCGAGCCCGTGAAGCATCGCACAAACAATTGCAAGAATTGCAAACAAAGCCTGCTGAGTCCATACGCAAAGTTGTACAACACCATTCCAACAAGGCAACAGAGAGACGCTTTTCACGCTATGAGAAAAGCGCTGAGTGTGATTTTTGTGGCCAAAGCCATCCCCGCAACAGAAGCATGTGCCTAGCATATGGAAAAATGTGTTCCACTTGCGAGAAAAGAAATCATTTTTCAGTAAAATGCCGAAGCCGCCTACACCAGGTCCACAACATAGAACCAAGCGTGCACTCAGAAGAAGAAGATGCATATTTGTGTGCTATACAAGGAAGTGAGAACGAGGACTAACACTACTCAATATAAATGAACAGGAAGTCCGTTTCCAGTAGCGGACGTCGAGTGGTCTGAACATCCGCCCATACCTAGCTGTAGCTGCTACAGCAACATCCCGGTGTAACGGTCCAGGAGTTACTGCGGTCTGAAAGTTACCGTAACTTCTGGAACGCGTATACGCGGTCTGAAAGTTACTGCCAGTCCAGAAGTTACTAGAACAGGATTGTCAGATTTGACGCTTGCAGCAGATTTGTATAAATGATTTCAACATTGGAAACATGTTGAACTCGAAGACTTATCCACCATTGCATCAACAACATGGTTTACAGCAGAAACGTAATTGGGAATGCAGCGAAAATAAGATGAAAGTTAAAAGATGAGTTTTCTACCAGAAATTGTTGCTGTATTGGAATGAAATTTTAATTTGTAACCTAACAATTTACGTAGGCTATCATTTTAACCTGATTTGTTTGTATTATCATTTGCGGTTGTGTCCGTGCCTTACGTGTGCTGGCAAATAAATTTGCATAGGGAGGTGATTGACTAGATGACCACTTAGCCTGTAGTCTTTTGCTGTCATCCTGATTGTGCTATGATGCAATGCAACCTACGATTCACAATGTAGTGTTATGAGTGTTTTATTGACTCGTTGTATACAACAACAGCGCCAATTAGCCAATAGGCCAGGGATGGCGAACCACTGACCCGCGGGTCACGAAGTGACCCATCACAGGTTTTCAGTGACCCACTTGTATTTTTTTTAAATAATGAAACTTAAAGAAATATTTCAGCAAATTTCGCGTGTGACAGTAAATTTAATGGCTTACTCATGTAGCCTACAACAGTGTACTGTAAGGTGGTTAAGTTGTGGTAATGTTTTACAGCGATTTGTTGAATTGTTAGAAGAAGTAGCCTACAATCTTTTTTAGCTGAAAGAAATCAAAAATATCCAGAGTTAAGCGAAAGTACGTGGTTGAAGGATTTACATTTTTTCGCTGATTTTATTATGCATTACAATAAGTTAAATACTAAATTGCAAGGCTGTGGAAATATTGTATTATCCATGTTTGGGCACATTAAAGCATTTGGGAAGAAACTCGCTATTTTTTCTGTAGACCTTGAACAAGGTCAGCTGAAATATTTTCCTCAGTTGTTGAAGCACTTTACCAGCACCAATTTAACTTATGAACATAAGCAAACTGCACTCAACAAGTACGTTTTACTGACGAAAGAGGCCAAAAATGTAATGTCAGAAAGGTTTACCCAGTTCCGAAAGCTAGATACTACATTGCAATTCATTCTTTTCCCGCATGCAATTCAATTGGAAAATCTTGAATTATCAAACTTCGAATGGCTTCGTCTTTACAACTTAGAAATGGAAATGGAACTTTCAAAAAAGTGCAGTTTGGAAAACAAAATTTGTGGACTTAAATCATCTCCTACAAAAAATTGAAATGAAAACAGATATGGATGGTTGTGACTTTCCTGCTGTTGAAAACCATGCTGAAAATATAATTCTTACAGAGTGGAACTCCCTGCCAAATTCGTTTGAAACTATGAAAAGATTTGCGGTAGCTCTGTTAACGTTGTTTGGTTCTTCATATTCGTGCGAATCTTTATTTTCGCACATGAATTTTATACAATCAAAGCACACGGAATCGTCTCAGCTCAGATATGAGTGCTGCATGTGTGAAGCTAAAAACTACGGATTACCAACCAAGGATAATAAGACTTGCAGAGAAGATGCAGCAGCAAGTTTCGCATTAACATGTAGTTTCGCATTAAAATGTAATTAAATGTATGACCCACTTTTGCTTTTTCAAGGATTAAGGTCTCTTTTGTGACCCATGCACTAAAAAAGGTTCGCTATCCCTGCAATAGGCTATATGGCGCTGTTGAAACAAATAATTTAATTGATCATCGCTCCAAACATTTCAAAGTTTGAATCGTGGCTATACGTGAATCGGTGGCGTAACACTTTAGCTGCCAGCGTTTTGAAAAAGTGAGAATAGTTCTCCTCTTTCTCTGGTTGCCATGGTAATGAAAAAATGGGTTGCCAAACTATTGAAACGCACTTTGAAATTTTGGAGCAAATCGGTGTTGCAATTGATCGTCGAAATGACCATTGCATTTACAAGCGCGCCAGTCAGCAAAACAGTTTTTTTTTTGCATTGAATCAACCTGTTCAGACGTGAAATCAATGTAAAGAAAAACGATAGGCCGAGTGATTCAACGTATTCAAACATTGAATCAATGTAAATACGAACTGTTAGGCTAATTCGGTTCTTTGAACAAATCGAATGGCTTTTGTAAATATTTCTCAGTTGCAACTTATACCTGGTCAGCAAAAGTTCCTTTTTTACACGATTTCAACGTCTGGCGACGATGAAACGATGTAAAAATGACAATTTTTGCTGGCCGGTAGCTAGGCTACTGTACCGTACCGAAGTTTAACTTAACCAACTAGGCGATTGCAAACATATTTCCTTTCGATGAAACCTATAGGCTACCACGTTTGGTTTGCCTTTACATTACATTCAAAAGTTTTGTTGACATCATACCATAGTCATAGCATATATTCATAAGAAAATGCTTGCTTGGATTTTTTTAGCGACTAGGGTTAGATAGCCTACAGGACTTCTAGCTAGTACCAGTAAGCAGTCTAGTCTAGTGACTCTAAATGAATAGGTAAATTAGTCTAAACCTTAAAAAATAATAGAATATTTCAATTACCTTGCTGCATAAAAAGTAAGCTTTTTTACATGACCTATGTGCATTGATCAATATACTAGTAGCCTGGCATCATGATCCCAGTCTAAGAATTTCTAGACCTCGAAGTCATTGCTGTATTTCGAGCTTTGTTCACACAGATTGGTGTTTTGACTTTTATTTAATTTTAAGAATTTGGCGGGGAAATAGGTTAAAAATCTTTTTTTTTGGTTTAAAATTAAAGCAACCTGTCAGGCCCAGGGGCGTTGACAGGGGGGTCTAGGTGGTACTTTTGGACCCGGGCCCGGAATATCTAAGGGGCCCGGATTTAAAAAATTCCCCGCGACTTCAAACATTATCAAGATCTTAATAAAAAGGAATTACCATCAGAGATTAAAACAGCCATTTCAGCCGTCAGATGGTAAATTACTGGGCCCCCTTCTGGGTACCGGGCCCACTTCAGACTTCTGGTGGTAAAATAGCCACTTCAGCCACCAAAAAGTAAAATAAGAATTTAGTCTAGTAGGCCTATAGTGATTTCCCTAACCACGAATATTACCCGAAACACGAATTTCAAAATAAACAGGCTAATATTTGTTTAAACTCAAAAACTGAAATGGCACAGCTAAGAAGATTGCTATCCCTATTTCTGCACTAAAAATTACACCAAAACCGGTTTTCGGATTGCAACAATCAGCAAATTTTTGACCTAGGCCTAAACACCTTTCCCAAATCAAATTGAAAACTTTCTGTCTACACTGCCTTAGCTGTAAATTCTCTTCTGGTGAGTCTAGAATGACCGGTGAGACATCAATGGAATCGGGAAGTAATACTCTCGCGCCATGGGACAAATAAAAGTTCAAAAAAGCAACCGCTAGATAGAAAAAGTAAGTTTTGCGGTTCAAGAAATTTTAAGATTTTGCAAGATTTGTTAAATGACCATGCCTAAACGACATCAATAAGAGTTTGTACAAAACCTTTATATTCATAACATTGTGGATGAAGGGGGCCCGAAAACAAATTGGTACCGGGCCCGAGAAATCCTGTCAACGGCCCTGGTCAGGCCCCCAGACTGGCAACACATTAGGATTTTTGGGGCATTGTGACGTCATGTGACGTTAAATTACATCACAATTGCACGAGCTAACTCGTTTCCAGCGGCAGAACTGTTTAAGCTACAGGCCTTAATATATCGTGCAAAGTTTGCATCTGAAGGCTGACTAGTTGTAGCCGCTGGTCTTGAGTTGTAGTTGACGAACATAGTCTGTGACTATATTTTATATATTTCATGAAAGTTAAAACCAAAGTTTTCTAGTGAATGAAGCACTGAGCCTATTTTTGGTCTGGTTTTTCATAACTACCGTTTTGAAGAAATATAAGGTAACTTAGGCTACATGTAGGCCAACCGGTAGTCAAAACGCCATCAACCTTCAGTGAGTAGGCTATCACAGTCTCACACGCGGGGAAGGCTTTAACTTTAACGAAAGTGTTGAACAGTTTGAGATTCCAATGAATTTCCGTTGGAATCCCATCGAAAACACGTGGCACGAAACTTAAAGTCAAGAATAATGGTTTTGTGGTGAGAATATTTATCCTTGGGATTCATCTTTCGCATATTTGCAGAGGGTTTAATCTACTGACCAAGTGAAGTTTCAGTCCATTTACAAGTTTTCCCAAACGAATTTCGAAAAAGCACACCCACTTACAATAGCAGTAACTTTTGGACTGCTTCTGCGGCGTTGCAGTCTGGAAGTTCCTGTCAGTCCAAAAGTTACCAGGGATGCCCGGCGTTTTCGCAATCGATAGAAAAGCGAAAATTGTTTTAACTAAGTGTAATGAATTCATTGCTCTCAAACTAATGCAAGCTTTTCAATTAACATTACAAAATACTTATAATTATTAATCTGACCTTTTAAGAGGTTAAAAATTTAATTATTTTTCAAAACAAAATTAAATAAAATTTAAATGAAATATTTGGCAACTCTTGCAACTTTTGGCCTGCAGTAACTCTTGGACTGCTACACCGGGTACTAGCGTATAGTGGGGATGATCTTGAGAACAATAGGCTACCTTGCTCCTTTTTGCGAGTATGAGTTTATTGCAAAGAAATGAATGAACTTCCACGTCGGAACGTTGTAGCCAAATAATGCCTTGAATTCAAATAGAACGAGTTACTAATTCAGAACAGAAAAAAACTACACTACAACCATAATTAAACTAACACCGTGACTTCCAAGAAAGGAATCCGTGGAAAACTGACTGAGAAAATAAGGCACCACACAACTGGCCGACAGAAACCATACTGAAAACTAAGAAACTGACTGTGTTCACGCTGAACGATTGATTTAAAGGAGGCTTATTGCTTTAAGCAATGCAGCATGTGTCAAATGCTTAACGCTACAACAACGTAAAACTACGTATGTAAATCAAACTCTGATAAGTGGTGCAAATTCCGAGGAAACGCCCTAATTTTAAACCAGCGTTTCAAATTCCTACCAAGCACAAATTTCACAACGGCAATTAGACTAAAGCAAACACGAAAAAAGCCGCAGGCGCTACACATGTTTTTATTGGTTTGAGGTTTCAGTGGCAATGGCTGAATTTCTTCATGTTAAAGTAGCTTTCAGCATTTTCGGTAGGCACTTTTGACGTACTTTCACTTTCTCAAAACAATATCACAATAATCATGCATTTTCACTTTTCAGGCATTGTCTGAGCCAGTGGTTCCCAACTCATGGGTCGTGACTCGTGACCCAAAGTTGGGTCACCTGATAATTTTTTTGGGTCGCTTGATTCTCAGGCATATTGTATCTTGGGCGAAAAAAATAACAATAAAAAATTTTTTAAACGTGATGAGATCGATCACAAAATTGAAAAATATAAACACAAGTCATGAAGCGTTTCATGTCGAGACATCGGAAAGCTTTTATAGCATGATCGTATTGCAAGAAGTTTTAACAATTTTTGCTTTTATAATTGTTATTATTATTAAATGTAAACCCAACTAAAACTTCAGTCTCAAACATAAATTAACTTGACAAAGTTACGGCCTCTACGGGATATATATTGTAACGTGCACTATATGTCACGAATGCTATGTCGGACAAACTAGGACAAAGTTTTCCACACGTTAGACCACGCATAGTCTGGTGTGGTAAAACGCATCAAAGACAAAGCCCCAAGTGCTGTATGGACTTATTGCTTTCTCCACAGAGAGGCCTTTGCTGCAAAAAAGCTGTCTCAAGAGCTGCACGAAGTGTTGAATGATGTGAAGTGTGTAAACTTCATCAAAACAAGTCCACTAAATGGGCATTTGTTTTCGTCTTTGTGGATTCTGATTATTATCAAGCATTGCTGATGCACACAAAAGTGCGATAGTTGTCACGAGGTCGTGTCCTGAAGCGAGTTTGTAATTTGCGAAAGAAGATTGCTATCTTCCTGAGGCAACAGAACTGTGTGAGATTAGCCGAGAAGTTTTTGCAAGAAGATTTCAAGGCAAAAGTTGCTTACCTTGCTGATATATTTGACTTTGTGAATTTTCTAAATTTATCTATGCAAGGCAACGGTTTTACGGTGATTGATCGCGCCTCAAAAGTTTCTGCTTAACACAAAAAACTCATATTCTGGAAAAGTTATGTCACCAGAGATGAGTAAGTTACGATATGTTTCCTCAGCTAACGCAATATATTTGTGGTAATGAAGTTGATATTAAGCAAACGATAATTAGACACCTGGAACAGTTTGCCAAAAAGTTTGTGCACTACTATGCAGAATCTCTAACACTTAATAACCAAAATGATTGGATAATTGATCCATTTGTTGGAAAAGATCTGCCTCAACTTTCCATCCATCAATAATCCGCAAACATGTACAAAACGGCAAAGTAAACATACGAATTTGACACCAATTCAATTCAATTTATTTTTTTTATTTTTACCAACAAAAGGGAAAGATGGCAAAACCTAAAAGTTTAAAATATACATCGATAAAACAGTGTTACCACTGTCTTAAAATTGCACAGCCACCAAACCTAGAAGCGAAACAGAAAAAAAAAACTTTTTTTTTGGGAAAATAGTCCTACAATTATTACAATTACCACTTACAAGTGCAAGGGCGATTAAACTTTTAACACAAACAAAAAAATCCAAAAGGTGACAAGTTTCCTGAACTTTCGTTTTGTGGGTCATCAAAAATAGTAAAAAAAATATGATGCTATAAGAGACTCAGCAAGGCAAAATTACAGGAAACCGGCTCAGAGTGACCGCCCAAATTTAGAAAAAAAGTAAAAAAGCAAAAATACGATTAAATATTTAAAAAAATACATAGGCTACATAGCCCTATTACATTTTTTTTCTTAGTTTTACAAGAAAACAAGAGCGTGCATACTGTACAATTTTATTAAGTTATTAAACTTGCAACAAGGGCGATTTAAACTTTACCAAATTCAAGACGTGAAAAGTTTCCCAAGCTTTTAAATTATGAAGTCTCAAGACAATTAACAAAATGAAAGTGTGATGTCATAAAGGAATGAGTTAGAGTGACAAAACACTAATCTTTCGCTGCTTCCTGTCTGTTGTGGAATTTAGTTTTTATGGTATTCGTTTTTTCTCACACGGATTATTCTTGTACCGTACCATTTTCACAACAGACGAAATAAAAGTTCTCTTCCTTCAAAGTGCCTCTAGTTCCTGAAAATGGCCGACAAGGCAGGATAGTTTTTAAGGGTTGCCAGATCCGCATGTTTTGTCTTTCAAACTGGGCTGGTTTTGCTTCTCAGTTTCAGAAAAACTTTAGCAGTTGCAGGTTGTGATGTCGTTTATTCCTTTGATTTCTTATTAATTCGAATCTACATCAATAGAACAAATATTATTTTTAGTTAAAAATATCTTGCAACACTGACAATGTCTGACAATGGGTATAGGATCCCATTGGTACACTGAAAAAGGAAGATTTTTAAGACAAGGTTTATTGACGAAGTCATATTTTTGAATTTCACGTGACAAGTGACAACACATAATTTTTTATCTTTTTGCTTTTACAAGACGCTTTTGCATTTCGACTAATGATTTATCATCGACTAATGAGTGTAGTCGAGTGGTGAGAACGTCTGCGCGTGAGAATGTCTATATTGCAATGGGCGCAAATAAAAAACACCATTATTATTATCATAATTTACCTGTAGCACATCAGGAATGTTCAAAGGCAGTAGGCTACGTTTGATTTGACACATACCATACGTTCTTTTTGCACTTATAAAAATTTTCTTTGTTAGGAGTGCAGTTTTCAGATAGGTATTTAACCAGTTGTTGTTGGGCAAAGCAAGATAGACCTGGTTAATCAGTTAGGACATTGTGGTCTGCATGTCTTTGTGTTTGCACGCCAAATTCGAAAAGTTTCCATTTTGTACAATCTCTTTCTACTTCATTTTGCGCTTTCAGTAGTCGATAATAAAAAAATAATTGTAGGTGGCAAGTTCACAAAAATTTGAGTGCATTGAACCGAAAAAAGTTTAAAAATTATTTAAGTGGGATTGCAAGTAGACTACTATAGGACTGCCTGAGGAATGAGGATGGGTTTCTTTTATGTCCGGTTTTCTTTTTCCATCCTATTATTATTATGATGACTGCTCAGTGCTCATCCACATCAATAATGGAACTGGCAAATTCAATCCACAACACTTTTCATTAGGCTGTCATATATTACTACCATGTGTGCTTCTCTTTCTTTTGTTTTATTTTTTGCTATTTGTTTTTTGGGTTTTGTGGCCATGCTAACTAGAGACATATAGCCTACTACATGATTTATTATTCAGGCACATTTTAAACCTTTCAAGGTTTTGCCACCTTTTTCCATTCATTAACGTGCTGGTAGGCCTATATCGGCTATTGTAGTTAGTAGCCTAGTATCTTTTTTGTCCCGGATGCGTTAATGTCGAAAAGTAAAATGCAGTGGCTATTTGACCGGCTCCGGTCGTTGAATCTGAAACACTATTTGACTGGTCATGACGTCATTATGCACTTTTTTACAGAGGTGGGCAGAAGCGTGCTACTTTTGTAGCAGCGCTACTTTTTTGGTAAAAGTAGCGGTAGCGGCGCTACTTTTTAGTTGGAGTAGCGGCGCTATTTTTTTCCAAAGTAGCTGGAGAGGCGCTACGTTTTTTACTTTTTAATTTAAATTGAAAAAAATGCTTGTTTTTTTTGCAATACTGGCGTGGTCAAGCAGCTATACAATCGGCTTGTGATCAGCTTGCTGGCCGCTAAGTCTGATGCGTTGCCAGTGGAGGCTTGTGTGGTGAGGAAGAGTGTTTCACATTCATTATCCAAGCACGGTATGTAGAATTTCCTGCAGCCACGAGGAATGCACTTTTTTGCAGCGTAGATGGTTAGGTCGCAGAAGTTCTGGTAGGCTTTGTCCGTGTTAGTAGCATCTGGAGAAGGAAGCTCCTTAGCAAACTGGTTGGTAATTGTGCCGTAGCGCTTCCAGTCAGCCTTGCAAAAGTTCCATCTCTTTACTGGCTTGCTCGTTATTGGTGTTCCATCACGATTGACGAGTGGAGGTTATAAGAGAGGGCCGATGTTGTGACTGTGGGAACTTTCCTAGTATATACTTGTCTGTCAGGGAGTTGGCAGTTATTGTTGGTTCTCGCAAATGCTAAATCTGGGTTGGTACCAGTGTTCCATCGTCCTGAAAGGAAAGTTGGTGAGCCTTTTGGATTTTGAAGGAGGATCAGGTCGTTGTTAGAAGCCCAGGTTGCTAAGCATTCTCCATTCGCACTGGTGTTACTGGGGTGCCAGATGTTTCGTTCCTGAGATCTTTCGTCCCGACGTTTCGGCCCTACAAGACATCGGCTACTTTGGTGGAAAGTGCGAAATTAACAATGGAAAAACACCGCGACCGAAAAAAAGTTTAATTCCGCAGGCGAAAAAAAGTTTAATTCGAAGTCGGCAAGAGGCCGAAACATCTCTTAAGTTTTGAATTTAACAACCTTTGGGCTACGGCCGTGTGACACACGATGAAGAAAATCAATAACTATTGCCTTATATGCCTACAATACAGCCACTGCAGGATTTAACATAACAGCATTTGATTATATTCGTCAGAGGTAGATGAAGACATGACCTTTAATTTCAACTGTCGGATAGTGGAAACGAACTAATATGATAGTAGGCCTATCTAAATACAATTGTGATTAAAAAAGCTATAGCCTAATTATCATATCATATATTCATTGATTTAGACTAGAAAAAGAAACGCATGTGGTTTTTTTATTTATTCACAAACGTATTGTAGCCTATAGTATAGAACTTTGCTTGAAAAAGTAGGCTAAAACAGCCACAGTAGGCTACATCATGTCTATTCGTCTTTCCATTGTTGGCCAGAACAATCAAGCAGCGACGATCGCTCCCCGCGGAGCAGCTGGATAGTGCAATCATTTGTAGGTACCGCGGTAGCCTACTGTGTAATTTTTTCAAAACGAAGTTGTATAGAATAAATATGCCAATGGTGTGTTTAGGAAAAGACAATTGTTACGGTATTTCAAAATAATTATTTTATAATTTTTCCCATCATCAAAACAAGAATTCGAACGCCCAAAATTACTAGGCTACATGGACATAGACTTCCTTATGAGGTCACTCAGAACAAATAAGTTAAACGTAAGTTTTGAAAATGAATAAATCAAAACATAGGCTAATATATCTATTCGATCATGTGCATGTTTAGTTTTCTTAAATGTGTGACAAGCCATTTACAAGCTAAGTTATGAGTCTGACTTATTAATCAAGGTAGATTACACTTGAAATTGCCCGCAACCGCTTGACACGAAGCCAGAAACAAAACCATTACGAGTCACTGCCCAAGATGTTTCGGCCCTTGCCAACTTCAAATAAAACTTGTTTTCGGTCGCGGTGTTTTGAAACTCTCAATCTTGCACTTTCCATCAAAGTAGCCGATGTGTTGTAGGGCCGAAACGTCGGGACGAAAGATCTCAGGGACGAAACATCTCGCAAGCCTAGGGCCGAAACGTCGGGACGAAAGATCTCAGGGACGAAACATCTGGCAAGCGTGTTACTGTACCCCCAGTCAGTATGCTGACAGTTGAAATCTCCAGCATAGATGCAAGGGGCGGGAACACAGGTAGTGATGTAACAGACATTTGCGAGAGAGGGGGTTTGTAAATGTTAATGATGTTGTGCCCCTCTACATTGATGCAGTGCCACTCTATCTCGGAATTCTCCAGAGAGGAATCTGATGTTTTCCAAGACAGGTTTCTTCTGACAAAAGATGCGGGGCCATGTTTCCTGCTAAGAGTGTATCCGGCTAGCGAAAAGTTGTTGATTGCTAGCTTTCCCACTGTTGTATAGTGAGTTTCCTGTAGAAGAACAGTGGTTGCATTGTGCTCGTGGGCCAGCCGCTCCACAATGTCAAGCTTGCTGGTCGTGAGCCCTTTGACGTTCAGCTGGAGAATTCGGAAAGACCCCTGCCGAATCCTCCTCTCTCCGTGAAGCGTCGTGAATGTAGTCATTTTCTCTGACTTTTTGATGAGCTTTGTTTTGCCTTTTCATTTGTAATTGAACTCGGCTACTCACAGGAGGGACCGCGTGAAGGTGCTCATCATCCCATTCCCTTGAAGGGGTGAAGAAGCGATTCATTAAGTGCTTCAACAACATGAAATGCGTTATGGCATCATGTCTTCATACCTCCTTCAAGACGTCGTGGCTACAATTTCTGCACTACGTTTCCACGAATGATGCTGACGCATTGCGAGAAAAAAGTCAAGACAGATGTAATTCGACTGTTGCGGGAGACATCAAGCCAGGTTGATACCGAGAAGAGTGACACCAACACCAGTCATGACTCCGAGGATGTATTTTTTGGAGTGTTTGCGCCATCCTGTGAAACGGTGCAGAAGGAAGCAGCAATTGTGGACGCCTTTTTTTCGGACAAGAGCAAGTCCTTAAGCTTTTCGAATACCAAGTGAAAATACAACTGTTCATTAAATACAACACCCCCATTCTTTGCAGTGCTGCGGTGGAGAGACTTTTCTCTGTTGGAAAATATATGCTTAAGCGAAAGCGGGCAAGACTTAGTGACTCTCATTTTGAAATGCTTGTGTTTTTGAAAGATGCGTAACAATAAATTTCCCTTAGAATGTGTTTTCTATAACGACGTTAAAATGACAGCGTAAACGAATGATAACATTCGTTTTTAAGGTCATTCTTTCGTCACTAGGGACTTGAGTGTTTCCTAAAGTGTCATTTTAGACAAAAGTAGCGGAAGAAGTAGCGGTAGCACGCGCTACTTTGGCCCGGATAGCGATAGCGGGTAGCGCGCTACTTTTGTAAATTGGTAGAGGTAGCGCGTGCTACTTTGGCCGATGGTCACAGCGGTAAACCATAATCTCTTCGTGGGAAAATTGTAACATAAAGTTCCCGGATCCGTTCGTCTGTATGTAATGACCGAAAAAGAAACACTCCTTCGAAACGTCTATTCAAAATTGTATTTCTGTAAAAATAGCCTCAAAGCTGTCGAAATTGGATGCAACGCCGTACTCCACTAAAACTTGTCACTACAGAACAGATTACTTAGATAAAAGACGGAAAATTTGTCCAGCTAGCAAGCACCAAGCAAACAGTTAAATTTGCGACTGACTTCCAACAAACAATTTTACGAATGACCAGAATAGATAGCAATATCTCAAATTCACGTACGCAGTACTGTGACGCAATAATGAAAGACAATTATGGAGTCATTCAAACAGGTGTTCAAAGCGGCTGATGCAATATTTCATCAAGTCGTACGACCGATGGTGCAATATTTGGACATTTTCTAGCAATTTCCATGACGTAAGATGCCAGCTCGGTTAAGTAGACCATAACGGTTTTTATATGACGTTTGATTTGGTGAACAATTGGCTGGAACAGCCGAAGTAGCGGAAGCGGGTAGCGCGCTACTTTAAAAGCAGCGGGTGCCCACCTCTGCTCTTTTATTTTCTCTTTCAAAGCAATAAAATGTAATGCGTCGTTCCGTTCGGCTAACATAGTCACATCCTTTTATGACGAACGGAAAACTACCCAGAGAAATTCTCAAAATTCTAACAAATTAAAAAAACTCTAACTTTATTACTCATATTTGAAAAGACATAAAAAATTGGGCTGTAGGCTACTGAAATTAAAAATTGACCACAAAAATGCAGTAGCCTAACAATTGAGTCACTGCGGGTCAAAATTTAGTTTAAAAAAAAAACGCTTCCTGGTAGTATCGAACTCATTCCCTCTGGAACACCAGCCCGAGGACTATCGTACGCGCCACTGACCGAGTTGATTATGATTGTCGAATTTAGAACTTATATAGGGACTTTTTTCTTCTTTTGCTTTGAAAGAGAAAAAAAAAAGTGCACGTATAGTAAGTCAGTGACGTCATGATCGGGCAAATAGTGTTTCAGATTCTAAGACCGAAGCTGGTCAAATAGCCACTGCCAAAATGAATAAATGATACTAGGACTAAGACTAGGCTGTATCCCTGTCATATAACTGTCATGCGGTTAATCGTCTGGCTTTTTGGAAGTCACACTATGTTGCCCAGTCGTACAAAAGGCCACCCATAGCACAGTGAAATTTGGAAACCACAGTTTGAAGTAGTGGTGGCTTGTCCAGTGTCCATAAGGACTGCAGTAGCCTGAATTGTTTTTGTGAAAGAAAGTAGTTTCTAAAAGATATTATTCTAGCCAAATTAATTACTTGGCTTACTCTAACTATGTTTCCCTATTTCAAAGTTCGAAAATGCGTTGTTTTAATGAAATCATGAGCTGCATTGCATCGCAGCTTGCTCTAACTATTATATATATATTTTCTACATTATACTATTCGATAATGTGCTGTTTCTGTGAACTGCATTGCATCGCGGTCTGTGTGAGTGACGTATGCTTATTGCGACCTAAGATCAGTGCTGTATTCGTAAAAAAAGCACAGGGTATACTGTCTCAGATTTGATAAAATGATAAATACACAACTTGCAAAATACTAATCTTTATTCTACCATAACATGAATTATCAAAATTGGACGAGAGGTACAAAATTTTTTATGAATAGGCCTACATTCTAAACAGCCTGCCGAGAGGAATCTACATCTTTATCCTGTTTACAAATTTGGGATTTAGTATCCTTAGCTGATCGGTGGTTAGGCAGCCAGGATCTTACACATTTTTTAGCAGTAAATTGAGCCACAGGTGGTCCATTACAATTAAGTTTAGTAAACATCGAACAGCCCACATTATCAATAAGCAAAGATGCTTTTGAACCTGTGATAATATCGTTCAATAAACTGAAACCACGTTCACATTCTGCTGTAGAACAAGGAAAGTTGAAATAGCTGTCAAGAGAGGCTTCAAATTATTGGGCACAATTTCAACTTTTTCACTAAAGTCTCTTAACCCTTGGATTGACTGTATTTAATCAATGTCAAAGCGTCTTCAAATTCTTCTCACCTCTGCTTCTCCATGACGCAAATTTCCTTCTATCATTTTTTCAGGTTGCAAAGTGAGCAATATCAACCAGTAGCTGACCATTGTTAGTGTCGGCATTAGCACAAAGTCTCATTTTCATTCTGCTAACAATGCTCTGAATGAATTGATTGAATGATAAAGCTCTCAGAACGGGTTCATGGTACACCCATGTACCATTGTACACCCGTATACCATTGGTCCTCAAAGGGTTACAAGCCTCGAAACTGAAGGCGGCCATGGCCGCGATTAACCTACAAAAACTGACATTTTGTCCGCCGGGTCTCGCCCTTCCGTCGGCCGCTTTTGTTCGCCATGAAGTACCGAGAAAATTTTACGCAAGCGGCCTTGTAAATAAAGTACTTTGCCACTTATAATCACAAAGGATTAGAAAGCAGTCAAAGCACCCGATGAATCACAATACACCCTGTCTATGCTTGAATTGTTAACATTATTGATTGACCAAGCAGCTGATGTCTGACGATAAGCAGGATGCAAGTGACATCACAATACTCTTTATTGATGCGATATATTCAGTCTTCGAAACTAGCGACGGCAATAACAATGCCGAAGCTTCGCCGTTTGCAATCAAACGTGGTCGCTTGATTGCGAACGGCGAAGACGCTGTAGATTTACAGTAGGGTGTACCAAAAAAACCTTACTTTTACTGATCTTGCTGTTGGCTGGCAAAAAGTTGTGTTTGGGGTCAAAAGTAATGCTAATATAAAAATTTTTAACTTTCATTGTTGTTTGACGCCTATTTTCTTTACGTTTCCATGGAAACAACCCAAATTTTAAAAAAATGGCGTAACTTGAAAACTACTATAGTTAGAAAGCTCTAATAAACACCAAAAGTTCCAGAACACCAATATTCCTATGAGTGTTTAATACATTTTATGGGTCTAGGTAATGTAGTTTTTTAGATATTTTCTAAAATAGCGTTTTTGTAAAAAATCTAGTTAATTTACTTTAAAAATTATTTTATACAAATTTTTGCTATAGCTGGCTAAAGTGGCAATGTAACAATCACACAATAGTCTGACAATGTAAACAAAAAATTAAAGTATATAACTGCATGATTGACAACTGCAAACTCCACAACCTTATAGGAAAAGACTCATGGGCTTCGTTCAATTTGCTCAAATTAGATACAAATTTTTAACAGCTAATCCCAAGTTTTGGCACAAAAATCTACTGTACTTAAAGTTAAGAAATATAATCAAAGCAATCCCAGTTGTCAATGATGCATCTGAACGAGCATTGGGTCTTCTTACTGAATTTTATGACAAACTCACCTGAAATTCTACAGCAAAACAAAACATTTCAAAGATTATCAAAAGATTGAAAGAAAAACAAGCAACAGTTGCTACAATGCTACATAATCAGAAAGAGTTACTAACAAAGGAATGAAACTGTACTTGTAAAAACTACAAATCAAGCAACATTGATTTCCATTGATATGATGCGTAAAACATTGCATATCGCATTACGGCTACACAGGTTCCGGACCACTGGTATACCTTTTGTCTTGAGCATTGTCAAAGGAAGTAAAATATTATTGCTTACTGCATAGTGCATATATATGCTGTATGTATACCGGTGATTTAAGTTTTCAGTCAACTATATACAGTCGAAATCGTTTAAGCGCATAGTCAATTTGTCAAGCTTTTTTATGCGCTTAAACGGTATATGCGCTTAACCGTTTACATTGTTTGACAGTATCCTATACGTCAATACTGAACGTTTATCTAACGCAAAAGCGTGAAAACAGACCGCTGGACTTTTTCGACGAACGAAGGCATTGAGCCTTACTACGTAACCCGGAGTGTTAGGAGATTTACAGAATATTCTAGAATAGTACTGTACAACCGAATTCCAAATAACGGTACTACTTTGTTTGGCTGTTGGTCAGCGAAGTGTGACGCAGCAACAACTGTTCACGCGCATTCTTCGTGGCTTTCGGGTAGCTGCCGTGATCACCCAACCGTAACGAATTCGCTTCGGCGAGCAAGAAAGAAAATTCACTAATCATGCGATTTATAAATGTAAGAATCCATTGTAACAATCCATAAATGAAATGTGGTCTTGTGATTCATACAGCACTGTACTCAAATCATAGAAGAGAAGGCCTTTTTTCGTGCGGTTTTACTTTATTGTTTAAATCATGTAGGCGCTAACTGTCTGTCTTGAGGTGTTATCTTGAGCAACTTAACACTTTGCCAAAGGAAATATGCGGTTAAGTGATAAAAGTCTACAAATCTATCAAGAATTCCTAGTCGCTTAGCCGATTTATGCGATTAATCATTATGCGACTAACCGTTGAATTTTCTTCACAAGTGAATGGGAATGGTTTGGGATTATGCAATGCTATGCTCTAAAGCGATTTATGCTCTTAACCGATATGCGACTAGCCGATTTCGACTGTAGTATATACTTTAACTTTTTGTTTACATTGCCAGACTATTGTGTGATTGTTACATTGCCACTTTAGCCAGCTATAGCAAAAATTTGTATAAAATAATTTTTAGAGTAAATTAACTAAATTTTTTACAAAAACGCTATTTTAGGAAATATCTAAAAAACTACATTACCTAGACCCATAAAATGTATTAAACACTCATAGGAATATTGGTGTTCTGGAACTTTTGGTGTTTATTAGAGCTTTCTAACTATAGTAGTTTTCAAGTTACGCCATTTTTTAAAAATTTGGGTTGTTTCCATGGAAACGTAAAGAAAATAGGCGTCAAACAACAATGAAAGTTAAAAATTTTTATATTAGCATTAGTTTTGACCCCAAACACAACTTTTTGCCCGCCAACAGCAAGATCAGTGAAAGTAAGGTTTTTTTGGTACACCCTAATTTACAGCCAAACGATGTGCCTCTTGATGTGTCCGATTCCAGTGATGGCGCTCAACCTCGTGCTCCGATACAGCATCTGATGATTCCGATTCTGACAGCTAGTTCTTTATCAAACAGATTTAGTGTTGTTCGCAGTATCGCAATTGTGCCGAAATTATGTTAGTGTATGCGTAAATCGAGGCAATCTTCTCGCAGGGAGCTATCAATTTGTTACCGGTAGGCTACCTGGTTGAGCAAGCAATTAAGGTTATTTTATGATAATTCAACGTTGCTAGATGTCGAATTAATGTAAAACAAACGTAAATTTCTTATTGGGCATTGTTGTTACGCAGTATAACCCGCCGGAAAATTAAATCGATCTGTGCTGACTCAAACGTTGAATCAACCCAAAATTAACTTACTTTTCCGCTCGTGAGTTATTTAACGTGAATTACTGTAACAGCGTGCGACGTGCGTATCTTGTTGCTCGCTTTATTGCTACTTTTGGCATTACTACATCACAACAAATCAAACAGTGCGGTCGTGATAGACTATTCTAGTATATTTTTCGCTTCTCGTTTTACATGTTTTGGTACAATTGTTTCGTAATAAACGTTCACAGCAATGTCGAAGTTTCGATGGCCGCCATGTGCTTATGATTGGCCGCCGAACAGCTTGCTTCAGTCGGACACATTTGGCCGCCGGAAAAAAAAAGTTGTTTCGAGGCCTGGGTTAAGTAGTTAGTAAGTAGTTGTCAAGAATCAGTAGCCTAAGGATAGCATAGGCACATTATTTGGAAAATCAGAGGGTATTCTATAATTGTTCGAAAAAGCAGAGAGTATACTGCGTATACCGCCGTATACCCTACGAATACAGCACTGCCTAAGATGAATGCAGAACTTTCTTTTTCTTGCAGTTTTTGTTGAAATTAATTTTCTTTAATCAAGATATTATTGTGTTTGAAATATTGTCGCTTTATGAGATAATAAATGAAAAAGTTGTTTTAATGCTTTGAAACTGCAAGTTTGGTGGGCTCAACTAAAATTACGGACTTTCATTTGCAAAGCCATTTTGTTTGTGTTTTGTTTGTGGGAAATGCAGTAAAGGAAGGAATGAAGTGGAAGGCCATGATGATGAGTTCTGCCATGGCATCGAAACAGTGACAGACTTCTGTTATCTGGGTGATCGGATAAATGGAAGTGGTGGATGTGAAGCAGCGGTGACAACAAGGGCAAGATTGGGCTGGGCAAAGTTCAGGGAATGTGGGGAAATGTTGTATGGCAGAAAATTCTCACTAAGGATGAAAGGGAAAGTATATCGGAGCTGTGTGCGGCCTGCAATGCTATATGGTAGCGAGACATGGATATTGAGAGAGAGTGAACTGGCAATCCTGAGAAGAACGGAAAGGTCAATGGTGAGAGCAATGTGTGAGGTGAAAACGAGAAGGGAAAAAAGGACTGAAGAATTGTTGGATATGCTAGAGATGAGAGAGACCATAGACCAACTGGCAAGGGCAAATGGAGTAAGATGGTATGGACATGTGATAAGGAGGGAGGAAGGAAGTTTTCTTAGAAAGGCACTGGATCTAAAGGTGGATGGGAAGAGGAAACGCGGTCGTCCAAGAAGAACGTGGAAACAACAAGTGAAGGATGAATTTAAAAAAGTCGGACTGAAGGAGGAAGATGCAAGGGACAGGGTGAAATGGAGAAAAAGGATTAAAACAATTGCTGCGCGGAAACAATCGGCCACCCCCACTAGTGGGGAACAAACCGACGATGGATTATGATGATGATGATGATGATTTCAAGCGTTTTTGAGATTGTTGCAATTTGTTTAAAACGTTAGTATAGCACTAAACCACTAATAAATTAAAAGGCGAATTGCAATGGCAAAAATAGCTGTGACATCACTTACAATGGTGTGGAAACGGCTAGGTCAATTAGTAAAAATGCAAAGTTAAGTTTACAGCGAATTCTTGTTTTCCCAATTGCCATGTATGGATGTGAGCGTACGCGCCGACTTTTATTTTTTCACGGGGTGGCGGATAGCACAATATGCCAACCTAAAAACTTTCAAACTGCATGTTTTTGTTTGATTTTTACTAAGCGTGTTCCGTAGATGCAATTGTCTTTTCACACCTTATTTGTAGCTCGATAATTTACAAACCAACTTTAAAACAAAGCACAGGAGGTATGTCGTGAATTTTATTGTTATGTTGCTGCTCTGACACTTAACATTTGGACAGAACTGACAGAATGCTCTATCTTTGCATCTATCGTATTCTAGCCACAGGAATTCGCTCTCCCACGATTTTTGATAGCTTCTCCCTTCAACAGCGATTATCCTGCTCGTGCTCGGTTCTTCCATTTTCCTGATCGTGCTAACGCCTTTTGGCAGTGGCACACTTTCATTTCGTTCAGACGTTTGGTCACTTTCATGCTGGCTGAAATCCTGACTAGACGCAACAAAAAATGACTCAATGGAGGGCTACAATTTTGAACGCTTTTTCGGTGGCATCTTTAAGCTGAATAAAACTAGAATGTCTGCGAAAGCTTTTACTGGACGACTTTTCGTAATTTTTTCTGTGATGTAACAAGCAACTCCTATGTCAGACCAATAAATTCCCCCCACACAGTTTGTCACGGATTGACATAGGCATCGAAATAGGGTAGGCCGGGTGGGCGGCGCCTATCCTGCCTTGAAACGAGGGTGGGCAAAATATGTTTCGCCCACCTTGTTTTCACGACACTTATGAAGTGTTCGTTACAATTATTTCCGTTTTTGTTAAACGCTAAATTATCCAACCAATTGCAGCGCAACTTCTTGTTTTACGCTATGTCTCTCGCTAGGTATTCGACAGAACAAAGCAATTCCGCAACAACGCTGCATTGAAAAAAATGTAGTATAATACTCACTGCATTGTTGTTGCTACGGCAACTGCCACACGCTGGCAATTCCTGGTGAGAGAAAGCCACGTTTGATCTTTTCTCCGAATTTGCGACGGCAATTTGATCTTTTCTCCGAATGGTTTCACTTTCGTTACGTCACAATTAAACTTCAGTTCCGGGTCAGCGTAAAGGAATATGAATATGACATCATAATGAACATGACAATAAAATAACCGATACAAACTAAAGACGTGCTGAAACAATCGCTTTTTACAAATCTTTCCTCACAAACTTGTTGCTGGGTATAAATTGGGGCACCGCGCGATGTCATTTCATTATTGAAAAGTTAAACATGAAGCAATGTCAAACATCTATTCGCGTATTCTTAAAACTAGCTTCCAAAAGGCGTCGAGATGATAACGCTGAAGAAGCCACGTCCAGCACGAATGAACGTAGAGATGACATTGATGAAGAAAGCAGTGCTTCAAGGATGGACACTTGGACAGTGGTGAAATCAATGTCTCAGGCAATGCACCGGTAGTTGTAGAAGACGGCATGAGCCATAGATCTCTACCTGCTCCATTTGACAGACGTTTTGATACGATTATCCGATTGATTCGTTTAACTAATTTACTAAAAAAAAAGGTTTATTGTGAATGGGCGTAATTGTTGAGATGTCTGTGCTGACTAGGCTGCAACGCACATTACAACTGATACTTCCTACAACTGTTTACAATTCTGGTTAAACTTTAAAGAGTTTACTAGTTCTGTGTTATGTAACACTCTGCTGTATTTTCCAGCCAGCAAAACTGGTCCTTTTTGCATTGATTTATCATCTGCAGACGTTGAAACAATGTAGAAAAGACCAGCTTTGCTGACTGGGAGAGCATTTATGATCAAAGCATTTTTCTGCAAACTGTGGCAATCGGACTTCTTTTAATCTCACCGATATCTGTGACGTCACAACGCGAACTTTGACGTTGATGTTTTTGATTCAAGCGTGCTATTTTTAGCTCCATACCAGCTGGTGATATTTCAAAAATAAAATTTGGTAACGGACAGACATTGATGCGAAAATCTTTAAATTTGAAGACCACAAGAGCCCCAGCTCCGCAATATTCAGCGTGTTAAAACTACTAAGTATGATGGTTTGTGTAGGAAAAAATTTTGGGTCTGGTTTAGTATTACCAATTTTACGGACTATTGAAATAAAGTAACGGACAGACAGATAGAATTGGGAAAAACCACTAGTCAGCCTTCACATGCACTTTCTATCTAAATTCAGCTCCCAAACCCAATAGATCAAAGTTTTTTTTAATTGGAGATCTACCCCCCATCTTAAAAGTAGTATTTTTTGCTAATCCCTGATGCAGTGTTTGCGCAACAGTTAGTTCAAAACCTTGATATAAAGTAACGGACAGACATTCTAAAAAGTAACGGACAGACACTATCTCATTTCTGAAGTTTTTTGCTACACTGAACCAAGGTGATGGAAAAAATGTTTATTTCCCAATAGGAAAAATTATGGTTTGCAATTTCGGAAAATTTTGGTTGAAAAAAAGTTCGTTTTTTTTACAAAAAAATTGTTTTAATATTCATAGGCTACCATTACAATTATAAACATAAATTACATACATTTCCGAATTTGTTGTCATGCATTTCCAAATAGTGGTGCTACCCTGCTTTTTCCAGCCCTGCTGAAGTGTTTTCTACCCTTGTTCTTTCATTCCTTACTATATTTTTATATTCTTATCAATGTTTGCATCATCATAGCGGTCACTTTTCACCAGTGGAAGATAAAGCAGTTTATTGGATATAAATTCTTGAAATTATCTTTAATTCATGAAAATTTACGACTTTTTCAAGTTAGTTTACACAATTTGAGTTATAGTATCCCCAAATGTGATGAAGTTCTGGTATGTAAAAGGAAACATTTCTCTCTCCTCCAGGAATAAGGCGTGGAGTGACTATAGCCTGCACAACATCACTTATTATAGGGTAATCATGGAAGTCCTCATCCTTTGGCCATCTCCATGTTGATCCTGATATGTTTGCTTTTAAATAACATTTGACAGTTACTCTCTCTTCACTGGCAATCAAAACTTGTCAATGACATTTGCAGCGAGTAACCAACAATTGTTAGAACAAACATCTTTGATATTTCCCTGACTCAAAACATGATCTTCATTGACGGATCACAATTATAATGGGAATTTTTTTTAATAAAAAATATTTACATATATATATTTTTTTACTTCAAAAATTTTTTTCAATCTATAAAGGGGGGTCTAATGTGCTAGGGCTAGTTCCCACCTTCCCTTTATGACTAAATACCCAGTCATCTTTGACAGTCTTGGTGTTTAAAGCCCTATTTACAATCTACTCAAATTCATCAAAAATATGGTAACGGACAGACACAATATCAAACTTCCATAAATCTAGTGATTTAAATTGGAGGAAAGATAATTGTATAGGGTTGATATGTGCTGCCAAATGTGAGATAGTCAATATATGTTAAAAAAAACAGTGGCGTACGCAGGATTTTCTCAAGGGGGGACCATTAGCGGTAGCGTAGCCAGGGAATTTGAAAGGGTGGGTTTGACGACCGGCAGGCGAAGCCCAACGGCGTTTTCGCCTAAGACGACACCCAGCGGCGGGGGGTCTGGGGGCCCCCCCCAGAAAATTTTGAAAAATTACTTTGAATTTGGTGCATTCTGAGAGCATTTTCAACAAAAATGTGGGTATGAATATTCCTGTAAAATGGTGGTGTCAGGTGGCATAGCAAAAGGATAAGATCATGTTTTCTTCGGCATTTTTCGGAAATAAAGCTAAGTCTCTATGTTTTAGTTATTTTGGCAGCCGATTGTAGCATCGAATAGACAGCGATAGACACGTGTTTCGCCCATGAGGCTGGGCTCATCAGTATCGCACCGTATTCTTGCCACTTGAGTAATCGACCGCCGCTTTACCAGTCAGTTTAACTCTTATCTTTGTGGAAAGAAAGAGCCAACAAAATCTATGTTTTCTTGTTGCTAATTCCTGGCTGAGATGTTTGAATGTTTGGTATTGGCAAAACTCGCTTTTTTAATTCAGTTTTGTTTACAATTAGGCAAGTTTTTTTTAGACTGAAAGCATCATTCCCAAGCATAAAGAGACTGAAAGCATCATTCTCAATATCGTGACGTCACACAACATCTTAAGGGGGGGGGGGGCCATGGCCCAATGGTGTACTCATCCAACGCAATTTTAATGCTGATTGTATGCAGTTTATCAGTGCTCTTGGTCGTTGGTGACCCGAAGTTCCATAAACTCCCAATGTTTTAACAAAGCTGAATGAAATAGAAAATACGTTTGGCAGCCCTACAGCAGCCTATGTAGCAAGAATTATTCTTCGTGTGAGAATTGTATCACTTTATTCTAAAATTTAAAATAATAAAGCTTTGGTAGAGAGTTTGCTTTGTTGAACCATAGAGAATTTAAAATGATGGGGAAAAAAGAAGACGTTCTTTGTGTAACTTCACTCTCCTTGTTAAAGCGATTTGGACATCACATTTAGCCTATCTGCATGACCTTGTCGGTTCTCATATTACCGAGTGTGTATGCAAAATAAAACCAAAAATCTGCTCACCTTGTTTATCAGTGGTCGATAACACAAATGTAATTATAAAAAATATAAAAATGTGATGTCAACTGGTTGGTTTTAAATCTTTATCCTCGGATTGACAGAGCCTTGGTAGGTTATTCCTGGTAGTTTTTCAAACTTGTAGAGGCTTTTAACGTAGAGCGGCTTACCGAGATTGACAGAGTGAAGTTTCCGATTGTTTAAGTTTTGCTGCCGGGGAATTACTCCATCCATTAGGTGCCGCTGAATGGAGAGCAGTCCTTAATGTGCATTACTCAAGCGCACACCCCCAGAGTCAAGTGGCGCTTGATCTTGAAGCTTCTTTGTCTACCAAGTGATACGCTAACCAACTAAACTATCAGGGCAGACAAAGCTTATTATTTGGGATTTAAATCAATTGGATTTTCTAAATTTTGCATCCAGGGTAGGGTGGCCAAAAAAAATGGAAATTTTTTATTTTTGTTTGCACACCCTCTCATTTGAGGAGGATTCATGAAAAAATGACACTGTGAAAATTTGAAGTGAATCCGACAAGAGGAAGTGCTCTCCCACCGACCTCAAAGTTTGCTTTCTTTGGCATAATTCGTCAAAATTCCTTGAATATGTGACGTAATTCTTTTTTGACTTATTTACATTGCAGTTGCAGCATTTTTGTGTAAACCATTGTTTTACTCTGAATTTATGATATATACAATAAGTGTTTCCACATGCAGAAAAACAGAAATAATACACAAAATAGATCACATTAACAAGCGTTTGGTATGAAATAAAATGCACTAAACTTTAGCTAAAACCGCATAAAAGTACGTTCACCAGTCACGATCGCAACACTTCATGTGACAACACATTGCCCAGAAATTGCAAGAGAAATGTTTGTAAAGAGTCAAGCCATTGGTTGACTTTATTGCACTTGTTGGAAGCAGCTTTCTGTGGTGCTTGACCACTTGATAGAGGAGCTGGCGCTGTTGTTCATTTTTTGTATGGACTTCATTGAAGTCAGTAGCTAATTTGACTGCCCGCTCTGCACAATCATTGACGGCTTTGAGATGACGCCAAACTTTGCATGCTTCTTTATAATCATCACGATCACGCCATGTGTCAACAGAAGCAGTGACTCGAAAAGGTTAAGTGAACGCTATGTTACAAACTGTGCCAAAGAGAGACGTTAAAACTTGACAATTTTGTTTGGGGCAACACGACGAACATCTTCGGGAAATGGGTCTTTCTTAACTTTCTTAACATTAACGATTGCCTTCTTTTCATCATCTGTGTTATTATCACTGAATAAAGGCAGTGCAGCAAGATCCTCACTGATGTACCACAAGCGCAACCTCAACTTTTTTTTGCCACTTGAGAAATTGCATTGTCAACCTCTTTCTAATCCTCTGTGAGCTGTAACATTGCTAGGTCATTTGTAGGGGCAGATATTGATGAAGGTGCTGCAAACCAAAAAGTGGCATAGATGGTAGTAGTTAATATTACTTCATCTGCAATTGTACTGCATGCAAGTGGCAGTGTAATCTTATTGACCTTCATCTCGTAGTAGACGGCGAAGAACCACACCCCATACAGGCAGCTGACATGGCCCTCAAGAGAGTCAACAAATGGACACCCACTCTCTAGTGTTGACTCCCTTGAGGGGCTATGTCAGCTGCCTGTATGGGGTGTGGTTCTACGAGATGAAGATCAATAAGGTTACACTGCCACTTGCTTGCAGTACAGTTCTTGTGAGTGAAAGCTAATATCGCTACCACTGCAAAGACTCACGTTGTTACCAAACTAAAACGCATCCGTCAAGAGCATATAAGAGAATCAAAGCACAAAGGGAGGCGAAATTCAGCTTCCCAGCTGACCTCAGAAGCTGACTTCACCCAGAGCTTAAGTGCATTATTTGATATTGCACATGCTAACTGGGAATGCCGCATAACAATACCAGAAGATTGCCAGTTTTTGATAGACCAAGGTGGTGCATGACAGATACTGATGACAACAGAGGACCCAATGCATCGGCAAGCTGCTGCAAAGTATAGAAAGCGCAAAGATGATGAACAGAGACGCAACGGAAATCGCATTGATCCAGTACCATCAAGTGCTGCTGCTTTCTCATCTGAAAATGATTAGCATATGATGAAGATTCTTCCAGTGACCCACTGTTTACACCGTAAATCCAAATAACACCAAAACAAAACCCAGTAGGAGCAGCCATTACCAAAACGCTGCATTATCGATAATCCACTGTTTAATGCAGCACTGAACAGAACTATAACATCAAGTCGTCAAGCAATGATGATCGTCACTCCTGCTCTTGCTGCAGCTGGAATTGATATAAATGAATTGACAATGTCACATTCCTCTGTCATGAATGCTCGAAACACCTCATGTGAAAGCCTGGCAGCTGCAGTGCTGCAAAAATTTAAACCAACAGTTACAGTTCCACTTGTTGTTCATTTTCATGGTAAATATTTGACTAATGCCAATGGCACAAAGTGCAAATCTTTGGCCATTGTAGTTTCTGTTATGCATGTTGAGATACTGCTTGGCATTCCGAAGCTGCCTGTTGGAACGGGATCACTAATGGGCCAAAAAGTAGTGGAATTCATACACGAGTTGTAGCAGAGCACTTAGCTGCACTTTGTTTTGACACGGCATCAAGCAATACGGGAATCCACACTGGAGCTATCACTGTCATGCAGCAGGCATTTAATCGAAGGCTGCTAGTTCTTGCATGCCATGATCTCAAAGTCGTCAATGATTGTGCAGAGCGGGCACTGGGCAGTCAAATTAGCTACTGACTTCAATGAAGTCCTTACGGAAAATGAACAACAGCGCCAGCTCCTCTATCAGGTGATCGAGCACCACAGAAAGCTGCTTCCAACAAGTGCAAGTAAACGCCAACATGCCAACAGCTCCATTAAATAAAATCAATGGCTTGACTCTTTACAAACATTTCTTTTGCTTTTTCTGGGCAATGTGTTGTCACCTGAAGCGTTGCGATTGTGACTGGTGAACGTACTTTTATACGGTTTTCGCTAAAGTTCAGTGCATGTAATTTCATTCCAAACGCTTGTTAATGTGATCTATTTTGTGCATTATTTCTGTTTTTCTGCATGTGGAAACACTTATTATATCATAAATTCAGAGTAAAACAATGGTTAACACAAAAATGCTGCAACTGCAATGTAGATAAGTCAAAAAAGAATTACGTCACATATTCAAGGAATTTTGATGAATTATGCCAAAGAAAGCAAATTTAGAGGTCGGTGGGAGAGCACTTCCTCTTGTCGGATTCACTTCAAATTTTCACAGTGTCATTTTTTCATGAATCCTCCTCAAATGAGAGGGTGTGCAAACAAAAATAAAAAATTTCCATTTTTTTTGGCCACCCTAATCCAGGGGATATGTGACAAGTTGCATACATACCTCCGGTTTTATGGTTGGAATTGGCTGTTTCGTTTCAAAGTTGCTGTCTACACTCCATTTGACACTTTTCAAACCTGTGTGAGGCTTCGGAATGGCCCGTTTCGGTGAGTCCGATTCGGTGAGTCTGATCCCTTAATGGGTGATTTTTTAAATTATCGGGTACCGTAGCCTAATTATCATTGCCGTTTTAGGGTTAGTGGTTAGAGGTTAGGAACTCACCGAATAGTAGCAGACCTGTGAGGCTTATTGTCAACCGCTTCTCAATCAAGGGTGTTAGAACAAGTCAGATTGCATTTAGTGACAAACGCATAAAGAAAATAAAAATAGGAGTACTTCAATTTTTAGCAATGACCATTTTTTCCTCGCCATCTTCAAAAAGTATTACATAAATCATCTCTACTATTCTGTCCTCTAGGTAAAGTTGTAAGTTATCTGTTGTTTTATAGCCTATTGTGTGAAATAAACCAGGTAATGAATAAATTTCGTCATAAAATTAGTGTTGCTTGCTTACAACTGAGGAATTTTGATTGTTTAAATTCTCCTACCAAGTTGAGCTTGTGGATGTGCTACCATAAGCGGTACTCTTCAAATACAAAGCTGGAGCATGTGGGAATTTTTGATCCAAATCGTCAAGATACAAACTATGAAATTGGACAAAGTTTTTTGCACAGAGTTTTTGCTTACCGGGGTATAATTTTACATGCATGGAATGCTCATGTGTATGAAAAAAATCGTAATGATCGTGCTTTGAAGGAAAGAAAACAGACTTCTGTGAAGAAATCTGTTCCTAAAGAAGAAACTTATTATCAAGTTTTGGTTGACTCTAGAGACAGTTTAAATAACTTGGCTAAATGTGAAGTTAGTTATTTGAAAAACCCAAGCCGGGAAAATTTTCCCATTGAAAAGATTCCTGATATGGATTATGTGTCACATGAAGATATTATTCCTTACTCATCAGTGGAAGATGTTCCTATTTGTCATGAACTTTTTGATAAATTTTTGGTGCTAAATAGTAATCGTTCATTGAAAGGAACTAAAACATTACATAGGTGGCAAGAACATAATCGACTTTGGCTTGAAATGTGCAATGTTTATGTTGAGACAACAAACAACATACGAGTGACTGCCATTCCCTATTTTCTTGGTGTAAAATCAACGGTTCAACCACCTGTGTATTGGTGGAGATATTCAATCCGAATAGAAAATCTGGGTGAAGACACTGTTCAACTCCGCAAAAGACATTGGAGAATTATCAGTGATGGAAGCGTCACTCGACAACCAGGTCGTGGTGTTATTGGCAGAGAACCCGTTTTAAGTCGTAATTATCCTGCTTTTCAGTATTGTAGCCAGGTACCTCTGTGGACACCTAATGGTCATATGTGGGGTACTTACCTTTTCGAAAAAGAAGACAGTGAACAGTTTGAAGCATGCATACCAGCGTTTGCTTTAGAGAGCAGGTCAGACTTGGAATCAGATCCAAAAAAACGCAACCCTTGAAGAGTTTATCTGTTAAATGCGTAGTGATGGTTAATCATCCATGTTACGCTATTTTAACTACCATATGTGTGAAAGAGTTGATTAGTTTTCACATTAGATTGTGCAATTCTTATATCTGCAGATACCATCACACTGGTGAAGATAATACAATGTGTAAATTTGATGTATTTTTATCATTTACAGTTTGCTGTTTGATCTGGATGTTGATAAACTTGCCTACAGGGTTTGGAGTAAATGTTTTGTATCATTTTGTGAAGATGTCACTTTGTTTTTATAGCATTTTATGCAAATGGAAAATTAGCATTGTCTAAATTTGTTTAATGTTTACGCTACACTGTTGCATTTACTTTGGTTTTACTATTGTTAATTTAGATAATTTTAATAGTTACTTTAATTTAATTTTGAGAAACTTTATAATGGGGTTACTTTGAAAAAACTAAGTCGGTTCAAAATTCTCATATGAGCTCAAACATTGATATAATTAGAAGAGTTTAAATTTTTTTACTAGTTTGTAGCCAAAGTTGTAATATTATTGAAAAGATGCTAAAGTCATAGAAAGGATCAGGCACTAAGCCACTTCCTCTATGGGCGATCACAAATCTAAAACTTCAACGAATCATTAAATGACATAATTATGTCACATCTGTAATACATCACCAAAGAAATGCCAATATCACTGCAATATTTACCTAACTCTGTTAATTCTTCTTACGCAACTGAATACAGCAGTCAGTATTTGCTTGCGGAAAGAACCATAAGATTATTTTATGTGAACATGCAGCTCAACTAATGCATTGTGGCAAGATCACTACTTGAAACTTAATACACAATGGATACTAGATGACAAACAGTGAATTAGTATAATCAGTAGCATTGAAGGGGTACTTTTGGACCCGAGCCTGGGATTATTTTAATGGTTTGTAATGGCCTGGGAACTTGAAGAAGCTATTGCGTAGTCATGAAATATAGTGCGTTCTTCTTTAAAGTGTTTTAAATAGAGCCCAAGGATCTCATTGGTTTTGGGCTCAAAATATCCTCTTTGCGGCCCTGTGTATAATTAATTGCATTTGTTATGTTGTAATAAATTAACAGTGAAAGTTATTATTCATTAAGGTTTGGATTATATATCATATAGACTTGGTTTCATAATTATGTTTCCCATGTACTTTGGGTTACTCTAAGATATGTACAGTGACCGGAACTAATTTTGTTTCTTCTATTAAATTAGTTGTAAATTTTCTAGGCATTTTCAAAATATGAAAATTTGTCTGTAACAAACGTAACAATGCAGTGCAAACTTTTATTGCCGTATCCATTGCACCTAGTTTTGCTACCATCAAACTGCAATGGATGATTATTGATATCACAGCTTCAGTAACGCATTGAAGACGGTGCTGCAGTTGTACCTTGCTGTTGTTTCTGGTTGCTTGTAGCATCAGCTCAATAGCGTGATGTATTATGGTCCAGTGCTATTATGACGTATTTTGTGTAAAAGGTCTCATTATTTATCATATTATCTATATTCTATATATGCCTAAACTTGAGTTTTGCCTTTGCAGTGGCAGTTGTGCAGTGTTTTCTGTCGTGTATATTTGATAGTTGGGTCATCGATCGTGTGTCGCTTATCGGCTGGAAACGGGATGCGTTGGTCTTGTTTCGTGGTGATATCTAATGACATTTCCTCTCACTAGAAATGTGAGGTAATACACCATGTCATAACTCATCACTTGAAAGTTGTTTCACAGTTTGTGACTGGTCTGTCTCTATTTTTGGCTAAAATAAGCATTCCAATCCAAATACTTGAAGTTTGAACATATTTCATTTGAATTACAGATTCGGTATCTGAAAACCTTTCGCGTTGCCCCTTCTCCTTGTCGCTCGTTTGGGCTCCTCGTTATCGCTTCTCTAGTTGGCCTTCCGATTTGTCTAACCCTTTTGTGTTGGTCCTTCACGTGGCGCCCCTGAAAAGCTTGTAATGAAACTTGGCCAGCTGGGTTCCACCTGGAAAGTCTCTTATTATTCGTCTTATGGTTTTCTTTTGTTTGGCGTCAATCCCAAAGACAGGGAAACCATTTACATTTAACGTGTAATCTAAAACTACCAGGAAATCATTTGCAATGCTTTCAGCAATATTTAGTTGTTGCTCCTAGTTTTTGGCATGTTAACAATTTTTTATAATATTTTTACATCTTGCCAAACCAGACCTTGCCGGAACGACACTGGTACATGCCAACCAATGTATTCGTCTGGTACCACAAAGCGTTCTGGCACACTTGAGTAGTTTCGATGCTCATGTGCCAGTAGAGCCAGTGTTAATAGTGGCAAAAATTCACGTATGCATTGAAAGACGAATGTTTTGTTGGTCTCTACTTCTCCAGAGACGTCATGGTCTACTACAGCACACATCGGTGTTGGACGATGCGCTAACATCGGAAGTCATCCTTGTATATTTAGATATATTATTTGACTAGGTTCTGCTTTCATCCATTTACCTCCTCTGCTTTTCCTTGATGTTGCAGGTTGCAGGGTTAGTCCTACTTTTATCACAATAGAACCACTTCAGAGATGTCTGGTCGTCGTGTGTTTGTCGGTCGTCTTAGCGCCAGGGCGCGTGAGTCGGATATCGATCGGTTCTTCAAGGATTACGGCAGGCTCAATGAAATCAACATCAAGAACGGCTTCTGCTTCGTCGAGTTCGATGACGTCAGGGATGCGGATGACGCGGTTTATGATCTGAACAACAAAACACTCTGCGGGGAGAGGGTCACAGTTGAGCATGCGAGGGGCAACCCCAGGGGCAGAGGTGGTGGTGGTTACGGAGGTGGTGGCGGTTTTGGGGGAGGTGGGAGATTCGGAGGTGGTTATGGGGGATACGATCGTGGCCGAGATTATGGAAGAGGTGGAGGAGACCACAGGGATAGTGGTCGGTCGTACGGAAGTCGGGGTTCGGGGAAGTTCGCTCCTCCAATGCGAACTGATTACCGTGTCATTGTCGAGAACTTATCTTCTCGTGTTAGTTGGCAAGACCTTAAAGATCACTTAAGACAAGCTGGCGAAATCACTTACGCAGATGCCCACAACCATCGTAGAAACGAAGGAGTGGTTGATTTTGCGACTTACGACGACATGAAAGAAGCGATTAAGAAGTTGGATAACAGTGAACTTCGTGGTCGGAAAATTAGGTTGGTTGAAGACAAACGAACCCGCAGTTATTCAAGAAGTCGTTCCGGATCGGATTCAAGATCGCGATCCCGCTCGCGGTCCAGATCAAGGAGTCGCCGCCGATCCAGGTCGTCACGATCGCACTCACGGGATCGTAAAGACAGCCGCAGTCGGTCCAAGTCTCCACGGGATCGCAAAGATAGCCGCAGTCGGTCTAAATCTCCACGGGACCGCAAATCCAGTCGGAGCCGGTCTGCATCTCCGCAAGATCGAAAAGATAATCGTAGTCGATCTCCAGAAGAGCGTAAAACTAGCAGAAGTCGGTCTAGGTCTCCAAAAAGATCACATTCTCGTTCGAAATCTAGAAGCGTGAATGGTGATGCCGATGGCAGAAAAGAAAAATCCCGCTCCAGAAGCAAATCGAAATCTGAGCCCGGACAGATGGAAGACCAAGATAACAAAGAAGAAAAAGCAGAACCAGAGGAAGAATCATCTTGTACTGAAGAGCAAGAAGAATCCGCAAACTAACCAGGGAAACTTCGTTTGTAGTAGCCTCGTGGACTTTGCGGCGTCAAACTATACTAATGATACATCTTGCAAATGCTTAAACCTGCCTTAGTGCAAACAGCAACATTCCTACCAATCATAAAGTTTCATATCACAAGGATCGTTGATACTTAAGCTAAGTCATGTAAAATGGGTCTAAAGTTGAAATTTATGCCTTTGTGTTGATTGATGTTATTTCATTAGGTACAGGTAAGACAGAAATGATGAATTTCTTTGCGCAGTATGTGTTGTTTTGAGCTTAAATGATGTGTACATGTAAAAAAACGTTATTTTTATTCATTTTAAAGTAGCTTGGCTTTTCTACTCCATCAAACTTGTCAATATTTGCCGTGAGCTGCTTCGTCATATAAATATCTCGATGTTGCTTTTACTGAAGTCAACAACCAGCCACACCACTGCAGCTAAAAACTGTGAGCTTATCTTGCTTTGGCGGCCACCTGTAGTAGTACAATAAGTACATATCTCGAGAATTGGACAAAGTAACCTGCATACGGTATAATGCGATTTGTTTTATGTGCAAAGTTGAAATAATGATATTGCAAAGCCATCTTTAATTATTGGCCCTTTATACGTTTTTCCCCTGAATTTTGCGCTGCTCTCGCACTCTGGAATAGCCTATTGGGATTTATTTTCAAAAAACAATTTTAGAATGTTTGGCGTTATCTACGCTTTTCACTCAATAAACAATCGAACTTGTCAGAAAAAGTGAAACTTCATAAATTGAACTTAAGCTTGAACAAGAACAGTGATCAGCGGTAAATGATTTTTAAAAGAGAAATAAGATTGCACAATGGCATGTTTAATTGTTCATGTAGGATGGTTTGGTTGTAATTACCTGCAAGATATTGTTGGAAGCGCAATTGAACTGTTCTACACTGACAATACACATCTTTACCACTAACTAAACCCAGGGCCGGATTAAGGGTACTGTAGGCTTAAGGCTGTTTACTAGAGAAGGGCCTAATTTTGCAAACCAAGCTACAAAAAGTAAGAAAAATACTTACATGAAAAATTGAAATCATTTAGGCTACTGCAAAATAACATAAACATAGGCTAATGATGGCGCATAATTGGTTTTGGAAACAAACACAATTTTTATTGTCAAATTTGAAGCAGATGAAAAAGATTTTGGAAAGAAAGAAATGTATAGTAGATACCTATGGTAGTACTGTACTTTACCTAATGACACTCTAAACCAGGAATTTTCAACCTTTTTTCCACCGCGCCCCCCCCCCTTAGAGCAATCAATGTAGTCTCGTGCCCCCCCCCCCCCATAAAAGTATTCAATAAAACAAAAAGCATATTTAATGCAAAATTTAACCAAATTTGATTCATGCCGACATCCAGTTATGTTTAGTTTTGCTGTTCCAACGTAAACTTCCGAAACGAAAAACGTTTTTTGCAATGTTATCACGGCTTTTATTACATTTCCTCCGATTGTTATTTCCATTTTCTATCAATCTTAGCTAGATAGGAGAAAAAATAATGAGAATAATCTACGTTTTCGCACTTTCGCCGGCTGAATTTATTACGATCTTTTATGGATTTATTTAAATCAATATCAGTGGGATCATAGTTAATAAATATTTATTATTATTATTATATTTATTAACTATGGTGGGATGGCTGGTGCTGCAATTTTTAACTATTAAGTTTGTCAATGCGTGCACCTGTTGCTGAAAGAACTTTCCAACAAAATAGCCGTCACTATTTTTTTTTTCAATGCCATTGAAAACAATAGTGAGAAATCTATATTTTGCATAGGATTCTACATAATTTTGCTTTTTTACCATAGCGTTGTTACTGGTTAACTTTAGTCTGCACAAAGCAACGTAGGCTAAGCTTACAGCAAGAAGTTGGTGAAAAATAGCGAATGCTTTCTTATGGTTAAAATCCTTGCAACGTCTGAAAGCTTAAACGATATAATAACCTTAAGTAGAGGAATGGTCGATTGCGAAAAACACAGTTTTTAATCTTTTCTGGCAAAAAAGAATTGAAAACAATACACTGGAATTTCAAGCGCCTCACGAGTCTCCGAAAAGTGGCTCGCCACCCCCAGGTTGAAAAGCCCTGCTCTAAACTCAATTTCCGTAAGTGGTGCCTACGTGGTTTTGGAAATGGGGTCTTCACATGTATTGACTCAACTCAGTCATTCGTTTTTAAGCAAAAACTGTTGTGGTATTGGATTTGTATCACTATCAGCCTTACAAAAATTGAGGGCCGAATTTTTCCAGGGCCTAAGGCTATAGCCTAATGGTTAATCCGGCCCTGACTAAACCCAAGCGTGACGCGACAATTTATCGAAAGACAATTCATCGAAACGACAGTTCATCGAACGGCTGTTTATCGAACGACGAAGCACATAGGCTATGCAATGGACTACTTAGGGGATAATGGTTAGGGGTTAGGTTTTCGATTAACTGTCGTAGTACCAAACCCAAGCGATTGCACAATAGAATGTAGTTTATGACAATCGTTCCATCTCAACAACTGATGTCCGCCCCGATAGCTCAATCGGTTAGCGCGTCACTTCTGGAACGAAGAAACTTCAAGATCAAGCGGCGCTGATTCGACTCTCAGGGTGTGCGCTTGAGCAACGCACGTTAAGGACTGCTTTCCACTCAGCGGCATCTAATGGATGGAATAGTTCCCCGGCAACAAGACGTCAACAATCGGAAACTTCACTCTGACAATCTCGGTGACTGGGCCTGCAGTGATTCAAAGCCTCTACGAGTATGCAAAACTGCCAGGATTAAGCTCTGCAAGAAGCTTTCCCAGTCCGAGGATAAAGATTCAATCAATCAATAAAAACCAATGATAAGCTTGTTCTTTCGTGGCCGAAAAAAATTTCGTTGGCACGAAATGTTTTTCGTGCCAACGAAAGAAGTAACCGTCGGATATACATAGTCGCTGAGGAATCAAGCATCTGTAGACTAAAACGTTGAAGAGACGAAAAACTACGCATATGTGATTGAAACTGCCGGTTGCAAGAATGCTTTTAGCTTATTAACATGCAAGTTCTTGAGGAACGCAACTCCCTAATCACGCTTCAGAATCCTGAGGCACAACTACAAAATTACTTGAATTACTGGGTAACGTTACATATATGCAAAAAAACGACAATTTCATGACTGTAACAAACCTAAGGAAAGTTGAAAAGACCTAAGGTGAAAATCCCGAAGCACAATTGTAAATTTCACGACGGTAACAAACGTTAAAAAGACCTAAGGTGAAACGCAGGCCGCTACAGACTGCTCTTCATTCAGCGACACTTAATGGATGGAATAATTCCCCCGCAATAACACTTCAACCATCGTAAACTTCACTCTGTCAATCTCGGTGAATGGCCCTACGTCAAGACTCAAGGGCCTCTACAAGTATGCGAAACTACCAGGAATAACCTAAAGGCTTTGTCAGCCCGAGGATAAGGATTCAAAACCAACCAATTAATTAATCGCAAAATTCTTTATGCAAAAAGTTAAGGTCCTAGATCAGCGGTTCTTAAACTGGGGGGCGCGCCCCCCTTGGGGAGCGCGAAAGGTTCACAAGGGGGGCGCGAGCGATGTCAAACTATGTGACTAAGTGGATTTATTGCCAGGATAAAGCAAAAAAGTCCCAATGCCATTAGATCTCACTGCGTGATTCACCGTGAGGCTCTGGCCTCCAGGACTCTACCAGCTGCAATGAAAGATAAGCTTGGAGTAATCATACGAGCCGTCAACTTTGTCAAAACCAGTGCCGTCAATACGAGACTGTTTACCAAGCTGTGCAAGGATATGGATTCGAACCATGAGACTCTCCTCTTCCATACATCTGTTCGTTGGTTATCGAAAGGTAATATGTTAGCCCGCGTGTATGAAATGAGAGATGAACTGATGCTATTTTTGGAAGCTCATGGGAAGCAAGATCTCCTTCTGCCATTTTCATCAGAGAAGTTTCAGCTGGAGTTGGCTGTTCCAGACGGTTGTTCGCCTGGTCAAACGTCATGTAGAAACCGTTCGGGTCTATTGAATATTACGTCATGGAAATTCCTAAAACATGAGCCAAAATTGCACCATCGTCCGTAAGACTCGTGTCAAACCTGTTTAAACCTGTTTCAGTTGAAACCTGTTTGGACATGAAATTGCGTCACACGAACTGCTCTCGTGCCTTTGAGTTATCACAAATTTTTCTGATTCATTCTCGAAGTTGTTTGTTGGAAGTCGGTCGCACATTTAACTAGTTTATTTGGTGCTTGCTAGCTGGACAAATTCTCCGTCTTTTATCCAAGTAATCTGTATCGTAGTGACAGTTTTAGAGGTGTACGGCGTTGCATTTCGATTTCGATAGCCGCGGGCTAATTTTACAGGAATACACCTTTGAAAAGACGTTTCGAAAGAGTGTTTATTTTTCAGACGAACGGATTCGGGAATCTTATGTTACAATTTTCCCACGAAGAGATTATGGTTTACCGCTGTGACCATTGGCATACCTCGTGGACATTTTCGAGGCCCTCAATAACTTAAATCTGCTCTTGCAGGGCAGAAATACTAACCGGATTAATAGCTATGATTCCATTCGAGCACTTGTGGCAAAGCTGTGGTTGTGGCACCGCCGAATACAAACAGGAAATGCAGCTTCATTTCCCAACCTAGATACTGCACTTGACAAAAAGCAACTTGAACTGGAAGGTGAGCTTAAGGCTGAAGTGGAGGCTCACCTTCAGCTTTTGAAACAAGAATTCGAACGCTATTTCCCAGACTTGGGTGACACCGACCTTCCAGAATGGAAGATGACAAAAAATCCCTTTCGTGTGAACGAAGACATTCTTCCCGACGGTTTGCAAGAGGAATTCTTGGAAGTAAAGTGTAACTCCACTGCAAAAGACGATTATGAAGCAATGCCACTAACTGATTTTTGGGTTAAATATTTGCACATATGCAAGGGAGTGGGTAGCGTGGCGATACGCACAGTTCTTCCGTTTTCGTCCACTTATCTGTGCGAAAGTGGCTTTTCTACACTTTTGAACATAAAAACAAAACATCGAAACAAACTTATTGATTGTGAAGCCGATCTGAGGTGTGCATTATCAGCTACAAAGCCTCGAATTAAACTTTTGGTTTCCGAAAAACAATTACATCCCTCACATTGATGAAAGCTAAATATAAATTCCTGTAGTCATTACAGATTAATGTTTGCTAATTTTTTAGTTTGGTGGGGCGCAAGTTTGGATGGCACGTCAAAGGGGGCGCGGCTCAAAAAGTTTAAGAACCCCTGTCCTAGATGGTCCTAAACATGACTTTTTGGCTCTTGCAAATTTTTTAACAATTTTAACCTTCTAGCTTCTCCACCTAACCATCATACTGTATTGGTTGTGTTGTACTGTACATGTAAATTTTTTGCACTCATTGCGATAACATACACTGCGATCACAGATGCGATACAACAGACGACACGGTGATTTTTGTTCTTTGCTATGTCCTCGGACTACTACCTTAACGTGGTGAGAGAGTTTCCCTACCTCAATGACCTCTATGTAAATATTGTTATTTCCAATACTTTTCTAACACTTATGTAATTTAAAGCAGTGGCGGATTCAGAACGTAATTTATGAGTGGGCCTAGTACATATCTTGGTGGGCCTTCGCCAATAATGCCATGGCGGGCCAGCATACAAAACTTAGTGTTACCGACAGACAACTCAGTGCCACTTGGTTGTTCTAGTGTTAAACATTAATATGTTTTTTTCATGAATCTGATTTTGGGTGGGCCCACTGTCAATCTGGGTGGGCCTGTACCAACCAGGCCCACCCGGTAGATCCGCCCCTGGTTTAAAGAAAAAATTTATGGCGTTGGTGTAATTCTAGGTAAAATGATGTAATTTGGAGGTTGAAATGGTGTCGTGAGCAAACTGGAGTCTGGCAATACTGTCTCCCACAATGCAACATGTCATACGCATTTTCCTGTTACGCGTCCTAATTCCTAAATGGAGGTGGAGAAAAATTTGAGTTTTACATTACCAATCATTCAAGTATAGAAAAAGTAGTGTTGGAAGCAATATCACCACTACTTTTCCCCATCAAGTATGTCTAATGTGCTAATTTCAATTTGTAATAGTTCATAGTCTGGACGAGTTATGCATTTACGTCATTTGTGTTGAGCTTTTTGAGCAGGCCATATTTCTGAGACCCAATTGCCAACATTGCATACGTGGTTTCTGTAACTGAAAACTAGCTTTTAGTTTTTCCTATGCCTCTTAAGTATTAATATTCACAGTCACATTTTATATTTCAGAACGTTTTGGCAATAAACTTAATATAGCCATGACTATTGTGTTAAAAACTAAGAATATCCTAGCCTACGGTATTTTCTAGAACTGGACTGCTAAATTTTATGCAATGGTTCTCCACCTTTTTCCCCACTTAAAACTAAGAAGGAGCAATATCATCCATTGATCACAGCTTTGAAATGTTAGACCTGATATAAGGTGAGTGGACAGAGCCACCACCGAATTAAGAAATTCACGATAATTGCTGGGGTAGGTTATGGTACCGGTATTGGTTGTAGCCTACTCAGTTTAAACTAATATAAAATTTACATGCGTCTTGCCTCACACTCTTCATTCATACTTCAAATTGTGTAAACAAGCCAGCAGATGTAATTAATATACCTATAGATTCTTTCTAGGCTGTGGTTATATTTACACTATATATATATATATATAGTGTACCGTAATAATAGCCTGAATAGTGTTGCCAGATAAGAAATTCTTTCCTAATTTGAGAAAAGTTTAAAGCTGTTAAAAACAAAAACTTGTATTTTGGAAGTTTTTTTTAGTCCTGGGAAGATCAAAACCCTAATCGTATTCCTAACTCTAACCTTTACTTTAGGAAGTGGCTTCATTTACGGCGCCGTAAATACAGCCATTCCATGCCTTTTTTTTAATCTTTACGTCGCTTTTACTGCGCATGCGCGCTGTTGCTGGAAAAAAAGTGCGTATATATATATAACTTCTAAATTCAACTGTTTTTGCCAACTGAATCAGTGGCGCGTGCGATCTTTGTCTGGTTCATACTCGCAAGGATATGAGTTCGATTCCACCGAAAAGTAATTTTTTTTTTGAACTCAATTCTAACCCAAAGTGAATCAATCGTTAGGCTACGTATTTTTGTGGCCGTTCAGTTTATTTTTAGTTCTGTTTGTTTTTAGTTCTGACCATCACAACGAAAAAACAGTATAATAATGACAAACATAACAGAGGTATAGAAAAAGGTAGAAGCGACAAAACGCGGACGTTATACTGTAGCATGTATGATAGCAAAGCAGGACAATCAGTTTAAAATATGGCACGGTCGTAACACCTAAAAATTTTATATTCTATGCCTTTTTGGAAAAAGGTAGAAGCGACAAAACACGGTGGTTATAGCGTGCATGATACCAAAGCAGGACGGATGCAACCAAGTTCGTACCCTGAACAGTTCGTACCCTCAGTTCGTACTTTGAAAAGATCGAGAGAAAACATTAAAAAAAAGCGGAAGTCGCTGATCGCAGTCTCCGCAAACATTTTAAAATTTCCCCCCTGAAAAGATCGAGGGAAAGATAGCACAAAGCCGAAGTCGCTGATCGCAGTTTCCGTTAACCTTAACCCTATCCTAACGCTAACCCTCGCTCATCGCAGTTTCCGCAAACATTTTTCCGCAGTTTCCGCTAACCCTAACCATAGACTAATCTATGCTCTAACCCTAACCTTCGCTGATCGCAGTTTCCGCAAACATTTTTCCGTAGTTTCCGCTAACCCTCACCCTAACTCTACGTCTCTAACCATAGAGTAATCTATGCTCTAACCCTAATCCTCGCTGATCGCAGTTTCCGCAAACATTGTTTCGCAATTTCCGCTAACTGCAGTTTCCGCTAACCTTTACCTTAACCATAGAGTAATCTATGCTCTAACCCTCGCTGATCGCAGTTTCCGCAAACATTTTTTCGTAGTTTTGCAGTTTCCGTTAACTGCAGTTCCCGGTAACCTTTACCCTAACCATAGAGTAATCTATGCTCTAACCCTCGCTGATCGCAGTTTCCGCAAATATTTTTCCGCAGTTTTCGCTAACCCTAACCCTCGAGTTTGTTTGCGGAAGCTCCGATCAGCGAGTTCGGCTTTGTGCTATGGAACTGCGATCAGCGACTTCGGCTTTTTTTAATTTTTTTTCTCGATCTTTTCAGGGTACGAACTAGGTTGCACCCAAGCAGGACAATCAGTTTGAAATATGGCACGGTTGTAACCGTGGCGTCGTCGTAACACCTTAACAATTTTTTTTAAATTTAAAACTGAGAAAAAAGGCTAGTGAGTTTTTTTTCTTTAACAATTAAAATGAGTAAAAAAAAAATTCTAAACTTATAAAATTTTTAGGTGTTACGACCGTGCCATATTTTAAACTGATTGTCCTGCTTTGCTATCATACACGCTATAGGCGTTTTGTCGCTTCTACCTTTTTCTATACTTCTGTTATGTTTGTCATATACTGTTTTTTCGTTGTGATGCTCATATTCTTGTGAGTATGAACCAGACAAAAATCGCATGCGCCACTGATTCAGTTGGCTAAAACAGTTGAATTTAGAAGTTATATACGCACTTTTTCCAGCAACAGCGCGTATGCCCAGTAAAAGCGACGTAAAGATTAAAAAAAAGGCATGGAATGGCTGTATTTACGGCGTCGTAAATGCAGCCACTTCCTTTACTTTAACCCTTCCTAACTTTAATCCTAACTCCAGTCCTCGAAATTAGCGGCGGCACACGGCAACTGCCGTGGTAAATGCCGCCGCAAACGTCATAATGGCCATTCTGCTACGGCAATAAAAATGCCGTCGCAAAATGAGTATTTAATTTGGACAAAAATTGTTCAAAATTTCTTCCTGTTTGATTTACTCGCAGCGTGAGTTTAATCAGCAGAAACATCGCACCAAGACCTCACCTCGGACTATTTTACTTGCTGTGAACACTCACACAGTCTTCAAAATTAGCATATTTTTACTTCGCAAAAACGTTGACGAGGCCAAACGGCAAAAGTTGAAATTGCCTCGTCAATTGCTGTGAACGTTTATTACGAAAACATTGTACCAAAACATGCAAAACAAGAAGATATAAAAATAATCGAATAGTCTATCACCACCGCACTGTTTGATTTGTTGTGATGTAATAATACCAAAAGTAGCGATAAAGCGATCAACGCGATACCCACGCTGTTACGGTGATTCACATTATAACTCATTGGGGGGAAAAGTAAGGTGATTTTGGGTTGATTCAACGTTCGAGTCAGCACAAATTGATTTAATTTTCCCGGCGAGTTATATCGCGTAACAACAATGCCCAATAAGATATTTATGTTTGTTTTACATTAATTCGACATCTAGCCACGTTAAATTATCATGAAATAACGTTAATTGCTCAATCAGGTACCGATAACAAATCAATAGCTCCCTGCGAGAAGATTGCCTCGATTTACGTATACAGTACACTGACATAATTTCGGCACAATTGGGATACGGTAGTGCGAGCAACACAAAGTCTGTTGGATAAAGAACTAGTCAGAATCGGAATCATCGAAGGATGAGGTTGTCGCGTCGACACTGGAATACTTGCAGACGCAAAACTGCTCGTTCATGAACACACGATGCCATATGATCGGAAGCATTACTTTTCTTCACTGCCGAAGAACCATTTATCCAATTTTGTACCACTTTTTATATTCGCAACGACATCGGTCAAAAATAAGCATTTGATGAAAGAATAACTTTTGCTTAACAATTAAGCCAGTATTTATCAGGTTGCAAACTTTTTACAGTTCACAAGAGCATTGTCAGCGTACAAAATAGCGTGCGTGATGCTCTGGGCTTCCGCCGTCTGATACATGATGAAGAAGCGCATAAAATTTCTTTTGATTAAAGCATACGGCAATTGCCGCCGCAACCCAAGGTTTGTTGATTTGGCGACGGCAATGTTTTTGCCGTTGTAGATGGAAGCTAATTTTGAGGGCTGTAACTCTGGCAACACCTGATTGTGGAAAAATAGCCATTTCCTTTTTTCAAACACTCAAATCAAATTTATTTGCACGGTCTTTTCTTGACAAAGTTTCATTGTGCCAAAAATAATTATATATGGAGAAGCTTCTCTGAGCTCAATGTGGGTGTTTTAAACAAACTAAATATAGCCTAAATATGTAACCAAAATAGCAAAAATTATATCAATAAAAATAAAATTCCTTTTTTGCTTTAGAACTAACATTTAATAAAATTTTTAAGAACATGACAGTACGTTTTCACATAAAACGCAGCATATTCTGTGTTGAGAATTGAGATTGACCTAAACTTTAAGTAAAGTAGGCTGGTCCTTGCTTATGAAGCTCGCAGTTAGCAAGTCCACTTGCATATTAAGAATATTTAACCGAACCAATGCCTTACAAGTTACATGTATACATGGCTCCTTTTTCAGCCAAAGGAAATAGTTTCAAACACTTGTGAAGTATTGGGTGAAAAAATGCAAACAATCTAAAATTGATTCATTTTTTGGCAGATTTATTATTGCAACTGAAGAACAAGCAGGCAATTTTTTTCTATATAATATAACATTGTTTAGGCTATCGATTTTTATATCATACCGTACCATAGGTATGTTTTTTTTTTGCTTCTGCACAAATTTACATTTAAATTTCTAAAAATATTGTCCCAACTTGACCGGATAATCGAGGAAGCACTGTGTGAATTTTGTATGGTTGTATTCATTGTGGAATAAACATAGTCACTTTTTACATAAATTTAGTGGTTTTGTATATTTTTACTGACATGTTTTTATGATGTTAGTGTAGATGAGGATCAATGGAAGTGGTTGCATGCATCCATCCCTTGTTTGAAGTTCCATCTAAGAATTGTCCATCATGTCAATTGCCCAATGCTAATGTAAAATTTCATAATGCATTGATAACACTTCAATTTGACCCATTGCCTTGAGAAACGGCCATCCAGTAATAAAGGAATCCATGCTTCCTTCATAAAATTGGACCTTCATCATGTTTCTATGATTGGTTTCATCTCCTATTCGTCTTGTGGGGTCCTAGAATAGTTCCATGGCTAAGACTACTTTCTTCCTTGTATGGTTTCTGATAGTTCACTTGTTCCATTTTCTGAAATTTCTTTTCCGTTTGTGCTATGGTAAGAGTTTGTCTGTTAGACTGTAGAAACAGTTAAAATTTGTTGAATAATTTAAAGTGTGTGTGGTTAATATGAAATGCTGTAATATATTTCCAAGTTTGTAAGTGCATAATGATAAGTTATTATAAGACTTCTTCAAAAGAAACAGTAAAAGTGGTATTGATGAAATTTAGCATCTGTTCTGGTAGACTGCAAAATATGTTATCTTAAACCGTAATAAAATTCCCATTGAACTTCATATCAGTAATGGTCTGGAAATATATTATTCCTACGCTAATTCTTGCACATATATCTTAACGACTTCGTGAGAAATGATTAATTTAAAAAGTCAATGTGATTTTACGTACTTGACTAACTATAATGTATGTTTTTATACTACTAGTGTTGATGGAGCCTGTTTGGAGCTGGGAACTGAGTTTATCATTCTATCCCTTGTTCCATCCTATTCCGTTCCATCCTTAAACAATTTTGAGTTTTTCCTAAATCTCTCCTGGCCTGCAGTTCTACTGATCAGCTCCCTCATTGTCCAGGCCGGCAACTAAAGAATCAATTTTAAACTTTTCAATTTGAGAGCATTCCTTAAGTCCTCCATCCCGCATTTGAATCCTGTACAACGCTTTCCCAAATGTTAATCCATGCAATCATCTCTTCCTGGGCCTATATTCTTCCTGGCTTCCAAAAATTAAGTTTTCAAATTCTTACTGTCTTGTCCACTGGTGCATTGGTAAGATCGTAGTGATTTTTGTTGCCTTGTTTCTAACTTGTGCTTTTGGAGTGCGCTGCAGTATACCAACAAGAAAAGTTTTCTTTTTTGATAACGATTGTTTAAATCTGTTGTGTTATTATCTCTAATAAATTGCTTGCTTTTTCAGCTTAATAATCTTGAATAACGATCCCTACCGGTTTTAATCAGCATAATGTCTTCCACCCGCCGTGTTTTTATCGGTCGGCTGAGCTATCGGGCTTCTGAAGTCGATGTCGAGCGGTTCTTTGAAGGATTTGGAAAGATTCAAGAAATCAACCTGAAGACTGGGTATGGATTTGTGGAGTTTGAAGATAGTCGTGACGCAGATGACGCTGTGTACGAGCTGAACAACCAGACATTGTGCGGGGAACGTGTCACTGTTGAACATGCCAAGGGAGTCCGAAGAACACGTGATAGCTACGGGGGAGGTGGCGGTTATGGAGGAGGAGGTGGTGGTGGTGGCGGCGGAAGTTATGGAGGGTCAAGAAATTACGGAAGCGGTGGTGGTGGAGGCAGGTATAGTGGTGGAGGAGGAGGAAGTTACGGCGGACGTGATGGTGGCCGCAACTACGGCGGCCGAAGAGATGACAAATACGGTGGCCGAGACGATCGCTATGGCGGAAGAGATGACAGATATGGCGGTGGTGGGAAGTCACGTGGCTTTGGTCCTTCATCACGTTCAAAGTATAGAATCATTGTTGAAAATTTATCCACTCGTTGCAGCTGGCAAGATTTAAAAGACCACTTTCGACAAGCTGGTGAAGTGACATTTGCTCAAGCTCATAGAAATACTTCTGGTGAAGGCATCGTTGATTTCGGAAGTTACAACGACATGAAAGCCGCCATTGTTAAACTGGACGATACTGAGCTCTGTGGCAAGAAAATACGCCTTATGGAAGACGGAAGTGCCTCACGTAGCAGGAGTACCTCGAGGAGTCCTCGCCGATCAAGATCCCGATCACCGGTTCGTCGAGGCGAACGAAGCCCACTTTCAAGATCACGATCCCCTGCCTATGACGACTGAAAACCGATTATAAATTGGCTATGAGAAACTATTGCACCAACTTCGGTATCGATTTTAACTTTTATGTTGCTAAGACAGTGACTGACGGCAATTATTGATGCGACGTGAAATGTTAGGACAAATCCTTGCAACTTCTGTTAGGTCGTTATGGGAACGTGCGTTAAGAATTTGATATCGATTGTTGAGCAGTAAACGTTAAACTTTTGTTGTTCACTGTTGTGTTACCGGTAATCCGGTACCGTATATAAAACTTTATTAACGAAAATGGTTTAGTTGGTTTGTAAATGAAAGGAGCGAGAACACTTTCATCTGCCCATGTTGATTTGATTGTATTTTTGTTGATATGATGATTTTGGGCCACAATTTATAGATGGGAATTTTCCAGCGTTTACGTAGTTTTGTAAGTTAGATTTCTTATGAAAGCCGTTGAATATACAATAACATTTAGTAACCTCTTTACCAAAGTAACCTCTTTACCAAAATTGTACAATAACATTTGTTTTTGCTCAATTGTACAGTGATAAGCGCAATATTAAACATCGCGGGAAAACATTAAAATCGTATTGTTTGTAGTTCAAGATAAAACAAGAACAGAAGAAGTTCAACGAAAGTAGGACAATAAATACTTGGGCATATTCGAATGCAAAGTAGGTAACAAACATATTGAACCTGGGTTCTTCCTTCCCAGACTACTTATTTTCATTTCATCCTGAACACGAGATTAAGATAATGCAAAATATTTGTTTGATGGCGAGGTTAGTGGTTTATTGGGCAGTTCTTGAGTAGCACTGTTAACTATGGGAACAGTTTAAATGGAGGGAAGCAAGCCCTTTTTCTGTTTATGTACGGTAGGGGGGGTTCAAATATTACGTAACGCTGTTTTTCCGAATTTTTGACCCCCCTCCTCCATGTGACGCCAACGTAACGTTTTTGTCAACCCCCCCCCCCCCCACGTGACGCTTTTCCATTACAATTCCAGTTTATATCAAAGTTATTACGTAGAAACACGTGCTGATAAAATATCTTGGTTTGTATGCACCTAAAGCTTATGTTTGAGACATGAAATTCTAGCTATATTCTTTTTTTGGAATTAAAACATTATGTACCTACTGAAAACGTTTAGTAGCCCACCCGGTGTAGTAGTCCAAGACAAGAGTTACTGCATGCCAAAAGTTACAAGGGTTGCCAAATATTTTATTTAAATTTTATTTTGTTTTGAAAAATAATTAAATTTTTAACCCCCTCAAAAGGTCAGATTAATAATTATAAGTATTTTGTAATGTTAACTAAAAAGCTTGCATCAATTTGAGAGCAATGAATTCACTACCGTACTCTTAGTTAAAACAATTTTTGCTTTTCTATCGATTGCAAAAACGCCAGGCACTCCTGGTAACTTTTGGACTTACAGTAACTTCCAGACTGCAACGCCGCAAAGCAGTCCAAAAGTTACAGCTATTGTAAGTGGGTGTGCTTTTTTTGAAATTCGTTTGGGAAAACTTGTAAATGGACTGAAAAATTTGCAGTTAAAACTGTTTTTTAACTGCAGTTTAAACTTCACTTGGTCAATAGATTAAACCCTCTGCAAGTAGGTCTATGCGAAAGATGAATCCCAATTCCCAAGGATAAATATTCTCACCACGAAACCATTATTATTGGCTTTAAGTTTCGTGCCACGTGTTTTCGATGGGAGTCCAACAGAAATTCATTGGAATCTCAAAGTGTTCAACACTTTCGTAAAAGTTAAAGCCTTCCTGCGTGTGAGACTGTGATAGCCTACTCATTGAAGGTTGATAGCGTTTTGACTAACGGTTGGCTTACATGTAGCCAGTAGCCTAAGTTACTTTATATTTCTTCAAAACGGTAGTTATGAAAAACCAGCCAAAAAAATAGGCTCAGTGCTTCATTCACTAGAAAACTTTGGTTTTAACTTTCGTGAAATACATAAAATAAAGTCAAAGACTATGTTCGTCAACTACAACTCAAGACCAGCGGCTAACAAGTCAGCTTTCAAATGCAAACTTTGCACGATATATTAAGGCCTGTAGCTTATTAAATGCCACCGATTCATGTATAGCCACGATTTAAACTTTGAAACGTTTGGAGCGATGATCAATTAAATTATTTGTTTCAACAGCGCCATATAGCCTACAACGAGTCAATAAAACACTCATAACACTACATTGTGAATCGTAGGTTGCATCATTGCACAATCAGGATGACAGCAAAAGACTATGGGTTAAGTGGTCATCTAGTCGGTAGCCACTTTAACAAGTCGAAATTCTGCCACTGAAATTGACTAGAATGCAACCGCCAACCAATCATAAGCTTCGGTTTAAGTGACGTAAAAAATGGCGAAAAGAAGATCATAGAAAGCAAATTAAGTGATGGATTTTTTGTCAGCTGGTTGGGTTAGGGTTAGGGCTAGAAAGTAGTCATTTCATTGACGCATGTTCGATTCTCGCCACTGGTATTGCTCTTTTTCTTCTGTAATTACCAAATAAAGTTCAAAACAAGCATTAACTCTCTGGATGAGTGCTAGAAGGGTCACAATTGGACGGTAGCCTCTTATAACACGTTCTGATTGGTTGGCGGTTGCATTGTAGTCAATTTCAGTGGCAGAATTTCGACTTGTTAAAGTGGCTACCCATCTAGTCAATCACCTCCCCATGCAAATTTATTTGCCAACGCACGTAAGGCACGGACACAACTTCAAATGGTATGATACAAACCCTTGGGAGGTGATTGACTAGATGACCACTTAGCGGCAGGGGCTCCGGACCAGGGGCGCCGGAACGATTTTTGACTGGGGGGGCAAGATTACGAAAAAAGGGCACTTCTGTTTACTAAAAGGCCAATTTTTTTTTCAACTTTTAAGATAAGATATAGCGATAATGCTAATCTATCAGCTCACTATGTGTTGAGTAATGATAGCCTACAAGTGTCCGGTATGCAAAGAAGGGCATTATGCTATGTTATAATAGGCTTGCCATACGTCCCGGTTTAGCCGGGACAGTCCCGATTTTAAGGCCTTGTCCCGTTATCTCGCCCGGTTAACCAATTTGTCCCGGAGTTTTTAATTTGAGATTTGCAAAAAAAAATTCTTGAGCTAGTCATCTTAAACAATTCTTTCTCAAGTGGGTCTGCGGAAAATATCAACAAAATGTTTCAGAAGCAAATGATCAACATCGACTTCTTTTTCGATGAGCACGTTTTGGTAAAGAAATAGATGTCTAAGAGTGAGAGGAAAGAATCATGGCAAAATGCAACGACATCTCTTGAACAAAAGTAAACTTTTAACAAAAACATAACCATTCCAAACTTTTAAAACCTTGTCGAGATTGTGTTTTGTTTGCCTGGGACATCAGCACCAGTTGAACAAATTTTTTCAGTTATGAACAATATGTGGTCTGATGACAGAGGCCAAATGCTAGAACAGAATGTCAAAGCTCTCCTCACTTGCAAAATTAATGTTGATTTGACATGTAGTGAATTTTATGAAAAGACAAAATCTTACACTGTAGTTTTGAAAAAGGTACTTAGCACTGAAAAATATTATTAGGCCTGATTCATGTGCTCATATGTCATAAATATTGTTAAGTTCCCTTGTTTTCGTTGGAGAAATAGGCTTAAATATATTGGTAATTTTCCCATATTAAATAATTCGTTGCATTAAATTATTTTGTATTAGGCCTACATTAAGATTATTTGCAGTTTTATATGCGTCCCGGATTTGCATTTCTAAAAAATGGCAAGCCTATGTTATAATGATGTAACCTACTGTCAAGCCTTAAAGCAGCCTACGGCCATGGCCGCTAAGTAGTGCTTGAATGACCGCCGGTGCTACCTCCTCAATCGGCCAAGTTTGGCCGCCGGTCTCTTCTAGCCAATTATTTAATTTCGCAATAGAATGATCGTGGATTAACTGTCGAAAATATGTAGTGTCAAAGAGTGACGCAAAATTAGGTCAGCGCGTCATAATCGCCACTGTTGCATTGTGCGGGAATATTTGTTGTTGCTGGAATATATCCATCTGCGATCAGCCGATCACCAGCGCTGTAAGTCTTGTTTGTAATTCCCGATGTATATTTGAACAAAGTCTTAATCCGAAGTGCTAATTTACATCGGCTGGCAATATTGTCGTTTTTATGTCGATTCGATGTTGTCGGACATTGAATCGTTGTTAAAAAGGAAAACTAGGTTAGTTGACATCCGAGGGGGAAACATTTTATTATCCTATTTTGCAAAAATTATGCTTCTTTTAGTAATGTCCTTCACATCATTGAAATACTTATTTTATTACCTTGCCGTCATCGTCAACACATGGCCGAGGCCGCCGTGGCCGAGTGGTTAGCGCGTTGGGCTCGCAGTCGAGAGCCTGCATGTTCGACTCCAGCCACCCGCACTTGCTGTTGTTTCTCTGGGCAAGAAACTTAACGATAATTGCCTCTACCCAGTGATCGATTTCGAGTAATGGGTAGTACCAAATTTAAGTCATAAATAGAGTAGACAACCGGAAACAGACATTGCCGTCGGCTGCAGCGTGGGTCAGATGTATGTCGGAAGGCGTACACCGATGCATAGCGCTCAAGTCCGCTTTCCCGCAATGCAGGATAAAGATAAACAAACAAAAAAAAAAAAACATGTCGAACGTTGCTTTTCGTTGCTAAAAAGAATTCTAGAGGAGTGGCGAACTTCTTTAAAATCCGCCACATTGGAGACACTCGTGCGAGTGTCGTTAGATGGTCCCGCATCAGTACTGGATTACAATCCTGATAAAGCAGTTATTGCGTGGTGCAACGATTCTATTGTAGGACGTCGCCCAGGCCCAGACTTCAACAACGCTAAGTGATGATTGTTGCAAGTTTAATTCTATTTACTTGTGCTATCGTTATTTTTATTTTGTATTTTGGCCTCCAAGCACGCAGATTTGGCCGCCGAGAAGGAACTCCCGGTAGGCCACGATGGCTGCCGAGAAAACAACGAATTTTAAGGCGAATAGCAGAAATTTTTATATTGCAGAATGTGCAGTAGCTTACATGACTTTAAAAGGGCACCATTGCCCCCCTGCCCCCCCATCTGCAGAAAAATTGAGGGCAGGGGGGAATTCTCCCCCCCTGCCCCCCCGCTTCCGGCGCCTCTGCTCCGGACACTTCTTGAGAATGGGGGGGTAATTTAAGCAGTGGCGGGAACGATGTTTTGACATCTAGGCCTACAGGGGGCTTATTGGATAATCGCATCACATATACTTCTAGGAGTTCGCCACCCAGACCCTCCTTCGGATTATTGAACGCTTCAGTTTCTTATACAGCGTTTTAGGCAGCATGTTTTGCGCCGAAGGCGCAAAATTTTTGCCTTTTAGCACGATTTAAAATCGAAAAATTATTTCAACGAATCTAAAATCGCGAGCAAAAGCTCTTTAACATTTGCCACATTTTTTGAGGTTTTTAGATAATTTTGACTGGAAGAGAGGTCGTACGCAAAAATTCCTCTCTGTGTTCTTCCTTGGCTCAAGTCCTCCACATTTTGCATTTCAGATGCTAAATGGTTAGATTTAAAAGATCAAAAGCGTTAAGGCCAAGTTTTCTATAACTTAATTTACAATTGCATGAATACAACACGATAACCTGTGCCATAACATCCGCCGTGTAAGAAAAAGTTTCAGGATCTAGGGCAGTGGTTTTCAACCAGGGTTCCGCGGAACCCTAAGGTTCCGCCAGTAAGTCTAGGAGTTCCGCAAGTTTACATTCAAATCCGAGAGTCTATTTTAGTATTATATGGCTCAAGTTTCTCATTGAATTTTTTATGAGAATAAATGTAATTTTTTACAGTTCGTATTTTTATTGTACATAAATAAATCTGAACATGAGTATTTTAATTTAATTTCATTAATCAAACGATGTTTTTTGCATAAGGCAATTAAATTATTGAACAGGTGTTCCTCGAGCTTTTGGAATGTTTCATTGGGTTCCGTTCCACCAAAAAGGTTGAAAACCACTAATCTAGGGTCTAGGCCTACATTCAATTCAGAAAAAAAATAAAAGAAAAGCTAAAATGTTAGCTAAAATCTTTAAGAAAAGCGTTGTTTTGCGAGTCGGAGTTTCCAAGCAAAAACCTTAAAAGTTGTGCAACAAAATAAAAACATGAAAATAAAACACAAAAGTAAAAATATATTAAAAATGAAATTTTTATCTCTACATTAGTGGGGGGGGTAATTTTGCATTAGTTACCCCCCCACTCCGATTAGTGGGGGGTAATCACCCCCGCGGCCCCCCTCTAACGGAGCCCATGCTTAGCGGCTAAGTGGTCATCAATGATCGAATCGCCTTGAAGTATGCATTGGAAAAAAGCTTCGTCGAGCGGTTGCGTTTGAACAACGGTTGCTCGTTTTGTAGATAACATATAAACGTGAAAGTTTTTAGATATATGAAGCAAGCTATTTCTTTTTGCTATTTTTCTCGTTGCTTTAAGAATTGGCGCTTCAATTGTTTCAGCAACGAGGAGGCGACTGATTCTTAACTAATTCATCTAGGCTACTTGTTTTACAGTATCAGGTTTGGTGGCCGTGCTTAACTATACTTATCCATGCAAATACCGCAATATTAGATCCTTTTTTTTATGCACGTCTTAAACCATTAAGGTTTTGCCAGCTTTTCCTTTTGTTGGTTTTGTTACTGTATTTCTTTTTTACAATATCATTTCTTATTGCGTTCTCACAAAGAAAAATAAATTGAATTGAACTATACTCTTTTAATTTGTGTTGGTTTGGTAGTTTTATTGTCAAAATTGAATTGCTGGAAATTGGTAGGCTACAAAGTAGTAAAGTTTAAGTTTGCGCTAGATAAATATAATGCAAACTCTAAACTTGCAACCAATTAATTCGGATAGATGCAGTATCATGCTTTCCAACGATGGCAAAATTTCTCAAATCCGAGCAGAAATGAGAAAGCTACAGCACATTTGGTGGAGGCACTATTCACTGATCTCATCAAACTGTGGGCGGCTTATAATGAACACTCGAAATTGATCGTTTGTGTTTGCATTGTTTTGGTAAAAAGCTTCGTCGAGCGGTTACGTTTGAACAACGATTGCCTTTTTTTGTATTATTTTGCGTTAAGACCTTTTTATAGTCTGGCAACCGTGATTACAATGCTTATTTTATCTTGTTTGAGTTTGGCTTATTTTTGGCCTTTTTTCTGCCTATTTGGCCTTAAGTTGGCCTTTTTTCTTGATGAGTTTGGCCTTTTTACAAATTTTAGTCTGGCAACCCTGTTTAGGATTTGCTTTATTCATTTCTGAAGTTTTCGCGGTAATTTTGGATTGACTTTGACTAAATTAGTAATTGACCAGATTCCTGGGAATCCTGTCTCCTGGTACAACTTGAAGGAAATTTCCTCAGGCTCATTTGAAGAAACACCATTTTAATGTAAAAAACTTTAAAATGGTGTAAAAAACTTTCATGTTTTATAGGTTTTTTTTTGTTTTACCATACGTCAATGTTATTACACATACGTTACTCAATTCAGATTCAGGGATATCTAAAGAAGGTGATGCGAAAGCTCACCGCGATTGCCTTATTCTTATGACACTACCAGGGCGATAGTTTGTAGCGCATAAAACATGTGGTTTATTTCAAAATTGCAGAAAGTTATGTAGTGCAGTGTGCAGCTGGTACAGTAAGCTACCAAAGACAGTTAGTAAACGTTGCATAGAGCATATTTAAAAGATACTTGTTTGGAAAGACAGTTTAAAAGTTACCAGTAAGCTGGTTTTCAACAAAACGTTTGCAGTAGGCTAGATATAAAGCAAGTATACGGGTAGTTGAATAACAAGTAAACATGAGCATGCAGTGAGTATCCTGGCCTGATGCTAATAGCACAATGCAGGTTATCATAACAAGATTTATTTATTTTTTTGTTTTTGTTTTATTATCTTTATCCTGCATTGTGGGAAAGCAAACTTGAGCGCTATGCATCGGTGTACGCCTTCCGACGTACACCTGACCCACGCTGCAGCCGACTGCAATGTCTGTTTCCGGTTGTCTACTCTACTGATGACTACTCTACTCTAATTAAAGAAAAAAAGAATAATCGCAAGGATGGGAATCAAACCCATGTCACCAAATTCAATAGATCTTTGGCTAAACCACTGCGCCACGCAAGCGCTCGTGAAATCCTCGCTTAATTTGGTTTATATCGGTAATGTTTCGAGAACGCTCACAATATTATCAGTTTAGTTTTTTTTTATTTCTGACCATCACAACGAAAAAACAATGTACGACAAACTTAGCAGAGGTCTATAAAAGGTAGGAGCGACAAAACGCGGACGTTATAACGTGCATGATACCAATTAAAGCAGGACAATCAGTTTAAAATGACACGGTCGCAAGTCGCAACAGCAACCTGCAGATTACATATACGCTGACATGAAGGCGTACGTAATTCCACATTGCTTATGGGTAATTCGACGCGACTTATGGGGCTTATGGGTAATTCGACGCGACTTATGGAGCTTATGGGTAATTTGACGTGACTTATAGGGCTTATGGGTAATTCGACGCGACTTATGGGGCTTATGGGTAATTCGACACGACTTATGGGTACTTATGGTGCTTATGGGTAATTCGTGGGACCGTGATCAGAAGGTCCTGAAAAATATGCTAAAGCAATAAATTGGTTAGCCTATACTAAAATATATTAAACATTAAAACCTTATAATAATTATACAAATCTGCAAAAAAAAACCTCAGAATTTCTCCATCGGATACCACAAAAGCCTCAATTAAGATGTCCAAATGGAAACCAATTTATAAGTTTTTTTTGCAGATTAAATTAAGGTTATAAATAATATTTACCGGTAATATCTTTTCAGGTAGCCTATTACTGATTTTATTGCTGTTGCATATTTTTCAGAACCTTCTGATGATCCCCCTTTTAGGGGGAAACAGGCTGTAGAGTGTAGAGGTTTTTTAAAAAGTAGTAATTATATTTGATATATAAGCTAAATTTGAATGTTAATTTTAGTGATAACCCACCTAGAATCTCAAAATGCCTTAATGTCATGCATAGGCACTGGGCAGTATGACTTATGAAGGTTCAATTACGCCTCCTTTATCAGACAATGAAAACTGGGATGGTGATGAAAGCTTACAGTTTGATGGAAAAACTTCTCCCGTTCTAAACCCTAAAAGACCACGACTTGAAAGCCACAAATCAAAACCTAATAAGTAAGTTGTTCAAATGTATATATTTTGGTGTAAGTTTAACATCAGGTACCACAATTATATGTGGTGGTATTTTGAGAGATGTGCATTATATATATCGCATTAATAATTAATGTTGCACACGCATGATATACGCACTCAGGCTTGCATATTGCCTACCGGTATACATTAGCTCCGCATCTTTTTGCGACACACAAAGTCGCACTTATGCATGCATATCACAGGTCAACGAACATTTGGGCACGAAAGGTGAGAGTCATTTTAGAGTATTTCAAGGCCCCTGATTCCAAAAATGCATTTTTTTCTAGTTTTCGAGATATTTGACAATGACAATAATTTTGAACTCGTGGTCAAACACTTTAAATGACCTATTTTCAGCCCTGTTTACCATTATGATGTCATAATTACGTTTGTTACTTTTGATTTATGAAAGGGAGGCATGAAAATGGTTGTGAATCTGTACATCACAAGCAGGGCTGCGATTTTTGCCTTTTTCGGCGGCAATGCCGCTCGACACGCGCCGACACTATTCGACAAATGCCGTGCCTAACGGAAAAAAAAATGAGGGTGGATGTCAAGTCAGGTTGAGGAACAATCGGGGGAGAGAGCATCACGTGATTCAATCACAAGAGTGCCGACTTACGTAAATTTCCTTGCAATAGGTGTGACAAGGCAAGGCCTAAAAACGACGCTTTACGCAAGAAATTCCTAAGAAATGCTTTTAGACCTAACCCACCTGAAATAGCTTCGCGAATCACCAATGGGTCGCAACCCAGTTGGGAAGCACTGCACTAAAATATATCTGGATCGTTGGGATTGCTTCAGTTTATAAATCAGAAAAAAAATCCTAGCAGCGAAGAGTAGACATTAATTATATTAAAGGCTTAGAATAATATTTTATTTGAAATTTTACTTTTAGTTTACACAATATTAGCCTACTATACAAACCAACAAACAAATTATTGAAATTCTTCTGTAGTTGTAAAAGAAATTACATTTAAACAAGACATTTTTATTTTAAATCAAAACTTGTCACTCAAACTTATAAAGAAATCTAGTTTTAATTTATGATATTGGTCTTTTATTAAATGCAAGATGTTCGTCTTGATTAAAAAATCATTATCAGGCCTAAAAGTGCCCAAAAAGCGATCAAAACACTGTTAAATTAGTCAAAATGTTCTGTGGCACAATCCTCCCAGTCCCAGCATAGGCGCCGACTTTTCAAAAAACCTTGGGGGGCGAGAAAGGTGATGACCTCATAGCCATAACGCTATTTTACTCAATTAAAATATTCTTTGATTAAGCTTACTGTCTTGTTTATAGTTATACCTAGGTCGCAAACCGAATTTATTAGAACTGCTGCTTAAAATGATTTCTGTAGTTTTACGCATGCAGTACGCCTAGCCGCCTAGTCGTAAAAATTTTAATACTGTTAGCTCATAATTGGAACAGTTGGAAAACAAGTCGATTCATTTCCTTTTCATGCGAGTGAATAACAACGATCAAGACAGTGAAGTTATCCAAATAAAACGCAAAAAATTATGATCTCAAGCAGAGTGGAAACTGGAAACCTGCTATCAGTTTTACTCGTATCGCACGTTTTGCTAATTACTTACCTTCTACGTTAACAACGGCGAAGTGTTTTCACTTCGGTTTTTATCGAAAGTCTTCATAGTCTTTTATCGAAAGTCTTCATAGTCTTTTATCGAATACCGTATATACTCGAGTATAGGTCGAGATGTTCGCAATTGATTTTCACCTCAAAAAGGCAGGTTCAACTTATACACGGGGCAGCACCAAAATCATTGCCGACGTAGATTACGGAGTGTGAAATGGCGTCGTCCGAAGTTAAAGTTTTGAATACGTTTATTTGCAGTGATTCAAACATAATTTTTAAATATAATGATTTCATGTCCATTCTAAACTTTATGCTGTTGAGCTGTATGCAAAGTTCACGAGACAAAACAGCAGAAAGAGCTGTTTTAAGAAATCATTTTTTTGTTTTTGCGTGTGGAATATAATTGTTCTTATTACTTAACATTCCATGATTGTTGAAGTCGATGTCAAACCTAAGCGGCCGCATAAAACAATGATGTCAGGTTGGCTAGGTGATAATAGCGGTAAGAGACGTTGTTAATGCAGGCATTGTCTGCGAGACTGCGACCAAGACTATTAAACACCTTTTCTTTTATCGGTTTTCGATTTCATTCTCACACAATGCGAACAAAACAATGCGTTCTGTTGAATCATAATAATTGAATAATAAGCGAATGCGGCGCGGAGGAACAAACTGCTGACCATGTCGTTCTCGAATGTCCCATCTACAAGTACCAAATGGAACGCATGGTATAGCAACGCTGGACGAAGCTACACTCACCTGGCTCTCCACCACCTGCCCTGAAATTTGATCTAGTCTCAAACGAAAGAAGATAATAACACTGGTCAACACATATTTTGGTGCCAAAAAAGTTTTAACGGTTTTGGGATATTTTGATGCCGCTGAATCCGAAAATGACTTTGGTTTTTACGAATTGGCTCTACTTTTTGAGATATTTCATGGTTTTGCTCCAAAAATGTGGGTCATTCCATATCTAAGCAGAAAATATAATATGGTACCTCTCAGATGTTGCTGAAAAGTTGTCATACTATGCCTGAGGCTACCAAACAAAAGAATCCTAAGTTTTAGATGAATATCTTAAACGGTTTTTCCATGGCAGCCATTTGAATTTCGGGCGCTACCCTCGTTTTTGACTTGGGGGTCGTAGGGGTAGCAAATAGCAATTTCAGCCATTTTCAGAGCCTCATAACTTTATTTGTAATTGTGGTAGAAGACTAAAAATTGCTGTGCTAGTTCATTATAAACTATATAATACTACACAATTTAATAGTAAAAAACAACATCTCGTGATGCATAGGTGTTGTAGGTCATCAAAATCCTTGTTTTTTTGGCCCGTATTAGTGTTTTTTTTTTCAATTTTTAAATGCTTCTACTACCCAAACCAATCAAACTATTTCTCTAAAACCTAATTATTTGTAATATTTGGAACCTTTTCTACTGCCAACTTGAATTTGAGAGTTGTGGTGCTATTAACAGAGATCCTATGGGGGTCTGAAAACCCTATAAGGCAGAAATGGCCCATTTTTGCTTCTATGTTTATATCCCCAAATGACCGCGTGGGCATTTTATGGTCATGCTCAAATTTATACCAGACAAACACATACATTTATTCTTTCATTTCATGAAATAAAATCTTTGTTGATCAAACTCCTTCATTATAAATTTTATGTCTTTAAAATGTAACATTTTGGTAATTTTTAGCAAATAATCTCAAGTCCGTAATGTAGGTCAGAAAAAATTCAACAATGATTTATCATGAAAACAGTGAAAATAAGTAGGTACTATGCTTAGTGATCATAAACATTGAAATGCTGACACTGTTGACCATTAATTTATGTTCAAAATGATGCTTTCCCCTCTTCACCTCAGATGACCTTACAGGTCTTTCCTTGCCATCCTGTTGTGCTGATAGACACTCAATTTGTATATATGTACTTTTTGTTTGTTTATCGCCAGCAAAACAATAAACCGAACTGAACTCACCAATGATAAAGCACCCACCTGCAATCAACGAGCTATGGTGTGGAGATAAAATTGTAGGAAAATGATCTAGTCGTGTTCAAAAATTAAATTGTTTTCAGTTTGCACTATAATTCTGCATTATGTAAAATGCATAGCTCCAATCAGCTTATCTATCATCTATTGACTAAGAAACTTTGGAAGTAGTGTCAGAACATTTTCATAATCTTTTTGGTTAAGTTTGTATTTTCGAGCACTCAATCCGTAGGTTTTTAGAGAAATATTTTGATTGGTTTGTGTGGTAGAAGCATTTGAAAATTGAAAAAAATCACTTATACGGGCCAAAAAAACAGGATTTTGATAACCCACCTAACACTTATGCATCACAAGATGTTGTTTTTTGCTATTGAATTGTGTAGTATACGGTAGTTTATAATGAACTAGCACAGCAATTTTTAGTCTTCTACCACAATTACAATAAAAGTTATGGGGCTCTGAAATTGCTATTTGCTAGCCCTACCCCCAAGTCAAAAACGAGGGTAGCGCCCGAAATTCAAATGGCTGCCATATGGGAAAGCCGTTTAAGATATTGATCTGAAACTTAGGATTCTTTTGTTTGGTAGCCTCAGGCATAGTATGACAACTTTTCAGCAAAATCTGAGAGGTACCATAATTATACAAGATATCTTCATATTGGCTGTTTTGATATGGAATGACCCACTTTTTAGAGCAAAACCATGAAATATCCCAAAAATTAGAGCCAATTCAAAGAAACCGATGTTATTTTCGGATTCAGTGGCCAAAAATCGCCCAGAAACCGTTAAAATATCTTCGGCACTCGAAAAAAAGTTTTTTTTGTTGGCCAGTGTAATTGATCTCACAGCGGGAAGACCTCGTTGAAAATAGCGCGTCTAATTTAGCTGGTTTACTTAATATTGCCGTGAATAGTTACGTGATTATTCCAGCAGCGTAAGTTACTCTACGATCTACTTTGACATTTCCATACCGTATGTCAATGCCAATACTTAGAATTAAATGAACCATCGAATGGTAGTGTCGGAAATAAGCTATTCCACTTATACACGGGAGAAAGAAATATCACCGATTTTCAGCTCAGAAGTAGGGGTTCGACTTATACACGAGATCGGCCTATATTATACTCAAGTATATACGGTAGTGCAGGAGTGTATATTGATGAGTGTTTGAGATGTAGCCTATATATTTTCACAATATATACATTGTACAATTATACATCAATACAGTGCTTATTGAAGCAAAACACGGATGACAGTTTTAAAAAAATTATTTTTTCTTTAAACTGTATTCACGTAATTGTTCGTTGTGCTGTAGTTTAAACTCGATAAAGTTTGCTAAAATCGATTTCATGTTTGAAGTCACAAAAAATCTAACGGACGTTTGGATAACTTGTGAAATGAGAATAAACATTCCACCTCGCAATTCGCATTCGCTTTATCGCTACCACGCGTTTTAACTTTGAAGTTGCTCTTCACGCACGGGAAGATAAGCAGTGTGTGAGTGTGAGCGTGCGCTTCTCAGTAGGGTCATTCCAGCCCAACTCAACCAACATTAATAAAAGTTCCATGGGCACCGTCTCAGATTTTGCTCGAAATTGCACCAAATGTACCTCTATGGGAGCAATGAAAAATCCCCAAGTTTCACATGAAAATTCCAAGCAGCTTAGATTTTACGGCCGTTTAAACTTTAAGGGCCTCATCCCTTTTTCGTAACAGTGGACCGCCGCGTTCATTTTCAATGGTTTTTGAAGGCACATATCTTCATTTCTGTGCATGCAATGTGCCTGAAAATTGGTATTATGGATATTTCTGGGCTGCTCTTTCAGAATCATAACTGGACTAGGATGTGTAGATAAAAAGTTACAGGCATCTCAAAACTGGATTTTTGTTGTTCAAAATGTAAATTTTTCACATTTTGACCATCAGATGTGAGTCCCCCTCTTGGCCAACATCACCAAATTTGTGTAATTTAGGCAATAAGCATTGTGTAGAAGCAATAGAAGCAAAATGTCTCAAAACAAACATGAAATAATGGTTTTAAAGGCTACTGAAAATGGTCACCACTTAAAAAATACCCCTCGGACCCCTTTTCCGGGGGGGGGGGGGTAGATAACCATGTAGATGGTACCCCAGAGTGATGAAACTTTTACCACTTAAAGATACATGTCTTGGCTATGCCTGATATAAATTAGAAGATCTCAACTCAACTCCGAATAGCAAATAATCTGAAGTCCGTAATGTAGGTCAGAGAAAATTCAACAATAATTTATCATGAAGACAGTGAAAATAATTAGGTACTATGCTTACTGATCATAAACATTGGAATGCTGACATTGTTTACCATTAAATTATGTTCAAAATGATGCTTTCACCCCTTCTCACCCATGAAAAAGTACCCGCCTGCTATCAATAAGCTATGATGTAGAGATAAAATTTAGATAAAAAAGCATCATTTTGAACATATATGTATTAATTGTATACAGTGTCAGCATTCCAATGTTTATGATCAGTAAGCACAGTACCTAATTATTTTCACTGTCTTCATGATAAATTATTGTTGAATTTTTTCTGACCTACATTACGGACTTGAGATTATTTGCCAAAAATTACCAAAATGTTACATTTTAAAGACATAAAATTTATAGTGAAGGAGTTTGATAACCAAAGATTTTATTTCATGCAATGAAAGAATAAATGTATGTGTTTGTCTGGTATAACTTTCATTATGACCATAAAATGCCCACGTGGTCATTTGGGGCTCTAAACATAGGGGTAAAAAAGGGCCATTTCTGCCTGATATGGTTTTCAAACCCCCATAACATCTCTGTTAATGGCACCACAACTCCCAAATTCAAGTTGGCAGAAGAAAAGCTTCCCAATATTACAAACAATTAGGTTTTAGAGAAATATTTTGATTGGTTTGGGTAGCACAAGCATTTGAAAATTGAAAAAAGCACTTAAACGAGGCAAAAAAGCAGGATTTTGATGACCCACCTAACACTTATGCATCAAGAGATGTTGTTTTCTACTATTTAATTGTGTAGTATAGTTTATAATGAACTAGCACAGCAATTTTTAGTCTTCTACCACAATTACAATAAAAGTTATGGGGCTCTGAAAATGGCTGAAATTGCTATTTGCTGCCTCCCCCCCCAAGTCAAAAATGAGGATAGCGCCCGAAATTCAAATTGATCTAAAACTTAGGATTCTTTTGTTTGGTAGCCTAAAGCATAGTATGACAACTTTTCAGCAAAATCTGAGAGGTTTCATATACACGATATCTTCATATTGGCTGTTTTGATATGGAATGACCCTAAAAATGTACAGGCCGAGTACAGGAAAACTGCTTCTTTTCAATGGCTGAGTAATATAAGAAGGAGTTGAGTTGAGATCTTCTAATTTATATCAGGCATAGCCAAGACATGTATCTTTAAGTAGTGAAAGTTTCATCACTCTGGGGTACCATCTACATTCTACATGGTTATCTACCCCCGGAAAAGGGGTCCGAGGGGTATTTTTTAAGTGGTGACCATTTTCAGTAGCCTTTAAAACCATTATTTCATGTTTGTATCAAGACATTTTGCTTCTATTGCTTCTACACAATGCTTATTGCCTAAATTACACAAATTTGGTGATGTTGGCCAAGAGGGGGACTCACAGCTGATGGTCAAAATGTGAAAAATTTACATTTTGACCAAAAATCCAGTTTTGAGATGCCTGTAACTTTTTATCAACACATCCTAGTCCAATTATGACAACAGATTCTGAAAGAGCAGCCCAGAAATACCCATAATACCAATTTTCAGGCATATTGCATGCACAGAAATGAAGATATGTGCCTTCAAAAACCACTGAAAATGAACGCCGCAGTCCACTGTTACGAAAAAGGGATGAGGCCCTTAAAGTTTAAACGGCCGTAAAATCTAAGCTGCTTGGAATTTTCATCTGAAATTTGGGGATTTTTCATTGCTCCCATAGAGGTACATTTGGTGCAATTTTGAGCAAAATCTGAGACGGTACCCATGGAAGCACTGGTTGAGTTGGGCTGGAATGACCCAGTAGTAATTCACGTTCCAGAGAAAGCCATGCGATCAGCTGCTGTTTTGCGGGCAAGAGCAACCTAGGCTGTTTTTCGCTTTCGGCATTTTTTAAGCCGTTTAAATGATCTAAATCTTTTTCGCGAAGTATTTTATCTTTGAAACACCACTTGTATTTGCCATTTTTGTTGCCCCTCAATCATAAATTTACGGCGCGTATGCCGCCCAGACCCCTTGCTAAATTGTTTTGTTTTTTTCAATTGCGACTTTACACTGTCTGTTTCATTTTTTATTAAATCTTGCTAAAAATGTGTTTAAACCTTTATAAAAAAAATTAAACCAAAAAGGAGCCTAAATATCAAACTTCGTTTTTCCTATCGCCTGTCCCGACGCTATTTTCATTTTAAAACCAGTCTGTGAGAGAAAAATGGTCGGGACTGCTAATCTAAGCTATCGGAACCGAAATATTTTGATTTCATCTTGTAACTTGAAATGTTGCCCCACATTTTAATATCAAATCTACTTATAATTAGGTTGTGTAAAATTAAAAATAGCGTAGTTAGCACACATATCTAGGAAGGAACTACGAATGAACAATTTTGAACATGTTGTGGTTGAGTGTTTGAGGGTCACCTGCAAACATTGGAATATGTTTGTTTCTCGCAGATTTCATTTTCTACCCAATTTGAAGAAAGAACCAAACTTTGAAGAAATGTTTTATAAAGGTATGAAATAAATAAAGAAACCATTGCGGTGGGCAATGCTACAATAAGCTTTTTTTTTATATAATTTTAGATTTTATTTATTGCTTTATTTTCTATATACTGTAATTCATTGCTGCTGCAGTTTAGTTTGACTCAAGGAAGAGAATATTATTCATGCTATAACTTTCATTTGAAAATCGAACAAGGAAAGTGCTATATCCCAGGCTTCTAAGCTCTTTTATTTTTCCGGGAACCAAGCAGGGGCCAAATTTTCACGTCCGACAGCCAAAATGAAAAAATCGTGTTTTCATAAATCTTTTAATTAATATCGGTTTTTGCTTTCATTCAGGTAAGAATAACGTAAACAAGGCTCTAAAACAGGGGTGTGCAACGTGCGACCCATGGGCCAAATGCGACCCGCGAAGAAAAATTGTGAGGCTCGCGAAGATGTGCCAATTTTGAATTGTGTGCGGCCTGCGAAACGTGTTTATAATTTAGTTTAGTCTGGTACGTGTGAACAATTTATTGTGGAGTGGATTACTGTAGATTTCGAACTTTCTGTTAATCATTTTAAAACTCCCACTGGCCACCACCAATCCATTGTATTTAATTATTTGGAACGTAAAATGTATGGTCATAAAAGGCATTATGAACTAATTACGACTTTGGAAAGCTCACGTACGGACAGGAAATCTTTTCAACTTTCCAACTTTGAGAGACTATGAAATGCATCCTGAGAAGAAAACTGATGTTGCAGACTAACTTAAAAAGTGAATTTTTGGCTCGTTTCAAGGACTTCAATGACATAAAATCTCCTGAACATTTGTTTGGTATAATCGCTTCGCCATTCAACACAGACATTGACAAGGCACCAGCTGATATCCAACTTGAACTGATTGATCTTTAAATCCGTTTTGGATTTGAAAGTAAAGTATTTAGAAATGAATCTTGGCGATTTTTATCGAAAACATCTCAACTAAGATGACTTTCCACATTTCAAAAAAATCCATGGCTTCAAAAATGGATCTTTTAGGCTCAACGTGTTTGTGCGAATAATTTTTCTCTAAAATGGGCGTCATGAAATCTCCTTATCAATCTGTTCTGACAAACGAACATTTTAAAAACAGACATCGAATTGCGAGCACTTCCATTAAAGTAAATTTGGAAAAAGTTGTCGGGAAAAGAAGCCAGCTGCAAATTTCTCACTGAACTCGTTTAAAGTCGGTGTGACAATAAATTTGAATAGCATTTTTCTTCAGAAATTTGTGCGTCTTAACTTATTATTTCTGCAAGGAGATAACCCCTAATAATGCCATAAAAATAACATGAATAACAAAAAAACTACTTTTTGTGCCTGCAAGCCGCAAGTACTAGAAATCATATGTTAAATAAACGTGCGGCCCGCGGTTTCACCCAGTTGTTAATATCTGGCGTTCCTGTAATAAAGGTTGCACACCCCTGCTCTAAAACATTACTACACTTGTAAAATGCACTGCTTCTCAAATAAGTGTAAAGAGTCAATCCTCGAATTTTTACAGATCGATACTCAGACTTATTGCAAAACTTTTATCAGTAATATTTACCGTCGGCGTGTGAGAGACTTTGACTTTGTTTTATTTGTGAAAAAAGTGTTGGCTTGCGGAAGCCGGCAAACAAACATGGCCTACCGGTACCGGTGCGATAGTTTTTGGAAGCCATTTAACGACTTCTCCGTGGCCGTTGGGAGAAAGGCCTGATATCCCATCCTTGCATATTAGATATGGTATACACTCTACACACAGTCATTTGAAGTTTTATTGTTATTCTGAAAATAATTAATAAATCATTAAATTGCATCAGTTGGAATCTACACAACAATAGCAATAACAGTTAAACAATTGGATAAATTCGGTAAATGTGGATACATTTTGTTTGGAAAATTTCATATGCAATACTTATTTTACTTGACAAATTCAATACCGATGAGGACAATGAATGAAAGAGTGGGAACATTTTCGAAAGCAAACTATCAACGATGACCTGGTTGAATGTTGATGGTGACGATTGCGTTATAGACCAAGCTAAAGTTTGATTTTTTTCTATAAAAAGTTAACTTACATAATCCAAAAACCCTCTTTAGGTATTTCTTTAATCAACTCATTACACCTTGCACTTAATATTCTTGTAATTTGCGGATTACAAATAAATCAAAATTGCAAAAAGTTAAGGTTTGAATAAAATTTTGTGTTTTTAATTTAAATCACATAACATTGCTTACACATCTATTATGCATATATAATACCTTATGATTAAATGGACACAATGGGTCGAATTAGTGTTGCATCACATTCAATAAGCTCAGGTTTGAACATTGAAACGTTTACGGTGTTTGAAGACCTTACTAGTCACAGCTCATAGCTGCCACTGTTCTTGCAGATTACTTGGTGGGCATGATTTGCTGCAGCAAAATGACATTTGCAAATATTTCAAAAGCGATAATTTGAATTATTGTTTGTCTTCAGCAAGGATGAAAGTGGACCAGTTAGAAATGCAATTTGCCAACCTCCATCTATTCACTGACCTTGCCAATGAAGTTACTGCAGATGAAATATTTTGTGAAATAAAAGTGTGCATTGAAAAATGTTTGCACAATAAACAACCAGGTATTGTATAGCGTAGTTTTCGAGGTATAATTAATAATTATATTAGTCTCGAAAATAAAGGCTTGGTCAGCAGCTATTGAGTAAATTTGATATGGAAATCAGACATAACAAAAAAAATTGACAATATAATTTATTCGAGCAACATTTGAAAATGCCTTGGCCTATGGTGCTGAAAGTTAGGCTCCAACAGAAGTATCAGAGATCGTCTCTATGGCTGCTATACCAGACTTCTGAAAACACCACTCAACGTTAGCTGGAAGCAGCATTTCACCAATAAAGCTTTTACAGTGGCCTGCCGCCACCTTTCACTAATATGATCAGACACGAAAATGCAGTTAGCAGATCACTGCTTTAAGTCAACAAGAAATTTTTAATCTTTTTTGGGAACCAAATTATGGCGGAGAGAAAGGTGAAAACTTAAATCCAATCAAGCAACTTATTTTAGAACCGTAAAAGTTTAAAACTTTTTGCAGCATTCGTATTTTTCACAAATTGTTTACAAAAAACAAATAAAAAACGCCTAGTCATAATACAAATACGCTTAGAAGGAGCCGTTGCAACGTTGTCTATCGTCGTCGAACTACGAATATCGAACCTGTTGTATTATGATTGCAGACCAGCTGTCCCATCTGGTTGAGGCTCTCTTTGCTGTTTCTAACGCAACTTGTAATGTTCTTGATACTGGAATACATTATTACGTTCAAAATTATGCTTCAAAGATGTATTATGCAGGTAGGTTTTGGCAGATTTTGTTTGGTTACGTTGCATCATGTCTTCAAGCCTTAAAACTCGTGTTTTTTCCCGGCAGCCATCGTGGCCTACCGAAAGCTCCTTCTCGGCGTCCAAATCTGCGTGCTTGGAGGCAAAAATACAAATAACGATAACACAAGTAAATAGAATTAAACTTGCAACAGTGCTAAAATGATCTCTTAGTGTTGTTAAAGTCTGGGCGACGTCCTGCTATAGAATCGTTGTACCACGCAATAACTGCTTTATCGGGATTGTAATCCGGTATTGTGGAACCATCCAACGACACTAAATTGTTTCAACTGCTCGCTGCTCGGTAAATTGTTTCAACTGCATACCGTCTTTCATAAAACCTGACCATTTATACCATTATGATGTCACCATTGAGGGTGTGAACTGTGAAGTGAAGTCACTAACCCACAGCGGGAACATTTCTCAACCATGAAGACACGTGTTTTCCCTCGGATGTCAACTCACCTAGTTCTCTTTTTTAACAACGATTCAATGTCCGACAACATTGAATCGACATAAAAACTAAAAACGACAATATTGCCAGCCGATGTAAATTAACACTTTGGTTTAATACTTTGTTGAAATAAACGTCGGGAATTACAAACAAGACTGGTGATCGCAGCTGGATATTTTCCACACAATAGCAAATGTTCCCGCACAATGTAACAGTGGTGATTATGACGCGCTGAGAATTCTGCGTCACTCTTTGATACTAGATATTTTCCACAGTTAATCCACGATCATTCTGTTACGAAATTAAATAATTAGCTAGAAGAAACCGGCGGCCAAATTGGCCGACTGAGGAGGTAGCACCGGCGGTCATTCAAGTACTACTTAGCGGCCATGTCCGGCGGCTGCGTTAAGATTTGTGTCTTTTTAGAGCACTATTTTTAATTTTTTTAACGTCCAGAATTATTGCTTTCTGCAGATCGGTTCTCCTTACACAATTGTGGAAACCAGAGTTTGCTTGGGTGGTTTCATTGTTACGTCATCGCTAACAATTTGTTACTTGATGTGACAAAAGGAATTTCGAAAGTTTGTGCCACTTTACCTCATCTCAAGGTACGTTTTTTTTTTGTCGTGTGATTTTTTTGCTGACTTGGTTAAATGCAGGGCGCCATAGAATCATGTCACACTCTGATGACGTAGCCGACTATTTCTCCCTCATTCGACTTTGTAGTTGCCACAAAATGACTTCACACCCGGTACATTCGACACTGTGTTTCAGGCTCATCACAGCAATGGTATGCCTGTTCTTGAACCTGGTAACCTCCTCACCAAAACGTCTTGCCGCGTTATACATGATGCAGCACTCATTGCCAGGAATATGTTCAAAAACACTGTTGCAGGTAAGAGAAAAAAACGATTGAAACACTTTACTTGTATTTGGTTAAAAGAGTTAAGAAGTTGTTGACCAATGTTAATGGCAAATAGTATAATCGACTGATTATGATCCAACCCTTTCTCGACTGTTCCAAGAACCATGTCCAGATGTACATGTTCATTCAAGAATAGTGAAATATTATGCTCAATCTGCCAAGAAAGGAAGAATATCGATAGTTCATCTAATTAACTAATTATCTTCCTCAGAGACTTCCGATTGGCAGCGCGTCTTGTCCATCGTCCCGTCGCCTTGTCCTTGCTTTGATCAGTTAGTGACTTTATGCCGGTCCTTGTTGCCTGCTGATGATGAGTTTTGGAACATCATCACGTCAATAGTTAATTCCGTTATCCAAGTCTCCTCACAACGAGACACAACCAACATGGCCTACTTCTCCGAGATCAAGTGCAGTGACATCCAGGAGGCGTTGTCTTTCTGCTGGTGGTGGATGCAGACATTGGTGTGTTTAATGGTTTGATTGTTTTAGCGGTAGAAGCGCTCACGCCGCGATCCCTGTAAACACACTACACAGTAGTAGCTGCGAAATCTTTCTTTAAAAAGGTGCTTCTACCGAGTAACACATTCTACTGAAGAACATTGAATCGACTACGAACCGGTGTTGGTCGTTCTAAATCTGCAATGTTAAGTGGGACTACAACACGGGCCCAGTTACATGTATCTGTGGTAACAAGTCGCTAACAGCAGACCATCTCTCTGTGTGCATTAGCTTGCCACCCAGTGCAGCAAGTGGGACCTTTCAATATATAACTCCGCCGTAAAAGAATGTGTCAATTTGTGGTGTATAAATTAAATTTAGAAGACTCGATAGAACAAGTAGAACTGTTTTATTCATTCAATTTTTCTTCGTTGTTTCTTCCTAAACACTGGGACTGTGTTTAGGAACATACTATTTTCTAACAGGGACCCAGTGGGCAGTGTCTACACTTGGCTAACATGACTACAAATGGTCTTGTGGTTGGACAATTCACCGCAAGTTTCACTTGCATCAAACTACCTTTCTATAGTTACATTTAAGGCTTTAAGGCGTTCAATAACTGTTGGGGAGTGTTAGCAGTTGATAAAAAAGAGCTTTTGTAGCAGAGGCCAGACAAAGTAAATAACTGTGCGTTTTTTATTTAATATGATAAAATTCTCGAAGCAGTGTTTTCCCAGTAAGCAAGTCAGTCGTCGTTTACAGTGTTTTGGTGGCTGGGTTAGTGCTGGTGGACCTCACATTTTAAAAAATTCTTCGACTGGTTCAACGTTTTGTTTCTGCTTTGTGTTTCATTCAATAGTGACGTCAGCGTCAACAACTCAAGCCAAGCACTACGGCCATGCAAATGTTGGTACTTTATCATTGCAGCCTTTGAACGGTGAGGTTTTGTGCTGCCACAACTTGATCAGCCGGTTGGTTCGTCTCTCCGTGTCGCATTGCGCCAATGTCGAGTCTGTGTTTACCCTCCACTTGATGTGCTACAGAACAGCACTGATTTCATTGCAGTCAAAGACGGGTAACCGGGAATTGAAGCCATCCGAACTTGCTTCGTTTAATTTGTTATGGAGATGCGTCAGTCAGCGGTTGTCTGCTGTTCCAGCCAAAGAAAAATCTGAAGGTAAAATTGACGGGATCTTGTGGTCCCGTCATTGTTGTTATCTTTAACCTTTCGCTGATGGAGGCAGGCCCGATTGCACATATTTTGTTGACGATGATTTACACATTGTTCGTCTCTCGTATTGTCGCTAAATATCGGGGCAGCTGTCGGTTAGTCACTGCCTGGTGTCATCGCCAATTTAGACAAGGCCTTCCATACCATGGATTGGAGAGGTCTGTACAGCAGGCAATCCTTGATTATGTGGGCTGCCGTCTGCATCTCACCTGCAGCTAATTTATTGTTTTTTTTATCTTATGACTTACGTTGTGAGTTCATCTGTTTCGGTTCACATACTTGTGTAGGTTTGTGTTCTATTATTACGTTTGCCTGAACTGCTGAGTGTGAACACAACGCAAAGTTGTGTTGGGATAATCAACTCCTAACCGGCTATCAGTATTAACAGCATCTGATAGCTCAACAGATAGTTTCACAATAAAAGAAATGCCAAGATAGGTCAATGATGGTTTAACGTATGCACTGAGCAGCGTATTTCTTGAGTGACCCTTCATTGAGCGGCATCGTAGTGGAGGGAACATGGGGAAATTTTTCAGTCTCGTTGAGTGGGCCTGAAGAATCTAATCAGCTAATTTTGTTTAGGAACCAAGCAATGCTCCGTGAAAGGTGCTTCAACCCGCGATTGGTTGGATGAGTGCAAACATGTGCAAGGTTTTGTTTCTACAAAAAGACTTGATGATCGAGGAGACAGCTTCAAATTATTTTTATCTGTCATGGATATTTTGCTGAGGAGCAATGGAGGGAGGGTGTGGATCCAATTGAAAGACCGGTCAGTTCCTTCCGATATTGTTCATTGCATGCAAAACTATTAATTTGCGATTCGCACGATGATGAAACTTTATTCAAGTGTAATGTTTGATGGTTTATTCTTTATAAGTCATTCGCCAACCCTGCGCTGAAGAGGAATAAACTGTTTTGTGATTTGCAGGTTTTTTCTGCGGCTCCAAGCAAACACAATGAAATCGGCCACTGAGCTCGGTATTCAAAGATTCTTCCTAATCTCTTTCATCATTTTGAGGTTGTGTCCTTTGTCAGCGTTGGAGGTCACCATGAAGGAATGTCTCTCAGTTCTGGAGCATTGCATAATTGAAAGATCCCATTTACGCAGGAAAGAGTATGTTTTAGCAGGTACAGGCGTAGCTCGTTCTATTAAACAATACCGTTGTAATGTGATTGATAGTGTATTCACTATTCATACGAGTTTCTATTACGCTTTACAAAAGTCACCGATGAGATGCCACTCTGATGTGCACACTACAGTGGCAGTGGTCATAAAGTTTCATGATGGCCCTGCGGCCTGCACTCTTCACTTCAGTGTCCGGCTCTCATCTTGACCGCAACTTCATGTTTCAAAGGTCTGTACGGCCACATGTGCATCTGCAACGAACGGAGAGCTCTATTCAAACCAGCTGCTATCAAAGCAAGGACAATATTCCAAAGCATTTGTAGGTTTGTAGTGTGGGGTCTCATCTGTTTTCGTTTCTTCATGAAAATGTTACATAACTTGCCTCATGACATCACAGTTTTAAAACCCAACAAGCCATAACTGTCGTCTAGCCTAACTCTATTTCAAACTGATTTAAACTTATTTTTCTGTCTGCTCACTACTATACCAGTTAGTTACAGTAGATTTCTAAACGAAATTTTCATTAAGTTTATTAGTCGAATAATTGTCTTCCTAAGACTACCTCATTATGTAGGATGCACAAAAGCAAACGTTTGTTTTCTGCAGAATGGATTATTTCCCACCAGCTACTTTGACAGTGTGTTGTATGTTTTTCAGCTTGCTTTGTGACAAGAATGTCAAGATAGACCATTGGAATGAAGCCTACCAGGTTTTCCTTCAATACCTCAACTCCTTTGCTTCTCTCTTGGCGCTATCAAGACGTTTTTCCCCTGACCAGGTACGATGCGTCGTGAATGATCTGTGTTCCGGTCACTTTGTGCAGTTCATGTTTGGTGGAAATCATTTACTTTTCTTTACACAGGCCATCCTGCTTCCTCCAAACTGCTTGAAGGACGGCTTGAACAGCTTACGGCTGACTGAAGCAAATGACATTCTTGAATTTCTCCAACTTCTGCTTTCATATTTAAGGTAAGTTGCATCTGGCAAGACCATGTGTAATGAATTTGTCCACACAACTTTATATTTTTTTCTTTCGAAAACCCAATACAGGTTATGACAAATCAAGACTAGAAGGTGGCTTGTCTCTTGTAGGTTTTGTTAAAATCCGCACTACGTCACGTAACTGCAAATCAACGAATTACCACAGTAACTGTTTTCTTTGCTTTATTTGTAATTCTTGGTTTAGCTTGTAGTGCCACATGGAAGTCCACCAAACGTCTTCTGTCGCTTTTTCTTGCAGCTCTTACGTTGATTCTGCTTGCGAGAAAGCGTTCGTGGATTTCTGCTGGTCAGTCACTGACCAGGTGCTAGCTTGGCTCAAGAAGCTGGTGATTGGTTGTCCTTTTGAACGTCATAGTCAAGTTTGTGACGTTGTGTACGATCTAACAAAGCTGTGGATGTCATTGTAAGTTAGAAGTGTGAACTAACCTGTGTGGAGTATTATTGTTGTTTGAGATAAAACTTATCGAACTGAGAAAGCCTCTTTTTCTTTTTTTGGTGTGTGTTTACTTTGACGTTCTCTGCATGTTCGCTCCAGCAATGAAAAATTGAATTGGCATAACCAATAAAATCCTTATGGAATCAATCTGTCCGGTCGCAGTTAGTTTAGTGTGGCCAGATAGAATTTTTTTCTCGATTTGGGATAACTCCAAAAAAAGCAGAAAAGGAAGTTTGGATCTTCAGTCGTAAACCCCCCCGCAATGAATGGTCATATGAGCAAATACACAATCTATTTTTGCTACCTTTCTTTTATGTTTGCAGAGAGCGCGCGTACCCATCCGATCGGCGGATGTTTGCGGAGTTGTGGACGTATTTTTCCTGTGACGTTCATATCGCGGTGACGTTGAGATGCGATTTCATGAGTAGGTCTATGAATGAGCCTATCATGCTTTCCTCTTTCAACCGCCAACCTTTAGTTTCTAATCTTAAATCGAAATCAATTCCTTCCATGTCCGACACCGCCATTCAGGGATGGATAAAATGTTCCTCCGTTCTCTCTAATGAGGATCGGTCTCTGTCATCACTCACAAGGTAAAAGACACTGTGACGTGACAATATGCTGTGTTGGTGAAGAGAATAGCACCATGGTACGGGTGTAGCTCCTTTGTCCATTTTGACACAATCGGTTGCTAATTTGTATGTATGTAGAGGTGAGCGGTGTTTGTCAACAACCAGCATAAGCCGGTTTGACTCCCGGCTTCAGCTGGTTATTGAAAAACACCGCTCACCTCTACTCACTACTCAGGGTATAATAAATTGGGTGGGCGTAGTTGCTGAAGTAAGGCAGCCCAGAGAAAGGAATTGGCCTCCCTACTTTCTTTAGTGCCGAAGATTTAGTGTAATAAGAACCTTATCTTCTCATCCCCCGATGCTTGAATCAAGTATGGGACTCACTGTAAATTCAGTTTTTCGGAGTCACCGAGGGTGACCGGATTTCTCAACGTGCTGCAATCGCCTCCACATCGACCTGTCCTATACGTCATGTTGTTAATTTTAAAACAATGTTTTTCCTGTCCAGCGCAATGGGACGACTCGACGCCATCCAAACAGTTTCAACCGGCCAACTTTCAGAGTTCACGTTTCGAACGTTTCTTCATTCTCTCGCTGACAAGCATCACAGGTCAAAGGTGACAATAATCATATTTTATTTTGCGCCCATTGCGACAACATACGGTGACATTGCGACAACATAAGTTGCGATGCGATGACAGTAGCAACACAACATATAACAGGAAGCAGCGAAGAGTCGTGTGGTCATCGAGTCAGCTGCTTCCATTTTCCTGGTATGCTATTCATTCAGTGTCTTGCCCAAACCCAGCGCATGCTCTAGAGCGGTGTCGAACAGACATTCATTCGAGCGTCCAGCAGACGTTTTCACAACTGAGCCAAGCAGCCCACACAGTCGGTGAGATGTTCGACCGTTCTGTGAAGTGTAAAACATATTTCCAAACATTGTAGCCATCCACAAACCGGATATTTCTTCAGTGGCACCTTCTGTTGTCAATATTACAATCTTTTATGAGTTTTTTTAAACGCAAGCTAGGAGCATCTCCATGAAAATCAAATAATTTTCCTTTGTCATTAACCCACCAAGGAGAAACCCCACCTATAGTATGTTATGAGCATTTCAAAGTGCAGAGAAAGATATGGAACCTGTTAATATGTTTCTACGTGCATTATTTTGTATTAAATGAAATGATGTCAAACATTCACTTAACCACTCCATCTTGTAGAGAGGTTAAACACTGGTTTTATTTCACTGTAGAATTTTCTGGAAAAGATATCTTGGGTGAGCAAAGCCAACCTGTGGTTCCCTCCTGCCGTTGACGCCATGTTGCGGGCTGCAAATGATGCTCGGCTTATCCCCCATGTCTACGCTTCCTTGGGAACCATATTGGAATGCTGTGGTCCTTTGCTCCATTCAGTAAGATACCATGTGGTTCATTGTGCAGTAGGTAACTAGGTATAGTTCAAACTTATTCTTGATGCTACATTATGCACCTAACAAAATGTAAAGTTGGTTGGTTTTGCTTTACCAATCCTGTAGCTTGCTGGTAATATTTTTGTCATTGATATTGTGAAGATCGCAACTTCGCACTCATGCTGGCACCTTTGATGTCATCGGTTGTTCGATCGGACCTTCAATACTTTGAGTTGCCGTTACATGAAGCAAAACAAGCATTGTGAATGTTTTCATTGCGTTCCAGGGAAAGCCATCCTTCGTTTCAAGGGTTTTGGAAGGTTTTGTGATTGACATTTCTAGAATGAAATACTCGGAAGCAGCTCTGGCAGCCCTGCACAATCATCTGCATCAAGTAAGTTGCCGGCTCGGATCTTGTGAGAGCGAGTGGGCTGCGAGGATAATCCACTGTAAAATATTCAATCTTAATCATAATGTCAAATGTTGTTGATATCGATTACTTTATGTCTTCTGCAGGTCATGGTTGGTTGCGTTCGCATTGGTTCAAAGAATATTTTCATTGGAGGAGTCCTAAAGCAAATTGTCAAAACTTATTTAACAAGGTTAGTTTTACTTGGACCTTTGTAAAGTAATTGCGTTCAACCTGCGTCCAGTAAATTGAAATGAAAAATGTAGGCCTGCAGCTTTTGCAAGTAAAGCTCTCATTCCAATAACTTTGTAGTCTACTTACTAGGCTTCACGACATCATGCGAAGAGCGCAAAGTTCTTCCAATTACGTCTGTGGAACAACTCAATCTGCCTTTTTTCATTTTGCTGCAAAGATATTCATTCTTCATTGTGTGTAGAAAGAGGAATATCAACTTTTTTGTTTTTACTAGCTGGCCATGCATAGAAAGCAATGGGCAACAGCACCCCTTCCTTCGTGTGTTGATGGCACCTAGTAGCGAATCCACCATATTGGAACTACTCTATTACGTCCTGGACACGGGCATACAGACTCACCGCCTCGTAACGGTAAGTGGGCCAGTTGAAGCAGCGCACAGGGAAGCACTTTGTATTTTTATATTCAACATAATTTGGAACATTCTTACATTGAGGATTATTTAACACTTGTTTTGTATTTGCAATAAGCGAAACTTATTTAACACGGAGCCATACCTTCCAGGCTGTTGAAATTGTGTACGAGTGGTTCTGCTGCAAATCTAAGGAAGACCTTCCCAACAACCTTCCTAACTTCGCAACCGTGCTTGACAAGATCCGACCTCAGCTGCGATTCAACCAGGCATTGCTAGGGAAGGTTGATGAAATGCTAAGAACGTTTAAAAGTGCGACTGTCACCTAGTTTTCAACGCGCGACTTTGTTTTATAAAGTTTTTCATTTTTATTGCTCTGTTACGGCAGAAGACGCCATTTTCGGTTGCGTTTTATGCCATGAAATAAAATCTATTACTGGTACTGTGATGATCAGAAACAAAAACAAACTGAACTATAGTAGAGTTGGATTAATTACACAATTTTCATTTTAATTACATTATCATTTTTTTTTAATTTCATTCAATTACATTGTTCCGAAGTTTTCAAATTACACAATTTCAATTACTTTCAAATGTGATCAAATCATTAATATCCCGATCGAACGAACATGGAAGGCGCCATATTGGAGTTTCAGTCTTGTTTGTGATCATTAGTGGTGCATATCGTCAGACTAATAAAATAATGGCGTAACTCATTTTTTCTTGTTTTGAGATAATCGAAAAAAACTGTCTACACGGTTGTTTTTATCATATTTATTGTACAGTTAAACGAAAATAGCATGTCGACACAAGTGCAATGAGCATGTATAGCCTACTTTGATTTGCTTCATTTTGCATCCCATAATGGGCTGGCATGACTTAGGCCATTTTCTGAATGCACTGACATGACTTAGGCCATTTGATATTTTGACTTTATCAATATGAGTTTTTTAACGGTGACATAATAACAGTGATAATACGACTAGAATTAACAGGCAAATCCCTAATAGCAACTCCAATCTAACGATAGGAGTTATGTTTCATGCTAGACTGCATATTTTGCCCAAAAACAGTTCACAGTTGGCAAGACAAGCTGAATAAATTATCAGTAATGAGGCAAATTATCAAAAAAGGAGTGGCACAATGTTGGCATAACATGTTTCATAGATTGGAGATCATTGTATTTCCTCAATTTGATTGGAAGATGGCTTGAAAAAATAGAAATTCATGTAGTGTCGTCTAAGTTTGTTTGTGACCGCTGTGGCAGATCCTCCCATTGTGCAGCCTCACATAATGGGACCTTGTACAATGCCTTTTCACTGCTTTCATGATTTCGGCCTCTAAGATCATGAACAGTGTGATCTCCAGCTTTCTTTCCAGGCCTAATACTCAACAAGCATCATCCATCGATTTTCATAAAATCACTGTGTTGCATCCTCTGTACATTGTTGGGATGCGGTCTGATCCTGGCATTCTGGCTGATAATTTCGTAATCTCTCGTCGTAAAAATGTTGTTTACCAATTTTTGCTCGATAATACTGTGCATGCTATCGCACTCCATTTGAGCGAGACCAGCCACGAGGTCCTTCTGAGTAGTAGTGATGTCATGCTTCCATGCAAGGGCACAGTAGGCACCAGAGACATTAGAGTTTCTATTTTGATATCCACACCCATCACTCCAAATAACTATCTCCTCCAGACCGGGGCTTCCACAAATTACCCATCTGAAATGATTAAACTGCAAGAAAGCGAATACTTCACAGCGAAAATCACTTTCTGTTTCATTCCAAATAGAGCAATAAGCATCTTTTGATTCAAGATTGAATAGTGTAAAATTGTGTACCTGCAGCTTGGTTTTATAGTAGGCTACATAAATAGGCCTTAGTTTTACTGCCTTAGTTTTAGGACAGAGAAGTACAGCCTGTAAATCCATTGACCATACGGATTTTACTGTGCTAGCGGACTCTTTGTCTTCGTCTTCTCATCTCAAGCTTCAACTTGATATGGTCATCGTATTGTTCCTTGGTAATAATACTGTAGGCTATTTGAATGAAACACACACGTCGCACTGACCCTTACGTGGTATGAACAGAGCACCCGGCAGCCCGTTGCAACCAGTTCCCCTGAAGCTGCACGTTTCGATGTTATTGGGCCGCAGTGGACATGGATCTGGCCAAGAGTGTGTGCGTGGCCCTCGCGTAGTTACGACCACCGTAAATAAACATACAAGCAAATGGCCTAAATTGTTTCAATTTGGACCTGGACCAAACAAAGCTCAATGGCGATGATATCACGGGTAACGGGGACACTGGACAGGCTTGGTAGAGTTGGAAGCCTCCAGCCTGGTTTCACATATTGGCGGCGGATATATAATGATCGTCTCTCAGTGCCTTTTGCCCACGTCTTTTCCATCACAGACTGGGCCTCCAAAGCCACATACGACATCACCATCCAAACTCAATTTGAAGATCAACCAATGCTCGGACACGAGCTGGAGCCGACGGAGAAGTTCTCATTATGAAATACTTTCCTAAAAAAGGCTGTGCTCAATGGTAGTATTCCTGATGATTCAGCAAGCTCTTTAGATTGTGGATAAGAACTTCAGCTGCATGGAGGTATGGGCCCAGGAATGGAACGAGCTGCCACATATCCCTCCCCAGTTTTCAGTTATACCAGCACTCTCCATCCCTCCTGGAGCAGACCTCTCAAGAAAGGCATGGGTCACATTGAACAGGATCAGATGTGACGTTGGCTGCACTGGAGCTAACCTGCTTAAGTGGGGGTTGCATAATACGCCGATATGTGTCTGCGGAGCGGTAGAACAAACAATGCAACACATACTCCACGAATGTCCCATTTTGCGGCCCCCAAGTGAAATCATTGGTATTCGACAACTGGACGCAACTACCGTATCATGGCTGCACGATAAGGCATTGCCAGTCTAAGCTACTACAAGTCAAACGAGAGAAGAAGCAAGCTCTTTGTATTGCCGATGAAGTTGGGTTATGGTATAGTTCCAGGGTACAAGAATTTCTTCTTTCTGTACATTGTGACCTTTCTACAGTAGGCTAATGGGAATCTACAGTAGGCAAGTCATTTAGAAATTTCGCCAAAAAGTGATTTTCCTCTTTTCCCACTTTGGCACATTTAAGCTACCTAGACATAAAAGTCAATTCAAACGTTTTAAAATCTATGTTTTCCTATGTTCTCCTTCCTCCATCTGTGAAACTCAAGAATGATGGCGAAGAACTCAGCAACGAGCTTATGAAGTCGCTAAGTGTGATATTAAGCTGAGAATTAATTAGGTACCGTATCCAACAATGACTTGCTGCAAAAACCTGCCATGGGTGCGAGAAGACTCCGAGAAACGGCGCATTGAGAAGATCTGACCTGTATCACAGTGTGAGTTGATAAGTCGCACTACCAGAGTGCTAGGAAAATGAAGCTTCTCAAAGGAACAGAGGGAAAACAGATAGATTTAAGTAGGGTGGTTACTTGAAAATGGCCAAGATTACGATACCTAGAATAGAAAAAACATAATTATTTTGTGCTAAAGTAGCCTAATCGTCTTGACTTGTGATAAAGTGGAAGCTCAATTTAGATCGTCGTCTTCTGACCATCTGCTCTGTTGGAGGAAAGCTTTACTTCCAGCAAACGTTTAAAAAGATTTGTAAAATGGCCTAAGTCATGCGTTTGAGTTAGGCCATGTGACATTTTTACGAAAATACCACTTTCCCTTTAACGTAGGTCTTAGAAAATTATGTGGCAGATGCGCTACATTTTAGGGACCTACAAAACACTAATATCTCAATTTCGCCAAAAAGTGAGTTAGCCTACGCCATTATTTTATTACGGTAGTCTGACGATATTATCTATATGTCTTGAGCGGGAATCGAACTTCCAACTTGATGAGAATTGTGAACGTTTCCGACTTGGTTGGAAATCGAACCTTCGTCGAGATTGTACTACGGTGTGCAGTATGTCGTTCCGAACCAAGTCGGAAACGTTCACAATTTCCATCAAGTTAGAAGTTTGATCCCCGCTCAAGACACATAGGTATTGTGTGTGCATCACTGATGATCTTAAACAAGGTTGAAACTCGAGTATGGCGTTTTCCATGTTCGTTCGATCGGGGCCTTAGTGATTTTACAAATCCCCACATCCCTTTAAATGCTTCAATATTGATGTTTATCGATAATTTTTTACAGTTTGATTTTATCAAAACAAGCAGAATTGCATTTGATAAAGATTAGCTTGCAATGTAGAAGTCCAACTAACGGCTCAACAAGAGTGCTGATAGCATGCGTGCAACTTACCAAATGTATGGTAGCCTAATATTGTAATTTGGACCAAAAATTTTTGAAATTACAATTACAGAACAACAAAAAGTTTCGATTACATGAACATGTCTTAATTAATTGCATTCAATTACAATTGCAGGGGAGAGTGGGGTTAGTCGGAAAGATTTTTTTTAAAGTGAAATTTAAAACAATTGGTGCATAACCTGACAACTTGAAGCGGCTTAAATTATCCCCTATGGTGTCCTCTATCATACAACTAAAAATAATTATTCAGTCAATTTAACTTTTAATGCAAATTTAAAACAAACAAACTGTCACAGTTTCTTTCTATCTCTTACCAGGAAAGAGACTTGGAAAGGTTCAATGACGTAGTTTAATGGGATATTACCGAAAGGCAGTCAATTAAATGTCAAATAGTTCTACTGGTGAAATGATAATGAAAATTCTTGAAGGACTTTAACGAACGGCTTCTCAAATAACTCTAATTTCGATCACAATTTATATCAGCACCAATTCTCATCTACTTGTATTCAATTACTTCGACTCTCAATCAACAATAATCTCTGCTTCTATTACCCACTGCCACAACAACAATCTACAACTCATAACACAACTCTCATAATAATAATACGCAAATTGCACCACTATTTATAGCAGGTTGTTTGGTCTAGTAACATCGAGAAGGTTACGTAATGTTACATCATAACAAACAACATCTGGCAATTGTGAAAAATAAAAGAACATTCCAGATTCGCACGTCAACAAAATGTTTCGCAATCAAAGATTTCCTAGTAAACATCCTTATGATGTCACAACACCCGATATTTGGCAATTGTGAAAAACAACAGAATATTCCAGGTTTGCATGTTACAGAAGATTCTGGAAATACGTTACATAATAAAGATTTCGCAATCAAAACAGCACGTTCGGTCAAGATACAAAGCAGCCCGTCGCAAGGCCTTGCACATTGATTGTGACATACGCCCTATAGAATATTGTTGCAAACAGTATAACAACACAATCACCAAAAAGAACGCACTGCAAAACAATCAATTACTCAATAAAACAGTTCTCATAAGTTATCTCCAACGACTTATTAGTCCATCGTTGCATGATCTACTAACGACAGCGTTTCTCAAAACAATAATTATCACGTTTACTGCGAAAGTTTCCACTGTCCTCAATATCTTCAGTGCACCGGCGAGCGAGATGACCCATCTTCTTGCATCGGAAACACGTCCTCTCCTTGCCCAGATGACCTTCTCTGTGATATATATTCTAAAAGTGTCATCGACGCAAAAGACCTTTCTTAAAACGCCAAAAATTTTACTTCGAAAGTAAGAAAGTACAAAATTGTCAGCCAAACAGACATAACTTGACTCAACAAATCGAAACTAACATGGATTATGTGTTTTTTTTAAACTACATCACATGGTGGCAGTGAATATTCAAAAAAGTCATCGAGTTAAAAAAATGATAAGTTTTCAACTATAACCCCGCCTTCCAACTAACCCCACTCTCCCCTACAACTTAGAAATTACAAATCGTGAGAGAAGGCTCTCGTTGAATCTGACCTCATTACAAGAGGCTCGAGTCAGATATTTCGATCGGTTAATTTCTTCCGCTGCAAATAGACTACGTGCTGCTGTTTGGTTTTCAGGCTGTGATTAATCCAACTTTGTGTCTTGGATACAAGCTGTGATTATAAGCTCGTCAGATCATCTTTAGCGGGATGGACGAATAAGATCGGGTTTACTGGCTCGTTTCTCGGACGAACATCTCACCCGTTATTCAGCCATACCGTGGCATGCACAGTGGACACCTGATTTAGATTTGTTTCAATAGCCTACAAGACATTATTTTCTTGACCCGTTAGACAGGTCGATGCGGAGACAGGGTGTGAAGGCGATTGCGGCACTTGAAGGTGAATCCAGCTACCCTCGATAACGGGGACATCTCCGGATTAACACTGATCCACTACTACGGATTAACACTGCGGCCTGAGCGTATTTGTAATCTGCAGCAGATGAGGTTTATTAACCAATCAGCGGCCAAGATTTGAATCAGCTGATTGATGTCATGTGACTCTTGCACGTTAAAAAGTAATTTAAGTGAACCTTTCGCCGTCAACAGCGTGGCCTGGCGGTTTGAGGGTTAGGAGTCATTTCGATGACGTGGGTTGGATTCCCACCCCTGCCATTGCTGTTCTTCTTTTTTAGGTTATTATTACTAAACTTAATTTAAAAAAAATCAATTCTCTAGCTGAGTGCTCGAAGGGTAACAATGTTCGCAGTCAGCTGGTTCAAAAGGAAAATTGATTTTTGCTAAAGTGTTGACTGGTCAAAACACCATCTGCTGCAGCGACCTGCAGATTACAAATACGCATACAGTATATGTGCTGCCAACGAATGCAACGCGATATGACGAAACCTCTTCTAAGTCCTTCCAAAGGCATTGTGTGACGATTTATCATCCTTTTCCAAATGATGCTAATTATCATCCCAAATTACGAATGAAGCATGGCAGCATAGTTAATAAATATACCTAGTTCGCAAGCTGCCGTTGTTTTAAACTCGGCACGTACGCCCTCTGTCGGTGGTTAACACGTTTTGCTGACTCAGCAAAACCACTATGGGAAAACCTGTAGAAAAATTGGCGAATTGATGGTTGCAGTGTTTGTTAGGTGAGTTTGGGCTGCTGAATGAGGGGGAATAACGCTAGAAAGAAGAAAATGTGCTACAGAAGTGCTAAACCTTCCTTTTAGGCCTTCACAGTGTAATTTTAATTAATTCTCTTAGGCCTAGGTTAGCATGAATATAAGTCATAAAATTGTGGTTTGAGTTTTCAATCTACTAAGCAATTGATAAGTTTAAAGTAGTGGTCTTTAAAGTTAATAAGTTGCAATGTACCAAGTAGGCTACAGTGACCTACTAATTGAAAGGTTTAATTAATAAATATTTGTGGAAGCTTGAACTTTAAGCTGAATTAGGCTTGGAATTACCGTAGTAATTGATAGATGCTTCTTAGCCAGCATCATTTACAAAAAGTATTGATTGATCAACTAATTCAGTTGTCAGTTATTTTAAAAAGGTGTTTAAAGTTGTTTTATTTAGTGATACAACAAAACAGTCATGGGATTCAATCTGTGACACTCAAAATAGCCACTCCCAAAATAATTTATAAACAAAAAGAGCATTAAGATAAATTTGAGTACCGGTAAGTATGTATACTGTATAGGTTCATTAATTTAAAGCACCAATGTCATAACTAAGGTTAAAAGTCCTGAGATTTAACTCAAAACTAGTTAGACTGAATGAAGCACAGCAGAATCAGATAACTTGTTCCATTTTGGGGAACCCGCTTTGCGACATAGCATCTAAATTGGTTATGTACCGTAGACAAAGGTTATGTTTTGTCTATTTCCTTTGTGTTGTAATTTTCTATTAATTAGCAATTATATAAATATCTTTTATTGTTCAAAGTCTTTGCACATTACAGTTCATAATCAAATGCTGAACGCTATTTAGGATCTTGTGAATTATCTTAGTTACGATTATTTAGTTTGATAATGGCACAAGTTAAGCGTAAATGTGATGAACTAAACTGTTGTTTACCACAATGTAACAACACCACAAATATGGGATTTTGTTCCAAAGTGGTGAAAAGAAAAGGTTTGCTGTTTCAACAGCACAGTGGGCAGAACAGTTTCATCAGGTAAGATCAACACTATAAAATAGTGTAATTTTATGTTGTACCGTATGCATAATGGTTGATGTTGGTAAATATTAAGAGCTTATGCCTAGTGAATCACGTAATGTGTCACACACGTCATGTTTATTTTTTGTAATTTAAGCAATAAGCATATGGTACATATGGTGCTTACTGCTAATGTACTCGTACCTATATAGAGAAGATTCACTGATCTATCATTCCTGTGTGTGTATAGTTAATATAATTAGTGATGAACACGTGTGCTAATTGTAACATACATTGTTAAATGTTATTTATGATATAGGTCATTGATTTTCAGATTTAATCGGAGATGTCAATAGAGAGAAGATGCTACTAATTGAAGCTTCTCTAATCGTCCCTGTCCTTACCAGCGATAAGTTGAGAAACGTTTGCTGCTCGCAGATTTTATGTACTTGCAAGAATAAAGCAGGATCCTCTTGGAAACTACTTTTCAAAGAGTTGCATGTGATACCATGCCTACAGTTCGAATGTTTAGCAGTACCTCCAAAACTTTAGATATTGTAAAGCAATCTGCAGTGAAGGGATCTAATGTCGTGAGTGAACATTAGACTAACCACCCCGGCATACTGCACTTTACTCGAGACTGCATAAAACAGTGATTGAAATTGGCACTTTGAGAATCCGTACCTACATTGAAGGAACTTCGTAGCCACAATGCATACTGTTATGCTAATTTCCGGTGCAGTCAACCTCACATATTACGTACGGTATGGGTTATGGACGAGAACTTTAATCCTGATGGTTTCTTATACTTTTTAGTTCATTCGGATGAATGGGAGTTATAAGAGTGGTTTACTGTACTTTCACTGCAACTACATCATTGCCGCATTGGCACCTTCTGTGTACTTTTTACAGTATATATTTAAGTTATGGTGTTAATAGAAAGCCTATTTCATTCTTTAAAGTAATGTGTTGTGAAATCAGCTTGAAAAGCATATGTACAATAAAAGTATGCTACGATTTTATTGTACAAAATAAAATACAACAGGAATCCTCCTTCAATGTTTGCTTTTAGAATTGTTTATACTTTTCAGAGTGCTACATAGTGCACTGTTTGGCTTATACGACTGTTTTGCTGTTTTGTTTCTACCATGTAAGAAGTCTTATAGCACTGGCAAAAAATATGACTCCTCATACGCATGACATATCTCTCCAGCACTTTTTTTTTATAAGTTCAGTTTTTTTATTTCTGACCATCACAGCAAAAACAATACACGTCAACATAGCAAGGGTCCAGAAAAGTTCTTCAAAAGCGCATTCATAGAGGGTTTCCAGTTAATAGATTGCCGTATACCTTGCACAGTCCAAGTCCGGCAATAAGCTTCCTTCACAATAGTCATGACATGCAATTATGCAGATTAAGGTTGTTGATTTCATTGCGCAACATGTCGGTGTAATACCACACTTTTCGAAGAGAATTTCCACCTTCCAAATCTTCATTCAACTGTAAAATACAAATAAATTCAGTAATGCACCATCTTCATCAGGTGCCATTAATCTGTCCCAACTTAGGTGACCATGTGATGCCATTGTTCTTTAGCATATGGTACCAGTAAAGTAATGCATATGCGTAAAATAAGTCACGTTCAATTGCTATATGTATATAGTATACAAAAAATGGCATCCAAAGAAGAACGTTTATTACCTCAAAATGTAAATATAGCTACGGAATTATTGAATTAATGCACTTCTAAAGTAGCACCATCATAATGGATTAATAGATTAAAAAATATTATTTTTTGTTGTAACATTGACTGATTATGTCTATCCAAAACTAATATGTAACAACAACAGAGGAGCAGTGCCAACATGAGTCAAGTAAGTTTGTATGCAAATAATTTGTTGTCTCATAGCAATGTTTTGTGGCATTATGATTAATGCTAAGAACAAGCTTATTTAAAACATATATATTCATTCAACTTACCTGATAGGAATTGTCTCATGCTCTTGGTAATAGTCTTGCGTAATAGTTCATTTACAACAGGTGGATTTAGCAGCATTCCTTTTGTTCCAAAAATGCAAAAACATCACACAGTTCAAAACACTCAACATGGGAAAGAAGACTGTGCACAGAGTCAGCATCATCTCCATGCAGCTTAAAGGAGTATCATATATACTGTGATTTTCCGGCAAACAACAGCTTTTGATTGTGGAAGTAAATTTCAAATCACTTTTGATAGAAATGCTGTATTGTGGCACACCTTTACATAATTGCATTTGCATATATCATTAGCTTCCCAGTACCAGTAGGTAAAATGTAGCCATTCAGATGCAATGCTATTGCTTGAACCAGCAGAGGTTGAGGTAGTATGTATTCTCCATTTGTAGCCAGTACATATAGTTTTTAGTGATATAAAGCTCAACTCAATATCAGATAAACTGGAATATAATTTTTTCTTGTGGGATACTGGTGATACTTCATTGTGAAGCACAATTCTACGCCTCTCTGGAACTATTTTGCATGGTATCAATTTCTCAGGGACATTCAAACTTGGCAGTGCACCAAACTTTAACCAACTTCTTTGTGAAGTTTTACAAATATCACCTTCATTGAAATGCATATTACAAACGAAAGCTTTACCATCATCAATTCGTTGCTTGAAGGAAAGGTTTGTAGGTGGCCTGTATTTGAACAAAACTTGCAAAAACTTGTTTTTACATCTGCAGCCCTTCCATAGCGACCATGATTTTTTTCCGTTGGGAACAACAAAGAGTGAAATGTCAGGGTATGAAGAAAAATTGGTACATCCTGGCATACAACAATATTTTCCAAGACAAGCCATAATACATATATACAGCTTAGCTAGAGAAAAATTAAGAGAAACTTTAATAGCTGTTTTTACCTAAGAATACACATCGATCAAAATCGCTCACGAAAATGCACTAAAAGTATCCAAATGCTGATATGCTTTAAAACTAATTTTTAATATTTACATTGCAAGTCACTCTTCGTCAGGTAGGAATCTACTGTAAGTATGCAACACTGCTAGCAGCTGAGATGGGCTATACTAAAATGTGTAAGACTGCATGGTGCAGGTTTTCGTGTGGTTTACCAGTAATATTGGCCATTTAAGTTCTTGGCCATAAAACTGTACTAAGTCGGCTATTCTGAAAACCACACTAGCCTTAGCCCAAAATTTAATAAAATGTGTATAGCTGTTAGCTATGTTGCTGGTAACCTAGCATCCTGCTGAAATAGTAGCTGTGGAAAGCTACCAGTGCCTTTCTGCCTATATGACTCAACTTGGTGCTGCAAGCATTCTGAGGAAAACGTGCTCATGGACTGTTATATTTTAATTAAAATTGCACTGTGAAGGCCTAAAAGGAACGTTTAGCACTTCTGTAACACAGTTTCTTCTTTCTAGCGTTATTCTCCCTCATTCAGCAGTCCAAACTCACCTAACAAACACTGCAACCATTTAATTTGCCAGTTTTCTACAGGTTTTCCCATAGTGGTTTTGCTGAGTCAGCAAAACGTGTTAACCACCGACAGAGGGCGTACGTGCCGAGTTTAAACGGCAAAATTCGTATTCAGTTGGCGAACTAGGTATATTTATTAACTATGATGGCAGCAACTAGTCTGACCAAGGATAACTATGGGATTGGAAACTCTATTCAGTGCTATGCATCAGTAGGGTCATCACGGTAGCCACTTTAACAAGTCGAAATTCTGACATTGACTACAATGCAACCGCCAACCAATCAGAACGTGTTATAAGAGGCTACCGTCCAATTGTGACCCTTCTAGCACTCATCCAGAGAGTTAATGCTTGTTTTGAACTTTATTTGGTAATTACAGAAGAAAAAGAGCAATAGCAGTGGTGAGAATCGAACACGCGTCAATGAAATGACTACTTTCTAGCCCTAACCCATAAGCCAACCAGCTGACAAAAAATCCGTCACTTAATTTGCTTTCTATGATCTTCTTTTCGCCATTTTTTACGTCACTTTAACCGTAGCTTATGATTGGTTGGCGGTTGCATTCTAGTCAATTTCAGTGGCATAATTTCGACTTGTTAAAGTGGCTACCGGTCATCACATTACTACGACTACAGAAAAATTAACAAAATAAAATACTGTTTGTATCAACTACAGAATGAAGAAGCTTCAATTTCCCAATAACAACATAAAAGAGTACCCTAAATGAATGCAAAGAAAATTGCATGTTGTTGATTTTTAGCATTCTGCGTATTGCAAACCGCATCAGAAGTAGGCTAAATGAGAAGTGTTCAGCAATCAGTAAAATGTGCTGTTGTATCATGACAAACTTGTTCGCAGACCAACCCGGTACGAAATCAATATGTTTAAGATGTCATAAGAACTAAAATCAATCGTCCTTTACCTTTAGCAATTTTTTAGAAGCACAAAATATGATAGGCCTACGACTGCAAAAATGGAATACAAATAAGGCAAACGTAGACACTACAGTTTAAAGTAGGTGCATTAAACTTTTCATTATCCGTTTGCTACTTGCTATCCTTTGAGGCCAATTTGTGTGAATCTTTATCACAGCGATGCAAAGAACAGTGATCCTACTGGTGTATAAAATTGTTTTCAGTTTCACATAGTTTCCAATCCCGTTGTTATAAATATCCCTGAGTCTGACCTGCAAGAACAACAGACGTATTTAGCTTCTGGATGTCGACAGCTGCTCAACGAGTCAACGTCTGTGCTGCTCGTTCATTTGCCTTAACCATGCTCTTGCTGTGTGCGAGTGTCTCCATGAACCCGAGTATAAAGAACTATCACTAATAATCTAAAAGCAAGCTTCGAGTGAACCTTGATATGCCTTATAGCATATTGAAACTATTTTTTCGGGAAAAATCCCATTTTATGGCGGTGGCCACGCATCCTTTGACCCGATCCTCAACATTTGTTGCAGTGGAAAGTTTAAGTTCAGTTTCAATCCCGGGTTTCAATGTAGCTTATTTGCGGGAAACAAAAAATCTAATGCAAGAATTTGTCTTCTTATTGTCTGACTCACATTTCTGATAGTAAGAACATCACGATTGATCAGCTGGCTTCATTATGTTGAATTGCTATTCTTAATCTGAAGCATGCGCAACTTCAAATGTACAGTGAATTTACTTTACTCTTTTCAGCCGAAAACTGAAGACAAATGAATGTCGTTTGTCAAGTTATTGTTTAGGCTATAGCCTAGATAGGCCTATGCATCATAACACTCGCATATAACATATCGTTATTTTAATATTGCACTCAATAATCAACTGGAATTAGTTTCGAAATAGCAAATACAAGAAAAACGCACTGACGCAGAATTTAACTTCAAGTTTTCTTTGAGAGCCCATGAACTGCATCTTGGACTCGCGTAAAGAGTCAGCCACATCCCACTAGTAGTTATCGAACTCGAGTGCGATAACATAGAAACTAACGAAACACATCATGAGACACAACCCACTTGATGCAACGGATGGGACTGCATCGTAAAACAACAATAATTTCAAGTTGAACCACAGCGAGGAGATCAATTACTAAGTTTTGCCGCAGTGATCTTTCCGAGCGTGCAGCACACATGCATCTGGTGGTAAACCCGGCGTTGACATCAGGGATATCTAGAGAAGGGGATATGAAGGCTCGCAGCGATTGCCTTATTCTCATGACACTACCAGGGCGGTAGTTTGTAGTGCTTTAAACATGTGGTTCTTTTTAAAATCGTAGAAAGTTTTGTAGTGCAGCTGGTACAATGAACTACAGAAGACAGTTAGCAAATGTTAGGTAGAGCATATTTAAAGAATAATTGTTTAAAAAGACAGTTGAAAAATTACCAGTAAACTGTTTTTTTAACAAAGCCTTTGCAGTAGGCTAGATGTAAAGCAAGTATACGGGTAGTTGAATTAACAAGCAACCATGAGCATGCTGTAAATATCCAGGCCTGATGCTAATAGTGCAATGCACGTTATCATATAAAAATTTATTAAACTAATATCGGTGCCAATTGTCATTTGATGATAAACACAGATTATTTACGATAAACAAAAGCCCTTCTATTGTCAGACGAAATAAAAGCCTTCGTATCCCCTTCTTTAGATATCCCTGGTTGACATGAAACACAACGTCGACTCACATCAGCCATAAGCGTATTCTTGAATCGAATAGTGTTCCTACAGAGCGGTACGGAATCACACACAACAGGCCGCATGGTGCGAGAGATGTTTTGGTGCAGAGATTCGTTTCATTGCGTTGCTCTCTACCTCTGATTGTTTCACTCGCTTGAGAGTTGGTAGTTTTCAATACCGGTATCGATGATTCACTTCATTGCGTAGATAAAGTTTCTTCCTGAACCGAGCGAGCAGCAACACAAAGCATTCAAATTAATGAAGTTTCTTCAAGTTAGGAACATTTTTTATTTCAATGTCCAAAAGCATCTGCCCAAAAGACTTTCCCTGGGCATCAACTCTTAAAGAAGCCACTCCTCCACCTCCAAGGACATCCCTCATTACAAAGTTGAAGCCGTTGATTCCTGGAAGTTCAAAGCGTTCAACAAACGTGGCTTGGGAGTCGGAAGGAAAGAGATGCTTGAAATATTGGTACACTGCTTCTGAGGTGAGATGCTTTCTCAAGTATGGAATGTACGATGGATGTCTGGCCACCACTCCAATGTTCGCACTGTTGCCCTTGTCCCCACTGCGGGTGATGGCGAGTTCCTCCAAAAGGAAACTGTGCGTTCCTGTCTCCACGTCAGTTGGAGAGACTTCGATTGGAAAAGAAGATTGAGGAGGTTCCTGGATGTCCTGGTTCACAGTAGTCTCCTTTCCGTCAAAATGAATTATGGCAGGAACATCAGATTTTGGATGAAGAAATGAAAACAATTTCAACACTGGGCTCACTTTTGGTCGCCCGCCCACAATGCCACAAAGCCCTGGTGCCATTCCTGCAAGGCATGAATCGAATGAGGTTGCAAACGTTATGGTTCCAATTTAAAAGCATGAAAAGACAAAAGAGATAGTGATAAATAGCGTGATAAATACTCAACGCTGTTGTGATACGGAAGATTGTTTCCTAAGCTCTAATCAAGAATAAACGCAGTAAAATGTCGGTTAACATAAAATGAACTCATAAGCACTGGCTTCATAAGTATTCAATCTCTAACGAAGACAAGTGACCGTGACCTAGAGCCATAGACACAAAGTCAGTTCGATGAGATGCAGACAGATGCATGATGACAGATGCAAGTGTTTCGATCAAAAAATAGAAAATAACTAACCTGTTCCAGCTGCCGCAAGCTCCCGGGAAAATAATTCCAACGCCCTTTTATCATCATGCTCCACTGCCAACCAGATTGCAGTTTCTCTTGGTCCCTCGCCATCTTCACCATACTTCCTCGCGTTATTTCCATACAATGATTCGTCACCAATGGCCTGGATGTGAACTCGTTTGAAATCAGATATTCCCAACGCAGAAAACATGGAACGCACACGCTTCAAAATGCTCTCGGCTGTCCTGCGTCCTAAAGCAAGCAAGCAATCATCAAGATGATGCAGCAGTGTCGCAAGTAACAAATATGTTTCCAGCCGAAGGCATTCTACGGCGAAACTAAATTGACGCAGCTTGGAAAAGCAAAACCTGTTTGGGTTATTGTTTCTTAAAATATTGTATTACGAAAATAAAGGGTTCAAAGTCAAGACAAAAAAGTGGCTTCAAAAACAAGCAGCGACGTTTATGGTGGCACGTGACGCCAAGCGACATCAGCATCGTTGTCGGTTTCAGTCCGGTACTATGTGTTTCAAGGCAATCGAGTGTATAGCAAAATTGACAGCGATAGACACGTCACGTGTTTCACCCATGAGACTGGGTTGGGGGTGTTGTTGCCGGAAAATTATTCCATCCATTAGGTGCCGCACAGGTTTGTTCAAGCGCACACATCAAGAGACGAGAGTAGAACCAGCGCCGCTTGATCTTGAATCAACTGAGCTATCGGGCGGACTCGAAACCGCTCAACGCTTAGTGCGCCCGCCTCAGAATCGGTAGGCATGGGTTCGATACCTTGTCGGGTCATACAAAAGACATTTTATAAATGGTACTGAATCTAATTCCTGCTTGGCACTGAGCAATGGAATGCATTGACACTGTCTACTTTGTGAAGGGCTGGGCTCATCGGTATCGCACAGTTCCACTTTGTTTGGACTTTTATTTACACCAGTAGCGATAAAACGTGAATACCCACTGACGCAAAATAAAACGAGTTCGATCGTGAAGACCTTGAATAACCGGCCTACCGCGCCCCGCGTATGCGAGGCGCGGCGTGAGGGGACGGCGACTTTGCGCCCGGAAGCGGTTGGTCCACCAGCTAAGGACGCGGGGCCAGGGCTGGGGAGATGTGGTGCCTGTGGGGAGAGATTTTTTTTTTTGGTGGCCGAAATTCCGATTGATGAGGCCACATAGTTCTCAACCGCTGATTTTGTCAGTCAATTGAATCCTTAACTTTGTGGAAAGAAAACAACTAAACTAACTTTAAAATAAAAATTGAAATTGCTGCCGTGACAAATGAAATTCAATTAATTTTACTATGAAATAATTAAACCGGCGTCGTTCCTGCATTGTGGCATTTGGGCATTGCGTCATTCATTAATTTCGGCATTCAGGCATTCGTGCCTTGCGGACTAGGGATGGCGTCGTTCATATTTGCGTTATTCGGACCACGGCATAAAGGTCGTGTACGGTATCCTAAATTTTATTGTTCATCGTTTTGTGTCAAGCCGAAGTCGGCCATTTAACGACTCCGGACACGCTTAAATCTATCCGACTCCACAGCCCTCTCCAGGCCATCTATTTTCGTAGGCCACATGGTGATATTAGCAGTAGTATTTTATATTATTTCACCTTTAGCAATGGCTCTTTTCCCACCAACACTAAACACTGCAGTTGTCCTGAAGCCATCTAAGTAAGTTGCACAGATCTTAAAGTCGCCACTAGGGGCAAATCCTCTTGCCCCTTCCACTGTTACTGAGTTATGGCTTTTTTGAGAAATTTGAACATTCCTGAAAAAGAAGTTGTTACCATAGAAAGCTTAAAGGATGAATAAATAGTCTACAACAACAATCATACTTTTCATATTCCAGTTCCGGTAGATGTGACCAATATGTTTAATGTCTGAGTCATTATAAGCTAAGTATGCCAGCCACAAACATCACAGCACGTCATGATGAGATATCAGGGGGTAGGGAGAGATTAGTGTTCAAAAGTTTCTATGTGATTTAGTCTGCTTTAGTTTCTTATGAAATAAAAGTAAGATAAGTTTAAGCTAAGATTGCACTATAAATATTAATGCTTATCACCATTCACCACACCTGAAGTCACAAGTAACATCTGGAAGCAGATACGCTGAAGGATCACCAATTTCATAGACTAGTTGTTCTGAAACTGTAGATGGATCCACTAAGCCACCAGTCGATTCAGGTTTTGTCAGAAGAAAGTCGCCACCCTGATAGCATTCCGCAATGGGAAAGCCGATGTTGTCCCAGTCTGGCACTGTCTGCCAGTCAGTGAATATTCCACCTGTTGACTGAGCCCCACACTCTAGCAAATGGCCAGCAAGACTTCCACTTGCTAACCTTGAAAATAAAAGAATTGATGCAGCTCACACTGTTTGAAACGGTTTGATGATCCTAGTACATTAACTTGCTCATAAAAAACCTGTGCAGAATAAAAACAGGTGAAACAAATGATAGCTATCCAATCCGATTCAACCTAACAAATCTCATGCACTTGAGAGCAGTATAGTTTTCAGTCAATCAAAGATATAAACTATAAGTATTTACTATAGGCCTACAAATTTGTTTTTTTCTGTACAGGTTTACACTTTGTGATTGAATATTTAGATCAAGGGTCTCAAACATGTGGGGCGTGGGCCACATATGACCCGAAACAACGTTTTTGTGTGGCTCTGATACATTTGTAAACATTCAAATAATTAACAATATTTCAGAAAGTGTTTTAGTGTCACATATTTTTTTTTATAAATTTACCCTAAAAGTGCTCAAAAAATCTGAAAATGCTCATCAACTGCCACACAACTTTTAATGCTACTGACGCACCATTTATTGCGTGCGAGAAACTCACATTGTTACATCACAATCACATTGCCTATTCACTCAATTGTGTCCATAGCTGTTATCCAATAGTAACTTTGGTGTTGGCCACGGTCAGTTCTTCAAGGATTTAGTTTTTCTGCGCTTTTTGAAAAAAGGTTGCAAAATTTTTACTCTACAAGCCATGTCATTGCGTTATATTTTGTTTTTCTTTTGCGTTTTTTGTGTTATCACAGTGTTTTTCATCTCTTTATTCTTACTGCTATTTGTTTTGTTGCGATTTCATGTTCTTCGTGCTTTCTTCCTACGGTACCTCTTTTATTGCGTTTTTACTGTGTGATTTTGTTCATTGGTATCCCACTGTCCCAGTGTCCCTATTATGAGTATTATGTATTGCGCTCTCGAGATAATTTACAAGTAACCGTATTCATTTGGCCCTCAGAGCACCCTTGATTTAGATTAAGTGGGTAGAAACACAAGGAAGCCGATCTTTGAGTCTACCTGTCCTACAGACATATGCTCCTAAGTGGGTTGCAAGAGACAAGTGCCATCCTTTCAAGCATCAAACAAGATCTTACTACTCGGTTCAAACAATTTAGTTAATGCCATCCAGGCCTCGAAATTCGTTTTCGTTGACGGCGGACAAACGTGTCCGGCCTGAGCAGCTATCTCGGCAGACAAATTAAGTCTCTCGGCGGACACACAAGTTTTAACGTCGGTCGTCATGCTTAATCACTTTATCTTGATAATTCTTCGCCATTTGAGAACTATAGCTACGGTGTAGAAGACTTTTTAAAATTTCAGCGAAGTCACTCTGAAAAGCTTTCATCAGACCAACGACGTGGGCTTGAAGAGTCAAAGCGCCGTGTAGCTGCTTAATATGCCGCATAACTGATTAACTTCCACCTAACGAGGTCGTGCGTCACAATGCTCTGGGCAGGAGTCGGAAAACTTCTAACTAACGCTATTATTTTCTGCTGTGCAAAGTTTCACTAGGCTTTTTCTACGTTTATTTTTGCGTATCATGTGAGCGAAAGTGAATTTCCCTGGGCCTTTTTTTACTGTAATATCAAAACTTAACAAATTTTGCTGCATCCTGCTGTAATAGCCTACCTGGTATAATTTAATTTTGTAACCAACCTTGCCTTATCACTATTACTCGGAGATCAAAGCCAGACATTGTGATGTAAGACTTGAACTAAATTGCGCGTGGTTAGTGTAGATCAGGGGTCGGCAACCTACGGCCCGCGGGCCAGGTCCGGCCCGCCAGGCGCTTCGTTCCGGCCCGAGAGCAGTTCCAAGCAAAAGCACGCAATTCGGCCCGCGACGATAAATAAGTTGTTTTTCGCATGCTAAAATCATAGTGCAACAAAACCACGGATACTACCTCGTGCTACAAATTATATGCTTCATTGCACACGTTTCAGTTTTGTGCAAAAGTTTAACTAGACTGATTCAATAAGATGATGCAATCTTGAACAAGCCAGATGACATCACAATGCTGGAAATCAAGAAAAAGGAAATTTTTGCTGGAAATCAAGAAAAAAGGAATCACACGACTGTGATTGCAACTGGTTGATTTATTTCAAAATTTAGATTCCAACAGTTGGTAGATTCCAACATTAAATTGTTACACACATTTGTTCTTTTAATAATCGGTTTCAAAGTAATAAATTCCTTTTATCATATCAATGAACATATTATATAAGCATGAATAGGAATGTAAAACGGCCTGCAATTTAAGGGTAAGATATTCGCGTTTCAGAAAAGCTGTCCCGGCAGTTACGGCCCGCCAGTATATTTTATTTTATCAAATTGGCCCGCGGCTCAAAAAGGTTGCCGACCCCTGGTGTAGATGTACCGGTACTCCCATCGAATCTTAGCGAAGAATTCACCTTTGTTACGCTGATTCAATGTCTTCAATCGTTGAAGCAATGTAAAAATCGAAAGTTTTCCTGCTTAAATCGAAGCTAAGGAATATAATACAGTATTCACATTTTGTAGATGCGCGCTGGAATGCGCGGGAAATAATATTTTTGCAACAATTGTTCGTGCTATGCAATGACGATTTGTATCGGTAGTTCCTGTGTTATTTCTCGGCGGACAAATATGACCGATCTAGATGGTACTTCCCGCGGACATCACATGCTGTGACGGCGGACATGTCCGCCGTGAATTTCGAGGCCTGACATCTATAGACTTAGTTTTAAATTCTAAATAAAGGGTTGTAAATGCCAAACCACTATCAATCAATTATCAAGAAAATACTCCAATTGTTTTGATAAGCTTGGAAAACTGTATGAAATTAACTGGAAATTTTACCTTAATGAGAGAAAATATTAATATTAACATCAAATGCATTTACATTGTCAGACGCATGTTGCTAGAAAAGCAATGAATTTACAAAGTAATTGTGATAAAGCTCAAACTTTTCAATAAAAAAAAGCACAACTTTGAAAGTTACACTGTTGTGCAATCTGCATCAAAGACATTCGTCTGCATAGGTAACAACCCAGACTGCAAAATCCTTCATTTTTACAACGATTCAATGCAGACATTGATACAATGTAAAACTGACAGATTTTGTAGTTTGGGAATAAGCAACTCATAAAATTAAAAAAAAATCATTGTGTCTTACTTACTTGTTGTAATCATTAGATTGCCAATTAAATTCATGCATCAGTGGACCTAGGACAAGAGCACTGTCAACACATCTCCCTGTTACAATAACTTCCGCACCCAAATCCAATGCTTTTGCTATAGGTTTGGCACCAAAATAAGCATTCATACTCATGACCGATTTCGGAAGACTTTTACCACTACTCATCTCTTTTGTTTTTCCTGCTTTAAGTAATGCAGAGTGAAGTGACATGATATCATCTCCTATTACAACAGCTATATCAAGCGTTTTTCCAGCCTTTTCTGCTTCTTTCTGCAAAGCATCAGCACATGCAATAGGGTTTGTTCCACCAGCATTGCTCAAAACACGAATATCATTCTGCTTAATTGCTTCTATTTGGGGCCCAATTGCAAAGCTCACAAAATCTGGGGCATATCCTTTTGTACTATCCTTCCGTTTTGATGCTGTTAAAAGTGACATTGTAATTTCTGATAAATAGTCTGATACAAGGAAGTTTATATTTCCCTTATGCACAAGTTGAGCTGTAGATACATTTGTGTCACCCCAAAATCCAGATGCACATCCAATTCGAACAGCATTCATAGTCATGCTTCTTCTAAGACCAAATCTATAAAAACACCGTCCATGCTGAAACTTGCTGCAGTGTGAAAACATAGTCCTCTAGTGGGGATCAGTGCTAAGCAATCATAGAACAATCAATTCTAAGTAGTCAGCAACTTGTTCATCTAAACATAAATACAAAACGTATCACATGACATAATTGACTTAAGTACACCGACCAGCATATATTACTGATTAGTTAACAGATCTGAAATGGTTAAGACGATAGCCTATTAATACTATGCTTTCAACAAATTCACTGTTTGCTGCAAAGGCTTTGTCATAGAAGAATATACATTCTTCTTGAAAAACTAACTTTGTGAACGAAGAAACAGCAAGATTTGAGAAATGATATGATTCAACATTTGAAATGTCACTAAAGCAATGCATTTTAAGACTGTTGCTTTACATTTAACTTAATTAAGCTGATGGACAAAAGGAATACCGAAGAACTTATGAACTTGCTGGGGTTGAATGATAATGTTGATAAATTGGCGAAGGCGAATGGAGTGAGGTGGTATGAGCATGTTTTGAGAAGAGCGCTGGAGTTGCAAGGGGAGTCGTAGAACATGGTTTCCCAAACTTTTTTGGGCCACGGACCACTATTTGTGAATCTGTTCATTTGCGGACCCCCAATACAAAAGCAAAAATGAATAAAACCAAATTTTGTTTATTTAAAAAACTGACAACATCAATGGGACGGATGGGATTGCTTCTTATTGCATAAATCATCATTACTCGGAGTTAGCCTATTTGTGAAAGGCAAACTCGTATGTCAAGGTCCACCGAAAGTCTGGACCTGTATTTTGTCTTCATGTTGGTAAGAGCTGAAAATGTTGTCTCACACATGTAGGTCATGCAAAAAGGCAATAAAATTTTAGTTGCATTTTGGGATAGCAATGGGTATTCCTCCACAACACTCAACCAGAAAGATGCAATAACTGTTTGATTGAAACTAAGCATTAAAGTTCGATCAGATGATAATTCGGCTAATTCTTCTTCTTCGAGTCCTGACAGATCAGTTTTTGTAACAACAAAAAGGTTTAAAATCCAGTCAAAATTCTCATATGTCTCTTTTAAAAAGTATAATACTTCTTGAAATGTGCAGAAAGCAATTCCAAATGCTGTGTAACGTCAGAGAAAATCAACTCTGTACTAATTAAGGGTTTGTTGGTAATGTAGTCACACAGAACAGGAAACATATCCACAACATTATCATTTATCCTTGTTTTCCATATGTTGAGTTTCTTAATGAATGCTGTTATTTTGTTTTGAGTGAGTAAAATGTTCGCATCTCTTCCCTGAAGTCAGCCTGAAGTGACAAGTTCAATTGGTTTAGAAGGTTAAAAATGCCTGCCAGGTAGCCTATGCAAGTTTCCCAAGCCAAATTTCATCGCCTACTTGTGAAGCCAAGTCAGCATTGTGCGCTTGCAGGAAAACTAAAAGCTTCTCGAAGTTCAAATACACGTTCTACAAGTTTTACTGGTAGTCCAGTTTTAATCCGGTGATGTCCCCATTACCGAGGGTTGCCAGACCAACCTACACGTGCAGCAATTGCCTTTACATCGATCTGTTTAACGCGTCCTCTTTTGTCAAGCCCACCTTGCTGCTTTCCTCCTCAACTTGCCTTTTCCACGTTTTCTTGGGTCTACCTTGTTGTCTACAACCCTCCACTTGCAACTCTAGCGCTCTTCTCAAAACATCATCTTCATTCCTTCTCACCGGATTAAAACTGGACGACTACTACTCAATGTATGGAATAATTCACACCCAACAAGCAACACAGCATGTCTCTGTTATTTTGCTTTTCCCACTTAGCCCATTCCACCTCACTCCATTCACTTTCACCAACCTATCAACATTCTCAACAGGCAGAGCGATGTTTTAGCACACTGCGAAAAGTGAAAACCTACTTGCGAACGACCATGACACAGAAACGTCTTAACCATGCCTGCATCATGACCGCTCACAAAGAAGAAGTTGATGTACTTGACAAAGACAAAATAATTGCGCAGTTTATCTCTGAAAGCATTGTTCGGAAAAACACATTTTTTGTTTAACTATGCTATGGAGCGCCGTTTGTAAAAAAGTGTTTTATACCTTTTGTTCTTTTCCCCACTATGGGCTTCTCAGGAGCTGAATTGTCGTAAAATCGCTTCTGCGTTGCATTACAGCATCTTGTTTCTTATCTGTGCGCCCGCTAGGAGCGACTTATCGTATGAACCCACCGATGTATTGTGTGTGTGTTATCGTGTTGTATCAACAATGGTAATGTAATTATGGAACTAGTACAGTATTGCAGTTTTCGTCCCGCAACCGCACATACCAATCACAAAAAATATGCGGAACTGAATTACCAAGACCAGACGTTGTTGCGTACCAATTATATCTATTACTTGTTTCCAAATCGTGTTAGAGGAAACAGACTTAAATGTAAAACTAGGCTAGCCCAACCACCTAGCAAAACCGCCCTTTTGAAAAACGCACAAAATAACCTTTATGACGTGACAGTATGTGTTCGCCAGCCAGCCCAGCTATTTTGAAAACTCGGCACCTATGGGTACGGCTACGCTGGTATAATCATGAAGACAACCAGCCAGAGATGTACCTAACCGTATACTTGCGGCGTAGACTTTTTGTTTGCGCTAACGCTTGCGACCACATTTTTTTGGATAGTTTGCGCTTGAGGCTGCGCCGTAAAGTTTTCGTGGTTTTTTAGCGCATAGCGCCAACGTATACTTTTTAATGTCTTAATTTTTGTTTGCAATTTTTTTTGTCAAACTGCGAAATGTTGACGTCTTGCAATTGCCCATTGTTCTAGTGTCGTGTCACAGTGTCATCTATTGTTCAGTCAGCTGGAGTTTGTTTGTATATCGCACTACTGCCTTTGACGCTGGAGTCCCACGTGGAGACTGAAGTCTTGCAGGAAAAAAGAAAGAATGAGTTAAAACAACTTAGAACTACTGAGAAATTAGTAAATTACGGGTCAGAACAAGAATGTAATGTAAACAAGCAAGTAGGTAGGTTGGTAATGTCGCTCCATGTAAAATGTAAACAATGACTTGGCTTCATAGTGTGAAGTTAGACGGACAAAACGTTGTTTTTTTTTGCACAGATCTGCAATTTTGTAGTCAACGATATGTTGCCAATGACAACAGTAGAGTCATCCTCCTTTCAGGAACTGCTGGACTTGATACCCGGGTATGGTAAAAATTCCATGAGAAGAAGAAAAATTACCAAACGCATTGAAGACAGGTGTGCTATTGTATTGATGTTGTAACTTTCACCTAGCTTTCACACATCGACACATGATTTTTTATGGCACTGTGTTAACTTTTGTTCTTCTGAGTTGGACTGCAATAATCAACGTTGTCGTTGCCATTTTTAGGCTACTCGCTTTTCTACGACTTTTCTAAGAAAAGGTCAAGCTGCAAATAATGTAGTCCGTCTTTTTTGCTGCATTTATTATTCGAACTACAGCATTCAAAGATATATTAACGTTATATAATATTTCAGCTACGCTCTGAAGAAGGATGAGTTGAAACACCTTCTCCACGATTTGCCGTATGTTTCCACTACAGCTGGTGCCTGGACTTGCAGAAACAGGTATTACGTATACATTTTTGAGACTGAAAATGTTCTCAGCGTAAAAGAACTGCAATATAAAATTTTCTGGTATTGGTATGATTTTCTAGTAATAACATTTGCAGTGAGAATATCACAGAATCTTTTTTTTAGGTCTTATCTTGGCATGACAGTCCATTGGATCGACCAAGAGACTTTAAAAAGAGAAAAGAGAGTTCTAGCATGTCAACAATTATTGGGAAAACATATGTATGATAACGTTGCAAAGTCCATTCAAGACGTCCACATGGCCTTCGATATCACTTCCAACGTTATCAGTACAACAACAGACAATGGATCTAATTTCGTGAAAGCGTTTAAGTAAGTCCCCTAGCTTTGGTAAATACATAAGATTGTTGATGATAAACATCTTTAGCTTAACTACAGCCCTGACATTGCTGATTAACAGGATTTTTGGCGATACTTTCAAGACGGTGTTAGAACACGGAGCAGATTCTCTTGAACCTAGTACAAATGATGAAGAAGATCGCGTAGATATTACCAGCTTGTCGACAATTTTAGCCAGTGCGGATGAAAAAAGCATTTATGAACTACCAAAACATTGGAGATGTGCAGCTCACACGCTAAACCTTGTTGCTACAGTGGACTAGGAAAAAGCTTTCTCCAACAGTAGTTACAAAAAGGTCAACCGTTCTGCTTTTGGAAAAGCAGTTGCTTTATGGAACAAACAGCAGAGGTGTGTATGGCAGGGTTGTCGGTATTTTACCCGACCCAAAAAAACCCGATTTTATAAAAAAAAAACCACCCACTTAAAAAACCAAAAAAAACATAAAAAAACCCAGAGCATCTTATTTGTTCAGTTTTTAATAGAAAAATTAAAAAAATGAAGAAAAACACTACAAGGCACTTAAAACAAACTTTAAGTTAGGACTTAAGGATGTGATTGTGAAGTAAATTTCCAAGAATAAACTGAAAACGCAGTGGATATTGTACAGTGCACAAAAATCAAGTATATAATGCCACTTTGTGCTTACTACACTAAAACTCATTTATGCAAGGCCTTATAGTTAAACTGGTGAAAGTACTACTCAATTGTAGTTTGTATATAGGGTCTGCTACTATTCGGCGAGTCCGATTCGGCGAGTCCGCTTCGAAAAGTCCGATTCGGAGAGTTCCCTATTCGAAGACAGCCTTTTTCGGAGAGTTCCCTATTTAGAGATTTTTTAAAAATCAAAATTATAAAAAAATAAAAATAAAATCCAAAATTTGTTTGCACACAGACAGCGATGCAGGATACATGTCAATTTTAAGTGAGCAAACATTTTAATTTAATAGCTCAAAAATAAATTTAATTCGCTTTTAATTTTACGCTAAATTTCAATTCAATTAATTTTTCTGTGTCCGAATGCAAAAGAAACGATATTGTGGTGGAATAAAATACAAAATTCTCTAAATAAACAGAAGGCGTTGTTGGATTTTCAATAAATCTCCGAATAGGGAACTCTCCGAAAAAGGCTGTCTCCGAATAGGGAACCCTCCGAATCGGACTCTCTGAATTGGACTCGCCGAATCGGACTCGCCGAAACGGGCCATTCCGCTGTATATATGATGTGAAATGCAATTTAGGAGGCTATTTACCAATTACAGATTCTGGATTCGAACGCATGGCTATTTCAGAGCATTTGCCTAAATGGCCATTGGCCACGCAATTGCTTATCCATTAGTCATTACTATACATAGGCGTCGATTTTTTCTTAGAAGAGAGGAATTCTGGGTGGGCGAGAGTTTTCAAACAGATTTCATTGAATGTGTATGTTTGCAAATTCGCAATGGTTCAGTCTTCGAAATGAGCATATTTTTACTTCGGCAAAAACGTTGCCGAGGCCAAACGGCAAAAGTTGAAATTGCCTCGGCAATTACTGTGAATATTTATTAGGAAAAGATTGTACTAAAACATGTAAAACGAGAAGCGAAAAATATACTAGAGTAGTCTATTACGAACGCATTGTTTGATTTGTTGTGATGTAATAATACCAAAAGTAGTGATAAAGCGAGCAACGCGATACGCACGCTATTATGGTAATTCACGTTAAAAAACTCACCGGGAGGGGAAAGTAAGTTAATTTTGGGTTGATTCAACGTTCGAGTCAGCACAAATCGATTTAATTTTTCCGGCGGGTTATATTGCGTAACAACAATGCTCAATAAGAAATTTACGTTTGTTTTACATTAATTCGACATCTAGCGATGTTGAATTATCATAAAATAACGTTAATTACTCAACCAGGTACAGGTAACATATTAATAGCTCCCTGCGAGAAGATCGCCTCGATTTACGTAAGCTTATAAGCCAACATAATTTCGGCACAATTGGGACACTGCGAGCAACCCAAAGTTTGTTTGATGAACTAGTCAGAATCGGTATCATCAGATGCTATATCAGCTGGACGAGATAACGGAAAGCGAGGCGCAACAAGGAGTAGATGCTTACAATAATTTGACGTCTACTGGAGTTAAATCAATACAAATAGCAGGCCTTGATACAACTTTTTTTTTCCGGCGGCCAAACGTGTCCGACTGAAGCAAGCTGTTCAGCGGCCAATCACAAGCACATGGCGGCCATCGGAACTTCGACACGCATCAACATACAGTCTTCGAAATTAGCACATTTTTACTTCGGCAGAAGCAAAAAATATACTAGAGTAGTCTATCACGACCGCACTGTTTGATTTGTTGTGATGTAATAATGCCAAAAGTAGCGATAAAGCGAGCTACAAGATACGCACGTGGCACGCTGTTGCAGGAATTCACGTTAAATAACTCACGGGGAAAAGTAAGTTAATTTTGAGTTGATTCAACGTTCGAGTCAGCACAAATCGATTTAATTTTTCCGCTCGGTTATATTGCGTAACAACAATGCTCAATAAGAAAGTTACGTTTGTTTTACATTAATTCGACATCTAGCAACGTTGAATTATCATAAAATAACGTCAATTGCTCAACCAGGTACAGGTAACAAATTAATAGCTCCCTGCGAGAAGATTGCCTCGATTTACGTATACACTAACATAATTTCGGCACAATTGGGACACTGCGAACAACACAAAGTCTGTTTGATAAAGAACTAGCTGTCAGAATCGGAATCATCAGATGCTGTATCAGAGCACGAGGTTGTCGCGTCATCACTGGAATCAGACACATCAAGAGGCTCATCGCTTGGCTGTAAATCTATACCATCTTTGCCGTTCGCAATGAAGCGTCCACGTTTTGCGGCTTTCGGGCTTTGATACCACTCCACAGGCCTCTTTCTTTTTCATAAAGATCCATCAGGGTGTTGACTAGGAAACAAATCTATGCTGTGCCATAACGACTGGGAGGAATGTTTAACCCTAACGTTACAAGCGCTCGTGTGGCCTGGGCATTTTTATTGCCCACGCTAATGCGCCATTTGCTGACGCTAATTTCGAAGACTGAATTTATCGCATTAATAAGGTGTATTGTGGTGTCACTTGCATCCAGCTTATCGTGAGACATCAGCTGCTTGATCACTCAATAAGGTTAACAATTCAAGCATATACAGGGTGTATTGTGATTTATCAAGTGCTTTAACTCTTTTCTAGTCCTTTGTGATTATAAGTGGCAAAGTACTACTACTTTAATTTACAAGGCCGCTTGTGTAAAATTTTCTCGGAACTTCATGGGGGACAAATGCGGCCGACGGAAGGGCGAGACCCGGCGGACAAAATGTCGGTTTTTGTAGGTTAATCGCGGCAATGGCCGCCTTCAGTTTCGAGGCCTGAATTATAGGGTGATTGATATTTTTATAAAAGATTCTCCCAGCTGGGCACGTGTCTAAGCGCCGGCGAAGTAGGAAGTAACCCAAATAAAACATCCAGCAATAGTAAGATTGAATCAACATTCTAGTCTGGTGTAGTCTAAGAAAACTAGTTTTTTCTTGTAATCTTGTTGTCCTTACAATCACCTCGGCAATTGCCGACGCTAATTTCGAAAAGTGTGGTTAGTCTTTTTCGCAAAGACTGCGTTTAGCGTCGCTGCAGCAATTAAGCTTTAATAGGTTGGATGTTTTCTTTCTTGCATCTTGCGATCTTATGAGCGCTGCTAAACTAAACAAACTTCTTTTTCCTTTGCGACCTAAAAAGCGCGTGACTCGTGACCTGTTATCTTTAAAGTGGCGCCTTCTGATTTGCCGCATTTGTAAAAGCGATTGTTTTTAGTACGTCTTTAGTTTGTGTCGGTTATTTTATTGTCATGTTCATTATGATGTCATATTCACATTTCCTTACGCTGACCGGGAACTGAAGTTTGATTGTGACGTAACGAAAGTGAGACCATTCGGAGAAAAGATCAAATTGCCGACGCAAATTTGGAGAAAAGATCAAACGTGGCTTTCTCTCACCAGGAATTGCCAACTGTGGCAGTTGCCGTAGCAACAACAATGCAGTGCGTACCGCCATTTTTCCACGCAGCGTTGTTACGGAATTGCTTTGTTCTGTCGGATACCTAGCGAAAGACAGCAAAAAACAAGAAGTTGCGCTGCAGTTGGTTAGATAGTCCAGCGTTTAAGAAAAACGAAAATAGTTGTAACGAATACTTCATAAGCGGCATGAAAACAGGGTGGGCGAAACATATTTTGCCCACCCTCGTTTCACGGCAGGGTGGGCGTCGCCCACCCTGCCCACCCTATTTCGACGCCTATGTTACTATATATAATATATATATAAATGATAAATATTTAAACATTATGGCATAAATGCTCCTTGCCTTCAAATCTAAAGCAAATGATGCAACAATGTGATTTCTACCACGGTAGCATCAACTTGGTATAGAAATCAGTGGATGATGCAACATCCAACTTGAAATTAATGGATGATGCAACATTCAAGTAACAACAGCCCTAGTGCATTATTTTATTGAGTTATGCAAGCATGTACTGTGAGTGAAAGGCACTTCATTCGTAAAAAGTAGTTTTGAGGTGAAATAAGCATGAATCTACCTTTTTTTGCATCTTTTTTAAAAAAACCTTATAAAACCCAAAAAAACCCGGGTTTTTCTCGACCCTGGTGTATGGTCAATAGAATACGCTATTTTTGTGTTTTATCTAAATATGTGGTGTTTAGTATCTACCACTATCCGCAATTAGATTAAAATTGGTTACAACACAAGCCGCATCACTTTCAACATCTCATTTGATTTATTAATTATTTATTATATATTTATTTCAGGAGTTCTCAAGCCTCCGAGATAATTAAAAGTGAAGTGGGAAAATTGCTCGTTGTCCCAAATACCACCAGATGGAACTCCATTTATGATGATGTTGCTTGTTTGGTGGGCATTTGCGATAGCAATAAAGCTGGCTTATCAAATGCTTGCAGAAAACTGGAAATGCAATTTTTTACGACAAGTGAGTAATCCAATGTCTATGAGTTTTGGTAGTAAAAATTTGATATTTACATGAACCCTAAATTTTTAGGTGATCTGGCCTTCCTTCGAGAGTACAAAGTTGTAATGAGTCCTGTTGCTGCTTCTTTAGATATTCTTCAGGGAGAAGAAAAAGCATATATATGGGTCTTCTTCTGCCCACAACAGCAAGTCTGCTAAATGCGTTTGCTGGAATAAGTGGCCTCGAACACTGTTCTCCGCTTCATAAAAGCCTTGTGCAGGGTATAAAAAACAGGTGAGTACTGGGCAATAGTTTTAATCCACAATTTAATTGCATAAACAGAATTACACTGTACTGTAAAAGTAATGTAAGCAAGTTTCGTTTGTGAAAAACTTACCATTGACTTTACAGGTTTGGACGGTTGTTTATTGATGCGGATTCCATACTCGCCAGCGCCACATATCCGAATTACAGGCTTTCGCGATGGCTGGATTAGTTGCCTGATGTCAATCCCGTGGAAATTCGAAAAATGGCCACTCGCTACATATCAAAGTTGTTAAAAAACTCTGAGGCTGAGAGCCACTGCAACCAGATGAAGGAAGCCAGTGACAACCAACCCCGTGGGCTACTCCATGCTCTTTATGAGGACACTGGTCTTCTTCTTCTTCTTCGTTTGAACCTTGTTCTTCGCCACTTCAAGGGTCGAGGGGCTCTGCCTTTTACCACCCTTGGGCAGTGGCGGCGACGCGGTCTAGATGTTTGGGCAGGTGTCGAGCAGCCATTGAATTGATTCGTCATCCAATTCACGCAGACCACGCACACCATTTGGCGCATGGTAGATGGCGCAGTTACAGATGGTGTGGTCTACGGTTTGTTCCTCCACGCCACACTCACAGATCGCGGATGGAGCCATCCCCCATTTGTGCATGTTGAAGCGAAATAGTCCGACGCCAGTACGCAGGCAGTTGAGCCGCACCCAGGCCTTCCTTGGCAAATGCATTCCGGTTGGATGGTGGCTGGTATCAGAGATGAAACTTTGGAGTCTTGAGGAGTTCTTCTTCCACTCCGAGCTCCATTGCAGAGGGTCCGCCCACGTAGCCGCACTGATGGATTGGTCTTCAGCACTTTTCATCAGGAGTTGTGCGGCACGTACAAATGGGTGTCTCGATTTCAGTCGCAGAGGTTTCTCGTTCACAGACTCGTAGAGACTTGAGTAGAGCAAGTGGTTGGGGTTCGTAGCGCGACGAGAGAGAGACAGGATGGCTTCTTCGCGACGAAGCTCAGCTGGTTGGATGCCTGCAAGGACAGGGAGATTTTCCGATGGTGTAGGTCGCAGGCATCCTGTCACGATACGCAAGGCGTTGTTTATGGCAGTGTCGATTTGATGGCAGTGGGCACTGCGGCTCCAGACAGGTGCACAGTATTCTGCTGGAGCGTGAACTAGCGCGATGGTGGCAATGCACAGGGTATCAACTCCGGCTCCCCAGCCAGAGCCGGTGAAGGCAGACACTGGTGAAAGTGTTGTCGTGACACAGGACACTGGTGAAGACAGCATAGACGAGGTTGTAAAAGCGTACTTGGATGAACAAAGAACCATTAACCGTGGGCGCTTTTCCAACAAAAGATTTCCAAAATACTTTTTTTTCGCTACAACACACCAATACCTTCCAGTGCTGCGGTTGAAAGAATGTTTTCAATGGGCAAAGACATATTGAAACCAAAACGCAGCAAAATGTCAGATGAACACTTTCAGATGCTTGTGTTTCTTTGTGGAAATTCAAAATAAAACTTGTTTGTTTCGAGTGGTTTATACTGTGTGAATGTTTGGCACCTAGCAAACAAAATGAGTTTGCGCTAGTGTGTATGCGCTGACGCTGACAACTTTTTTTACAAGTTGCATTGACGCATGCGGCGTATAGTTTTTCGCACGTTTGCGTTTGCGCTGACGGCATCAATATTTTTTGTATGCGCATACATCACTGCAACCAGCCAGTAATTCGGTTGACAAAATCTTCCCAAAATGCAGTAGATAAGATTACAGTAATACAGTTAAGGAAACTCGAAAATCATTACGGTATGAAGATTAGGTTAGAGAGGTTGCCATTTCAAACCTGATTTTTTCTATGCATATAGTAAAACTGGCAAATGCACGGTCGGACAGTTTTTACGATAATGCGCGGTCCATCAAATAAGAGTATTAAAACAAGTATTAACCGGCGATTCAATACGATATCAAACCTCCATCTTTACACTCTGACTACAAAAAATAATTATGCCTATATCACGTCAAACAGGAGTAATCAAGCATTGATTTCAACCATCTATTTTTTGCGCAAATTCAACTTTATGACCGGTTTTGCGAACTTTGATCTGCCGCTTTGCAAGGCAACGTGACAGAGTTACTTTGCGCTTTAGTCCAACGTAGAGTGGTTTCACTTCAACCTTGATGAAAAAATTTCTACTTTCTGGCTTTCTTTCCCAATTAAAATCATTAATCAGCGCACTCGAAAAGGTTTTCGAGAATTTCGTTATTGCGCGGTGACGCTCATTTTTGTGGTAAACAACTTTACCTCGGTTCCTACTTTTTTCTCCATTATTCTCTTTTGAATACCGGCCCACGTATGTTGCTCCTCGTTTGATGAGTTGGAATTACGTAATTCATTATGACGCAACCGAAGGTTTTAATTTATCACATGGCTCAGTAGCCCAGACAGCAAAATCCGTCATTTTTGCATTGCTTCAACGTCTGAGTTTTTGCATTGCTTCAACGTCTCAGACGTTGAAGCAATGCAAAAATGACAGATTTTGCTGTCTGAGGTTAAATGGGCGACAACACTAAATTTAAAAAAGAAGAGGTTGTGATTTTCTTTTTAAAAAGTCAGAACGAGCTTAACAAAATAAGTTTGATGAGTAATGTTGATTTATATACTTTTTTGTTATTTTCTATTTTTGTTTATATTTCTGCAGCAGTTTAGCAACTAACACTCTGACTCCATTTCGTTTTTGAAATATTCATCATGTTATTTCTTGATTTCAATGTATTTGTCCTAAGTGACTGGTAAAGTTTATCGCTCATTTGTACTGTACTTTTCGGTTAAATAACTGCTATCGCAAATATGATACCGCCTTTCATAAAACCTGACCATTTATTCCGTTATGATGTCACCATTGAGGGTGTGAAGTCACTAACGAAAAGCGTTCCCAACTATGTCTCAACAACGGATGTCAACTAACCTAGTTCTCCTTTTTAATGTCCGACAATTCAATGTCCGACAACATTGAATCCATATAAAAACAACAATATTGCCAGCTGATGTAAATTAGCACTTCGGATTAACACTTAGTTAAAATAAACATCAGGAATTGCAAACAAGAATTACAGCGCTGGTGATCGCAGCTGGATACATTCAATACAACAGTACCGGTAGTGACTATGATGCGCTAACCTAATTCTGCGTCACTCTTTGATGCTACATAATTTCGACATTTAATCCACGATCATTCTATTGCAAAATTAAATAATTGACTAGAAGAAACCGGCGGCCAAACTTGGCTGACAGAGGAGGTAGCACAGGCGGTCATTCAAGCACTACTTAGCGGCCATGGCCGCGATGGCTGCCGGATGCTTTAAGGCTTGGTTAGAGCATAGATTACTGCAGTAGTTCTCAAACTGTGCGTCGCGACGCCCTGGTGCGTCGTTTCAATTTTCCAAGGGCGTCGCAGAAGAGTTTCGTTTCGTAGCTGAATTCAGTTTATCTTATAAAGATGAGGTTAATCCTTTGATTAGCAGTTTCAGTTGTCATCAAAGTTGTTAACTTCATTAAAACATGCCCACTAAAGTCAAGAGTTTTCAAAAAAATTTTGTGGAGAAATGGATGCAGCGCATCGGAGTTGGCTCTTTTAATTTTCATTCAAGTGGCTTTCGCTTAGAAAATTCTTTGAACGATTCTACGAATTGGTGGATGAACTTCAGGTTTTTTTGCAGCAAGAAAATAATCCACCTGCAGATTGTTTAGCTCAGAACATTTTCTTATTGAAATTGGCTTACTTTACTTGTGTGATATCTTTGCCAAACTGAACATTTCTATGCAAGGGCCGAATAAAAATGACATTTCAGATAAAATTGCAGCATTCGTTAAAAAGCTGCTACTGTGGAAGGAAGATATAGCAAACCTGTCTGGAAGCTCTCGATACTTCACTTTCTTGTCCAATTTACTTAAAAAGAAAAGTATGACGCTGCCTTCAAATTTGTGAAGCATAATTATTTGGGCAACATTTGTCCAAGCTCGAGTCGAAATTTGCAAAACACTTCCCGAAAAATTTATCAAATTACGAATGGATTCGTGATCCTTTCGTCCATCCTACTCCACTGTCTTTTACTGCACAAGAAAAAGAAGCCTACATTGACCTTTCTTGTGACAATTCCCTGAAAAGGATGTTTAATTCAGGAAATCCGGCAAATTTCTGGATTTCAATGAATGGCGATTATCCAGCTTTGGTGAAGAAAGCACTACGAATTATTATCCCATATGTCACGTCATATTTATGTGAAGCAGGATTTTCTGCCTTGGCGGTGAAAAAAGCAAATTTCGATCACCAATAAACACTGAAAGAAAAATGCGGGTGGCAATTTCAAAAATTCTCCCAAGATTTAATGAACTTTGTAAAAACAAACAAGCCCACGCGTCACATTAAATAATATGCATTGGTTTTTGTTGTTGTATCAACAAACAAAACTTTAATAATAAGTTTTCTCATTAACTTTTATTTGCTGGTGCGTCGTAAGTCCAGAAAACTTTTCCAGAGGCGTCGCAACAAAAAAAAGTTTGAGAACTACTGGATTACTGTATGGCTAGAGTTAGGGTAAGCGGAAACTGCGGTTAGCGAAAACTGCGGAAACTGCAATCAGCGAGGATTAGAGCATAGATTATTCTATGGTTAGGGTAAAGGTTAGCAGAAACTGCGGAAAAATGTTTGCAGAAACCGCGGAAAAATGTTTGCGAAAACTGTGATCAGCGAGGGTTAGGGTTAGAGCATAGATTACTCTATGGTTAGCAGGCCTTAAAACTCGAGTATTTCTCCGGCAGCCATCGTGGCCTAACAAGAGCTCCTTTTCGGCGGCCAAATCTGTGTGCTTGGAGGCCAAAATACAAACAACGATAACACAAGTAAATAGAATTACAGGCCTCGAAATTCACGGCGGACACGGCGGTCATGTCCGCCGTCACAGCATGTGATGTCCGCGGGAAGTACCATCTAGATCGGTCATATTTGTCCGCCGAGAAATAACACAGGAACTAGCAATACAAATCATCTTTGCATAGCACGAACCATTGTTGCGAGAATATAATTTTCCGCGCATTCTAGCGCGCATCTACAAAATGTGAATACGGTACTGTGTCCCTTAGCTTCCATTCAAGCAGGAAAACTTTCGATTTTTACGTTGCTTTAACGATTGATGACATTGAATCAGCGTAACAAAGGTGAATTCTTCGCTAAGAATCGATGGGAGTACGGAGTACTTCTACACTAATCACGCGCAACTTAGTTGAAGCTTACGTCACAATGTCTGGCTTTGATCTTCGAGTAATATTGATAAGGCACAGTTGGTTACAAAATTTGTTAAGTTTTGGTATACAGTAAGAAAGAAAAGGCCGAGGGAAAACTCACTTTCGCTTACATGACACGCAAAAATAAACCTAAACAAAACGCCTAGGGAAAACACAGCAGAAAATACTAGCGTTAGTGTAGAAGTTTTCCGACTCGTACCCAGAGCATTGTGACGCAAGACGCCACGCGACCTCATTCGGTGGAAGTTATGCAGCGTATTAAGCAGCTACACAGCGCTTTGACTCATCAAGCGCACGTCGTTGGTCTGACGACAGCCTTTCAGAGTGAGTTCGCTGAAAATTTAAAAAGTCTTTTAAACCGTACTAGCTATAGTTCTCGAATGGCAAAGAATTATCAAGATAAAGTGATTAAACATGACGATCGACGTTAAAACTGGTGTGTCCGCCGTGAAACTTAAATTGTCCGCCGAGATAGCTGCTCAGACCGGACACGTTTGTCCGCCGTCAACAAAAACGAATTTCGAGGCCTGGAATTAAACTTACAACAATGCCAAAATGATCACTTGGCGTTGTTGAAGTCTGGGCGACGTCCTGCTATAGAATCGGTGTACCACGCAATAACTGCTATATCAGGATTGTAATCTGGTATTGCGGGACCATTTAACGACACTAAATTGTTTCCACTATTGGTGCTCAGTAAATTATTTCAACTGCATACCGATTACCGCGTTTCATAAAACCTTACCATTTATACCGTTATGATGTCACCATTTAGGGTGTGAAGTCACTAGCCCATAGCGGAAACATTTCTCAACTATGAAGACACGTGTTTTCCCCTCGGATTTCAACTAACCTAGTTCTCTTTTTTCAACTAGTTCTTAACAAGTCAATGTCCGACAACATTGAATCGACAATATTGCCACCGATATAAATTAGCACTATGGAATGGATTAACACTTTTTTAAAATAAAGGTCGGGAATTACAAACAAGACTTACAGCGCTGGTGATCGCAGCTGGATAGGTATATTCCATATATCACATATATACAATAGCAAATGTTCCGCACAATACAACAGTGGTGATTATGACGCGCTGACCTAATTCTGTGTCATTCTTTGATACTACGTATTTTCAACAGTTACGCCACGATCATTCTATTGCAAAATTAAATAATTGGCTAGAAGAAACCGGCGGCCAAACTTGGCTGACTGAGGAGGTAGCACCGGCGGTCACTCAAGCACTACTTAGCGGCCATCGCCGCCGGCTGCTTTAAGGCTTGGGTTAGAATTAGGGTAAGGGTTAGCGGAAACTGCGGAAAGTTGTTTGCGGAAACTGCGATCAGCGGACTTTGGTTTTGAGCTATTTTTTCTCTCGATCTTTTCAGGGGGAAAATTTTAAAATGATTGCGGAAACTGCGATCAGCGACTTCAGCTTTTTTTAATTTTTTTCTCGATCTTTTGAAGGTACGAACTGACGGTCCGAACTGTTCATGGTACGAACTAGGTTGCATCCGCATACCAAGATATTTGATATTGCTTGTTTTTTGTTTGCTAGTTCTTTTTTTTAATTTTCCTGTTGTTTAAGACAACATTAAGGTTTAAAGTTGACCCTCCTTTTCGGTCAAGTACAGTCAATCTGGGTAATGCGCAGCCATTTTTAACAAACTTTGCTCTCATTTGGTCAAATTACACCTTAGACAAGCCAGTTTTAACTTTTTAAGTGCCTTGCTACTTGTAGATCAATTGTACCAAGAAGTAGGTCAAGTGCGCCTTTTGTTTGTTCTCGAGCGAGTTTTCGGCATCCCTTGCGCAATAATCGCTTAATTACGAATGCGCAGTGCGCATTGAGCTAAAGCGCACCACGCAATCGAATGCACAGTTAGGCTGCATTATAACAGCTTTGTGCCCTTGCAGTGTACAACTAGGCAAAATCGGGAAAGGGAAATTTATCAATGTTGAGTAAACACTACAGTTCAAGCTTTACATGACAAGCACAGACCTCATTTATAGTACAAAAAGAGAAGAGAAATAATTCCTCATACACAAAAAGGTACAAGCTGCCTTTGCCAGCGCAAACTTCTAACTACGTTGATTCAACGTCAAGAAATTCAGAGTCGACAAAATGTGAGATTTTGCTGACGCACAAATAAACGATTAAACGAAGCGGCGTTCACAAATTATAACAAAATGGGCATTACGTAGCTGCTTTAGCATCAAAACAAATCAGTCCGTTGCCTAAAAAACTCTGTTCGTGGCACAAATTATATCATTATCAAAATAGCAGATAAAAATTATGGCTGTTTATGGCATAAATTATCAATGGGGATTATCAATCAGTGGGGACATTTCATGCTGAAATTTATACCAGACAAACACATATATACATTTATTCTTTCATTTCATGAAATAAAATCTTTGTTGATCAAACTCCTTCACTATAAATTTTATGTCTTTAAAATGTAACATTTTGGTAATTTTTAGCAAATAATCTCAAGTCCATAATGTAGGTCAGAAAAAATTCAACAATGATTTATCATGAAAACAGTGAAAATAAGTAGGTATGATACTATGCTTAGCGATCATAAACATTGAAATGCTGACCTGTTGACCATTAATTTATGTTCAAAGGGATGCTTTCACCTCTTCACCTCAGATGACGTTACAGGTCTTTCGTTGCCATCCTGTTGTGCTGATAAACACTCAATTTGTAAGTACTTTTTGTTTGTTTATCACCAGCAAAACAATAAACTGAACTGAACTCACCCATGAAAAAGTACCCACCTGCAATCAACGAGCTATGGTGTGGAGATAAAATTGTAGGAAAATGATCAAGTCGTGTTCAAAAATTAAATTGTTTTCAGTTTGCACTATAATTCTGCATTATATAAAATGCGTAGCTCAAATCAGCTTATCTATCATCTATTGACTAAGAAACTGTGGAAGTAGTGTCAAAACATTTTTATAATCTTTTTGGTTAAGTTTGTATTTTCGAGCACTCAATCGGTAGGCTTTAGAGAAATATTTTGATTGGTTTGTGTGGTAGAAGCATTTTAAAATTGAAAAAAGCACTGATACGGGCCAAAAAACAGGATTTTGATGACCTACCTAACACTTATGCATCACGAGATGTTGTTTTTTACTATTGAATTGTGCAGTATAGTTTATAATGAACTAGCACAACAATTTTTAGTCTTCTACCACAATTACAATAAAAGTTATGGGGCTCTGAAAATGGCTGAAATTGCTATTCGCTACACCTACAGCTACCGCAAAATGACTTCGGACCTTTCTAAATTTTCAAGAAAAACAAGCATTTTGTATACAATGAAATTTTTTAATAAAAACTATCGACCTTTCTTAATAATTTGTCATATTGCATTATTACAACCTTCTTCACATTTTTCACAATCTTCGCATTGTTAGTCACAATGCTTATTGTTAGTGGTATGATCTGATGTAAAACGCACAGCTACAAACCTGGCATAAATTTTGGTAAAAAGGTCCGAAGTCATTTTGCGGTAGCTGTACCCCCAAGTCAAAAACGAGGGTAGCGCCCGAAATTCAAATGGCCGCCATGGAAAATCCGTTTAAGATATTGATCTGAAACTTAGGATTCTTTCGTTTGGTAGCCTCAGGCATAGTATGACAACTTTTCAGCAAAATCTGAGAGGTACCATATACAAGATATCTTCATATTGGCTGTTTTGATATGGAATGACCCACGTTTTAGAGCAAAACCATGAAAGATCTCAAAAATTAGAGCCAATTCAAAGAAACCAATGTTATTTTTGGTTTCAGTGGCCAAACATCGCCCAGAAACCGTTAAAATATCTTCGGCACTCGGAAAAAAGTTTTTTTTTGTTAGCCAGTGTAATATATGGAATATAACTATATACAAAAACAAGAGCTTGGCAGGCCTATATGGGTATGGGCTCACAGCAAAGATTTTGGTTTAGAATTGCATTTATGGTAAAGCGTTAACCAACATTTCTACAACTGACTAGATGTACGAGTGTATAGGCTAGCCATTAGTTTTGACTTTTGAACTAACTTTTTGCTGTGTGAGTTGTACACTGCGGCTGAGGAGAATCATCATGCCTGCTTAGTGCTTACAGTTTGGTGTACAACTAGGGTAACTTGGTTCTTAGCAATAAACCCTGCTTAGCCTTTTTCATTTGAACATAATGTTGAAAAGAATAACTCAAATTCACAATAAATAAATGTTCAGTCACACAAATAGTTGTAGGCTACTACTCCAATTTTTAGTCATCCCCATTTTCATAAAGATGGATCATTTCTTCAGCATCCTGTACCTCAATGACTGCAGTAGCTGATGCAAAAAACATTATTTATCATTTTTGTGTTGCAGTGTGGACCATTTATCGAGGATCCCAATGCCTTAATAGCAGTGACAATCGGTGAGGGAAAGCAAGGAAAGCAGTGCTTACCTGAGCGAAAACTATGCAAAATATAATGACTGAATTCTAGGTTTAACTTCTTATTATTTTTATCAAGTCTATTTTAACTTGAAAATTACTGTGTTCGTGACTAGAATTACTCGTAACGCTTGTGAGTAGTCTAAGTCAGTGCTCTTCAACCTTTTTTGGTTTGGTGAACCCTTAAAGTTGTTGTGACGAACTCATGCACCCTGTTTACTTAAAAGGTAAACTGAGGTAAAAGCGATATAAAAAATCATTATTTAATGACTGTTTTGTTGTTGCACATTATTAACTAACAACTTTGCAAGCAATCGACGTCAGAGGAGTTTCAGTTTCCGTTGCACAGCTTTGGCTATCATCATGCCTTGCACTGCCTTCGTTTTGCTGAAAGACACTATACCCTCGCTCGTTGATACAGAAGTTGAAGTTTTCGTAAAATATTTGAATAGAGACATCACAGACAAAATAGTTAACTAAATAATAATATTATACATAAAAAACAAAAATCAAACTAGACATCAACATTTAAAAAAATACAGAGGGTTGTAGTAGCATTGCGGTCTATAAATACACAGTCAATATAGTCCACGGGTCGGCAACCTTTGGCATTGAAAGAGCCATTTGGTCTCGTCTCCATCAAACTAAAACCTGCTCTGAGCCGCACCATCTAATTGACTGCTTACAGCAAAAACCTCCTCTGAGCCGCACCATAAAATTGACTGCTTACAGCAAAAACCTAACGCTTACAGGAAAGCCTTTTGTTCAAGTTATTCTCTTCTTGTATTTAGCTATTATTTATGATTAATCAATACAAATCTATTCAAGTAATGCTGAAATTAAATATTTAACTACAATATTTAGCTATACTGACTAGCTACAAATTACCATTACTAGCTGCAAAGCAAACCGTAGCTACAAAGGTAAAGTGTTGCGTCTCCTATTCGCAACTATTCGGTTTTTGATTATTGCACCACAATGGTTTAATTGTGACACAAACTAGCACAAAAAAGTATCACGTGAGCTAGAGCGCAGAGATAAAAGAGCCGCATAGGCTACGGCTCCGGAGCAGCAGGTTGCCGACCGCTGATAGTCCTTCAGTTGCTGCAGAATGACTTGAAACCTACATCTTTTTTCTAATATCCTGAAAGTCAAATATTAATGGTTCATTTTTGCTCACAGAAAGTTTTTGTAAAAAGTATAATATCTGTTTAGTGTGACAAGTTTGTGATGCACCCGTGTATACCTTTTCGTACTGGTGCACCCCATGCATATTTTGGTGCACCCTAGGGTGCACCGTGCACACCGGTTGAAGAGCACTGGTCTAAGTCCTTACCAAACCGCATGTCTTGCCTATAAATGCCAATTAACGCAAACGCTTTTGTCAGAAACCATCACTGAAGCTCCAGGGAAATCAACTTTCAAAATTGCTTACCCTACATTGAAAAACGCCTTCGTTTTATCCAACCCTCAATCGTTTTGCAAAACGACACCAGCTGCTTAGCCAATCAGATGTGTTATCTGGTGTTATGGTTAAAGTTGCTTTCCCAGTGACGTCAATGCGGCTGCTTTGGCTTCAGGTTTCAGGCTTTGGTTTCAGGCGAAAGGAATACAGCCTCTACGCATGAGTGATTTTCGGGCTTGTAACTATAGGCTACTGAGTACGCTGAAAATAAAGCTGGTTCTCTTACTAAAAAAAACATAGATTCTACAATAAAACATGCAATTCCAAAGGGTACATTAACCAACCAGTACTGAAACAGCACAAGTGTTTTTTAAATTCTTTAGGTCAACAGACTGACATCACAAGTTAAGAGCAAACATACTTGTGTTCTTCAAGAATGGACTAGCTTAATTTATAGGCTAATTATTTGCTCTTTACTAGTGCACCAGTCCAATGCATGTCGTAAATGCTTACAGATGACATTGACAATAAGTTTTTGTGCTCAGTCTAAAAAAGCAGCCAACATTCTAGACTAGTCCCATTTTGATTGATTGATTGAATCTTTATCCTCGGACTGGGAAAGTCCGAAGATTTTGTTTTGGAAATGCTCTCAGAGCGCACCAAATTGGAAGTGTTTTTCAAAATTTTCTGGGGGAGGCCCCCCAGACCCCCCACTGGAAGTGTTGCCTTCGGCAACACGCCTTCGGGCTTCGCCCGACGGTTACGCCCCTCGTGCCTACTACCTTGCTGCAGCATATTTCCAAGTTGCTTTCCCAATGGTTTAAGCCACCGAACGTCACTGCTTAATAGTTAATACCGTGCAAGCTCTGTACAAAGTTAAAAACCAAAAAACCTAGATTTACCTCAATTTGAGAAAAAAAAACTTAAAACCCAGATGTGGTCAAAAAAACCCAGATCTAGGTGGAAAAACCAAGCTCTGGCATCCTTGGTAAGCAGCTGACTCGCTGACTGTTATAGTCTTTCGCAGTTTCGCTGCTAATCTAGTTTGCCTTTCCGTCTGCAACTGCAATCTGCAAGTAAGCCAAGTACCGTATTGCAAGCACAGACGCTGCACTTTTTTGCAAGAGAACTAGCCAAGCGTGAAATTGCTAACTCAACCGAGAAATAATATTTAATAACCGCCTAGGGGTGTGTACTTGACTTTGAGCTTAAAATCATTGTTGCTAATCAATATTGTACTGCTTTCTGTCTGTTGTGGTATCTAGATTGCTATGGTACTATTTTATTCATATTGTTTATAATTGATAGAGCTTCGGTAAGGAGTTTGTCTTGTTGAACCATAAGCATAAGAAGCCGAGTAACGTGATCAAGTTTAACATCTTCAAGTTTATTAAATATAGAAACACAAAACTACGCAACAAATTAAGTATCGAACGTTTTCGACATCACAAGATGTCCTCTTCAAGAATAATATAGCCTACATATAACTTCACTACATCTGAATAAAATACAATGGCTAACTAAATCTATAAACAGGAAAAGATAAAAACTGCACAGTAGGCTACTTTAACTACAGTAGCTCAAATTCAACGATATAGGCTCCACGAGAATCAAAGGTAACTACATCAAAAGGTGTTAAACAGATCACATGATATGGTAGAAAAGCAAGGTGCAAAAAAACGAATTTTAAAATACAAAGAGCAAGAAAGACGAGCCACAAGCATACAATTGTCTGTTCAAAAGTGGATTGTAACGTTTTATGTAAAAGGCTTTCAAGATCTTAGTTTGATACTTAGACCTGTCTCTGGACAGGATCTTAAATTGCTTGATAGAAACGTTATTTTGGCATTCTGTTTATAATTGTACCGTGCATTTCTTGCAACGGAATTTCTCGGGGGCCTCCTCAAGAAATTTTTGAAAAACACTTCCAATTTGGTGCGCTCTGAGTCTGAGAGCATTTCCAAAACAAAACAAAAATAAAAATCTGTCAAATTGTGCTTCGCCTATGTCGGGATCATACATCCATTTAATGTTTAGAAGTCATGAACAATCTTAATTTTAACGTTGCAGGACCAAAATCCAGTGTTAGACATGGAACCTAATAATTGTCTAAATATTTAATTCGTCATAAATGTTCATTCTCAGGGGGGGAAGAACAGTCACCTTCACGCGGTCCCCCCTGTAAGTAGCATTATAAAAATGCGAAACGAAGACTGTCAAAACCGAACCTCGACCCGGAGCGCTCAGCACAAGACCCCACGAGAACCGCTCTTTTCAGAGCGCGGCAGTCCCACTGTCGACAAGTACCGTCGTCCCACCATCTTACAGCTGAACGCTGAGGGCATCACATCCAGCAAGATTGATGTGATCGAGCAGCTCGCTCATAAGAACCGAGCTCTTGTCATCCTCCTCCAGGAGACCCACTGCACTTCTGCAGACAAGCTAGTAATTCCACACTATTCACTAGCTGGGTCAACCCAAAGCAGGAAACATGGCCTCGCCACGTTCGTCCATGAGAGCTTGAACTGGACGCTTGCAAACTCCTCAGTCAATGAAGAAATAGAATGGGTTTGTGTGAGCATTGAAAATTACAACATCATCAATGTATACAAGCCACCATCCTCACGCCTGAACCCATCATCTATACCCGCATTCCCCTCACCCAGTATCCATGCTGGTGACTTTAACTGCCAGCACACCGACTGGGGTTACAAATACATCAACAGCGACGGAGAAAGCCTGGCTACTTGGGCTGCGAACAACAACCTCGCCCTCCTCTACAACCCAAAAGATCCAGCCAGCTTCTGGTCCGGACGCTGGGGAACGGGCACCAACCCTGACCTGGCCTTTGCAAGCATGGACACAGACAGCTCTCTTCCTGACAGACGTGTGCTGGAGAAGTTCCCACGTTCCCAACACCGACCTTCGCTCATCACTGCTCCTAAGCTTGTCTCTCCCATCCCAAGTGCCCCAGTGAAGCGATGGAACTTTAGAAAGGCCAATTGGAATCGCTACAGCCTCATAACCAATCAAAATGTGGCGGAACTACCATCACCTTCTACCGCCAACGTGGATGAGGCCTACCAAGACTTCTGCCGTGCTATCAAATCCGCAGCTAAACAAGCTATCCCTCGCGGCCGCCGAAAGAACTACACGCCGTGCTGGGATTCAGAGTGCGAAAATTTATACCGCTCTTATGTTCGTGCCTCACCAGGTGCTGCCTCTACCTCAGCCGCAACAAAACTGCTCGATCGGCTAGACTCAAGGAGGCTTGAGAGATGGAAAAACACCGTCAACACTATCGACTTTACACACTCTAGCCGGATAGCATGGAGTACTGTCAATAACCTTACAGGTCGTTCAGCACGCCCCTCCCGCCAATGCCCCGTTACTGCCAATAACATCGCATCAGAACTGGTGAAAAATGGGACCTACAAAATAGGCGATCGCAAGTTCTCCAAACTTGTAAAGAGGGAAACGTCTGATCTCTGGAAAATCCCAACACCAGACGAGGAAAGCATCTCTGATGAGTTTACGTCGGATGAGTTCACCGCTGCCCTACAAATCTACTAAGACCCGTAAGGCCCCTGGTCCCGATAACATCTGCCCCGAACTTGTACTCCATGCTGGCACCGCCATGAAGTCTTGGCTGCGAAAATTCCTGTCTTCCTGCTTATGCCAACTCAAGATCCCCAAAATTTGGAGACGAGCCAAAGTAGTCGCGATCCCTAAGCCTCATAAGCCACAAGAGGATCCGAAGAGCTATCGACCTATATCTCTTCTCTGCATCCCTTTTAAAATCTTCGAACGTCATATCTAGGGCCATTTAAAGTCATTAAAGTCATATTTTTTTCTATGCATCAGTAAGTTGTGAAATCAATTTTAACGCAAAAACCGCATCCCTATGAGGTATATTAAGAAAGTTATGAAGTCATATAAAGTCATATTTTCCTGGTTAGGTCATAAATCAGCTTTTTAAGTTATATAGTCATATTTTTGAGTTATAAAGTCATACCGTTGTATATAAAAAGTACCAATTTAAGCGGTGAAGCAATTAAGCACTAAGAAAGTAAGGCAATTTCTGATTGAACGAAGGCAAACTGTAAGATTAGCCTACATAACACTTACAGTCACAGACCTATAATATATTTTATGAGGTCACACATTGCATTGTGTTGCAAATCAAAGAGGCCCATGCTGATCTAAATGTCCTTGGTTTCGGAAAAGATCCGCTTGAGCTCAAAAATTACATTAAGAAGCGATTGGACAAAAACGATGTGAAACAAATTATGGAGCTACAAAGACAAGACATTTCATGATTTCACCAACGCTTTATGCAAAACTGCAGAAGTGTCAACCCACATCAACGTCTGTGGAGCGCTCATTTTCCTTACTAAAGTCATTTTTACGTCCAAATCGTAACTTCAAAGACTGTAACATTCCACACTACATGAAACTGTACTACAACGTCTACTACAGTGGTTTAAAATAAAAATGGATGTGTATTACTGTTATGTTGCGTATATTTTACTCTTTAGTTCCGTAAGTGACGTTGTGCGCATGTAAAAATAAACGATTTTCACATAAAGTCATGTAAAGTCATATTTTCCAAAAAATAAAGTCATATTATTGATTTTTTAAGGTCATATAAAAATGGCCCTAGTCATATCTACACTCGAGTCGAACCAATTATAGACCCACTCTTGCCCCGGGAGCAAGCTGGTTTTCGACATGGAAGATCTACTGTGGACCAAGTCACTCTCTTGACTCAAGACATCGAAGACTGCTTTGAGGCAAAGAAGAAGGCTGGTGCTGTGTTTCTCGACCTCACAGCTGCATACGACACTGTATGGCACCAAGGCCTCACCTGCAAACTGCTCCGCCTGCTCCCGGACAGGCACATGGTCCGCATGATCATGGAGCTCGTTTACAACAGAAGCTTTACTCTCACCACCGGAAGTGGTAAACCAAGCAGGTTACGACGCCTTAAAAATGGCGTCCCTCAGGGATCTGTCCTGGCCCCCCTTCTGTTTAACATCTACACCCACGACTTGCCAATCACGGTATCCGCATAGTATGCCTATGCCGATGATTTGGCCATTCTACACTTGTCGAATCATTGGGAAACATTAGAAGGGACTCTAAACCAGGACATGTCGACACTTTCGGCATACCTCCAGAGATGGAGACTGAAGCTCAGCGAAACCAAAACAGTGACGACAGCCTTCCACTTAAACAACCGGGAAGCAAAGCGTGAGCTCAAGATCAGCACCAATGGAAAAACCCTGCCCTTCTGCCCAAACCCTAAATATCTAGGGGTAGTCCTGGACAGGTCGCTCACTTACCGTCAACATTTGGAGTCACTACGCAAAAAGATCTCAACACGCACAGCTTTGCTAAGGCGTCTGGCCGGCTCTGGCTGGGGAGCCGGAGTTGATACCCTGCGCATTGCCACCATCGCGCTAGTTCACGCTCCAGCAGAATACTGTGCACCTGTCTGGAGCCGCAGTGCCCACTGCCATCAAATCGACACTGCCATAAACGACGCCCTGCGTATCGTGACAGGATGCCTGCGACCTACACCATCGGAAAATCTCCCTGTCCTTGCAGGCATCCAACCAGCTGAGCTTCGTCGTGAAGAAGCCATCCTGTCTCTCTCTCGTCGAGCTACGAACCCCAACCACTTACTCTACTCAAGTCTCTACGAGTCTGTGAACGAGAAACCTCGGCGACTGAAATCGAGACACCCATTTGAACGTGCCGCACAACTCCTGATGAAAAGTGCTGAAGACCAATCCATCAGTGCGGCAACCTGGGCGGACCACCAATGGAGCTCGGAGTGGAAGAAGAACTCCTCAAGACTCCAAAGTTTCATCTCCGACACCAGCCACCATCCAACCGGAATGCATTTGCCCAGGAAGGCCTGGGTGCGGCTCAACCGCCTTCGTACTGGCGTCGGACTATTTCGCTTCAACATGCACAAATGGGGGATGGCTCCATCCGCGATCTGTGAGTGTGGCATGGAGGAACAAACCGCAGACCACACCATCTGTAACTGCGCCATCTACCATGCGCCAAATGGTGTGCGTGGACTGCGTGAACTGGATGACGAATCAATTCAATGGCTGCTCGACACCTGCCCAAACATTTGAACCGCGTCGCCGCCACTGCCCAAGGGTGGTAAAAGGCAGAGCCCCTCGACCCTTGAAGTGGCGAAGAACAAGGTTCAAACGAAGAAGAAGAGAAGAATTCTCAGATATTCAGTTAGGCGTAGCCTACATTACAAAAACTAACACTTAGGCCTGAACACAGTAATTTTCAAGTTAAAATAGACTTGATAAAAATAATAAGAAGTTAAACCTAGAATTCAGTCATTACATTTTGCATAGTTTTCGCTCAGGTAAGCACTGCTTTCCTTGCTTTCCCAATCGTGTCACTGGTTGTATGTATATTATTCCTGAAGAGGACATCTTGTGATGTCGAAAACGTTCGATACTTAATTAACAGTTCACATCCAAAAACCTTTGTCTAGCAGAGAATTTTTGTCAAAGAATAAATTTAAATTAGGGAGCGTTCAAATATTACATCACGCTGTTTTTCCGAATTTTTGACCCCTCCCTCCCCCATGTGACGCCAACGTAACGTTTTTGTCAACCCCCCCTCCCCCACGTGATGCTTTTAAATTACAAAGCCCGTTTTGCCAGTTTATATCAAAATTATGACGTGGAAACCAGGGCCGGATTTAGCTGATGGGGTTCCTGGGGCACTTTAAGATCGGGGGGCCCTCGTGCAAAAATTTTTCGCGCCTACGGCGCAAAAAAACCACCTGTACGTCTACAGTAGCATTAATCCAGTACTGCACAGCATTTTGCAGAAACTTTAAAAGCTAAAAGGAAAAAAAAATAACACAAAATCGTATTTTTTCCAAGCAGGGGGCCCTTCAAAAGTCGGGGGGCCCGGGGCACCTGCCCCCTTTGCCCTCCCCCCTAAATCCGGGCCTGGTGGAAACACGTGCTGATAAAATATCTTGGTTTGTATGCACCATGATGCACCTAAAGCTTACGTTTGAGACATGAAATTTTAGCTATATTCTTTTTTTGGAAATAAAACGTTATGTAGGTTACCTACTGAAAACGTTTAGGCCTACAGCAAGCGGATGGAAAATTTGCATTGGTGTAAGCCAAGGGTCTCAAACTCGAATTGCTATGAGTGCCTAATAGACACTTGTAAATTAAGCCGAGGGCCGCAATATACAATAAGAAGTCAATAAACAACATAACACAGTTAAAACGTAATAAAAAAAGGAGTAAGCCCTCCAAGAACGTGAAATTGCAAGAAAAAGTAGTAAAAACAAGAGATGAAAAACACTGTGCGAACGCAAGAAGAACGCAATAGAAAAAACAAAAAAGAGCGCAAACAAAACGACGGACCTGGAAAGCAAAAATCTTGCAATCTAGGCTACTTTCAAAAAAAGCGGAAAAACTAACCCTTGAAGAACTTTATTCAGCAAAATGCCAAGGTTACTTTTGCAATGACCACACAGTAAGTGAATAGGCAATGTGATTGTGATGTAACAATACGAGTTTCTCGCACGCAATAAAATGGCGCGACAGCAGTGATAAAAAGTGCGGGGGGAAGTTTGATGGGCATTTTCAGATTTTTTGAGCAATTTTATAGTGCATTTTATTTAATTCTGTAGAACAAATATGTAGGCCTACCTTACGGTACTTTATTAGTTACCGTAGCTATTTTATAGATTAAAAATGCACCGCGGGCCGCATGCGGCCCGCGTGTTTGAGACCCTTGGTGTAGGCCTAGCCTATGTCATATGTGTGATAATTGTGCCATCATGCCGACAATAATCGAAAGCGAATGTTGCCAGGAGAATAACTTTGTGTTAGCCAAAACCAAAACTGTTTCAAAGTCTTGTTGTTTTCTCGCTTTGCTATTCGATCCAAACGCCTGATCGTAGCCTACTCACAGACCTGTAGGCTACCTAGTACCTAGGTCGTCTGGGTCGATCGAGTTTTGTGGGTAGGCTACTGCATTGACAGCGGCTTTCACATATCTTGAAAAATCAAAGACAGAAGGAACAGCTTCAGAGATGAGCAGGTGTCTGGACTTGGTGCCTTGTAGCTCTGCCTGTAGATCATGTTGGTAATCGTTGGCCAGAAAATGATTGCTGCACACACGGCAGTGCTTGTTTACAGATGGGTCTTTGAGTTTCATCGCCAAGATCCATTTCTTCAGCTTGTCGTCATTATTCAGAGGTAAACGATGAAAGGATACCCCTTTGACGATTCTCCGGTTAGCACAACCGGGAGCCATACAAGAAGCCACCATTTTAAGGGCGTAAAAACTCCCTTAGCACAAAATTGTTCGCTGTTTCGGTAGCCTACGCGATCTGTTCCTTGTGTTTGCACGCAAAACAATAGACCTTGGATGCGCGTTTAATTTCAGAAAGATCTACAAATACAGTACAAAAGCCATGTATTTTCGTTGCAGTGCACCTGTAAGTTTAAAGCAATTTATTAACAATTAACGTAATGTACTTCAATAGCTGCTGAAGTCAATGGGACATCTGTGGTCGATCAAAGTTGTCACTTTCATTGCAAAGCAAACATACGGTAGCCTACTGCTTTCTTGCCGACTTGTGTGAAAAAGCGCTTGAGCATATTTGTTAAATTCGTTTCAACTTTACGTTTCTTGGCAAAATCCATAGGAAAATATTTAGTGTAAATTCAAAATCTAATTCTAACTTAAAACAAAGAAACTAAAAACACAAAGAACTAAAGTTTAACCAACAATCACTATTATTTGTATACGTTAGCGGTTTAATTATTACACTAATCAGCCAAATTTCACTTTGATCTATTTTTCCGGCTTGAGACTGACGGAGATTCTTACAAGAGACAAAGAAAAAAAATGGAAGGCCGTTTATGACAGAACATAACATGTTTGCCACTTGACTAAAAACCAAAGCAAATAATCAAAGAACTAAAAAATAACCAACAGTCACTATTATTTGACGTAGTAAGCAAGTATAGTGGTGGTCGGTGGATTGCGGCAGAGTGTGGCCGCGGGCCACATTTATGTAAAGACCGGAAACTGTCTGTGGGGCCGCTCAAAATTCCGTTCCGGCCCGCGGGCCGTATGTTGCCGTCCCTGACTTAGAACCTGTATGGAATTACGGGAATTACGGTATCGTAATTGATACTTGATAGAGATTTTGTTGGTGCTGTTGGATATGATTTCAGTTTAATTTAGTACTGGTATCCAAATGACGATACCAGCCAGCACAAATAAACTACCGTACTCGTAAGCGTTACGTAACTTTTTGCTTGAACCCCTCCTCCCCGATGTGACGCTAACGTAACGCTTTTCATAACCCCCCCTCCCCCTCGATAGCGTTACGTAATATTTGAACGGTCCCTTATCTCATTTGTTGGTGTGATCTTTGTCCTCAAAAATTATCATTTCTGCAGGGTGGCAATTGCCAAGCAGCTTTCGTTGTCTCCCTCTCAGCATGGGAACTTGAACCACTTTTGCAGTGTAGCCTATATGCAACTTTCATATTTCGAACAATCAGATACGTTCGATATTGCTTTTTGATTTTTTGACAACTTTTACGCAAAGGGTTAAAATACAACGGTTTCAGACTTTGCTCGCGGACCACCAGGCAAATGCCCGCGGACCACATGGCAGGTTGAGAACCTCTGGTGTAGAGTAGACCACTTGTTTTAGAAATTTGAAAGTCATCTGGCAACGCTGGTCCTGGCAAGACCTATTACAGCAGTGTTGTCAGATTGGGCGATTTATCTGCAATTGGGCTACTTTTAGTTGGGCTTGGCGCTAAAAAATGTTGGTTTGCGACTTGCGCTTTTTTGGGCTACTTTCAGACTTTAATTTGGCGCAAGACCGCGCTTTTTGGCTTTCTATTTGCATTTATTCGTCGGTATCGGTGTGAAATGTGGAACGATAAATTATAACAAATCGCAACAATTGATGCATTGTTACGCTATCATTGCTGTAACGTGCTGACCAAAAGTAACCTTACGCCTGCTGCTTTTCTTGAGTGTCCTTGCGTCATATTGCCGTTGTGAAATCTGCGTTTGTTAGTAATTTGAAACACTAACAGTAATTGTGCCTTCTCTGGCAATTGGTAGTTTGATCCACATCTACGTAGTTTTACATTTTTTAGGGCTGTAGCCTACATCTGCCGCATGCTGCATTGTTTGAAGCATTCTAATCACACTGAGTTTCCTTTGTTTAAATCAACCATCTAGCACAGGCAGGGCCTCCGAGAGAAATCATGACTGGTCGAGAAACAATACTAAAAATGGGTCTGCTACTATTCGGTGAGTCTGATTCGGTGAGTTCGATTCGGTGAGTCTGATTCGGTGAGTTTCTAACCTCTAACCCCTAACCCCAAACCCCTAACCCTGAAACGGCAATGATAATTAGGCTACGGTACCCGATAATTAAAAAAAAAATTGAAAAAATCCCCCGTTAAGGGATCGGACTCACCAAATCGGACTCACCGAATCGGACTCACCGAATCGGACTCACCGAAACGGGCCATTCCGACTAAAAATGGGCCCCCAAAAAAACATTTTTTAGCAAAAATACAAGTAACGAATTTGTATCATGCATTGCATCATGTGTCTTAAGCCGAACTTGGCTACTTTCCTCATCGTGAAATTGAATTCCTTTAAAGTTTCGATTTTAAACAACGTAGGCTATATATCTATATATGAAAAAACTTCTTTCAATAATTATAAAAATCAACAAAAATCACTCGACTACACTTGCAACAGAATTGCCATTGTTGCTCAATATTTTCTCATGAAAGAATTGCAGTAAAGTTATATGGATGTGCACATGCACAGTGCACACCTCATACATGGTGCCTTTGGCCACGGCCATTGAGAGGAGAATTTAGGTCCAGTACCAAAACGATTTTCCAGCCCCACATAAAGACACTTCCAAAATAAATGCACCATATCTAAAGAATGCAGTATAGTTTGTGCAAACTCTAGTGTTAAGGCAGTGCGGGCATGTTTGCTGATGAATTCTTGTCTGTTCGTTGTGTGGAATCCTGCAAGAGCCGCTTTTGGGTCGGTGATAACGTCTCCTCCCTTGACAAGTCTGCGTCACTGCATCTGCGTTGGTTCCAGTCATGTTGTGAATCGAAATTGCTATAGGTGGTAATTTTAGTATAACCTAAAGTAAATAAAGGAAAAATTGTAAACACACAATGCGGGCAATGAAAATAGCTCAACAAAGCATTCAATTCAATCCATTCCGAACCTTTTGCCATCCAAAGTTATGGATCACAGCATCAAATAATAAAGATTTTGCAAGGTCTAATTTGATGCACAACATGCATAAACTGTTCACTCAGTTTTGAGTCGTGGTGGTGCGTAAACAAATCTTACAAATTTCTGTTTGCTAATACCACGTTTTCAACTCGCAACCGTTGGAGGTACTGGTTTAGGTAACAAATTTTCAAAGCAACAAAAATATTTGGAAAAGTGTGTCGAAAGTTGCAACCAATGATTTCCTTGAGTAGATATCATGGGGTGATGCGTTTGCATCGGTTTGCAGCTCAAGTTTTCTGGGTAGCTTTCTTTCAAAAGTAGCCTACCAACTTATCTAAAATGTCATTCTTGTACCACTTGTTGTTTAATTTTTTCCACATGCCTACAACTACACATCAGGCATACAATGATATTTTCATAGGACGGCAAACTTATCGATGATATCTGAGTTTGTTGATACATTTGTAAATAAACTACCAACAGATAGCGAATCCTTTGCAACATAGCGTACAGTAGAATAAATTTCGTTTGTAAGATTGAGCTGGTGAAGCGGAGTTGTTGGAGCGTTCCGTCCCCAGATTTTTTTTTTTAATTCATAGTTCCTATAACAACTTAAGCTTGCGAGTAGCCTACTTTCCAGCTTTCTGTAACTTTGATTACATCTTCCTTTAACTTCATTAAATTCATCAGCTTATTGTCCATTAGTCGTCGTCGTGTGAGCCTCTCTGGGGCCGAAAAACATTGAACAGTTCTTTATCGCTGCATAAATAGGTTGGTAGAGTGAATCGCGCTTAGGACTGTAATCTACAATCTACATAATGCAGAGAAGCACAGGTTTGAAACTGCTCACGTAGGCTGCTTGAAAATGGTAGAGCTTTCTTTAGAATTTCCTATCTAGCTTGACTGCAATTGAAAATGACATAGCCTAAGCTTAGTCGATCAATTACACAACTCAAAAATGATATAGGCTAATATTTGAACACCACTGCACACCATCAACTCCAACTCTAGTGCATTTAAGCAATGACATCCATAAACAGAAAATAGGCAAAAAGTGTTTATTTTCTTCAATCTTGCTTGGACACTTTCCCAAATATGTTGGATCCATTACCATATGCCTGGCAAACGCAGTTTTTCATGTCAAGGTACAGTATGCAAACATAATCACGCTTAGCCAAAGCAGCACTAGTTTTCAAGTTAAAACAACATGACAATGATCGAAAAATACTTGTAAAGTTGTAACTACGCATTTCATTCAAAAATTTGTTTACTTTTAGGTTGATCAATTTTTATTTTGGTAGTAAAAATGGGCCCTCCTCAGAAGTAACAAAACGAAAAACTACTCGTTTTTCCTTTACAATTTTATGCTAGGGGGGAAAGTAGCCCGACTTCCCCCCCCTCTCAGAGCCACTGAGCACAGGGGTCACCAAGCTACGGCCCGCGGGCCAGAACCGGCCGCGAACTCATTTCATCTGGCCCGCCATGTGCTGCAGAAACTACAGCTGCACTACAAATGTTGAGGAAAAAAGTTACCAATCTTTTTGTAAAGGAGTGACGTGTTCTGTTTTTATCGTTAGGCCACCACAAATGGGAAAAGCCTAGGCCAAATTTGGAAAAATGTAATGTTTTTTCAAGAGAACGATGTCCTCTAGTGTAACACAGCAGGGGATAACTTTTCCAGCAACCTTTCAATTTTCATAACAACTTTGCTGTTCCACCGCTGAATGCTCAATTCAAGTCAATGGAGATTTTAAATAGTTGTATATCTTTTCGCAATTTACATCCGGCCCGCAGCTGTTAATCTCGCAGCAATCCGGCCCTCAGAGAAAAAAGTTTGGTGACAGCATTAAACTAAAATCAGTCTGGGTTTTGCTCAGTCATAGGGTGGTGTGTTAATTTCAGTCTTTTCTTGAAAGTCACAGTGTCAGTTCAGTTATGGAACTTGTAGTTTAGATTCTCAGCCATCTACCTCAGGACTTAATTTCCTCTCCTCGTCATTTTCCCAATAAATTAAGTCGAATCTGCATTTATCTGTAAAAAACGTCTTGTTTGTGCATCCGTATCAAAAATTAAGGTGCTCTTCCACAAGACGCCCTGTTGGTCAACCGAACAAAACGATGACGTCACACACATTGGAATGGACTATTATGAAGGAGGAAGTACGGGGTGGAATTGCAATGAAACACACCAGAAGGAAATTGTCTCCCATTTATTGATTTGTTGTTCAATTTAACAGCTTTGCTATCGTTGAAAAGCACAAGCATAGATCTAACCAACTAAATTAATACCAAGTCCCAAAATACTACTAGCTCCATCTGGTGACCACCTAAACTTGACCAAATTCAAACCATTATCAAAAGTTTATTTGCAATGATAAAAACATTAAACGACAACCAATTAAAAGAACATGTTACTGTTTATTGAAGTGCTAACTTTCATTTTTATATCTCATTCAATATGCGCGCAATCGTTGTTCGAAGACAGCCCCCCAACGAAGCTTTTGCCCAATGCATTTCAATGGCGAATCGATCGTCTTCCAGTTCACGCCCTGCATGTTCATGATAATTAATTGTCTCCCATTTATTCATTTCTTGCTCAATTTCAACAGATTTGCTATCGTTGAAAAGCACAAGCATAGATCTAACCAACTAAATTAATACCAAGTCCCAAAATACTACTAGCTCCATCTGGTGGCTACTTAAACTTGACCAAATTCAAACCATTATCAAAAGTATATTTGCAATGATAAAAACATTAAACAACAACCAATTAAAAGAACATGTTACTGTTTATTGATGTGCTAACTTTCATTTTTATATCTTAATTAATATGCGCGCAATCGTTGTTCGAAGACAGCCCCCCAACGAAGCATTTGCCCAATGCATTTCAATGGCGAATCGATCGTCTTCCAGTTCACGCCCTGCATGATCACGATAATTAATTGTCTCCCATTTATTCATTTCTTGCTCAATTTCAACAGATTTGCTATCGTTGAAAAGCACAAGCATAGATCTAACAAACTAAATTAATACCAAGTGCCAAAATACTACTAGCTTCATCTGGTGGCCACTTAAACTTGACCAAATTCAAACCATTATCAAAAGTTTATTTGCAATGATAAAAACATTAAACGACAACCAATTAAAAGAACATGTTACTGTTTATTGAAGTGCTAACTTTTATTTTTATACCTCATTTAATATACGAGCAATCGTTGTTCGAAGACAGCCCCCCAACGAAGCTTTTGCACAATGCATTTCAATGACGAATCGATCGTCTTTCTGGATTCACATTGCGTGATCGCGATAATTAATTGTCTCCCATTTATATAGAAAAAATGCTAAAGTCATAGAAAGGATTAGGATCAGGCACACAAATAGCCTAATTCGTGATGTAATGGCTTGTCCGAATCAAGTAATGTAACAAACACTGATCAATAGGAAAGCGATGTGTGCTCTAGAGCGGTGTAGAACTTTGATCCTTTGGGAGGTCGTGGAAGAATTGTTGTCACTCGGCCCTCAGTCGACATCAACTGGAAAAGCTCGGTTGAGGAAGCAAGTGATGTCAGCTCTAAGTGCAGGAGCCAGAAAATTGTTCCTATTTGGATGGAGAAACCTCTGCAAATAATAAAAAGCAACAACAACCAGCGAGACAGTGGGTGCTGATACTTATGTTTTGTTCAATGCTTAGCCAAGAATTTTTTTCACAAAACTTAGGCTAAGCCTAATAAACCTAGGCTTAAATATGGATCAAAGGTAAGTAACGAAACCGTAATGAAATGACTTGGGCTTGCATTCTCGTGTTCTTTCATTACCACACGAAGTCTTTTTCCTAAAGGCATCCGTGTGTGTAAACAAAATGATTCATAGGTCCAAACCTTAAACGTTGACACACAAAAATCACGTTACACACGTAAGTTAAAAAAATTATTTTGTTTCATCTGACATTGCACTTTTGTTAGCCTAGTTTGTTAGATCTATGCTTGTGCTTTTCAACGATAGCAAATCTGTTGAAATTGAGCAAGAAATGAATAAATGGGAGACAATTAATTATCGTGAACATATAGGGCGTGAACTGGAAGACGATCGATTCGCCATTGAAATGCATTGGGCAAAAGCTTCGTTGGGGGGCTGTCTTCGAACAACGATTGCTCATATATTAAATAAGGTATAAAAATGAAAGTTAGCACTTCAATAAACAGTAACATATTCTTTTAATTGATTGTCGTTTAATGTTTTTATCATTGCAAATAAACTTTTGATAATGGTTTGAATTTGGTCAAGTTTAAGTGGCCACCAGATGGAGCTAGAAGTATTTCAGGACTTGGTATTAACTTAGTTGGTTAGATCTATGCTTGTGCTTTTCAACGATAGCAAATCTGTTTAAATTGAGCAAGAAATGAATAAATGGGAGACAATTAATTATCGTGATCATGCAGGGCGTGAACTGGAAGACGATCGATTCGCCATTGAAATGCATTGGGCAAAAGCTTCGTTGGGGGGGCTGTCTTCGAACAACGATTGCGCGCATATTAATTAAGATATAAAAATGAAAGTTAGCACATCAATAAACAGTAACATGTTCTTTTAATTGGTTGATGTTTAATGTTTTTATCATTGCAAATAAACATTTGATAATGGTTTGAATTTGGTCAAGTTTAAGTGGCCACCAGATAAAGCTAGTAGTATTTTGGGACTTTGTATTAACTTAGTTGGTTAGATCTATGCTTGTGCTTTTCAACGATAGCAAATCTGTTGAAATTGAGCAAGAAATGAATAAATGGGAGACAATTAATTGTCGTGATCACGCAGGGCGTGAACTGGAAGACGATCGACTCGCCACTGAAATGCCTTGGGCAAAAGCTTCGTTGGGGGGCTGTGTTCGAACAACGATTGCGCGCATATTGAATAAGATATAAAATGAAAGTTAGCACTTCAATAAACAGTAACATGTTCTTTTAATTGGTTGTTGTTTAATGTTTTTATCATTGCAAATAAACTTTTGATAATGGTTTGAATTTGGTCAAGTTTAGGTGGCCACCAGATAGAGCTAGTAGTATTTTGGGACTTGGTATTAATTTAGTCGGTTAGATCTATGCTTGTGCTTTTCCACGATAGGAAATCTGTTGAAATTGAGCAAGAAATGAATAAATGGGAGACAATTAATTATCGTGATCATGCAGGGCGTGAACTGGAAGACGATCGATTCGCCATTGAAATGCATTGGGCAAAAGCTTCGTTGGGGGGCTGTCTTCGAACAACGATTGCGCGCATATTAATTAAGATATAAAAATGAAAGTTAGCACATCAATAAACAGTAACATGTTCTTTTAATTGGTTGTTGTTTAATGTTTTTATCATTGCAAATAAACTTTTGATAATGGTTTGAATTTGGTCAAGTTTCGGTGGCCACCAGATAGAGCTAGTAGTATTTTGGGACTTGGTATTAATTTAGTCGGTTAGATCTATGCTTGTGCTTTTCAACGATAGGAAATCTGTTGAAATTGAGCAAGAAATGAATAAATGGGAGACAATTAATTATCGTGATCATGCAGGGCGTGAACTGGAAGACGATCGATTCGCCATTGAAATGCATTGGGCAAAAGCTTCGTTGGGGGGCTGTCTTCGAACAACGATTGCGCGCATATTAATTAAGATATAAAAATGAAAGTTAGCACATCAATAAACAGTAACATGTTCTTTTAATTGGTTGTTGTTTAATGTTTTTATCATTGCAAATATACTTTTGATAATGGTTTGAATTTGGTCAAGTTTCGGTGGCCACCAGATGGAGCTAGTAGTATTTTGGGACTTGGTATTAATTTAGTCGGTTAGATCTATGCTTGTGCTTTTAAAAGATAGCAAATCTGTTGAAATTGAGCAAGAAATGAATAAATGGGAGACAATTAATTATCGTGATCATGCAGGGCGTGAACTGGAAGACGATCGATTCGCCATTGAAATGCATTGGGCAAAAGCTTCGTTGGGGGGGCTGTCTTCGAACAACGATTGCGCGCATATTAATTAAGATATAAAAATGAAAGTTAGCACATCAATAAACAGTAACATGTTCTTTTAATTGGTTGTTGTTTAATGTTTTTATCATTGCAAATAAACTTTTGATAATGGTTTGAATTTGGTCAAGTTTAAGTAGCCACCAGATGGAGCTAGTAGTATTTTGGGACTTTGTATTAATTTAGTTGGTTAGATCTATGCTTGTGCTTTTCAACGATAGCAAAGCTGTTAAATTGAACAACAAATCAATAAATGGGAGACAATTTCCTTCTGGTGTGTTTCATTGCAATTCCACCCCGCACTTCCTCCTTCATAATAGTCCATTCCAATGTGTGTGACGTCATCATTTTGTCCGGTTGACCAACAGGGCGTCTTGTGGAAGAGCACCAAAATTAATAGTTATGTTACTTTAAAAATCATTAGGCTGTTAAGCATACTGGGAATAAACATACATCATACTTTATGGATGCAACCTAGTTCGTACCCTGAACAGTTCGGACCCTCAGTTCGTACCCTAAAAAGATCGAAAGAAAAAATTAAAAAAATCGGAAGTCGCTGATCGCAGTTTCCGCAAACAACCTAGTTCGTACCCTGAACAGTTCGGACCCTCAGTTCGTACCCTGAAAAGATCGAGAGAAAAAATTAAAAAAAGCCGAAGTCGCTGATCGCAGTTTAATAGCACAAAGCCGAAGTCGCTGATCGGAGTTTCCGCAAACAAACTCGAGGGTTAGGGTTAGCGGAAACCGCGGAACTGCGGAAAAATATTTGCGGAAACCGCGATCAGCGAGGGTTAGAGGCGAGCAGAGCATAGATTACTCGATGATTAGAGTTAGGGTTAGCCGAAACTGCGGTTAGCAAAACTGCTGAAAAATGTTTGCGGAAACTGCGATCAGCGAGGGTTAGGGTTAGAGCAGGGGTCACCAACCTTTTTTGCATGCGGGCCACTTTGGCACTAAGGAGAGCTGTGGCGGGCTGCACTAATAAAATGTTAGGTAGGTTGACTTTTATGCTAAAAAAGAACGCATTTCGTACCCAGTATCCAGCGTTACATGTTGTTCATATTTAATATGTTAGAATACCGCAGCAACAAAATTAATCGAACAACGCTACTGCCAGGCCAAGCTCCTTTTACAACACTTTTGACTTTTTTTTAACAATGCCTAATAAACCAGGCCACTTGTTTTGCGCACTTATAGCGAATCGAGCGGTTTCATCAGAATATTCATCGCCAAGCAAGAGTGGTGTTGTCACCTCGCTTCACAAAGGATATCTTGCAATTAATAATTTCAATAAACAAGGAAATGTTTGACACATCGCAATAAAGGCAACAATAGTGACCTGCAAACATATCAGCGAAAAATAGGCTCCAATAACAGGGAAAAAGAAACCAGGCACCATGAAACAAATGCTTGTGGAAATCACCCAAAAAACATTTCTATCGTAGCTCATGAACAGTCTTTTCTTTAAAAACGCAATGAGTTGGTTTTTCATCCTTTTTGTGAGAGTCTATAAAACTGTCTTTTTTTTTGTTATAGACAACTGTCACTTGCGATGCTTATCAGCGTGGAAAGAATTTGTTGATTAACAACATTTTGCAGAACTTGCTTCGGCAGTAGATATACTTAAAATTGGAACGATATAGAGAAGATTAGCATAGCCCCTGCGCAAGGATGACACGCGAAATCGTGAAGCGTTCCATATTTCTTTAAAAAAAAGAAATACTAAGCTAAATATTTTCATAATAGCCTACAATCAGAAAAAGTCTTTAAATTTATATATAATATTTTGCCAATTAATTATAAATTGAGTTGGCAAACCGACCTATTTTGCCAACAAAAACTTGCATAAAGAGAACACTGGTCGTGAAACACAATAACGGTGAAACGCACACTAGTGTTTACATGACATTTGTAAACTTAAAATAAGCAACCCTATGTTCGAAATTTTCGAAATTGGAAAACAGACGTTTTAATCAACCACTGGGACAGTGTGGCTGGACATCGCATTGGAATAGCTTTAAGCAATCCCCACCTTGAACTATAATCTGATTGGTCGGTCTGTGGAATCGTATGCAAAGCGAAAATATGCTTCCCGGAAAGTATTTTTTGCCTTCGTGCTCTTTAACTCCTCAAGAAAAGTATTTTTGGTTATACTTGTACGCTGATACCTTCCGCGGGCCGCAGCGATACAGCGTGGCGGGCCGCATGCGGCCCGCGGGCCGCCATTTGGTGACCCCTGGGTTAGAGCATAGATTGCTCTATAGTTAGGGTAAAGGTTAGCGGAAACTGCGGAAAAATGTTTGCGGAAACTGCGATAAGCGAGGGTTAGGGTTAGAGCATAGATTGCTCTATAGTTAGGGTTAGGGTAAAGGTTAGCGGAAACTGCGGAAAAAGGTTTTCGGAAACTGCGATCAGCGAGAGTTAGGGTTAGAGCATAGATTCTTCTTCTTCTCTCGTGTTGTCGCTATATGTCAGGGCATCCGTTGGTTAGCCACTGCCTGGTGTCGTCATCGATGGAAATTAGGCCTTCCATACCATGGGGTGGTCTGTATAGCCGGCAATCCTTGATAATGTGGGCTGCCGTCTGCATTTCGCCACACTCACAAGCAGCACTCTCTGCCAAGCCCCAGCGCAACATGTCTGCACCATAGCGTCCAACACCAGTGAGCAAACGGTTACGCCTTGATGAGGCAAGTCTAGAGAGGCCATGTCCCAGCTGGTTTTCGGACGGGGATCTGAATACTTGGCGAAGTGGGGACGTGCTGCTTGACCATTGTTCACACCACGCCGCGTGGCACCACTGTTTGCTAGGGCTTCCACTAGAGGCTGCCAGAAGGTCTTGTGCAGCGCGTACAAATGGCTTTCTTGATTTTAGCCGCTGCTTTGGTGGATATCTCAGCGTGGTTGTGTGTAGCGGATGGCCAGGGTTTAGGGCTTTACGGCTCAGGGAAAGAACAGCACGTTGGCGCCGTAGTGCAGCTGGCTCAATGCTTGCAAGGACAGGCAAACAGTCAGTTGGAGTTGGGCGGAGGCAACCTGTGACAGTTTGCAGGCAGTTGTTGATTGGTACATCGACAAGGTCAGTATGGGCACTTCTGCACCAAGTAGCAGCACAGTATTCAGCAGGGGCGTAGACTAAGGCTAAACCACTTGTTCTCAGCACTGAGGGGCTAGCACCCCACCTTGTACCAGCAAGACGTTTCATGAGAGCAGTGCGAGCTGTCACTTTTCCGCGTAAGTGTTCTAGGTGTTTGCGGTATGTCAGGGACCGATCAAGTCGAACTCCAAGGTATGTGGGTGTGGCTTCGAAAGGAAGTGTTCGGCCGTTATTTTTGATGTTAATTTTCCTGTTTGACTCTCTATTACATAGGTGGAAGACAGAAGTCACGGTCTTCGCTTCACTCAGCTTGAGGCGCCATTGGTGCAGATAGGAAGATAAAATGTCCATATCCTTAGTCAAGGTGTTCTGCACTGTTTCCCATTTGCGGTGAGAATAAAGAATAGCCAGGTCATCTGCGTATGCGTATTTATTAGAGGAAGTATTTGGAAGGTCATAAATGTAGATGTTGAACAACATTGGGGAGAGAACAGATCCCTGCGGAACTCCATTTCTTAAACGTCTCTGTCGGCTTTTCTTTCCGTCGCTGGTTTTAAGGATGAAGCTGCGGTTGGAGATGAGTTCTACAATAAACTTAACCATGTGTCTATCTGGGATTATCTGCAGCAGTTTGTAAGTGAGACCTCTGTGCCAAACAGTATCATATGCCGCAGTAAGGTCGAGGAAGACCGCTCCCGACTTCAAGCTGGCCTCAAACCCATCTTCGATGTTTTGTGTCAGCAAGGTTACTTGGTCGACTGTTGATCTTCCTCTCCTAAACCCCGCCTGTTCTTGTGGGAGTTTGGGGTCAATAACGGGTTCCATTCGTCGGTGTAAGACGCGCTCCAGTAGTTTGAATGGCACGCACAATAGGGAGATGGGGCGATAGCTCTTTGGGTCAGTTACCGGTTTGTTTGGTTTTGGGACTGCAACAATCAATGCTTTCCGCCAGAGTTTAGGGATCTTTAGGGTTCGCATGCAATGAGAATAAAAATTTCGTAGCCAATTAATCATTTCCTTTCCTAAGTTTTGTATGAATTCGGGGTGAATCAGGTCTGGTCCTGGGGCCTTCCCTGCTTTCAGTAACTTTATGGCTTCATTCATTTCTTCAGTCGAAAAGTCTTCAGTTAGTTCATTGTTGCGCGTGTCATCCTTCCACATTTCTGATGTGAGGCTTGAGAGTCTGCGTTGAAATTTGCGGTCTATTTGTTGGTGTCGTCCATTTTCCACAACCTGCGATGCAATGGCATTAGGTGTTACAGGACATTTCGAACAAGTTCTGGAACTTCTTCCAGTCAGGCGATTGACCGTGTTCCATGCTTTACGGCTGGAGTGGGTAAAGTCTATAGCTTCGACTGTCTCAATCCATCGCTCCTGACGTTTGGTGTTGAGGTGCTGCATCAGGCTTTCAGACCTTTCTTGGAAGTCTTCAGGTGTTTCGGAGTCATTCAGGTCTTCGTACATACTTTGACACATTTCGTCCCAGCATGGTATGTATTCCTTGCGTTGGCCACGGGGAATTGCCTGTTTAGCTGCATGACGAAGCAGATCTGTGAAGGCTGTGTAGGAGGTATTGACATCTGCATTATTGGGTGGGGGTAGGGTATGAACTAGTTTACTCGTGATTTCAGAGAATTGCTTCCATCTAGCCTTCCTAAAGTTCCAGCGTCTGACTGGGTTGGTTGGTGGCGGTTGCACAATGGATGCAGGAAAGATTATAGAGGGTCTGTGCTGAGATTTGGGAAATTTTTCTATGATTTTACGATCTGGGATGGATTCGCCTTGGAGTACTCCTGCAAAAGCAAGGTCAGGATTGGTTCCTGTGTTCCAGCGTCCGGATAGAAAACTATCTGGTTCCCGAGGATTATATAAAAGGGAAAGATCGTTTTTGGAAGCCCATTCGTTTAAAGTTTCACCATCAGTGTTGTTGTTGCAATAACCCCAATCAGTGTGACGGCAATTAAAATCCCCTGCATATATGCAGGGTGCAGGAAATGGTGGTAGTGATGTCGAAAGAAGTCTACTTGGAGGAGGTTTGTAGACATTTACAACAATCGTATCCTGTATTCGTACTGCAATCCATTCAAGATCACCGTCTGCTGTGGAAGTTGCCTCTAGTATCCAGTGAAGGTCTTTTTTAACGAACGTTGCTATTCCATGCTTATTGCTGAGGGTGCAGGCAGCAAGATCAAAGTGTGGAATCTTAAGCTTCTCCGGGGTCAAGCAATGGGTTTCCTGGATGAGAATCACCGCTGCATCGTTGTTGTGGGCAAGCTGTGTGAATTGTTCTTCCGCATGTTGACTTTTATAGCGACAGTTGTAGCAAGTTTAGTTTCCTAAAGTAGGTACTTGCGGGGACGACCACGTGGAGGTACTTGCTTTCGTCCCCAGATTAATCTATGGTTAGTAGAGCATAGATTAATCTATGGTTAGAGTTAGGGTAAAGGTTAGCGGAAACTGCGGTTAGCGGAATCTACGGAAAATGTTTGCGGAAACTGCGATCAGCAAGGGTTAGGGTTAGAGCATAGATTAGCCTATGGTTAAGGTTAGCGGAAACTGCGATCAGCGACTTCGGCTTTGTGCTATCTTTCTCTCGATCTTTTTAGGGGGAAAATTTTAAAGTGTTTGCGGAAACTGCGATCAGCAACTTCCGATTTTTTTAATTTTTTCTTTCGATCTTTTTAGGGTACGAACTGAGGGTCCGAACTGTTCAGGGTACGAACTAGGTTGCACCCATACTTTATTACCTTTATTCGATTCTTCAATGCATAATTTGTGAAGCGTTTCAACCTCTTTCTATCAAGGGGTCCAAGAGATGCTGGTTGGTTTGTTTCAAGTAATTTAAGAAACTGTATATCTTCTGCCTTATCTTCTGGTAGCAATGTTTTGTTTTTGTTAATAAGATTTTCGACATTCTTAGCAGATATCATAAATCTTGTTGTCAGAGTTTCTCGAAATTTAATTAAAGCAGCAGATCCCTTTTTGTCATGTTTTTATTTCTTGTATTCATCAACCAAACGAATAATTTTGTTATGGATATTTTGTTTTGTCATCAGTGGAATGCAAGCAGGCTTCCATACTTTTGCTGGACATACTGCTGTATCCCAAGCTGCGAGCTTCCCACTCTGGTGGTTACGAGGATTTAATTGAAGATGATATATGTATTTCTGAAGAACATCTCCAGTAGTTGGTCTAAATTGTCCTTCCTTAAAATGTTTTAAAGGCTGCAAATTACCAAGCAAACCACCATTGTTTATTTTACTCTTCCTCAGCTCCATGATGGATACATGAATACACACGGAATATCAGACAGCAGAAGTGTATACAATACGCTATATAATCATACAAGATACAAGTAGAAAATGCTAACTGATCAATAGTGAAACCTGAAATGCATTACAGAAGGTTATCGTTAAGTTCAGCTGACTTAATCCATTTTTTGCCACATGATTTAGATACATAGACTACATTATGCTGGGTAAGAGATGCTATTGAAATTGTGGCGGACTGTGACCATCTTGCACTTGATCAGTGCTCTTTCCGAGCAATGTAGCGTGTATTCTAACATCAAGTGCAATGGGTACCCAGATATTAGCTACATTGAGATGATCGGTTCCATGTTATACTGTATATGACTCCAGGCATTTAACGTTTGTGGTGCCTAAGGAATACATCTCGTTGTAGGAATGAAGCGACTGCGACAAAATCATTCATGCATGACTGTTTGTATCAATTTTTTAATAACTTTTTTTCTGTTGCTCTGAGACACTTTTTAATATATTTTTTGAACTCCTTACCCCCAAAAACCCCTTGACAGCAACTTTCACCATTTTTCTAGTATCGTTTGGCAATAAATTAACAAAAATCAGTCATGCGTGACTGCATAATCTGGGTACTTAAACGATCATAACTTTGGTACCGATTGTCTAATTTTAATAATTTTTTTTTTAATTCTTTAGCAGAAGAAATGCTTTCAGATAATCTAGATATCAGGATACTAGGTTAAAAGTAAAGGGGTTTTAAAGGAGATTTTTGTAACTTTTATGAAAGGTTGTTGCTAAGCAACAGCGAATAACTTCCCAGACGTTGATCGAAAAAAATTTTATGCATATTTTTAAAATCAGCATTGAAAACCCATGCAGAAAAGTCACAATATAAATGAAAACAAAAAAAAGTCCGGGGATTGGGGAGGTCTAATATTCAAGGGTGGGTGGTATGATAGTGTCTTGCTTCCTTGACTTGAAAATAATATATGTTTGGTTTTGGTGACATTTAGAGACAATCGATTTGTTGATTGATAGTTGGAAGATATCCAAAGGTCGCCTACTTGACACAGCTCAAGAGCTCGGCTGTGTCTTTGGCAGGACACTTATAGGCATGCCTGAAGGTGGACACGAAGATTAGCTTCCTTGCCTTCCCGTCCACTTAATCTAAATCTTCCACCACCGGGTGTAAGCCGAGATACGATAAACAAAACATTGTTACATTTTTCGGAGCTGGGATACAAGTCCCCCCCCCCTTGGTAACACATGACAAAGAGGAATTGACTAAAACATGTGGATTGAAGTGTGTGAACAGTAAAGCAAAGGTAAAGTAGTTTCACCCTATATGTTTGGTCGAGTCCTGTCTTTGTCATGAGTTTCATGAGTTACCAGGGGGGGACTTGTATACCAGCTCCCATTTTTCTTACGACTTACATTGCAGACAAAACTTTGTCCTTAGATAGCACAAAAAAAAACAACAAAACAAGCAAAATAGCCTTAAAATGGATTTGTCAGTCCAAGGATAAAGATTCAAACCCAACCAATCATATTTATTGAGCTAATTTTATACTGACTTTCTTTTTTAAAGCCTGTATTAGCCTAGGTTGGTTTTCGGTTCAATTTTGATCATTTTAGACCCCATTGTAAAATGATATTCTAGACTGGAATTACTTCTGTTATGGCCGTTTAGACAGTCTAAAACATTCTACACACTGACATGTATAGCCAATTTCCAGAGCAACAAGCAGGTAAGTTTCTTGGATGCATTTCGGAAAACAGATGTTGAAAGTTTTTCAAAATGCAATAGTAAATAAATTGTTTTTCTTATTGTTACATACAGTAACCAGAAGTATGATTTGTATATATGTATTATGTATGTCCAGTACTTGTAGATATGTTAATGGTCTAGTTTTATTATTATGTATAAAAGTCAGTAGGCCTATCCTAGTTGATATAACTTATAGTAACAGGTTAAGTAGGCCATTAAACCTTTGTTAAATGGCCTCTAAACCTACGGTGCCACGCCGGTTGGCCATGTTTGGTCGCTGGCTTCCACAACCCAACATTTCTCCATTTTGTTGGTATGTGCAAATTTTTCTCTCCACTTGCATTCATTCCATTTTTCACAAACTAAACAAAGTGCCTTACACGTTGACAAAAATGTTGCTGATGAAAGTTTTGCAAAAAGGCTGAGTGTCAACCTATAAAATTTGGGAAGCAGTGCATTTAAACATAACTGCAAACATGTTTCGGTGCCTTGTTTGCATTGTTCTTAAGTAGCAGAGTAAACCTATAAACAGTTAAACACAAGACTAATTAACCGATTTTTGAAACATGAATTTATATTTTTTCTGTTGTAAAAAAGCTCTGGTAAATCAGAAAAATAAAGTAGCTTAGTGACTGGGTATTATAAATAAATTTTTACCAGTTTTTAAAAGTTGTGTTGAAACAATTACTGTACAGTATACACACAATTTACATCGACATACAGTCTGCCCCATTAGCTTAGTGGTTAAGCGCTCGACTCAAGATCTCGCTGCCCTGGTTCAGCTCTCAGGGTGTGCGCTTGAGCAATTCACATCAGGACTGCTCTCCATTCAGCGGCACCTAGTGGATAGAATTATTTGCCAGCAACAACTTATTAACAATCGGAAAACTTCACTATGCCAATCTCAGTAACCAGACCTGCATCAAAAGCCTTTAAAAGTATGCAAAACTATCAGAAATAACTTATCAAAATCTTTGTCAGTTTGAGGATAAATAAGATTCAAAACCAAATATGTGATGCCCTTTTTATCACGATTGTTACAATTTTACTTATATTTGCTTAAAATATGACATACAGGTACGGTTATGTAACATTAATTTTTATATTTTTGCAGGCATTGTGTATCAAGTAGTGACAAAATGTGAGCCCCAAGACATGCAAGCTTGCATCCGATGTCAGAAGAATGATATTATCTTTGTCAAAAAGCCGTTTTGCTTTGATTTTGTAGTAAGTTTATAAACCAATGATCAGTTATTCTTCTGTCAACAGGTAACTTCCAGACATTTTTCTTGATGAAACTAGTTGGTTTGTTAGCATGAGACTTTGTGAGCAAAGAAGCTTTAAGATTAAGCATCGTTGGTTCAACTCTCGAGATGTGTGCTTGAGCAACGCACGTTAAGGGCTGCTCTCCATTCAGCAGCATCTAATGGATGAAATAATTCCCCGGCAACAACAATTGGAAAACTTCATTCTGTCAATCTCATTTACCGGGCTTGTGTCGGTGGTTCAAAGCAAGACTGCCAGGATTAAGCTCTCAAAGAAGCTTTGCCAGTCTGAGGATATAAGATTCAACCAATCAATGTATCATCACCCAGTCATACCACTGCTGGCAGATGGCCTCCACATATGTTTCCATACCATTATATATTGTCTTTTGCTGTTTTCATTCAGGTGATACCAATCCTTTCTTTAATGTCATCTTGCTATTATCTTTTTGGTCTCCCTCTGGTTCTTTTCGCTTATCTTGGTGTCTGTCTGGTTATTTTGGCCCATTATGTTGACTGTTGTCTGTCATTCTTGCTACATGTCCTGCCCTTTGTCACTTTAGATTTTTTACTGTTTTCAATTTTAAGGACATAATGTATTATGTGGGACGTGGGTCTGCTACTATTCGGTGAGTCCGATTCAGTGAGTTCCGATTCGGTGAGAGCCTTTTTCTGGGGAGAGTTCCCTATTCGGTGATTTTTTGAAAATTATTGAGTACCGTAGCCTAATTATCATTGCCGCTTTTACATCATTTTAACATTGCCATAAATGGCATTCTGAATGGAGGTCAAGCACCACCAGGCTCCATTCATTCATCCCCGACGCCGACACACGCCCCATCGGCCTGACACTACAGAGACAGGCATGGGTGCGCCTCAACCGTCTCCGTACGGGCGTCGGGCTTTTCCGCTCAACCATGCACCAATGGGGAATGGCTTCTTCCTCCTCCTGTGAATGTGGTGCCGAGGAACAGACCGCAGACCACATCATCAATGACTGTACCATCTTCAAGCCACCTAACGGAGTGGAAGGTCTGCGCGTCATGGATGATGAAACTAAAGACTGGCTGCTCTCTAGCAGCCTTCCAGTGTAGTCCGGGAACATCGTGAATCTGGGGTGGTAAAAGGATAGACCCTCGGCCCCAGAAGCTCAGACGACGACGACGATCATTTTAACGTTGCTAAACATTGAAATAAGACCTTAACCCCTAACCCTAACGCCTAACCCTAAAACAGCAATGATAATTAGGCTACGGTACCTGATAATTTAAAAAAAAAATCAAAAAATCACCGAATACGGAACTCTCCAAAAAAGGCTCTCACCGAATAGGGAACTCACCAAATCGGACTCACCGCAACAGGCCATTCCGATATTATGTATGCCATAATGGGATGCATTTTAATGACATATAATAATATATAAATTCATAATTTAAGAACAAAATAAATTTAGCATAGACAGATAAAATATAAATTTATGAAATATATGCATTGTAAAAATGGTAAATTTGTCTATAGATTTTGAATGGTTTACTTTTTGAGACACGTCTCCTAAGTGACATCTATATTGTTTTATAAAGCTTGGCGCTATTGCCTTAAAACTCATTATATATATATATATAACTGCAGACAGGACGTCACTGTTTCGACTTTAAGGTCTCCTCAGTGCAGTAAATCGTACACTAGACATGAACGCCTTATTACTATATAAGTAATGCAGCGTGGGATTTTTCCATTTGTGGTACGCAAGGAACCACATTTGGATACTTTCACCCATCTTGCCAGAGTGCTCAAACTGCCGAAGCAGTGAGCTTTGCGCGAGCTTATAAGAGAATTTATTTGCCAACCTAATTTTTATATACTTTCTTCAAAGGAATAATCGTCTAGTTATTTAGGCTAAATTTTGCATCATAACATTGCACTGCGTAAGTGCGTATTCTAATCTTTGTCTGTGATTGCACTGTTCAGGGCACGGAGTATGAACCTGAAGGGTGGCTGTATGGTATGAACATGGAGACAAAAGAAACTGGTTACATTCCTGCAAATTTTGTTACATTTATTCGAGAAATAACTCTGCAGAGCATGCACCAACAATCTACTTTCAGTTACCCTGAAGTTTCAAGCCAGAAAGCATCAAGTTATGATGACAATCCGCCACCAGTTGTACCACGTAGAGCAGCGTTAGTTTCTTTACATTATTGCTTTTAATTATAATTAGCTATGCCGGTTCGTTTATTTATTTTGTTACATCTTCATTCGTCAAGTCTGTCATGTTTGGACAAAATTTGTTCAATTGTGTTGTTGCATGGCTTACTTAATATTAAGTAAGCCATGTGTTGTTGTAATACTCCTTTGCTGTGTATACTACTGCACTAGTCCCAGGAACTTTAATCTTGGCGATCTATATTCACAGTCCTTGTCAATGTGCTAACCTACAATAATGACTGGAGGTCGAGGTAGTTTTGATTTAAAAAAACAAAAAAACAAGCGAAATGTTTCTTTTTCTCTTTGAAATGATGTTATAGTTATGAGAAACCAAATTGCTGAAGTGGTTGGTTTTGAGTCTTATTTATCCTTGGACTGACAAAGCCTTGATAGATTATTCCTGGTAGTTTTGCATACTTTTGGAGGCTTTTGATGCAGGACCGGTTACAGAGATTGGCAGAATAAAGTTTCTGTTTGTTGAAGTGTTGTTGCCGAGGAATTATTCCATTCACTAGGTGTCGCTGAATGGAGAGCAGTCCTTGAAATGCGTTGCTCAAGCGCACACCCCGAGAGTCGAAACAGCGCCGCATGATATTAAGTTGGGCGCGTAACCACTGAGCTAACGGGATGGACGCTAAGTGCGAATAGGATTTCAATGTTCATTCATAGAAAGCAAACCAAAACCAGAATGAAGTAAAAGTAACTTTGCACCCACGAAGTCTATGCATTTAAAGCAGAAATTGATTAGTCAGCCAACACATTTTAAACCGCGCTTGTTCACTGTATGCATTGTCATGCAATGCAGTACAGTAGCCTACATACACTTGATTGTAAGGCGCACATGTAATGCTATTGACTGCAAAATGCAATTAGTCATACTTTCTACTCATTCTACTCAAATGATCATTAGAATGAACTGACTGCGGTATCTATAATATAGATTTACCTTAACCTTAGATTTCAAGTTTCCAATTTCACACAGCTTTTAGACTTTTAGTTGATCTTACTCAGTTTTCGAAATTAACATATTTTTACTTCGGCAAAAACGTTGCTGAGGCCAAATGGCAAAAGTTGAAATTGCCTCGGCAATTGCTGTGAACGTTTATTACAAAAAAAATTGTTGCAAAACAAGAAGCGAAAAATATACTAGAGTAGTCTATCACAACCGCATTGTTTGATTTGTTGTGATGTAATAATACCAAAAGTAGCGATAAAGCGAGCAGTGCGATTACGCTCACTGTTACGGTAATTCACGTTGAATAACTCACGGGGAGAAAAAGTAAGTTAATTTTGGGTTGATTCAACGTTCGAGTCGGTACAAATCGATTTAATTTTCCCAGGCTGGTTATATTGTGTAACAACAATGCCCAATAAGAAATTTACATTTGTTTTACATTAATTCGACATCTAGAGACGTTGAATTATCATAAAATAACGTTAATTGCTGAACCAGGTACCGGTAACAAATTAATAGCTCCCTGCGAGAAGATTGCCTCAATTTACGTATACAGTACACTAACACAATTGACTCGAACTTTGAACATCTGTTGACCTACGGCAGTAGTTCTCAAACTGTGCGTCGCGACGCCCTGGTGCGTCGTTGCAATTTTCCAAGGGCGTCGCAGAAGAGTTTCGTTTCGTAGCTAAGTTCAGTTTATCTTATAAAGATGAGGTTAATCCTTTGATTAGCAGTTTCAGTTGTCATCAAAGTTGTTAACTTCATTAAAACACGCCCACTGAAGTCAAGAGTTTTCAAAAAACTTTGTGGAGAAATGAATGCAGCGCATCGGAGTTTGCTCTTTTAATTTTCATCCAGGTGACTTTCGCTTAGAAAATTCTTTGAACGATTTTACGAATTGGTGGATAAACTTCAGGCTTTTTTGCAGCAAGAAAATAATCCACTTGTAGATTGTTTAGCCCAGAACAATTTTTTATTGAAATTGACTTACTTTACTTGTGTGATATCTTCGCCAAACTGAACATTTCTATGCAAGGGCCGAATAAAAATGACATTTCAGATAAAATTGCAGCATTCGTTAAAAAGCTGCTATTGTGGAAGGAAGATATAGCAAACCTGTATAGAAGCTCTCGATACTTCACTTTCTTGTCCAATTTGCTTGAAAAGAAAAGTATGACCCTGCCTTCAAATTTGTGAAACATATTTGGGCAACATTTGTCCAAGCTCAAGTCGAAATTTGCAAAATACTTTCCGAAAAATTTATCAAACTACGAATGGATTCGTGATCCTTTCGTCCAACCTACTCCACTGTCTTTTACTGCACAAGAAAAAGAAGCCTACATTGACCTTTTTTCTGACAATTCCCTGAAAAGGATGTTTAATTCAGGAAATCCGGCAAATTTCTGGATTTCAATGAATAGCGATTATCCAGCTTTGGTGAAGACAGCACTACGAATTATTATCCCATATGTCACGTCATATTTATGTGAAGCAGGATTTTCTGCCTTGGCGGTGATAAAAAGCAAATTTCGATCACCAAACACTGAAAGAAAAATGCGGGTGGCAATTTCAAAAATTCTCCCAAGATTTAATAAACTTTGTAAAAACAAACAAGCCCACACGTCACATTAAATAATATGCATTGCTTTTCGTTGTTGTATCACCAAACAAAACTTTAATAATAAGTTTCCTCATTAACTTTTATTTGCTGGTGCGTCGCAAGTCCAGAAAACTTTTCCAGAGGCGTCGCAACAAAAAAAGTTTGAGAACCACTGACCTACGGTATTGACCTATTTATTTAGCAACAGAATAATCTTAAAACTTCCAAATCTAATACCGGCGTCCGGCATGTTGTATTTATTTAGTTGTATTTATCGACAATCGAATGTAGCAAGAATTGACAGCGACAGACACATGTTTCACCCATGAGGCTGGGCTAATCAGTATCGCACCACTAATTCATGCACATAGCTCTCAACCGCTGCTTTTGTCAGTCAATTAAATCCTTATCTAGGTAAGGATTCAATTGTCAGTCATTAGATAAACCGAATACAATAGGAAGACCATATTGTGGTCAGACTAACTCACAAATTTTGGGCAAAGTTGTCCGCCTGGGAAAAATTGTACTGTTTGACGGTAGTGCTAAAATGTTAATGATTTTTGATCCAACTTGATCAAATGCATTTGTTTTTGTGCAGAAGCGAATTGAGGCCTTCTCTAATAAACGAAAGCCCTTATGTCCCTTTCCATAACCGCACAGAATGCAACACCCCACCTTCTTCATCTCCTCATAGAAGTTACAGAAAAAGTCAGTCTCTCACGGTAATGTCGCTTGCTTTTGTGAAACATTGTGTAATTGGGATGCTTTTTCTTGTAGATGCTTGTGTCAACTGGATGGAAGAGTGATTGATTTTGAGAGTGCTAGGTCAGTAGGTCAACCGATAAAACAATGGAGTGATTTTTGAAAAATGTGAAATCATAATAAGTTTGGTGTAACCGCTCTAACAAAACAGTCTGCTTAGTGATCGTTTTAAACGGTGTAGCGTGATTGCTGAAAAATTTTTCACAGGTGTATTGCTTGAATACATTTTAATGTTTTCTTTTTGATCAAAAAAAACTGTTGTAAGTTAAAAAGAGTAAGCAATACAGTAGCACTTGATAACGAAGTTAAATTTTGTATATATAGATTTGATTCAGTTGATACATTCGATTCATTTCTCTGATAAAATACATCACTGCACAAACTTGTTCAAAAGGGAATCCTTGGTAAATGGAACAAACTCCAACCAAGCTAAATTAATTTGAGCATTGTAAGATTCGGATTCAAGCTTTGTAAAGATGCCGATTGCTGAGGTTACTTATTGAAGCCTTACAGTGATATTGAGTTACTTGGTTATGAATATATGAGTTACTTGGAGGAGATGTGTGGAAGGAACATATGGAGAATGTTATGAATAAGGAGAATGTATGGGATCATATGACAGAGGTTGATCTGGTGGAGGATCCAGTGGGAAAGGTTACTCGTGATGAAGTGGTGGAGGCAATGGGGCAAATGAAACTGCATAAAGCAGCCGGTCCATCAGAAGTGAGCGTAGAGATGATAAAAGCAAGTGGAGAGTTGGGAATTGAAGTAATGCTACAACTTAGCCAAAGGGTATTAGATGGAGAGGGAATGCCGGAGGAGTGGAAGCATAGTACTGTTGTTCCACTGTTCAAGAGAAAAAGGGGTGTGAGAAGTTGCAGTGCATATAGAGGTGTAAAACTACTAGAGCATGGAATGAAAATTGTGGAGCAAATACTAGAAAAGAGGTTGAGAACATTGGTGAAATTAAATGATATGCAGTTTGGATTTATGCCAGGAAAAGGTACAGTGGATGCTCTGTTTATATTGAAAAGAATGCAGGAGGAATACCGAGAGAAGCAGAGCAAATTATATATGTGTTTCGTCGACTTAGAAAAGGCATTTGACAGAGTACCAAGGAAAGTGATGGAGTGGGCAATGAGGAAAAGAGGTATACCGGAGGTATTAGTGAGAGCTGTGATGTCTATGTATGAGGATGCAAGAACAAAAGTGAGAGTTGGATCAAATTATTCAAACGAGTTTTTTGTGAAGGTTGGTGTACACCAAGGATCAGTTTTGTCACCTCTGATATTTGCAGTTGTGGTTGACGTTGTAACTGAAGGAGTGAGGGAGGGCTTATTGAGTGAAATTTTGTATGCAGACGACCTGGTCTTGACAAGTAATAGTATGGGGGGACTGGAGAGAAAGTTTGAGAAATGGAAAGAAGCATTTGAAACCAAGGGTATGAAGGTGAATCTTGAAAAAACAAAAGTGATGGTGAGTGGAGCAGAAGGAACAGTTGTTGAGAACAAAGTAGATCCCTGTGGAATATGTGGCAAGAGAGTGATGAGAAATTCAATGCAATGCAAGGAATGTGGAAAGTGGGTACATGCAAGATGTGCCGCAACAAGATTGGCGAAGTGTTTAGTTTGTGGGAAATGCAGTAAAGGAAGGAATGAAGTGGAAGGCCATGATGATGAGTTCTGCCATGGCATCGAAACAGTGACAGACTTCTGTTATCTGGGTGATCGGATAAATGGAAGTGGTGGATGTGAAGCAGCAGTGACAACAAGGGCAAGATTGGGCTGGGCAAAGTTCAGGGAATGTGGGGAAATGTTGCATGGCAGAAAATTTTCACTAAGGATGAAAGGAAAAGTATATCGGAGCTGTGTGCGGCCTGCAATGCTATAATGGTTGCGAGACATGGGTATTGAGAGAGAGTGAACTGGCATTCCTGAGAAGAACGAAAAGGTCAATGGTGAGAGCAATGTGTGGGGTGAAAACGAGAAGGGAAAAAAGGACTGAAGAATTGTTGGATATGCTAGAGATGAGAGAGACCATAGACCAACTGGCAAGGGCAAATGGAGTAAGATGGTATGGACATGTGATAAGGAGGGAGGAAGGAAGTTTTCTTAGAAACGCACTAGATCTAAAGGTGGATGGGAAGAGGAAACGCGGTCGTCCAAGAAGAACGTGGAAACAACAAGTGAAGGATGAATTTAAAAAAATCGGACTGAAGGCGGAAGATGCAAGGGACAGGGTGAAATGGAGAAAAGGGATTAAAACAATTGCTGCGCGGAAACAATCGGCCACCCCCAGTCCCCACTAGTGGGGAACAAACCGACGATAGATTATGATGATGATGAATAACTCGTAGAAGAATGTGCCACTTTTGCTCGACTATCTTAAACATTTCAGCTTTTAAATGTATTATTGCATTCATGTAGTTTTGTTTTGCTAAACTGGTTAAAGGCTGCACCAACTACCTGAAACCTTTGTGTAGGAATACGAATGGTACTGGGGGAATGCGTCAAAAGATGAAGTGAAGCAACGCCTAGCTGATGAACCAGATGGGACGTTTCTTGTCCGCAACTCCACAAACAACCCGAATGAATACACTTTGACACTTTGTAAAGGTTAGTTTGTTGCTTTTGGGAGCGCTTGTCTTAGAAATGATTACATTGGGGAGCACAGCTGCACAACCTTTGCGCCATTGCCAATCGTACTGTAGGCTATATTTTAGTAAAGGCTGCCATTGAGTGCAAGTCATTTTGTGCGAATTTCATATTACTGTAGTGTATAAATAAGATCTATCTCACAGTTTTTTGTTATTTCCATCTGACAGTATACTATAAGTAGTCAAACATTCAAAGAAAGTTTAAATGTTTTCCTGCGCCTTCATACTGGTGCAATGATGCTGTCTGCTTTGTAGGCCGCTGAGAGCAACGCGGTGATCACTGCGCTATATAAAACATACATTATTATTATCACAAGTGGGAAAAGCTAACTGGAAAAGGCGAGAAGAAACGCTTTTATTGCATTAGCTTATTACATTAGCCTAGGTTTAGACTTTGGAAAGAAATCAAAAAACTATTAATTTGTTTTCACATTATTATTGTTAAGCTATTCAAGCAAACTTTTCTAAACATTTTATAAATAATCCCCATAGTTTGGCATACTTGCGTCTATCTAGGATTTAAGGAGGCAATTTTCTTGCGTGTTGCAGATAAACTCACAAAATCAGCAATCTCACAGGATACCATGGCTTACAGGGGCGCAACTAGGGAGGCTGTTTAGTCGGCATGACAGCCCCCTTTAAGATTTGCTACTTCAAGAAGAGGAACGACTAACTAGACTGAGACTTACGTACTACTTAACGTGTGTCAGTTCAAGCTACGTTCTATGCCACGGGTCGGCAACCTTTAGCATTGAAAGAGCCATTTGGTCTCGTCTCCATCAAACTAAAACCTGCTCTGAGCCGCATCATCTAATTGACTGCTTACAGCAAAAACCTAACGCTTACAGGAAAGCCTTTTGTTCGAGTTATTCGGCCGCACCCTGTAGAACTGATTTGTAGTTATCATTCCAACAGCTGTCAACTCTGAACATGACTGGGAAACACAACTAATCAATTCATGGTCACCACAATTATTGCACCACAATGGTTTAATTGTGACACGATCTAGTACAAAAAAGTATCACGTGAGCCAGAGCGCAGAGATAAAAGAGCCGCAGGTTGCCGACCGCTGTTCTATGCATACCAAACTTGTTTCACGCTCAAGTCGCATAAACCGCAATACAAAAAATATTAACGAAGTATATAAGTTTATGAAGGTTATGAAGCGGGATGGGAAAGATGTGGATGGTGGACGATGTATTAAAGGAAGGGATGGAAAACTTGGTTTCAGTGAGAAAGATCGTGGAAGAATTTGGAAAGAACATATGGAGATGATAATGAACGAGGAAAACGATTGGGATCAAAATGTGGAAGCCGACGTGGTAGCAGGTCCATTAAAGAGAGTTACTCGAGAAGAGGTGACGCAAGCAATGAAGAAAATGAAATCGGGGAAGGCTCCTGGACTATCTGAAGTCACTGTGGAAATGATACGCGCAAGTGGAGAGACAGGATTGAAAGCTGCAGGAAATCAGTCAACGTGTGTTAGATGGAAAAGGAATGCCAAATGAATGGAAGATGAGTGTGGTGATACCCATCTTCAAGGGAAAGGGTGATGTAATGGATTGTAGGTCATATAGGGGAATAAAGCTGTTGGAGCATGCAATGAAGGTAGTGGAAAGGGTGTTGGAGAATAGAATAAGATCTGTGGTGAAACTGGACGAGGTGCAGTGTGGATGTATGCCTGGGAAGGGAACGACAGATGCTATTTTTATTTTGAGAAGGTTGAAAGAGGAATATCGGGACAAGGGTAAGAACTTGTACATGTGTTTCGTGGACATGGAAAAGGCGTTTGATAGAGTTCCAAGAAGAGTAATGGAATGGACAATGAGAAAAAAAGTAATGCCAGAAGCTCTCGTGCAAGCCGTAATGGGTCTTTACGACGGTGCAAGGACGAGAGTTCGCGTTGGATCTGCCCTCTCAGACGAGTTTTCGGTGAAGGTCGGTGTACACCAGGGTTCTGTCCTCTCTCCTCTAATCTTTGCCATTGTGATTGATGTGATCACCGAATGTGTAAGAGAAGATTCATTAATGGAGATACTGTTCGCCGATGATTTGGTTTTGTTGAGTGACACAATGGAAGATCTGAGAGGGAAATTTGAGAAGTGGAAGGGGTCGTTTGAATGTAAAGGTATGCGTGTGAACATCAAAAAGACAAAGGTCGTAATAAGCGGAACGGAAGGGGAAATCACAATGAGCAAAATTGACCCATGTGGCGTCTGCGGAAGAAGAGTGATGGCAAATTCTGTTACATGTACGAAATGCAAGAAATGGGTGCATGGAAGATGTGCAAAGATGAAGAGAGTGACATGCAGATCTGAAGATGGTTTTGAACGTGAAAGATGCAAGAAGATTGAGAAAGGAATGATTGGTCCTGTTGAAAAGCTGAATGACGAAATTGAATCAGTAAATGCCTTTTGCTATCTAGGAGATAGATTGAATGCCAGTGGTGGTTGTGAAGCGGCAGTGACTGCAAGAGGAAGGTTTGGTTGGATGAAATTCAGAGAATGTCGAGAGTTGTTGTGTGGTAGAAGATTTCCGTTAAAAATGAGAGGAAGAATTTATACTAGTTGTGTGAGATCTGCAACGCTGTACGGAAGTGAGACATGGTGCTTACGGGAAAACGAATTGGCGATTTTAAGAAGAACTGAGAGAGCGATGGTGAGAGCAATGTGTGGTGTAAAGCTGATGGACAAAAGGAATACCGAAGAACTTATGAGCTTGCTTGGGTTGAATGAGAGTGTTGATAAGTTGGCGAAGGCGAATGGAGTGAGGTGGTATGGGCATGTTTTGAGAAGGGATGAAGATGATGTTTTGAGAAGAGCGCTGGAGTTGCGAGTGGAGGGTCGTAGAAAACAAGGAAGACCAAAGAAAACATGGAAAAAGCAAGTTGAGGAAGAAAGCAGCAAGGTGGGCTTGACAAGAGAGGACGCGCTAGACAGATCGATGTGGAGGCAGGGTGTGAAGACGATTGCGGCACTTGGAGGTGAATCCGGCCACCCTTGGTAACGGGGACATCACCGGATTAAAACTGGACTACTACTACTACCGTACATTAACAGACCGTCATTTATTCACGCAAACAAATTAATTATGATGTCATAAAAACAAAATGGCTGACTTTCCAGGGTAGTAAAACTTGAAGTGCGGGAAACCGGCTCATCTTTAAAAAAAAAACAACAATTTAGTTAGGCCTATAAATTACACAAACAAACATTAAAAGATTATAACAAATTGACGAAACATACAGTAAACATTAGAAATAATATTATAGAGATTGTAAACATTAGAATTTTCTTCTTGAATTTGTATCGATTGGTTCAAATGAATGATTTCGTCCGGGTACAGATAAGGCAATCAAGGCCAGGCTAGAATAGCTAACCCTTTGTCTTGATTGGGATTACGAGAATGAGGGTGGAGAAACTAAAAAGGATTTCTTTTCCTTTCTTTGAATTTGGTAAATTGGCTAGTTAGAATGTAACCTTATTAACCCACAAAACGAAACTGCAGCTGGCTTTAGGCTAGTCTGATTTGTAATCTTCGTATGGTCGCAACTTCACACATTCTTAAACCAATTTTATAATTTTGGTATCAAAAAGACGGCAATTAAATTTTCTTTACAATCTTGTCAAACCTGACGCGGATCCAGGCCCTAAGCTTGTGCGGACTACTTTTTAAAATGTAATTTGGGTAGAGAGGTAGCTCTTTTGATCCATAAACAGACATAACTCAGCAACAACATTACATTTTTTTTTTTTTTATATGTTAAATGTAGTGTTGTTGCTGAGTTATGTCTGTTTATGGTTTTTAAAATGTGGGCCTGGAGAGCAAACAATTTGTTGCCTACTTTCGAAAGCGCGGGAAACTTTTTTTGAGAGTGAGCGCACAGAGCGAAAAAGGTCGCTTCGCACGTCACAGAATTGGATCATTGCGCTGTCAATTTACACTAGGCTAATATTCTAACAATCTAACTGTGATATATCCACTTCTACAAATAATTGTTAGTTTTCTCTCTCGTTGCCGACCCTCTTTGATGTTTTCTAGTTGCGCCGCTGCATGGCTCTATGGTTCGTGCAAGGCAGATCACGCCAGCAAGGGTTTAATAACGCGCGGCCGCCATAACTCATGTTTTAAAATGTATGTTCACGGGTGCATGTTATTATTGACGACCGTAGCTTGTGCTTTCTAGTTCAACTGGTTAGTGATTTATTCTACAAAAACTGACACCCGGTTAAGGCCACCTTGCGAAATTGAATTTGAATTTAATCTAATATTTTGGTGTTGAGAATTGTTGTGTAAGACGTAACTTACTGAAAAACTGTTGTATGAGACTTTAGTTTGAGCGATGTATAAATTCCAAACATAAATATACTGAAACACATTCATTTTCAAAGTATAGTAAGCTTGAAATCTGCAAAATAAGCTTGCACAATGCACACACTTTCGACTGTAGGCCGGAATCTATCATCTGAGAGTTAACAATTGCCCAGAGTTTGGCCTCAACTGGAGGTTCCATCACTGAACGATTTGCCGTTGCAAACAAATACATGGTTGGCATTTTCTTACGGTAGCAAGGAATGGATGCACATTGTCACAACACAAACATCAACCTTGAATTGAGTTCAATCTACTTCGTTCAGACAGTCTTCAAATATTCACTTACGTTTTTTTGTCTGTTTACTTTCACAGTTGATTGGTTTAGCACCGGCCGGAAATTGTGTTGTTACTGGTTGTTAAGGAGTCAATATTTACAGACGCTGCCAATATGTTTTTAGGACATTCCTTTACATTTGTTTTTCTTTTGTTAATTTACATTATGTTATCAGCCACTAAACGGCCTGGTGTTGAGACTGACTGTTTGCTCGCTTCTGTACATTAGGGTGGTTTTAGTGAAACTCACAAACTTACCTACTGTCGCTTTAAATATTCCATGTTCATTGCTCAGTGTTTCTGAGCCTCCAAAGGTAAGATTCTTGTTATTCAAACCTTCGGCACTAACGAGAGTAGCCAGTTCCTTTCTCCCGGCCGCTTTACCTTCAACAGTTACACCAACCCAATTTACCAGCCCGTAATGTGGGTAGGGATCAGCGGTGCTGTTCAACAACCAACATGGTTCAAAATAGGATTTTTCTTTAATAACAAAAACCCTTCTGGCCATTTTTTACTGAAAACCATAGATTTTAAATACTTGCCCGAGGAAGCTGATGTCTATTCCATAATCTGGCCACAGAATATATTCCACGGACTTTCCACAGTGAACCTTGCTTTGTCATAGTAGCATTGGGCAGTTCATGTTTTTTATGTACTGGTCGAATCCAGCAATTGTAGCAGCATAAGTGTTATTTTGGTGTATCAAGTTGTGGATGGGGGATGATGTACAAGAATGCTGGATTGCTAGTAAATATCCGATCGAGGTTCGTTTGCTCTGAAAACCCTGTTGTGTCTATTGATAAGTATGTTGTTGCTTACGTCAATGAACCTGTGTTGTTTGCTTCAGGTGGCAGCTTAAAGCTTATACGGATTTGCCATCGCGATGGAATGTTCGGCTTCTCTGAACCATTTATTTTCACTTCTGTTGGAGACTTGATCAACTACTTCAAGCATGAACCACTTACGCCTTTCAATCCCGAACTCAACATCACTCTCAAGTATCCAGCGTCGGCTGCAACCATGAACCATGTTCAGGTATATACATTGTCATAGCATTGTCTTTAGGAGTAGAATGTTTTACTTTTGCTGCCTTTGAGCTAACCTTAGCAAATAGCCAGCGTTTGAACCAGATTTTTTTGCACATTGCCCGTTTTTTATGTTTTTAAAATTGCTGCTGGACTGAATTGGGCTCTTTCATTTGGTCCCCAAAAGGAAAGGCCTATTTATCCCAAACTTTTTAACACTATGTCATGTTCACTTGGTCTTTCACTTATTTTCAATTTACATCAATGAAAAACAGTGGCATGTTCTTCACAGCTGCATCGTGTACTCTTCCTTTCTGTGCCTTCTAATATGCTCAATTATACCTTTATTTGATGCGTGGCTATTTTAAATCTTTGCGCTGATAATCGTTTTTCCAGTGGATAGTTATAATCTCTTACAAAAAAACGCTCTATGCTATGTGGGCTTGTTCATGTTCAGGTGGACAACAGTGGATCGGGCCCGAATGAAATGGACCAGTTGTGGAAGTCCCTGCGTGAAGTGGACCAGATGTTTGTCCACAAAAGCAATGAGTACGATGAAAAACATATCGACTTTTCTAAGCGACAACAGGTATCACAAATTCTAATATTAAAACAAAAACATAAGTGGTTATTCTTCTTGTATTATGATTTATGAGCACGCTTATTGTCAATTGCCTCGGACGGCACTGCACGAATTTGTCATGTGAAAAGCCTTGGATGGCCTGAGCCAGACATCGAGGAGTTTTTGCTCCTAGGAATAATCAAATAAATGGTGAAAAGATATTTTCATCATTTTGTGTCCTGGTTTTGTCGATCATTTTCGGTTACGAGCAAACTGTTCTTGTCCTAAAATAACCATAACACTTGTGGAATCAAGTGCTTTGTGAAAGCAAGCATAAAGCCGAAAGTGATGGACTTCGCAATTGTAATGTTACACCAGCAAATCCGATAGGTCTGACCAACGATTTTGTGTGTTTTGGGCGATTGCCGCTTCAAGCTTGCAGCCAGCCGCGTGGTCATGAGTGCAAAAGTTAAATAACTATTGAAACGTTCTACTGTAGCTTCCTGGTACGCAAGGAAATGAAAGTGATTTACTTTATAATGCGGTGGTAGGGCTCAGTCTCGAATGGAAATTAAGCAACAATTGTAATACCTAAGAAAAAATTTGTGTATGCAAAACTTTGAAGCATTATTCTTCTGCATATTTCATTACTCCTTCTTCACTACTCCAAGGGTCAAGAGGCTCTGCCTTTTACCACCGTTGAGCAGTGGCGACGACTCGGTCTAGATGTTTGAGCAGTGGCGACGACTCGGTCTAGATGTTTGAGCAGGTGTCGAGCAGCCACTGAATAGACTCGTCATCCAGTTCACGCAGACCACGCACACCATTTGGCGCATAGTAAATGGCACAGTTGCAGATGTTGTGGTCTGCAGTGTGTTTCTTTTTGCCTCACTCACTATAGATAGTTTACAGCTTACGCGCGGGTGGATACTGAAGTTACTGTTGACAGAAGTTACTGCCACAACCCACGAGTAGATCTTTTAAATTTAAGTTTGCCGGAGGTGCATTGTTTGCACTATTTTACTAAAGCGATATCCTTTGTGATTATTTCAGAATATCCAGTTCAACAAAACCGCAATAATAGGTTACGAGGAAGCCATTCGAATGTTCAATGATCAGTGCGGGAAGTTGAGCAAATGTCTTGACAGCGCTCGCGGGAAGCGCGATGAACAAAGGTGAACACGACTCGTCATGCGCTTATGCTTGGCTTGAAGGCGGAAGGCTTGATTTGCTTGTCACGACCAGTGATAATGTATAGGCTTGGTGAATTATGGTCGTCAACGTTTGTGAGTGATAATAGTAGGCGAAACGTTATTTTAGTTTTGTATAAGTTACATCATCAGATTGCCCCGTTTCACCAAACAGGCACTGCTTCCTTAAGGACCAAGTAAACCTGTGCTGGTCTTAACTATACTTTAAAATAAGAAAACATAACCTTTCTTTGTCCTATATTTTGCCGATGGAGAAAAGGCCTGAGAAATTGTTGGCTTAGCCAATCATAACAGCATGATGTTATGAAAACACAAGGTTGTACTAATCTTCCATTCAGCGATAGCATTGCAAGACGGGTGGTAGGATGTGTGCTAAAAATAATTTAGGCTTCAAAACTCCTTTGAGCCTCGTCCCACCCACATCAGGTTATTTCCACCCACTCCATCCTTTGGTTTGTCACTTCCTCAGGCCAGGCAGAATGTTGTAGCCACGCAGCAGCATATTCCTGCATCATATTAACGATTTGTTGCGCATTTCATCTCTGCAATCCTTATTTGATAGTCGGGGCGGTTTAGTTGAATTAATAGCGTTGTATATTCATTGTGTGGTGACGGCCTTTTTTTGGTGACTTCTGTTTTTTTGGTTCAAAATTTTTGTGCTTGCAACATCACGTTAAGTTAATAATTGACTTGACGTTTGTTGTATGCACATTAATAAATGAAGGATTTTTATTACTTTGCCATAAAAAGTTGCACAGGTTAAAACTTTTAACAGCTGATTTTACGAAAATTTATAGCTGAGTGGCCATTGTGACGCCATCATCAAAACACCGACAACAACTACACACCAACTCCATCAGGAGTTTGTGTGAAGTTGTTTCGTGATTGCTTCAAAGCTATGTTAAGACCATTGAGGCGCATGTGCAAAGGCCATGCTAACATAATCTTCTACGCTTGGTCAGAATCATTAGTATAAGGTGGTAGCCTGGGTAGTATGGTCTTTCTGTGTGATATATTTGATGCGTTTTTAGGCTACTATTGTGCTACTATCACCATGCAAATGTTCAACTAGATTGTAGCACTTGTGATGTGTCGGGAACCCGATGACCATCCAGCAACTTTTGTAACAATGTAATATGTGTCATTATTGCAAAGTGAAACCTGGTGTTTTGCAATGTTTTAAGATTCAGTGATCAAACTTCGTTTTTTTTCTCATAGCGGTTAACATTTTAAAAAGATTTTAAAAGTACATTTAGCCAACTAGGGTTCAAAATATAAATTCCATCAGCCTCATTAACGTAGTTTGCACGTTGGCAAGGTCTGTATGTTTATAGATCGTAATGTTCCACACCATCCAACTGGCTTGTGTGGTGATGAAACATTGCTGGAAGGTTGTGAAGCTCAAATCAACAGTGTCATGACACTGAGATAGTTCGATTTCATGCGGCTCAGTCATAAAGTCGATGTTGTCCTGCCCACATTTACTACTTGCGTTGTATAGTTGCTCCAGTTGCCACCAGTCAGCTATTTTAAGCCAGTTTCGATCTCTAACATTAACAGCGTCATAAGAGCGGGTCAACTTCTACTTCGATAGTTTGAACCTGCAACGGTCAGAGCTGTCACAGCTGTGTGATTCGTGTATTGCTCTTAAAGCCTTGATGTCGACCGCGCTCTAATCCATAGAACAATACAAGCACCAGTTGACTTGATGTTGGGTTATTACCGTATCAACCTCATTATCATCAACTTGACAGGCTTTTGGAAAACTTTCGTCGCATGCAAGCGCGCTTGAGAGCGATCGTGAGCCAGTGTACAGAGCTTCGAGCGCAACTGGATGAAGACACCCATGCAAACGGCAAACTTGACCAGGAGCTCAATGCTTGCAAAGAAGAGATGCTTAGAATCAAGAAGCTTCGCGATGACAGGATATTGTGAGTCAACTTTAAGAAAACAATTGTTAATGTTATGTAGAAAATATTATATAGCATCACCAAAAAACATGATAAAAATTCAAAATAAAGTTATAAAAAATGAAAATAGTATTTTACAAAGATTGAATGGATCTTTCTGCGGTGGTTTAGAGTTTTTCTACTGGATTTAATGCTTTTCCTCAGGCAGCCACTCGGATTGCTGGCTGCCACACCTCTACAAGAATCCGACTAAACGTTTGATGTATGTACTTCAGGTATATAAAATCTAGAAGGATCTCCGAGAACATGATCAACCGCCATCTTAAGTTCAAGGACGAAGACGAGACCAGCGATCCCGACCAGATAGTTGTGCTGGACACTGCCGGCCTACGACGGCGCTACCCTGACCACTGCCTCGCCGAGAACTGGTACTTTCCCGATTTTGGAAGGTAGGAAGTTGATAACGTATTGTAGTGACTAACAGCGTGCACTTGCATAGTAATACCTTTAACACTAAAAGAAAAAAAACATGTAGGAAGGAATTTTTGAAGCAGTTGTCTGTATAGCTTTTCACTGTATCCGGCCGCCTGTATTGTTACGTCAGTGATTACATCATCCTGTGTGTCGTCACAAAATAAAATCATCATCTTGCAAGGGCAAGCAACAAGGTCGTGAAATCACTATGACGTATGTGTACTTGTGTAGCTTGTTACGCGATGGCATTGCTTTATCAGCGCATGTTGCTGCGCAACTCAGGGCTATTTCAACAGACAACCGCATAGTTAAGTAACTGTTATCGTTGGTTAATGGTTATATTTTTAAGCTAATTGCAATCTACGGTTTTACCTTGTTGCAATCGTATTTCATTTGCTCATGGAAATTTGCAAATTGTGAAAATGTTTGGTCCGTTGAGGAAATAAGTTTGTTTATTGTGAGATCATGCTATTGTTGCGTCAACAAGGAAGCAAAGCTGTGTTTGTCACAGAGCCAATCGTCTGGCGTTCATTGCACGACTTCATCCTGCTCACATTTTGTTGCCAACCAGCAACTATAGCGGCCAACCTGGCGCAATGACGTCACAAAGAACTTTTCCAACGCTGCTGCTTGCATGAATATATGCAAGGTTGCCGTTCTACTAGAGACGCCTGCACCACGTACAGCTTATGTGGGTGGATATCTTGAAATACTGTATAGACTTGTATCGTTTTTCATGCAATCGGCGTCTGATGTTGCAATGTTGGCAAACATCATGCAGTTGATGGTGTGTTCTTCTATTTGGTTCTACGCAAAATGAATGTAACTCATCCCGACGTGGATAACTGACTATCATTTGCTTTGCCAGGCAAGAAGCGGCTCATGTGTTGCAAGGTACAGATAATGGCACCTTCTTGATAAGAGACAAAGATGATCCCAAAGCCCCTCACGCCTGTTCTCTAGTGTGAGTATTGTCATTACTGTGGTTAGATTCTTGTGTGAGATCGTTATAATGTTGTGAAGTTACATCGGTCAACTGGTTGCCATCCATCACAACCTTGTACATTGAAGAACCCTTGCTTTTATTCCAGGGCCAAGGGGAGTGTCAACCACTGCTTAATCGAGCGCACCCCCGATGGGTATGGGTTTGCTGAACCCTTCAACCTCCACCCCACCCTGACCGACCTTGTGCTACACTACGCCAACAACTCCCTCGTCCCCCACAATGAGAAGCTCAACACCGCACTAGCCGTGCCCGTGCGATGCGCAAGAAACTAACCAAAGATCGAGGTATTTTTACATCGGATCAACTTAAGATTATGTGAGTTTTTGCTCAAAGCTTTCATTGCTTAATGATCAATAGTAACGAAGCATAGTTAACTGACCGCTGCCAAAACGGTAGAAAATATGGAACCGATGTTGGAGAAAGAATGTCCGGATGGAACATAACATTGTGGCAGCACATTACAGACCTATCATGATGAAGCATTCTTGATTTGCAGCTGGCAACCTCCACAAGCAACATGGGGCCACCTGATCTGAGAAGAGATTCTTCATCCACAAGATGAGACGCCAACCGACATCGTTGAGGTGCGCCAATAACCACTGATACTGATAACATGATGCACACTGAAATCAAGGATAACACTGGCGCAAAGCTTTAATTTGTCGAAAACTGTCGTTTTGATTCACTTCATTAACGTCCCCAGAGAGCAAATCGATCGTTTTGAATGTAAAAAACGGTTGATTTGTTCTCTGGGAACATTTCCATAGCGAATTGGCTTCACTGTTCCTCAGAGATCTTTATTTTCACTGTAGAAAGTTTCCACCGATCTCTGTAAAACTTCAACGTTGCCTTCAGGAAGTTGATTCTTCTCCAGATTTGTGCAAATCGTGCTTCTTTGGCTCTTCTTGTCATCGTTAGCCTTGCAACAACGCAATATCAACGTTATTTCAATCAATAAATACCAATGTGGATTGAGCCAGGGGTCGGCAACCTGCTGTGTCATACTTGACACGCAGCGGCACCTTGATCAGGTGGTGGCTGTCAAGGCAACAATTTTACAAAGTGTTTGTTGGTTCACGTCATGACCATGCAACAATTGATATTCCGTGTTTGTTCGACAACAATCGTACAATTTTGTAGCAAAGTTTTACTTTAAAACTCGTTGTGCGACCTGCACGCAGCAAGTGAGCCACATCAACTCTTGAATAACGAAGCTTTTCACCAATCAACGAAATAGATTCTATTGTCAATCTCATTTGTATCGCAGTAGTTCAGTCTTAGTGCAATAGATTGAAGCACTTGTTACTATTATTGCTTGTTTGTTGGACAACTCCGTGCTAACGTCTTTGCTAAGTCTGCAAAGACTCAGCCATTTGAAAACGTCATTATTATTGTTAGTAATTATTGCATTTAAGCAAAGTGAAGGAGCAGTCATTGTAGCGCGCTCGGATTAGAGATTTCCCCATGAGTTACTCTCATGCGCCCAAAGTTATGAAAACTGAAGTTACTTTAGTTTCTTTTCCTTATGTTGTGGTTGTTTTTCCATTTTGTGACATATTTGCTTCAGTGTAGTATCACATCTACGTGTGACGTATTGAAAGCCAAGCAAACATGTTTTCTTTATATCGGCGTGCAATCTGTTTATAAGCCAATCGATTAAAATGCAATTTCTTTCTTGGTAGTTGATTTAGCATTGTCTAACTTTGCACTGATGTTTGTTGCACGTTGCATCCTTGTCGCTGCTTTTAGGTTACTGACGTTAGAGGTCGCGTTTTTCTCTAACTCTTACATTTGAATTGATATCCTGATGCAATTTATTTTGAGTATTTGCAAATGATTTTAGCAAATGACGTTTTTTACGTTGTATTTATGTAACTTTGTTGTGTTAGAAGAATGTTGTTGTTGCCTTCGATAAAACATATTTATAACCTGATTACGTTTATTTAACCACTGTTAGTAATAAATCAATGCAACTGTGCAGTTTCAGAAATTTTGTAACGTAAAACAAATGAAAAATATTAAATGTTCTCCCATGATGTTCTCTAATTGAAAAGATGTCTTGTGTTGGATTCTGCCACTGCTGTAATTGTTTGCATTTTGTTAATAAACTTCCAGTATAAGGATCGGTCTCCACGGTGTTCGCTTTCAGAATACTGCTGCTGTAGAAGTAAATGATATACTGTAAATATTGCAGAAGACTGCTACAGATGAATAAATTAAAGTTTTAGCAGGGATATCTAAAGGCGATACGAACGCTTTTATTACGCTTGACAATAGAAGGGGTGTTGAGAAGGAGCGATCTTCCTGGCGTCAGCACTGCCTCACTATGGAACATCGAGCATTGTGTTTCGCTAACCATACCGGTGTGGCCTTCACAGACCACAATGTGGAGTCCACATTAGCCATCAAGACTTTTTAAAATGGAAAAGTTACAGTAGTTTAGTATTCTTTGCTTTGAGTCCAGCCTCATGATTGAAACAAGTTTCTATCGCTGTCAATTCTTGCTACAATCGACTGCCGAAAAACAATAGAAGGGGTTCTGTTTATCGTAAAATGACAATTGGCACCGATAGTAGTTTAATAAATCTTGTTATGATAACTTGCATTGCGCTATTAGCATCAGGCCTGGATATTCGTCGTCCACGTAAAACATTATATGTGACGTCGAGTGTTATATCACATTTTATTGTTTTCAATACAAAATCTATCCAAACTAGTAGCTGCAAACGAAAAATTTATCGTCAATGCAAGCTGAGTATGGTAGGATGCTCCCCCTTGAAAAAAAAACGTGCGTACGTTACTGTTCCGTAGTTGATGCTTATTGTCTTGGTGCGTGTTCGTTTGCTTCTAAATTCAGCATAGACTTGGCTAAACTGCTTGCGTCACATCAAGTGAAGCTTGTTGATTGTGACGCAAGTTGAATGCCCGCCAGTACGAATGATTAAAGAAATGCAGTGAACACAAAAAACAGGAACTGATGTTGGGAATCCCCATGCTCATAGCTTGACATTATTGTAACTTAGTCAACATTGCGCATTCACTCGTAAAAAAATGCAAAAATAGATTTTTTGAGTTTTGTTATAGTTTCGTTATGTTTTAGATCTCAGACACAAGTTTTCAGATACGTATCATCAGAATTGCAGATAACCTCGTCATTGGCGTACGCAGAAAGTTTTCATCAAGAGGTTTTGAAAAAAAAAAATTGCATGAGACCATTTGAAACGTAACCAACATTTAATTCGCAGCAGAAACGAAAGGTAACCCATGACAGGTCACGAACTGTAGGCTTGTTATTGTGCTGATGATGAAGGCTACAAGATGGTCAAGTAAGCTTCACTAACATTGCGCTTTTGTGTTACAATATTTGTTGGTTAAAGTGGGCGATGCGATGTAAACCATGAATGCAATCCACTGTCCACCCGGAATGTGGCCAGTCTTTCTTATGGAATACGAAGACGTTTTTCGTTTCAATTAGGCTACGTTAAGATTTCATTTCGTAGCAAAAAGGCATTATAAATACTCATTGCAGTCTTTTGTTTTATTTTGCAACAGAAAAAAGCAGGTCAATGATGATAAAAATCTCTACAAACCCTTTGACAGGCGCGGATCTAGGAGTTTTGTTTTGGGGGGCCAGAAAATTTGAAAATGAATTTAAAAAGTAATAAAAAGATAAAACAGATATGAACAATCAGTGGCGTAGTCAGGAATTTGGGGGGGTTTGCCGGCCGGCGGGCGAAGCCCGACGGCGTGTTCGCTAAAGGCGACACCCAGCGGCGGGGGGTCTGGGGGGCCTCCCCCAAAAAATTTTGAAAAATTACTTTAAACTTGGTACATTCTGAGAGCATTTTCAACAAAAATATGGGTATAAATATTCCTGTAAAATGGTGCTGTCCGGTGGCATAGCAAAATGATAAGATCATGTTTTCTTCGGCATTTTTTCGGTAATAAAGCTAAGTCTCTATGTTTTCTTGTTGCTAATTCCTGGCTGAGATGTTTGAAACCATTCAACAATTTTACAAAATTTCGGGGGGGGGGGCGGGCCCCTTGGGCCCCCATACATCCGCTCCTGCCCTTTGATTAATTATTATAGCCTAAGCCATTATTTATCAAGCAAAACAAAATTTTGAAATACGTTGTGCCTTGTTTAAAACACTCCTAAGTGAAAGCAGTGAGTAGCCTATATCTTAAAATAAACACTTTTACGCAATCGCAACCCAGCAAACATTGATTGCTGGGCCAGCGTCGGCTATATGCTGGGTATGTTGGCACAAGGCTGGCAATTTTGTCCAACATTTTGCCAACATTGCCAACATTACGCCAACAATTTCAATACTTCTTATTATGCGTTCAAAAAGGTCTTAAAGATTTTGTTTCAGGTTTATTTGTTTTAAACTGTAAAAATACTAACACAAACCTCTTTTCATGTGGTATTGCTTCAAAACACAGTTGTGTGATTGGCTGACATCGGTCAGAAGCATTGCCAGCGTTGTGCCAATTCATAACAATTTCGGGGTTTTCTTCAAAATTATGCAAATGTATACCATCATTTTGCTACAATTTTACATTTTAATAATAGGCTATCAATGCTGTTATTATTTTCTGATACCGTACAAGTATACTATGAATACTTAAGACCAGCGTTGGTCAGAAGGGTAGCCAACAGTTTGCCAACAAAGTAGTTTCATTTTAGTTTGTTTATGCCAAACTGAGCAGAGGTCTAGAAAAAGGCTGGAGCAACAAAACGCGAACGCGATAACGTGCTTGATACCCAAACAGTTTAAACTTTCCATTAGCCCTACACGTTTCCACAAAATAAACAATTGCAACGTCGGCTATATGCTGAATGTGAGGGCACAAGATTGGCAATTATGTCCAACATGTTGCCAACAATACGCCATCAATTTCAATAACTTATTTCTTATCATGCGTTCAAAAAGGTCTCAAAGATTTTATTTCAGGTTTATTTGTTTTAATCTTTAAAATTACTAACACAAACCTCTTTTCATGTGGTATTGCTTCAAAACACAGTTGTGTGGTTGGCTAACATCGGTCAGAAGCATTGCCAGCGTTGTGCCAATTCATAACAATTTCGGTGTTTTCTTTAAAATTATGCAAACGTATACCATCATTTTGCTACAATTTTACATTATAATAATAGGCTATCAATGCTGTTATTATTTCCTGATACCGTACAAGTATACTATGAATATTTAAGACCAGCGTTGGTCAGAAGTGTAGCCAACAGTTTGCCAAGTTTGTTTATGCCAAACGGAGCAGAGGTCTAGAAAAAGGTAGGAGCAACAGAAACGCGAACGTGATTCCGTGCTTGATACTGAAACAGTTTAAGTTTCCATTTGCCCTACACGTTTCCACAAAATAAACAATTGCAATGTCGCCTATATGCTGGATGTGAGGGCACAAGATTGGCAATTATGTCCAACATGTTGCCAACAATACGCCAACAATTTCAATAACTTATTTCTTATCATGCGTTCAAAAAGGTCTCAAAGATTTTATTTCAGGTTTATTTGTTTTAATCTGTAAAATTACTAACACAAACCTCTTTTCATGTGGTATTGCTTCAAAACACAGTTGTGTGGTTGGCTAACATCGGTCAGAAGCATTGCCAGCGTTGTGCCAATTCATAACAATTTCGGTGTTTTCTTTAAAATTATGCAAATGTATACCATGATTTTGCTACAATTTTACATTTTTATAATAGGCTATCAATGCTGTTATTATTTTTTGATACCGTACAAGTATACTATGAATATTTAAGACCAGCGTTGGTCAGAAGTGTAGCCAACAGTTTGCCAAGTTTGTTTATGCCAAACGGAGCAGAGGTCTAGAAAAAGGTAGGAGCAACAAAACGCGAACGCGATAACGTGCTTGATACCGAACCAGTTTAAAGTTTCCATTCGCCCTACGCGTTTCTACAAAATAAACAATTGCAACGTTGGCTACTTTATTTCAGCTTCACTGGATTTATTCTTTGAAAATATTAATAGCCAACAATAAAATGACTCTTTAACTAAATGACTCATGTGGTTTAGTGGAAAAATACAGTTTCTTTCGCATACCGTATTCTTGTACCAACAACGCCATGATAAAAATCGTTTGTTCATATTCAATTGCTTCAGATAATTTAGTGCAATAAATGTCTTGTGATTCAGAGAACACTTCCAGAAAGTTTAGGCTTTGGCGCCTGCAATACCCAACTAGCATAATCCGTTCTTTTTACATTGATTCAACGTCTGCAGACGTTGGTAAGGTAACTAACAAGCGATAAACTTAAAAACGTGGTTGCTAATTCAAGTTGCCAGGTCTTCATTTTTTTCTTGTGTTCAACAAAAGCTTTTTTAATTTTCAAGTTTAACTATACTAAAATGTTTTGTAATATTTTTGAAAACATTTTTTCAGGACTAACCTCAAAATTTGCGTGCAGTTCAAGAAAATTTAAAACAACTTGTAAGCTTAATCGAATTCACTTGTTGATGTTTAGTAGCACTCGACACAGCAGCATGATTGTGGTGATCATGTAATCATTGAGTTGCGGCTGCACTGCCGCCGCGCTGCTGACCTGTCTGCAGACGCTGAATCAATGTAAAAAAAATCGATTGATGCAGTATCACTGATGCAGTATTGATGCAGATTTTGTTCTGAGAGCAGTCTCGCTCACTGTCTGATTTTGACCACGTGGGTGAGATTCTCGTGTCGCCAACAAAGGGGCGTCTTTACTTTAAATGTAGCAAAGCTTGCACAATAGGCCAGCTTCAGGAGCAGTCATGTTGCGTCGAAATCTCTCCTCAATTTCTTGAAGCGAGATTTCACAAAACGATCGCTACTTTTACTTTCAACGATGCGGCGAATCGTTTTTTCTCCTCTCGCGGTGCATAGAACAATACTGCAGGCACAATAATTGTTGTGAAAACTCCATTATGACGTCACTACTTAAACTTTGACTGGGCAATATGACGCGTTGAAGTGAAAGAGGCAACAAAGCTTTAGAATGCGGCGATGTGTTATATCAACGTGAGGAGATGCAATTTAGCAGAAGAACTTGGTTTTTTTATGAAGGAAGACAAAGGCCATGACGTAATCCTTTGCTAAAGGGATTATGACGTCACTCGATTCACTTCGACTGTTCAATCATGGCGGTTGTGCTCAATACACAATTACGTGGAGAGCCGAAAGCACAATGCTTATGTGAACAGCGCTAAGAGGAATTTTCGCTTCTTGCATCGAAAATATAAAAAATCGAATTCAATTGAGATAGGCCTATTACGGCCGAAAGAAGTTTTAGAAATAATCAAAATGAAACTATAGGAATGACTTACGACAATGTTTATGAAAACCTGGTAAGTGAATGTCTTTTATTCATTGAACCTGAAATAATTGTGTAAAGTCGTTTTTGTCACTAGGCTACGTTTACACAATTTAAAGAAAGTTATAAAACTCAATTTAGAGAAAGTTATAAAACTCAATGACCAATGGAAAACTTTCATATGAAATATTCTCGTGACAAATTTAGTGCCAGTGCTTCTAGATGAGTGCTAAGAAGATATCAGCAAAGTAGCAGAGCTTGTGATGTCCCACAACATGTGTAGGGTTCTGCTCAATCTTTGATTTTGCTGCTCCGGCAGTGTTTGCCTGACTGCTTGAATGTGTTTGTATTTTTATGTCGTGTGGATAGGTCTGTGATGGTTGTAGAGTATTTGCAAATGTAGCTTTCATTGCCGTCAACTGAATAATAATAATAATAACATGTTTTATTCTGCGCCCATTTCGACAACACAGCCTACAGTAGCCTACACTGCGACCTACATACGCAACAAAACAGACGACTGGAATCCCGAAATAAACTTTAAACGTTGGCTGTCATTTGTAACAGTCGAAAATGTCTGTAACAAGTGCTGAAGCTTTTTAATATGATGGATGAAACCTCTGTCATTACATTCGATTTACATTTTGCAGATAGCAAATTTAAGTCAAGCTGTTGGCAAAAATGCAAGCGATTGTATCAGTGGACTTATTACCAACTATTATTATCGAACACAACACAGTTCAAAGCATGTCGAGAAAAAAGAAAGGAAAAAAAAAACGTCGTGAAGTCTAAGCACTCGTTTGATTGTTTAAAAAAGAATCTGAAAAAGATTGTTCTTGGTGAGTACGGATAAATGTTTTTACTACGACTAAATGATTATGTCATAACTATGCCATTTTGTTCTTTTGATTAATGTATGATGTAATTGTGAAGAGTATTGAGTAATGTATGAAAATGTTTTAGTGGTGTATTCGCATTGATGTGAACAACGAACATGGTGGTTAGTAGGCTATGTCGGCATTTATATACTGATTTAACACTTCTTTTTTTACTTTCATGATTAGACATGGTGATGGCGCACGACAAAGCTGCTGCCGTGCAGCAAATTGATGAAGAGTTTCAGAGTGATTTCGAAATTGGAAGGACAGGCAAGGTGGCTGAAAACGGCAAAAACTAACTTTTGGTGAGCTTGTTATATGTTTGAAAGACAACAGCGCATGTGTTGCTTTAGTTGTTGAATAACTACTGTACACGCAATTAGAATGTATTGGAACTTGATTATTGCTCTGCGTGGCGCAGAATCGAATGATAAGTTTTTTGTCACGCACGTTGGAGAGAGGGATATTACATTGATATTGCAGATTGTCAATTAACTTCGTAGTATCCTGAACGACAACTGATCAAAATCCTACACAGTGGCGTAGCCAGAAAAATGTTTTGGGGGGCCAAATATTTGATGAATTGAAGAGAACAACAAAGTGTTTGATTTAAAGCCATCGCCACTTGATGTGCAGTGGCGTATCCTGGTGGGTTGAAGCAATAAAACTGGTAGCGGGGTTAGAGCGTGCCGAAGGCACGCGTATTCTAAGGGGGTCCGGGGGCATACTCCCCCGAAAAAATTTTGAAAAATTACACTCAAATAATGGATTATAGCGCTTTCTGAAAACACTTTTAGGGTAATATTTGTATGAAATTTATTAGCAGATAAACAGCTATTAACTTATTAAAGATAGCTCTTACACACGAACTGGCAAAAACTGCGGCTAAATTAGAGAACACCAAAAACACAGCTAAACAAAAACTCAATAACTACACAAAAGCCCAACAGAGTAAGCCATTCTGAAATTGCTTCCACAAATTAGTTCAAAGAAATGTAAATCGCGTAAATTTTGGGCGATTTACGATTTGGAAAATTTATTGGTGTCTTTCTGTGTGTCTTTCTGTAATTTCTGTTTCTTGTGTTTTTCTGTCTTTCTGTAAAACAAGTCCTTGGGGGTGTTAATAGCCAGATGTCTTGGAAAACGATATAAATTTCTACAAACTTTATTGCATTTTCAACAAAGGGCTCAACTTCGAAATCCAAAGTTTGAAAATTTGGGGGGGCATGGCCCCTTTTGCCCCCCTGGCTACGCCTATGATTCCTACACTGTTGCCAAACAGCCCTCTTGAATTAAATATTTTTGTTTCATTCGCAGGAATTCACAATGATAAAGATACACAAGAAAAAGCTGCTGATGTGCAATGAATCTCCATCCATCAATACGATTTGATGTGGCTTGTTTCTAATAAATGTGAAAATATACGAAGCTCGGCTGTTACTTTGCTTTGTCACAAAGGGAGAAGTGTTGCTTATAAATCCGTGTTGCTGCTGTTCTTTCGCCCAAGGATTAGCTAGGTTCAACAATAAACTTTTGGTGATGAGCGAGGTTTAAGTACAGAGACGTTTGGCAAATGTAGATGCCAATGCTGTTCAGATGTTTTATGCACCAGCTTGCTTCGCATGGCCAACCTTGGTCAAAGCGCGGGCATCACAATAGTCAATAGATCAGATGAAGCAAAATGGTGCATAAAAGTCAACCAGAATTTAGGCGCCAGATGAAGCAAAATGGTGCACAAGCCATCTTGCCAACGTTGGCCAGATACAGAAGCCAACGTTGGCTAGATGCAGAAGTCGTCGTTGGCTAGATGCAGACGCCAACGGTGGCAAGATGCATACGCCAACGCTGGCCAGATGCATCCAAATGGTGCATAAAACATTTTGCCAACGTTGGTAAGATGCAGAAGCCAATGTTGGCTAGATGCAGAAGCCAACGTTGGCAAGATGCAGAAGCCAGCGTTGGCAAGATGCAGACGCCAACGCTGGCCAGATGCATCCAAATGGTGCATAAAACATTTTGCCACCGTTGGCAAGATGCAGAAGCCAATGTTGGCAAGATGCAGAAGCCAGCGTTGGCAAGATGCATAATCCAATGTTGGCAAGATGCAGAAGCCAACGGTGGCAAGATGCAGACGCCAACGCTGGCCAGATGCATCCAAATGGTGCATAAAACATCTTGCCAATGTTGGCGTCTGCATCTTGCCAATGTTGCGGCCAACTTCTTGCCAATGTTGCCCCAACAATCAATGTTTACTGGGAAGCATTTTGTTTTTTCTTGACGCTTTCTACCTTGCAGGCTATGATTCTCATACTTTAGTTAGGATTAGTATTCCATAATTTTTTTAACCGCATAGCGAAACCAAATTGCTACGATCTCAAAATCAAAGAAGATAAAAAATTTCCAATTAAAATGAAAAAAATTTTGCATAAAAAACGTTTCAACGTAGCACTGAAGTTGCTCATGCTAGAAATTGTCCAATCAAACAGTAGAAACTGTTGCCTACTAAAAAAATAGACTCGCGATAGGCTACTAACGAAATACAGACGGCTATTCAAACAGGTGGCGATAACTTGGGTCCACAATAGCCTAGGGTTTACTTCAAGCAGGCCTACTACAGTATAAGCCTATAAACAATGTTTATAGGCTTAAACAACAAAAGCAAGCAAAAAGTTTGAAAACTTTGACACCAGCTACTCAATTTTTCACTTTTTTGATTCGTTGCAGATAATTCCTTGGTTATAATTGCTGTATCATGACACAAATGCGTGTTTGCCAACACGATTTACATAAAAACTAGGAATACGTTGCGTTGGTGAAGAGAAATATAGGATAACGCAATTAAATAAAGCGAATAAGCAATAAGATAATACAAAAAATTGAGATATCAAGCGCAATGGTGTAAAAACCCCTAACCCCCTCCCTGCGTACTCCACTGTGGTTACAGCCACAAAGTAAGCAAATAAAATGATCTTATTCTAAAGAAGCAAAAATTACCAGAGGTACAAGAAAATGAATGCTTGTGGTCGAAACAAAATCCAATTTTTTTACGAAATCTTAATTCAAAATTTCAGAAGTCAAGACTGAAACTAATTCTTGGAAAAATCAACTAAAGTGGATTTTTTATAATTGAGTAGAGTGCGTCTAAGCGCTTATACGAGCAAGCAATTGTTTGCAAGAACAGGACGTAAGGTCATCCCATTCTTCTTGCGTTTGAGGCCGCTGCAGGTCAAGTTGGTATACTTGTAGGCAGGTGGTCACAGCGGTAGACCATAATCTCTTCGTGGGAAAATTGTAACATAAGATTCCCGAATCCGTTCGTCTGCATGTAATGACCGAAAAAGAAACACTCCTTTGAAACGTCTATTCAAAATTGTATTTCTGTAAAATTAGCCTCAAAGCTGTCGAAAATGGGATGCAACGCCGTACACCACTAAAACTTGTCACTACAGAACAGATTACTTGGATAAAAGACGGAAATTTTGTCCAGCTAGCAGCACTAAGCGAAACAGTTAAATTTGCGACTAACTTCAAGCAACAATTTTACGAATGATCAAAATAGATATCAATATCTCAAACTCACGTACGCAGTACTGTGACGTAATAGTGAAAGACATTGTCACGCAATTCAAACAGGTGTTCAAAGGTGATGATGCAATATTTCATGTTTAAACAGGTTTGACACAAGTCTTACGAACGATGGTGCAATTTTGGCTCATTTTTAGGAAAAATTCCATGACGTAAGATTCAGTAGACCTGAACGGTTTTATATGACGTTTGATTTGTATAGAGATTGGCCGTAACATAGCGGCCCCTAGTTATGACAGTCTAACATGGCATAACTAAAAAGGAATTTAAGGACAATCGTGAGCCAGTGAAAAAAACACACGATACACAAATTGTTTGAATCACTCACGTTTAAGTTAATACGCAAATACAAAGGGCATGCAAAGAATGAACAACAATAAGAATAAACACGACGATACATGAAATTGGTACCATAGGTACACGCTAAAATAACGCTATATACATACAATAGTTGCGATAATAACCGACTGTTCTGGGCTCAGACAAGTGTCGGCCACCGCAGACAAAACCAGGCTCAAACCTTAACACTTAGGTGTTCTTTACGGGGCGAGGCACGAAATATCCCTCAACACGTAGTCTACTTTCACTTTCCCCGTACTCTCATCATAGTTGCAGACGGCAACTTTAGCTCTACGAACCACATGCTTCCCTTTCCTAATTTGTGGGACCACCTCATGCACCCTCCCAAGTTGATACTTCCCACGTTTAGGCTACCAATGTCTTGAAGAGAACCCACCACTACAAGTTGACCAGGCTCCAAATTGTCGGCCATTTTTAACCATTTTTTCCGGCCCTGAAGCCCTGGCAAGTAAAAATCGATCCATTTACACCAAAACTGCTGAGAAAGTGCCAAATTGAACCGATAATCCCTTCTTAGTTGGTCACGATCATGTGGTTGCCCAACAGCACAGTATGGGTCTAAGTATGGGGTCAAAAGTGAGGCAGGGGTGATGACAGTAAAATCCCTAAAGTCGTCACTCAAAGGTACCAAAGGGCGTTCGTTCACGATCCGAACGGCACTGCCTGTGTACGTAAGCAGTTCAGTAAAATTGGGCTTACGTATTGAAGAGTCCAAAATGTGAAAAAAGTACTTGGTCATATCGGCCACGAAACCGAAACCAAATCTATTCAGCCGAAATCTAGCCAAGAGATCTGCCAGAGGGTTTAACAAGTCAGGACATGAAAACATTACATCATTAACACAAGTTCCTCGAAATTCAGACTTGCCATCGTAAACAATGCGCTTTTTTAATTGTGACGTCACAAAGTATGGTAAATACCACTCAAATCCCTTTACATTTTCTGCTTCACCAGCACGCTCAATATAGCCATTAGATTTAAGATCTTTCATAGTGTTAGTAAGGAAATCACGAAGTTCAGGTTGTTTTAAAGCCTTCTTCCTTAAAGCAGCAGCTCTATCTGATGCCAACACAAAATTGTTAGGTAGATCAATATCTTCCTTCAACGGAACAGGTATCTCAAATCGACCATCTTTCAACTCAATATTCGGTTCGACAAGTTCTCTAGCCAAAATATCATTGCGAGACAATTCACAGGTTTCATTTTGCAAGGTCAAATCCTGAATGACTTTATTTAGGTCTGCTATTTCCATATCACGAGACTCAATTTTACGCTGAAAACTACAGATGACATCCGACTCTAAAGACGTTTGCACTCTGCACACGTTAGCAACGCTTTCATCTAAGGGTGACTTACCACCACAAGCCAACCAACCGAGAGGAGTGAGCAAAGCATGCGGTTCACTACGATTCTCACCAACACGCTCTTCTTTAGCACACATCAAATAAGCGTTGTCGTTGCCAATCAGTACATCTACAGTACTACAATCATTCAAATGAAACACATTCACGTCATGAAAATGACGGAAACTACTTAAATCCTGCTTATGAGGTAAAGTTTTAACATCGTCAGCCCAAGCTGGGTTAACCACCGAACTTATATCACAAAACAGTTCATTCGTCTCTAACGACTGGATGTTGAGTTTAACAAGGTTAGCACAAGTAGGTTTCTGACCAGCCAGAGTATCCATTTTAAACGACGCTTTGTCATAAGGTCTAACGCCAAGTTCGCAGACCAAATCACTCGAAACAAAAGTCAACTGCGAACCAGGATCATGCTGACAATACACCAACTTCGATTTGCCAGTTATTGGATTGAAAACACGAGCAGCAGTAACGCGGTTAAAAGCTGCTTTAACATTTCCAATCTTAACATTACGCACAGGAACTCTGGCACCAGCATCCTCTTTGCCAATCGAATCCAGAGAATCACGTGACGTCACATAAAAATCATGCAGAAGAAAATAGTGTTTCCTATCGTTGTTAGGGCCACACTTACGACAGTTGTTTGCATGAACGCAATCCCTAACCATATGCTGGCGCAAACAATTCAAGCATTTGCCAGCTTTCACAATGACATCTCTCCGATCTTTAGGTGTCAAGCGCAAAAAATCTTTACAATTAGACAAAAAATGATATTCAACTTGACCACGTGACGAACAATAAATACATGCCGGTATGTCACTACGTCTGACCACACCACTGCGCGGTGCGCCAACAGCAGTCGAGTACTGCGAACTCCCTGAAATCACATTATCATGGGGTTTTACCGACGTCTGCCTAACCGGACATGAAGGCAATTTTCCTTTGCCAAACTTTTTAAAATGCTGCGACTCACCAGAATCGCCCATTAGCATAATGCTAAAATCAGTCGACTTGCGCGTTTCCTCCTGTACTACAAATTCAAACAAACTCTGAAAAGTAGGCTCATCAGTACCACCATACTGATCACCTAAAAAGTCAAGATAACGCTGCTTAGCGTCAAACGGGAGTCGCTTAGCCAAATCCAAAACAAAACGTCCTTCCAATTTGTCACGCTGACCATAAGCTTGCGCGTAAAGCAGACACTGCGATAATTCATCTTTAAACTCTTTCAGATCACTGGAAGAGGTCGAAGTCAATTTGCTACCATAGCGATACTTTCTAATTTCTGGTTCGGCGAAAAGACCTCCACGAACCCTAAAACGCTGGGACAAGCGAGCTAACGACATTTCTATCCTGTCTTCCTCTGACAAGCCAGGAGTGTCGGAAACCAAATTAGCAATCGTTTGCGCAGCTGTTCTAACACAAGCTGCTTGTAACAAAGTCAAACGAGTTCCTTTAAAGGGTGAAGCTGCCATTAAAGCCGTAACACGATTTTTAAAGAAGATAAATGGCATATTATTACCATCGTAACCAATCAAGGACGCCTTATCGAAAAACGTCCTTCTATTTTGGTATTCAAAAAAGCAATCCTGTTGTTGAGAACTCGATTTAGCGGGAGAAGACAAACTATATCCCTTAAGGGGCTGAGTGGGCTCAGTCATATGCACAGCCCGATCACGATCCTCACACACGTTAAAATCATTAGACGCGACACTCCTCTCACAACCATCCAAATTACGTGTAGCTGGGCGATTAAAACCTAGCGGCGCAGAAAACTGTGAAGAGGGCAAAGCATTACTGCTAATGGCGGCCCCGTGACCTGTACGCTATGGGGGAGGAGTTCGGCTATAATTCGCAGGCCTTGGCTCTACAGCCTTCGGAAGACCCTTAGCCGCGGCCCCGAGACCTCCTGAAACAGCTGGAAAACGTGTGGATTGCACTGGTCCACTCACGGACTGAACAGGCGTCTGGAAAAGGGTTATGTAAATTAAACTGCAATTGATGTTCACTTCTGGAATGGCTAGAAGAGCCCTTCTTAGAACTACGCCGGGAGCCCACCTCTGATCGATATTCAGCCAAAGCTACCTCTTTACGTTGTTCAGCCTTCAACTGAGCGTCTTTGAGTGCAAACTCAGCAGCTCTCGCTTCGGCTCTCGCGGCAGCCTCAGCTCGTATGGCCTCTGCTCTCGCCATGGCCTCAGCTTTCGCGGCGGCCTCAGCAGCTTTTGCTTTGGCCTCATCTCGTATGGCCGCAGCTCTCGCTTCAGCCTCGGCTTGGATCTGGAGCTCCTCTCGTCTTAGCTGTAGGTTAATTTGTGCCACTATCCGAGACGAACTCCTAGACATCCTAGTGCTTACATTTGAGGCGCTATCCTCAGGATGTATGTCAGCATCCAACATATCTGAGAACTCACTTACTTTTTGTTCAAAGTTATTTTTTAACGAGTTAAATTCGGGGTCTACCCTATCACGAAGTTCTGCCAAGATTGCAGAGTTAAAAATTTTAGTCAAAAGAGCATGGAAATGCCGTAAATCCTCTTCCAGAGTAGAGAACTTAGATCTAAAAATTACCAGTTCCTGCTTATCACTCAAAGAACCTAGGGCTACAGAAAGTTTCCCAATTTGAGTCAAAATATCCCTTCTAAGATGCCGGGCCTCTCGAACTGACTTAGCCTCATCGTTACTGGGTCCCTCCCCAGAATGGCCTGCCCGACCGCAAAGAACATCATCAGGCGTAAACTCAGTCGAGTCGACGGCGATCGAGTCCTTGTCGCCACCGAGGGTAGACATATTAGATGTTGGGGCTAAATTTAACAATTAAAAAATTAAGTTGCACAAACACACAAAATTATTACAGTAGTTATAAAAAACTTAACTGCAAAGACCGCAAAAATAAATAAAGGAATTTAAATGCACAATACCGTAGTTGTACGGGTATATGAAGTCCTAAAGTTCCACAAAACTTGCTTGGATTCGTTCACTTGAATCTTCAAGCACAGATCGATTGTCTTTAATCTTTTATCTTGCCAATGAATGTCAATGTAGTTTTTTCTTTTGAACCGACAAAGAAACGCCTTTAATTTTTAGCTTGAAGTTCTTCAGTACCAACTGAGAAGAAATGTCTTTAATTTTTTTTTGCTTCTGCACCAAACACTAGACAGAGTAACGTCTTTTATTCTTTATGTGCTTCTAGTGCTTCTTGGCCTACCAGCTAACAAGTCACGTACCTTTTATTTTTTATGGTCACAGCGGTAAACCATAATCTCTTCGTGGGAAAATTGTAACATAAGATTCCCGAATCCGTTCGTCTGCATGTAATGACCGAAAAAGAAACACTCCTTTGAAACGTCTATTCAAAATTGTATTTCTGTAAAATTAGCCTCAAAGCTGTCGAAAATGGGATGCAACGCCGTACACCACTAAAACTTGTCACTACAGAACAGATTACTTGGATAAAAGACGGAAATTTTGTCCAGCTAGCAGCACTAAGCGAAACAGTTAAATTTGCGACTAACTTCAAGCAACAATTTTACGAATGATCAATATAGATATCAATATCTCAAACTCACGTACGCAGTACTGTGACGTAATAGTGAAAGACATTGTCACGCAATTCAAACAGGTGTTCAAAGGTGATGATGCAATATTTCATGTTTAAACAGGTTTGACACAAGTCTTACGAACGATGGTGCAATTTTGGCTCATTTTTAGGAAAAATTCCATGACGTAAGATTCAGTAGACCTGAACGCTTTTATATGACGTTTGATTTGTATAGAGATTGGCCGCAACAGCAGGGCCTCCAAGAGCCCTGCCGGGCCCCGGTGCAGGTGTTGCTGCCGGGCCCCCCAGCGCGACATGTCGCGTGATATCTCACCAATCGCAAGCAAAATTTGCGGTGCGCATTCTTACAAAGAATAAATTAGGTTAAAGTATTAACACTCCATTATTTCACAAACAATGCACTATTGTAAATACAGTATAACTTTTAATTCACAGATACGCACTAGTTATACACAAAGATTAAATGCTGTAAAATGCTAAAACACTACATAGTGTGAATAATTATAGCCTCAATAGCGTTATCAGATATGGAATTCTGCCTTAATTTGAGGAAAAGTTTATAGCTGTTGAACACAAAAACTTGTATTTTGGAAATTTTTTTAGTCCTGGGCTAAGATCAAAACCCTGACCTTTCCTAGCTTTGGCAACACCTGATTGTAACCATGGCAACAAGTAGGTAAAATCAGCCATTTTGAAGATAAAAATTGCAATACTATCCGACATGGCTGACATAGCATTGCATATGTGTGCATACAGCTTTACATTAACATACAATACCATTTCTGACCTTGAAATCTGCAGAGACTAGGGCAGCAAACTTAGGATGAATGCATTGCTATTGTTCATGACATTAAGAAATACCAACTTCATACAAGAAATACCAGCTTCAAAATATTAAAAAACATTTTATTAAAAATTGACCTTAACACGCAAATTTAAACATTTTATTGTCCCCCTGAACACAAAAAAATGAAAATTTTGTTCTAAAAAAGGGCATACCCATGAGGAGGCCCAATCAAAATACAAAACTAATATTCATATAAAAAACAATATTTTATGCAAAATCGACCTGAGCACGCAAATTTAAAAATTTTGTCGGGCCCCGTCAGTGCCGGATTAAGGGGGGGGCGGACTGGGCTGAAGCCCAGGGCCCCCACTTTTGGGGGGCCCCACCTCAAAGAAAAAAATCTACTAATTTTTTTAGTTGCACAGCTGGAGATTACTGCGTTAATTCGTATCTCAAACAAGCAAGAGCGGCTCACCCATATGTGCTGCGGTGCTGCAGCACCCCTGCCCAGCCCCAGTTATTCAATTTTTCTTCGTTTTTTTAACAAAAAACATATTTATTTGATAATTTCATATCCGAAAATGATACGGATTACGGGTCAAAGTTATGATAATGCTGCCAATATGAGTGGCAAGTATAACGGTCTTCAAGCTCTTCTGCACGAGAAATGTAGTGTAGCTCATTATGTCCCTTGCACAGCACATTCACTTAATTTAATCGGTAGCCTAAATGTCATGTAGAAACATGCCGTTCTGCCGCTGAGCTTTTTGAATTGTTGCAAAGCCTTTATTCATGGCTCGTCTCGTCTACTCATCGTTTTCAAGTCCATCGAAAATTCCTAGATGGTTTGCCTGTTTTGAAGACATTATCTGATACAAGATGGTCAGTTAGATATGATGCACTTCTTCTTCTTCTATAGCCTAGAGTCTTTTAAAGTTCGTTGATACACCACAGATTGACACATTCTTCCGCAACGGAGTTATACACTGACAGGTCCCACCTACTGCACCGGGTGGCAAGCCGAGGGCAAACAAGAAGGTGATCCGCTGCATAGGCGTAGCCAGGGGGGGGGGGCGAAAGGGGCCATGTCTCCCCAAATTTTCAAAGTTTGGATTCAGAAGTTGAGCCCTTTGTTGAAAATATAATAAAGTTTGTAGAAATTTATATCGTTTTCCAAGACATCTGGCTTTTAACACCCCCAAGGACTTGTTTTAGACACACAGAAAGACACCAATAAATTTTGAAAATCGTAAATCGCGCAAAATTTACGCGATTTCCGTTTCTTTGAACTAATTTGTGGAAGCAATTTCAGAATGGCTTACTCTGTTGGGTTTTTGTGTAGTTATTGAGTTTTTGTGTAGCTGAGTTTTTAGTGTTCTCTAATTTAGCCGCAGTTTTTGCCCGTTCGTGTGTAAGAGCTATCTTTAATAAGTTAATAGCTGTTTATCTGCTAATAAATTTCATACAAATATTACCCTAAAAGTGTTTTCAGAAAGCGCTATAATCCATTATTTGAGTGTAACTTTTCAAAAAATTTCCGGGGGAGCATGCCCCCGGACCCCCCCAGAATACGCGTGCCTTCGGCACGCTCTAACCCCCCTACCACTTTTATTGCTTCAACCCACCAGGATACGCCACTGCACATGAAGTGGCGATGGCTTTAAATCAAACACTTTGTTGTTCTCTTCAATTCATCAAATATTTGGCCCCCCCAAAAATTTTTCTGGCTACGCTACTGGTCCGCTCTTCGGGACTCGGTGCCACAGATACATGCAACTGGGCCCGTGTCGTAGCCCCACTCCACCATTAATTTTTAGCGAAAATGTCACTTGATAAGGGCCCCCACTTTCAGCTCAGCCCAGGGCCCCATAAACCCTTAATCCGGCCCTGGGCCACGTAAACTCAAAAATTAAAATGCTGTAATTTTAAAAAGGGCATAGCCTAGGCTACCCATAAGGGGGCCCCATTCGATATACGGAACTAATATAAAAACAATATATTTTATGCAAAATTGTTGAAATCACTCTTTTTATCGCGTGAATTTAAACATTTTGTCGGGCCCCCTTGAACTCACCGGGCCCCAGTGCAATGCACCGGTTGTTCCCCCCTCTTGTGGGCCCTGCTTGTAGGCTTTTTGATACTGATTGACTATTAGTGTAGTCTGCTCATCCACATCAATATTGGAACTGGCAAATTTAATCCACAACACTTTTCATTAGGCTGTCATTCATTATTACATGTGTGCTTCTCTCTGTTTTAGTTTTATTCTTTGCTATTTGTTTTTTGGGTTTTGTGGCCGTGCTAACTGATATATAGCCTACTACATAATTTTTCATTTAGGCACGTTTTAAACCTTTCAAGGTTTTGCCACCTTTTCCCGTTCGTTAACGTGCTGGTAGGTTTATATCGATTTTTGTAGTTAGTATCTTTTTCGTCCCGGACGCGTTAATGACGAAAAATAAAATGATTGATTGAAATATTACGTAATTCAAGATGGCCGCCATTTTACCGAAATACTCGTAGTCGTAGGCTATATAGCCTATACCAAATCCAAAAAAAACCTGATTCTTAACCAACGAAAATGGAAAATTTAACCATAAACTGCATTACCCAAGTAATCTTAACAGCTAACACAGTACTCTAACGTTCACTTTTGACGTCATCAAATACATCATCATGACATTTTCACCTATTTACCCGAATATTTACAATTTTAAAGTAAGTGGACTGTGGAGATATTGTAAAAAAACACCATGTGCGAAAGATACTCACAGAAAACTTAATCAGTTTGCCTCATCTCCGATGACATCAATATGCTAATTCTTTATTCATACGTAGCCTATATTCATACTTTTCTATTACTAAATACGTTCAAAGAAGACTTTGATATACAGTACCAGAAGTCACAAAACTGTCTTATCAGGTGTGAGTTATAAATCAGTCATCAGTATCTTCTAGAATGGGTACATCGTTAATATTTGCACAGTTGCCGTACTGGCAAGGACCGCATGCCCTTGTACACTCAAGTCCATACTTCTTACAACCGCACCTGAGTGTATTGCACCCAGTTGAACAATTAGGCTACAGTGAAGCATTTTTAGTAGACTGTCAGGAGCAGGGTTTTTGGGAATAGCTTACCAGGGATCACTGGGAATAGCTTATCCCCTTGAGTTTTCCAACCCCATTTCTCAGCGTCCATTTGGGTACTCAGGCCCATCTATGCCATCACTTGCAAGTAACAGCGTAATGAATGGTAATTCAATGCAGATTCTGTCGGCGACAACTGCTTAGGCGTCATAAATGTGCTTATTGTTACAACTTTTTTGCAAAGGCAGCCATAACGTAATGATGCGAGCGATTCAGATGTAGTCCCATTAAAGAGTGATGCTACAGCCTTATTTCAGCACTTTCTACATCACCTTGTTCAGAGTGTGGTGCACAAAAAATATTTGAGCATGATCGCAATACAGAGTCTCCCTTGGACCCTTGATAACTTTTTGAAACACTGATTTTTTTCTAACACTAAAGATTCTGGAAGATGTATCACAGCCTGTAAATGCATGAACAAACAACAGGTCAATGCAGACCTGGTCCCCAAGTAAATCTTTCAGAACTCTGATGTTGTAGATAGTTGGCTTCCCCTTGTCTGATCGGAAGTACAGATCTTTACAGTCTACATCACCATAGTAAAGAAGCAGAATGAGGAGATCTGTATCCTCTCCAATAAGTGTGGTGGTATTCTGTTTCGATAAATTCACCGTTGCTCGTACTATGTCTACATCTGCATCTCCTTCTGCTTGCACAACATAACAGTCATACTGTTTTAGTCGAGTTGCTATCATATCAACGAGTGACTGCTTGTTGGCATCATTTGACAGGAAGTCTTGCTTCTTTCCAACAAATTTGATAGATTCAGTCACATTGACCTTTCTAGCAGCAGATGTCTTCCGTCTTTAGTGTGCGTTATCCTTTGTACTGGGCCCTCGCAGTGCCGGTCTTTGGGGTGTGCAAACCGTGCGATCGCACAGGGCCCGCAAATTAGGGGGCTCGCAATTTACTCAAAAAATGCAGTAATCCGAAAAATGCCAAAGAAAACATGATCTTATCCTTTTGCTATGCCACCGGGACAGCATCATTTTATAGCATTAGTGATTTCCCTAACCACGCATTTTTTTTTGAATACAAAATATTTTTCTCCACTCATTAATTCTGAATATACATATTTTTGGTGGTGACTACTTCTAGCTACTTGCGTCTACTTTACAAAAGATTAATTTCAGTTGAAAACTCCAACAACTTTACACATACCGACAAAAATCGTGATGGAGAGCAAAGATTCCCGGTTTACGGAAAAATCCCTAATGCGTAATTGCGCAGTTAGGGAAATTCGTAGATACTACAAATCTTTCAAAATTGCCCAAACCGCAAAACTTGCTATCTCCATCTAGCGGTTGCTTTTTTAAACTTTTATTTTTCACATGGCGCTAAAGTATTACTTCCCGATGCCATTGATGTTTCACTGGTCATTCTAGGGCTAGGCTCACCAGAAGAGAGTTTACAGCAAAGTTAGTGCAGACGGACAGAAAGTTTTCAATTTGACTTGGGAAAGGTTTTTGGGCCTAGGTCGAACAGTTGCTGTGGTTGAAATCTGAAAAGCGATTTTGGTCTAATTTTAAGTGCAGAAATAGGGATAGCAATTTTCTTACCAGTGCCATTTCAGTTTTTGAGTAACAAACATTAGCCTGTTTATTTTGAAATTTGTGTTTCGGGTTATTTAACTAAATATCGTTGTTAGGGAAATCACTAAACAAATAGCTGTTGAACATGCTCTCAGAATGCACCACATTCAAAGTAGCCTAATTTTTCAAAAATTTCTAGGGGAAGACCCCCGCCGCTGGGTGTCGCCTTCGGCGAACACGCCGTTAGGTTTTGCCCGCCGACGGTCAAAACCCCTCTCGCCTTTCAAAATACTTAGCTACACTACTGAATTGGATCATTGTCATTGGGGCCCCGCAAAGCATATTCCGCACAGGGCCAGTATCTAGGACGTATAGTAGCTGCGAAAGTATCTAGGACGTACAGTACTCCGTCTTTGGTGCAGTCCGAAGAACAGCACCTTCCACAGAAACGGCATAGTTCCCTATTGCTTCCAGCAGGGCAGGTTTGTTTGACTTGCGTAATAGATTTTGAGCTTCAAACAAAGATGGTGGGTAGCCTATGGGCAGAGTTCGTACTGTGTCACAATCAACATGCGAAGCCTCACGACAAGCTACATTTTGTATCGTGACCGAACGTGCTGTTTTGATTGTGAAATTCTTGAGCGATATGTTATTATCGGTTACTGTCCTGTAGTGAGCTCTGATTGCGAAATCTTTATTATGTGACGTATTTCCAGAACATTTTGTGGACGTGCAAGGGAGTATTCTTTGCTTGACTTGCCAGGTGTTGGGTGTTGTGACATCATAAAGATATTTACAAGTACTAAAACTTGACAGAACAATGAGTTCTTATGATGTAACATTACGTAACCTTCTCGAAGTTACTAGACCGAACAACCTGCTATAAATAGTGGTGTAATTTGCGTAATTATGATGAGAGATTGTTGTTGTAGTAGTTGGTAATAGATGCAGAGATGATTGTTGATTGAGAGTTGAAGTAATTGAATACGAGTAGATGAGAGTTGGTGCTGATATAAGTTGTGATCGAAATTAGAGTTACATGAGAAGCTGTGAGTGAACCACGTTAAAGTCGATTAAGAGTTACAAGCGTTGGAATATATTGCTGTTCACTGTTACTTTGATATTTGTTGGAAGTGTTGAGCCGTTCGGTAAAGTCCTTCAAAAATTTTCATTTATCATCTTATTAGTCTTATTAGTATTAACTATCCGACCATTTTATTGACTGCTTTTCGGTAATATTCCATTAAACTACGTCACTGAACCTTTCCAAGTCTCTTTTCTGGTAAGAAATAGAAAGAATCGTGACATACTGCATCACTTCATCCAAGCTTAGGTCTCCAGACTGCGACACAACCATAAACCTCTGAAACAGGAGTGATATGGTTCTATTATTCGCTCATCCGCAATCTTGACTGTCTTCGCTGATGCCAATGTTTTTACCTTTGTGCTCCGTCTATGTGAATACAAAAATATCAACTGGCCATCCATTTTGGCAACAGTTTCCATACCAACAGCAAAAAGGTTGTGTACATTCACGTCAGCGTCAGCGTTTATCCCAGTAATGCAGGCCCGTAGCCAGGGGGAGTTCTCAAGGTTTCCGGGAACCCCCCCTTGAGCCGAAAAGGTCCACATTTTGGAGAAGGTGTAGTGTACATACGATCACAGGATCAGCTACCTATAATCAGCTGAAACCTTCCAGATAGTTCTGAATAAACATGTTAATATATTGCTGCTTGTTTAGAACAGGGGTCCGTAAATACTTGTTGGCGCGACCCAAAAGTCAATCGTTCGAAATCTTCGCGGCCCAAACGTTTCAGAAGCATATAATTTTGCGCAAAATCTTTTGTAATTTAATATCAGTTTCAATACGGTCGTCCCCGTTTATTAAGCCCACATCGAGACCGGATACAATTTTGGGCTTATTGAGCGGGGGGAATTTTCTACCACTCCTATACTTTCAGTAATTCAGGAATGGACCAAATTGTGCTTAATAAGCGAGTGGACCTACTAACTGTGGTCGTCGTCGTGTAAGCCTCTGGGGCCGAGGATCTATCCTTTTACCACCTCAGATTCACGATGTTCCAAGACTACACTGGACGGCTGCTAGAGAACAGCCAGTCTTTGGTTTCATCATCCAAGACGCATAGACTTTCCACTCCGTTCTACAGTCATTGATGATGTGGTCTGCGGTTTGTTCCTCGGCACCACATTCACAGGAGGAAGAAGAGGCCATTTCCCATTGGTGCATGGTTGAGCGGAAAAGCCCGACGCCAGTGCGAAGGCTGTTGAAGCGCTCCCATGCCTGTCTTTGTAGTGTCAGGCCTATGGAGCATATTGTGTCGGCGTAGGAAATGAACGAATGGAGTCTGGTAATAGGCTACTTGACTTCCGTTCAGAATTCAATAGATCGTCTTCACAAGTAGCAGCAGAGATGTCTTGTACATCAGCTTCGTTGATCAGAAGTTGAGCGGCTGGCACGAATGGGTGTCTTGATTTCAGTCGACGGGAGTGCTCGTATGGAGAGCAGAGATCTTGTGGTGAAGAAGATGGCTAAGCTCCAGTGCCCGTCGACTGAGAGACAGAGTGGCTTCTTCACGACGAAGATCAGCAGGTTGGATGCCAGCGAGAATGGGGAGATTGTCCAATGGTGGGGGACGCAGGCATCTGGTCATTGTGCGCAAGGCACTGTTTATGGCTGTGTTGGTGTTGTGGCAGTGAGCACTGCAGCACCAAACAGGTGCACAGTACTCTGATGAAGAGTAGACAAGGGCTAAGGCTGCTATAGGCAAAGTGTCAGCTCTCGCCCCCCAGCTGGAGCCAGCCAGGCGCTTTAGTAGCCCAGCGCGGGATGTCAGTTTCTCGCGCAGTGACACCAAATGGTGGTAGTATGTGAGCGATCTGTGTAGTGTCACCCTAAGATGTTTTGGTTCGCGGAAGAAGGACAGAGATTTTCCATTGTTCTGAATATGTAGCTTCCCGATGTTTTATGTGAAAAGACGAAACTCAGTGCGTCGAAGAGTATATGGTTGTATTTATTTTCGACATGTAAGTTATATTTATAGTACGTTTAAACCCTTTTGCTACCCACTGTGGATAGTCTCGCGATCCAAATTTGGGTCGCAACCCACAATTTGCGGATCCCTGGTTTAGAACCTCGCATATCGTAGACAATTTAGGCTAAAAGCGAATATCACAAATTGTTATATTGCAAAATGCGCAGTAGCTTCCATGACCTTAAAAGGACATCTGCACCCTCTGCCCCTCGCTTCCGACGCCCCTGTAGATGTGCTATTATTAATGTGAAAAAAAAAGTTGTTTGTAGGCTAGCCTATTTATTTATTTCGTTTTTGTAATGTTGACAACTTGAAGTTTGTTTTGTTTGTTGGCCTATATATTATTTACTGCCACTTCCTTTGTTTTGATTGCTTGCTTGGGGACACGCAAAGAAGTAAGTATTATCAAAAGGTCCATTTTCTTGGATTTGGGAACCCCCCCCCTTGTAAATGTATGGCTACGGGCCTGCAGTAATGATATTGCGCAGTGTGATCTTATCTTTAAATGGACTATAGAGTTCGAGTGTAGTAGCCAGTTTAGTTCGATCTACTGTGTCCCTTAAAATTCTTGCTAAAGTTTTCTCTTTGTGCTGTTCACTGCTTGTATACCTCATCTCACAAAACTCTTGCATAGCACAATTGTATACAGATGATACAGGAGACGACATCGTCCAGATGGCCCGCTGATGTTCCGTCATTCCACTGCCTCGTGTAAGCCCCCCAGTACTTTTCAGTGATCTCATTAGCATCTGTTCGATCACCACGTCGCAACCTAGTCCAGCCCACAATTTGTCACTTCGCCGAATGACATGGTATCCTTACATAGAAAAGGCACGCTATTAACTTCTAAAGTGTCAGCTAAACTCCTAACATAATAAGCTATACAACTGATTTCATACTTGCGGTCAGACTGCTCTTACGAAAGCGTCACACAATTTTGAAAAGTTAGTAAAATTTACATCAATGACCAAATTTTTGATAATAATTTAATTTAAGCTAAACCTGCTGTCTTTTCTTGACTTTGCTAACCTCAAAATGAAGATGACTCTTAACGAAGCACGTGCTACAAATATAAACTCGAAGCAGTCAGTGCAAGTACAAAAAAAATTGCTGTGACAACACGCCCCGGTTTGCCTTACCTAGTAGTCACAGCGGTAAACCATAATCTCTTCGTGGGAAAATTGTAACATAAAATTCCCGAATCCGTTCGTCTGTATGCAATGACCGAAAAGAAACACTCCTTCGAAACGTCTTTTCAAGAATTGTATTTTTTTTAAAATAGCCTCAAAGCTGTCGAAATTGGGACGCAACACGGTACGCCACTAAAAACTTGTCACTACGATACAAACTACTTAGATAAAAGACGGAAATTTTGTCCAGCTTATTCAAGCAATAAGCAAAACAGTTAAATATGCTACCAACTTCCAAGTAACAATTTTAAGAATGAGAGAATAAATTTCAATATCTCAAACTCACGTAAACAGTTACTGTGACGTAATAGTGAAACATTGTCAAGCAATTCAAACAGGTGTTCAAAGGTGATGATGCAATGTTTCATCAGGTCTTACGAACGATGGTGCGATATTGGCTCATTTTTTAGGAAAAATTCCATGACGTAATACGCTAAGATTCAGTAGACCTGAACGGTTTTTATATGACGTTTAATTTGGTGAACAATTGTCTGGAACATAGCTACCCCTATAGTTATGACAGTCTATCATGGCATAACTAAAAACGAATTGACGACAATTGTAAGCCAATGAATAAAAACACACGATACACAAATTGTTTGAATCACTTACGTTAAAGTTAATACGTAAATACAAAAGGCATGCAAAGAATGAACAACAATAATAATAATACACGACGATACATGAAATTGGTACCATAGGTACACGCTAAAATGACGCTATATACAATGGTTGCGATAATATGCGACTGTTCTGGGCTCAGACAAGTGTCGGCCACCGCAGACAAAACCAGGCTCAAACCCTAACACTTAGGTGTTCTTTACGGGGCGAGGCACGAAATATCCCTCAACACGTAGTCCACTTTCACTTTCCCCGTACTCTCATCATAGTTGTAGACGGCAACTTCAACTCTACGAACCACATGCTTCCCTTTCCTAATTTGTGGAACTACCTCATGCACCCTCCCAAGTTGATACTTTCCACGTTTACCAATGTCTTGGAGAGAACCCACCACTACAAGTTGACCAGGCTCCAAATTCTCGGCCATTTTTAACCATTTTTTCCGGCCCTGAAGCCCTGGCAAGTAAAAATCGATCCATTTACACCAAAACTGCTGAGAAAGTGCCAAATTGAACCGATAATCCCTTCTTAATTGGTCACGATCATATGGTTTCCCAACAGCACAGTAGGCCTATGGGTCTAAGTATGGGGTCAAAAATGAGGCAGGGGTGATGACAGTTAAATCCCTAAAGTCGTCACTCAAAGGTACCAAAGGGCGTTCGTTTACGATCTGAACGGCACTGCCTGTGTACGTAAGCAGTTCAATAAAATTGGGCTTACGAATTGAAGTGTCCAAAATGTGAAAAAAGTACTTGTTCATATCGGCCACAAAACCAAATCTACCAATCCGAAATCGAGCCAAGACATCTACCAGAGGGTTTAACAAATCAGGACACGAAAATATTACATCGTTAACACAAGTTCCTCGAAATTCAGACTTGCCATCGTAAACAATATGTTTTTTAATTGTGACGTCACAAAGTATGGTAAATACCACTCAAATCCCTTTACATTTTCTGCTTCACCAGCACGCTCAATATAGCCATTAGATTTAAGATCTTTCATGGTGTCAGTAAAGAAATCACAAAGTTCAGGTTGTTTTAAAGCCTTCTTCCTTAAAGCAGCAGCTCTATCTGATGCCAACACAAAATTGTTAGGTAAATCAATATCTTCCTGCAACGGTACAAGTATCTCAAATCGACCATCTTTCAACTCAATATTCGGTTCAACAAGTTCTCTAGCTAAAATGTCATTGCGAGACAATTCACAGGTTTCATTTTGCATGGTCAAATCCTGAATGACTTTATTCAGGTCTGCTATTTCCATATCACGAGACTCAATTTTACGCTGAAAACTACAGATGACATCCGACTCTAAAGACGTTTGCACTCTGCACACGTTAGCAACGCTTTCATCTAAGGGTGACTTACCACCACAAGCCAACCAACCGAGAGGAGTCAGTAAAGCATGCGGTTCACTACGATTCTCACCAACACGCTCTTCTTTAGCACACATCAAATAAGCGTTGTCGTTGCCAATCAGTACATCTACAGTACTACAATTATTCAAATGAAGCATATTGACGTCATGAAATTGACGAAAACCACTTAATTCTTGCTTATGCGGTAAAGTTTTAACATCGTCAGCCCAAGCTGGGTTAACCACCAAAGTTACATCACAAAACAGTTCATCCGTCTCTAACGACTGGATGTTGAGTTTTACAAGGTTAGCACAAGTAGGTTTCTAACCAGCCAGAGTATCCATTTTAAACGACGCTTTGTCATACGGTTTAACGCCAAGCTCGCACACCAAATCACTCGAAACAAAAGTCAACTGCTAACCAGTATCATGCTGACAATACACCAACTTCGATTTGCCAGTCATTGGATTCAAAACACGAGCAGCAGCAACGCGGTTAAAAGCTGTTTTAACATTTCCAATCTTAACATTACGCACAGGAACTCTGGCATCAGCATCATCTTTGCCAATCGAATCCAGAGAATCACGTGACGTCACATAAAAATCATGCAGAAGTTAAAAGTGTTTCTTATCGTTGTTAGGCCCACATTGACGACAGTTGTTTGCATGATGACAGTCCCTAACCATATGCTGGCGCAAACAATTCAAGCATTTTCCAGCTTTCACAATAACATCTCTCCGATCCTTAGGTGTCAAGCGCAAAAAATCTTTACAATTAGACAAAAAAATGATATTCAACTTGACCACGTGACGAACAATAAAAACATGCCGGTATGTCACTACGACTGGCCACACCACCGCGCGGTGCGCCAACAGCAGTCGAGTACTGCAAACTTCCTGAAATCACATTATCATGGGGTTTTACCGACGTCTGCCAAACCGGACATGAAGGCAATTTTCCTTTGCCAAACTTTTTAAAATGCTGCGACTCACCAGAATCGCCCATTAGCATAATGCTAAAATCAGTCGACTTGCGCGTTTCCTCCCGTACTACAAATTCAAACAAACTCTGAAAAGTAGCCTCATCAGTGCCACCATACTGATCACCTAAAAAGTCAAGATAACGCTGCTTAGCGTCAAACGGGAGTCGCTTAGCCAAATCCAAAACAAAACGTCCTTCCAATTTGTCACGCTGACCATAAGCTTGCGCGTAAAGCAGACACTGCGACAATTCATCTTTAAACTCTTTCAAATCACTGGAAAAGATCGAAGTCAATTTGCTACCATAGCGATACTTTCTAATTTCTGGTTCGGCGAAAAGACCTCTACGAACCCTAAAACCCTGGGACAAGCGAGCTAACGACATTTCTATCCTGTCTTCCTCTGACAAGCCAGGAGTGTCGGAAACCAAATTAGCAATCGTTTGCGCAGCTGTTCTAACACAAGCTGCTTGTAACAAAGTCAAACGAGTTCCTTTAAAAGGAGAAGCTGCCATTAAGGCCGTAACACGATTTTTAAAGAAGATAAATGGCATATTATTACCATCGTAACCAATCAAGGCCGCCTTATCGAAAAACGTCCTACTATTTTGGTACGTATTCAAAAAAGCAATTCTGTTGTTGAGAACTTGATTTAGCGGCAGAAGACAAGCTATATCCCTTAAGGGGCTGAGGGGGCTCAGTCACATGCACAGCCCGATCACGATCCTCACACACGTTAAAATCATTAGACGCGACACTCCTCTCACAACCACTCAAATTACGTGTAGCTGGGCGATCAAAAACTAGCGGCGCAGAAAACTGTGAAGGGGGCAAAACATTACTTCTGATAGCGGCCCCGTGACTTGTACGTTCTGGGGGAGGAGTTCGGTTATAATTCGCAGGCCTTGGCTCTACAGCCTTCGGAAGACCCTTAGCCGCGGCCCCGAGGCCTCCTGAAACAGCTGGAAAACGTGTGGATTGCACTGGTCCACTCACGGACTGAACAGGCGTCTGGAAAAGGTTATGTAAATTGAACTGCGATTGATGTTCACTTCTGGAATGGCTAGAAGAGCCCTTCTTAGAACTACGCCGGGAGCCCAACTCTGATCGATATTCAGCTAAAACTACTTCTTTACGTTGTTCAGCCCTCAACTGAGCGTCTTTGAGTGCGAACTCAGCACGTTTGATTTGGTGAAGAATTGTCTGGAACATCTAGTAGTATCAGTAAATCCTGGCGAAGGTCTACTAGGTCTCTCATAGACAGGCACATTTAAGCTAGGAGCCATTAACTTGTGTGCTTCGTTAGCAGCGTCCATATGGGCACAGAATTTAGACAACACTGAGTTAGGGGCTTTTTTTGGTTTCTCGTTTTCCTTGAGATGGGGACCATCTTTCACCTGGGCGCTCATCTTGGAATCCCGCGTGCGATAACTCCTTAAGCTATGTGTCTTCTCTGTATAGCATTCCGACATGGCCATCTGCTTCTGCAAGTTTGCACGTACTTGTAACTCCCTCAGCTCTCTGGCCAGCTTACGCGCTTCTCGGGCTTCCTGTTCCCGGGCATCCTTCAATTTCCTTGTCTCTCGCGCCTCATCTAAGCGGTTCTCAATTTGTATCTGTTCTAATTGAGTTTCCAGATCAATCTGAGCTAGAATATGCGCAGACCTTCTGCTTTTCCCTGCAGATGAGGAAGGGACCCCAATTGTTATGTTTGGCAGGGAAGCTAAATTGACTGGGAGCGAGTCGGTTAGCTCCTCCCATCGTTCCTTACATCTCCTAACCAACATCTCAAACTCGGGGCCGACCCAAGGTTTGGAGTCCTCCTTCTGCGTAATGGCACAAAAGTCTCTAACCCTCCAATCTAGAGCCTTGGCATGCTGTGATTCAAACTCTGAGACTTGTCCTCTGGTTCTCAATTCCCCAAGCTGTCTCGTGGCCGCACTAATGTCACTAAGCCTCTAACCCTCCAATCTAGAGCCTTGGCATGCTGTGATTCAAACTCTAAGACTTGGTCTCTGGTTCTCAATTCCCCAAGCTGTCTCGTGGCCGCACTGATGTCACTAAGTAGCTGACGCCTTCGTTGACGGGCTTCCCTGTCATTCTGTAGCCCTAACACTTCCTCTCTACCGACCTCTGAGGGCAGTTGTGATTTTGGTACTGATCCACTCACCGGAGGCCGCGCTACGGTGGCCCCACTCTCCGCGACAGATCCACTTCACCCCACCAAAGAGCGGCGGACCAGCCCCTGTACACTCCCCAGCCCGCCCGAGACCTACAGAGAGCCATCAAGGGAAGCGGCACTCATAGTTATTTCAGCAATTTAGTAAATAGATTAATGTACGGTAATCAACAAATTAATCCTTCACTACTAAATGTCAGTACCGGTAGTCTACACAAATTTGCTATAAAAGCTTGATAACATACACAAAAAAATAAGTCTCACACTGACCAGAGGCAGGAAATAGTCCTCGCACCACTGCCCTTACGAAAAGCGTCGCACTCGCACCCTTTGTCCACGTGGTCCAATTTCAAAATGGCGTCGCGCGCTTCGTCTTGTTATCGGGGGGAATAACACAGTTTCTTTCTCTCTTCAGCCAGTTCGATCGTCGACGGATTGTTGGTCTGGTGACCGTTCCCCAGCCGCTTCAGGCAGTATTAAGTCAGCGTGATTATACTGCCCCACAGTAGAATTAGTGACTTCTCGTGTTCTCGACCTGGAGATCTGGTTTCGCTTTTTCGATTGCTCTTCCTTGGCCGCTTCGGTTGGCCAGCAATATGCGTTTGACAACACCAGCAACGAACAATTCTTGTAACTACAGACTCACGATTGAAGTGACCAGCTAACACAATTGAAGATCGGTAACTACAGACTCACGATTGAAGTGACCAGAGCAACACAATTGAAGATGTTCTTTCTTTCTGATAACAGCTATGTATGAACTGCTATCCAACCTGTCTTCTTCATAACTTTCAACTCAAGTTCCACATGTGTTGAGTGAAGATTGATTGTATACTGTTAACAAGAGACGGGTTAGCCCATATATTTCCTATTTTGACCCTACTATCCCTTAAAAAACAACTTATGTCATACTGTGGCCTAAGAATTAATTGGCGTCCTGCATCATACATTTAAACGTTGGCATAGCATAAGCCAACGTTAATTGAACGTCTAAACAACATTTGTCTGTCTGTGATTGTACATATTGGTGTTGCGTAAGGGTTCTCAACCGTGGCCCTCGACCCCCCAAGGAGGCCACAGAGCGTTCTCAGTGAGGTCCACGATAAAAAGGTTCATTAATGAATTATAACATGTATTAATTGACAGAAACGTACAATTGTGACACAAAAAGCACTCATGTACATGTAGGTGTTCATCGTATGTTCTATCTCACTGCATGTTGCATCATCTTTTGTGATTGTAACGTAACAATCAAAGATACGCTTGATTTATTGGCGTTGTCTATTATGAAAAATTAGCGTGGCTTTGTGATGTTTTCACTCAAGGGGGCCCACGGTCTTTTAGAGCCAGAGTCTGGGGGGGCCATGACTCAGAAAGGTTGAGAACCACTGGTGTAGCGCATTATTTCTTCGAAGCCTTCGCCGTATCTTGAAAGATGCAATATCGATGTTATAAAACGGTTGTTATCCGCTTGCTTGTTTCAACCAAGGTATACTCTTTGGAGTTATTTTTTCTTCACTTTGTCTTTAAATAACACAATTTCTCTGTGTTTTGCTACATCAGCGCAATAGTTCAGCGAAGTGAACGTTTATTTACTCATGAAAGTATAGGCGGAATTCTCTTGAGTTTATATTAACTGCATTTTGTAAAGCGAACTGTTCAATGTTAATCTTTAAGCATAAATTGAGAAAGGTTATGATAAATATTTTTTGACCATTTGTTAATTGTAAATTTTGTATTCTATTTGAATAAAATGCACTAGTTGAATTATTTGCTGTATGACTGTTACGACTTTATTCATTTGGATTATTGTTTGTACAGATTTATCACTTCAAGCCCTGCTGACTTCAGGGAGTCAGCTGAATTGTTCCCTACACCAGCTCTACGTAGAATTGAAGCATATCTGTGCACTAAATTTGGTAAAAGACCTTGTGACCTTGTAACCTAGACCATGCAACCTTTCTGCCACAATAAACTGAACAGCGTGGTCCAACTGCAGACCCGCGGACTGATAGTTAGCCTTGCTTTAATCTAGCAACATCACTTCATTTTTTTTTTCTTTGTTATTGTAATTGACAAAAAAAACTTTGTAAATGATCCTTTGTGATGCATAACAATACCACTTTGTTCAAAAATTTTTCCCATGGGCGTGAGAGTTAGTACACAGCCCCAGAGCTTCAACTACAATTATGTGAACTTCAGAACGATCCGTTTTTGCTGTTAGAAAAAAGAAAAATTTTGCAAGCTTTTGGAAGTTAGTGTCAAAGGAGTAGTTTCTCTTTTAAAAGGCGCTGTTCTGAACTTGTAGGCCACTCGATGTTTGGAAGTACATACATTTGCGAATGTACGTTTTCGGCAATGAACAATATTAAAACCAAAAATCGAAATCCACTTGAAAATGAGGCTCTTTACGCTTGCGTTCGCATGGCTACAACTACGACTCTTGTGGATACCAACGCTATTGTCTAAAATTAAAATCTAAAGTTGATAAAGACGATCCCCCTTTTAGGGTGAAACAAAATGTAGAGGTTTTAGAGAGTAGTAACTATTATGCCAGGCTATGTATAATTTGCCAGCAAATAGCCTATGAATCGTTATTTAAAAACATTGGCCCGCAAGAAAAAAAAAAACTTTTTTGGCCCGCGATGAAAAGAAGTTGGACCACGCTGAACTAACAGAACTCAAGACCGTGCTCAGTTTAATCTACTTGGCTTGTTTCTTTATCTATTGGAGGTCTCAAAACCGTATATCCTAGCGACGCATAACTATAATCCGTCCATTGTTTGGCCCCAGTGAGAACGATATTCTCTAACGTAAAATTTGCGCCAAAATTCTACAGCATACATTCGATGAGCATACATTGATTCAGTAAGCATACATTGATTTGATGAGCATAGCCTACCTTGATTCAATAAGCCTACATTGATTCGATTAGCATGCATTGGTTTGGTGAACATACATGATTCGGTGAGCATACTTTGATATTTATACCATTTGTTTCTTTCATTCATATATTTTCTTGTTTTTTAAAGCTTTATGCAACTTTCGTGAAAATTTAAAATGATGCAGAAAAATATACAATTCACTACAAGAGGACCAGTAATGTGACATAAGATAATTCTGGAGTGTTACAACATTAAGTTTTCTATATTTCTGTCACCTTCACAGAACAGTGATGGAGTCTAAGCATTACATTAATAAATAACTTTGTTTATGGAATTCATTAAAATCTTAATTCCGTAACATATTTGACTTTCACTGGTTAAATGGAATGCAAGGAACATTGTGACGAAGATGAACTGCTACTTGTTGAAAAGTTGAAAGATCTTTGTTATAGAAATGGAAGAGAAAAAAATCCTCGCAAATTAGCAGAAATATTTCACAAGTTGGGGTTTGTATATAAAGAAAAATCTCCTGATAAAATCTCCTTGCTTCAAAGTGCAGCATTGTTGAATGCAGCCATTGTAAGAAATTCTGACAATGTTAAAGGCATTGAAACTGATTTGAAGCAACTTTGTAAACATATTCTTATTGTAGGAGAGGCAAAGAATCAAACCGTTGATTTGGCAAAATATGCTCGAGAAATCAAAAATGAAATAACTGAACTTCGTCTGGATGTTGACGCATTGTTGCAAGGAATTGATAAAATACCTGAAGACATTTCGAGTAAGCATGATTTATTTAAACAAGAGCAACTTAAAGTTATTTCAATTCAAATGATACAAGATCACATTGCAAAAACCTACACTGAAATAATGGCTAATATATGTGGTTTTTGTGAAGAAACAATGGGAAAGCCACCTTGTCAATATTCTCTTGTCGGAATGGGATCCCTCGCTAGGAAAGAAATCACTCCTTACTCCGATTTCGAGCATATCATTGTTTTGGAGGAAGGTTGTCAGAACAATCCCAACTACAATCAAATCAAAGAATATTTCCGGTGGTTCTCGGTCATCTTTCATGTGATCATCATTAACCTTCAAGAAACCATAATTCCAAGTGTTTGTATACCAAGTTTAACCAATCCTAAAACCCAAGAAAGTTGGTTTAAAGATTTTGTTACACCACGTGGAATTTCGTTTGATGGAATGATGCCGCATGCATCAAAATTTCCATTGGAAAGAAGGCAACAAACTTCGGCTAAACCTTTCACCACTGAACTCATTCAGCCAATCAGTGAAATGCTTAAATATTTATCCTTAGACGAAAACCTGAAGAATGGTTATCATTTAAGTGATATACTGACAAAAACGTGTTTTGTTTCAGGGAACAAAAGTATATTTCAACAGTTTCAGACTGGAGTGCAATCAATACTAAAATTTCAAGGCCAAAAAGAGATAATTGATCGAATCAAAAATGAAGTCAGTGAAGATTTGAACAATTATGGAACAAAATCAAGTTTTACACAAATAAAATTGTATGAAATGTTCAATTTTAAAAGAGTTATCTACAGAAGCACAACTCTATTCATTTCAGCATTAGGAAAGTTTTATGAAATTGACAAAAGTTCTTGTTTTGACATTGTGGAAATTTTAAAAAGGAGAAACTTAATCAGTGAAAATGCCAGAAACAAGTTGATGTTTGCTGTTGCTGTTGCTTGCGAAATTCGACTCCAAATATACCAGAAGCGAAAAACGCAGGATGATTACATAAGCTTTAGCAGTGGTTTGAAGTGGAAAACTTCAAATGAAGTTTCTGAAGCAGTTGGAGAAAATACTGTTGTCAGTTACTTTCAAATTGCATCTTGTTTACAAAAAAAATTGGTGAATCTTTTGCAAATAAAAGATTTTCATTGTTACACAAGCCTTGCATTGACCAACATCAATATACTTTACTTCATGCAAAAAGAACAACAGACAATGAGTTTGATTCAACGATTCATCAATTGCCCTCTACTTTTGTTGACTTCTTTGAAAACGTTTGATGAAGAATTGAGGTATTTAGAAAATGAAATATACGTTTCAGAAAATACTTTCATTAAATGTGATGAAACTGAGATGACAGAGCAGGCATGCATGGTGGATGTGCAGATGGGAGAACAACTCAACAGCATAGGACATATATTATTTAACTTGAAACGGTACAATGATGCTGTCGAGTGCTTCGAAAAAGCAATACACAAGTTTTCTTCCATTGCTGCACATGATTCGGGTGTAAATAATAACATGGCTGCAAAAGCAATGTTTAAGCTTGGTTTAACTCTTATGAATACCAATAAGTGTGAAGCTGCTTTAGCTCGATTTCGGCAAGTCTTTGCTGTATACAAAGTACAATCACCAAATAAAAGTTTTGACAAAGATTTAGGAATACTGCATCACCATATTGGAAACTGCTTGATGCATATGAATCGACATGTTGATGCACTTGATGAACTCCAAAAAGCATTAGCCATATACAGAAACACAACAGTTGTTGAAAATACAGACAAAGCTGTGGCAAAGTCAATGCTTCACATTGGAATTTGTTTCAAAAATATGAATCGGTATCATGATGCTTTGGTTCATCTTCGAAAAGCACTTGCTATATACCAAGAACTATCTGTTGATGAATGCGCCGACAAGAAAGTAGCTAATTCATTCAATTTCATTGGAGGTTGTTTGATGAAAATGAAGCGTTTTTCTGATGCTTTCGATCAACATCACAAAGCACTTGCTATATACAAAAAATTACCAAGTGGTGAAAATCTAGACAAAAAGGTGGCAAATTTACTTAATCACATCGGATACTGTTTGATGAACATGGACCAACACTCTGATGCATTGGAGCAACATCAAAATGCGCTTGATATATACAAAGCAAAATGTAGCGATGATGACAGTACAGACAAAAATGTGGCATTGTCTATGTTACTCATCGGATGCTGCTTAATGAATATGAAACGATATGCTGATGCATTGGATCAACTTCAACAAGCACTTGCTTTGTATGAAAAATTATCCACGGATAAAAGTGCGGATAAGAATATGGTAGTGTGTCTTAATTATATTGGAAATTGTTTGTCGGAATTAAATAGCCATTCTGATGCTTTGGAGAACTATGAAAAAGCACTTACAATTTATAAAACACTATCAACTCACGACAACGTCATTACTGATGTGGGAAATTTGCTCAATCGAATTGAAGATTGTTTGATCCATATAAGCTTGCATGCTGATGCTTTAAAATGAAAGCTAACTATGAACACATGCACACCAGCTAAAAAGAAGTTAAACAAATAATTGGATAGACATTATTGATTTATCTTTGGTACTCTTGAACCAGTATGGCATGTTGATAACAAGCTTTCTCAACTTAACAAACACTTGCCATATGAAAAATAATGGTATCAGATGAAATGACGATATGTGCGACGCGGGTGGCATATTTCCTTCATTGCATCAAAAACGAACCATTGTCCTTATGTGCGAATGTTCTTGTGCGTTGTACGTATGTAAACTGAGGTCATTGTGCAATATCAAAAAGCATTCGAAGTCTTCAGTAACACGCTGAATGCCGAGGGTATTTTCAAAAAAATTGCCAGAGTGCAAAAATATCTTTTACAACATGTACTTGTTTTTTATGACTTTTTATGTGACTTACACCTGCCATTATTACTAACCATTCATTTACAAAATCATGATTTTAAAGTTTTGTAACCAACTGTCACGTATATTGTACATATACATATACGTATAATATACATATTTGGAAGTAGGTTATGTGTAAGTATGTATAACATGTTATTATACGTGTAAGTCGAGATTCACACCGAACATACAAAACTGTCTTCAGCATACAAAGACATCGCACGAAAAACGGCGCATATTTGTTTTATTTTACCGTAAAAGGAACAAGTGAACATTTTTGCTATATTTAATGATGATAATTCTTGTATGCAGTTTCTTAACATTCTTAACTCGCAACATCCTAATATAACTTTCACGGTAGAACAAGCCAACCAGACCATTCCCTTTCTCGATGTCGAAATTAAAATTAATATCAACAAATTTGACACTTGTGTTTGGCAAAAACTAACCAATACCAACCTCCTTCTTAATTTTAATGCTGTCTTTCTACCTACAAATCTGGATTAATTAAGTGCCTGCTCAAGCGAGCACAAAATATTTGCTCTAATGTTGATAGTTTTAATAATGAAGTCAATCGTTTACGTTTTTATGTTAACGAGAACAACTACCCCACATGGATTTTCAATGGAGTACTCACGGGGTTTTTGGATTCACGTTCTATGTAAGATATTTTCTCTTCACTTTCTAAGTTTTGAAGTTCACGTGTTTACGAGTGATAATATATTGATAAATGCCCTTCTTTGACGGCATAGTAGCTTTCTCCTGGCGATTGATCAACCGCAATTGATGTACTGGAAAGTTGCTTAGCTTAAAACAATATAGAAAAAACACTTTATTTTGGAAAACATTTTTGGTGATTTCATATGCCCTTGCAAAACACGGTGGCTCCAAGTTTATTGTGACGTAACAATTTATTGAAATCATCGCCCCTTGGGATCTTAGTTTATCGCGTACGGAAACAACATTTCATGATTCATCGAAAATATTGTGTTCGATTTGTTGCTTCTTTATTATAATTTGGGAATTTCAAAACATGTAAAAATTTATCTTAAATAGGCGCACTTATGCCTGAAATATTATCAGACAGTTTGTAGCCAATTGTGGGGCAAGAGTTCTGTTCAACTGTGAACTTGGGTTTGTGACTACGTTTGTGTCAACCAGTTCGGACTTATTTAGTAAGTCGAGATTTGTAGAATTCGGACAAGCAGCTTTAAAGAGATTGCTTTGATGTGAGTACAGATTGTTTGCTTATTTGTAAATTTGACTATTGCTTTGTGTTAAAACGTCTGACATTTCAATCATTCTTGTACGCGCTGTGTTCACTTAAAGAAGGCTTGCTGACACAGTTTTATTGCGCATTATCTACGTATCGTAACGTGTTATTTTCATTTGTTATAGCTGAATTGTAACCGCATTGGAATCCTGTGTAAAGAATTTCAGACTGTAGCTGTTGCCGAAATTCACCGGCTTACTTGGCAAAAATTGGTATGGACATTTTAATTATGTGAAATTTATTGCTGATTTAATGTATTGTTATTCACACTATCTGTCCGTAAAGCGCTAAAGGTCGACGCATATTCACGATGGATGTAGCAATGTAAAAAACTCACATTAATCATTATTGCCTTGTAGTTTTAGGCAAATGCGTGATTTGTGCCTTTACGTTATTTCAGAAAACGACTTCTCTTGTCACTGTTCCTGTTCTGTTCACTCGGAATTGTGGTTTGAGAGACTGTTGACAAAAACGTCAAGTATCATTGTAATTTCGCTCCAATTTAATAAACTATTTCCATTTATATTCGACAACAGTCGGATTGCCTTTGCGGTCGAGCCCAGTGATAGAGGATAATATCACATTCTACGCACTCTCAAGCGGACGAACGTGAGTTGAAAAACTTTTTAACAGTTTCCTATATTGGTAAAGCATTGAAACGTTTTGTCAGTAACATGTCAAGTTTTGTTAAAATGAAGTTCAACGTGGATATTATTCCCGTATATAAAACATTTAAAGTTGGTTATTATTTTCAGCTTAAATCCAGGACTTCCTCCTGCTTGTGTTGAAATTTCGTGTACAAGTTCACTTGTTCGCATGACGCGAACTGTACATACATTGGTATGTCCACGCGGCATTTGGCCATGAGAATGAGGGAGCACTTAGATTTAACTAATTTGAACAGAAAAAGTGCCATTAAAGACCCTACATTCCATTGACAATCATGTTCAAACAATAAACCATCCTTGGAATCTTTTAGAATTGTACATAAATATTTCACCGAATTTGAGACTAATATCCACAAGGCTTTGCTCATAAAATCCTTCAATCCTCGCCTCAATACACAGTTGTTTGCCGCAGGCGCTTCCTACTTGCTTAATTCACCGTATGATGCGTTTTTGCCTCGCGGAATTAACCGCCATGTGATGTGCCTTTCTCCCCTGCTTTGCAGTTTCATTTTTATTGATGTCGTTTTTTAATTCATTGTGTAGATCAGTTATTTATTTGCAATGATGTAAAATCAGTTATTTTTCGTTACTTGAAAAAGGCTAACATGTGTATGGCCGAAAACGTTCGTAGTTTATAGTTTATGTTCACTTTAATGTATGATGTTAAATGCCGTGTGGTTGCTTGGTTTTATCTGTCTATTAGTCTATTGAAGAAAGTCGCCTCTTTACCAAAATTGTAGTGTGGTTTTTGTCAGTCAATTGTGTGGTGCGTTATTTTAGTCAGTTCACTACGGATTCTATTCTTTAAAAGGTCACAGTGTAAATTTATTTATGGTTATAGTTTAGTTTGTATGTTCTGAATCAGTTCAATTCGTTCTATTTGTAATCAAAGCATTATTTTAGCTGCAACGTTTTCGAACTGGAAGCTCGTGCTTTTCCCTGTAATGAACTCATACTTGCGAAGAAGAACAAGGTATAGTTCCTCAGATCATCCCCATCACCAAGCTGGAACTCGGGATGTTGCTGTAGCTGCTAGATATGGGCGGGTGTTCAGACAATTCAACGTCCGCTAAACAACACTTAAATATGTTGACAAAATGAAGAAATTTGTAAGATACTAAACTTAAAACCATAAGAAAACAAAACCAAGCAGCAACTCGACCCTAAACATGACATAAAACAAAATACAATATTACGAACCTTTTCGGCTAATTTTTGTCAAGTCTTTTTTAAGCAACTGATTTACATGTTCAAGTAAGACAGTATTTCGCAAAAAACGGTTCAGACGTTTGACGAAACTGCTTTACATTGGTTAAATTCTAACTGGTAGGAAATGTATTGGAAATATGAAAATACAATAATCTTCTACCTAAATGTCGAAGTTGAACTTTGCTGCAAGTTGAACCTTGTCTACAGTGATAGTAGGCCTATAAGGCTTAGTTATGCTTCAGTTTGCTTTTCGAGTTTGCATTTCGAGCTTGCTTCAGTTTTCTTACATAGTTCCTTTGCATTGATTTTCTTTTCGAGTTGAACTTCTCAAACAGAATAAAGTTCTTTACCCGATTTGCCTCAAACACTTTTAGTTTAGGCCTATAGCCAGGGTTACCATCGACATGGACCCAAAAATAAGGACAACCTAAAAATTAGACTAGCATTTAAAGAAAGGTTTTTGGACATAGTTTGTATTTATACGAGCCGTGTCATATCACATTCCATACTTTTTGTCAGAAACAATCTGCTCCAGCAACTCCTTGTTATTAGAAATTGCTTCATGGATCTCACGGCACCTCAGGTTTAGGTTTACCTTTACTTATAGCTGGGATTTGACTGTCATTTCACTAAGTCTGTTTCTTTCCTTGGTACACTGCGCAAAAACAAGAGAGAACACTTTTTCCACAAACGCATTGCTGACCAGAAAGGAGAAAATGATGCTAACCAGCAAGTAGCTTAGAGCAGCGGAAATGGGTTGTTTCCAGAAAAGATCTTCATCCACTTGACCTCAGGTTCATCTTTGCTGACCACATCATCTGGAATCTTCTTGAGCAGAGCGTTAACAGCCGAGACCTCATCGAACAGCTCATCTTTCATTGCCATTACTGGATCAACTTGCTTCGCCAACCCCTTGACTTCCTTGAAAATTCCATTATCTCTGCTAATTATGGAAACAATGCAGTTGACTTTTGCAGGAGTAACAGTGGTTTATTGAAGAGCAAGAAAGCGCTGTGGAGGAATGATACGATGATCAGTGACTCTTCTGATTTAAAGAAATCCTCCAATATTCTTGGTGGATGTTTCAGTGAAAGAAAATGCGCTTTGAGTGGTTCCCAAAGAACTATCATTCGCTCGAGTAAAGCATCAAGTGTGGTCTATCGAGTCGGCGTGTGTGTTGGTAAAGTCGAGTAGTTGCTATCAAGCTCCTCACAGAAATGCTTGAGGTTGAGTCTCATCGTTCTACCAGTTTGGCTTTTGAAGTGGCTACCAATTTTCAGTACGATTGTTTTTATGTCAAGTGTGAGGCGCTTTGATCCCTTCTCTGCTGCATTACGCAAAATATGAGCAGGGTAGCCGACTGGGATCAAATGCAATGTTTGGTCTTTGAGAAGAGAGAAGACGTTGTGTTTTTCCACTATGCTGTGATCCTCCAAAATTCATTGGTGCATTATCGGAAAAAAAGGATGACAGCTGTTTGTTTCATACCTAAGCCATTCACTGGAATATAGGAGAGAATAAAGTCCGTGATTTGTGCCGAGATCTCGCCTGGCATCGATCGCAGATGAAGACGACGCACTCGCACTCCAACTTTGGCCTTGAAGAATCTGATGACTAGAAGAAACTAATTAGACTAATTTTAAAATATTATGCAACACCGGATACCAGAAGAAAACGATCGAAGTTCTGTAATTGTTGAAAATAAGACAAAATAAGGACGCAAGTCGAAAATAAGGACATTTCTTAAAAATAAGGACATTTAAGTTTTCCAAGACCTGACCCTTCAAAATAAGGACAAATCTTAGAAATAAGGACGGTATGGTAACCCTGCCTATAGCGATTTTATCACGCTTCAGCAAAAGCAATCAAACTTTATTTTCAACAAACTAAACTCATCCTAAAGTTGTTGATCATTGCGGTCCAAATAAAATTATTCGTGGTTATTTAGTGCTTTTTGTGTGCGAGCCAATGGCGACGCTGGTTCAAATTAATTACTGACGCTAAATTTGTTATTGTTGAAAAAATTATTTTATAAATGCTGGTTAACAATATTACAGGAACGGAAAACATGGACGGAAAACATGGCATAAATTATTCACTAATTTAAAAATGTTTATGAATATTTGAACGAAAGGCGTAACTTCGATTAGATTTAGTGAACTATTTTGCAACTCTGATGATGAGTAGGCCATAATTACAAGTCTACATTTTTTGAACTTTAATAAGCCCACATTTGTTTCCGCCGCGGAGTAAAAGGTAGTTTTGTAGTTACCATGGTTTTGTTTAACGTGGCTTACCTCTTCTTGCTATATTGCTCTTCTTGTTATATATAAATGATTTGTCCAATAGCATATCATCAATACCAAGAATGTTTGCCGATGACACGTGTCTCATTGTCAAAGCTGAAAACTTAAGTATGTTAGAAAACAAGCTCAACTCGGATCTAGTTGAAATTAATAGATGGATAAATGCCAACAAGTTAACTATCAATACTTCCAAATCAAATTTATTAGTAATTCCTCCAAAAAAAAAACTACAGTAATCTTGATGAAATCCATGTTCTCTACAATGATGATAAATTAGAAATAGTTGACCACGCTAAATATCTTGGAGTAACTATTGACAATCAACTTTCGTTTAATCCTCACAACGATGATCTAAAATTGAAACTTGCTCGGTCCGTCGGCATCTTGTCTAAATTAAAATCTTTCATTCTTCCGAAAACCAGACTTCAGTTATATCACTCGCTTGTGCATCGCCATATACAATACGCAATAACAATATGGGGTTCCACTTTTAAGACACATGTTGACAAACTCCAAACATTCCAAAACAAAGCAATAAAAATAGTGGCGGGAGGTAGATGGTCGGATCACGTGACTCCATATTTCAAACAGCTAAATGTTCTTAAAATAAAAGATTTGTTCAAACTCGAAACTTCAAAATTAATGCATAAATATGAAAACAATTTACTACCATGTACTTTTTCTAATTATTTTAAAAAAGCAAAAAATGTTCATTCTCGCAATACTAAAAATGCAATTGACAAGGATAATTTTTATGTTCCTCAATACTCAACTTCAAAACTTCAACGTAGTTTCAAGTATACAGGTGTGGAAATTTGGAATTCAATCCCATTGAAAATAAGAAAAAACTCACCTAACTCATTTAAAAATCTTTATAAAAATTCACTCCTTTCGTATTATTAATGATGATGGCTTCAGGCCTGTATAGATCTCTTATTAGATGATGCATTTTGTTTTCATTCAAGCAACTATACCGTAAACTTGTGTTTTAAATTATTTTGCCCCGCTTCTTTTATGTTTAATTTGTTATCTTTTCTTTTGTTAAGGGTGGCTGCTGGACTAGAAGACCTTCCAGGTCACTTCGCAGCCACCCGTTGCAGTATTCATGCATTCTACGTTATCGTTTGTTTTATCTGACTTTGCTAAATATGTGTATTTATACTCGCAACAAAATAAAAATGTCAATCAATCAATCAATTACCGCGGTTGGTTAGTTTTGAATCTTTATTCTTGGACTGAGAAAGCCTTGGTAGGTTATTCCTGGTAGTTTCGCATAGCCTACTTGTGGAGGCTTTTGACGCAGGGCCGGTTACCGAAATTGGCAGAGTGAAATTTTATGATTATTGTTGAAGAGTTGTTGCCAGGGAATTATTCCACTCACTAGGTGCCGCTGAATGGAGAACAGTACTAAAATGCGTTGCTCAAGCGCACACCCTGAGAGTCGAACCAGCGCCGCGTGATCTTGAGCCAGTGAGCTCGACCCACCATTGAAAATGTCTATGTAGTCTGCGCCACTGATTCAAAAATGTGTTTTTTCCAAGGTTTATGGCATAGGCTGCATAAGCTTACTGGCGAGTGGAATGCTCAGTATAGTAGCCCATCTTCGTGACTATATTGTACTGCAGGGAATGGAGCCTAATTTCAATATAATTGATCTTTCAAAACTCGTTTGTTAAATTCAAGAAAATCAAGAATCTAGCCGAATTCGCATATGTCTTCATTTTTGTCTGTTATGATTGTTTTCGTGCTGTGCCTTGTGCGTAGGCTACAGTAGGATAGGTACTGTAGGCTAATTACTGCAAAATTGCATATAGCCCAGTATTATTGCAAAAAAGCTAAGTTAAAAAAAATGGCCATGGTTTATTAGAAATGCGTTTATCGGATAAACGTTATAAAAGGACCTAGTCCAAAAGTTGTCTGCGGCCAAATTTTCATGTGGAGTCAAATACTTGTGCTTCTGGAGTGCCTCCCCAGTCAAATGAGTCATGCTGCGCCACTGTGCACATGTGATATTGAAAGATGTCAATGAGGTGCTACTTACAGCATAAACGGGAAAAGATGGCTCTTCCGACGAATCAAACGATCAGGCATATGATTGCGATAAACGATGATTGCACTCCTATGAAGAACGATGTTATTTTTGATGGCTTTGAACATCATCATCATCTCAATTAGGCTTCGTCTCTACTAGTGGAGGTGGTCAATTATTCTTTTACAGCGATCGTCTTCACTACTATTCTTCATCTGATTCTGCCTATTGCGTCTGACTTGGTTTCAATTTTCCACGTTCTTCTTGGACGTCTTCCTTTCTTTTTCCCATCAACCTCTTACTTCAGTCCGAGTTTGTCTAACGCTGAGCAGCTGGCACTAATGAATGTCTTCATTTCAGACGAGGATGATCGTTTAAACGGTAGAAGCAGATACCTTGGATTGAAGAAGGGGGTTGAGCTCCAATGCCGTCAACCGAGAGACGGACTGGCTTCTTTGCGGCGAAGCTCAGCTGGTTGGATGCCAGAAAGTAGGGGAAATTGTCCAAAGGTGTGGGACGCAGGCATCTGGTCACTAGGGCTGCTATCCGCAAAGTTTCAGCCCTCGCTCCCTACTCCCTAGCAAGAGAATACCAAGCACTTAAGTAGCACGGCGCACGATGACAGTTTCTTGCGCAGTGACACCAAATGGTGGCGGTACGTGGGCGATCTGTGTAATGTCACCCCAATATATTTTGGTTCCAGGCAAAAAGACAGAGATTTTCCATTGTTCTGGACATTCACCTCAATATCAGCTTACAACTTGTGTAGATAAAAAGTTGTTGCCACAGCTTTGAGTTATGTCCTTTTTGATTTTGCATTCACTTATTCAATATTGTAACGAATCCAATTCTGTCCCTGATTAAGAACTTCGGCTTCACTACTGTCCCCAAGTTTGGTTCATTCTTTTCAATGTGGACTCAGAAAAAAAAAAGTTCGGATAAGCTCAAATAAGACGACTGCTGTTTCTCAAACCTGAAAAAGGGAAATTACACGTCTAGAAACGTGGAATCAATATTAGAAGACATTGTTTGAACAACTTGGCTACATTAGACGTTGAATCAATGTGAAATAAACTCCAGAAAACTTTTAAAACAACAAATGTGTTAAACGAAATTATATGCACTCCCTTTTACAACGAACTGCAGATCAGAAGCGGATCATTACTTGTTTTTAGCGTCTATTCAACGTTGCCAATTGTTGTATCAACGAAAGCAATGGGATGGTGTTTCCACTATGATGGTAACACAATGACAGATTAGTTGAAGTACCAAGTTGTTGTGGAAATGAGGAACAAGGAGGCGTAGAGTGTGAGCAGCCAACAACTCAATTCGTTTGTCTACTAAAACTATAGCTATGGAAATATAACAAAAGCATACAAATAGATGAAACATATAAGAGATTAGATTGTGGCGCAAATGTCAGCATTTGTGCCGCATTGGAGTATGCAGACTACAATTGACACATCGGGAACACACTTGAATATTCGGTGAGTTTACGATGATAATTTTTGTCATTGAAAAACCTTGACATCCAAAGGTTGCACTTTAATTCTAGACTCACAAACTTCCGATTGTCAACACCAGTTCGATTCCTAGTGAAATTGCATTCCTTGAGTGTAGTTGGCCTGCAGATGCTCACATAATCATTCAGCATTGACTGAACATTAAAATTTAACAAAACATCAGAAAAAGTGCTTCAACCTATCATCAAATCTGACAGTCAAGAGGGCATTTGTTACTCTATTGTTTGCTCTAACATGAAAACATAGGCTACAAGTCAAACAGGATAGTTCTGTTAAAAGCGAGATTATACATTTTAAATTCTAAACATTTGAAATTTCAACTAAGTTTAATCAGAAACGACTCGTGTCTGAGAAACGACAGTTGCGTTATCAAGTCTGCTATTTTAATTTTAAAGTTACCCGAAACTTTATCGCAAACAGTTCGTTGAGTTAAAGGTAGAAATGAAATATTCTGTATTACAAAAACTTTGTGGCCTTGTAAATGAAAAGAACATCTTCTGTGTAATGTATTACTTGAAAGAAAATGAACCGATTGTTGGCAGTGTTGACTTAAACTTGACTATTCTTGAAGTGATGTGGCAACTGGAAGCTTTCCCAGCTGAGTTGCTTTTATTGTACCCGCGATCCATTCATTGTCTGCCATACAAACATTTAGTCAAGTGGGCTTGTCCAGGTGTTGTGTGATGTAACAAAGGCAGGTTACAGTAGGCTCTCGCGGAAACTTTTAAACCAGTCAGCTAAAGTTGCCTTTTCTACATCGTTTCAACAACCAGCGATGTTGAAACGATGCAAAAAAATGATGTATAAATATAAGCTATTGCTAACTAGAAAATGTGGTCATTGCACAGATCACGTAGAAGTAGCATAAACGTTTGTCTTTTTATTGCAAAAAATTGTCAGAAAGATTTTATAAATTGCTTTCTTTGTATGATTGTGCTGATTTCCAAATACTGTACCGTACGTCACCATAAAAAGTAGAAAATGAACGTCTTTGTCTGTGACAGGTTTTCAAAGCGACCGATTTGTTGCAATTATTCAATATTTTTATGGAAAAATGTTCAACCAACTGGCCTGACTAAAGTCTGGTGATGATTCTCGTAGTAATATGACAGCTAGATCAGTCTAGATCTCAGGGCTTTTCAAACTTTGTTTGGCGGTTGTCTGCATTTCAAAGTTTTTTGTCGAACTATATTCCTCCCCAGCACATTTCAAATGGCTTACTGCAGGATTTCGAGTTGTTTGGCTTGCAACCACGTCATCTTTGTGATGATGTCATTTTATGAGCTTGATTTGTTTTTTTTGTGTAAAAGCAGGAGATGTGTCAGCAATTTTTGTCAAAAAAAACACTGAACTGTGTATTGTAAGCCCCTCCAGAAAAATTATATCACCAAGCCGACGATGAAAACACTTGGAGTAGTTTGAGTCAAGTTTCAAAAACGAAATAGATTTTGTAAAACGCGAGTACTCTGGCTGCCTACATTATTATCTTGAATCTCTCTTTACTGAGGTCAATCAGGAATAAGCTGCATTGCCACTTTTAAAAAGTCTTTGTTATGACTCGACAGGGCATCGAACTCATGTTTGCCTATTTAGTGGAAGAAACTCTAACCGCTGAGCCCTTCCGTGTAGATAAAATGTCCGACCATTGTTATGACTACCTTTGCCGTAAATTATTGCAATACCATTTTATACATTACAGTATAGATTGACATTAAAACTGACCTTAGATGTGAAAACATTATTTAAGCTAGAACACAGTGTTGTCAAATGCTTTTTCAAACAATCCCCAATTTGTTATGGGGTCGAACAAGAAGCACAGAACCTCCCAACACCAAGATAGGAAGACAACCACCACCAAGTATGATATTAGCAAAGCCGCTTGCTTCGCATTTAGGAATACAACGGCTGTTTTATTGAAGGTTTTACTCACATAGGCTATTGCCAAACTATAATTTTAAACCTTCTTTTGTAGACTAAATTTTTGATTCATCTGTTGTAAAATGCAATTGCAAAAATACTGAATTACAAAAGCATGAAACCAGATTTCTGCTTTGGTTGTTTTTCTAAACGTTGCAGGTTATATTGACATTTACTAGATCAGGATCATCTAGAGCAGGGGTTCTTAACCAGGGGTGCACGCACCACTGAGGGTGCGAGACCTGCGCCTATAGGCGGTGCGGGGATGCTGAATTATCAAGGTTTGTTATAATATGACGTAAGAAGCAAAGTTGTTTTACCAGGTTTCAACAAAAATTTCGAACTGTTGGCAACTATTATGTTTTTGCCAATCCTGGGAGGAGGTGCGAAAACTGGTTGGTAATTTCAAGGTGGTGCCGACAAGGCAAAAGGTTAAGAACCGCTGATCTAGGGCAATATGGAGTGGTGCACGATTAAGTTCTTTGTCAATTTGAAGCATCAGAGTTTCTTGGTTTTGAATATCATTTGGTATGTAGGTCTTTTATCAGTTTGGCAGACGGGGTGAGCCTACGGCAATACCTACAAAAAATGTCTTGATAGTTTTGCGGCAAGAAATATTTGTTCAAGATGAAAAACTGAGCGTTGTCACTGTCAGGAAACACAACCGTTTCAAACCTGCTGTCGAAGAATCGCCAAGGGGTCCGCAAAAAGTTTTAAAAGTGACTGAAACTGTATTGGTTTTAAAATAAAAGTTGCAAAATTTATGTACTAAAATTCAAAGACGGTATTTAAGAGCCATTTTGCAACTAACTGAGTGTAAAGTCTATTTTAAAACAAACCACAAAAGAAAAAAGAGAATCAATAGACAGTCTGCTTTTACATCGCAATGACCCGGCCTTTTTGTAGAACATGATTCTCGTGTCACTTATTGAATCATTGTTGTTGTTTATGATGACAAAGCTGTCACAAAGCATTTAAATCTCTTTCTTAAACAAGGCCTAAACATGTTGCAAACAATAGCACGAAATTCTATACAGCCAGAATTCTTTTCATGAAAGTTTTGAGTGAAACTCACAGATGCGACGTTACTTTTGTGTTGAACGATTGTTATCGAACGAAAGAAGTACCAAACTTTTCTCATAATTTGTGGACAATTTTCTTCTCTATGAAGCAGCGGGACAGTCAAGTCCAACGACTTAATCCTTGTTCTATCAACCTAGCCTACTTTTCGAAGCTTAATTATTTGTTGTAGCCAATCGATGTCTATTTCTTCCATCACTTGATAGAAAGCTGCAATTGTGACTTTTGGTACAATTTGGTGTTGGCAAAGCGAATTGAAAGAATAAAGTGGGACTTTCTATAAACAGAAGTTCTAAACACAATTCGATCGCAAATTATTTGAACATGAAACAAAACATAAAAGTTTTCTTCAAAAGCGAAGAATCATAAATTTGGTATCGTTTTAAATAAATCTTTTTAAATCAGATATATTTTAAAGGCTTGCCGTCGATTGCGGAGTGGCGCCCCTTCGGCTATAGCCCTAGATTTCTCTTATGTTTATAAGCAATAAGCTGCTCTTGAGAGAAATGCCTACGACCCTTCTCAGAGCTATGGCCTACTAGACTGAACCTTGAACAATAGGGTGCTCGGAAGCCTGAACGTACTTACTTTTTATCTGCAGGTGAACCATGATATAGTACACAAAAAGAATGCTGCAGTTAACTTCTTGCAAACTTCTACTATTTCAGGAGGAACAAAGCTTGGTCTCAACTCTCTTCCTGGGATGGAGAAGTCAGTGATGAAGAGTCAGGTAGATTGCGTTAATCAGACGTTGACAACATTTCGAAGCTTCTCGACCCTTTCTTATTAGTTTTCACTTTTACTTGCATCATTTTAATTTATATACAGTATAGCATGGTACATCAATTTCCTGACGATTTATCTTGGCAACAATTTACCAAGAAATATCTTTGTTTCAAACTTTACCATAAGGAGAATTTATTTAAGTGATTAGACCAGCCTGTTTGAGGAAATCAAGGTAGGGGCCGTTTATCACGAGAAATGTCGTTTCGATTTATGCTACAATAAATTGTTGTTAGATTAAATGTGGAAGCACCGGATCTATTTTGATAGCTTGCACGATCTTGCGTCTGAGCGCTCTCTTGGTTCACCTAAGTGAAGCTTTCTTATTGATTCTCTTCACAGATTTTATAGATTTCTGCCGCACGAAGGGTCTGGCGAGGTCCTCATCACAGAGAACGCCTCACACCAACGGGAAGGCAGCTGAAACGCTCAGCAATAAAGTCTCATCGACATCATTTGATTTGGACTTGTACAAAGACTCCAAGTACATATCTTCACTATGTTCTTTCCTCACAGATAAAATAAAGTTTTTTCGAGAAAGCGAATATCAAACTGTAGAAATATCGAACCAAGAACAAGATGGCGACAAACGCAAGCATGGCGTCGATGAAAGTGACGTACCAACGGAAATCGTATCAATTGTTAACAAACAATCCGATGAAAACAAGACATCAAACACTTTACTTTCCGCTTCTTCCTTAGGCACCATTCGTAAATTGAGCAACTCGATTTTGAATCGAAACTCCGACAAAGCACCGAATCACTCTTTTCCGATAATCCATCTTAGAAAAGAAGTCAAACCCGCGATGCAATGCGGGAGTCCAGATGAAGATACAGTAGCGATGAAAAATAAAGATTTGACGCATTATTCCGACTTAAAATTTAGACAAGTCTTGTTTCGTCGCTCCAGTCGAGAATGGGCGGCGAACATAGAAACCGATATTATGAAGTTGTACGAACAAGCTGAAACAGCCCCCATTGTACAAATACAAGATCAGGTTGAAGCAACTGAGACGAAGACAAACCACACACCGAGCTACGTTCTCGCTTTGGCTAATTTGTTTCGTCGTAGAATGCAAGTGAGCGAAATGTTGTTTTAAATTTTTTGACAGGTAAAATGTTGGAACGTAATATTTCATTAGGCACTATAAGAACGGTAGCTCAGCAGTTGGTTAATTAAGCGTTCGTCGGCTTTGTGCATTAACGAACGGAAAGATCGATCAGTGCTGGTTGTGCGCCTGAGCACTCATTTCAAGGACTGCTTTCCATACAGCGGTATCTCGGAGATGGAATAGTTCCCAGACAACACTTTAACAACAATCAGAAACTTTACTCTGTCAATCTCGGTGACTAACCCTGCGCCAGTGATTCAAAGCCTCTACAAGTATGCGAAACTGCCAGGATTAAGCTCTCAGGGAGACTTTCTCAGTCCGAGGATATAGATTCCCACAATTAAAGTTAGTGCGTTATCTTGTATCGTTTTCTCACTAACATGTAGCCTTCTGCATATTAGAAATGCTTTTTTACAGTTGCGCAAGGAATACAGCCAAGAACTCGGTGATATGGCCGGCACTGCTGTGAATGGATCCGCAATAAAGCCTCAGGATTGGAACGACCTCTTTCCGTTGCCAAGTACCGATTTCACAACATCATCACAGCCAGAATCAGGTAGAGCAAAACTTTCAACATATTGTCAAGCGTGGACTTGTAATTGACTTGGAACAATTGCATTAGAACTCTATAGTCCCATCGTAATCTTGCGTCATAGTCAGGAGTTAATGCAAGTAGTCGACGTAATGTCCCATTACCTGCCAATCGGAGGATGCGTTAAACAAAAGTGCGATCAGATGTTTTTTCAAGAATTTAGGAAAAATAATGTTTCAAAGTTGTGATCATGGCAACCAACAATATGTGATTTCGTAAATAGATTGAAGTTACAGTAATTGTTTTTTACAAAATCAACAATGAGGTTGTGGGTGACCGTATCGTGTTTACAAAAACAATTAAGCGTCACGTCTATGACACATATTGAATCATCTTTGTTTTATTTCAGGAGCAAACTATTTCAACAAAAAGCTCTTACATCGTCACATGGCCACCGATAGAAACTTCTTCTCAACACAACCCAGCAACGGACATTCCACGCCTCGAGCAAGCTTGCAACCATCTTCAGACTACTCCCCTTCCCTACCGCAGCTACCAGATAAAATGAAACCGGAAGAGATCATTTCTGAAACAATAAAAACTAAAATAAGAGTTGAACCAACAACAGAGAGATCAACTGCATCAAAGCTTGTTAAAAGTTCTGCAAAATCTTCGAAAACACCGGAAGGGTTGGAAGAATTGTTGATTGTGTTTCCGAAAGCAACGCAACGAAAGTTTTCTGGGGTGCAATCAACACCTGAACCCTCCAAAACACATTCTCCTCCGTGTGCTGATAGTTTGAATCGTACGTTCAGTAGAAGTAGCAGCAGTGTTCTGAAACCAGGTTCTCAAAGTCAACATCAGGATGCTCTGCACTCACACAAAAGCTTTAAAAGAGCCAAAACAACAACAGCAAAATCAACCAGCAGAGACTCGTCTCAAACAACAGCGCGATTTTCCAAAGAAACTTCATGTAAACCTCGAAGCTACACTTCAGCTTCATCATATTCACAATATTCTCATCTAGCGCCTAAACTTTCAATTGCACACCGAATGACAAACAACAACTCGATAGCCAGGTCCGACTCAAAGGTGGCCAACAAACCGAAACATATTTCATGTGAAAATTCTGTCGGTCGCAGTGTGAACATTGCCTTGATTCCAATATCCAGCGTACGCTGGTCGGGCTCACTTGGTACTCTATACAGGAAGCGAGGAGACAAGCTGGATAAAAGTGTGAGGCCAAACATGGCATCAACAGAGCAAGCACGGTCTGTGATAGATCCAGCGTGAACGCTGCAAGTCAAGGTGATAAGAAGCAACCATGGCATTCTGATAAATTGAGACATCGGTTTTTGGTGAAACAAAAAGTTCGAAAGTTTAGTTCTATGCAAATTTTCTACCGCAGCTGCTTGCAACTTCATCAAATTGTCAAATTATCGAGGTTTGTCGAACATCCATGAAGATGTGACGTTGATGAAGAGAAATTGAATAAAACAAATCTAGCAACTTTAAAACAAAGCAAACAGTATCGCACTAAATCAGAAAATCAGTTTGTGTATAGAGCTTTAGCCACACAAGTGTGGTTTCTTCAGTATAGTCTTATTCAAATAGAATCAAGCAGCTTAAGTTGAAATTTTATAATGTTGCAACTTTAGAATCTAGTAACTTTAGTTCTACAAGGTGTAACTATAGACCTACATCTTGCAGTTTTGTTCCCTTTAATGGTAGCCTATCGACTGGTAACTTTAGGTCTACCAGCCTATTCATTTAGCCTACAATATGATCTAATCGTAATTCATTTTTTATATGTTTCTTTTATTTATTAATTGTTTCTGTTTCACTTGAGTGCTAATAAGCGTCGTTATCTATTTTATTTTGTATTGTAACTTTTTAACGCTTCAGGTGTTTTTAGTCAGTAGGCTATAGGCTACCTACCTGCATCAGTTTGTTCAAAGCTGTGGTGACATGTCAGTTTAAGAAAATTTGAAAAGTTATTCAAACGACATTTCGTCGGTTTCCTACAGAATTCCTTTTGTTGATCTGGTTTAAATGAAATGAGTTTGATTGATTGAATTTTTAGGCTTCGAATGGTCGTTTTATTTTTGTTTGGATGCGTACATAAAACAAAAACGTACAGTGTGCATCCAATGAGAGAGTGCGAAAGACCGTAGCCCTGAAGGCGTAGGAGGTCGTCGGACTGGGAAAGCTTCTTGAAGAGCTTAATCCTGGCAGATTCGCATACTTGTAGACTGTAGAGGCTTTGAACCACTGACGCAGGTTCGGTCACCGAGATACAGGGCCGGTTTTAGGCCGATTTGACCGATTAGATCAAATTGGGCCCCGCACCTTGAAGGGGCCCCGCGCTAGCGGGGGTCTTTCTGTATTACGAGGTTTAAAATACTACTGAAACGTAAAATAAAAATTAAAATAATATTCTTTTTCATAACATCAATTTGTTATGCATCGTACCTAATGATGATCCAAAAGAAATGTACAGAGTTCAATGCTTCAACTTAGTCCTCGATCAAGCTATTCAGTCAATGGAAAGTAGATTTAAACAACTTAAAGATCATGCAAAGTTATTTGGATTTATAATTAGCTTTCAAGATATGCGGAAGGAGGAAATAAGGGAGCACACATCAAACCTTGAAGCTGCTTTAACAATTACCACAAGAAGACAGGACGCTGAAGAAAAGATTGATACAGAAAAAAACAAAGATATTGATGGGTATACGCTAGCTGAAGAACTTGAAGCTCTAAAAACTTTCCTTCAACCCAGAATTAAGCCGTATGCCCTCTTTGAACACTTGATAGAAAACAATAGATTTACAACATTTCCTAATGTTTTCATTGCATTGAGGATTTATTTGACGATGCCAATAACTGTTGCATCAGGGGAAAGAAGCTTTTCAAAGCTGAAACTAATTAAAACGTACTTGAGATCTACAATCGCGCAAGAAAGACTTAACAGTTTGTCAATGCTTTCTATAGAATGCGAGATTGCTAAAGCCATTGACTTTGAAGTTATTTTGAATGACTTTGCTAATAAAAAGGCAAGAAAAGTTTTTTTCTGAAAAACTAAAGGTTAATTGCCTAATTTTCCTTTTTTGCTATTAAAAGTAAAACAACATATCGTAAATAAACATCCACATTACCTTTAATTTGTTTTATAGCAAGTAATAAATGTCTATCTGTGTAGTTTGTATGTACTGGTATGTATTTTATGATATATAAACACCCATAAATTTTGCTATGAAGAGTAGGGGCCCCGTCATCACATTTCTAATTGGGCCCCGCGGTTCCTAGCACCGGGCCTGCCGAGATAGACAGAGTGAAGTTTTCGATTGTTGAAGTGTTGTTGCCGAAACAAAACAACAACAATCAAGTGGGTGCAAATGCTTCTTTGACAAAATGCTTACGTTGGGCTACAACAAACGAGAGAGTTAGAAGAGGAAGGGTTTAGCACAATTGCAACACTTTAAGATTTATGAAACTCAAATGTAAACAGATTTAGAAAGATAATCTCCATAAAATAAAAAATGTATAAAAAACTAGATAGAGAATGGCTACATTAGCCGTGATGCGTTTTCTAGCAGTTAGTAGCCTAGGAAAGATTTGGATTGGTTGGATCGGGAGATGGTTGAATCACTCAAGTTTCTCTTCAAGGTAAAGACAGCTGGACTAAATCCCATCTTTGGTTAAGCTTGCTAATCATTTTGTAAGATAGGCCTACTAAAAGTCAATTATAATTACGTTTTACTAATTTTATGCATAAGTTACTATATTTCGGAGCAGTTTTTATTTATTTAGCCTAGCCTATGCACCAGATAAAGTCATCTATATCTCAAACAACAAAATAGCCTAATAGCCTAATAGCCTACACAAACTGCAAAAACACAAAGATAGGCTAACAATAGGCTTATTTTGTTTTTCGTACTTTTTCATTGGCGTTAGCCAAACAGTTTTCAGACAAACAAAGACTTCTTTTGCCACAAAACAATAACCGTGGATAGTCAAGTCAATTCATTTTGTTTCATTAGCGCCACATACTGTATAAACAAACAAGCAGAGAAGGCTAAATAAAAAGTAAAAGCAATGTATGGTAACTTATTGTAAGTTACAGCTGTTGGTTAGATTATGGCGCAATCAGGATGGTAACAAAAGACCGTAAGCGGTCATCTAGATCAGTGGTTCCCAACTCATGGGTCGCGACTCAAAGTTGGGTCGCCTGATAATTTTTTTGGGTCGCTTGTTTTTCAGGCGTATTGTATCTTGGGCGAAAAAAATAACAATAAAAAAAATTTAAAACGTGATGAGATCGATCACAAAACTGGAAAATATAAACACAAGTCATTAAGCGTTTCATGTCGAGACATCGGAAAGCTTTGTAGCATGATCGTAGTGCAAAAAGTTTTAACAATTTTCGCTTTTATTATTGTTATTATTATGATTAAATGTAAACCCAACAAAAATTTCAGTCTCAAACATAAATTAACTTGACAAAGTTACGGGAGATATATTGTAACGTGCACTATATGTCACGAACGCTATGTCGGAAAAACTATGACAAAGTTTTCAACACGTTGAACCACGCATAGTTTGGTGTGGTAAAACGCATCAAAGACAAAGCCCCAAGTGCTGTATGGACTTATTGCTTTCTCCACAAAGAGGCTTTTGCTGCAAAAAAGCTGTCTCAAGAGCTGCACGAAGTGTTGAATGATGTGAAGTGTGTAAATTTCATCAAAACAAGTCCACTAAATCGGCATTTGCTTTCGTCTTTGTGGATTCTGATTATTATCAAGCATTGCTGTTGCACACAGAAGTACGATAGTTGTCACGAGGTCGTGTCCTGAAGCGAGTTTTTAATTTGCGAGAAGAGATTGCTATCTTCCTGAGGCAACAGAACTGTGTGAGATTAGCCGAGAAGTTTTTGCAAGAAGATTTCAACGCAAAAGTTGCTTACCTTGCCGATATATTTGACTCTCTGAATTATCTAAATTTATATAGGCCTATGCAAGGCAACGGTTTTACGGTGATTGTTCGCGCCGCAAAAGTTTCTGCTTAACACAAAAAACTCATATTCTGGAAAAGTTATGTTACCAGAGATGAGTACGATATATTTCCTCAGCTAACGCAATATATCTGTTGCAATGAAGTTGATATTAAGCAAACGATAATTAGACACCTAGCACAGTTTGCCAAAAAGTTTGTCAAAACAGTTTGCCAAACAGTTTGCAAACCAGTTTGCCAAAAAGTTTGCCAAAAAGTTTGCCAAAAAGTTTGTTTGAATCTCTAACACTTAATCACCAAAATGATTGGATAACTGATCCATTTGTTGGAAAAAATCTGCCTCAACTTTCCATCCATGTTGCAAAACAGTTTATGGACATAACGACAGAAGTAGCAAACCGTATTTCTTTTGCGTTCTTCAAAGACAAATACCCCAAAGATTCTGCAAACATCCACTTTTGGGCTTCCATGTACAAAGTGTATCCCACAGTTTCACAATTAGGGATTCAAAAACAGATTCCATTTGCAACAACTTGGCTTTGTAAATTGGATTTAGCGCCATGTGTGTATTGAAAACTGAACAGCGAATCCGGCTGGAAGTTAAAGCCGACATGCGGCTATGCCTAAGCAAAATAACGCCTCGATTTCAAAAACTCACTGACAGCAAGCCAGCACAGCTATCTCATTAGTGATTTGATAAACATATTATTTTCGGAAAAAGTGACTGCTTTTGTAGTGCAGTTTGTTTGCAACACAATCTTGCATGGCTTTTAAAATATTACGACAATTTGCTTGGGTCGCAAGATTTTAGCGAAGTAAATTTTTTTTTTAAATGGGTCGCCTTAAAAACGAGTTGGGAACCACTGATCTAGATGGTCACAACGGTAAACCATATCTCTTCGTGGGAAAATTGTAACATAAGATTCTCGGATCCGTTCATCTGTATGCACTGACCGAAAGAAACACTCTTCTAAAAACGTCTATTCAAGAATTGTATTTCTGTAAAAATAGCCTCAAGGCCGTCGAAATTGGGACGCAACACCGTACGCCACTAAAAACTTGTCGCTTTACAATACAAATTACTGAGATAAAGACGGAAATTTCGTCCAGCTGGTAAGCACTAAGCAAAACAGTTAAATATTCGACCAACTTTTCAAGCAACAATCTTAAAATGACGAGAATAGATTGCAATTTTCCAAACGCACATAAAAATCTTATGTGATGTAATAATGATAAGCATTATGAAGCTATTCCAGCACCTGTTAGATTTGGCTTACACCACATCTCGTAATTCAAGATTTAACAATAATGTAATGTTTCAACAGGTGTTACAAAGGTGATGCAATCTTTGCTTATTTCTAGCAATAGTCCATGACGTAAGACGTCAGGTTTAGTAGACAACGGTTCTATGTAACGTTTGATATGAAAATTGTCCGTAACATAGCAGCCACTAGTTATGACAGTCTAACATGGCATAACTAAAAAAGAATTTAAGGACAATTTTGAGCCAAAAAATAAAAACACACGATACATAAATTTTTTGAATCACTCACGTTTAAGTTAATACGCAAATACAAAGGGCATGCAAAGAATGAACAACAATAAGAATAATACGCGACGATACAGGAAATTGGTACCATAGGTACGCGCTATATACAATGGTTGCGATAATAACCGACTGTTCTGGGCTCAGACAAAGGTCGACCACCGCAGACAGAACCAGGCTCAAACCCTAACACTTAAGTGTTCTTTACGGGGGCGAGGCACGAAATATCCCTCAACACGTAGTCTACTTTCATTTTCCCCGTACTCTCATCTTAGTTGCAAACGGCAACTTTAGCTCTACGAACCACAGGCTTCCCTTTCCTAATTTGTGGAACTACATCATGCACACTCCCAAGTTGATACTTTCCACGTTTACCAATGTCTTGGAGAGAACCCACCTCTACAAGTTGACTAGGCTCCAAATTCTCAGCCATTTTTAGCCATCTTTTCCGGCCCTGAAGCCCTGGCAAGTAAAAATCGATCCATTTACTCCAAAACTGCTGAGAAAGTGACAAATTGAACCGATAATCCCTTCTTAGTTGGTCACAATCATGTGACTGCCCAACAGCACAGTATGGATCTAAGTATGGGGTCAAAAGTGAAGCAGGGGTGATGACAGTAAAATCCCTAGGGTCGTCACCCAAAGGCACCAAAGGGCGTTCGTTCACAGTTCACGATCCGAACGGCACTGCTCGTGTGCGTAAGCAGTTCAATAAAATTGGGCTTACGAATTGAAGCGTCCAAAATGTGAAAAAAGTGCTTAGTCATATCGGCCAAGAAACCAAATCTACCAAGCCGAAATCTAGCCAAGACATTTACCAGAGGGTCAAGTCAGGACACGAAAACATTACATCGTTTACACAAGTTCCTCGGAATTCAGACTTGCCATCGTAAACAATGCGCTTTTTCAATTGTGACGTCACAAAGTATGGTAAATACCACTCAAATCCCTTTTCATTTCCTGCTTCACCAGCACGCTCAATATAGCCATTAGATTTAAGATCCTTCATGGTGTCAGTAAGGAAATCACGAAGTTCAGGTTGTTTTAAAGCCTTCTTTCTTAAAGCAGCTACTCTATCTGACGCCAACACAAAATTGTTAGGTAAATCAACATCTTCCTTCAACGGTACAGGTATCTCAAATCGACCATCTTTCAACTCAATATTCGGTTCAACAAGTTCTCTAGTCAAAATGTCATTGCGAGACAATTCACATAGGTTTCATTTTGCAAGGTCAAATCCTGAATGACTTTATTCAGGTCTGCTATTTCCATATCACGGGACTTAATTTTACGCTGAAAGCTAGAGATGACATCCGACTCTGAAGACGACTGCACTCTGCACACATTAGCAACGCTTTCATTTAAGGGTGACTTACCACCACAAGCCAACCAACCGAGAGGAGTGAGTAAAGCATGCGGTTCACTACAATTTTCACCAACACGCTCTTCTTTAGCCCACATCAAATAAGCGTTGTCGTTGCCAATCAGTACATCTACAGTACTACAATCATTCAAATGAAACATATTCACGTCATGAAAATGACAGAAACCAATTAAATCCTGCTTATGCGGTAAAGTTTTAACATCTTCAGCCCAAGCTGGGTTAACCACCGAAGTTATATCACAAAACAGTTCATCCGTCTCTAACTACTGGATGTTGAGTTTCACAAGGTCAGCACAAGTAGCTTTCTGACCAGCCAGAGCATCCATTTTAAACGACGCTTTATCATACGGTTTAACGCCAAGTTCGCAGACCAAATCACTCGAAACAAAAGTCAACTGCGAACCAGAATCATGCTGACAATACACCAACTTCGATTTGCCAGTTATTGGATTCAAAACACGAGCAGCAGTAACGCGGTTAAAAGCTGCTTTAACATTTCCAATCTTAACATTACGCACTGGAACTCTGGCACAAGCATCCTCTTTGCCGATCGAATCCAGAGAATTACGTGACGTCACATAAAAATCATGCAGAAGAAAAAAGTGTTTCCTATCGTTGTTAGGCCCACATTGACGACAGTTGTTTGCATGATTACAGTCCCTAACCATATGCTGGCGCAAACAATTCAAACATTTCCCAGCTTTCACGATAACATCTCTCCGATCTTTAGGTGTCAAGCGCAAAAAATCTTTACAATTAGACAAAAAATTATATTCAACTTGACCACGTGACGAACAATAAATACATGGCGGTAGGTCTCTTCGTCTGGCCTCACCACCGCGCGGTGCGCCAACAGCAGTCGAGTACTGCGAACTCCCTGACATCACATTATCATGGGGTTTTACCGACGTCTGCCTAACCGGACATGAAGGCAATTTTCCTTTGCCAAACTTTTTAAATTGCTCCGACTCACCAGAATCGCCTATTAGCATAATGCTAAAATCAGTCGACTTGCGCGTTTCCTCCCATAGCCTAGTACAAATTCGAACAAACTCTGAAAAGTAGGCTCATCAGTGCTACCATACTGATCACCTACAAAGTCAAGATAGCGTTGTTTAGCGTCAAATGGGAGTCGCTTAGTGGTCACAGCGGTAAACCATAATCTCTTCGTGGGAAAATTGTAACATAAGATTCCCGAATCCGTTCGTCTGTATGTAATGACCGAAAAAGAAACACTCCTTTGAAACGTCTATTCAAATTTGTATTTCTGTAAAATTAGCCACCTGGCTGTCGAAATTGGGATGCAACACGGTACACCACTAAAACTTGTCACTACAGAACAGATTACTTAGATAAAAGACGAAATTTTCGTCCAGCTAGCAAGCACCAAGCAAACAATTAAATATGCCTCCAACTTTCAAGCAACCATTTTACGAATGACTAGAATAATTTGCGATATCTCAACCTCACGTAGACAGTAACTGTGACGCAATAATGAAAGACATTGTCACGCAATTCAAACAGGTGTTAAAAGTCGATGATGCAATTTTTCATCAGGTGTTACGAACGATGGTGCAATTGGACATTTTCTAGCAATTTCCATGACGTAAGATGCCAGCTAGGTTAAGTAGACCATAACGGTTTTTATATGACGTTTGATTTGGTGAAAATTGTCCGTAACATAGCGACCCCTAGTTATGACAGTCTGACATGGCATAACTAAAAAAAAGAATTTAAGGACAATTTTGAGCCAATGAATAAAAACACACGATACACAAATTGTTTGAATCACTCACGTTTAAGTTAATACGTAAATACAAAGGGCATGCAAAGAATGAACAACAATAAGAATAATACACGACGATACATGAAATTGGTACCATAGGTACACGCTAAAATGACGCTATATACAATGGTTACGATAATAACCGACTGTTCTGGGCTCAGACAAGTGTCGGCCACCGCAGACAAAACCAGGCTCAAACCCTAACACTTAGGTGTTCTTTACAGGGGCGAGGCACGAAATATCCCTCAACACGTAGTCTACTTTCACTTTTCCCGTACTCTCATCATAGTTGCAGACGGCAATTTTAGCTCTACGAACCACAGGCTTCCCTTTCCTAATTTGTGGAACTACATCATGCACCCTCCCAAGTTGATACTTACCACGCTTACCAATGTCTTGGAGAGAACCTACCACTACAAGTTGACCAGGCTTCAAATTCTCAGCCATTTTTAGCCATTTTTTCCGGCCCTGAAGACCTGGCAAGTAAAAATCGATCCATTTACTCCAAAACTGCTGAGAAAGTGACAAATTGAACCGATAATCCCTTCTTAGTTGGTCACGATCATGTGGTTTCCCAACAGCACAGTATGGGTCTAAGTATGGGGTCAAAAGTGAGGCAGGGGTGATGACAGTAAAGTCCCTAGGGTCGTCACTCAAAGGTACCAAAGGGCGTTCGTTCACGATCCGAACGGCACTGCCTGTGTACGTAAGCAGTTCAATAAAATTGGGCTTACGTATTGAAGAGTCCAAAATGTGAAAAAAGTACTTGGTCATATCGGCCACGAAACCAAATCTACTCAGCCGAAATCTAGCCAAGAGATCTGCCAGAAGGTTTAACAAATCAGGACACGAAAACATTACATCTTTAACACAAGTTCCTCGAAATTCAGACTTGTGTTAATGATGTAATGTTTTCGTGTCCTGATCCTTCGAAATTCAGACTTGCCATCGTAAACAATATGCTTTTTTAATTGTGACGTCACAAAGTATGGTAAATACCATTCAAATCCCTTTAGATTTTCTGCTTCACCAGCACGCTCAATATAGCCATTAGATTTAAGATCCTTCATGGTGTCAGTAAGGAAATCACGAAGTTCAGGTTGTTTTAAAGCCTTCTTCCTTAAAGCAGCTACTCTATCTGACGCCAACACAAAATTGTTAGGTTAATCAATATCTTCCTTCAACGGTACAGGTATCTCAAATCGACCATCTTTCAACTCAATATTCGGTTCAACAAGTTCTCTAGTCAAAATGTCATTGCGAGACAATTCACATAGGTTTCATTTTGCAAGGTCAAATCCTGAATGACTTTATTCAGGTCTGCTATTTCCATATCACGAGACTCAATTTTACGTTGAAAGCCAGAGATGACATCCGACTCTGAAGACGTCTGTACTCTGCACACGTTAGCAATGCTTTCATCTAAGGGTGACTTACCACCACAAGCCAACCAACCGAAAGGAGTGAGCAAAGCAAGTGGTGGTCACACCACCGCGCGGTGCGCCAACAGCAGTCGAGTACTGCGAACTCCCTGAAATCACATTATCATGGGGTTTTACCGACGTCTGCCTAACCGGACATGAAGGCAATTTTCCTTTGCCAAACCTTTTAAAATGCTGCGACTCACCAGAATCGCCCATTAGCATAATGCTAAAATCAGTCGACTTGCGCGTTTCCTCCTGTACTACAAATTCAAACAAACTCTGAAAAGTAGGCTCATCAGTACCACCATACTGATCACCTAAAAAGTCAAGATAACGCTGCTTAGCGTCAAACGGGAGTCGCTTAGCCAAATCCAAAACAAAACGTCCTTCCAATTTGTCACGCTGACCATAAGCTTGCGCGTAAAGCAGACACTGCGACAATTCATCTTTAAACTCTTTCATATCACTGGAAGAAATCGAAGTCAATTTGCTACCATATCGATACTTTCTAATTTCCGGTTCGGCGAAAAGACCTCCACGAACTCCAAAACGCTGGGACAAGCGAGCTAACGACATTTCTATCCTGTCTTCCTCTGACAAGCCAGGAGTGTCAGAAACCAAATTAGCAATCGTTTGCGCAGCTGTTCAGTTCAGTTCAGTTGTTTTTTATTTCTGACCATCATATCAAAACAATACACGTCAACATAGCAAAGGTCAAGAAAAAGGTAGAAGCGACAAAACGCGAACGTTAAAACGTGCTTGTGATCGAAGTAAGTTATTGAGTTGAAAAAAATTTGGCACGGACGCAACACCTTCAGAAAAATTTAAGATATAAAGGGAAAATATAAAAATAAAAAATGTTACAAAACAACAAGTAACACAACAAGAAGTAACAACAAGTAATCAATGTAACACAAGCTGCTTGTAACAAAGTCAAACGAGTTCCTTTAAAGGGGGAAGCTGACATTAAGGCCGTAATACGATTTTTAAAGAAGATAAATGGCATATTATTACCGTCGTAACCAATCAAGGCCGCCTTATCGAAAAACGTCCTTCTATTTTGGTACGTATTCAAAAAAGCAATCCTGCTGTTGAGAACTCGATTTAGCGGGAGAAGACAAGCTATATCCCTTAAGGGGCTGAGGGGGCTCAGTCACATGCACAGCCTGATCACGATCCTCACACACGTTAAAATCATTAGACGCGACATGCCTTTCACAACCACCCAGATTACGTGTAGCTGGGCGATCCAAACCTAGCGGCGCAGAAAACTGTGAAGGGGGCAGAGCATTACTGCTAATCGCGGCCCTGTGACCTGTACGCTCTGGGGGAAGAGTTCGGCTATAATTCGCAGGCTTTGGCTCTACAGCCTTCGGAAGACCCTTAGCCGCGGCCCCGAGACCTCCTGAAACAGCTTGAAAACGTGTGGATTGCACTGGTCCACTTACAGATTGAACAGGCGTCTGGAAAAGGTTATGTAAATTAAACTGTGATTGATGTTCACTTCTGGAATGCCTAGAAGATCCCTTCTTAGAGCTACGCCGGGAGCCCACCTCTGATCGATATTCAGCTAAAGCTACCTCCTTACGTTGTTCAGCCCTCAACTGGACGTCTTTGAGTGCGAACTCAGTAGCTCTCGCTTCGGCTCTCGCGGCAGCCTCAGCTCGTATGGCCTCAGCTCTCGCAGCGGCCTCAGCAGCTCTCGCTTCGGCCTCAACTCGTATGGTCTCAGCTCTCGCGTCGGCCTCAGCAGCTCTTGCTTCGGCCTCGGCTTGTATTTGGAGCTCCTCTCGTCTTAGCTGTAGGTTAATTTGTGCCACTATCCGAGAAGAACTCCTAGACATCCTAGTGCTTACATTTGAGGCGCTATCCTCAGGATGTATGTCAGCATCCAACATATCTGAGAACTCACTTACTTTTTGTTCGAAGTTATTTTTTAACGAGTTAAATTCGGGATCTACCCTATCACGAAGTTCTGCCAAGATTGCAGAGTTAAAAATTTTAATCAAAAGAGCATGGAAATGCCGTAAATCCTCTTATAAAGTAGAAAACTTAGATCTAAAAATTAACAGTTCCTGCTTATCACTCAAAAAACCTAGGGCTACAGAAAGTTCCCCAATTTGAGTTAAAATATCCCTTCTAAGATACCGGGCCTCTCGAACTGACTTAGCCTCATCGTTACTGGGTCCCTCCCCACAATGGCCTGCCCGACCGCAAAGAACATCATCAGGCTTAAACTCAGTCGAGTCGACGGTGGCCGAGTCCCTGTCGCCACCGAGTGTAGACATATTAAATGTTGGGGCTAAATTTAACAATTAAAAAATTAAGTTACACAAACACACAAATTATTATTAGGCTACAGTAGTTATAAAAAACTTAACTGCAAAAACCGTAAAAATACAAAAAAGAATTTAAATGCACAATACCGTTGTTGTACGGGTATATGAAGTCCTAAAGTTCCACAAAACTTGCTTGGATTCGTTCACTTGAATCTTCAAGCACAGATCGATTGTCTTTAATCTTTTTTCTTGCCAATTAATGTCAAAGTTGTTTTCCTTCAGAACCAACAAAGAAATGCCTTTAATTTTTATCTTGAAGTTCTTCTGCACCAACTGAGAAGAAATGTCTTTAATTTTCTTTTGCTTCTGTAGACTACCAACCAACAAGATCTTCTTTTATTATTTTGTGCTTCTACGTTCCAGCTGACAACAACGTCTTTTATTTTTTATGTCTTGCCTGTGCTTCCGTACAAACACTAGCCAGAGAATCGTCTTTTATTATTTCTTGCTTCAAGTTCTTCTTGGCCTACCAGCTAACAAGCCACATCTTTTATTTTTTATCGTACTTTAAGTGCTTCTTGGCCTACCAGCTAACCAGCCACGTCTTTTATTTTTTATGGTCACAGCGGTAAACCATAATCTCTTCGTGGGAAAATTGTAACATAAGATTCCCGAATCCGTTCGTCTGTATGTAATGACCGAAAAAGAAACACTCCTTTGAAACGTCTATTCAAATTTGTATTTCTGTAAAATTAGCCACCTGGCTGTCGAAAATGGAATGCAACACGGTACACCACTAAAACTTGTCACTACAGAACAGATTACTTAGATAAAAGACGGAATTTTCGTCCAGCTAGCAAGCACCAAGCAAACAGTTAAATATGCCTCCAACTTTCAAGTAACCATTTTACGAATGACTAGAATAATTTGCGATATCTCAAACTCACGTAGACAGTAACTGTGACGCAATAATAAGACATTGTCACGCAATTCAAACAGGTGTTAAAAGTCGATGATGCAATTTTTCATCAGGTGTTACTAACGATGGTGCAATATTTGGACATTTTTTAGCAATTTCCATGACGTAAGATGCCAGCTAGGTAAAGTAGACCATAACGGTTTTTATATGACGTTTGATTTGGTGAAAATTGTCCTTAACACTTAGCCAAATCCAAAACAAAACGTCCTTCCAATATATCACGCTGACCATAAGCCTGCGCATAAAGCAGACACTGCGACAATTCATCTTTAAACTCTTTCAAATCACTAAAAGAAATCGAAGTCAATTTGCTACCATAGCGGTAAGCTACTACCTAATTTCCGGTTCGGCAAAAAGACCTCCACGAACTCCAAAACGTTGGGACAAGCGAGCTAACGACATTTCTATCCTGTCTTCCTCTGACAAGCCAGAAGTGTCGGAAACCAAATTAGCAATCGTTTGCGCAGCTGTTCTAACACAAGCTGCTTGTAACAAAGTCAAACGAGTTCCTTTAAAGGGTGAAGCTGCCATCAAGGCCGTAATACGATTTATAAAGAAGATAAATGGCATATTAATACCATCGTTACCAATCAAGGCCGCCTTATCGAAAAACGTCCTACTATTTTGGTATTCAAAAAAGCAATCCTGTTGTTGAGAACTCGATTTAGCGGGAGAAGACAAGCTATATCCCTTAAGGGGCTGAGGGGGCTCAGTCACATGCACAGCCTGATCACCATCCTCAAACAAGTTAAAATCATTAGACGCGATACGCCTCTCACAACCACCCAGATTACGTGTAGCTGGGCGATCAAAAACAAGCGGTGCAGAAAACTGTGAAGAGGGCTAAACATTACTTCTGATAGCGGCCGTAACCTGTACGCTTTGGGGCAGGAGTTCGGCTATAAATCGCAGGCTTTGGCTTTAGATCTTTCGGAAGATCCTTAGCTGCGGCCCCGAGGCCTCCTGAAACAGCTTGAAAACGTGTGGATCGTACTGGTCCACTTACGGATTGAACAGGCGTCTGGAAAAGGTTATGTAAATTTAACTGCGATTGATATTCACTTCTGGAATGGCTAGAAGAGCCCTTCTTAGAACTACGCCGGAAGCCCAACTCTGATCGACATTCAGCTAAAACTACCTCTTTACGTTGTTCAGCCCTCAACTGAACGTCTTTGAGTGCAGCAGCTCTCGCTTCGGCTTTCGCAGCGGCCTCAGCAGCTCTCGCTTCGGCCTCAGCTCTCGCGGCGGCCTCTGCTCGTACGGCCTTAGCAGCTCTCGCGGCGGCCTCAGCAGCTCTCGCGTCGGCCTCAGCTCTCGCGGCAACCTCAGCTCGTATGGCCTCAGCTCTCGCGATGGCCTCAGCTTTCGCGATGGCCTCAGCAGCTCTTGCTTCGGCCACAGCTTGGATATGGAGCTCCTCTCGTCTTAGCTGTAGGTTAATTTGTGCAACTATCCGAGACGAACTCCTAGACATCCTAGTGCTTATATTTGAGGCGCTATCCTCAGGATGTATGTCAGCATCCAACATATCTGAGAACTCACTTACTTTTTGTTCGAAGTTATTTTTTAACGAGTTAAATTCGGGATCTACCCTATCACGAAGTTCTGCCAAGATTGCAGAGTTGAAAATTTTACTCAAAAGTGCATGGAAATACCGTAATTCCCCCTCTAAAGTAGATACGTTAGATCGAAAAATTAACAGTTTCTGCTTATCACTCAAAAAACCTAGGGCTACAGAAAGTTCCCCAATTTGAGTCAAAATATCTCTTCTAAGATGCCGGCCTCTCAAACTGACTTAGCCTCACCGTTACTGGGTCCTTCCCCAGAATGGCCTGCCCAAGCCAGCAAGCCCATATGGGCACAACATGGGGACCCATATGGGCTGATGTACGGGCCCTATGTGAGATGCCCATATGGGGCCCATACACATTGCCCCCATATAGGCTGCCCATATTCATTTATGGGTTTCATGTGGGTTGCTCACACTCAACTCACAAATCTAATATGGGCTGCCCATATGTAGCCTAACCCATAAATCTAATACAGGCTGCCCATATGTAGCCTATATCAAGTATAACTGCAGACAGTGCACACCGTTTCGACCTCCCGGTCTCATCAGTGCAGTAGTTACATTAATGGCTATGGAGATATCTCCATGTGACATTTTCCCTAAACAGTAACCAAAAATGGTACTACTGCCAACCTTGCCAAAGTGCTCAAACTGCAAGCAGTGAACTTTGCGCAATGCATAGCAAGGTGCCCCCAGTAAAGTGCTCAATCGGCGTAAGCCAAGAGCGTCAATAACTGCATTTTTTTTTGCAGACAGTGCACACCGTTTAGTATTTATACACTGGAATGGCCATGAAGGTATACACCTCCATGTGACATTTTCCTATTTGTGGTACGTAAGCACCAAAAATAGTAGCCTACTACTGCCAACCTTGCCAAAGTGCTCCAACTGCAAGCAGCAATGCATAGCAAGGTGCCCCCAGTAATTTTGCTTGTTCAATTTCATTTTGTGTTTGTTTAAAAGATCAATACAAGTCGTTTGAGACAACTAAAAAATCTCAAAGTCTAGACAAATGCTGATCGAGGTGTATATCATATTAGTATGGGTTGCCCGCAAACCTTTGAATTACTGTGTGGGTAGCCCATGGTCTGCCCATAAAAAATGTGGGCAGCCCATGGTCTTCCCATAAAAAATGTGGGCAAGCCATGTTCTGCCCATAAAAAATGTGGGCAGCCCATGGTCTGCCCATAAACAAAGTGGGAAGCCCATCAATATTTCATGCTTAGCCCATGATCAATAATTTTATGTGGCAAAATTTATTAAAATGCATTTATATGATCACGCATTTGAAGATTGGAAGTTTTATATTCCACCTTGTCATTTAGCAACACATTCTGCAAGAAAGCCCATAGTGGGCACATATGGCAAAAACACAAAAACCCATATACAGTAGAACCCACATGCCCACAAGCCCATTAAAATAGTATATGGGGCCCATATGGGCTTGCTGGCTGGGTTATTGCTTCTTACGGTCAGTGGTTAAATCTTTTTTATTCTTTGAAGTAATATGCTTGCCTTTGTACCTTTGTGTGTATGAATGTGTAGTTACATTTGTTGTTGTTTGGTGGTGGCTGACTAGCGTTACGGACAATTTTCATATCAAACGTTACATAGAAGTGATAGAACCGTTGTCTACTAAACCTGACGTCTTAGGTCATGGACTATTGCTAGAAATAAGCAAAGATTGCCTGTTGAAACCTGTTGAAACATTACATTATCGTTAAATCTTGAATTACGAGATGTGGTGTAAGCCAAATCTAACAGGTGCTGGAATAGCTTCATAATGCTTATCATTATTACGTCACACAAGATGTTTACGTGCGTTTGGAAGATTGCAATCTATTCTCGTCATTTCAAAATTGTTGCTTGAAAAGTTGGTCGAATATTTAACTGTTTTGCTTAGTGCTTACCATCTGGACGAAATTTCCATCTTTATCTCAGTAATTTGTAGGGGAGAGTGGGGTTAGTTGGAAGGCGGGGTTAGTTGAAAATTTATCATTTTTTAAAATCTTGATGACTTTTTTAAATATTTACTGCCACCATGTGATGTAGTTAATAAAAACACATAATCCATGTTAGCTTCGATTTGTTGAGTCAAGTTATGCCTGTTTGGCAGACAATTTTGTATTTTCTTACTTTCGAAGAAATTTTTTGGCGTTTTAAGAAACAACTTTTGCGTCGATGTCGTTAAAGATAGGCAGAAGTATTTTGGTGTGTGTCAGCTGTAGGTGTTCTACGACACCAAGAAATAAACAAATTTTAGTCAAATGCACCATGCTTAAATATTTTAGGAAAATAGTTTGTCATATGCTAATGGGGCTAGTTGGAAAATAGTGGGTTGGGGTTAGTTGGAAAATGTTTTGATACTGGTATGACGATGTAATATGATACGAATATATTGTCGTGGTATGATACTGATAGTACGTAGTATAAGCTCCAATGTACTTGTTTTAAGCAGATACAGGCCTACTGGTAAAAGCTTAATTTAAATATCTTGGACAGTGCAATATATGCGGTATCACAAGTTTTAAAAATGAGTTTGTTAAAAAATGTTTTTACGTTGATTAGGAGTAGAATTTATTGCATTTTGATTTCAAAGCAAGTAGGCCTAAACATATTTGCTTACAACTCCATGTAAATGTTTGTTGGTTGAAAAAAAGAGTATCCAGTTAATTAGTGTGCAGTAAACTGACCTTTTTCAACTAACCCCACGCATGGGGTTAATTGGAAAATCAATTGCATGTTTGTTTATTTTAAATTTGCATTAAAAGGTAAATTGACTGAATACTTATTTTTAGTTGTATGATAGGGGACAACATAGATGGTAATTTAAGCCGCTTGAAGTTGTCAGGTTATGCACCAATTGCTTTAAATTCCACTTTAAAAAAAAAAACTTTCCAACTAACTCCAGTCTCCCCTATTGTAAAGCGACAAGTTTTTAGTGGTGTACGGTGTTGCGTCCCAATTTCGACGGCCTTGAGGTTATTTTTACAGAAATACAATTCTTGAATAGACGTTTTCAGAAGAGTGTTTTTTTCGGTCATTACATACAGACGAACGGATCTGGGAATCTTATGTTACAATTTTCCCACGAAGAGATTATGGTTTACGTTGTGACCATAAATAATAAAGACGATTTGTTGTCGGTTGGTAGGCTACAGAAGCACATAAATAATAAAGACGTGGTTTGTTAGTTGGTAGGCCAAGAAAAACTTAAAGCACATTTTATTTTTCGTCATTAACGTCTCCGGGACGCATATTTACAAAAGGTTCCCTATTTTGTGCCTATCTCGAAAACTGACCAATCAGAAGCCGTATCGCTTTCTTACGTCAACTCATTTACAAAGTTTCTTTGCGTGATTGCGTCGAGTTCGTAGGTTTTCTCCAGGATTGCCAGTTCTGCGGTTTTCCCCTGGAGTTAGGCTAGTTTTGTTTCAAAGTCGCGGAAAAATGTTAGCAGTGGCGTTTTTTCTTGTTTTGTTCTATATTTATAAAAAAAACTTTGACTATATTCTGGACTTGTTTCATCACTTTCGACGACTGGGCTACTTTTCAGTAGCAATTGGGCTATAAATTTTAAAAACATCTGGCAACCTTAGTTTGCTCGTTGTTTGTGTCTGCTCTGCTGTCTGGCAGGCTAATCGCTAGGCTAGTACTGTGGGAGGCTAAATCTCGTAATATTTCTGTATATATCGAATAATCACTGAATATACAATGTGCAGTAATTAAAGTAAATGAACCGTGATGATTATCCAAATCTTACAAATAACATACTTCCCATGACATACTTCCCATCACTAACTTGCATCAATTAGAAATTTCTAAATTTGTCTTTAAATTTAAAAATATGCTATTATTGCCAAGCTATTTTGAACCTTACTTTAAGGAAATTACTGAAGTACATTGCCATGGCACTAGAGCTTCTCAAAAAAATAACTTTCACTTACGTAGTGTCAGCTCAAGAAAAGGCCAAGGCAGTTTGAAATTCTTAGGCCCAAAAATATGGAATGATTTACCTTCTGAAGTAGTAGGGGCTACGAGTGTAAAAACTTTCACAAAAAAATGTAAAATTTATTATATGAAAAAACTTTGTCTGTGACTGTTTTTATTGCCACAACATTGACGAGTGTTATCGCAAATTTTTCGGATTGAACGTTGTTGATACTACGTAGACCTAGATCTACTACTCACGAACTAGTGCTAAGTACTATTTATTAACGGCTGTCATCTTATTAACTGTATTCAAGTCGGCCTATAAACTGACTGATTTTGTTAAGGTTTAAAGTTATATACTATGATTAGGCCTACATTTAGTGTTTCTGTTTCGTCTTTTATGCTAGCAGTTAGAAGTTGTTGTTTATGCATAGTTTTTTGTTTGTTTTTTTTCTCATAACTTACTACTTTTGTAGGGCATGATATTTTTTGATATTTGAATAAAATCACAGCAATTCACTTGACTGTCGCAGCAGTAAACAACTTTTTGTTTTCATTTTTTACGGAACTTAAGCTTATCCTATTTTAACGCATATCTTGGTTTCAACGTAATGCCGATGTTTGACATTTGTCACATTAAAAACACGGGAAGCAGCTGACTCGATGACTAATATAGTCTTTCGCTGCTTCCTGTCTGTTGTAGATTCTAGTTATGGTGCTATTTTATTTGCATTGTCTATATTTTGTACCGTATACTTTTCTTGCAACAGACAAAATAAAAGGTTTCTCTCTCTCTCTCTCTCTCTTACAATACATTTTATCTGCAATTTTAGATTTGGACTATCGGATAAAAAGAAAGCATTTCACCCTTACATGTCATTCCTATATATGCTGCAAACATTTCACTGAAGTAGATATAATTAGTCATTGGACAAAAAGTGATTTTCTTGTTGCGTTTACTTTAGACTAAGTTTATTTGGCTTGAGTTAAAACATTCCTCCTTTCTTAAAAAACAATGACCCAAGAATCAAGATGATGCTCTCACTAGGATACTCAAACAATGTTGCTTATTAGGGCAACCAATTTTTTGACATAAAAACTTGAAATTTTGACTTTATAATTTACAAATTTTGACTCATAACTTTCTGCGTTTGCAACCCAAATGCAAAATACAAAGCATATTAGCATCCTTTGGCGTTAAGTAAGGATATCTTTGTTTTTCTAATGAAATATCGGTACTGTAAAAGAAAAATGTGGAAGACTCAACGACACCACAGCTAACGAACACATAATGGAAGTCACTCGAAAAACTGCAAAAGATAAATATGGAGTGTCTTTAAATATCCCGAAATTACTGAGAGGGTTCTGCAGTATTATACTTCAACATCAAGTAATGTTTCACATTATCGTCTTTGAAGTCCATGTCTTTTGGTTGCCCTACTTATCATAGCATTCAACTTGAATAGGCAATAAGGAAACTCATACATTATCACATTTTCGATTAATAAAATGGAACTGTAATTGTTTCTTTGCATCTGTTGCAGTTTCTGTATATGGAGTATTGCAAGTGTACATGTATATTTGCTGGAATGCTATTACAGAGAAGTGCGTTGCATGGAACTTGTCTAGAGGATCAGTGTTCATACCTTTAAACAGGTTATATTGATCTATGGTCACAAAGAGCACGCTCTGCAGGAGCTCGTTGATACCAATATTCTTACCACCTGGCATGATTCAAATTTAAACAGCTGCTCTTCATCCTGCTTAAATATGGCCTGCATATGATTGGAATATGATTATCATCTTTAAGGATACTTTATTGGTAACATGAAAACATAAACGTTATGCATAAAATTCACTGAAGATTGCGACTTACAAGAACCTAACAATAATAACAACAACTAACAAGAACCGAACTAAGATAGGCTTAGCGATGCAATTTCCTAATTGCTGCCAGCGCTTGTATGGAGGTAGGAGAGCAGGTTGAACGTTGATTGTTTCTGGTGCAGACGCAATAAATTCTGTGACAGCTTTCGCTGGGTTGTAAAAGTCACACCGTACTGCGGTAATGTCATTGGGTAATATTGGTAACGTCTCGAGGTAAAAGGACAAGCTGCAACTTTTTCTTTGGGGTTTGTCAATTAGGCCTACACGAAGTCTACAGGCAAACTCGGATGTACACAAAACGAACACATAGTACCTTACCACTAGGACTACCACGGTGTCCTATAAAACACCGGTCATTCTTGGTACATACACTATAGGCCTTCGGTATTCATTACCTCTGGCTCTACAGTAGGCTACACGCACCAGCACATCATTGAATGCACTCAAGCGCGTACATAGACTACTGTCATTGACACATTATAGTTACGCATGTTACCTAACACTATTAACATGTTACTAATTAACAGCTACACAGTCATGAAAACAATAAATCCATTTTCGTACGTTTCGTCAATCAATGCAATTGACTGAACTTCAAGATATATCAGATGGTGTAACATGACAGAGCACAGTACCATGCAATAGTGACAATCAAGGAAGCAAGTAAATGATAAGATTGATGATACAAGCAATTTGAACAACGTAATTAATGCTTCCAACACTTTGATCAAATTTACCCAAGTCAAATATTCTATAATGTAAATATCTACTTTATATCGCCATTTAAATTACACTATGTTTCGTGATATAGACAAGTAGACGTAAATATACTTAATCAATGACTACGCCAGTTAATCATACAAACAGCTATAGGCTTATCCCTTCGTAGATAGGGTGATTACTTATTAAAGTCAGCATTTTGTGTCTGCTTCGTAAAGATGACCTGTATTTAATAAAATATATCACATGTTAAAAAAAAGAAATAAAAAATAAACAAATACTTCTTTGAGATATGGCCATTCAATAAGAATACAACAGCAACTTCACCAATACTCACTTCATACGATTGGTTGTAAATAAATGTGAAGTAAGCATACAATAAACACTACAGTACAATAACAAGCACGCTTGAAAAAACTGTGAAGGTGTTTATGAGAGTAGCAACTCCATTGGCTGTGAGGTATAACAAATAACATAAGTGAAATGATGGTTGGTTATCAATGTTGCGCCAACTCTGGAACCGCACCCATGGTCTGAATGCATGCAGTAAATGTCTGTGAAGTGAGCCCAGAAAGGTTTCTTTTTTCCAAAGTATAAATAGATCTCTAGCTTTTCCTAAGAAGGTCAAACTCGGTTGTTGTTTGATTCCATCAGCTTCAATTGGAGAACACATCTCATCTCTTTTTCGAAAAGCTGAAAAAATACAGAGCACATTAGCAATTTCTGAGTAGTGTACACCCATTGGTACACAACATACAATTTAGACCTACTATCCTCGCCAGAACGAACCTTTTTTGCCTCGAATCAAAGTCAAAAGACGGTGAATAAATGAGCAAAACCTTATTTGCTGGGCCGTAATAAGTACTGTTGTCACTCTACACAATTTCAACCTAATTAATTAAATTTAACAACCAAACTAAAGCCATTCTTTTGATCTTATTCTTACCTTTTGTAGGTGTTATAACAGACATGATTTTCCACACATTTGCAATTAAATTTATGAAACAGGCAGCATCTTTTTTTCATTTCTTCATCTTTCGGAAATCAAAACATTGGTACTTTCACTACAGTCTTGCAAGACTTGTACATACCCACTTTTACAGCTTGTTACACAACACACAAACCCCATTTCACAAATATAGATTATTAAAGCACTGAATTTATCACAATAAAACCTAAATGAAAGATCAGATTAAAACCTTGGATTGCTACTAAAATTTAACATTATGTATGTATATACTTTTGTTTATAAATTACTTTCTGGACTACTAACAAGCTAGCCCTTTAGTTAGCCTATATTGATTTACTTCATATTATAGCTTAGGCTTACAGCTATAACCATACAGAACCTCTTTAGGGGGCAAAATGTGTGCAATTTTAATGAAACATTGCTTAATTCAGTAGCGTATTCTCCATACATGCAAGGCATGCACTGCATGCTTTACAATTCTGATGAAATCAGAAATCAAATAGCAAAAAATAAAACAAAAACAGAGAAGCACACATGTAGTATTGAATGACAGCCTAATGAAAAATGTTGTGGATTGAATTTGCCAGTTCCAATATTGATGTGGATGAGCAGTCTTAATAATAATAATAGGATGGAGAAAGAAAACCGGACATAAAAGAAACCCATCCTCAGGCAAAAGCCCATCAGCATAATGTTTCAATCTTAAAACTAGCACTGTTACCACTATAGGCTACCCTCAAAACCTTTTTTTCCACCTGCCACAATTAGAGCCCTTTTGCTCCCAGCCTAGCCTATCTGTGGTTTTATTAGCCAGCTTGGAGAAAGATTTTAATTGCACAGGCTTTCTCAAGTTTGCAACATTCTAACCGCTTCACCAATTGCACAGGTGGTAGGCTACCTGAGAAGCCATGATGCCAGCAATTGCCTAGGTTAGGCTACCGAAAAAAAAAAATTAACATTACCAATTTGTCAGGCTCAATTTTTCATGCACCAGTACCTAGGCTACAGTTAACTGACTAACTTGCTATATCTGCTACATCCAGTGCCAAGAAAATTACACTAACTCATTTTCCATTGATAATTATTTTATGCGCGCTTTCATTCATTTCAATTATGTATTTCAACATTTCAACTTATTGTACATGCATCAGTACACTTCACTTAACTGACTAACTTGCGAACTTAACCTACCAGCCTGCTCCTGTACCAGACATTACTAGCAGAAGACCAAAGAAAGAAAACGTAAATGACGCAATGACGTAAGAAAACGATACGGCACCTGATTGGTCAGTTTTCGAGATAGGCACAAAATAGGGAACCTTTTGTAAATATGCCTCCGGGACGAAATCGATATAGACCTACCAACACGTTAATGAACGGAAAAGGCGAAACCTTGAAAGGTTTAAAACGTGCCTGAATGGAAAATCATGTAGTAGGCTAGGCTGTAGGCTATATCAGTAATTAGCACGGCCAGAGGTGGGCAGTAGCGGGCTACTTTTTAGTTTTTTCCAAAGTAGCGGAAGTGTGAGCGAGGCGCTATTTTTTTTTCAGTCGCACTCCCGCTACCGCTACTTTTCAATTTAAAGTGAAAAAATACTTGTTTTTTTGGCTACACTGGCGTGGTCAAGCAGCTAGGCCTATCCTAATCGGTTTGGTTGCAAAGATTCGGTCTTTTCTAGCTGACGTCAACTTCTTCGCCGAATATCTCTGTGTGATGAAGCCTATCTGCCAGGCTTTAGACATTTTCCAGGGCGAGTTCAAGGCGTATTACGGAGTCTTGCTTCCAACCATTAGGCTACAATTTTCATGAAGAAGTTGACCGAGATCAGTGATCTTGTGACCAGTGAGGAGTTGTGACTTGAAAATGAAAGTCCTTGAAGGGGTGAAGAAACGATTCAACAAGTGAAATGCGTGATGGCATCATGTCTTCATCCCTCCTTCAAAACGTTGTGGCTACAATTTCTGCACTACGTTTCCACGGATGAGGCTGACGCACTGCGAGAAAAAGTCAAGGCAGATGTAGGCTACCGTAATTCGACTGTTGCGGGAGACATCAAGCCAGGTTCATACCGAGAAGAGTGACACCAACAGTCCAAGACCAGTCACGACTCCGCGGATGGGTTTTTTAGTGTGGTGGCACCATCCCGTAAAACGTCGGTGCAGAAGGAAGCAGCAGTTGTGGACGTCTTTTTTTCGGACAGGAATACAACACCCCCATTCTTTCCAGTGCTGCGGTGGAGAGACTTTTCTCTGTTGGAAAAGATGTGCTTAAGCGAAATCGGGCAGGACGTAGTGACTCTCATTTTGAAATGATCGTGTTTTTTAAAAATGTGTAGGGGGAGATCCTCCAACAGTGCCCATAGTGTCCTACAGTGCTCAACCTCCGTTTTTGGCGGCAATGCATTCTGATTTAACGCTTTAACGAGTTTGAGGTATTGCCACGTGACCAATGATATCCCAGTCACAACTTGAAGGCTTAGCTAAAGACAGGCAGATAACTTCTTCTTCTATCGAGTCTTCTAAAGTTTGTTGATACACCACAGATTGACACATTCTTCCGCAACGGAGTTGTACACTGACAGGTCCCACCTACTACACCGGGTGGCAAGCCGAGGGCAAACAAGAAGGTGGTCCGCTGTTTGGGGCTCGGTGCCACAGATACATACAACAGGGCCCGTGTCGTAGCCCCACTCCACCATTGCAGACTTAGTACGTCCAACACCGGTTCGGAGTCGATTTAATGTTTTCCAGCTAACTGCGAAAGGATGTCAAATTTGAAGGAAATTGTTATTATTTTACATAAAAAGGAAAACCGTGCTCATGAAATCATCATTAGGCTATCTATCAGATATTTAGCAATGCCATTGTGAATAGGTAGCCTATAGTCTTATATGTTACGTTTTGGCAAGACATAACTACAGCAATTAGGAAGTTACAGCTTGTTTTGTTTAAAATGGTGTCGGTGCCAACAGTGCCCACCAACGATAGTTCCAACAGTGCTTAGGGTGAGCACTGTTGGAACCTTGCAGAACAAAATTGTCAGCTGACAACACGGTAGGATAGATGGTCTGTAGGCTATTAGCTTGATCAAAACTACATTCGTTTTACGTTTTACGGTTCTTTATTTTCAGTATTCTCCCTTGACTGCATATGTGTATAGGCTACGTATAACTTAATTGCCTATTGTTGCAGAGTGATCTAGAAAAATCGCTAAGAAAATGGTCAAACATTCTCCGGAAATCATGAAAAGAGCTTGTAAAGAAGTCCGTACCGATAGAAAGTCTATCAATTTTGTTACCAAAGAATTCGGCATTTCTCGCAGGACACTGAGGCGTTATTTAGAAACGTGCACCAACAATGAGTTAGAAACTTTAGCACTGAAAAACGTTCAACCGAACTAGGCCTATAGCCTACTGTTAACAGAATATTCTCCAACGAAGAAGAGAGGAAGCTTTGTGAATATCTTCAAGACGCGCAAAGCATCACTTTGGCTACAGGACCAAGACAGTTAAAATAGGCTACTGGCATTCGAGCTTGCTGGAAAATACAATAAAAAAAAATGCCGAAATGTTGCTGGAACGAAAATAAAACTTCTGGAAAGAAATGGTTCCGGTTTTTCATGCTAGTTAGTAGTTATAGTAGACTGCTCACAAAAAGAAAGATCGGTTTCGACAATATTGGAATTGCTATTGATGTGTTCTTCCATGTGTTTACAGAAAGTGGGCACTGTGGGAACCCTACATGGACAATGTTAGGCATTCGTGTCCTACAGTGCCCACTTTTTTTAAGCATTTTTATATTACCACTATGCAAATACTGCTTATCGTAGAATTTAAACTAAACTATCAATAAATAGCATAAAGATAGTACTAAGACATAGTGTAGAAAAATGAATATTATTGACAAGCTTTTGGGGAAAAAGTTCAAATATTCAGAAAAACTGGGCACTGTTGGGCTATCTCTCCTACCGGTAACAATAAATTTCTCTTAGAATGTGCTTTCTATAACGACGTTAAAATGACAGTTTAATTTAAATGAATGCTAACATTTGTTTTCAAGGTCATTTTTGCGTCACTAGGGACTTGAGTGTTTCCTCGTGTTATTTTAGACAAAAGTAGCGGAAGAAGTAGCGGTAGCGCGGGCTACTTTGGTCCGAGTAGCGGTAACAGGTAGCGCGTTATTTTTGTAAATTGATAGCGGGTAGCGGTAACGCGCGCTATTTTGGCCCAAGTAGCGGTAGCGGGATATGCCTACTTCAAAAGTAGCGGGTGTTCACCTCTGAGCACGACCACAAAACCCAAAAAACAAATAGCAAAAAATAAAACAAAAACAGATAGAAGCACACATGTACAGGTACCAGTAATGAATGACAGCCTAATGAAAAGTGTTCGGATTGAATTTTCCTGTTCTAATATTGACGTATGAGCAGTCATAATAATAATAATAAGATGGAGAAAGAAAATCGGACATAAAAGAAACCCATGCTCAGGCAACAGCCCGTTTCGATGTGGCCCAGGAGAGCATGTGTTGAGCTCTTTCTAATAAAGATTCAAACCAGCAACCAAGATTAAACTAATGACCAGGGCCGAATTAACCATTAGGTTACTAAGGATATAGCCTTATAGGCCCTGGAAAAATTCGGCCCTCAATTTTTTTAAGGTATGAAGAGCCCATTTCCAAAACCTTTGACAATGCTTGACATTTGTCATACAAAGGATACCGGAGGCACGATACTGACATAGTCTTTCGCTACTTCCTGTCTGCTGCGGAATTTAATTTGTGATGCAAGCTTATTCTGTACCGTACTATTATAGAACCTGATTGGCAAACAAAGTTACTTTTCTCCCTTCTCGCTCCCTCTCCTTGGAATAAAGATTTCCAATCTTGCCTCCCAGTCCCTAAACAAAATTATTTTTTATAATTTGGCAACTCTGTTCTCCAGCGGCAAATTTACATTGTTGAAAAATGAAAATGGAAAGAAGAAATAATGAAATATTGAATTTAGCAAAAATGAGAATCTTACAAATTATTATCTGAGTTAAGAATAATTGAAAAGTATCAAAACCTCGGTTAGCTGAAAATTACACCAGCAGAACTGCTCAATTACACCAGCATTGACTAAGGGGATAAGAACGTGTTATGATGGAGAATTGGAGAGCATAGAAAGAAGATGTTATGGCAAGCCTCGAAATTTGTTTTTGTTGACGGCGGACAAACGTGTCCGGTCTGAGCAGCTATCTCGGCGGACAAATCAAGGCTCACGTCGGACACACCAGTTTTAGCGTCGGTCGTCATGCTTAATCACTTTATTTTGATAATTCTCCGCCATTTGAGAACTACGGTATAGCTCCGGTTGAGAAGGCTTTTAAAAATTTCAGCGAAGTCACACTGAAAGGTTTTCATCTGCACTTGAAGAGTCAAAGCGCCGTGTAGCTGCTTAATACGCCGCACAAGTGATTACGGTACCTTCCATCGAACTAGGTCTTGTGGCTTCTTGCGTCACAATGCTCTGGGCACGAGTCGTAAAACTTCTACACTACTCTAACGCTACTACTTACTGCTGTGCAAAGTTTCAGTGGGATTTTTCTGTAGGTTTATTTTTGCATGTCATATGAGCAAAAGTGAATTTTTCCTGGGCCGTTTCTTTCTTACTGTAATACTAAAACTTAACAAATTTTGCTGTAATAGCCTACTCGTATAATCTAACTTTGTAACCAACCTTGCCTTATCAATATTACTCAGAGATCAAAGCTAGACGTTGTGACGTAAGACTTGAACTAAGTTGCGCATGATAGTGTAGAAGTACCACCTACTAGTACCCCCGTCGATTCAAAGCAATTCACCTTTGTTATGCTGATTCGGTGTCATCAATCGTTGAAGCAAGGTAAAAATCGAAAGTTTTTCTGCTTAAATGGAAGCTAAGGTATACAGTATTCACATTTTTTAGATGCACACTAGAATGCGGGGGAAATTATATTTTTGCAACAAATGTTCGTGCTAAGCAATGACGATTTGTATCGCTATAGTTCCCGTATTATTTCTTGGCGGACAAATATGACCGATCTAGAATCTAGATGGTACTTCCCATGGACATCACATGCTGTGACGGCGGACATGTCCGCCGTGAATTTCGAGGCCTGTTATGGTCAAAAAGGTACAAACTCTCTAGTTTTGTAACAGCTGATGCTGCCACAGCACCATGCTTGTCAGAGAATGCCCCAGACAAAGTGTTCTGGAATGTCACCATGAACAGTAATCGAAGTTGCGAAAGATATATTGGACGAATAAAGAACGTTATAGAGAAAGGACAAATCAAACATGATGAGAATGCAGATGAACGTATCAAAAGCATGATCAATTGATCAATCTGCAAGATTTAAACAATTTTTCCCCCATCAAATGACTGTGCATGGATTCTTGTTGTTAATTTTACTTACATGTACAACATTTTTGATTTGCGTGCCATTTTCATAATTTTTTTGGCAAATTTTTGTTAAAAAACAGCGAAATTTAGGCAAATTTTAGGAAAGAAATCCAATTTTTTTTTTATGGAAATTTGTTTTAAAGGGTATTCAATTCAGTAGCCTACTACCTATATCGTTCAATGAAAACAGAAGGGGCTTAAGTCCATTTTTTATAATTGCCATGTTTTCAACTTTTTCTTAGGTTTTGGACTCTGGGCTTTCTGATGCTGATGAGAGATTGCAGCTATCTTGTCTATATTCTTAATTGACAGGGGCTTGTGTCCATCAACTTTTTCAAAGTTTGAAACAGAATAGCCTTAAGTCAATATATGGACTTAAGCATAGACTCCTTAAGTAAAGGACTGGAAACTGACGATCTCGGGGTATTTAACTTGAGTCTGAATGATTAACCTGAGTCCTGGCTTAAATGACTTCTAGAGAAGCTAGAAACACTATCTTGGATTTCATATTAGGGTTTTTGAGGATGGCGAGTTGAATAGTGTTATTTTTAACACCGTTTGAGGTCATTTTCAAGGTCAAAATATTATATTTTAAGGTCAAATTACAGAATTTTGATCATTTTTGCGTCTAAATCGTAAAGCAAAACTGTTTGAAAGAAGTCTGTGACGAAATATGCTATTACATAAACATCATATGTATTTCTTAACACTATGGCTATTATCTAAAAGAGTCAATGATTACAATATAATACACAAATTGACAATACATAACAAGATGACACTATAATAGACAATGTCTATTACTAGTTGGAAAGCTTTTCTTGCCCCCTGAGGCATCCCAAAGGCTTTTCTTTGTCACTTACATTGAGGACATAAGCTTTCAATTGAATTTTAGCTAAAGTAGTACAAGCAGCATTGTACTACTAGCTAAAGGTGCATATACAAAGGATAACAACTCAGCAAAATGAAACCGGCAACGCATTTCAGTCTTGCCATGCAAATTACAGCTTTGATTTCAATAAATTGTTACGTCACAAAGGCTTGGAACCGCAATGTTTTGCTAGGGCATATGAAATCACCAAAATATTTCCGAAAATAAATATAAAGAACTTCAAAGAACTTACGCAGTGTAGAGAAAATATCTTACACAATAGATGCAGTAGGTGCACAATATCATATTTCGTCACAGACTTCTTTGAAACAGTTTTACTTTATGATTTAGACGCAAAAATGGGCAAAAATGACCAAAATTCTGTAATTTAACCTTAAAATATGATATTTTGACCTTGAAAATGACCTCAGGTATTATTGAAAGTAACACTATTGAACTCGCCATCCTCAAAAACCCTAATATAGAATCCAAGATTGTGTTTCTAGCTTCTCTAGAAGTCATTTAAGCCAGGACTCAAGTTAATCATTCGGACTCAAGTTACAAACCCCGAGCATGGGAGGTTCCAGTCCTTTACTTAAGGAGTCTATGGACTTAAGACAAAATGACATTCAACCGAATTTGGACTTTAGCCCTTTTATTGGACATAAGTCTTTCTCATCCCAACCAGATTAAGTGTTTTAGAACCAATACATATGCATAAAAAAGTGGGTAAATTGACATGTTAGAAGGTTTTTAATGCTTACAAACCCCCTTTTTGCCCTTCGTTTGGGGTCCCTACAGGGTAGTTTTAGAATATTGACCTGGAGGAGTGGAAGACCTATGAGGCTGTAAGATGCTAAAATTTTGCATGGAAGTTGGTAATACCATTCCACGTATGAATTTAGGTGAGCCAAGTTGTAATTATGAAGTTGGGAAATTATGAAACACTCTATTGTGGGTGACACCTGTCAGAGATACTTCATTTCTTGATTGTTGTTTTTTGTTTCTACTCTCCTGAAGCATATGTACTGTTGTGTAGACTTAACCAAACTGTTGCTTAATTATCAACTAATTTCCAAGTAACGTTATTTCAAGCATGGGAGACCTTGTCACACCAAACCGGTTAAATATAAAGAGGTTCCCTTCCACTCCACCTCATCTTGAAATTCCACCGTCTCCATTTCTCAAGCGCTTAGGCTTTGGTACAGGTTGGTCTACAGTTATAAGCTATTTAATGAACCTTTTAGTATGGCTTAAGGTTAAGGTTAATCAGCTATTTTTCAAATCTAACCGTAGCTCTGGTTTTAGAATACAACAGGACTTTCTAAGACCTCTGGAAAAGAATTTGGACGTTTTTGTTCAAAATGTCACCCTTTACCGAAATGACCACATTACCACGTTTCACGATGAATCAAGACCAGGAAAAGTGTTTGCAGCTCTCTTGCAGCATTATTAACATGTTTTAGTACCGTATATACTATAGAAAATAATATTTGAACTTTAAATGTCATAAACAAAAAGTGACGTCAATGCAATTTTTCTCATCTATTAAAATTAGACATGGCTATGTCTGCTATATTGTACTGTAGGGATGTGCCGATTACAAAATTTTTACCGATTCCGATTCTTAAATATTTTCCGATGCCGATTCTTTGGTTAAATGATTAAAGCTGCTTTTAGTTGGTGCTCTACAAATGGTTGTGATTTTGTTACAAGTTGCTGCCTTTGAAATGTCAAAAAGCGTTCACTTTGTCACCTGCTCTGGACAGCGTGATTTTTTATGGTAGTTCTTCACTTCTTGCGCTCTACAAACTGGTGATAGACACACGTTTTATTTGTTGCGGAAATCAGTGAAAAGAGAAAAATCGCCATCGCTCACAGAGTGCAAAATAAACGTAGCTTAATGCAGTGTGCAAAATATTATCTTGTGCGGTTTGTAGTATTTTTCTCGCAGAATTCAAGAAGGTGCCAGAAACAAGAGAAAAAGCCTTAATGCCGCGCTTTAATCGGCGCGGGAGACCGCCAGCGAACACCTGTTTCAGGCGGGGAGTTTGAGTGTAAAAGAAAATGAACGCAGCGGTATTGAATATGCAAAAACCTTTAAAAAAGTAACACACCAGCCTTGCATTCAAAGCGTATCAATAGGCGAAAAAAGAAAAACATCTTGTGAAGAAATTATAGTACTATTGTTTTCAAACGCAGAGTTGCAGCCAATCTTGTTGCTTAGCAAACACGTGAAGATTACCGGGTAGCTGGTTTGATTACGTTTGCGCAATCACACGATTGTTTGTTGAACGCATTAAGCGTAATGGGCCTATACTTGGAATTTACTTCTCTCTGCGTAGTAAATTAACATGAAGCAACTTTCGGCATAATTTATTAAAGATTCAAGAATCCAATCTCAACCATATTGTTTTGTCATAATAGTAGGTTTTAGTAATGAAAGGCCATCGTAATTGAGGATTGGGGTATAAGGGAAGAAACATTACATCATAATTGGGGTTTCTGAAAAAAAGTGTTTGCGCAAACTCTCCAAATAAGCTATCATAATTGATAATAAGATGTAATTGTAAAATGTAAACCAAGTGATTTGTGTAGTCGTACAAAAACTATTCGACAAGTAATGTGCAACCTAAGGATGCTTGTCGTTTGGTTGAAAAGCTTTTGCCAGGCCAAGACTACCCAGGTAGCAAAAATGCACAATTCTGCATCGCTCCCACCCCGCCAAACGCTAAAAAAAACGTGCAATTTGGCTGCCCCCAGCAAGCCGGCTCCACCAGTCGGGGATTTAACTTCCACCCTTAGCAGCAACAAACTCACCAAGCCCAATCAATGTCGTGGCAGAATAAGTAAGCCCAAAAAGAAAGCAATGGCACCACGAATCTTCACCAAACCAATCAAAATGGTCTTGTTGCGCCCAAGATGACAACCTCATTGCGAAGAAAGGAGCGTCCCCCCCCCGGCCACCAGCTCAAGGCTGAGCACTCACCAGCCCAGCGAGCTGCCGGGACCCGCCAACCACAATGGTGCAGCTTCCACACTAGCCATTTCAATTCTTGTCGATGTCAATTCTTACTACAAAACAGCTGCCCAGAAACATATACATTAGATGGTCTAAATGACTAGCGTGGAAGTTACATCGTTATGGCCAGTGAATCGCAACACCCCGCCACACCAGTGAGCGCCCAGCCCCGTGCCGACAGTAGGGAAGGAAACCCTCCCCCACAATGAGGCCGCCATCCCAGGCGCAACAAGACCACTTATTGATTAGTTCAGTGAAGATTCGTAGTCTCACCGCCTCCACCCCAAGCCCACCCACTCCGCCACGACATTGTTGATGTTCAAGCTTGGTGAGTCCACCACAACGAAAGACGGAAACCAAATCACAAACTGACAGAACCAACCACCAAAAACAACCAAGCCACACGGGTCCCTCAAACGTCCAGTAACGCAAAAACTAGAGATGTACCGATATATCGGTATCGGCATCGGTGTCGGTGATATCGGCCATTTTTTGAGTATCGGTATCGGCATCGGTATCGGCAAAATTTGGCCGATACTGTAGCCGATACTAAACATGTAAAAAAAGGCGTTTACAGCGGATTTTCTGCAGAAGCAAAGATATAGATTTTTAAAGTAGTAACTAACGTCACATTAATGTAGAAAAATAACAACCTGTTCAAATTTTTGATACCTCACACTCCCATGACTTCATGCACGCACCTTTTGCTTGGCATTGTTTGCTTACAGTGATTCTTTCTTCCTTCCCATCCTTGCAGGCATCCAACCTGCTGAGCTTCGCCGTAAAGGAGCCATGATTTCCCTTGCTCGTCGCGCACTGGACCCCGACCACCTCCTCCACAGTACACTCCAGCGCCTACCTGGAGGACAGCAGCGACTGAAATCAAGACGCCCATTTGTGCCCGCCGCACGACAGCTTCTGAACAACGTTGAAGATCTTGGAATAAGTGCGGCACACTGGACGAACTACACATGGAACATGGAGTGGCAAAACAACACCTCCCGACTCCGTGATTTCCTACCCGACGTCGATCCCCACCCTCCGGGAATGTCCCTCGCAAGACTTGCGTGGGTCCGGCTTAACCGCCTACGAACCGGCGTCGGTCGCTTTCGTTCAGACATGTGCAGATGGGGTCTGGCTCCCTCACCGGGATGCGAGTGTGGCGCCACAGACCAAACAGTAGATCATGTCGTCCATGACTGCCCAATCCATCAACCACCACATGGAACGCTTGGACTGAAGGCCCTGGATGACGAGACTGTCGAGTGGCTGATGACATCATGCCCAAACATATAGTCCGGAAGAACAGCTCATACGACGAAGAAGTGATTCTTTCACTCAAACAAAACGTTTTGTTTCAGCAGTTTTGCGTTGTTCGATTCTTAAGTTGTGAAGGAGACTCAATTTCTCCAATATTTATCATTTGTGTTTCTTTTTTACTCTCAGCAGAGGATAAAACCAGGCCAAGACGGTGTACCATAACGGTGTAGCTTCCACGCTAGCCATTTAGACCTTAGACCAGAGGTGACGAACCTGCGGCCCGAATGCGGCCCATCAAAGAATTTTGTGAGGCCGCAAAACCATTTGACAATCGCTGATGCATTAAAGACAAAAGACATCTCAAAGCTGTTTTATGCCTTCACTGGTACACCTTTCGTTTGCTATTTTCTTGCCCTAAACTTTAACTTTCAGGGTTTAAAGTTAGAAAATAGGAAAGCTATAAATAAGGTAAAGTTGTGAAAACACTATTCACCAACATTACCTTGCATTTTTGGTCGATTTTTTACTGTTGTATGTTTCGATTCTGCGTAAGATAATTTCAACTGTGTGGGTTTTATTACTTTCATCTGCCGTTTGTTACTTTTCATGAATAATATCTTGAGTCGCTTCTAAAAGATTTTATAGTAGGTTACGATTAAAAAGTTGTGTGGCCCGATAACTCATGTGTAATTGACAAAGTGGCCCGCGACCGCAAAAAGGTTCGTCACCCCTGCCTTAGACCATTCAATCAACTATATGTTTCTCGGCAGCCGTTTTATAGCAAGAATGGACATCGACAAGAATTGAAATGGCTAGTGTGGAAGCTACACCGTTGTGGTTAGCAAATCGCAACTGCTGGCTGTACTAGTGAGTGCTCAACCTTGTGCTTTTTTGTTTGTCATATCCAGGCTTACACCCGGTGGTTGAAGATTTAGATTAAGTGGACGGGAAGGCAAGGAAGCCAATCTTCGTGTCCACCTTCAGGCATGCCTTTAAGTGTCCTGCCACAGACACAGCTGTATGCTCTTAAGCGGTGTCGAACCGGCGCCCTTTCGATTGCCGTTCCAGTGTTCTCACCACTCGGCTATGCAGCCAACCTTGTGCTGATAGCCGGGAAGAACGCTCCTTTCTTCAAAATGAGGTTGTCATCTTAGGCGTAACAAGACCATTTTGATTAGTTTAGTGAGGATTCGTAGTCCCTTGCTTTCATTTTGAGCCTACTTATTCTGCCATGACATTGTTTAAGCTTGGTGAGTTCATTACAACGAAAGGTGGAAATTAAATCACAAACTGGTAGAACCAGCTTACTAAAAACAACCAAGTTACACGGGTTTTTTAAACGTTTAGCAACGTAAAAACGATGCAAAATTATACATTTTTGCTCCCTGGGTAGTTTTGGCCTGGCAAAAGCTTTTCAACCAAACGACAAGCGCCCTTAGGTTGCACATTACTTGTCGAATAGTTTTTGTTCGACTACACAAATCACTTGGTTTACATTTTACATCTTATTATCAATTATCATAGCATATTTGGAGAGTTTGTGCTAGTTTGTGCAAACACTTTATTAATTTTCAAGAAACCCCAATTATGATGTTATGTTTCTTCCCTTATACCCCAGTCCTCAATTACGGTGGCCTTTCATTACTAAAACCTACTATGACACAACAATGCGGTTGAGATTGGATTCTTGAATCTTTAATAAATTATGCCAATTGAAAGCTTTTTTTAATAGTTGTATGCAAATAAGGTAAAACTTAGCATTTGATATAATTCCTTGCAAATACCAAAATTGCTCCTTTTTGTAACACCAAAGTATCGGCCAAAATATCGGTATCAGTATCGGTATCGGCCTAAAAAAGTGATATCGGGATCGGTATCGGCCAAAATATTGGTATCGGTACATCTCTAGCAAAAACGATGCAAACCTACACATTCCCGCCACCTGGGTAGTCTTGGCCTGGTTTAATCATCTGCTGAGAGTAAAAAAGAAACACAAATGATAAATATTGGAGAAATTGAGTCTCCTTCACAACTTAAGAATCAAACAACGCAAAACTGCTGAAACAAACCGTTTGTTTGAGTGAAAGAATCACTGTAAGCGAACAATGCCAGAAGGTGCGCGCATGAAGTCATGGGAGTGTGAGGTATCAAAAATTTGAACAGGTTGTTATTTTTCTACTTCAATGGGACTTCAGTTACTAATTTAAAAAATCTATATCTTTGCTTCTGCAGAAAATCCGCAGCAAACGCCTTTTTTTACATGTTTAGTATCGGCCAAATTTTGCCGATACCGATACTCAAAAAATGGCCGATATCACCGATACCGATATATCGGTACATGTCTACAAAGAACATTTCCGCTTTTTAATATTCAAAATTAAAGGCACGTAAATTAAAATGCAATAACATCAACTTTTCTCCAGTTGCTGAAGTAAGTCTGTTCCGTTGAGGCGTAAAAATATTGCCACCTGTGCTAAAAATTCGTTCGCTGTCGATCGACGATGGTGGTGACAAAAGCAATTTATTTGCAATCTTTTAGGTAATCTTTTTTCACGTGTTTACTAAGTGACAAGATTATTTCACTGCAATTCAGCGTCTGAAAAGATATAACTTGCAACTTCACTCGTTGTTTTCCATTGACGCCCTTTGTTTTTTTCTAAAAGCGTTTTGAATCTTTCAGACAGTTGCTCTCATTTTCTTTGCAGTTTATACTCCCTCGTTTTTTCTCTTCTTGCTTTTACCGCCTCGCATACTGCAAGCTAATAACTATTACGTAATAATCCATTTCTCCTTCAACTTCTAACCGTTGTGCAATCATTCAACTTTTATATTTTATCTGGTCTGATTTTCTCTTTAAACGTTTTTCGTCATTTCAAAGAAAGAAAGTATTTTGATCTCGTGCCTACTAAACAAGAGTTTACAAAATGGCGGACAATCGTCATAATTTAGACTACCGCTCTCCGAATGCTAGTTGACGCTGATGCGGTTGTTTAAAGAAGCCGTTCTTTGATCGGTATTTCCACGCGCTCGCGCTACTTTTGATTAGGAAACTTTGATAAAGAATCGGCAATTTTTTCCGATTCCGATTCTCCAAAAACTGCCGATTCCGATGCCGATTAATTGGCACATCCTTATTATACTGTACATACAGCGTTACAGCCGTTGTATGTAAAAATATTCACTGGGTATTCTTAACTTAGATATAGCATCTGAGGCCATGGTGTTTTAGTCACTTAAGCATGAAGTACAAATGCAATGGTTGTTACTTGCAATTGCAATTGTGCTGAAATAAGAGTGCTGTAGATATACAGTATATTAACAAAATTGGGGTCTACGACTTTATGCCATAGTTCGAATAATGCGAATGCAAGTGATGCAATCCCTAGGGCCTTGGCCACAAGGCCCAACTGCAGCATTGCATGTAGGCTATGATGCAAGATTTGATTATTTTGTCCTAAAATTAATTGTTCTTTTGAATACGGTAGTAATTTAATTTGTTATACTGTACCGTACTAATAATAATTAAATTAATCAAATCTTGTGTCATTCATGATTTGTGGCAATTCGTGCCTTGCGGTCTAGGGATGATGTCAGTCGTACCGCAGCATAAAGTGTATTCTATGTACGATGCCATCATTTCCTTTTTTCAAACTATAAATACCGGTAATTGCGATATGTGGTTGCAATGACACAGTTCTATTATAACAATATAACATATGTGAACATGTTTTACTTAATTGCAGGAAAATTTGTTCAAAAGTTTGGTTTTGGCTGTTTTATCACAGAAACAAATAGAATAAATTTAGATTGAGTGGGAGACTGGGAGCGCTTGGCATGCATCTTGTGCTGCACTGACGTATGTTTGTTCATAGGTGTTGATGTATATTTGGTGGAGCGTTCCCCTAAACATGGCCAATACAGATCACCATGGGCTATCAAGAAAATAAGTTCCAAAAGCGTTAAGAATAAATCCATTCATATCAAAAGGTAAATATTATTTTGTTAGTGTTGTCATCGACTCCAGCTTGTGTCCGAGCAGTGATATTGTCTCCAAGTTATTAGACATGGCTTTGGAAGATGATGTCCAGTCCTCGAAATTAGCGGCGGCACTCGGCAATTGCCGTGGTAAATGCCGCCGTAAACGTCATAATGGCCATTCTGCTACGGCAATAAAAATGCCGCCGCAAAATGAGCACTTAATTAGGACAAAAATTGTTCAAAATTTCTTCCTGTGTTATTTACTCGCAGCGGGAGTTTAATCAGCAGAAACATCGTACCAAGACCTCACCTCGGACCACTTTACTTGCTGCGAACACTCACGCAGTCTTCAAAAATATTATATTTTATAGCATATTTTTACTAGGCAAAAACTTTGCCGAGGCCAAACGGCAAAAGTTGAAATTGCGTCGGCAATTGCTGTGAACGTTTATTACGACAAAACTGTACCAAAACATGTAAAACGAGAAAGGAAAAATATACTAGAGTAATCGATCACGACCGCATCGTTTGATTTGTTGTGATGTAATAATACTAAAAGTAGCGATAAAGCGAGCAACGCAATACGCACGCTGTTGCGTTAATTCACGTCAAATAACTCAGGGGGAAAGTAAGTTAATTTTGGGTTGATTCAACGTTCGAGTCAGCACAAATCGATATAATTTTCCAGGCTGGTTATATTGCGCACCCAGACAGCAAAACCATAATTTCTACATCGATTCAACGTCTACAGACGCAAAATCAATGCAAAAATAACGAATTTTGCTGCCTGGGTAACAACAATGCCCAAGAAGAAATTTACGTTTGTTTTTCGACATCTAGCGACGTTGAACCATCATAAAATAACGTTAATTGCTCAAACAGGTATCGGTAACAAATTATTAGCTCCCTGCGAGAAGATTGGCTCGATTTACGTATACACTCACATAATTTCGGCACAATTGGGATACTGCGTGCGAGCAACACAAAGTCTGTTGGATAAAGAACTAGTTAGAATAGGAATCATCAGATGCTATATCGGAGGATGAGGTTGTCGCGTCATCACTGGAATACTTGAAGACGCAAAACTGCCCGTTCGTGAACGCGCGATGCCATATAATCGGAAGCATTATTTTACTGCCGAAGAACCATTTATCCAATTTTGTTCTACTTTTTCAACTTGACCCCGTAGCTTTTCTAATTCCGATTTGTTTCCGTCATAAAATTGTTTATAAATTTTGCAAAATACCACACTAACTTTTCCTTCTGTTCCCTCTGTTTAATAACCTATAGCCGGTAAATTCCACTTTTTAACTGTATCTTCTTTCACGATGATTTATATTCGCAACGACACCGGTAAACAATAAGCATTCGATGAAAGAGTAACTTTTTCGTAACAATTAAGCCAGTATTTACAAGGTTGCAAACTTTTTACAGTTCACAAGAGCATTGTCAGCGCATAAAATAGCTTGTGTGATGCTCTCCGCTACCACCGTATGAAACACGAAAAATAAGCGCATACAATTTCGTTTGTTTAAACTTTAAAGCATACGGCAATTGCCGCCGCAATCCAAGGTTTGCTGATTTGGCGACGGCAATGTTTTTGCCGTCGTAGATGGAAGCTAATTTCGAGGGCTGGATGTCGGATGTGGCTTTGAAGGCCCAGTCTATCGTGGAAATTGTGTCATTTCGGAAATTATCGTCGAAATGTGATGTGGGCAAATGTCACATTGTATGGGTGATGGGCAATGTAGCTGATTTAATATTTCTTTAATGTTATGTTTGTCCTGAGCCTTTTGTTTCCTTTTTTTGAAAAATTCTGTGTTTTTTTTCTCCAGATTGATCTGTCACTGGCAAGTCAAAACTCCATATCAATGTTGGCTTGGTGTAATTAGACTTTTAGGTGGTGTTTGTATCGCATTTTTGGTCTTCCAGTTGATCTTTTCCTCGTCTCTAGTATCCCATAGAGCAGGGGTGTCAAACTCAAATGCACCCCGGCAAAAATTAAAAAATTAGTACAAGTCGTTGGCCAGACTAGTTCAATATTTATTGCAAAGTATATTTCTAGAAACTTCCGACTTTGCAACAATAATAAGAGGTTTTGCCAGCGATTTTGAGCGTATTGGTTGCGCATTTACCGAATCATAATTAAAGTTTAAAAAAAGTAAACTCAGGTCAAGTCATATCTAAAGTCAAGGTAGGGCTATTAAATAAAGAAAAATATCAGTTGTATTCCTTGCTTATGGCTTTCACTACAGCGTTTTCAGAGCAGCGAAAGAAAACAATAAATTCAAACTAAAACCGAAAAACACAAAATTTCGCGACTCCGACACAAAACTCCACGGAAATTACACAGAAAAATCAGGTCTTTCCAACACTGTGGGCTAGTGTGACTAAAAAAAAGAAGGTAAGTATGTAGGTGAGTTAACGACATAACTTTAGGTTCAAGTGTCAAATTTCCCGCCAAAAGGAATTAGTTTAGCCAAATCAGTTCTCAAAATTAGCCAAATTGCCAAACTATAAATATAAAGCCAAACGTCTTCAAAAATCGCCAGATTTCTGGATTTTGACGATAAATTCGTCAATATGGCAACCCTGGAATCTACCGAATGTCCTTTGATCGATTATTACGTAAACAATAAATTGTTGTCTTACATTAACTTGATAAAGCATATTGAGGACTTTGGCTCGTGCAAATATGCACTGTAAAGCCAAACGATAAGAGACAAACGAATGGCTAAAAAGAGACTGACAAAGTGATCAGAACTTCGCAGTGGTTGCCGGATGATTCTGCTGCCTGTCGCTTATACCGAAAAATGTTTCATATCAACAGAATGCACCCATTAGCATCGGTATTGCGACTGACAAGTTTCGATAACGGTTAGGGAGCGTTTATAACTGGCGTCAACCACTTTTTGGCCATTTGTTTGTCTCGTTTCTGAGAGGTTTCTTTTAAGTTTAACGATAAACCGTGACGCCGCAAAGTAACTAGATAAATTATATAGGTCACCACAGTTCCGAACGGCTAAACCTTCGCTACCGTCGCCCACTTCGACCGCAGCCCACATGGTCCGTCGCCCAGATGTCGTGTACCGAAATATAAAACAAAGTAAGCCAGCGACACAATGAGGACTGCCCACCTGGCATGTACTTAGGTGACTGTGCCTGAACGTTGTTTACTCTTATGGGGAGAGGAATGGTTTTATTGGATTTCATCGTTTGGTTTAATTACCTTGTCCTATCGATGGACTGTTGAAGTAAAAGTGTGTGATTTTACTGGTGTTTCTTGTAACTGATTTCTACACAAATGTTTTAAGAGAGTTCTCAGTGAAATAAGTTTCTATCCATCCAACACACTTTCTGTTGGCTCTCAGGCTGAAGAACGAGGCATCGATACTGAGCGATCTTAAACACCAGAACATTGTGGGATTCCGAAGCTTCGGGAAGACAGTGGATGGCTCATGTGCTCTGGCGATGGAGATTGGGGACAAGTCTTTGATGGCCATGATTGAGGAAAGATCAAACGCCGGACTCGGTAAGCTTCACTTTCCGACTTTTTTTTGTAAATTTCACAAATGTTTAACACAGAGGCAGAATTTCTTAACACTGAAATCTTTGCAGTTTTCTACATCAGTTTTACATTGTATGAGTTCCTCATGCCTAGGTGCCTGAGGTGACACAATATTGCTCTGATCAGTCGTACAAGAAAAACAATCACGTGTTTTCGCTTTTAGTTCCACATTCATCGATGTGAACACAGCAGCGAAGGCCAGACAAGCAAATAATCTTCATACACAACCACAGTTTAGTATTTGACCAAGGACCATTTTATTCTGAGACACGATTTTGCCTACTAGGTCCCTTCCCAGCTTCTACCCTCATGAGAGTGGCTTGTGATATTGCTGAAGCTCTTCGGTACCTCCACCATGACAAACATCTCCTCCATGGAGACATAAAGAGCGACAACGTTCTCGTGCAGGTAGCTGGACAGATAAACTTCTTTTTGCTTTATCACGAATAGTTTAAGAAAATATTTATTTCCTCACTTTGACAACCCCAGTTTTGATAATGAACTTCCTTAAATTGTATAATATAATTGTATCTGTTTCAACGTTTTTATAAAAAATTTGTTCGAATTATAGTGTCCAAGGCTGGCAATTGACTTGTATAGCATTTGCCGTCCTCTAATACAATTCCACTGAAACCGCTTCGTATGCTGATGAAACGAACGATTTATTTGACATCGCAGGGAGACGTGGCAAAACTATGCGACTTTGGAGTATCACTGCCGATGGACGACAACTTGATTGTAGTGAATGGTGAAGACTACATTGGAACAGAACCTTGGTCCTGCAATGAAGTTTTGCACGGCAAGTGTTAACTTTGTGGTATCTAGAATTACATTAATTGGGCCTAACACTTTTTTATCTGCATTGTTCATTTTCAGTAGCTGTGACTTTCAAGATGCTAAATCTTAATTGCCTATCACCAAGAAACAACGCATACACTTACACAGGAAAATAAATACAAGTTACAGTGCGTTCATTTCATCGCTCGCAATTTCACGCCATTGTTTGACCATCGAGATGCGATTAGCGTGGAAGACTTTGTTTCCCAATGAGGCAATGATCAACTTCAATTGATCAACTTCAGAGTAAAGTGCTTGAAGTGTGTTGTGTCAACCTGTGGTCAAAGCTGACCAATAATTAGCTTCTAACTCCATCTCACGTACCCAGATGGAGTTGTCACAAACAAGGCTGACGTCTACTCCTTTGGTATGGTCTTGTTCGAGGGGTTGACGCTTGAGGTCCCTCACATGCATTGCTTCCCTGAAGAAAGTGAATGTGAAGATCCACTCAAGTTTGAGGAACTGTGGGAGGAAGCAGATGACGAATACCATCGCAACCTCGGTGAGTTCCTGCTGGGCTAGCTTGTCTTGCAACTATTCCGAAAATAACATGAATCACCGTGAAGTCAATTTACAACCTGCTGACTTCCTTTGAATCTCGAACTATCTTTATGCGTTTTGTTGCAGGCTCGCGGCCGCCTCTGCTGGAATACGAGTACGACGTTTCATATACTTCTATCATTGAGTTGTTTCATGTATGCTCCAGTCCGCTGCCTAATGACCGGCCCTCTGCCCAGCAGATATGTGACTGCTTGGCCGCATTCAATTACGACGAGGGAATGCCAAATCCCACAGGAAAGCTCATATTTTGATTTTCCTTGCTTATCAAGGCGTTATGTTCACTTGCCACATAGAGGCGCTGTGCGTGTGTTGATTGATCTATGGTGCTTCCATCTGACCGACACTGCCACGACTCACTACCTGGACGAATTGATAAACCAAGTGCCTGGAATTCCGGAGAAGTAGCCACCCCATCCAGACACATGTTTCAGCTGACAAGTTTTACCATCTCTGACGTTGCTTACTTTTATGACTTCAGCGGGGTTCGTGCATCTCTATCCCGTCTCATAAGTGGAAGTTTTTACCGGGACGTGTTTTCTGTCAGTTGTGCATTGGCTGCCTCAAACTCATATCTTGCCAATCCCATATTTGTAGTAATTGTACTTGCTTTCATTGCCCATTACTTTTGCCATGACGTTCCCATGGTAACCCAGTCAAGAGGAATGATCTTGCACGATAGCTAGTTGTTGATCTGGCCTATACTTGCCATTAGCTGTCTTAATATCGCACGCCCTTCCTCGACGTATGTTTAAACAGCCCCTAAAACGCTACCTGGGCCTCCCGTTTGGTCAAGTGATTTAACACTAGGGTTGCCAGATTCATTTATTACCGATTGTTACCGCGGTATTCTATAGAATTGTCGGTATAATGTTTGCCAGTAAAATCATTTAGTTTTGTGCAAAAATAGTCTTGATTCGGTGTTTGATCAGTTCATTGCAGAAAATGCCATTAACCACAAGCAAGCTGTGGTTAATGGCGATAGAGTACAGATGGCTTGTAGAATACCTGGATACTACAGTATCTAATGCCTTGTGTTCATCCAAAAACTGCCAACGTCCATAACCTTGTGGCTCGGTTGAGAAGCTGTCCATGGTTTTGAACAGTTGCTCTTTCGCTACCTAATTTAAGCTATGCAGTTAATCGTAGCAAATACGACGGCAGGGTTGATCTCTAAGTGAACGATGAAATGGTTTAAACGGTTTACCGGTTCTAGTATTCACCGGTTAAAACCTAGTATTACCGGTCCAAGTATTCACCGGTTAAAACCCGGTGAATACTAGGTTTAAACCTGTCAAAACCCAGAAAAATATTTTTATGATAGTAAATGGTCGGCTGCCTGGGCTATTTAGGAAATATAAAAGCAGTTGTGACCATTTTGATATGCAGGCCTCGAAATAGCTGGCGACCATGGCCGCCTGAACTTTCATTATTGGCTGCCAATACCGACCTGTCAGGCAGCCACAGATGGCTGCCTGTAAAATTCGTACGAAAGATTATATTTATCTTAGATTTTTCTCTTGTTTCAGTGCCGCCAAGAACAAGACATCAAACAGCGTTAAGACTACTACCTTAATTACATGTCGTGCTACGCAAATGTTGCGCAAAATTGATGGCAAATGTTTTTCATAATAAAAAAAATTTGTTGGAATAAATTCTTGTACTTCAGTTGGCTGTGCAAATGGTTCATCGTTCTACCAAGCATTTTTTGGTTCATCAGAATCTTATTTTTAGAATTTGAATTTTCTCAATAATTAAAATATCCATATTCAATTATTCATACACTAAAAGTAAAGGGGTTTTGACCAGTAATAGGTGGTCAAAACTGCCCGGTTTAAACCGATCAACCCTGTACGACGGGAAGGCAATCTTCGTGTTCACCTTCAGGCATGCCTTTAAATGTCTTGCTAAAGACTATTGAACGGTGTCGAACCGGCGCCCTTTCTAGCGCCGAGCCAGGGTTCTCACCATTCGGCTATAATCCTAATGTCAATTTGTGTGAGAATGCAACGTCAACCGCTTGAACCATCCTTTCACCGCAATCTGTCCGCCGAGCTACTTCGTAGGTGTTATCGAAATCCGTATGTTGTATAGCCAATCTAGTATAATTTTGCTACAAAACGTTTAAAAACAAGCAACTTCAGATTTGAAAAAGTTGCTTCAGTGAACAAACAGCCATAATTATTTCACACCACAAACGTGTCAACACATAAATATTGCACTTCGGATAACATAGCTGTGTTGCAAAACCAAACAGATCCGCTCAGTTGAGTTAGCGCGTGACTTCGTGAACGAAAATCAAGGGGCGCTGGTTCGACTATCGGGGTGTGCGCTCCATTCAGTGGCATCTAATGGATGGAATAATTGACCGGCCCTGCGTCAGTGGTTCAAAGCTGTGCAAGTATGCAAAACTGTCAGGATTAAGCTCTCTAGCAGCTAAAGAAAAAAGATCGGTTTTGAATCTTTATTCTTGGACTGACAAGGCCTTGATAGGTTATTCCTAGTAGTCGTGGTAGGTTATTCCTGGTAGCTAACCAACTGAGCCATCGGGGCGGACATTCAATCAAAGGACCGTCATAGTCTCAAGGCATCAAGGAAATATTGCTTGGGCTGGAGTCATTGCATAGTCAGTGGTTACTATTATCGGGAAAATGAGCAGCTTTAAATAAAGGGAAGTTACACAAAAATCGCTTACAAACACAAAGAAATAATCCGAACTGTCAACACGTAAATATTGCAAGGCAGTTGTGCCACACTTTCAAGATCGGTAGAACTAATCACACAGGAGCGTCATAGTTGCATCAGAGAAATACTGTTTGGTAAAATCACGGTTCATAATGCTGCATTTAGTGGATTACTACAATCTCAGGTAAACATATGCTTCGCCACAGCACATTTCGTTGAATGTAAGCAACAAACAGTACGTTTGAATAAAACAACTAAGTCATAAAAACACTGGAGGAAGCAGGTTAGTGCGGAGCGTCCTAAAACACGAAGGTTTTCGTCATGAAGATGTAATCCTCTCGTCGCTTTATCCAGTTCAATAACTTATCAACGGTTGCTATGGCTTGTTTCTTGGCAACCAATGGATCGAACACGACGTAGATCTCAAAACCAGCTGCAACCTGAATGAACGAAATTTCGTTTAACAACTCCCAGGTTAAACACAAGCAGTGCAAGTAGCCGCTCATTGATTTGCTGGTCCATTATACTTTTACCAAAAAGCAGAGCTTTCTACCTCGTTTGACCAGTGGATCACAAGACTACTTTCATCCATGGACTCCCAAGAGACTAAAACCGTGTTTAAAAGCACGCAAGTTCACACAAGCAGCAGATACAAAACCCGTTTAGTGGATGATCTAAAACTATTGTAGATAATGAACTAGAAATGCAGTGGGGACGAAATTCCGGCCGTTTTAAAAATTTTAAATTCTTTTTAACGAATGCAGAATGCAACGCTTCTCAGTTCATTTGTCAAAGTCATAACAAGGGAAGTGGTGGCCTCTCGCAAGAAGTGTGGTTTCCCACTGTCCTCTTTAATCGAACACCACTATCACACTTCTTCATGAAATGTAGATTTGTTTTTAAATTTAACAAAATCTTGTGGGCCCCATGAGAACATTTGGTCACGGTTGGATAGCTTGAAAGTAAATTCGAGCGAGTATCGATGTGAAGTGGCTGCCACTACTCACCCAAGCCAGCATGGTCTCACGATCGGACACGGAATAATGAAGCTTTAATGGCGCCGAAGGATTATGGATCTTTCCATGCAGGTGCTGGTAGATGTCGAACAACCGCTGCTGCTGGACAGGGGTGTGGAAAGGGGCGGTCATTAGTGGACTGGTATACTGCAAGGAAAGCATACAGTTGGGAAGTTGGCGAAGATAAAAAAGTCGACTTCCTTGAAAAGTTTAAATCCTTTTAGCTCGAGCTTGAATGATCACTTTGAGCATATCACTATCGACAACCAGGGCGTAAATAATGTTGCCATGTTAAGTACCGAGTCTACTTCTACAACTAACTGATGCTCTCACTCTGAGAAGATAATAGCAATTCCACCGCGGTGGAGTTCGCGTACAGTAGCAAGCTTGAATGGACTGGGGTATATGTTGATGTTTGGGTGGACGACAGGACCAGCAGTTCTACACTTCCGCTGATCTACCATCGGTTACCTCGGCAACAAAAAGTCACAAGCTTCAGAAGCGATTTAGTTCGGTGGCCCTTTGTTCGGTCAGAGCTTATGAAGTTAGCTTGTCCCTACCTCGTATGGGGTGCGGGAAGCATTCGTTGTCTTGTAGAGGAAGTGTCGAACTCCGGGAATGTTTATCTTGTCGACGCTGTACTCTATTTTCGTGCTTGCCGCTCGCAGTGCTTCGAGGCAGTTATGCCTGCGTTACAATGAAAAGAAAATCTGTTAGTGGAAGAGCGCGGGAAGCAAATATGGGCCTTGTGTCGGTTGACGTCCCTAGGAACATTGTAGATGCATTGCGTTACCACATTCGTGTTTAGAAGGTAGCAGCATGCTTTTGAAATGGTACGATTTTCTTTGGAAGGTTCTCGTAAAAACATCCTTTTCAGCAAAGATGTTATAGCATACTGACGCCTTAATCGAGATTGTTTTATAATAAACTTCATCTGATGACGTAAACGACTAAACGCACCAGCAGAAAATCGAATATTCTTTACGCTTCCCAAAACAGGGGTTGGTACTAACCTGTTGAGCTTAGCCAGAACCTTCTTCTTGCATTCACAGAGGGTGAAGAAGGAATCCTTGTCAGCGGATAAGAGAACGAGACAAGTTCGCAGGCTTTCGTCTAAGTAAGAGATGTGGCCGTGTAGGTACCCGGATGGATTGAAGCTGAACAAGTGAGAAATATGACGCAACAAATCAATACAAATGAATGCATTGATTTGTGAAGTTGCATGCCTTGCAATACGAATCAACTTATTTCCGCTCAATCCAGTTCAGTGACATTTCGATCTCAGCCATCCCCAGTCAAGCCGAAAGTAACCATGTATATCACGACACATGAAGCTGAGCATGTCAAGCAATGTGGGTTCGACTCCGGCAGAAGATAGTTGTTGTATTAATAATTACTTAGTTGAGTAATGTGTCCCCCTAATGCATCTTCAGATCGGCCATGATGATTACAATTACATCAATTGCTTTCACTTATGCCGCAGATTTATCACGAGACTTAGCGCCAGGAACACATTGCAACCTCCACATTAATTATATGTTCACTCTGTCGAAATCATACGAAACGTCATCGAAATCGTACGAATCAACTTGTGCAAGTCGTCTCAAGACCAACCTGGGGAGGCATATTGGTAACCAACTCTCCCCGGCAAGGAAGGAGGTAGATGAAGTGGTGACGAGATTGAGGAGCAACTGCAGGTCACTGGTGGGGAGGTGGCGTTGCTTCATCCGGCTGATGGTCACAACTTTGCTGGAGGACGAAAAAGTTTTATTTTATGTGGAACTCTTCATTTGAAGATTCATAACGATTTGTGATATACCTCGCGACATTTAAAGCGTTTAATTCCATCCTAACAAGTGCCCATATAATTTGACGTCTATTATAACAAAATGGGAAGAGGTAATTACATGTTTCTTCGCTGCATCCTGTTGTGTTACGTTTGTGATCTGAGTATCTTTCAGCAAGCGCCTTCCTGTGGCGATTCGTGATCTAACTCTTTTAAAAAGCAAATGAGCGCGTGTCCGCTTCGAGCGACGCGAGAAACATTTCACGTTTTGAACGTCATTTGTTGAGGTTACCCATGTCTTTTTACGATTTGAAATTCTTTTTCGCTTCGAACGCATAACGAAACAAAATACTTGAGTTTTAAAACAAAATATATTAAAAAATTAAAAGAAATAAACGAGTTAAAAGTTTCATAAACACAGATGTACACACACAATCATATAAATATCTAATCCTTATCATCCTATGAAGTAGTGCTAAGGATTGTAAAAGATGGACTATCAGTAAAATGTTGATGAAAAACAGTGAATTTTGCATTGTAGACTTGTAAACCAAAATTCGCTTTGTTAGTGTCAGTTTGTTTTCGTTTGAAACGTGTGACCTGTACGCCGAATGAAAAGACCTCTGCCGGTACGCCGAATGAAAAGACCTCTGCCGGTACGCTGAATGAAAAGACCTCTACCGGTACGCCGTATGAAAAGACCTCTGCCGGTACGCTGAATGAAAAGACCTCTGCCGGTACGCTGAATGAAAAGACCTCTGCCGGTACGCTGAATGAAAAGACCTCTGCCGGTACGCTGAATGAAAAGACCTCTACCGGTACGCTGAATGAAAAGACCTCTACCGGTACGCTGAATGAAAAGACCTCTGCCGGTACGCTGAATGAAAAGACCTCTGCCGGTACGCTGAATGAAAAGACCTCTACCGGTACGCTGAATGAAAAGACCTCTACCGGTACGCTGAATGAAAAGACCTCTACCGGTACGCTGAATGAAAAGACCTCTGCCGGTACGCTGAATGAAAAGACCTCTGCCGGTACGCTGAATGAAAAGACCTCTACCGGTACGCCGTATGAAAAGACCTCTGCCAGTACGCTGAATGAAAAGACCTCTGCCGGTACGCTGAATGAAAAGACCTCTGCCGGTACGCTGAATGAAAAGACCTCTGCCGGTACGCTGAATGAAAAGACCTCTGCCGGTACGCTGAATGAAAAGACCTCTGCCGGTACGCTGAATGAAAAGACCTCTGCCGGTACGCTGAATGAAAAGACCTCTGCCGGTACGCTGAATGAAAAGACCTCTGCCGGTACGCTGAATGAAAAGACCTCTGCCGGTACGCTGAATGAAAAGACCTCTACCGGTACGCCGTATGAAAAGACCTCTGCCGGTACGCTGAATGAAAAGACCTCTGCCGGTACGCCGTATGAAAAGACCTCTGCCGGTACGCTGAATGAAAAGACCTCTACCGGTACGCCGTATGAAAAGACCTCTGCCGGTACGCTGAACGAAAAGACCTCTGCCGGTACGCCGTATGAAAAGACCTCTGCCGGTACGCTGAATGAAAAGACCTCTACCGGTACGCCGTATGAAAAGACCTCTGCCGGTACGCTGAATGAAAAGACCTCTACCGGTACGCCGTATGAAAAGACCTCTGCCGGTACGCTGAATGAAAAGACCTCTGCCGGTACGCCGTATGAAAAGACCTCTGCCGGTACGCTGAATGAAAAGACCTCTACCGGTACGCCATATGAAAAGACCTCTGCCGGTACGCTGAATGAAAAGACCTCTACCGGTACGCCGTATTAAAAAGTTTGAGTAGCACTGGCATCGACAACCTTTCATGGTGGCCTACTTCATCTATGGCCGTTAATAATTGTCAGCGCTTAAATTGTCTAGCTACATTACTACTATTCTAGCCATATTCATACCATCTCTTGATGAATAGCAAATATTAAAAAGTATATATCTGATAATTTGACAACTCTAATAGATATACCGCTCCACTTACACAAGGTCTAAAATCAGATCGACTTTTGATTTAAAGAGAATTACATTAGTCTATTACCACAGGCTATCCACAATAGCTGAAAGATCTTACCCTGAGCAAATTAATATTGCAAACACAAGGTCCTCTGTTTTGGCTTGCTGCAGTGCCTGACCAATCACATCCCGCACGCTCGAGTTCATAGGAATAGGCTTCACAGCTCCAAGTAAGTACTGAGGGTCGGAATCCATTGAGTCGCATAACTGATCCAAAAATTTATCAGTGCCTGTCAATACTTCCCCACTTTAGTATGTTGAATTTAAAAGTGTTATTTTTATGTATCAGGAAATAGGTAGTTAGACGAAAAAGCGATGACTGCTCGTTTTAGTCTTTCCACCAATTAATATAATTAAAAACCAACCCAGACTTTTATTTCTCTACGGTCGGCGTCCCAGAAGGACATCCATTATGGAATCAAATACTGACCGAACCAACAGAATCAGCTGTTGGAACATTCAAGCAATGAGCATCAACTTTAAAGTACGAGATTTAACTTCAAATACCAACGATAAAGGTCCAAAAGTCGTAGTGGAGAATCAACTACCAATTATTGTAGTTTTGAGAAAATCGTGTTTAAAAATTTGCACTACTGTTACCATTCTGTAGCAAATAGCATTCAACCTTCTTGAGATATGCCAGACATGTCATGTACAGTTTTGAACACTTGGTGACGACAAACACTTGCCATCCTTGTTGTGCGAACCAAATTTCTCTCATTAGTGCTTGCACAAATGAAATGAAAATCGAATCTTGTTTAAACACCAATCAAACATTTCTAATTTATACATGACGTAGGTCGTAGATGGTAGATATACTTCACTATGCTGCTAAATCATCATCATCAACCAATTTTGATTATACAGGCCATGAATTAATCCTCATGTCGAGGGTGTGGCCTGTCTGTCTGTCGAGAACGAAGTCTTCCCCTCCACACCTCGCGATTTATTGGTTGGCAGAGTCCATGTTCAGGGCTACAAGGCCACGTTTTACAAGTTCTTCCCAAGAAAGTTTTGGCCTACCTTGACCCCGCTGTGCTGCGATGTCGACACATCTGACCTGTGAGATCCAACTTAGGCTGCGCTCAACGTGACCAAGCCATCTCAGTCTGCCTAATTGAAGTACTTCACTGATGTCTTTTAATTTGAGCTTTGATTGAAGAGTCTCAAACTGGATGTTGTCTTCAAACTTGACTAGGCAGGTCCATGCGAAACTCAATCTATTGCATGGTAGATATAAATCCCACTCTACCTGTTAGAAGTCGCCGTAAATCAAAATTCTTCTGTGAAGCATAAATTTTGTTCAATCGGCTTAATGGGACGTTGCTCAGAATTGCATCATAGATGTATCCTAGATGTAATTTCACCTGAATAATAAATGTATATATATTATCATATATCAATAATCATAATATGTTGCAGAGTAAGCAAATTGTTTAGCACGTTATTGCAACATGGAACAAAGTTTTTATAATAAGAATGAATTTAAGCACGAAAGTATGTAAACTGACATTGATTAGAAAAGTACATACTTGGTTAATAGTTTTTGAAGTAGAGCACACTGCCACAAGAATGAGGGGAATTCGAATTAAAAATACAAACTTGTGATCTGCAGCCACGATGCTTCTGCAACAAGAATCATATTATACTTACAGCTAAATTACTTACTACATTAAATCACTCATCACATAAACATAGATAAATATTGGCTTGCCAATTGAAAAAATTCACATTCTATTTTTGACAATCACAGTATTTACATTTTCTCATTTCAACAAAAATTAAATCCGATGATGATGGACACAAAATTTCACGCAAAATCCAACAGCAAACCTTTCATGGTATGCTGGTATAATTTACATTAAGCAAAAATCTTATAGCAACAATGCAAACCTTATGATGTCATTGCGATCCTGCACACAGGAGACAATTGCTAACATCACTCCCATAATGGAGGACAATTTATCTTCACTTCCATGGCGAGAGTAAACCGGTTTACCAGCTTCCGTCAGCACAAAGATATGTTGCTGCTCACGCCATGTTGAAGAGTGGATGTACTCGGAATCCTCATCTTCAGACATCAATACTGTTATTTGTCGTTGGCGCTGTTGAATATCATGCGCTGATTCAGAAGTAAGACTTCCTTCTGGCTGTGAAAATATTAATTTTAATAATTAAACTTGCGCTAAAAACGAAAATTGTCAAAAGTATCAGTGATATAAACTTTTATCAATTAAAACTCTAACACAAATATCGAGTATTTCTCAACTTGATTCGTTTTCTTGAAATGGGTTTAAAATGAGCATCCATCTTCTTTTCAATAGAAGTTTCTTTGTTCAACAAACAAAAAACAAGCACAATGTTAAGTTTTCAAGATTGACTTTTTGATTGATCAAATAAATATCGCAACCACTGCTAAAGTATACAATCTTGTCTTGATATACCGTCAACAGGAGTTACTTTGGACAATTTTTGGGCATAACTGGTATTTTTTTCAATGTAATGTGGGTTTTCCAAGCAATTATGTGTTTAAATGTTAAGAAGGTATCTCATGTGGCTTGAAAAATAAACTGAAGCAATTAATGAGTTTGTTTATTTTTTTTAATTTCTGACTGTCCAAAGTTACCCCAGCTGTGGGGTAACTTTGGACCGATCACAAGTTTGCATTATAAAGCATAGCAAACAGATATTATGATCAATGTTAAGCCCACCTAGGGGTAAAGTAGGACGACTGAAAATTATGTAAATGTTACAAGAATAATTGAGCAGGGTGTTATGTATTTTAGTGAGGTTTGTGGGAACAAAACGTGTTGGAAACTGAACAGTTTGTTTGTTATATATGCACTATGCAGTAGATAGGGTAATAAAGCAATCCAAAATGGGACCTTCTTTTGCAATATAAATCAAATGTAAGCAGTGTAATAATTAGACTTACTTAGTCTAATTAGACACATAAATTAGACACATACAAACACATGGTGATACACCATTGTAGTTATTGAATTCAATGAACAAAGAACACAAACATAAAAAAAGAAATTGGACTTTTGTCGATACGATGGGGCATTAGATCAGTCAAGCAAATACATTTTTTCATCATTATAGTAAACATTGATCTTTACTTGCAGTTCACTTTCATCTCTTGAATCATAATCATGTGGGCGAAGTTGATGACGTTGCTGATTTCTTGTACTGCCAGCCTCATAAATTTTCTTGTAGTAATGAATTTCCCATTCTCCACTTAAGGATCTTCCCAAAACTTTAGCGACGTAGTTGGCATATTTTCCTTGCGTGACTTCTACGATATCTCCAACTTTGATTTTCTCAATTTTATTTACTTCATCCTCATCATCCGAAGTGTCATTATGTATGATCACTGTTTCTTTTTCCTCTTCACTTTCTGAACATTCTGAGGGCACTCGCTTACTTTTCCTTCGTTTCTTCTTTATTTGTTAGTCTTGCCCCTTTGTTCCTGCCTTCATTTCCTGCAGGTCTTCGAAAGATACAGATTTTCCAGGTTCAATATTCAACTTCCTCTTGCGTGGATTTTGAGCCTTCTTTCCTGCTCTCACTTGCGAAAGGTGTTCGAGAACAGCATTACTGACAGAGGTGGGTGTAGTTTTAGTGGTTTCGTAGTCTGGCATTTTCTTCAATATAATACAACTTCTGGATTAAAAGGAACAATACCACATGTTTTAAATCCTTGAACTACATTGTTGTTGTTGTCCATTCCAACCGCTGTAAGTAGCTGCTTCAACAACATGGGAAATTCAGATTTTTGAACCAGTTTGCTCCTTGATTTTTCTTTGTAAATTCGTAAAACATCTCTCCACTTTCCCTTTACAGGTCGAAAAAAGGTGACATCCAGCGGTTGAGTACGATTTGTACTATTTGGAGGAAGAAAGCAGAACTGGATGTCATTCTGGTTGCACAACTTTGTTACGTCAAGGGACAAGTGACTAGACAAGTTGTCTCCAATAACGACACATCGTCCATTTTGCTTTTTGCAGTATGGGAGAAGAATAGTTTCAAACCACTCTGTAAAACTATGCGAATCAAACCACCCACTCTTGGAAGTTCCATACCGAGCATTGGATGGCCCGTTCATAGTCCAAAGATCCCACGGTCGCTCCGCCTTGTAGACTGTATATGGCGGTAAAACAGTGTCATCAGCCGCAGCTGCAAACATTATGGATATGGCTCCACGCGAATAGTTGCATATGTTTTCAGGATATTTTGTCCCACGTTTATGCACGAACTTCTTCTTCCCAGGATCGTCAACAAAGTTTGTTTCATCGTAGTTGATGATACATGCTGGATTAAATCCTTCGATCGTTCCTTTCAAGTTCTCAAAATATTTCTTCATCAACTCACAATCTACCGCGGCTCGTTGTGACTTTATGTTTGGCGTGTTGTAAACCTTCAATTCAGAATGCCTCTTCATGAAGAGAGCATACCAATCGTAGCCCGGTGAATTATCTTCAAACCTTGGTTTGTGACAGCCCTCCATATCGAGTGTTCGTTTAACTAACATGCGCACTTCTAGTGGTGAAAAGGGTTGTCCCCACACACTACATGTTATTAAATGCTCCACTATTTCCTTTTCCTCTTCGATGGTAAACACCGCTTGCCTTCCTGGTTTATTTGTATGTATATCTTTCACTTTATTACCGGTACTTAATAACTACTACTTATTGTTGATTTGGGAATTTTGAACTTTCTCTCAATGACATTTTCTTCCTTTTAACACTTTCAACAGCCTTTTCCAGACCTTCCTCTGTGTAATCCTGGTACTTTCTCGAACCTGGCTTCCTTTTATATGTCCTTGCCATTATAATCTTGCTGTCATTCACTATTTTACTACGTACCACACTATGTATTACTGTATATATATAACCTGGGAAAACACATTTTGTATAAATAACCCGATTTTTAAAAGCACTTCTATAGCATTTTTTGCATAAATAACCTTCACATAAATAACCCGGGAAAACAACACTTGGGAAAACACATGGAAAAGTTCTGTAAACCTTGTCCAAAGTTACCCAGTTTCGACTGAAATATCAGCACCACACAAAAATATAATAATATTTTTTGTAACACATTCCCACAGAAAAAAAGAAATAAAATGTTTGAACAATTAAATGAAAATTTGTCGGTATTGTAGCCTAATTATCATTGCCGCTTTTACATCGTTTTAACGTCACTAAACGTTGAAATCGTGCAGAAAAAAATAGTCGAAGCTTTAGATGAGTGGGGTTTAGACCTAACCATTGAGATCTTAAGACTAAAAAGCGAATTAAATTTATTTTTGAACTATTAATGTTTGCTCAGAAAAAATTGGCATGTATCCTGCGTCACCTTCTGCATGCAAACTTAGAATATATTAGAATCCTCAACTATTACAAAATTCTAAATCCAACGACGCCTTCTGTTTATTTACAGTAGAGAATTTTGTATTTTATTCCACAATATCGTTTCTTTTATAGTTGAAATTCTCGAAGCTTTAGATGAGCGGGGTTTAGACTTAACCACTGAGATCTTAAATCATATTTATGACACCGGAAAGACCCTAGTGATATGGTACGTTCCATATTCATAACTTTACCAAAGAAAACCGGAGCAACAGAATGCTCACTTCATATTTTAAATATCTTTGCTATGTTGACGTGTATTGTTTTTGATATGATGGTCACAAATGAAAACAATTCAACTGAACTGACATGACGAATTTTCATTTAATTGTTCAAACATTTTATTTCTACTTTTTTTTGCAAGATTTGAACGTTTAGCGACGTTAAAACGATGTAAAAGCAGCAATGATAATTAGGCTACGGTTCCCGATAATTTTCAAAAAAAATTTCAAAAAATCTCCGAATAGGGAATCTCCGAAAAAGGCTGTCTCCGAATAGGGAACTCTCCGAATCGGACTCATCGAATAGTAGCAGACCCTCAAAAGTAACCGGTATACAATACATATACAAAACAATTTTTTATCAAATACTTAAAAAAAAACAGTTTTTGTGAATTCACACCTGTTGCAATGTATCCTCCTGTTGGGTAGAAGCATCCCATGGGGTTTCAGAAGAATCTTCAACTTTTAATAAATCTAAACCACCAACCGAGGCAAGATTGTTAGAAGACAAGTCAAGCAAGAAAGAATCATCACCTTCACTACTGCTGCCTCCTTCCATCACAACACAGCCCACCACATCCCTACCAGCACTAAACCAAGTCTTGCTTTGATCAAATTAAGTATATGATAATGAGTATGCACACTGCACAAGTTGACAAAGTAAATTCACGCCTACAGCACAGGTGCAAACGTCACAGACTGTGGCAAAGAATAAAAAAATGTTGGAATTGATTGCAGTAGACGTAGCCCAAGACATTGATTTAGGATAGGATTTACACATATCCTTGATAACTCAAACATACAACAGCCCTATGTATCAATATACTTTTTTCAACAAAACCTATAAACAAAACAAGAAATGCATAAACTAACCAGCACTTTTTTTTCATTTTAATACCCTTGTTTAGGCTGCCATATTTCCTTCAAATACACAAGAATGCAGTTTCACATCATGCCCAGGAGGAGGTGAGAATTATAGGCAGTGGCTATTTGACCGGCTCCGGTCTTTGAATCTGAAACACTATTTGACCGGTCATGACGTCACTATACGTGCACTTTTTTTCTTTCAAAGTAAAAGACGAGAAGAAAAGAAAAAAGTCCATATATATAATTAGTTCTAAATTTGACAATCATATTCAACTTGGTCAGTGGCACGTGACACGATAGTCCTCGCCTGGGTTTTTTTTTTTGCTGAGACTTTTCGGTCATTTGTCCGAAATGACTTGAAAAAATTCGGTCATTTTTTATTTATTTCGGTCATTTTTTCTGATGAAAATATTTCCTTTGAAGTAGCTGATACAAACGAAAATTTGCACTTCCTGACTAGCTACAACATTAAGTTTCGCTAAGAAACGTTGTCGTGTTTTATCTGAGAAAAGTTAGAACAGACAAACGTTAGTTTCAGTCTTCGAAATTAACATATTTTTATTTTTGCAAAAACATTGTCAAGGTCAAACGACAAAAGTTGAAATTGCCTCGGCAATTGCATGTAAACGTTTATTACGAAAAAATTGTACCAAAACATGTAAAGCGAAAAGCAAAATATATATATACTAGAGTAGTCTATCACAACCGCACTGTTTGATTTGTTGTGATGTAATAATACCAAAAACTAGCGATAAAGCGAGCAACGCGATACGCACGCTGTTAAGTAATAAACGTTATATAACTGACGGGGGGAAAGTAAGTTAATTTTGGGTTGATTTAATGTTCGAGGCAACACAAATTGATTTAATTTTCCTGGCGGGTTATATTGCGTAACAACAATACCCAATAAGAAATTTACGTTTGTTTTATATTAATTCGACATCTAGTGGCGTTGAATTATCATAAAATAACGTTAATTGCTCAACCAGGTACCAGTAACAAATTAATAGCTTCCTGCGAAAAGATTGCCTCGATTTACGTTTACACTAACATAATTTCGGCACAATTGAGATACTGCGAGCAACACAAAGTCGCGAGGCGCGATAAGGAGTAGATGCTTAGACTAATTTGACGTCTACCATCGTTGAATCAATGCAAATAGAATGATATTTTTATGAAAGATTCAATTCTCTCAGCTGGGCACGTGTCTAAGCGCCGGCGAAGTAGGAAGTAACCTAAATAAAACATCCAGCAATAGTAAGAGTCTGGTGTAGTCCAAGAAAAATTTTTTTTTTTGTAATCTTTTGGTCCTTACAAGCGCTCCTGTGGCCTCAGCATTTTTATTGCCAACGCTAATGCGCCATTTACGCATCTGCGTCGGCAATCACCTCGGCAAGTGCCGATTGCCCACGCTAATTTCGAAGACTGACTTCTGTATTTGCGTTATCACATATAATAAGACATTGGATCAACGTTTAAACACTAAGTCTACGTCTTGTATTTCCGATTGACAAGAAATCATACAGTGGCGCAAGAAGCTTCTTTGCAATCACTGAAATCGATTTGAGCGCGTACGTATTTTTTCGGACATTTTGACCGAATTGACTATATTTTTTTCGGACATTTTGCTAAAAAATCGGTCAATGACCGATAAATGACCGAAAAAAAAACCCCAGGTCCTCGCTCATCGGGCTGGTGTTCCAGAGCGAATTAGTTCGATACTACCCGAAAGCGTTCTTTTTTTTAAAACTATTTTGACCCGAAGTAACTCAATCGTTAGACTGCTGCATTTTTGTGGTCAATTTTTAATTTCAGTAGCCTACAGCCCAATTTTTTATGTCTTTTCAAATATGAGTATTAAAGTTAGAGTTTTTTAATTTGTTGAAATTTGAGAATTTCTCTGGGTAATTTTCCGTTTGTCATAAGAGGATGTGACCATGTTTGCCGAACGGAACGACGCATTACATTTTTGCTCTCAACAAGTTAGAAATTGAACAGTTTTATTAAACTGAATCAGCGGCGCGTACGATGTTTCTCGGGCTGGTATCCCCAAGGGTATGAGTTAGATACTACCCAGAAGCATATATTTTAGGCAGTGGCTATTTAACCGGCGCCGGTCTTTGAATCTGAAACACTATTTGACCGGTCATGACGTCATTATACAGTCACTTTTTTCTTTTTCTCTTTCAAAGCAAAAGACGAGAAGCGCATATAAGTTCTAAATCCAACCATCTCACTCAACTCGTAACGTGGCGCATGCGATACGTCGCCGCCTCCGACTCTAGAGGGACTGAGTTCGATACTACCCGGAAGCGTTCTTTTTTTTTATTTATTTTTTTTTAACTAAATTTTGACACGAAGTGCATTTTTTAGTCAGTTTTTAATCATTTTTTATGTCTTTTCAAATGTAATAAAGTTAGAGTTTTTTTAATTTGTTGGAATTTGAGAATTTCTCTGGGTAATTTTCCGATTGTGGCCGTGCTAACTACTGATACGGTATATAGCCTACATAATTTTTCAATTCAGGCACGTTTTAAACTTTTCAAGGTTTTGCCACGTCTTCCCGTTCATTAACGTGCTGGGAGGTCTATATGTATCGATTTTTGTAGTTAGTATCTTTTTCGTCCCGGACGCGTTAATGACGAAAAATAAAATGATTGATTGATGTGACCGTGTTTGCCGAACGAAGCAATACATTTTTGCTCTCAACAAAATGCACTTTGGGTCAAAATTTAGTTAAAAAAAGGAACGCTTCTGGGTAGTATCGAACTCAGTCCCTCTAGAACAGGAAGCGGCGACGTACCAGACGCGCCACATAACGAGTTGAATAAAATGGTTGGATTCAGAACTTATATGCGCGCTTCTCATCTTTTGCTTTGAAAGAGAAAAAGAAAAAAAGTGACTGGACAATGACGTAATGACGGTCAAATAGTGTTTTAGATTCAAAGACCGGCGCCGGTCAAATAGCCACTGCCTATATTTTACCGTACTTCAAACCAAACTGCCAGCTAAAAAACACGGGTCTGCTACTATTCGGTGAGTTCGATTCAGTGAGTCTGATTTGGTGAGTTCCTAACCTCTAACCCCTAACCCTAAAACGGCAATGATAATTAGGCTATGGTACCCGATAATTTTAAAAAAAAATTGAAAAAATCCCCCGTTAAGAGATCGGACTCACCGAATCGGACTCAACAAAACGGGCCATTCCGAAAAAACACTGCCTAAAAGTAAACTTGAGATTGATGAAACCATTTTTTTTAAAGTACGGTGTACGGTATAATATATAACTTTTTACAGCCACCAAACTAACTTGTTGAGAGCAAAAATGTAATGCGTTGTTCCGTTCGGCAAACACGGTCACATCCTCTTATGACGAACGAAAATTACCCAGAGAAATTCTCAAATTCCAACAAATTAAAAAAACTCTAACTTTATAATTATTACTCATATTTGAAAAGACATAAAAAATTGGGTGCTGGTTAAGCATCGGCCGCATTGGTTAGTGACGTCATGAAAATGTGTGACGTCATGCAAAAAAACGCAACTACTTTTAGGAAGGGTGCAAAAACGCGGAATAGAACCAAAACCGGAAAGGCTATTGATTTTTAAATATTTGTAGTGAATAGTGCCTCCTAGCTTTCTCATTTCTGCTCGGATTTTAACAATTTTCCTATCGTTGGAAAGCATGATGCCTCATCTACCCGAATGGATTAATTGCCAGTCTAAAGTATGCATTACATTTATGTAGCGCTAACTTAAACTTTACTATTTTGTACCAATTTTCAGCAATTCAATTTTTACAATAAAAATACCAAACCAACACAAATTAAAAAAGTATGTCTTGGTTTATTCATATGTTAACTTTCACATTTATATCTAATCCACAAAACGAGCAATCGTTGTTCAAACGTAACCGCTCGACAAAGCTTTTTTCCAATGCATTTTCAAGGCGATTCGATCGTGGTTCAGTATAAGCCGCCCACAGTTTGCAGTGATCGATGAATACTGCCTCCACCAAGTGTTTTGTAGCTTTCTCATTTCTGCGCGGATTTGAGAAATTTTACTATCGTTGGAAAGCACGATACTGCATCTATCCGATTTAATTAGTTGCAAGTTTAAAGTATGGATTATATTGACCTAGCGCTAACTTAAACTTTACTATTTTGTACCAATTCTCAGCAATTCAATTTTTACAATAAAAATACCAAACCATCACAAATTAAAAGAGTGTGTCTTGCTTTATTAACCTAACAACTTTCACGTTTATATGTTATCTACAAAACGAGAAATCGTTGTTCAAACGTAACCGCTCGACGAAGCTTTTTTCCAATGCATTTTTCAAGGCGATTCGATCGTGGTTCAGTATGAGCCGCCCACAGTTTGCTGTGATCGATGAATACTGCCTCCACCAAATATGCTGTAGCTTTCTTATTTCTGCTCGGACTTTAACAATTTTACCATCGTTGGAAAGCACGATACTGCATCTATCCGAATTAATTAGTTACAAGTTTAAAGTAGGCATTATATTGATCTAGCGCTAACTTAAACTTTACTATTTTGTACCAATTCTCCGCAATTCAATTTTTACAATAAAAATACCAAACCAACACAAATTAAAAGAGTATGTCTTGCTTTATTACCCTAACAACTTTCACGTTTATATGTTATCTACAAAACAAGAAATCGTTGTTCAAACGTAACCGCTCGACGAAGCTTTTTTCCAATGCATTTTTCAAGGCGATTCGATCGTGGTTCAGTATAAGCCGCCCACAGTTTGCTGTGATCGATGAATACTGCCTCCACCAAATATGCTGTAGCTTTCTCATTTCTGCTCAGATTTTAACAATTTTACTATCGTTGGAAAGCACGATACTGCATCTATCCGATTTAATTAGTTACAAGTTTAAAGTATGCATTATATTGATCTAGCGCTAACTTAAACTTTACTATTTTGTACCAATTCTCAGCAATTCATTTTTTACAATAAAAATATCAAACCAACACAAATTAAAAGAGTATGTCTTGGTTTATTTATGTGTTAACTTTCACATTTATATCTAATCCACAAAACGAGCAATCGTTGTTCAAACGTAACCGCTCGACGAAGCTTTTTTCCAATGCATTTTTCAAGGCGATTCGATCGTGGTTCAGTATAAGCCGCCCACAGTTTGCAGTGATCGATGAATACTGTCTCCACCAAATGTGTTGTAGCTTTCTCATTTCTGCGCGAATTTAAAAAATTTTACCATCGTTGGAAAGCACGATACTGCATCTATCTGATTTAGTTAGTTACAAGTTTAAAGTATGCATTATATTGATCTAGCGCTAACTTAAACTTTACTATTTTGTACCAATTCTCAGCAATTCAATTTTCACAATAAAAATACCAAACCAACACAAACTAAAAGAGTATGTCTTGCTTTATTAACCTAACAACTTTCACGTTTATATATTATCTACAAAACGAGAAATCGTTGTTCAAACGTAGCCGCTCGATGAAGCTTTTTTGACAATTTTACTGACGTTGGAAAGCACGATACTGCATCTTCCCGAATCAATTGGTTGCATGTCCAAGGTATACAGTACATTGTATATACAGTACAAGGTATACAGGTGTACAGTACATTGATCTAACGCTAATTTAATCTTTATTATTAAAACATCAATTACTCCAAAAGTGATATGACATTTGGACAACACCATGAACTCCAAACAGACTTAAGCAATGATATCCATAAGCGGACAATAGGCAAAAAGTGTTTACTAATTCCCTTTAATTGAATCTTGCTTGAACATTTTTAATTATTCCAGACATGTTGGATCAATGTGCTTGGCCTACGCAGTTTTTGAAGTCAAGATTCAGTTGGTCAAGCAAAAATAGTAGGCTACACATTTAGCCAAACGCAGCAGCACCACTTTTCAAGATTGAACAATAGAAACCTTTTAATGATGCAGAAATCAGTAGTCTTAACAGCATCAAATTTTACGTCTTGAAGCAGTTTAACATCGCCTATCTTAATACGAGAAGTAGAATGGAGTGACTTTGGTCCACTTATGAGACACCGCTTACTTTAATTTTACAATGGTTCTGGGAGAAAACTTTAATTTACCCATTTTGAGGGCTATCAAGAGCCCTTACATGTTATCAAGTTTGAAGTCATTTGGTCCATGCGTAGAGTTTAAAAAAAAAAAACTATAAGTGGTTTTCACTCCAGTGTTTTAAAAAAACTATAAGCAGTAATCTTTTTTCAAGACATGCTCATTGCCAACCTCAAAAAGGGGTGTCACTGGCCTCTTTCAGAGTTTTTAAAATACTTTCAACAATCAGCACTCGTGATTACGTATCAAATATCAAGTTAATCGAACGAAAATGTACCACTAATATATGACATGGCACCTGGTTTCCGTTTGTATTTCCTATAGGTATGTCAATTTTTGAAATATTAATCTGCACTCCATCAAGCCAAAATTGAAGAAAATGGATCACTAACACAGCTAATATTCTGCATTAAACGATAAAAAGTGGATTAACATCATACAAAAGTGGCCAAAGTCACACCATATTTTCTACATGTCAAGGGGTGACTATATAGCCACCTAGGTGAAAGAAGCAAATGCCCAGCAGCCAAATTACATAATTAATACTGAACCTAGAGCTAAGACCTACTTTCTGTCAATGCTTGGCATACCCAGTATGGTCAGACACTGGCGTGCCAGGTAAAAGTTTGCAAAGTTATTTTTTGGTGTTATTTGGCGGCCATATTGGATCCTCCAGAGTGAACAACTGAATTCACATTTTTCTTAAAAATTCTGAAAACACACAAAAGAGGATATTTACAAACCTATGCAAATGACCAAAATATTGCAGAAATATTTTAAGTTGCTCAAGTTAACCAGTAACCTTTTTTTTGTTTGGTACAAAGTCACCCCTGATGGCCAATGTCAACCCATTTTACGGAATAGCTAACTGCTCTTGGCTGATGCTGAGCTGCGTCGGAGTCTGCCTCGCTTTCTGACCTAGTCTTATTCTGAAACGATCCCTGTTCCATATCTAGAAAGCTAAAACCTCAATTGCTAAGGTAACAGGGATCAGTTGTCAGTAGATGTTACAGAAAATATATTTCGCACTTATTCAGTGCATCGTCAGTTCTGATAAAGGGCAGTTAAAACCTACAAGTAATGTTTTAAACAACATTACAGTGACGCAATAATGTGTCACTGAAATGTTGGCCACCAAAACCTCAAAAGAAAAACAGCAAGACTGTGTGGGCTACTGCTTTCCCAGCTCTATTAAAAATGAGTGAAAAAGAAAAGGAACTTAAACCTGATGTCATGGTCACATACACAAGGCCAAAAACAATTGGAAATTATGTTACAAACTACAAAGATCTATCAAAAAAAATCCAATCTTCTGTTCTACAAAGAGGTTATTCTGCCCCTTGTGGTCGCTGTGCGTTGTGTGGTAACCATGGTCATCATCGTTTGTCAATGGTTTCACGTACAACGACATTGAGCACTCCGCAAAGACTTTTTAAGTTAAAACAGGAACTCAATTGCAGCAATTATGGAATTTATGTAGCAACATGTTTACTTTGCCATGAACAATATGTTGGACAAACGGTTAATAAATTTTCGGTTCGCTGGTCAGGCCATCGTGCAACTTGGAACACTTTCGATTTTTCTTCTAATAATGACAGGGCTGCGTTATTAAAACATTTTGCTGTATTTCATGATCTAAGTACTGAACCACAACTTTCCCAATGCTACAATGTCACATTTGTTGAACAACCCAATATTGATAATCTAGATGCTTGTGAAGATAAATGGATACATAGGATACATGCCAAAATAAATATCCAAAAATTAATTCTGCCACAAGTTTAATTTTTTGACGCTCCACTACATTTTTGGTATTTTTTCAATATTTTACTGCCTTATTATTCACTGCCGTCTTTGCCTACTCTTTTTTCCACAACGCTACATTTTGTGTTTTCCAAGACGCTCCATTTAATTTTTTATCGCTGTACTTAGTTTGTTTATCTGACTGCCGTGTTCCGCATATACTTTAATTTCTTTGCCGTAATTTGTCACAACGCTACATTTGCAGGCTTTGCTCATCGCTCTTTTATCAATTCTAGTTTATATTTTATATTTGATACGTAATTTACTTTACTGCCGGCTTGGTTTAGTTTTCATTCAGCATTTTTTTAATATTTACGTTTATGCTTTTTCAATTTTTTACGCTCATGTTTTGGCATTATTGCGTCACTGTAATGTTGTTTAAAACCTATGCACGTTGCACGTTGTTTAAAACCTAACCGTTGTTTAAAACATTACTTGTAGGTTTTAACTGCCCTTTATCAGAACTGACGATGCACTGAATAAGTGCGAAATATATTTTCTGTAACATCTACTGACAACTGATCCCTGTTACCTTAGCAATTGAGGTTTTAGCATTTTACGGAATGATTTGTTCTTGATGAGAAACATCTGAAGTAGCATCTATCCATGATCGAAAAATGTTTGGAACTGCCTATTTCATCCAAAAATTTGTTAATTTTTTAAGTTGGTACACTATTGTTTTTGTGGCAAAAAGGGACACCTTCAAACTTAAATAAACGAAAAACTACTCGTTTTTTCTTTACAGTGCTTTGCTAGGGAAGAAAGTTGCCCGACTTCCCTCCCCCTCTCGGAGCACCTGCTCGGTACCCATGAGATTCGCGGGCCCCTAATCAAGGCACTTCTAACAAAAACGCACTTTGTATAAATATATGACTTAGTTTCTTCAATTTCCCGGACCTCTCGGAAGGGTTGCGGGACCCTCAAATCATCTCGGGTCCGAGTCCAAAAAATATACCTCCTTGTCAATGTACTGATTATATGTCTCGGCTTTTGTTGTGTTGCATCTGTGATGTGTCATTGTCTGTACAGTGGGCTATGTTGTCGCAACGCGTTCAAGACAAAAGTGTTACAGTATAAATGTCATAATGGGACAAACTGATATTTCTCACAGCTAGAGCAAGAGCAAGACGCTAGCCGTTTTGGTAACTTCTTCACTTCAAAGTACACGCAACACAATTCAAGTTTAAGCTCTCTCTCCTCAGAATTGTTTAGAGAGTAGCCTATAGCATACCTATCCAAACAAACGAAACAAATTCTCTGTTATGGCTGTGAAAGCTTTGTCGTTTTTAAGTGTAAAATTCGCACAACATGGACTACTCTTTGCATTGTTGAGTAACCCTAAAATGGGCTGTTTTGGTAGCCCTAAAAAAAGCTTTTGAATAGTCAGGAAACCAAACCTTCTTACGATGTCGTTTGAAATTTCAAACGACGCACCAGAACGTCGCGAGGTAGGCTACAGTTTGAGAATCACGGTAATACACAAATAAAGCACATCCTACTTTTAAATTTCGTAATTTATCAATCATGCTGCAAACTCGGAAACTTTCACGCACCCTACGAAATCGCTCTAAGACCCCTTGGGGTCCACGGACTCCCGGCTAAGAACCACTGGCATAGATGACCTACCTGCAATGTACAACACAGTGGCGTAGCCAAGGGGGGGGGGGGGGAGTGAGGGTTACAACCCTCCCTTTGGCACGCGTGTGACGTCACGAGATTGAGAATAATGCTTTCAGTTTCTATGTCTCTAAAACAAAGCTTGCCTTATTTTAAACAAAACTGCATTAAAAGAGCGAGTTTTGCCAATAGCCAATATCTAAGACTCCCAGAACCATTGCAAAATTAAAGTAAGCGGTGTCTCAAAACTGGACCAAAGTCAACCCATTCTACTTCTTTCATACTCTTTTAATTTGTGTTGGTTTGGTATTTTTATTGTAAAAATTGAATTGCTGAGAATTGGTACAAAATAGTAAAGTTTAAGTTAGCGCTAGATCAATACAATGCATACTTTAAACTTGCAACGAAATAATTCGGATAGATATAGTATTGTGCTTTCCAACGATAGTAAAATTGTTAAAATCCGAGCAGAAATGAGAAAGCTACAGCATATTTGGTGGAGGCAGTATTCATCGATCACATCAAACTGTGGGCGGCTCATACTGAACCACGATCGAATCGCCTTGAAAAATGCATTGGAAAAAAGCTTCGTCGAGCGGATACGTTTGAACAACGATTTCTCGTTTTGTAGATAACATATAAACGTGAAAGTTGTTAGGGTAACAAAGCAAGACATACTCTTTTAGTTTGTGATGGTTTGGTATTTTTATTGTAAAAATTGAATTGCTGAGAATTGGTACAAAATAGTAAAGTTTAAGTTAGCGCTAGATCAATATAATGCATACTTTAAACTTGCAACGAAATAATTCGGATAGATATAGTATTGTGCTTTCCAACGATGGTAAAATTGTTAAAGTCCGAGCAGAAATGAGAAAGCTACAGCATATTTGGTGGAGGCAGTATTCATCGATCACAGCAAACTGTGGACGGCTCATACTGAACCACGATCGAATCGCCTTAAAAAATGCATTGGAAAAAAGCTTCGTCGAGCGGTTACGTTTGAACAACGATTGCTCGTTTTGTGGATTAGATATAAATGTGGCGAAGGTTAACATATGAATAAACCAAGACATACTCTTTTAATTTGTGTTGGTTTGGTATTTTTATTGTAAAAAATGAATTGCGGAGAATTGGTACAAAATAGTAAAGTTTAAGTTAACGCTACATAAGTATAATGCCTACTTTAGATTGGCAATTAATCCATTCGGGTAGATGAAGCATAATGCCAGTATCGTGCTTTCCAACGATAGTAAAATTGTTAAAACCCGAGCAGAAATGAGAAAGCTACAACACATTTGGTGGAGGCAGTAATCAGTAGCGTAGCCAGGAATTTTGAAAGGGGGGGGTTTTGACCACCCAGCGGCGGGGGGTCTGGGGGGCCTCCCCCAGAAAATTTTGAAAAATTATTTTGAATTTGGTGCATTCTGAGAGCATTTTCAACAAAAATGTGGGTACGAATATTCCTGTAAAATGGTGCTGCCTGGTAGCATAGCAAAAGGATAAGATCATGTTTTCTTCGGCATTTTTCGGAAATAAAGCTAAGTCTCTGTGTTTTCTTGTTGGTAATTCCTGGCTGAGATGTTTGAATGTTTGGTATTGGCAAAACTCGCTCTTTTAATGCAATTTTGTTTAAAATTAGGCAATTTTTTTTTAGACTAAAAGCATCATTCTCAATATCGTGACGTCACACGCGTGCCAAAGGGGGGGGTTGTAACTCCCAAAACCCCCCCCCTTGGCTACGCCACTGGCAGTAATCATCGATCACTGCAAACTGTGGGCGGCTCATACTGAACCACGATCGAATCGCCTTGAAAAATGCATTGGAAAAAAGCTTCGTCGAGCGGTTACGTTTGAACAACGATTGCTCGTTTTGTGGATTAGATATAAATGTGAAAGTTAACATATGAATAAACCAAGACATACTCTTTTAATTTGTGTTGGTTTGGTATTTTTATTGTAAAAAATGAATTGCTGAGAATTGGTACAAAATAGTAAAGTTTAAGTTAACGCTACATAAATATAATGCCTACTTTAGATTGGCAATTAATCCATTCGGGTAGATGAAGCATAATGCCAGTATCGTGCTTTCCAACGATAGTAAAATTGTTAAAACCCGAGCAGAAATGAGAAAGCTACAACACATTTGGTGGAGGCAGTATTCATCGATCACTGCAAACTGTGGGCGGCTTATACTGAACCACGATCGAATCGCCTTGAAAAATGCATTGGAAAAAAGCTTCGTCGAGCGGTTACGTTTGAACAACGATTGCTCGTTTTGTGGATTAGATATAAATGTGAAAGTTAACATATGAATAAACCAAGACATACTCTTTTAATTTGTGTTGGTTTGATATTTTTATTGTAAAAATTGAATTGCTGAGAATTGGTACAAAATAGTAAAGTTTAAGTTAGCGCTAGATCAATATAATGCATACTTTAAACTTGCAACGAAATAATTCGGATAGATATAGTATTGTGCTTTCCAACGATGGTAAAATTGTTAAAATCCGAGCAGAAATGAGAAAGCTACAGCATATTTGGTGGAGGCAGTATTCATCGATCACAGCAAACTGTGGACGGCTCATACTGAACCACGATCGAATCGCCTTAAAAAATGCATTGGAAAAAAGCTTCGTCGAGCGGTTACGTTTGAACAACGATTGCTCGTTTTGTGGATTAGATATAAATGTGAAAGTTAACATATGAATAAACCAAGACATACTCTTTTAATTTGTGTTGGTTTGGTATTTTTATTGTAAAAAATGAATTGCGGAGAATTGGTACAAAATAGTAAAGTTTAAGTTAACGCTACATAAATATAATGCCTACTTTAGATTGGCAATTAATCCATTCGGGTAGATGAAGCATAATGCCAGTATCGTGCTTTCCAACGATAGTAAAATTGTTAAAACCCGAGCAGAAATGAGAAAGCTACAACACATTTGGTGGAGGCAGTTGTTACAGACGGTTGTTCGCCTGGTCAAACGTCATGTAGAAACCGTTCGGGTCTACTGAATATTACGTCATGGAAATTCCTAAAACATGAGCCAAAATTGCACCATCGTCCGTAAGACTCGTGTCAAACCGGTTTAAACCTGTTTGGACATGTTGTTGCGTCGCGCTACTGCTGGCGTGCCTTTGAGTTATCACAAATTTTTCTGATTCATTCTTGAAGTTGTTTGTTGGAAGTCGGTCGCACATTTAACTGGTTTATTTGGTGCTTGATAGCTGGACAAACTCTCCGTCTTTTATCCAAGTAATCTGTATCGTAGTGACAGTTTTAGAGGTGTAGGCATTGCACCAGTCATTTCGATAGCCGCGGGCTAATTTTACTGGAATACACTTTGAATAGACGTTTCGAAGGTGTGTTTATTTTTCGGTCATTACGTACAGACAAACGGATCCGGGAACTTTATGTTACAATTTTCCCACGAAGAATTATGGTTTACCGCTGTGACCAGCAGTATTCATCGATCACTGCAAACTGTGGGCGGCTTATACTGAACCACGATCGAATCGCCTTGAAAAATGCATTGGAAAAAAGCTTCGTCGAGCGGTTACGTTTGAACAACGATTGCTCGTTTTGTAGATAACATATAAACGTGAAAGTTGTTAGGGTAATAAAGCAAGACATAGCCTACTCTTTTAGTTTGTGATGGTTTGGTATTTTTATTGTAAAAATTGAATTGCTGAGAATTGGTACAAAATAGTAAAGTTTAAGTTAGCGCTAGATCAATATAATGCATACTTTAAACTTGTAACTAATTAAATCAGATAGATGCAGTATCGTGCTTTCCAACAATAGTAAAATTTCTCAAATCCGCGCAGAAATGAGAAAGCTACAGCACATTTGGTGGAGGCAATATTCATCGATCACAGGAAACTGTGGGCGGCTTATACTGAACCACGATCGAATCGCCTTGAAAAATGCATTGGAAAAAAGCTTCGTCAAGCGGTTACGTTTGAACAACGATTGCTCGTTTTGTGGATTAGATATAAATGTGAAAGTTAACATGTGAATAAACCAAGACATACTCTTTTAATTTATGTTAGTTTGGTATTTTATTGTAAAAAATGAATTGCTGAGAATTGGTACAAAATAGTAAAGTTTAAGTTAACGCTACATAAATATAATGCCTACTTTAGATTGGCAATTAATCCATTCGGGTAGATGAAGCATAATGCCATCCAACGATAGTAAAATTGTTACAATCCGAGCAGAAATGAGAAAGCTACAGCATATTTGGTGGAGGCAGTATTCATCGATCACAGCAAACTGTGGGCGGCTTATACTGAACCACGATCGAATCGCTTTGAAAAATGCATTGGAAAAAAGCTTCGTCGAGCGGTTACGTTTGAACAACGATTGCTCGTTTTGTTGATTAGATATAAATGTGAAAGTTAACATATAAATATACCAGGACATACTCTTTTATTTGTGTTGGTTTGGTATTTTTATTGTAAAAATTGAATTGCTGAGAATTGGTACAAAATAGTAAAGTTTAAGTTAGCGCTAGATCAATTTAATGCCTACTTTAAAACTTGTAACCAATTAAATCAGATAGATGCAGTATCGTGCTTTCCAACGATGGTAAAATTTCTCAAATCCGCGCAGAAATGAGAAAGCTACAACACATTTGGTGGAGGCAGTATTCACCGATCACAGGAAACTGTGGGCGGCTTATACTGAACCACGATCGAATCGCCTTAAAAAATGCATTGGAAAAAAGCTTCGTTGAGCGGTTACGTTTAAACAACGATTGCTCGTTTTGTAGATTAGATATAAATGTGAAAGTTAACATATGAATGAATAAACCAAGACATACTCTTTTAATTTGTGTTGGTTTGGTATTTTTATTGTAAAAAATGAATTGCTGAGAATTGGTACAAAATAGTAAAGTTTAAGTTAGCGCTACATAAATGTAATGCCTACTTTAGACTGGCAATTAATCCATTCGGGTAGATGAGGCATCATGCTTTCCAACAATAGGAAAATTGTTAAAATCCGAGCAGAAATGAGAAAGCTAGGAGGCACTATTCACCGTGGCCGAGTCGGCAGCCGTGGCCGAGTGGTTAGCGCGTTGGGCTCGCAGTCGAGAGCCTGCATGTTCGACTCCAGCCACCCGCACTTGCTGTTGTTTCTCTGGGCAAGAAACTTAACGATAATTGCCTCTACCTGGTGATCGATTTCGAGTAATGGGTAGTATCAAATTTAAGTCATAAGTAGAGTAGACAACCGGAAACTGACATTGCCGTCGGCTGCAGCGTGGGTCAGGTGTATGTCGGAAGGCGTACACCGATGCATAGCGCTCAAGTCCGCTTTCCCGCAATGCAGAATAAAGATAAACAAACAAACAAACAAAAACAAATATTTAAAAATCAATAGCCTTTCCGCTTTTACTTCTATTCCGCGTTTTTGCACCCTTCCTAAAAGTAGTTGCGTTTTTTTGCATGACGTCACACATTTTTATGACGTCACTGACCAAGGCGGCCGATGCTTAACCAGCACCAAAAATTGGGCTGTAGGCTACTGAAATTAAAAATTGACCACGAAAATGCAGCAGCCTAACGATTGAGTCACTTCGGGTTAAAATTTAGTTAAAAAAAAAAAGAACGCTTCCGGGTAGTCTCGAACTCATTTCCTCTGGAACACCAGCCCGAGGACTATCGTACGCGCCACTAACCGAGTTGAATATGATTGTCGAATTTAGAAGTTATATAGGGACTTTTTTCTTCTCTTCTTGTCTTTTGCTTTGAAAGAGAAAAAAGTGCATGTATAATGACGTCATAACCGGTCAAATAGTGTTTCAGATTCAAAGACCGGAGCCGGTCAAATAGCCAAACTGGGTCATTCCGTATTAAATCATCACAAATTTTTGGAATTCGTAACCAAAAATTTTAAAATATCTAAAATTCCTAGCACATGGAGCTATTTAACAGAAAAGGCTATTCTAAAAATTTGAGCAAATTCGACCTAGCGGTTTAAAAGTTATGCCCGTTTTAAATTTTCACCACCAGGTGGCCACAATACAAGGAAAGCCCCATAATTTGAAAAAACTTTGACTAAAATGTTTAATATATACGATATCTTTCTTAATATTGTCACATCGAGCCCAAACTTGGTATACATATACTACCAATTTGAACCCTTAAGAATTCAAAAATGATGGTTCGAAAATTCTGCAACAACCCTTTCCCCCTTGAATTTAGTGTTTCAAAACTTGCTTCCAGATTTTTTTGATACATTGACTTCCGCATTGAATATCTAAGGGTGCCCAAGTGGCCAACTTCCAAAAATGATCTCAAATTGTTTATTAGAAGGTCTACTTTTAACAGCAATAAAAAAATTGTGTTTGTATATGTCTGTAACAAAAAAATGTAAACAAATTTAGTTACAACCTTATTACATGCTAAAATGCCAATATCATTAAAGCAGTGTTATAACATAATCCGAAGATTATCATGCAACATCAAACATGCCAATACCCAACAGTAACAAAAATCTATTTAACTACAGAATGTTATTCATTTTCAAATTTCAATGTGATCAAATTCAGTTCTTCTTGGGGAATGGTATAACAGCGACTATAACCGGATGTGCTTGATAGTGTAGCAATTTTGCAAAGAATGTGAGATTCCGGCACCCAGCAAACATCATCTCGCACCGGCCAGTGGAATCTGGTTGCAGGTCCGTGTGGGTGCATAAATCGAATTTGAACATCTTTTTCGTCTTTGTTGGTTGCAAGCACCCAGGGATATCTAAAGAAGGGGATACGAAGGCTCAGAGCGATTGCTAATTCTCATGACACTAGAAGGGTGGTAGTTGGTATCGCGTTAAACATACGGTTCTTTTTAAAATTGCAGAAAGTTTTGTAGTGCAGCTGGTACACTCCTACACAAGACAGTTAGCAATTGTTATGTAGAACATTATTTAAAGAATACTTGTTTGAAAAGACAATTGAAATGTTACCAGTTAGCTGTTCTTTTTCGACAAAACCTTTGGAGTTGGCTAGGTGTAAAACAAGTATACGGGTAGTTGAATTGACAAGGGATTATGAGCATTCATTGAACATCCATACCTGGTTGTAATAGTGCAATGCAGGTTGTCATAACAAAGTTTATTAAATTACTATATGTGCCAATTGCCATTTTACCATAAACAGAGATTATTTACGATAAATAGAAGCCCTTCTATTGTCAGACGTAATAAAAGCCTTCATAGCCTACCCCCTTCTCTAGATATCTCTGGCAAGCACCAAACCAATTTATCAAAAATCATCATAATTGCAAGCTACATAATCCACACCGGTACAACTGGTTTGAATATATGAATGAACTTTCAAAAACGAAAAAAAACATTATGTTCTTGCTTCCAAGCTTGTACCGCAATTCTAATCCCTTACAAGCACATTCCAAGGGGTCTGCTACTATTCGGCGAGTCCGATTCGGCAAGTGCCCTATTCGGTGAGAGCCCTTTTCGGTGAGTTCCCTATTCGGCGATTTTTTGTATTTTTTTTAAATTATTGGGTACTGTAAACGAAACCCTAATCCCAACCCTAACCTCTAACCCATCCCCAATCCCTAACCCCAACCCTAACCCTAACCTCTAACCCTAACCTCTAACCCTAACCTCTAAGCCTAACCCCTAACACGGCTATGATAATTAGGCTACGGTACCCGATAATGTAAATAGTTCAGGTCCTTAGGGGAATCTTTAGGCTAAACGTGTTACACGTTGTTTTTTTGCATATTTTTGCAGTTGATCAACCCAACTTTGATTTTAGTGGGTGCCGCAACTTTTTGGGTCACGTGATCACCCCCAAATCGGGGATTTCCCCAGAAATCACGTTTCAGCTCTTTTTACGTCATTTTTGTGCAATTACATATTCGATTTTTGTATATTTTAACTTAAAAAGCACATACTAATAAGTGAGACAAAATAAACACAAAATAATTTAATTGATGACGTCATTGTGACGTCATCAAATATTTTTTTTTGCTTTTTTAACCTATTTTGGTCGTTTGCTGTTGGTTTTAGTTGGAGTACCGGTTACTAAAACCATTTCACAATTCCTAAAAGTAGTTTCGTCATGATTGCGTCTTTTATGACGTCATCATTACATTATTAAAACTAGACAACTTCAAATTCAGGAACCAAAGGTAAGTTTATTCCGAAAAAAGCGATCAAATACTCTCATTATTAGTTTTGCAAATGCTTAAAATTTTACAATTGCAAGCAATAATTCCAGTACAGTATGACGCAATAACGACGTCATCAAGGGAATAACCAGAAGAGCAGCTACCAGGGGTGAATTTCCCTTTTGGTCATGCCACTTTAAAATTTAAAATAATTATGTAGCCCTAATTATGATCTACAAATCCAATTAATACACGACCCCAGATGATGCAATGTCAGAGTCTTAACACTGTTAATTCAAGATGAAAAAACTAGCGGTTTTCGATGTTAAATTCCTACCATACGTAATTTGATATTAAAAAAAATCGTGTACGACAAGTTTTTTCAAGTTACAAGATAGAGTTTAGAAAGTCAAAAGCATTTCTTGAATGATGATTGTGGATTGGAGATGAAACGTCAATGTGGATTGAAGATGAAACATCAGAGAGGATTGGATATTTTGTGGTCGAATTGCATGTTTCGTACTCGCATGAACAAAGACTTGTGCATTTTATGGATTTTTTCTTACAGGGACATCGAGAGCCACAAGTAGACTGACAAAACGGAACAAGCTGATTTGCATCATTATGTTTCCAACCCCAAGCTAAAGGAGAAGGTAGTTGCTGAACATTTACGAGGCTTGATTTCCGTATTTCAGCTTGATGTCCGTATTTCAGCTTGATGTATCGCTCTGCGTGTATGTTGCATCAAAGCAGCTGACGTTGGTGGCAGCTTTTCAATAGTGCAACCATTGGTAAACATCATATAACGGCATTCGTCTACATCCGTGATAGTAGGACTATTGCCATAAAGAGCTATGACATACTTTTGTATGTCATTTATAGAACTAGGTGAGCTTGAGAAATTCAGAGAGTTAAATAAGCCACACATTGCGGTACCGGTAAGATTAAGCATCCAACAATCCCAAGCCTTTTTTTCCGAAGACGAAACAGTATCACAGATTGTGATAGCATAAAACAAAGGTAAAGAAGCGCAAATCATCTGAGATTGAGGTGAAGATGAAACAATATCATGGATTGGAATGAAGCGAGTTTTTTCTCCAACTCCAAATTCAACCCATAGTTTACAGATTTCTAACTTGTCAAAACACGAAATTGCAATAATTACCACATCAGTATCTACTGTTTTGACTATGGCATCGGATTTTCCATGTTTCACATGGAGAAACATACGGGTGTCTGCCTCTTCGTGATCACATGGGGAAACATCAGACATGTCCAATGTTTGATTGTTAAGAGCTGTATCTAATGATGTTACAACAATCGTAAACAAGTTTGGATCGACTGAAGTTATCACAGCTTGTTGAACCAGTTGATATAACGCAGTTTTGTTGCTGTCATTTCCCAAAAACTCAGACCAGTTGAGAGGAAGACGAGTATTACTTGTGACAGCCACGTAACATCCAGACCCTGTTTCTTGCAGAAGATAAGCCTCAGATAGCTACTGCCATCACAGAACATGCCAGCAGTGTGATGTCAGCCGATTATGAAGTAGTGAAAGAATCTGCCTCGAAAACCGATCACTACATTCCTTGATGGAGGGTTCTTGTTGCATCGAGTGCCATGGAAACTGGAGACAGTTATGGGTCTATTGCACAGTCGTATGCAGATTTTACCATTCGTCATTATCGCTTAGCAACGGTGGTCTTTGATGGATATGGTGGTCCGTCTATCAAAGACAATACCCATCAAAGACGCGGCATGAACGTCCACCCGGTTGTTCACTTTACTGTAGACACCCAGTTCATTGGAAAGAAGGAGCAGTTCTTGCCTCGAGCTTCCAACAAGGAAGGATTAATTTCTGCTCAACTGAGGAATAGAAGCTGCAATGTGATGAACGCTCCAGGTGATGCAGATGTTGACATCGTCAAGACGGCAGATGGACAGCCCTCATCGACATAGTACGGCTTTAATTGGTGAAGACACGGACCTTTTAATATTGATACTACGCTATGCTGACACTGACCCAGACATTAAAGACCTCTACTTCCACTCCGAAAAGGCTTACGCAACCAAAATACACGACATCAACAAACTTAAAGCAATCATCGGACCAGACATAATTATGCTTACAGCTCCTCTTCATTCATGCATTCACCGGTTGTGATTCAACGTCAAGGATATTTGGTATCGGGAAGAAGACGCTTTCCAGAAACTAGTGAAAAGTCAACCAATAATCAAAGAATGTGCAAATTGCTTTATTCTCCCAAATCAGACAGACCACATCATTAAGGATCTTGGAAACAAAGCTATGACCGTTATGTTTGGCAACGATGGCAGTAGTAACCTAGAAACACAGCGATACAATACATTGGTCAAGAAAATTAAAACAGCCAAATCCTTTGTTCACCCTGAACGCTTGCCACCTACATCATCCTTTACCAAATTCCACTGCCTCAGAGTTTACTACCAGATTATGGTCAGGATGGGTAGGCTACTGACGATGGTATGGATGCTCTAGACTGGGGATGGAAAGTAGACAATAATCAGATGGTTCCAATCATGACGAACATGAAAGCTGCCCCGGACAACCTACTGAAAGTGATCACTGCAATTGCGAATCATGTTCACCTCACTGTAGTTGCCGGAGATATGTGCTACCATACCATGCTGGATGTGGACCATGCCAAACTGGTTCATGTGTCCATACAGCAGTCACATAATTACAGACGATGACATCGAGAGTCACAGCGATGAGCATTAGTAATACTTGATCCATTTGCTTTCTTTACGCTGATTATGTCAAGAGTCTACATGACCACATCGTATGAGCTCTTTATGCCTGCTCAGTTAACCCAAATACATATAGAAATTTACCGGGTTTATTAATAAACAATACATTGTTATTGCACATTTTTAATTGTTTTGGCAGCCATCTTGGATTGCCATATTGAATTTATAGGCTATCAGATAATTTAACAATTCTGAGAATGGTCTCATTGACTTCACAAGGTATAAAAACCTAGATATAGACACCAAAACTACACGTTTTGGTCATATGATAACCTAGTTATGGTCAATTTACTGTCATTTTAATGGTTTGGCAGCCATCTTGGTTTGCCATATTGAATTTATAGGCTATCAGATAATTCAACAATTCTGACAATAGTCTCATTGACTTCACAGGGTATACAAACCTAGATATAGACATCAAAACTACATGTTTTGGTCATATGATGACCTAGTTATGTTCAATTTACTATGTTATTTTAATGGTTTAGCGGCCATCTTGGATTGCCATATTGAATTTATAGGCTATCAGATGAATTAACAATTCTGAGAATGGTTTCATTGACTTTACAGGGTATAAAAACCTAGATATAGACACCAAAACTACATGTTTTGGTCATAGGATGACCTAGTTATGGTCAATTTACTATTATTTTAATGGTTTGGCGGCCATCTTGGATGGCCATATTGAATTTATAGGCTATCAGATAATTCAACAATTCTGAGAATAGTCTCATTGACTTCACAGGGTATAATAACCTAGATATAGACACCAAAACTAGGCTACATGTTTTGGTGATACGATGACCTAGTTATGGTCAATTTACTATGTTATTTTAATGGTTTAGCGGCCATCTTGGATTGCCATGTTGAATTTATAGGCCATCAGATGATTTAACAATTCTGAGAATGGTTTCATTGACTTTACAGGGTATAAAAACCTAGATATAGACACCAAAACTACATGTTTTGGTCATATGATGACCTAGTTATGGTCAATTTACTATGTTATTTTAATGGTTTGGCGGCCATCTTGGATGGCCATATTGAATTTATAGGCTATCAGATAATTCAACAATTCTGAGAATAGTCTCATTGACTTCACAGGGTATAAAAACCTAGATACAGACACCAAAACTACATGTTTTGGTCATATGATGGCCGAGTTATGGTCAATTTACTGTTTTGTTCAATGGTTTAGCGGCCATCTTGAAAATAACCACTTTCCGGAAGTTGGATTCCTTAAGATTTTGAATATGTTAGTACTGACACTCAATACTAATCAAATCAGTTGAAAAACCATTGGTAACTTATTGTAACCAAAAAAGTAACACCAACAACAAACAAGCGACTACAATAAGAAAAAAACAAGCAAAAAATTAATACATGACGTCACAATGACGTCATTAATAACATAATTTTGTGCGATTTTTATCTCGTGTATTTTGTAGTGGCAGTCAGTCCAAATGTAAAAAAATAACGTATCTAATTGCATAAAAATGCAGTGAAAAGAGCTCAAAATTGACTTGGGGGGAATCCCCGATTTGGGGGTGATCACGTGACCCAAAAAGTTGCGGCACCCACTAAAATTGAAGTTAGATTCATCAGCTACAAAAAAATGCAAAAAAACAACGTGTAACACGTTTAGCCTAAAGATGCTCATTTTTGCCCCTAAGGGCCTGAACTAAAAAATAAAAATTCAAAAAATTGCTGAATAGGTAACTCGCCGAAAAGGGCTCTCGCCGAATAGGGCACTGGCCAAATCGGACTCGCCGAAACGGGCCATTCCACATTCCAAGTTTCCTTTACTGATGAAGTCAAATTGTATTCCTTCGATTGAATTTAAACAGAACTGCAACATTGAATTTACATCTAGAATTTGATCCGAGTATGGTCTCTGTAAACTTTCACGTGCTACCAGGCGTTTAACTGTTCCACCAATCCCATCACAAGGAGATTTTCCATGAGAAGTGGCAAAAAAAGTCTAGTCAGCATATAAACCAAAATTTTCTTTATGGTGGCACAAATTCATCATATTCTTGTAATTTTTATACTGTCCTGCACACCCGTCAGAATAGTAACTCACTTTTGATATGCTTGGAATATTTTGTTGGATAAATTTGGCTGTACGTTGCTGAATCACATTAACAAAGGTTGTGTCGTGCTCTAAATCATCAGAAATATAACAGATTGATTTATGACAAATAGCATTTTCATTGTTTGGTCGGAAATAGATGACAACAGGGTGCAAAGTACATTGGGTTACATTCCAGTGAAAACTTTGAATTTCATCTTGGACAATGAATCGATAGTTTTCTGCAAAGTCCAGAAGAGCGATAGCTTCATTATCTTTCAAATTGTCTTTTTGCATTTTTAAGAGCATTTGACTGGCATTTTGCTATATAGCCTAAGAGTGTGCTATGAGTTTGTCAAATGCATTTCCAATAATATCCAAAAAATTAGTAACTGAAGCTGTACGAGTCGGTCCCACGAATTACCCATAAGCAGCATAAGTCACGTCGAATTACCCATAAGCCCCATAAGTCGCGTCGAATTACCCATAAGCAACGTGGAATTACTTACGTCTTTATGTCAGCGTATATGTAATCTGCAGGTCGCTGCAGCAGACGGAGTGTCACGTAAAATAAGGTGTTGCGACCGTGCCATATTTTAAACTGATTGTCCTGCTTTGGTATCATGCACGTTATAACGTCCGCGATTTGTCGCTTCTACCTTTTATAGACCTCTGCTATGTTTGTCGTATATTGTTTTTTCGTTGTGATAGTCAGAAATAAGAACAAACTGAACTGAAAATATTGTGAGCGTTCTCGAGACATTACCGAAAGATTTCATAAGCGCTTGCATGGCGTAATGGTCGAGACAAAAGCTATGCAGTTTGATGACACGGGTTCAATTCCTACCCTTGCCATTATTCTTTTTTCTTCTTTAATTATTATCAAGTTCAAAGCAAGAATTAAGTCTCTGGCTGAGTGCTAGAATGATTACTATGCTGCAGTCTCCTGGTTCATAGGGAAAATTGTCCTATGTTAAAGTATTTTACCGGTCAAAACACTCCATCTGCTGCAGCGACCTGCAGATTACACATAAGCGGACGGGAAGGCAAGGAAGCCAATCTTCATGTCCACCTTCAGGCATGCCTTCAAGTCTCCTGCCAAAGACACAGGCTCTTGAGCGGTGTCGAACTATATTTTCAAACGCCGAGCCAGTGCTCCTCACTACTAGGCAGCTATGCACTACAGGCTTATGGGTAATTCGACGCGACTTATGGAGCTTATGAGTAATTCGACGCGACTTATGGAGCTTATGGGTAATTCGACACGAGTTATTGGTCTTATGGGTAATTCGACGTTACTTATGGGGCTTATGGGTAATTCGACACGACTTATGGAGTTAATGGGAAATTCGACGCGACTTATGGAGCTTATGGGTAATTCGACGCGACTTATGGAGCTTATGGGTAATTCGACGCGACTTATGGTGCTTATGGGTAATTCGTGGGACTCGTAGCCTACGAGTAATTAACTGGGAGCGATCTGTCAATATCCATTGCTGAAAAGAGATATCTGTAATGTTTATTGATTCGAATAAATTTGACAAATAACTGTGTAAATTTATAATGCCAGGACAATTTTCACAGCCGTGCATCATACAAGGCTTATTTTTAACATCGCAAACAATCAAATTCATCATTTCTTTGTAACCCATGGATGACTTTGTTGCCTCAGCAAGCAAGATGGCATTCTGATGTATAGTAGGCTACACACGCAGACGCTGTAAGATCCTGACGAAGAGACAGTTAAACATGATTTTGAGCAAAGTGAAGAAAACTTCGAAAATCCAATTTTAGCATTTGGATGTTTATTTTTGAATTCCACATGCAACTCTTTTAAATTGCACAGTAGTAACCGCTTCTGTTCATGTACATTCTTTTTAACGCTCACAAAATTTTTCATTCCTGGCATAAGTCTGGAATGCTCGCCCTCCTTATAAAAATGTTCAACAGCTTTGATTGTTTCATCAAGTATAAGTTTTTTTCCTTTTGGTTCTTTGGGTGCTGCTAACAAACCTTGTTATTTTTTTAAATTTAAAGCCAAACGAACAGAATACTCAGAAACTTTAAAGAAATCAGCAGTTTTGCGAATAGACCATGATCTTGGTTTAAATGTTAAAAGCATCAGCTTCATTTTGTGATCTGCATTTTTCATTTGCTCTTTTTATATCATACAAAAGTACGTCCAAATCATCCGCCTTTACTTGTACATCCTTCATTCTTGCTTCATCAAGTGGTTGCTGCAGTTGGTCAGAAGCAACACCAATAGGTAAAGGGGGGTCCCATACTTGATTCAAGTGTCGGGTATGAGAATATAAGGTTCCCATTGTACTAAGCCATCGGCACTAACGAGAGTAGGGTGGCCAGTTCCTTTCTCTCGGCCGCTTTTACTTCAGCAACTACGCCCACCTTTACTTCAGCAACTACGCCCACCCAATTTATTACACCCTGGGTAGAGGTGAGCGGTGTTTTCAATAACCAAACACCAATAGCGCTTGCAAAATCTTCTTGCAATCCTTTCACTGTCTTTGATATTTTCTTTCTTGCTGAATTAATTCGCTGATGCTTGGGTAAGCCATGGTGGGTTATTGGGGATTGCCCAATAGAAATTAAAGTATTGTAAAGTTTTCTTTTCAATGCTAACCGACTGTCATCATCGATCTCAATATCTGAGTCTTCGCATGAGAACACACCAACAGTATCATCATCAGGGCTCGGGTTCCAAATAGCGACTGTCAGAACAGCGACTGTCAATAGAGCGACCACACGACAGCGATTAATTAAAAACAGCGACTGTCAATAGAGCGACTACACGACAGCGATTCATCAAGAACTCGATTAATTAAAAACAGCGACCTCGAAATTTGGCCTCCAAGTCAAAACCTGCTGACTGGCATGATATAAATCCAAAAATTATGAAGTCGCTATTATGAAGTCGCCATTATGACAGTCGCTGTTTTGACAGTCGCTATCCGGCCTGGATGCCCATCATCAGGACAGCCCTCCCCCTCCAGCTAGGCTAGTAAATATATTATTGGGTGGGAAAAACCTAGAACATCACACAACTCAGGCGAAAAAGAAATAGAAAAAAGAAGACTAATCGGGAAAAAATGATGGTGTACGAAAATGAGAGAACTTGTATACCTGGGACTGGTAACTTATATAAGCCCCCCACCCCCCTTGGTAACTCATCACAAAGACAGGACAATGGACATGGCTCTTTCGCCTTAGTTGTGTGATGTTTTAGGCGTTACCATTTGTTGTGGCTCCACTTATGACCGCCATCAGGTCAGAATTATGACCCAAGACATTGAGGACAGCTTCTCGGCTAAAAAGAAGGCTGGCGCCGTGTTTGTTGATCTCACGGCTGCCTATGACACCGTATGGCATAGCGGCCTTACCTGCAAGTTACTCCGTCTGCTCTCCGACAGACACATGGTCCATATGATGATGGAACTTGTGCAAAACCGCAGTTTTACCCTCACAACCGGTAGCGGTCGTCGAAGCAGACTACGCCGACTTAAAAACGGCGTCCCACAGGGCTCAGTCTTGGCTCCTCTCCTGTTCAACATATACACCTACGACTTGCCCCCCACCATCTCCAGGAAATATGCTTACGCAGACGACCTGGCACTCCTGCACTCAGCAGGAAACTGGCAGTCAGTGGAGAGGAACCTCAGCCAAGACATGCAAACACTATCAGCATACCTCCAGAAATGGAAGCTACAGCTCAGCAAGTCAAAGACAGTGTCGGCGGCCTTCCACCTTAACAACCGGGAGGCACAGCGTGAAATAAACATCAAGATTGATGAGGAACGCCTGCCCTACTGTGCCGAACCTACATACCTCGGCATAACCCTGGACAGGTCACTCACGTACCGCCGACACTTGAAGTCACTGCGCAAAAAACTATCTACACGCGTCGCACTTTTGAGGCGATTGGCGGGTTCCGGCTGGGGAGCTGGTGCTAAAACTCTTCGTACAGCTACCCTAGCCCTTGTTCATTCCACCGCTGAGTACTGCGCGCCGGTCTGGTGTCGTAGTTCTCACACCCACCAGATTGATACCGCCATCAACGACGCACTGCGTACTGTGACTGGACGCCTGCGTCCCACTCCAACGGACTGCCTACCCATCCTAGCAGGCATCCAACCCGCTGAGCTACGCCGTAAAGGAGCCACGATTTCTCTCGCTCGCCGCGCTTTGGACCCCGACCATCTCCTCCATGCAACATTCAAGAGACCACCACCTATAAAGCAGCGGCTGAAATCAAGACGCCCTTTTGTGCCTGCCGCACAACAACTCCTTAAGAACGCAGAAGAACTTGGTTTAAGTGCGCACACTGGACGAACCACATGTGGAACACGGAGTGGCAAAATCACACCTCCACGCTCCGTGATTTCATACCCGACGCCGATCCCCGTCCACCAGGGATGTCCCTCGCAAGGCTTGCGTGGGTCAGGCTTAACCGCCTGCGAACTGGCGTCGGCCGCTTTCGTTCGGACATGCACAAGTGGGGCCTGGCTCCTTCATCAGAATGCGAGTGTGGTGCCACGGAACAGACCGCAGACCATGTCATCCACCATTGCCTAACCCACGGCCTCCACACGGTGCGCATGGTCTGAGAATCCTGGACGACGAGACTGCTGAGTGGCTGAAGACTTCCTGCCCTCCAATCTAGCCTGGAAAGATCGCTCATACGCCATCATCATCATGTTAGTCATCAAATCAACACCTCAAAATGTTCAAAAATGACCGAACAACATTTGCGCTATCTTTGTCCGCACACAATAAAGCCAACTGTGCACTGTTGCAACTGAATCCTACAATCACATGACGCTACGTATCAGCGGTGTCCATTGCTGACGTCAAATCCTCGTCATCAGTCGACGTCACGTTCTTTGCATCATTTTTGTGGGTTGTCTTTCCTTTTTTGTAATCTTCGATATTCTGTTTGTTTTTAGTGTACTTTCGCAGCTTGTCACGGATTTGCTTGGGAGTTAGTTGGAAGACATTCTTTCTATCTCTCGCCATTGCCTGCCAATGATAAAACGTTTATGACAAGCAACAGCAAACAAACACCTCACACTTACAGGAGGCGACACAGTTACGTACATCCACCCTTGCTACTTTACTCGTGGATCATTTGATTAACAATCAAGGTTGTCAAAGAGGATTCACATATTTTTCAATGCATCTTTCACATGGGTCTGCTACTATTCGGCGAGTCCGATTCGGTGAGTCTGATTCAGTGAGTTCCTAACCTCTAACCCCAAACCCCCAACCCTAAAACGGCAACGATAATTAGGCTACGGTACCTGATAATTTAAAAAAAAAATTGAAAAAATCCCCCGTTAAGGGATCGGACTCACCGAATCGGACTCACCGAAACGGGCCATTCCGCTTTCACATAAAGATCGTGAAGATTAGTCGAAGGCAACAATCTACACTGTATAAGCAAAAGTAATCGATAATTAACGTCGTATTAACTCATGTCGTACAAGAAAACGTTTCTAAATCACTTTAGAGCAGACTCGACTTGGAGCCTCACCTTGTAATCCTCGCCGTGTTTGCTCAACATGTGCTCACAAAAAAATATATCTTCTGGGGAGAATTGATGGGGGAGTTTCGCTTTTTCGCCCAGTTCCACAATAGCCTCCATTTCTGTAAAAGAACACTCACAATGAAATAATTTAAAATCCAAGTTCCGGCTTAGCCAACAGAGTCACATTTCGTTTAACCTAACGCCAAGCAGCCGGCTGCTCACAGCATGAAAACATGCGAACTCACTGCATTTGTGCGCAAAATCACAACGGTGATAGCAAAACAACTATTGTCAACCGTATCCATGTGGGTATATAAAAACGGATGTCCAAAATAGCACTGACAAGTACAATACTGTTTATATCAAAATACTTCAAAAGGATATCTTTTGCCTCACAAGTGTCTTGTAAAAAAAATTGTGATGGGAATTCAACAACAGTTCAACACTGACAAAAAATATAGCTGTACACTGTACACTACTAGCTAGAATAAAATTCGCGTTAAAATAGTCTCGCGATGTACCTTGCGACAGGTCGTGGTCAATAGTCTAGCGTTAAGACGGCAGTGACAGAATGCAGCGATCCCTACAAAAAGCCATCACAAATAATCTACTACTACACGTATTTTTCTTCACAAACACAAAAAGCCAATCACAAAATTTTCAAAAACACGAGATCTCTGAAATCAAGAGATCTCAAGATAACAAAAGATCTCTGAAACGATATTTCCAAAACGGCATTTCTGTATCGGGCGAACAGAAATGGGCTATTCCAACAATTTCCATCAGGTGGACTACTGTCAACATTATGTTGGAAGAAATGTTATACTATGCAATATACAAGTTTTTTATACTTGTTTGATACATCGGCTGTTTGTTGAAATGAAAACACACATAAGACTTTGATTTGAAACATGAGGTCAAATGAAAAAAAGGCAAATGAATTTGGTCATTATCAACTCACGTTTGAGCCATGATAGAGCCAGTTATAACTGACAAACTTCTCTGGCCAATCATAATAAAAAAATGTGTTGATATCTGTTGAGATTGAGAAGGAGTGATTTTCCTAGCGTCAGCACTGGTTTGGCTTTTAAATCTTTATCCTCGGACTAACAAAGCCTCTGATTGGTTATTCCTGATAAATTTGCATACTCGTAGAGACTTTTGACGCAGGGCCGGTTACCGAGATTGGCAGAGTGAAGTTTCCGATTGTTGAAGTCTTGTTGCCGGGGAATTATTCCATCCATTAGGTGCCGCTGAATAGAGAGCAGTCCTGAAATGCGTTGCACAAGCGCACACCCCGAGAGTCGAACCAGCGCCGCTTGATCTTGAAGCTTCTTCGTTCAAGAAGTCACGCGATAACCAACTGAGCTATCGGGGCAGACGAACATGACTACTCACTACAGAACAGCGAGCATTGTGTTTCACTAACCAGTAACCACACCGGTGTAGCCTCTACAGTACACTCGATTTCAAGACTTTTCAAATGGAAAAGTAAGTTAGTTTAGTTGTTTTCTTTCCACAAAGGTAAGGATTCAATTGACTGACAAAAGCAGCGGTTAAGAACTATGTGACATGAATTAGCAGTGCGATACTAAAGAGCCCAGCCCAAAATGAGCCAAAAAAAAGAGCCCAGCCTCATGGGCAAAACACGTGTCTATCACTGTCAATTCTTGCTACACTCGACTGCCGAGAAACAAATACCTTTTATTGCACTTGGATTCTTAATCACTTTAGTTTCATCTTTGAAATATTCTGGTGCAAATGGTTTTGATGGTGGCGGTAAAACTTTATTAGGATCCGATGCCAGCCCCATATCATCTAAATTTTGTATCATAGATCGCCTTGAATCCCATGCGTTCCGAATGTGATCACTAGACAAGAAGAATAAAAACATGTTACTGGTAAAACTGAAAAACGTTAGAACTAGGTTTAGAACGATTACATCTATTTAACGTAAACTTTAATTTTTAAATATGTCAACAAGTTGCTCACAAACATATCTTATATCCATTGCATGACATTTTGCACAACATAAAATTATTTTGTGTTCCTTGAATGAAGATACATTTTTTTCAAAAGATACAATAAAGCTTTCCTTTTCTTCTTTGTTTGAGCTTCTGTGGCCATGAGTTTAACCTTTACCAACCTGAGTTCATGATATTTCTTTATTAAACTACAAAGCAGCCAGTCTTTCGTTATATCATATCAGTTTTAAAACACACCAACCTTTCCATTCTGTTAAGTAGGAATTTGAAGATCGTTGTATTTTTACAAACACATATAAGGTATGTCATTCAGGTAGGAGTGATAAAGTCTCACACTTGATGTCCCAGCATGGTGTCGAAATGGCCCGTTTCGGTGAGTCCGATCCCTTAATGGGGGATTTTTTCAATTTTTTTTAAAATTATTGGGTACCGTAGCCTAATTATCATTGCCGTTTTAGGGTTAGGGGTTTGGGCACCGGCGCCGAGTCCCGGGCGGGCGGGCCGCGCCCGCCGGACATTTCAGGAATTAAAAAAAACAATTAATGCAATTTTAAGTCCCTAAATTTCTGTAACCATCTGCCACCTTCTGATACTAGCCTACTTACCTTATTCGCAGGGTTTTGTCGCCATATGATAGGCCCTACTAGACCTACTAATTAAGCGATTAGTTTTCGTCAATTATTGCGATTGTTACATTCATGCAACGTTAAACAACGTTGATTCGCCGTTAAGCGAGCAAAAGTGTTCAGCCTCGACGCTTGTCTCCACTCTGCCACTCGTAGCCCAGTGCAATAAATCAAGTAAATTGCGCAAACCTGCGAGGAACTTCATTCGTGGCAAAAGTCTGAACGCAATTTCCACTGCTTTTACATCGTTTTAACATCGCCAGATGTTAAATCGGTGTAAAAACTGTAGCATTGTTCTTCAAATGAGTAATTTTCTCTCAAACGACTAACTCTGCTTCCAAAATGCTCTATTTTGTGGTCTCCAATCATCACAGTTTCGTCTGTTACGTCACTGATATTAAACTGTGCACACCTGTTGGTTTGGCCGGATGAAACCGTTGGTTGTCATTAGTTGCAATTCAGCTCCTTCGTTCTATAACTGTTCTAATTGTACAATGTACATTCAATATAAGCTCGGTTCGACAGCGCAGTTTATCGCTAGATGGCTTCTCGGGAGCTGAACTGCCGTAAAATCGCTTCTGCGTTGCATTACTGCATCTTGTATCTTATCTGTGCGCCCGTTAGGAGCAACTTATTGTATGAACCCACTGATGTATTGTGTGTGTGTTATCGTGTTGTATCAACAATAGTAATGTAATTATGGAACTAGTACAGTATTGCAGTTTTCGTCCCGCAACCCGCACATACCAATCACAAAAAATATGCGGAACTGAATTACCAGGACCAGACGTTGTTGCGTACCAATTATATTTATTACTTGTTTCCAAATCGTGTTAGAGGAGACATAGACTCAAATGTAAAACTAGGTTAGCCCAACAACCTAGCAAAATCGCCCTTTTGAAAAACGCACAAAATAACCTTTATGACGTGACAGTATGTGTTCGCCCGCCCAGCCATTTTGAAAACTCGGCGCCTATGGGTTTGGGGTTAGAGGTTAAGAACTCACCGAATCAGACTCACCAAATCGGACTCACCGAATCGGACTCACCGAATAGTAGCAGACCCGCATGGTGTATAGAGCTGGTTCGACAACTGTATAGTATTGTGGTCTTTGCCACAGATATTACGGAGCTGCAGAAGTCCTGGTGTGCCTTGTCTATGTTGCTCACCGTTATTTGCGTGAAGCACAAAGTTTAGAGTCAGCCGAATGGAAGGCGAATTTTTCATCAGATTGTCAAGTGTATGAAAGTATGTCATTCCAATGCTCCTGTCAGGTGATGGTAACTTTGCAGTAACCTAATTGGCTAAGAAGCTGTATTGATTCAAGCTGGCCTTTCTGAAGTTTCACTGCTTCATCGGCGCATTTGAAAAGGTGATGAGACAGCAAATGCAGGAAATTCTTAAACACACATCTGTGTGAAAGAGAGCTGTCGACGCTGGTAAGCTACTTTGCCATGAAACGAAAAATCAATATAGGGTAGTTTGGGGCAAAACAAGTCGTCGGATAAAACCGATCAGTTTGATTTCAATAAAGCATAACTTTTTTTGGAAATAATACACTCAAAAATATGCTTTAGCGCACTTAGTGGTTCCTTTGTGATGTGACAACAGCAACTGCTGTGCAGTTTTTGCTTGCTGTCTTGGTCTAGGCTGCGAAACGTAAGTTGGTGTAAAATTTTACCTTCATAATTTGGACTAACTATTTTTTGTGGTTTAGACTAAACAGAGCATCACACTATGAAATTTGTTAATTAGACCAAGACTTTCTAGTTTAAACGAAATTAAAATTATTGCACTTTGTCTCAAAACTACTCATCTTGTAGTTCTTCCTTGGAAATTAGTTTTATTGGGTATTTATTTTGGTTGAGGCAACACAAAAGTCAGTCATGAAGTGCTGTGCCAAACTTTTGCCTCAATTGGTGAAAATACTAAATTCTTTAACCAATCTGTCATGTAGGCTTCCGTGTCAATTCACACAGTTAAAAAATTCAACCTCTCCGATTTTCTTTCAATTTTACACACCTTTTCTCTACAGTATCCTATATGATGAACACCTGCAAAATTTGAGTGAAATTTATTGAGAAACACCAGAGTTATGAAGCGGCCATATTACTGCTAAACCAAATTAGGTAACAAACCAAATTTTTTACAAGTGATAGTACTTCTGCCAAATATTGAAAAAACGGGTGCAACCTGGTTCGTACCCTGAACAGTTTGTACCTTCAGTTTGTACCCTGAAAAGATCGAGAGAAAAAATTTAAAAAAGCCGAACTCGCTGATCGGAGTTTCCGCAAACAAACTCGAGGGTTAGGGTTAGCGAAAACTGCGGAAAATTATTTGCGGAAACTGCGATCAGTTAGGGTTAGAGCATAGATTAGTCTATGGTTAGGGTAAGCGGAAACTGCGATCAGCGAGGGTTAGAGCATAGATTACTCTATGGTTAGGGTAAGCGAAAACTGCGGTTAGCGGAAACTGCGGAAAATATTTGCGGAAACTGCGATCAGCGAAGGTTAGGGTTAGAGCATAGATTAGTCTATGGTTAGGGTTAGCGGAAACTGCGGAAAAATGTTTGCGGAAACTGCGATGAGCGAGGGTGAGGGTTAGCGTTAGGGTTACGGTTAGCGGAAACTGCGATCAGCGACTTTGACTTTGTGCTATCTTTCTCTGGATCTTTTCAGTGGGAAAATTTTAAAATGTTTGCGGAAACTGCAATCAGCAACTTTCGCTTTTTTTTAATTTTTCTCTCGATCTTTCAGGGTACGAACTGACAGGGTTGTCGGTATTTTACCCAACCCAAAAAAACCCAGGTGGGTTTTTTTAAAAAAACCCACTTAAAAAAAACCAAAAAAAAACATAAAAAAACCCAGAGCATCATATTTTTCCAGTTTTTACTAGAAAATTAAAAAAATGAACAAAAACACTACAAGGCACTTAAAACAAACTTTAAATTAGGACTTAAGGATGTGATTGTGAAGTAAATTTCCAAGAATAAACTGAAAACGCAGTGGATATTGTACAGTACACAAAAATCAAGTAATGCCACTTTGTGTATGTATATACTACATTAAAACTCATTTATGCAAGAAGGCCTTATAGTTAAACTGGTGAAAGTACTACTCTACTGTAGTCTGTATATATGATGTGAAATGCAATTTAGGAGGCTATTTACCAATTACAGATTCTGGATTCTAACGCATGGCTGTTTCAGAGCATTTGCCTAAATGGCCACGCAATCGCTCAATTGCTCATCCATTATTATATATAATATATATATATAAATGATAAAAAATGTTTAAACGTGATGGCATAAATGCTCCTTGCCTTCAAATCTAAAGCAAATGATGCAATAATGCAGGCCTCGAAATTCACGGCAGACACGGCGGACATGTCCGCCGTCACAGCATGTGATGTCCGCGGGAAGTACCCTCTAGATCGGTCATATTTGTCCGCCGAGAAATATCGCAGAAACTGGCGATACAAATCGTCATTGCATAGCACGAACAACTGTTGCAAGAATATAATTTGCGCTGGGAATGCGAAATTATCGCATTCCAAGCGCGCATCTAGAAAAAGTTAATACTGTATCTCTTAGCTTCCATTCAAGCAGAAAAACTTTCGAATTTTACGTTGCTTCAACGATTGATGACATTGAATCAGCGTAACAGAGGTGAATTCTTAGCTAAGAATTGATGGGAGTACCGGTACTTCTACACTAATCACGCGCAACTTAGTTCAAGTCTTATGTCACAATGTCTGGCTTTGATCTCCGAGTAATATTGATAAGGCAAGGTTGGTTACAAAGTTAGATTATAAGAGTATAGGCTACTACAGCAAGATGCCGCAAAACTTAAGTTTTGGTATTACAGTAAGAATGAAGAGGCCCAGGGAAATTTCTGAAAGTGAGAATGAGGGCGATGAACCTACTACTAGGAATTTTAGTGGTGATAGACGCATATATTAAAGGAACAACGAATCTAAGGATTAGCTCTGTCAAAGATCACAACACATCGTTTACCCCAAGCCATCAATTTCCGGTCATCAAGGCCATCGACAATATGAGTGACAAAAAAAACATCAAAATTAAGAGGTTGTTTGAAATCGCATATTTTATCGCTAAAGAAGAGCTCGCATTTACGCTTTTCCCTCAACTAGCCGGTCTGGAGAAAAGACACGGAATAGATCTCGGTATCACGTATCTTAACGACAAGCAGTGATCTCATGGAGATTGGCGCACGTCTTTGAAGATCGATGTTATTGAAGCTCTCATCATGCGCATATGTTTGAATGGCCTTGACTGCGCTGATTATAACTCCGAGCCTGCCGTGGTCTCGTGGAATACTGATACTATTTTGGAGAGGCGACCGCATCACGGAGAGGGGAAAATAATTGTGCTTTTTCTAATGTTTTGTTTATTCTTTTCGTCACTTTCGCTCACATGTCACGCAAAAATAAACCTAAAGAAAAAAGCCTAGTGAAACTTTGCACATTAGAAAATAGTAGCGTTACGCGTTAGTGTAGAAGTTTTCCGACTCGTGCCCAGAGCATTGTGACGCAAGAAGCCACACGACCTCGTTCGGTGGAAGTTAATCAGTTATGCGGCGGATTATTTTTTTATTATTTATTTGCATCAGACACAAAAAGTCCATAGAATTTAAGTTTTTAACAATCATCATATTATCATCATCATCATATTTAATAGCTACACGGCGTCAAGCGCACGTCGTTGGTCTGATGAAAGTCTTTCAGAGTGACTTTGCTGAAATTTTAAAAAGCCTAAACCGTAGCTATGGTTCTCAAATGGCGAAGACTTATCAAGATAAAGAGATTAAGTATGACGATCGACGTTAAAACTGGTGTGTCCGCCGTAAGACTTAATTTGTCCGCCGAGATAGCTGCTCAGACCGGACACGTTTGTCCGCCGTCAACAAAAACGAATTTCGAGGCCTGATAATGTGATTTCTACCACGGTAGCATCAACTTGGAATAGAAATCAGTGGATGATGCAACATCCAACTTGATCTTGAAATTAATGGATGATGCAACATTCAAGCAACAACAGCCCTAGTGCATTATTTTATTGAGTTATGCAAGCATGTACTGTGAGTGAAAGGCACTTCATTCGTAAAAAGTAGTTTTGAGGTGAAATAAGCATGAATCTACCTTTTTTTTGAATCATTTTTAAAAAAAAACCAATAAAACCCAAAAAAACCCAGGTTTTTCTCAACCCTGCGAACTGAGGGTACGAATTGTTCAGGGTACGAACCAGGTTGCATTCGAAAAAACAACATCGTCCACATTGTCACTCTAAAAGGTCAAAGACATCCAAGGTTGGCCGTTTCCAGCTCTCCGCTAAGATTTTCCAAAATTTTAAAACCTTGCCATTCGCCAAGACCCCATTTTTGATTAGTTTTGGCTGAAATTTGGTAGAGATGTTGTTTACAAGATTCTTTATGAACTGAGAAAATATCAGTACAAAATATTAAAGGGATCGGGAGGTATTAAATGTGAAACGTGGGTCGAAATGAAAAATAGCAAAAAGTGGGGTCCTTTTAATATCTTGGTTACCCATGACCCCAGTGAAAATTTGCACTGAAATTTTGTCCACTTATTCACTAAGATATGATAAGTCTACTATGCAAAATTGATCAATGGTTCTCAATGTTTTCTTATAGAAAGTGTGCGTCAAAGTTTGGACAAAAACGACAAAAAATCACAAATAAAGATTTAAAAAAATGTAACAATATTGAACTATAGGCTACTAGAAAACATGTGAAGTGTATTTTTGATTATGTTTCTATCAATTGTTCACAAAGCAATTGTTCTAACATTTGACAACTGTAATGTACCATGTGGACCTCATTGTCAGTGAACAAAATGGCAAATTTGTCATAATCTTTCTTGCTCAGTTTGTTTTGTCGTTAGGGATGGGCAAAATAGAATACCGAATATAGAATAACCGGTTGTGAAGCCTAACCGGTTTCAAAATGCATATGAAATCGGATAATTGAAACCGCTTTAACGATCGACTCCGTACCGCTCCGTCTGGTCGCAACGAATTCGCTGCAGCGAAAGTAGAATTGTTTATCGATTTAGTGCAATCCGGCATAGGAAAAACATACGTGTTCGCATTAAAGAGATCTTTCTTGTCAAGCGCAATATTTTTGTGTAACTGCCACTTCTGCTTCTTCAGAGAGATGTTTTTCAAGTGCAGGTTAAATTGCCACTAGTGTTGGGCGATATTTAAAAAAAACGATACGATATTTGAAAAAATACTCGATATTTCAATACTTTTCGATATTTTTGTTCTAATTAAGAAAAGAGTTTCTTGGTCTTTTAAATTAGCGTCAGCAATAAAAATCCCGAGGCCACACGAGTGCTTGTAAGGTTAGGGTTAAACATTCCTGCCAGTCGTTATGCCACAGCCATAGATTTGTTCCTTAGTCAATACCTTGATGGAGCTCTGCGAAAGAGGCGTGTGGATGGGTATCAAAGCACGAAAGCAGCAAAACGTGGACGCTTCATTGCGAACGGCGAAGACAGTGTAGATTTACAGACAAGCGATGAGCCTCTTGATGTGTCTGATTCCAGTGATGACGCGACAACCTCATCCTCCGATACAGCATCTGATGATTTCGATTCTGACAGCTAGTTCTTTATCAAATAGACTTTGTGTTGCTCGCAGTATCCCAATTGTGCCGAAACTACGTTAGTGCATACGTAAATCGAGGCAATCTTCTCGCAGGGAGCTATTAATTTGTTACCGGTACCTGGTTGAGCATTTGAGCAATTAACGTTATTTTATGATAAATCAACGTCGCTAGATGTCGAATTAATGTAAAACAAACGTAAATTTCTTTTTGGGCATTGTTGTTACGGAATGTTACGCAATATAACCCGCCGGGAAAATTAAATCGATTTATGCTGACTCGAACGTTGAATTAACGCAAAATTAACTTACTTTTCCTCCCCGTGAGTTATTTAACGTGAATTACCGTAACAGCGTGGGTATCGCGTTGCTCGCTTTATCGCTACTTTGGCATTATTACATCACAACAAATCAAACAGTGCGGTCGTGATAGACTACTCTAGTGTATTTTTCGCTTTTCGTTTTACATGTTTTCGTACAATTTTTTTCGTAATAAACGTTCAAAGCAATTGCCGAGGCAATTTCAACTTTTGCCGTTTGGCCTCGGCAACGTTTTTGTAAGGGTTCGCAGTTACGAGTTAGGGCTGTGATAGTTAAAACATCGAACAAAATTGAAATAAATATCGATATTGAAAAGATATCGTATCGTATCAAAAATTTTATTTCGATGTATCGCCCAACACTAACTGCCACCAAGATGAGATCCTGTTTGACTAGTGAACATTTAAAAAGCCTAAATTTGTTACACTGCAATAAGCAATTTTGTGATGTTCATTGTTTTTGTAAAATCATTAAAATGTGTTGATGGTAAAAACGGTCAATTATTCTAGAATAGATATCTGTATTCTATATTCGGTTTCAGTATTCTAGAATAGCCAATTATTCTATTTTGCCCATCCCTATTTGTCGTCCAGAAGAACCATGGATACTCGGCACAGCAATTGAACAAATGATATTATAAAATGGAATCCAGCAGGTTTGCTGATGTCTGTTCTGAACAAATGTGCTGCAGTAGTGTACTTTGTATGTGTAACTACACTTTGTGTGTGTAAATATAATCTTTCTTTCATCAAAAAAAACAATGAAAAACAAAACCCTTACTTAGGGGAAAAACCAGTCATTTGACTCTGTCGTAAAAATGATGTTGTATTAACATAACTTAAAAATAAATTTCACTTTTTTTTCCTATCTTGTTTAAGGAAGCCTTAATACAACTGTTTAACAATAAAAATTGAGACATTTTTAACTTTATGTGAAGATATTATACACAATAATACCAATGTGTGACCAGTCTTGCCCCGCACTACCCTAATTATAGACTAAAACAAACAACCCAATACAAGATAATAATAGCTACAACTTGCCTCTCAATTCGTTTGAACCGTTTTTTCTTGAGATTTTTCCACAATTTCTTTTTATTAGTGTTCACAAAAACTTTTTTTCTTCGATTCTTTTTAGCACTAGGCATTATAAATGTAAGATAAGTATACAACTCCACTAGCACAAATCTATATAATACAGCAAACAAAATTACAGCCAAATAACATAACGTAATCTGACTGTATTGCTTGTAATAAAAGCCTGGAGAAGATTTGTTGTAAACTGAAAATTAATGTAAATGCAAACTGGAGTAGAGCTTGCAACGAAGTTTTAGAGACTCTTAAAAAATCATATTCAAATCAAAATAATTACATAAAGCGATTGTCAAGCCCATACCAGTGCATTAGCCTATTTCTTAAAATGGATATCTTAAAGCAAAAGTGGGCAACCTATGGCCCAGACCAGGCCTGCGTGCAGTTTTTGTGCGGCCCGCGACAGGGATATTTACGGGTGCAACCTAGTTCGTACCTTGAACAGTTCGTACCCCCAGTTCGTACCCTGAAAAGATCGAGAGAAAAAATAGAAAAAAGCCAAAGTCGCTGATCACAGTTTAATAGCACAAAGCCGAAGTCGCTGATCGGAGTTTCCCCAAACAATTAGAAACAAACTGGAGGGTTAGGTTTAGCGGAAACTGCGATCAGCGAGGGTTAGAGCATAGATTACTCTATAGTTAGAGTTAAGGTTAGCGGAAACTGCGGAAAAATGTTTGCGGAAACTGCGATCAGCGAGGGTTAGGGTTAGAGCATAGATTACTCTATAGTTGGAGTTAGGGTTAGCGGAAACTGTGGAAAAATGTTTGCGGAAACTGCGATCGGCGACTTCCGCTTTTTTTAATTTTTTTCTCGATCTTTTCAGGGTACGAACTGGGGGTACGAACTGTTCAGAGTACGAACTAGGTTGCATCCGATATTTACAACTACGAGATTGGAAACTCTGTGGAACTGAAAACAATTTTATACACCAGTAGGGTCATTTTTCTTTGTGCTCTGCTGTGGTAAACAATCACATAAATTGACCTCAAAGGGCAGCAAGTAGTAGGCTAAACAAACAACCATAAGCACAACAATCAATTCACCTGCTGTAAATTGTAAGGTCTACGCTTGCCTTGTTTGTTTATTTGTTTGTATTACATTAGTGCGGTCATGTTGTATTTTGTTTGCTGCTTAAAAAAATTCCAGAATGACTATTGGTTTTAGTTCTGATGACTTTGTAAACAGATTGATTTTGTACTGGATTGGTCTGTGAACAAGTTCTTCTTTCGTTTGAGACTAGATCAAATCAAATTTCAGGGCAGGTGATGGAGAGCCAGGTGAGTGTAGCCTCGTCCAGCGTTGCTATACCATGCGTTCCATTTGGTGCCTTATAGATGGGACATTCGAGAACGACATGGTCAGCAGTTTGTTCCTCCGCGCCGCATTCGCAGGCCGGTGAGGAAGCCAAACCCCACTTGTGCATGTTGAAATGGAAGCGACCGACTCCGGTTCGGATTCTGTTGAGCTTGACCCAAGTCGGCCGAGGCAGGTCCATACCAGGGGGGCGCGCCACCGGGTGAGGTATAAAACCACGTAGTTTCGTGTCGGTGGCACACCACGCTGCATTCCAATTGTCTTCCATGAAGTGTGCTGCGCTGATGGCATGATCGCTGAATGGGTGTAGCAATTCCACTGCAGCTGGCACAAAGGGGTGTCTTGACTTTAATTGCCGGGGAGATTCTTGAGGTGGGATGTTGAGTTTTGCATGAAGCAAGTGGTTAGGATCCTCCGCCCGACGAGCCAGGTGTATAAGGGCTCCCTTTCGGCGAAGCTGTGAACAAGTTGATGATACAACAGTATATTTCACTGATTGCTGAACACTCTTCATTTACTTCTGATTCGATTTGCAGAATTAAAATGCTCAAGAACAACAGTAGGCGGTTTTCGGACTCGTTGCATTCATTCATTTTTTGGATTCATTGTTTTTTTTAGCAGCGTAAATGTACTTTTATACATCAATTAAATTTTTAATGTGAGTGTACAACTGTACATTTTGTATTATCATTGTAAAATCGAATTTTCTATATCTTTTAGTCATTATTTTATTTTGTTAATCTTTCTGTAGTCGTAGTAATGTGATGACCTTACTGATGTATAGCACTGAATAGAGTTTCCAATCCCAAGAATATCCCTGGGCCCGCGACAACATTCAAATCTTAAAGTGAAGTTTGCCTAGTCTTATGTTATTGAATAAGCATCGTTGCGGCCCATCTCTGCACTATCACTACTTCATTTGGCCTGCACATGTAAAACGATTGCCATCCCTGTTCTTAAAGCTAGAAGACATTATCGGGGGAGCCGGAAGCAGGGGGGCAGATGCCTCTCCTGCCTTCAAATTTTTTCTGGATGGGGACATGGGGTGCCCTTTTAAGTTTCTGCTATTCTTTTTGTGATAAGCTTAAAGAGCTGCACGTGCACATCAAACTTTCTTTCATTTTTGCCTCAAAATAATATTCACACACAAAATTCCCTATCACAGTAGGTTATATCATTATAACATAGCAATAGCATGATGTGATGCCCTTCCGTGATATGATGATGGCTTTCCATGCCGTTGTTCTTTGTATATCGGCATGTAGTTCTTGTATCATTACTCGATAATGAGCTATTGTGTAGGTCACAAACATAATTTATAGAAGTTCTACCACTCCAGGGGTCGACCTTTAACTTTTTCCGCACTGGCAAACCGGACCAGTGGCTCACCATTTGCACTGGTCCGTCCCGTTTACTGATAAATTTTGTGATAAAGAGAACTTTATAGAACAGAACGCGAATTCTTTAAGCAATCTTGCATAAACCTTAAGTACGGTATTCTTATTCAATAATACTTAATTCAATAATAACAGTCAACAATCATTATTAATTTAACCTATTTATTAAGTTAATTTGATGCTTCATCACTCACATGCTCTCTAAACTCTAGCACAATCTTAACATTTTTATGCATCAAATCTCTTGAGAGTAGGCTACTGTACTGTACTAGCAGTGTTGTCAGGTTATGTTGCAAAAACAAGCAAAAAAATTTGAAAAACAAGCCCAAAACAAGCAAATTAACACAAAAACAAGCAACAAAAAACAGTCAAAATAGCAGTTAAAAAGTTGCAATATGGCAAATTTTTATAATACAAAACATTCTATAGAGAAATAAAACATAGTAACTTTAGCGGGTATAGCATTAGCATACCGGTACTGTACTTTATTTCAGGCAAAATATAACATAATTAAAATAAAATAAACTCAAACGTTTTTGACACGTACGTGTGTCCTCATCAGGAATTAAATCTGAAATACGGTAGGCCTACATAAAATGAAAAATTGTAAGATAAATTTCACTTTGCACTGTATGCCAAACAACTAAACAAAAAATGCCAAATGACCTAAAAAAAATGCCAAATAGGCAAATCGGAGCAAAATCAAAGGTTTCTTCATTAATAAATAATGGAATTGGTAAAAAATGGGTAAAACTGCAAAAAAGCTCAGCCTACACTTGCTGCTATTGCACAACCTAGCTATCTTCATTCTTGAGAGTACCGTATTTTTCAGAAAAACAATTTTGAAAAAATGCCTAACAGGATTTTTTTCATGCCAAACAACATAAAAAAATTTCAAATTTATGAAATTTGGCATTACAAATGCCAACCTGGCATCCCTGGAAAAAAGCATGGTCGCTATTGCGCAGTGGTAAAATTGCTCTAACCGCGCTTCTTGCTATCGCTATGTAGTGGTTGCTGTTTCGAACTTTATTTGCCGCAAGGTGGTAGAGTATTCTTTTCTGATTTCATTAATCTTTCAGTGGTCATTGTAGGTTCACTAGAAGAGATTTAACAGCAAAGTTAGTGCAGACGGTCAGAAAGTTTTAATTTTTTTAGGGAAAGGGTTTTGGGACTAGGCCAAACATTTGCTGATTGCTAAAATCTGAAAAGCGGTTTTGGCCTAATTTTTAGTGCAGAAATAGGGATAGCAATCTTCTTGCCTGTGCCATTTCAGTTTTTGAGTTTGAACAAATATTAGCCTGTTTATTTTGAAATTCGTGATTGGGGTAATTTGACCAAAAATTCGCGGTTGGGGGAATCACTAATAACTAAAATGTGATAAGGAGTAAATAAGGATTTACTAGGCTATAATGACACTACCAGGCAGAAGCACACACTAGTTACCCCTGTTGACTACCTGGCTATGGCTACTGACTTGTGACATTGTGAACTTGAACTACTGACTTATGACTAAACTTGTGACTTGAGTTGTTGACTGGTCACTGTTGTGTGTGCTGGAATTCTTGGAAAGTGTCTGGTGGAAAAAGAAACCGCTGCCCAGTGTGGCCAGATACAAAATCCGTTTAAACAGAAAATTAAAACAGCAAAAGTTCCATAATATTTAAAAATGTCATAATAATTTAAAACATCTAACAATTATACCAATAAAATGAAATATTTCAATAAAAATAAAACAACAAGCACAAAAAAAGCAACCCGCAAGTCTTAAAAAAAAACCGCAAACCCAGAAAAAAACAAGCCCAAAAACAAGCAACCCGCAAGTCTTAAAAAAAAGCCGCAAACTCAGAAAAAAACAAGCCCAAATTCGCGGGAAAACCGCAAGGTTGGCAACACTGTGTACTAGGTACTTGGCTACCAGAAACCAGAGCTCACGCGTTGTTGCGATTCCCCTTTTTCTTTCGATTTAACATCGTCACGTGATGTTGCGATTGCTTTTTTCTTATGATTTAAAACGTGATGTTGCTGCCTTTTTTTTACGGTTTAACACACACAGATCACGTGTCTTCTTGTTTGAATAGAAGCGCAAACGAGAACCACGCACTCTTGTCTAAACGATCAAACGACAGTCATAATACAATGATATTTTCGCACTGAACAGTCGGACCAGTGCGAAACGATTCGTACTGGTCCGCGGGGAACTCGCACTAGACATTGGCCAGAGGACCAGCGCTAAGATCGAACCCTGTAAATGGTGTCTGAAAATTTTTCCAATTCAAAATTTTCTGTCTTTGGCAAACGTGAAATTTTCACAATAAAATATGGAGTTGGTATACAAGTCCTCCCACCCCCCCCTCCTTGGCAACTCATGACAAAGAGGAATTGACCAAAAAATATAGATTGAAGTGTGTGAGCGAAAAAAGCAAAGGGAAAGTAGTTTCACCCTATATGTTTGGTTGAGTCCTGTCTTTGTCATGAGTTACCAGGGGGGGGGGAGACTTGTATACCAGCTCCTAAAATATCTAGTATTTCACACAAGCAGACTGCGGCGAGGCAAATGATGGAACAATTTTGTTGGACCAAAAAGACATTTTTATAACATTGGTGATTAAAGAACTGTTTTTCCACAAATGCAAAAACAAATCAGGTATCTCCAAACCCATGATGGCAGGTCCGGCTATTATGATAGAAGTCAAAATCGCCATAAACAAAACATGGGAAGGTAGGGTCATAGATATCTTACATATAGATATGCAACTCAGTGGTGCGTAACAATGTTTGAAGGCTAACAGCTGTATGCATGTACTTCAAACTTGGCACAGCAAAACCACTTTATTTTTAACATATTTTTTTGGTTTTTGTTTAAATAAAACTTTTTTCGTTTTCAAGTTGACGTATGGATTGCTTGTGATGACGTCACATTCTCGTTCCGCATGGACTGCTTTATGGAGGTTCTGGCGATTGAAAGCAAATCAGTCACACACTAGCCTAACTTTCTGGCAGCTACATTAAAATCAAAGGATAGCATCAAATCGTAGCATGGACTATAGTAAACTACCGTACAGTTCGTTATCGTTACGGCATCAGCTTAAGGTTTCCAATAGGCTCGTCTAAGTTACAAACACTTGAGATAAGTGTACCTTTTAGCAGTAGCTTGGTTGCTGTATTTCAGTATAAATAGGCTATGCGAAATTGCTGCATTCCTGGATGTGCTTATTCAAGTGCACACAAACGTTCACTGTTTTCTATAAGACGTCCAGATCTTGGCAGGACTGCAGAAGAAATAAAGCATCGATCCGATTTTACAAAGTTTATTTTGTCCATGCGGGATGCAAGCAAGGGTGATAGAATCAAAAAACTTCTTCATAAAGAAACGTGAGCCACAAAGTTGTGAGCTGTATCTTGATGTCGTAGTTCAAGAATTTTTCTCTAGGTATTTTAACTTGCTGTGTGCTAACAGGACATTAATATGTGAAAAACACTTTGAGGAGAGGGACATAAATCGATCAAACTCATCAGCAGTGGTTTCAGTGGTTACGCGCCCGGCTCAAGACTACGCCTCGCTAGTTCGACTCACCGGGTGTGCGTTTGAGCAACGCATTTCAGCACTCTCTCTATTCAGCGGCATCTAGTGAATGGAATAATTCCCGGCAACAAGACTTTAACAATCGGAAAACTTCACTCTGCCAATCTCGGTAACCGGCCCTGTGTCAATAGCCTCTGCAAGTATGCGAAACTACCAGGAATAACCTATCAAGGCTTTGTCAGTCCGAGGATAAAGATTCAAAAACCAACCAAACCAATTTTCTATGGAAACATTCGGCACTTTCCAAATTGATGCGACACATGAATTTTGTTTTATTCACAGAGAGCATCAAACCGACGATGCAGTAATCCCGACATCGATCAAGTAACTAGTAATATCACTGCTTTATCTCATCGAAAATCGGTAAAGCAAAATCACGATGGAAACACCACTTTCGGCAAGAAGAACGCGTGGACTGATGTTTGCAATGAACCTTTAAAAAGAAGAAAAGCGATGAACACTCAAAACAGCACTGAACTAAAAAAATGAAACAATTAGGCCTACATTGTGTCACAAAAAATGTGGCATATCGGGAACTGATATATGAATATTCATTTCAGTTTTAATTTTGGCGGCTTACCTGTTTCTCTTACATCTATTCCTGAAACGCAAGTTTGTTTCTTTGGAATCCTCTTCGAAATCTACAACGGCATCAACAACTTTTAACCGAATGAATGCAGCATCGCTTTGTTGTAGTCCAAATATACTTGCTGCATCACCTCACCTACTACGTGAGCGTATTTTTAGTACAGCATGTTGTTGTGGTTTGTCCAATATTCGTCTAGTAATTGTTTTATGAATGTCAGTGGTGGGTTCGGTAGTATGATATTTATTCTGCGGTTTTCTGCCAGTGCAATTGCTTTGTGAAGAAGGTTGTTAGCGTCTTCGTCCGTAGCCACCTTTTGTATACTTCTTACTTTATGCTTAGCAGTTTGATGTTGCCTCAGTTCTTGTAGGCTACTGTAGCAAATGTAGCGTGACATGACTTCCATGGAATAGCATGATGCTGAACTTCAGCGAAACAGGTTTCCACTTCTTGTAATGACAGCATTTCCCATTTTTGCCACATTTTAACCACTATTGTTTGGCGAAATCTATTAGCGTACAACTTACAAATCGAATCTTACAACTTTCTAATAAACAAAAGAAAACTTGCAAATGATTTATTGAAAGCTAGCAAATTGTGACCTTCAAAAGTGTTCATCTACAAAAATATTTTTGGTTGAAGACATGTTTTGGCTGCACAGTAGCTGTTTCAAGCAAATGTCTTTACCCGGTTGGAGGTGTTTTTTGCTGGAAACAGAACGGAAAACGAGAACTTTCCGTCAACGTAGGTAAATACCTTTTTTGGAGCTGTAGTTCCAGGAGAAGCTGAAGTTTTATTCAATTAATCTACTGAGTGTTACCAAAATGAAAGTTACTGCAGGCCATCGAAAGCTGTGCTATAGCATTTGGTAGCCTAGCTACGGTGCGTACCAAACATTAAAATTGTCTTGGTTTGGCAGTTGGATACGTGATTCTAATGAAGCTGTCACAACAGGGGCGCCGGAAGCAGGGGGGCGGATGCCCCCTGCCCTCAAATTTTCTCTGGATGGGGGGCAATGGTGCCCTTTTAAGGTCATGTAAGCTACTGCACATTTTGCAATATAGGCCAACGACTTCTGCTATTCGCTTTTAGCTTAATTATAGGGTCTATAGTAGGGTTACCATATTTGAAAAAGCAAAATTCCGGACAGTGCATGACTATTTTCGTGAGACCATATATATGCACTACCAAAACGCTAAGGCTGCAAACGTTGTACGATACTCATGCTACAGCGCCAGCTACCGAAATGAAAAGTATTGTCTTCTGTCACGAGCAGAATCTCACACCAGACAGGGTAAGCACTCTCTAAATATAGCTACGGACCGTCACTGAAAAAAATCTCAACTTCAGAGTGAAAAATAATAATGAGAATTAGGTTGTGCCGAAAAAGGAAGAACTGCAATTACATGCTTAAAACAAATTAAAGACACGCTTGTAAGTCAAGTCACTACAAATTTACTCTTCTGACCATGCATATTTTTCTGAAGATCTAATTCTCTTCAACAGGGCCTTGTGTGATTTCAAAAATAAGAAAAATTCACTACAGCACATATCTTTGAATTGAAGCAGAAATAAACTAAAAAATTTGTTCGAGTGAAATAATCACTGCAACGAACCGAATACTTGACGTAACGTATGTTAAAAAAACAAATTATAAACCAAAAAAAAAATAAATTAAATCGAAAAAAAATAAACTAAACGGTTGCAAAATAAACCAGATTTGGTTTTAAAAAGACTAAAATGGTAACACTGACTTATAAAAGGTAAACATCATTGATAAGGAAACGCTCTGTTACATCATAATTCCGTACAACCTCGTAGTAAAAAAATGCACACGGTACGAAATAACAATGTTCTGGATTGGCAGTGTGCACAGTACGATTGCAGATGCAGTAAAATGAGCTGGCTGAGCGAATTTTCTAGGACACCCCTAATTTACAGGATTATTCCCGCAATTTTAATTCCCCCAAAACGCCCATCATAAAATTTCGGACATTTGAGCATTTTTTTAAATTCCTCCCGGACTCAAAATTTAACTCTAAATTCCGGACATGTCCGGAATTTTCCTGACGGTATGGCAACCCTAGCCTATAGCCTACAGTAGGCCCACACAAATTATCCCGTGGACACATTTTATACTTTGCAGCAGATTGTGATGCTAAGAATGTGAAATTTATCTTTCGTTTCTTCTTGTTCAAGCTATTTCGATCATTCATCTGTCTCACATTTCGACTTTCATGGCTAATAGCGGGAAAACGAACGAGTTGCCCAGCATTATCGCTATATCTAATCCTAAAACTCTCGTCTTAGAATCGTTCCGGCGCCCCTCTATCTCAGGTTTGTAAACTGCCTACAACAAGCTTTAATGAGACACCGGAAATAAGCTTAAATGATAGTTCCAACGATCATGAAACAGAAGTTGCATAACCTACGTGAAGAAAGATTATTGTCTTGATTTTTCATAGTAGGCCAATCTGTGAAAACTTGAAATATACGCCAAACAAAATATTCCAAAGAAGCTCAAAAGCCGCCACTCGCCTCGCCAAGCCCAAACCGTACAATAATAGCCTACCATAGATACGCTGTCCAAGCTGGCAACCTTGATTGTTGATTGTGTCCATAAAGTCAGTCGAGCGTGACGATAATTCCACGATTGCTGAGTTGCATATCTTTATGTAAGATATCTATGGTAGGGCCGCCGTCTTTAAATGTAGCGAACCTCCAGGGTTGCCAACCTTTGAAAATGTTTCCAGCCCAAACCGATCACTGAACCAGCCCAATTTCCAATATACTTCGAACTTACAAAATATTTTTGCTCTTATTACTGTTTTGCAATATTTACAAGTAGCCTTGCCAGTGCCTTCAGTTACACGTTGTGTCCAGCCTTTAAATTTGCTATCTTTTTCCCATTCTACCCAGTAACGTTTGCCTAAATTTTGCCCACTTTCCCATGGCAAACAATGTGCCTTGCTATGTCAAGTCAAGTCAAGTCAAGTCAATTTATTTTGTTTTAACAGCGCCATATATTAACAAATAATCAGAGTAAAATGTAATTGTCAAAACAATGCATTGTACAACTGTTGGTTAGATTATGGCGCAATCAGGATGGTAGCGAACTATGAACACAACAGCGTTAAGTAAAGCTTTGTAGGCTTACTGAACTATTTTGTAAACTTTCTTAATTAAAATAGAAAAATAATAAAACATTATTTTATGCACCTCACAAACACAAAATAAAGTTGCTTTTTTTATGAGACCAATCTAATGGCTGACATGACAGCACTAGAGCAGCAACTTACAGCATTCTATACAACCCACCTCAAAATAACTACAATACATTTGAATCTCGACTACATTCTCTCCTTTTAAGAAGTTTTAGCAATCTCATGTTGTTTTGAGACACATTACTCAAACCAGCCCAAAAAACCGCAACCTGCAACCTTCAAAAAAATCCCGCAACTCAGGACGAAAACCAGTCCAATTGGGCGTGAAAACTGCAAGGTTGGCAGCTCTGCGATCCTCGCAAGTCGCAAACCACGAGGTTGCCAGATGGTATTTTTTAAAAACCCTTTTGAACATGTTATTGTTGCCAGATTCTACAAAATTATCTAGCTAAAAACACGCTTCAAACCAATCCCAACAACAAACCAATTTTTTTGCAAGTAGCCCAAAAAAGAACCAAAGCATATAAGTAATTTAAACACACTTCAAATGACAAAGCTTGGAAAAACCGGTTTCGTTCACAAAATATCTCTTACTTTCTAAACACACACAAAAACTTGTCGTTAGGAACTTCTTCATTGTGTGTCACACGACATAGCAGGTGGTTGCGTGAGAAATAACTTATTCACCGGACCCCAAAAATATTCAACTTGTCAAACTGGACCTTTGCTAACATTAGTTGAGTAACGGTGGCCGAGTGGCAGCACGTTGGGCTCGCAGTCGAGAGCCTGCATGTTCGACTCCAGCCACCCGCACTTGCTGTTGTTTCTCTGGGCAAGAAACTTCACGATAATTGTCTCTACCTGTGGTTACATTTTATTTAGGTTATATTTAACGTATAAGTTTAAGTATGAGAATGTTTTGTTTATAAGTTGAATTAAGATGAAGGCTGTCTAACTGCCTGATGAAATTTCTATTTATCTAATTTAGCTAGTTTGGCTATCTGACTCCATTATCTAATTTCCACACAATTGTTATTCGAATTATAATTTTAAGTTATCAGAAGGTGTTCATATAATATTGTAGGTCTCTAACACAAATTGAATTTATACATTACAGAATAGTGAAATTGCAGAACAGTAAAACATTATCACGAATTATTACATTTTAAGTAAACAAACAATTTAATGTTTTCTGAGAGCTGAACTGGTCTAACTGGGCTGGTTTGATGTGAGCTAGTCCGATTTGATAGAGCTAGAGCTCTCGTCAAAGGACGAACAAACCATTTTATTGTGTGCGCCCTTTTTTCTATTTTCTTTGGGAGCAGTTGCATGGAAAATTACAGAAACTTTAGTAAAAGGCAGGAAAACTTATATGTTGAAATAATGGATCGCTACATACCCAGTGATCGATTTCGAGTAATGGGTAGTACCAAATTTAAGTCATAAGTAGAGTAGATAACCGGAAACAGACATTGCTGTCAGCTGCAGCGTGGGTCAGGTGTAGGCCTACGTCGGAAGGCGTACACCGATGCATAGCGCTCAAGTCCGCTTTCCCGCAATGCAGGATAAACCCTGCTTTAGGCCAAAGTTGGTGTATAAAAATTTAGGGCAGCAGGCAATAAAACGGTCAAAAGTTGTTTGCATTAGAAATCAAATCACTCAACCGCATTCAAAATTACTTATTATACTTAGGCCTACCTCCGAGTTATTATTTGCAATCAGCCTCGACATTATAAGTTAAAGTATAATTTACCTAAAAAGAGAATTTCATAGAGTAGCCTAGTTCTCTCTAATCGTTTAAAATGTTTCAAATTGACACTTCTATCGTCTTAAAATTAATCAAACTTAGTTGGCTTATTTTATTGGCCATCCACTCCGGATACTCGTATTATATGCTTCCTGATACTTTCGAATTATCGACGAGGTTGTCCATCCGAACGTAAACAACGTGTGCAATATCATAACAGTGGTTGAGTACAAGATAGAAGAGAAAAAAAAGCAAAACTTACAAATGCTGCATAGCCCAGTAGACCTATCCAGCCCATGTCACATTAACTAAGACTTGCTATTTATGATACCGGTAGGCTACTGTACTAGTAAGGAATGAAAATGCTAAAAAATAGAAAATTTAAGAAGGTTTTTAGTTTTAGCATTATTGCAGTCAACATGGCATATTTTCAGATAAAGTTTCTACTATAATTCTTAGTTAGGACGTTTAAGCGAACTTTTGTGACGTATCAGTCACATTTAAAAGATAGTTCAGCTTTTGTGTTTGTGAAGATAAGGCTATTATGGTAAAGGTAAAGTTGAGCCCCATACTTAAATCTATGTAAGCTATCGGAGAGATAAGGTTCTCACCGCTTACCTGTAATAAATTGGGTGGCCAGTTCCTTTTTTTCGGCCGCCTTGCCGTCAGCAACTCGGCCGGTGTTTTTCTTCAACCAGCTTAAGCCGGGTGTCGAACCAGGATCGCATGATTGGAGCGAGCGCTTTATCCGCTGTGCCATCCCACCGCCAGTCCACCACTTTATGGTATTATTATTACTTTTATTTGCATCAGACCAATAAGCAGACTTGGACAACTAGATACTTCTATAGTTGTCTAATTCGATGAATTAGAGCAAAACGTTTGTAATTGTAATTCTAATCTCATTTGGTAAAAACTTGTTTACTCTAATTCTAGTTCTAATCTAATATCCAGTTTTGCTGAAAGGAAACCTCATGCAAGGAAAATGCAATAAAACGAACAAAGTGTCATTCCATCACTTAACCGTTTGAAGGTTGGGGGGGAGGGGGCTGTCAATTCAACTTTTTGTATCAACAGTTGTATCTCTAAAACCACTGAGGCTGCGACTACGAGATTTCTTGAATTTTCCTAACTTTTATTCACCTCTATTGAGCTGAAATTTTGAGCGAATAAAGGTTATAACTTGAGAGATATAAGGCATTTCTCAGCACATCCTCTGAAATATTTCAAATTCTATTGTTCAAAATTTTCCCACCAGCTGGATGAAAATAATTAATTTGGCCCATGTCTTGTTAATCCTAACTGTTTCACAGCGTGAAGGGAATTGGCTGTATGCGTAGACCTTTTGTTCTCACCATGGCTTATAAGCGACTTCGATACAGTGAAAGCTTCAACTTTGATACGATGAGTTACCGTCGCTTGCGGTTGAAATTGCGTAAAATTAAACACAAGACTTGGTGCCAATGCATCTAGCGCAACAATTGTTTTTTGCAGACAATGATGTCCTTTCAATCAAACAAAGCATACAACGTTATTGCAATGACTCAGCGTCATTTGGAGTAGATTTGATGTAAAATGTGAGATAAGTATTGAAAGTGATCGACTTGTTTCTTTTGATTGCATTTTCCTTTCTCGTGACATATTCAATGTTGTGGACTGTTTTTACTAGATTGTGCTCTGTTTGGGCCACAACGCTTTTATGAATAATTTGAAATTTAGCTACTGTAGAAGCTGCGCTGTAACATATTATGATTTTGGTTTCAAATCTTTCCTTCTGTCCGACACACTATCAAAAGCAGAAAAGGCGTCGATGTTCCCAAAGCTTCTCAAATATACTTGTAAAGATTTATTCCCAAGTCGACATGTAAAGATTTGAAATGCAATACGCTTCTCATTTGTGTAGGATAAACCAGAACATCACGCTTTTGTAAAAAGGACGATCGTTCCACCACGTTTATACGTGTCGCGGCTTATAGTCAGGTTCACTGTGTCAATATAAAGAGTTTCGTTCAAATTTTTGGGAGATTAGCAAACCTATACATTTTCGGAAAGCTTAGACCATGAGGAATCCGAAAAACTTGATTACATTTGCAGAGATGTCTGCATGGCCGCCATTTTGAATTTTCAAAATAGCGTGTGTATGGCCGAAAACGTTTGTAGCTTATAGTTTATGTTCAATTTTAATCCATTATGTTAAATGCCGTGTGGTTGCTTGGTTGTATATGTCTGTGGCTTTCAAAATAGCCGCCTCAAAGTATATATTTTGCTCTATCTCGGCTCTTAATGAACTTAGAAACTTTATCAAACATGCTAATCCTATGTTTTAAGGGTCAAGGAATCTATTATAAGCATGCCTAGATGCCTAGCGTTAACCAATTTCCAATTATCCGCCATATTTTGTTTTTTAAAATGGCCGCCGAAATTATGTTTCATTATATTACTACCTACTAGTTGAGATATAAACTTCATTCAACAAGCTAGTGCTAAGTTGTGTTAATTAAGGAATTCATTAAAAACAAGCCTGCACACCACTGTCATATTTTAAAGACAAAAGAAAAACAATTCAATTTTCTAACAGCTGTTGTTATTTACAATATCTGCATAGTCTGATAGCGAGGATCATTTTCAACATACCACTGCCAATGTGCGTCACTACACGCGTACAAACACTACCACACTGAACAGTTGTTATTTCACATTTCGTCATCACTGTCTTGAGCTGGAGTCTTGAGTCTCATTTCCAGCATTACAGTCAAAGTCATTTTCGCAGTCTGTCCCACCCAGACACAAGTCGGTGCAGGTCAAGCTGTTCCTTCGACACAAACATCTCTGGGTTGAGTTGTTGGTTTTACATTGGCATCGGACTAGCTGAATGATGGCTTGTGATGCAGGTAGAATCTTTGTGGTGATAGGTGAAATCCCACTTTCATCTTGATGGTAGCCATGCCGAAGTGGATCAAGGAGCTGTTGCTACATGATAGGTCATGCATATCTGCAATATACCATGGCCAAAGGCGTTTGTACTTTATCCGATCCAGGGCAAAGAACAACTTATTCAGTTTCTCACCAGCTTGCAAATGGAGATTGAGATCTGCATTTCGGGATGCCTCGATAAAGAATAAGATCGTTTCCACACTGTGAACATAGTTTATCCATGGCCAAACGTTTAAGTAAATTTTTCTAAAAACTTGATTTTTACGCTTTCTTTATTCTTTTCCCCAGATGACACAATAGGTTTTAACATCCTCACATGTTGAAAAACAAAGAAAATTTGATTTCAAAGATTTTAGTCAGACTGTTAATTTTCAATAACAGTCTGATTTTGCGTTTTTCAACTTACTTTTTCTCATTTGCTACTGCTTCCCCAAGGCAACAAAAAAGTTTTATGTCATTAGGAAACCGCAAAAAGTAAAAACATCTCAAAAAATGTCAGTCAAGCACTAGCAGTAGCTGTAATCAAAATCTGCAAAATGTGACAAATCATGCCGGATCTCCAGGTGGCCATGGTTCATCATTGACTTAAACATCGCATTAGAGGACTTCTCCGTTTTCCATGCTTTTAATTGCTGCATCACATCCTCATCTATGAAGATTTGTTCCAGATGGCCATGAGCAGTCTAGATGGATTCAGAACTAATGTTTCTGTTGTCAGATGACAATGTGCATGCCTCCTGAACCTCATCTGCTGGTCTTGAGTAAATATAATCTTCTGCTGTAGCTTCTCTGCAAACAAACTGATCCAAGGCCAGTTCATACAAAGCTATGTAAGTGTGGATACGGAGAGTTCTCTCGTAGTGCGCACACTTGAAAGTTTGTCTTGTGTTTGCAAATCCATACACATCAGATTCGATCCGGGTATCATCAATCCCAGAGCTCTCTATGGATGTTCCGAGAGCTCTTAGTGCAGCCATCACAGCATGCAGCTAACCCAGTCAGGGAACAATTTTTTTTTTCAGGTCGACCCATGCGTCTAGCAACTGCACTGCCTTTTCGTAGAGGACCATGTCGAAGGTTATCACAGCTGGGTTACTCCTAACCAACGACTAACGTCTTCAACCGGAATGCTTTTAGAATTACAGTCAGCATAATAGGCCACTCGTGAGCCACTTCTGGTAGCAAAAGCAGTGCACCCACTTGGGTGAGTGGTTGGCAAGATAAGATGTGTGACTTGTATCTTGCCGATCCGGAAATCTTGCTCTGTTCACCATTCTCTCTTGCTCTGGACAAAGTAGATGCTATGACCCACCCTAACTGGGTCAGTTCATATGACTGATTAACACCTGTTGTGTTGGCCTCAAACCTTCGAGCTCTGTTGTCAGGTTCTGGTTTTAGCTTGGCACATGGCTTAATGGGCACATGATATGGAAGGATTGATAACTTAGCTGCAGTAAGTTTGAGCTTTGGTGCGACCAGTTCTCCTGGAACATTTTCTTTCTGATATACTGCAGTGATTGTTCCATGTGTGGTGCCTTTCCCTTTGATTGTGTCCTTCGCAAAGTATGTGTTAACGGCAAAGAAGAGAAACTGTCCTTTCTTGAGGAAATGTGGTAGGCTACATACAGCCCATTGAACTTCCTGGTGTTCTCCGCAACAGGATTGGCAAGTAAGGTTTCCAAAAGCAGGATTCGGTTGTACAATACACAATAGTTTTGTGCATGAAGGAGATTTACCAGATTCTTGTTTCGGGTGTCATGATGAACACTTAATGACAACCTCAGTAGCCTACTTGTGGATTTTCACGAACCTCAAGTGGCCGGAAGACACACGTTGACTGCTTGGGTTAATGCTGTACTTGGCGTCTGGTCTTGAAATATATTACATTATGTTCTGGATTTTCGTTAGTGCTGACATGTCTACTGTTCGACCTCTCACCTCTGTTCGAAGCTCCTCTTCAGGTCCCACCAAAATCCAACATATGAGGCTGTACGTAGAACTTAGACGGAACATCTTCTCTGATGCTTTGTCTGTAACGTCTTTCTCATCACTGAAGTTAGCAATGGCGCTTCGTATTACTTTGGCTGTCTTGTACAACATCTTGGTTTTGTCCATTTCACTGCCATATCTTTGCATCATAGTCGTGTGAACCATCTCTTCACAAGCTTCAAGGTTGTGTAGAATAGATGGCTTTCTTCTATATTTCTGTCTCACTGATTTGATATTTGGCAACTCTGAACAAATCTTATCCTTCAGCCACTGTCGTGTCAATTTCGGTATGTGTTTCTCTGGTTTCTCTGCCTCTTCTTTGCCTCCAAGCATGAAAAGGTAAATTTTCTCAATGTCATCCATTGGAAGGTAAGTTTGCTTTTCTGTCTGGATCCCAACAAGATCAATTCGTGTCTGGATCAATTCGATCAAGCACGGCATCTGCATTGGTAACTCATTGTTGATAGATTTCTCTGTCACTGGATTTATCTCTGAGGACATAAAACACATGCCGAATCCAGCAGAGCTTGTGGTATCTCACATCTATCGCATGGGCATCTTTTGGAGATATCGCATTACTCAACTTTGTCATTAGGACCGGATCCTGAGTAATTTCCACAGTTTGCCTGAGTGTTCTTCCCGAATTCTCTGTTCGCACTTTGTAGATATATTGTCCATCATCTACCTGAAAGAGGCACCAGTCTTTTGACAGAGGCTCTGTTGCAGATCTAGTAAATGGCACTGCTGTAGCTAATGTGCTCGTATCCATTTCCGAGCTTGTTCGTATGTGTCCTCGTTTTTGGAGGCATATTTTCCTGTTGGCATGACATGTTGAAATCGATCCCTGGCTCATTGTATGGAAACCTGATGGGTTGCACTGAGGTAACTACTTCAATGCCATGTTGCTTTTGGTTCGAGCATGGTTTCTTTAGAGAATTAAGAGAATCCCTGAAGAGCAACATATTCTCCATCTTGTAGGCTTGATCTTTCCAGAAGACTTTCAAGCAACTTCTCATAGGAATCAATCTTCGGATTTTGAACAACTGTCTCACGCTTGACTCTTGACACAGAATATACTGATTCCAGTCTATAGTTTTATTCGTATTGGTGATGGACAACTTGAAACCTGTGGAGTTTTCACTCATGTTGTGTTTGCCCTGAAAAGACAGAACAAATACCTCATCAATATACCACCTCCAGCAAGATAACATCACATGAATTCTCAGTCAAACGGATATGCATATACTTCGGAAACTATACCAGTACAGTAATCCCTGAAAAAAAATGTTAGAGGACTGGTTAGCCGTTTACTTGAGCTTCCTGTATATAAGTAGTTTGTTTGTTTGTCGTATCCAGGTTTACACCTGGTGGTTGAAGATTTAGATTAAGTGGACGGAAGGCAAGGAAGCCAATCTTTATGTCCACCTTCAAGCATGCCTTTAAGTGTCCTGCCAAAGACACAGCTGCATGCTCATGAGCGGTGTCGAACCGGCGCCCTTTCGCTGGCCGTTCCAGCGCTTTCACCACTCGGCAATGCAGCCGACATATATAAGTAGTAATGTAAAGAAATATAATTTCGGCGGCCATTTTGAAAGCCAATATGGCGGATAATTGGAAAGTGGTTAACGCTAGGCATCTAGGTATGCTTGTAATGGATTCCTTGACCCTTTAAATATGGGGTTAGCATGTTTGATGAAGTTTCTAAGTTTATTAGGAGCCGAGATAGAGCAAAATATATATTTTGAGGCGGCCATTTTGAAAATTCAAAATGGCGGCCATGCAGACATCTCTGCAAATGTAATCAACGTTTTTTGGAGTCCTCATAGTCTAAGCTTTCCGAAAATGTATAGGTTTGCTAATCTCCCAAAAATTTGAACGAAAATACATAATGAACCTGACTATTAGTTGAATCAATATATTCGAGGCTTCTTGTACCAGGTTCACCGTCACTGATAAACTGAAACGCAATGCAGTACCTCGCAAAGCAATTGTAACGTAACATCGCCATGTGCTATAACTCGTCATAAATTGTGAAAACTTGCATATTTACTTGTCAAGTTGTCTCATGTGAAATACCATACATGTTTACATAGCAATGCCACAATGAAATCTTATCTCCGTTTACCAAACTGAAGATATGAACTTATGCGACGTCTTGCAACGTTGAATCGACAGAAAGGCGGGTAAATGAGAATGGCTATGCTGCCAGTACTTGGTCTAATGCGAGGCTGGTGCACAATGGGAGAAGGGGCCGAGCTAACATTATATCTGGCTCGACTAGTGTTAGAGGAGAAGCCAAAGAAGCCAAGACTCCTCGGCAAGCATGGGAACTATTTTTTTTTCATTAAACATTTTGAACATTATTGTTCAAGAAACTAATAGAAAAATTGCCACACTCATTTCTCAATTGCCAGAGAGAATTTTAGATGACAGCAGGTACTGCTATTTTGGCCCAACCAACAACGAGGAGATGCTGGCATTTGTTGGATTGGGGTATTTTCGGGGGCTTTTAAGACAGGCTGGTCATTCCACGGATGTATTGTTCAATCAACTGCAAGGGCATCCCGTGTTTAGTGCAACAATGAGCAAGAACCGCTTTAAATTTTTATTTTCGGATATTTCGTTCGACGACCTAAATACTAGGCCGCAACGTTGGAAGAATGACCGGTTTGCCGCATTTCGAGTCGTTTTCGAAATGTTTAACGAAAACTGCATCAAACATGTCATTCCAGGTGACTACTTGTCGTTGGACGAAACGCTATACCCCATGAGGACACAAATTGCCTTCAAGCAATGTAATCCAAACAAGCCTGCAAAATATCGCATTCTGTTCAAGTCGGTAAACGCCAGCAGATTCCCGTACACATTTACGGCATCGGTCTATTCAGGTAAACCGAAGGAAGAGCCATTTCATTTTTACGTTCGTGAAACAGAAGAAGTGATAAAAGGAATGGTGATAAGCCTGGAACAACACGGTGACCTTCAAGGTCGAAATATTTCGTATGACCGCTTGTACACCTCCATACCACTCGCGCAGTGGTTGTTTGACAGGGGTATAACGTCAGTGGGAACCCTCAATGCTATACGTAGAGGAATACCCCTGGAAGTGAAGCAAGTGAGTGGTAGGGAAGAATTTTCCTACGAAATGTATTGGCAGATGAGTGAGGCTGATCTCAGCCTGCACTCTTATGTAGTAAAAACGAAGAGTTCTGGCATGCGGAATTTGTTGATGTTGACGACCATGCAACCTCTATTGGGGATTACCAAGGATGATGACAAAAAGAAGCCAGGCTTGTATAAGCTTTACGGCTTCACAAAGGGTGGCACCGATATCATCGACCAAAGGATGAGTTCATTCACGTGCAAAGCGAAGTCCCCACGATGGACCACTACTGCGTTTGCTTATTTTTTAGATACTTGCCGCGTCAACGCATCTACAGTTTTAGCACTAAATGAAGGGACTGATCCACACAAGCGAAAATTCGTCGACTTCGGTTGGGAACTGGCCATGGAACTCGTGAATCCATTCGTAAAGTCGCGATCTCTCCAGGGCCTGAACTATCACACCATACATAAGATTGAAGCAGTAGTAGGGAAACAACCTTCAACAACCCCTATATCAACTCCAAGAGGCAGAAGGGCCACCCTGCCCCAACTATCGTCGACACGACGTAGATGCGACGTATACAAACACGCTATTATAGGAGAAGGTGCCAAAGCCAGAAAAAATAAACTACCAAAAAATCGTGGCCAATGTCAATGCTGTGAAAAGCCTTTATACCCTGCACTTTCCATACGAGTATGTCAAGCTTGCTTTTGCGCAGAATAAAGTATTTGAAAGATTGCGGTTTTATAAACTTTGGCTTCAACCACAGCCTAAATAAAACGCGGGGCTCAATGAAAGATTTTTCTTTTTTCCTTTCATTAGACAGATAGCTATTTTTACGTTGATTCAACATATCAAGACGTTGAATACTTGTAAATATGCGCGGTTTTGCAATTAGATTGCTTATCAAAATCATCGATCCTTTTTTGTATAAAAACTTGGTCATAAAACTAATCGTAATAGGCCTACTCGATGTAAAATTCAGCATTTTTATATGCTGAAACAGTATTGTATTCATATTTTATAAATCCATTTTCTATTTAGAAAATATCGATATAATGCGGATTGAACATAGCTGAATTTTAGCATGGACAAAACGGTTAATTTTATGACTTTTATACAAACAAGGACAGGAGAGAAGTAATCTAATTGCAAACCCGCACATGTTTACACCGTCTTGCGATGTTGAATCCACGTCGAAATGATTGTATAAACGCCACCCTGCTTCTTCAGCTGGTCTACATTTGTTATAAAAGCGTAGGAGTTGCTGTTCTAAGAACCGAGGTCACAAGATAGATCATACGAACGACGACGACAAGATAGTAATCCAAATTGGTGTGACGCGCATTCAGAAATCTCATTACTGCATGTAATTGATGAAGTATTGTTCTTTTAGACAAGCAGCGAGCTTATGTTTGAGCGTGGGAAAAGTTATTATTTTGCATGAAAAATGTGGATTCAAATTGAGATTATGTAAAAAAAAATTTAGCACAACATTGCAATAATGTGTAAACTCACGCTACAATTGCTTTATTCGCAAAATAATCCAAAAGTCGTAAGTCACCTCAACATTTCAACGTATATGAGCAGTTCTAAAATTCACATAGTTTTAATTTTCGGATATGCTCAGCGTGAATAATTTTACAAAATGAATCCCAAATTTTAAAATCGTGCCTTAAAAAATAACAGAGATATCACTCCTAAAGCATAAGAAGAATCGACAGCCCCCCCCCCCCCAAACTGAACAAGACTCCAGGAGCCCAACCTCCTAAGTGTTAAGTAGCGAAGTCATTAACAACTCGATTAACTGATCAATTCACCTACATCACAATGTATGTTATGACGTAAGTGGTTTTGGTGCAGTGATGGCGGAATGACACTTTGATCTAGAGTTGCCCATTGAGTTGCCATATTAGCGTTTTTATCCAAATAGAAAAAGATATGTGACGGCAGCGTCAGACTAATTCTAATCTAGTTCAAATTCTACTCCAGATTGCAAAAACTTAGCTAGCTCTAATTTTAAGTCTAGTCTAATTTGTAAAAACTAGAATAGCTGTAATTCTAATCTAATTTCAAAAAGTTAAAAAAAATTGTAGTTGTCCAAGTCTACCAATAAGTCTATATTTACTAGCAAGTATGAGAAAAACGAACAATACAAGTAATAATCACAATAACCCAGTTAACAAATAATGCTGTTGGAGAGAGTTGCCAACGAGTAAACTGTGAATGGCAGCATCGAAATACGACGATTTGACAAAAGCGTCAGAATTGTACACTGTACAGAGCATTCATGCACGGTAATAATTTTTTGAAAATTGACATCTACACAAAAAATTGTAAACAGATTTGCGAAGTACTGCATCAAAGGTCAAGATATTTTGTTCAGTTTGAATAGTGCAGGCACTAGCATAACGAGATAAGCCATGCAACATACTAAACTAAAGGCATTACTGCAAGCAACACGTAAATGATTGATGGAGGCATGAGAGAAGTTATACCAGAGTTGACATACACATGTATAAAAAAGAAACACAATGCGCCTGGAATAACAAGTTTTTGATAAAAATAGAGCACTTCGCGAAGTTATCTTTTACTTGTTTCAAACACAATAAAGATGTCTTGTTTGTCTTCTTAAGTCATTGTCATCTTTTAATGACGAATTGATATGAACACCGAGGTATTTAATATGATCTTTGAAAGCAAGAAGTTGAATTGAAATCATGAGTAGGTGGAGATAGTAACTTAAAATTGCGAGGAACGAAAAGCATCCCATCAGACTTTGTAGCATTAAACACCATATATTATGCTTGTCAGCAAAATTTTCACACATATAGGCAGTAGGCTATTTTAGATCATTCAGACCATTTAGACTAGGCGAAAAGCAGCAAATGCCATCCGCCAAAAAGATGCATAGGCTACTTTGTATGTAAACATGTATGTAACCTAACCGAATTTATCAAATTAAAATTAGCATTGGGTGGACCAGGGGCGCCGGAACGATTTTTGACTGGGGGGGGGACAAGATTACAAAAAAGGGCACTTTTGTTTACTAAAACGCCAACTTTTTTTCAAGTTTTAACTAAGATAAGATATAGCGATAATGCTAATCTATCAGCTCACTATAGGCTATTGAGTAATGATAGTCTACAAGTGTCCGGTATACAAAGAAAGGCATCATGCTATGTTATAATGATGCAACCTACTGTTAAGCGTTAAAGCAGCCTGCGGCCATGCCGCTAAGTAGTGCTTGAATGACCGCCGGTGCTACCTCCTCAATCGGCCAAGTTTGGCCGCTGGTCTCTTCTAGCCAATTATTTTATTTCGCAATAAAATGATCGTGGATTAGGCTAACTGTCGAAAATATGTAGTATCAAAGAGTGACGCAAAATTAGGTCAGCGCGTCATAATCGCCACTGTTGCATTGTGCGGGAATATTTGTTATTCATGGAATATATCCATCTGCGATCACCAGCGCTGTAAGTCTTGTTTGTAATTCCCGACGTTTATTTTAACAAAGTCTTAATCTGAAGTGCTAATTTACATCGGCTGGCAATATTGTCGTTTTTATGTCGATTCGATGTTGTCGGACATTGAATCGTTGTTAAAAAGAATAACTAGGTTAGTTGACATCGGAGGAGAAAATTTTTTTGATCATACGTTATTTTGCAAAAATTATGCTTCTTTTAGTAATGTCCTTCACATCATTGAAATACTTATTTTATTACCTTGCCGTCATCGTCAACACAATCCATGTCGAACGTTGTTTTTTGTTGCTAAACAGAATTCTAGGGGAGTGGCGAACTTCTTTAAAATCAGCCACATTGGAGACACTCGTGCGAGTGTCGTTAGATGGTCCCACAGTACTGGATTACAATCCTGATAAAGCAGTTACTGCGTGGTGCAACGATTCTATTGTAGGACGTCGCCCAGGCCCAGACTTCAACAACGCAAACTGATGATTTTAGCATTGTTGCAAGTTTAATTTTATTTACTTGTGCTATCGTTATTTTTATTTTGTATTTTGGCCTCCAAGCACGCAGATTTGGCAGCCGAGAAGGAGCTCCCAGTAGGCCACGATGGCTGCCAAAAAAAACGAGCTTGAAGGCCTGCAGGCTACTGTATTGCAGTTGCAAAATTTTGTGCTGTAAATATTATTTTGAGGCAAAAATGAAAGATTATAAATAGGCTAAAATCGAATAGCAGAAATTGTTATATTGCAAAATGTGCAGTAGGCCTACCGGTAGCTAACATGACTTTAAAAGGGCACCATTTCCCCCCTGCCCCTCCATCTGCAGAAAAATTAAGGACAGGGGGGCATCCTTCCCTCCTGCCCCCCGCTTCCGGCGCCCCTGGGGTGGACCATGGCCACCATCTCCAGGTGGCCATGGGTGGACGATATGTTTTAAACGTTAGCCTACTGTATTAAAAATGTTGCCAGTTAGCATTTTAAAAGAAACAATGTAAGCTGACTGATGACATGAAATAGAAAAGCGCTTAAATGACTGTAGACGTTCAAGTGGGGTCAAAGCGAAAGCTTCATTTTCCTTTAGCAAAATCTACCGACTATTGCTAGATATAAAATATTATTAAGAAACAAAGCTAGCATTTTTGTTAAATAAACTAAAATTTAGCAATTTTCTTGCACAAAAATGTCAGTTTTTCACTTCATCAATAATATTAGCTATAATATTATTCCAAAAAAAAATTGACGCAAAATATCCTGATCGCAGATAAAATTGAAAGCGCGCAAGTTAATTAGGCCTACAGGCAGGGAGTTCAAGAAGGGGGCCCGAGGCAAATGCCACACTTGCCTCTGCCTGAACCTTAATACAATCCTGACACCATTAACCAACAAAAGAAAGAGATATAATGCAACGCCAAATTTCAGATTTCAGTAAGCAATAGTTGTATTTCTTTCTTTTCGTATTGGGCAACCATGGATATCAACAAGCGTGCAGTTGATGTTCATGAAATGGGCGACACACCAGAAGAAGCAATAAGTTTTTACGACGACCACGCCAACATGTACGACGAAGATCATGTAATTGTAAAGTGGACAGCACCCAAAGGTGTAGTAGAATTATTATTCAAAGTTCTTGAAAGAAAAAATATCCAAACAACGGACAAATATGAAATCTTGGATATTGCTGCAGGAACTGGTTTAGTTGGAGAAGCTTTATTTCAAAAAGGGTTCAAAGGTCAAATTGATGCTGTGGATGGATCGACTGCTATGATAAAAATAGCAAAAGCCAAAGGATTATATCGAAGACTATTCCAACATGTTATCAAACCCGAAACTCCAATGCCAACTGAGATTTCACTTGGCGCCTATGACGTAGCAATTTCAAGTGGTGGCCTAAGAGCAAATTTTATTCATTACAATTCTTTGACGCATTTCATCAATTCTGTCAAAATTAACGGTCTAATCATATTCTTTTTCCGAAAACCTGTATTCCAAAGCGAATTTGATTTTTTTGTTGGTTTTCAAACAGAAGCCTTCCATTTGGAAAATATGGGAATTTGGAAATTGGTGGATATTCAATTTAACCCACAAGTTTGCTTAGGATCGGGAACCGACGTGAATGACAGTAGTTCAGTTCTCTCGGCATTCGATTACTGCTACATAAAGTTGAAAGAGTTTGAAGACTGAGGAAGTTTCTATGGACAAAGGTTAATTTTTGACATGATTTCTATGTTTTAATACACTAGACTTATCTTATCATGCGTCTTCTTTTTGGAAAACATTCACTCTGAACCAATGAAAAATAATCTGTCTTTCGAATACATTCAGAACTGCCCAGATGTCTTTTTTTGAATTTTAAACAGTTAAGAAAAAATGCTCACTTACTAACAAGCAAACATAGATTTATTTTATTTTGTGCTCTTGTTGATCTTTGCACTCATGGTGGCACGTTTAGTGTTTGCGTGATCTACATTCTAGAGTTCCTTCAGAATAATCGATGATCGTTACGCAATGCAAAACTAGAAATGTGGCTGGTTAAATTTTGGTTTATTGCTGTGTATGGATTTTTTTTGGTGCTCATTTAAAAAAGAGCACCGGCGTGTGAAAAGAACCGTTGCAACTTTTGCGAGATTATGAAATGTTGTTACGGTAGGCTACTCTATGTCCATAATTGAATTTATGGGTTATTAAACTTTATAGTACCGTACCAAAGTCATAGTGCATAAAACTGATTAGCGCGTAGGACTGTTATTGGTGGTTTGATAAATTTCCCCTCTTCGAGCATTTTCGCCCCCCGATTGCCCTCTTTGATTTTTTGCCCCCTCGCACCACTGAAAAACGCTAGTTTAGAAGGTGGTTACAACTGGTCTTTAGAATGACAAGTTTTTCAGCGAGACAGAGCTGTGTTAAACCCTTTGTGGGCCCCGGAGCCAGAATAATTTTAGGCCCTCTATCATCAAGCAGACCTATAGTGTATAGTATTGTGTACACTTTCACTGCACTGATATGGAAATGTGGTTCACTTCAAGAGACTTTTCTCACTAGTCTATCATTTCTTAGCTACACCTTTGCTCGGAATGAAAGCCAAAAGTGTTAACAATTTCTAATAAAAAAAATACTGGTAATGGAGTGTAATCACGACGCAGTAATACCAGAGCCAGTGGCTCTGGTAATACCACCATACCGCACAGAATTTTGACTGGTCATTTGCTAACAATATTGTTTTTCACCATTTTTATGGTTTATCTGGTAACACTACTTGTTCTGTCAACCATGGTAAAAAACTTTGTGATTGTAATTTGTAAACAAAAACAGTGTAAAGCGTTTTGAGAATCAGGTGTTCAATTATTTTTATTCAACATTATTTCTTTCCAAGGCAAAGCTTTCATTATTTTATGCAGGCATTCAAGTTAATTAAAGTTTTTGGTGCTACTATAGAATCGGCTACCTTTGTCAGTGACGTCATGACAGAGTGTGACGTCATGCAAAAAACCGCAACTACTTTTGGGAAGGGTGCAAAAACACGGAATAGAAGTGAAAGCGGAATGGATATTGATTTTTCAATATTTGTGGTGTACTGTAGTAGGGACGGTACATTACGGGACGCGCAACTCCGTTGTTCCTTCAACATTAGAAGGGTCAATTGCCAATTTGACATTTTTTTTACGCTTTACTGCTGGCTTGCTTTCAAGTAAAAACCTTAAATTACTTTAAAACAAACTTCACTCTTCTTATATAACCCATAAAAAGTAAAATATTTTGTAAATTACAAAAAAACGTAACCCTTCTAGTGTTGCGAATAAGCCAAAAGCGGATGAAGTTTCGCATCCCTATGATCTACAATCCCTAACTGTAGCTTTCTCATTTCTGCTTAGATTTTAACAATTTTACCATCGTTGGAAAGCACGATGCTTCATCTACCCGAATGAATTAATTGCCAGTCCAAAATACCAAATCAACACCAATTAAAAGACCAGTCAAACGTAATCGCTCGACGAAGCTTTTTTCAAATGCAAGGCGATTCGATCATTGTTCAGTATAAGCCACCCCCCGTTTGCTGTGATCGATGAATACTGCCTCCACCAAATGTGCTGTAGCTTTCTCATTTCTACTCGGATTGTAACAATTTTACTATTGTTGGAAAGCATGATGCCTCATCTACCCGAATGAATTAATTGCCAGTCGAAAGTATGCATTATATTTATGTAGTGCTAACTTAAACTTGACTATTTTGTATCAATTCTCAGCAATTCAATTTTTAAAATAAAAATACCAAATTAACACAAATTAAAAGAGTAGGCTATGTCTTGCAGTGACGTTCGGTGGCTTAAACCGTTGGGAAAGCAACTTGGAAATATGCTGCAGCAAGGTAGTAGGCACGAAGGGCGTAACCGTCCGGCGAAGCCCGAAGGCAACACTTCCAGCGGGGGGTCTGGGGGGCCTCCCCCAGAAATTTTTGAAAAACACTTCCAATTTGGTGCGCTCTGAGAGCATTTCCAAAACAAATCAAAAATAAAGATCTGTCAAATTGTGCTTCGCCTTTGTCGTGATGGTAGCCATTTTAACAAGTCGAAATTCTGCCACTGCGAATGACTACAATACAACCGCCAACCAATCAGAACATGTTATAAGAGGCTACTGTTCAATTGTGACCCTTCTAGCACTCACTCGGAGAGATAATGCTTGTTTTGAACTTTATTTGGTAATTACAGAAGAAAAAGAGCAATAGCAGTGGTGGGAATCGAACCCGCGTCAATGAAATGACTACATTCTAGCCCTAACCCTAACCCCTAAGCCAACCAGCTGATAAAAAATCCATCACTTAATTTGCTTTCTATCATTTTCTTTTCGCCATTTTTTACGTCACTTAAACCGTAGCTTATGATTGGTTGGCGGTTTCATTCTAGTCATTTTCAGTGGCAGAATTTCGACTTGTTAAAGTGGCTACCGTACCTGTCGTGATCATACATCCATTTAATGTTTAGAAGTCGTAAACAATCTTAATTTTAACGTTGCAGGACCAAAATCCTGTGTTAGACATGGAATAATAGTTGTTTAAATATTTAAATCGTCATGAATGTTTATTCTCAGATATTCAGTTATAGGCCTACCTACACTACAAAAACTAACACTTAGGCCTAAACATTACAACCGCAAGCAATTTGTACAAAAAGCTGGATAAGTTTGCCTCCTGCGTATAGAAGCTTAACGAACTAAATATAGCATCCGCACCTGAACGTTCATTGGCGAAGTAACGTTATATCAACGCTGTAGAAAGGGCAAAGGCATAACCAGTGCTGTGTTAATCCCTTTGTAGGCCCGGGAGCCAGAATAATTTTCGGCCCTCTATCGTCAAGCAGACCTATAGGCCTAGTATTGTGTATACTTTCACTGCACTGATATGGAAATGTGGTTCACTTCAATAGACTTTCTCACCAGTTTAGAAAACAAGTGTAAGTAATCGCAAACACAGGTCTATCATTTCTTAGCTACACCTTTGCTCGAAATGAAAGCCAAAAGTGTTAACAACTTCTAATAAAAAAAATACTGGCAATGGAGTGTAGTCACGACGCGGTAATACCACCGTACTGCGCAGAATTTTGACTGTTTGAACTTTGCGTCGCGGTACCGAAATAAAATCTGGGTATAAAACCGAAACTGAAGTAATTATTAATTTTCATTCAGATTTGGTCATTTGGTCTGGTAACATTATTGTTTTTTACCATTTCTATGGTTTATCTGGCAACACTACTTGTTCAGTCAACCAAGGTAAAGCATTATGATTGTGATTGTAAATTTTTATTTGTAAACAAAAACAGTGTCAAGAGTTTTGAGAATCAAGTGTTTAATTATTTTTTTTTTAAATTATTTCATTCCAAGGCAAAGCTTTCATTATTTTATGCAGGCATTCAAGTTAATTAAAGTTTTTAGGGTATGGTAGCCTTGGTTAGTGTCAAGAATAAACACTTAAACAGGTCACTTGTGAAAGTATGATTTTTATTTTGGATCAAAGCAATTTCAGCGGGCTACCATACAACATGTGATATGCCAGGTGACCAGGTCTATAAGGTATTTGAAAATAAGAGAAATTTCATGTGCATATATTCAGAAAAAAGTAAATACAGAAGAACGTTTCTGCTAAAAGTATCCAGCATTCAATAAAAAGCAACTCAGATGAGCTATAAAAGGTGGATAACAAGTGGTGCAAGTTCCTCAATTGCCTAAATAGGCCCTAAATTTTTTCCCAAATTTGCTTTTGTTTAATAGATTCCCTTGCATTTGATGTGCACTTGCACAAGTGCACTCTTATTCTTCATGGTGCAGACTGCAGAGGCAGTATGACATTTCGAGATGTTTTGCGTTGTAGTGTACGGGAAGACATGTGCATTGTGCAGTGCGGCAGTGGACAGATTTTTTCTGCTCATGACATCACTAGTCAAGGATATTTATAATTACGGTATTGTAAATGTTAAAAATGAAATGATGAATCATAAAATAAATTGAATATATATAGGTATGTGAGTTCACAAAAGGCCCAACTCAATTTTTTGTTTCATTTCACTTTTGTGCTTTCCGATTTCTTTCAATCAAAAGAAATTGAATACCAGTAGGCTATGTGAATTCAAAAAGGGCCCTCTAGTACGTCTTAAAAAATTGCCAAATTTCTGGATTTTGGCGATGAACTCGCCAATATGGCAATCCTGCTTCATAAGATCACAAAACAAGAGCGCCGCGCATGGGCAGTGCTGCTCCGATACAGCTGCGAGAAGAATGCATTATTGCGCAACGCGCAGCAAACACGCATAAAGCATGACACAAACATGTGCAGAGAAATGGACGGCAATTAGAAAAAGAAATTTCAATACAAAAGTAACTTGTAACTGTTGAAAAAGTGCTAAAATAGGAACTAGTTACCGCGTTGCGTTACTTTTGGAAAATAGTAACGAAGTTACCGCTACAGTTACTCAAAAAGTAACTAGTTACTTTTGTAACTAGTTACTGCCCACCTCTGACCGTGACGAGAGACCATTCTAACCAGTTAGTCTAGCCGCTGTAGCGAATGTACGCATTGACGTCACTAGGAAAGCAACTTTAACCATAACACATCTGATTGGCTAAGCAGCTGGTGACGTTTTGCAAAACGAGTGAGGATTGGATAAAACGAAGGCGTTTTTTGACATTTTTGAACCTGGGGAAAGCGACTTTGATAATTGCTTCCCTGGAGCCTCAGTGGTTGTTTCTGACAGGAGCGTTTGCGTTAATTGGCATTTATAGGCAAGACATGCGGTTTGGTGAGGACTTAGACTACTCACAAGCGTTACGAGTAATTCTCGTCACGAATACAGTAATTTTCAAGTTAAAATAAACGTGATAAAAATAGTAAGAAGTTAAACCTAGAAATCAGTCATTATATTTTGCATAGTTTTCGCTCAGGTAAGCACTGCTTTCCTTGCTTTCCCTCACCGATCGTCACTGATGTCTTGCTTTATTTACTTAACAACTTTCACGTTTATATGTTATCTACAAAACGAGAAACCGTTGTTCAAACGTAACCGCTCGACGAAGCTTTTTACCAAAACAATGCAAGTACAAAGCAATCAATTTCGAGTGTTCATTATGTAGACCTACCATACGTCCCGGTTTGGCCGGGACAGTCCCGGTTTAAACGTCTGTCCCGGTGTCCCGTCCCGGTTAGCAAAATGTCCCGGAATTTTACTTTAGTGAAATTTTCAAAATTAACTCCAACCTGACGGAAAATTATGAAATAATTCCGTCCCAAAAGGCATGACTTTGCTTTAACTCGAGACTTATTTTAATATCTTAATTTTTTTAACTTATTCGGTTGAGTAAAATATCGCGCATAGCTTGAGAAATCCTTTAGTTACGAAACGTTTATTGCGTCATTATTCTATTGACTTCAATGAAACGATGAAGCCAATGGTTTCTACCTCACTATATCCCCGGTTTCTACATGCATCCCCTATAAATGTTTGATTTGTGAGTTAGTGTCATTTCTTTGTTCTTTTTTTCTTATGAATGTCTGATTTGTGACTAGTGTTGCTTAAACTAACATGTATTTTCCTTTAAATAAAGTAATAAAATTTTTTATTCAATCTAAGTAGAATACTTCATTATGCAATATTAAAGCTTATAAATATGGAATAAAAATTTGCCAAGCTCAGGCCTTCGGCCTTTCGTCCAGTTATTTCATTCATAGTTTTGAGTTTGTCCCGGATTATGCCCAAGAAATTATGGTAGGGGAAGGTGGGGCAAGATGATCATCGTAAGGTTAAAATCTCAATAAAATCCAAAGTTTAAAAGATATTTACAAATTCTTAGCATTACAAAAGTATGTGTTCATTTGCGCATCTAATGGTAGCATGCTTTGCATTATAAGCCAAAAGCATGACAATCTATAGCCATTTGAAAAAATGTAGACGAGATGATCATCTTGCCCCAGTACCGGGGCAAGATGATCACACATATGGGGCAAGGTGATCATACATTTTATGCATTCTGTGAGGTGGGGTTTATTATCAAAAATAGAAAAAACTTGGTGTAACCACAAATTGAAAAGGCAAGTGACTGACATTATGAAAAACAACGATTGATATGCAATACGTGAACTGTAAAAGAATCTTTCAAACGAACAGCAAAAAACATTCAAACACACGGCACATTGCTCAACAGTAGGGCCATAGGTACTATACAAGGGGTATCATGGGGTACAATTGAACAAAACCCAATTCTTTACTGTAGCATGCACAAATGTCAATCAAAGGCTAATTTAGGGATGTTAATCGTCTGATTTCATGATATTCCCAAAAACGTTGATTTTTATTCTACTCCCCAAACATAAATGTGCTTCCCTTATAGTTGGGCCCTGTTTGGAGAATCTTAGACAAAGTTTTTACAAATTAAATGCGGACAGGTTGGCATTAAAATACAGTTGGTGTGATTTTCTCTCACTTCCACTCCTGAAGTGAGGTGACGGCAATTTGTGAACAATATCACTTTTTGTGAATGAAGCACTATCATCTTCATCAATTACAAAGAGAAGCTTTTCAAAAGTTCCTGGTAAGCTCTGGATTTTCTTCAAAAATACTCCCTCGTATTCGCCATCTTCAAAAGAGTCGATTCTCGCGATATATGGAACTACTCTCGATTTTCCGGTTATATTTACTACAACGAAGTCTCCTTCTACAATTTCTGTATCACTTAGATCGCAGTCACTGGAGCTATCGGCAAAAGGAATTGGCATTGTATTGCAGTTCTCGTCGCTGGATTCTTGTGGAGGGGGTCTAGCATTTTTGTTTGAAATTTTGTTCAGAATTCTTCTTCGTTTGGGCTTGTTCTTGCGCTGTTCTCGTTGCATCCTCGCATTCGCAATTTCATTTCTCACTGGAGTGTTTGTTAATATTTTGGTAGAGCCAGTTTTTCTCCTTTTGTTGGTATTCTTTCGTGGTGGAGCTTTGGGCAAAGGAAGAAGATCATGTACTGGTGTATGCGGAGACATGGTAGAGGAGCATGGCTGATGATCTCCTAGTTGTGGAGACATGGTGATGGTGGAGGAGCATGATTGAGGATTTGTTGTTCCTGGAAGTTGAGTAGACGGGTTTTCAGTTTCCTCAGCCCCATCTCGATGACCCAGATCAGCTATGCTTTCCTCAGCATTTGCATCAAATGTGCCTGGTTCATTTGCCAGATCGTCAACTGTAGGTGTAAGAAGCGGTCGATCGTAAACGTCTGCGGAAACAAAATCGCTTTCAGTGAAGGTATCACGGTTAAATGGAAATATTCCCGTGTTTTTAAATCCAGAAACGATATTGCGAGAAGTCATTGCCACTTCTTGAGCTGCTTTTACTAATCCAGGAATATCATGTATTGTCACCGTTTTTCCGGGATTGCTTCGCATCCATCCATCCACTGCAGTAGTATATGCACGTTTAAAAGGTCCAAAAACGGTCACATCTAGCGGCTGAAGGCGGTGGGATGTGTGAGGTGGGATTGTGAGAAGCGTTATACCATTTTCTTTAGCAAAGTCAACTGAGGCCAACGAAGTAGGCCTATGTGATTCATGGTTGTCCAAGATTAGTAGGATGGGATGGTCTTTGGAACAGCGAGAGTATTTCTTGATGTGCTCTAGGTATGTTGGAAAAATTTCTTCTTTCATCCATCCTGTCTTGGACGCAACACCGGTAGATCCACTGGGTGCAAGATTCAAAAAGTGATTTTTGAACCTTACTCTGGGGAAAATAAACATCGGGGGCAGGACATTTCCAAGCGCATTTATTGTGTACACCAGTGTAACTAATTCTCCTCGTTCTCGGGAGGTTATAGCTCCAACTCTCTTTTGACCTCTTCTAGTGATCACTTTCCCTGGAGTCTGCACAGTGTGGCAACCACTTTCGTCGCAGTTGTAGATATCTTGTGGCTCAAAAGCATGCTTGTCCAGTACAGAAGCCAAATTGTCGTAAAATTGATTTACAACACGGCTGTTGAAAGCAGTAGCACGAGCAACTGATGTTGCTTCTGGAATTCTAACAGACAAACTGTGTCTGCTTCGAAATGACCTAAACCATTCAATTCCTGCTTTTTCATTTTGGTTCCATGCAGCTGGAATTGCTATGCCATTGGCTTTCGCAAACTCATAGGCAAGTTTCCGAAATTTGTCCGGAGTAATGCCAAAATACATATTTGAAAGTTTGATAACATGTGCAGCTAGGTCAGCTTCATGAGTGCTATTCAAAACTTTCTTGATATCTGCAAGGTGAGTAAGTCCAGTCACAATATTTTGATCAGCAGGTGTTTGCGTTTGCCTCTTTATAAATCGTTTCAATGTCATTCGATCAACACTATATCGCTTTGCTGCCGTCTTAAACCCAGAACCGTCAGAAACCGCTTTAGAAGCTTGCAAAAGACGTTCCAAAGAAGCATTCCCATAATCAGTTTTTCGTTTATATACCCGTACCATAGCCTAATTCTTTCAGAAAAAGATAATATGTTATGAAGTATGGTAGGCCTAAATCAAAAGATCTGCAATAAAATTACAGTAATTCAGGGAGATGTCACTTTATGGAATTTCACGAGGTTAACCAGGAACAGTGCAAGCAATTTTAACTTATAAATTTACTCATTTAAATTAGTCTCAAACTAGCAGAATTATATTGTCCAAAATAATTTCAAGTGGGGCAAGGTGATCACCCTGATCAATTTGCCCCACGTGCAAGTGATCATCTTGCCCCATGCCAAACATTTTACTTTCAACTGCACTCTGCTGAAACTTAAAAATACTAATGAGCTGTAAGAAGCAAGGCTGAATTATGAATTGACTCCCTACCTGATGCGCATACTTTCGCTTTTCTGACATTCTTTAAAAACAACGTTATCACCTGCTTTTTGTGATTTTGCAATTTTACTTTTAGCTACCAAAATCACGTTTTTCAGCACAAGTCCTCAACAGCTAGTCTAAAATGGCTGAAAGTTACATATAAAATGGCGTTTTGGTAGAGCTGTCACTACCTGGCAGCATTGTGTTAAAGCTGCATTTTAAAAGAAAATAAATGGGGGTGATCATCTTGCCCCCGTGATCATCTTACCCCAGCTTGCCCTAAGTCTAATTATAAGCCGCCCAAAGTTCGATGTGATCAGTGAATACTGCCTCCACCAAATGTGCTGTAGCTTTCTCATTTCTGCTCTGATTCTAACAATTTTACTATCGTTGGATGGCATTATGCTTCATCTACCCGAATGAATTAATTGCCAGTCGAAAGTAGGCATTATATTTATCTAGCGTTAACTTAAACTTTACTATTTTGTACCAATTCTCAGCAATTCAATTTTTACAATAAAAATACCAAATCAACACAGATTAAAAGAGTATGTCTTGCTTTATTAACCTAACAATTTTCACATTTATATGTTATCTACAAGTTGAGAAATCGTTATTCAAACGTAAATGCTCGACGAAGCTTTTTACCAAAACAATGCAAACACAAAGCGACCAATTTCGAGTGTTTATTATAAGAAAACTAAGGCAATTAATTGATTCGGGTAGATGAAGCATCATTTTATCTAACGATAGTAAAATTGTTACAATCCGAGCAGAAATGAGAAAGCTACAGCATTTTTGGTGGAGGCACTATTCACTGATCACATCGAACTGTGGGACGGCTTATACTGAACACTCGAAATTGCTTGCTTTGTGTTTGCATTGTTTTGGTAAAAAGCTTCGTCGAGCGGTTACGTTTGAACAACGATTTCTCGTTGTGTGGATAACTTTTTAGGTATGATGCTTCTTACCAGTATAGCTACGTAGCCTATGTTTAAGCATGTAATCATTATCGAAGTTTCACCACAAAAGTGAACGACCAAAATAGTTAAAACGGTTGTGCAAAAACACTGTGTGGCAATTGGGCCCATCTTGAATTCATATATTCAATTGCATCCCACCTGTTATATATATGTTAAATACATTTCTGCAGATCATGTTATTAACGTTATGGCATTTTAACTCTCTTTTAAGATAGCCATCTTTAATGTGCTATTAATTGTTGTGTAATGCACCATTTTATCAGTTTCAAGCTGCTTTTTTTTGCAAATTTTAAAGGTTTAGGCCTGTAACCTACAATTCGGTTGCAAATTTAGTGATTTAATGCAAAAGGGAAAGGGTAGAAAAGAAAACGTCCCGATATTGGTTTTAGCTTAGGCCCACCACTTCTTTATAGTTAATAATTTCTCGTCAAAATTACGTTGGCGTAAAAATGTCATCTAAGCTTTTTTGCCCTACTAGTACAAACAAGTGACGTGTCATTGTAGGCTACCTATGTGTAAGAAAAGCAACGTAATTTCTTAATACAAGCTACCAAGTATTAAAAACTTAACAAAACTTTTGCCAGATGTTGTTTAAATTTTCTATTTCCATGGTATTTTATTTCGCTCACAGGCGCTGTTTGTCAAAAGACTATTTTAGATTAAACAAGTTATACAATATTACACGTGCCTGGTGAGCAACTATGGAAGTCTTTAAACGTGCAGTGAATGTTCATGAAATGGGCGACACGCCAGAAGAGGCAATCAACTTTTATGATTGCCACGCTGACACGTACGACAGTGATAATGAATTTGTGAAGTGGACAGCACCCAAAGGTGTAGTAGAATTATTACTTAAAGTCCTTGAAAGAAAAAATATCCAAGCAACTGACAAGTATAAGATCTTGGATATTGCTGCAGGAACTGGTTTAGTTGGAGAAGCTTTATTTCAAAAAGGGTTCAAGGGTCAAATTGATGCTGTGGATGGATCGACTGCTATGATTAAAATAGCAAAAGCCAAAGGAGTATATCGACGATTATTCCAACATGTTATCAAACCCGAAACTCCAATGCCAACTGAGATTTCACTTGGCGCCTATGACGTAGCAATTTCAAGTGGTGGCCTAAGATCAAATTTTATTCATTACAATTCTTTGAAGCATTTCATCAATTCTGTCAAAATTAACGGTCTAATCATATTCTTTTTCCGAAAACCTGTATTCCAAAGCGAATTTGATTTTTTTGTTGGTTTTCAAACAGAAGCCTTCCATTTGGAAAATATGGGTATTTGGAAATTGGTGGATATTCAATTTAACCCACAAGTTTGCTTAGGATCGGGAACCGACGTGAATGACAGTAGTTCCGTTCTCTCGGCATTCGATTACTGCTACATGAAGTTGAAAGAGTTTGAAGACTGAGGAAGTTTCTATGGACAAAGGTTGATTTGTGACGTAATTCGGCCTGATTGAAAAAAAAGCTGAAATTATATTAAAATTAAGCTAGTCACCTTGAAAAGCATGAGCCAAGGCCGTAATTTCTTCAGTTGGGGCCCTGGTGCAAACATCTAGCCGTGTAAGCCCGTGGGCCCGCATTTTTTTCATGGCCTACATTTTCCAGTAAAGACCCGTGCAATGCTTGTTCTATTGTTTCACTGTTTCTCCATTGCTCATACATGACACACGCCTTCGCATGATGAAGGGAGCTTTCAGGACCTCAAATTCGCTGCGATAAACGTCTCCTTTAAACTTGTAGCCTACCCCATGGGTATTGAAGTGTGTTATAAGACCTTGAAGTGGCATTTTCATAAAAAAAAGCAGCAGAGTTGGCAGGAAACACGGTCCGTCGGTCCATGCTTGGTGAATGACAACATATATCTTCGTAGTTTTAGACCTGATACTTAATATTTGTTGAAAACGAACGACCGTTTTGAAGAAGATCTTTAAGAAAAGGTTCCTTTTAAGGCCAGATTATTTGTAATAGCTTTCTTGATCTTTGAGTTTGCGATATTAGCGGGAAGACCATCATTTTGCTTGTACCTTATTATTTGTATAAATACTAGTATAGTTTTGGCTCCTCTCCTGTTCAATATATACACCTACGACTGGCCCCCCACCATCTCCAGGAAATATGCTTACGCACAGATGACCTGGCACTTCTGCACTCAGTGGAGAGGAACCTCAGCCAAGACATGCAAACACTATCAGCATACCTCCAGAAATGGAAGCTACAGCTCAGCAAGTCAAAGACAGTGTCGGCGGCCTTCCACCTTAACAACAGGGAGGCACAGCGTGAGATAAACATCAAGATTGATGGGGAACGCCTGCCCTACTGTGCCGAACCTACATACCTCGGCATAACCCTGGACAGGTCACTCACGTACCGCCGGCACTTGAAGTCACTGCGCAAAAAACTACCTACACGCGTCGCACTTTTGAGGCGATTGGCGGGTTCCGGCTGGGGAGCTGGTGCTAAAACTCTTCGTACAGCTACCCTAGCCCTTGTTCATTCCACTGCTGAGTACTGCGCGCCGGTCTGGTGTCGTAGTTCTCACACCCACCAGATTGATACCGCCGTCAACTGCGTACTGTGACTGGATGCCTGCGTCCCACTCCAACGGACTGCCTACCCATCCTAGCAGGCATCCAACCCGCTGAGCTACGCCGTAAAGGAGCCACGATTTGGACCCCGACCATCTCCTCCATGCAACATTCAAGAGACCACCACCTATAAAGCAGCGGCTGAAATCAAGACGCCCTTTTGTGCCTGCCGCACAACAACTCCTTAAGAACGCAGAAGAACTTGGTTTAAGTGCGGCACACTGGACGAACCACATGTGGAACACGGAGTGGCAAAATCACACCTCCACGCTCCGTGACTTCATACCCGACGCCGATCCCCGTCCAGCAGGGATGTCCCTCGCAAGGCTTGCCTGGGTCAGGCTAAACCGCCTGCGAACTGGCGTCGGCCGCTTTCGTTCGGACATGCACAAGTGGGGCCTGGCTCCTTCATCAGATGCGAGTGTGGTGCCACGGAACAGACCGCAGACCATGTCATCCACCACTGCCCTCCACACGGTGCGCATGATCTGAGGGTCCTGGACGACGAGACTGCTGAGTGGCTGAAGATTTCCTGCCCTCCAATCTAGCCTGGAAAGATCGCTCATACGCCATCATCATCATTTGTATAAATGTCAAATTATCTTCAATGGTATTATTGTTGAAACTGCTAACACCAACCAATAGGGGGATAGATTACACCTCGCTAATGCTGACGTCTTGTCTTCATTATCAAGACTCACAAAACCTTCACTGGCCTTATTACGACTTTCTTGAACAAAAAATATCGAACTAATTGCTGTCCTCTGATTGAGTTTTTTGGTATAATTGTCATCTTCACTAATACAGTAATACACTTCACCGAAGTTACTTGCTCGTCTGTTGCTTAGTGGCGGATCCAGGAGAGGGGGTGACTTTATTCTCAAACTATTCACATGTATTTTGTTCACAACTTGATTTCGTATCAACATATTACAGTAGTTCCATACCAAAATGAGCCCAACCCAGAGGCGACGCCAGCCAAAAATGTTTCGAGGTAATATAGCCCACTACCATAAAGTATGATCACTAAAATTACCGATTGCGATGTGATTCACTGCAGCTCGGTTGTGAAATTTATTGAAAAATAAACCAAAGGAATTGCAAGGGGTCAAAAGCTCGTTGTCCATTGACTACACGCTGAATTATAAACAATAGAATAGACAAAACGGAAATGATCCGTTTTATGATGCACAAAGGTATCAAAAATTACCGAAATCTTGGTGAGATATCAAAATTCACTTCTCGCGGGTTATGACCAGTGTTTTTAAGGCGTTTTCTGGGGCTAAACACTCCCATAACTCTGCGGTCCACAGAATTGCCGACTATACGATCTTGATGTTAGTAAGCATGTCGTTATTTCATGTGGTGGAGCTGCTGCAATGATAGGCGCCTCATAAAGGTTTATTAGGTGGCCCCTTGAACAGAATTTTAAATTAAATAACTTCCCCAATATACCCATAGGTTAAGTGCTCTAGAGTTTTTGCACTCGCAGGTCAGTTTAAAAGCTCGCTCGCACTCACTGTCGACAGCCATTACTTACTGTACATTTACAATAACCTCAAAACAATGGCATGTTGCAACGCACGTCTTGACGTCTAAGATTGTTTGCAACAACGGTTCAACAAAGTAGGATGTCAATTTCTTAAAAGAATTTATGAATCAACAGTACAAGTACAAAATATTTTTGGAAATCTACCGCAAAAGGTCGCCGTTACGTATCATAACAAGAAAATCCTGTTGAAAATATAAGCAAGAAAACTCAATATGCCAAAAAAGAGGACATTTGAGCATTTTAGGTGTCCTCGGAGAAAATTCATTTTTCTTGAAAAAAGAGAACAGGTCCTCTTAAAAGAGGACACAGTGTAGCTCCCCTCAAAATATTCTTTTGATGTAAATATTTCCGAGCCCGTCACAAGGTAACCTCATTGGAGAGCCCGTCATTACGGTAACCTTAGTGTAGAGAAGATAAACTTTAAAAAGGAAGCAATCTTGAAATTCCAGCGAAGAATCGCAGCAGGCACTGGGCAGCAACGGCATGGTAACGACACAAGCAGCAACGATAACCTCTTTCTGCAAACATTTACAAACCGCCAAGTGAATGATGCAACAATTGAATCAAGCGAAATGTCACCCTCGGCGACGTGAGTTCGCTTTTCAATAAATCTAAGCAACACACTCGCACTCTGCGGTATAAAGCGGGGATGGAGAAGCCAGTTTCATGCGAATCGTTGGACAACAGCTTCGACTAATCATAAGAATACATGTAGTTTCACGAAACTACCAGCAAACAAAACAATAAACCAAAAAATATTAAGTCGCCACTGCTTTATCCTTGCGCTTTTGCAATTTCCTGTCTTTTTTCCGCTTCTCTTTCAACTTGACAAGATATTGTTGCAAAATGGGGTTCTTAGAATTGGCGTCGAAACCGATTTTCTCTTGAGCCATCTCGATTTCGGTCTGCCGCTTCAAGGCCGCGGCAGCTTCTTTTTCCGCCAAATCGCGTTGATTTTCCTCAAACTTCTTTATCCACTCTGGCATCTTTGCCATGTTTGCAGCAATCTTTTGCTCTCTACAAAACAGAAGATGTTAAAGCCGTCAAATGGTTAGAGTCCAATTTGATAGCAACAGATTCCAATACAGAATGGTACTATATTTTTAGAAACATACATTATTTTTGTAAGTCACCACACAAAAAATTACAAAAAGGCTTGTCCACAAAATTAAGGCTTATGAAATTATGTACCGTAAATTATGTAAAAAATTATTAGTGTGCCAGTTATGATTCTACTACATGCTTAGTTCAGTTCGCAGTCCATTAGTTCAGTGTGGCTTGATTATACAATTGATGCGTAGATAGACAATATCAACTATTTAATTGCAATCAAAATTCAGTTAAGATGACCAAGAAAAGTTAAAGCTGGAATTAAAGTCAACAAACCTTTCTTGTTTCTTCTTTGCCCGCTTTTCCGCTGTCAATTTCAGTCTCTCTTGCATGCGTTGTAAGGTTGGCCACCACTGCCTTTCAGCTTCAGCCTCCGCAGCAATTTCCTCCTCAGAAGGAAACAACGACGCTGGGTCGACACCAGAAGCAGCACCAAACCTAATGCACAAGATCAATATCAGGCCTCTAAGCTACCGGCGGCCATCGACAGGTCGTTAAATGGCCTCCAAACTACCCTGCCGGTTGGCCATGTGTGGTCGCCAGCTTTTACAAGCCGACATATCTCCACTCGCAGATGTTTTAAACTTTTCTCTCTTCATTTGCAACCTTATTTCACAAACAAGGCAAAGTTTCTCAATCTCATACGCTGACTGATAAAAGTTTTGCAATAAGTCTGAGGGTCGACCTATAAAAACTCAAAGACTAACTACACTGCTTGGGAAGCAGAGATTTTAAACACAACCACTGCAAATACGTTTCAGGGCTTTGTTCTTGCCGGAATGAAGGCAAAAACAAGATATTTATTTATGGTCTAACGCAGCGTGGTCCAACTACAGGCCCGCGGGCCGCATGCGGCCCGCAGATAGAATTTTTGCGGCCCGCGAACTTTCACAGTATTGATTTAATTTGTATTTATGCTACAGAAAGTAATTTCAATTAGAACAAGTATAGCATTTGGATAAAAAGTGTCAAAAATTTAATTCAAAGTTGTAGACAGCAGGGCCTATACTGTTTCAACCTATCAAGTCTCGTCAGTACAACTGGGCTTCTTAAAGGCTGATATGTTCCTAGTGTTCCGGACGTTTATCTTGTGAATTTGAGAATAGATTTATAGATTTTGACAGATTAAAACCTAAACTCCATTTGTATAACAATCCTATGGATGTTAATGTGGAAACACAGCTACCAGAACTTCAGCTCGAACTTTGCGAGCTTCAGTGCAACCAGTTCTTGCTATCAAGGAATAATGAAACCTCAGAGTGCTTCTGGAAATTAGTCAGCAAGAATAAATTTCCCAAACTGAAAAAATTTTACATTAAAAATGCACTCAATGTTTGGAAGCACATACATACACATACAAAACTGATCCTTGGTGTACACCAACCTTCACAAAAAACTCGTTTGAATAATTTGATCCAACTCTCACTTTTGTTCTTGCATCCGTCTATGTATAAGGATGCAAGAACAAAAGTGAGAGTTGGATCAAATTATTCAAACGAGTTTTTTGTGAAGGTTGGTGTACACCAAGGATCAGTTTTGTCACCTCTGATATTTGCTATTGTGGTTGACGTTGTAACTGAAGGAGTGAGGGAGGGCTTATTGAGTGAAATTTTGTATGCAGACGACCTGGTCTTGACAAGTAATAGTATGGAGGGACTGGAGAGAAAGTTTGAGAAATGGAAAGAAGCATTTGAAACCAAGGGTATGAAGGTGAATCTTGAAAAAACAAAAGTGATGGTGAGTGGAGCAGAAGGAACAGTTGTTGAGAACAAAGTAGATCCCTGTGGAATATGTGGCAAGAGAGTGATGAGAAATTCAATGCAATGCAAGGAATGTGGAAAGTGGGTACATGCAAGATGTGCTAATGTCAAGAGAGCCGCAACAAGATTGGCGAAGTGTTTTGTTTGTGGGAAATGCAGTAAAGGAAGGAATGAAGTGGAAGGCCATGATGATGAGTTCTGCCATGGCATCGAAACAGTGACAGACTTCTGTTATCTGGGTGATCGGATAAATGGAAGTGGTGGATGTGAAGCAGCGGTGACAACAAGGGCAAGATTGGGATGGGCAAAGTTCAGGGAATGTGGGGAATTGTTGCATGGTAGAAAATTTTCACTAAGGATGAAAGGAAAAGTATATCGGAGCTGTGTGCGGCCTGCAATGCTATATGGTAGCAAGACATGGGTATTGAGAGAGAGTGAACTGGCAATCCTGAGAAGAACGGAAAGGTCAATGGTGAGAGCAATGTGTGGGGTGAAAACGAGAAGGGAAAAAAGGACTGAAGAATTGTTGGATATGCTAGAGATGAGAGAGACCATAGACCAACTGGCAAGGGCAAATGGAGTAAGATGGTATGGACATGTGATAAGGAGGGAGGAAGGAAGTTTTCTTAGAAAGGCACTAGATCTAAAGGTGGATGGGAAGAGGAAACGCGGTCGTCCAAGAAGAACGTGGAAACAACAAGTGAAGGATGAATTTAAAAAAGTCGGACTGAAGGAGGAAGATGCAAGGGACAGGGTGAAATGGAGAAAAGGGGTTAAAACAATTGCTGCGCGGAAACAATCGGCCACCCCCACTAGTGGGGAACAAACCGACGATGGATTATGATGATACATGTGTGAGAGTACATTTTCTAGAATGAAGCAAGTCAAGTCTAAAAACAGAAATCGAATGATAGACGAAACACTGGAAGATAGTCTCCGACTTGATACCACTAACATCGTAATTGATGTAGAAACGATAGTATCAGAGAAACCTCGACCACAGGCATCTCACTGATAGAGATTTGCAATAAATTTCTATTTGCTATTGTTTAACAATTTCGATTACGCACTCACTATCATTTTATTGGAAATGGCCCGCAAGTTGTCACGTTTTTTTAAAGTGGCCCGTAAGTCAAAAGTAGTTGGACCACGCTGGCTCTAACGGATTTTTAATTTTGGCTGCCGAACGTGAGAATTTGGCCGCCGGGAAGGAGCTCTGGTCGGCCATGCTTGGTCGCCGGAAAAATAAAGGAGCTTAGAGGCCTGAGTATAATGTGAGAGGTTAAACCCAACACTAACATGTGCGCAACAGCACTTTGAGTCAAGTCTTTATAAATTGACAAGAATCATGTACTAAAATAGGAATAAATTGACAAAGAAATCATGTACAAGATAAGTCAACTTCTACACCAAGATAAATCAAGTTTACCTTGCGTACAGTCTTCGTCGAATCCTTGAATGCATATTTGCGTGAATAAGATTATCAAAGTCTTCAGGGCGATTACATTCTGGAAATTTCTGTTGGTTTATCCTTTTCTGCACCACAGAAGGGAGAGGAGGCGGCAAATATGTAGCAACCTACGTTGGAAACCTTGTTGAAACAGTTATCGACAAGCACTAATGAAGTGAAAGTCAGTAAATGAGTTACTGGTATACATAAAATGAGCGAGTGTGAGAATTTATTATCATGTGTAAAAAAAACAGGAAAATTGCAAAGTGTTGAGCAAGATGTCCATATTAAAATAACTGCAGATCAACAAACACCCTGTCCGTAAGTAGTAAGTAGACTACAGTTTTACCAATGCAAACACTATAGAAACAGCTAACCAGTATGAAATTCCTGTAAAATGGTACTGTTAGCACTTTAAAAAGTATACACAAAATCCTCAGCTATACAATGTGCAAACATAAAAAGAGCTTCCAATATCTCTACTAATTGGATCTTAAAATGTTTCGTCACATTGAAGGTAGGTAGGAAGAGGAAACGGGGACCGGGATGTCCGAAAAGAACAAGTGAAGAATGACAAAGTAGGACTATAGGAAGAAGATGCAATGGACAGAATGAGATGGAGAATAGGAGTGATGGCAATCGCTGCAAGGAAATAATCGGCCACCCCTACTTGTGAGGACAAAACCGAATTTGGATGATGGTGATGCTATAGTGCCTATGAAAAGTTCACCACCACCCACAATTTTTCCTATTATTCAGTGAAAATCATATTAATGAGGCATTTGAAATGTGGATTTATAGAAGAATGCTTAAAATTTCATGGAAGGATAAAATCACAAACAAAGATGTACTATCCGGAATACAAACCAACATGGAAATTCTACAAATAATTAAATCAAGAAAACTGAAATATTTTGGCCACATGATTTGCAATAATTCTATTCAAAGACAACTACTAAGGAAAAATGAACGGCAAACAAAATAGAAGCAGAGCACCAAGAATTTGGACTAATGATATTGAAGACTGGTCAGGACTTAATTACAAAACTGCTGTAAAAGAATTTTACAAGAGAGAAACGTTTCCTTCTATACTACCGTAGTTTACGTTTTATCAAAATTCAGTACGATACTTTGGACCAGAGATAGATCAATTTACAATTACATAGTCTTCAGCTCAATTATTATTACATTACAATATACGCCATCAAAATATTTAATTACATTGTTCTGAAATTTTGAAAATATAATTACTTCTAAATGTATTTAATTACTATTTACAATAACATGTTTCTATCATGAAAATTACTTGTTTTAATATTTATGCCTATGGATGATTTTTTACAGTTTGATTTTATCAAAGACAAGCAGAACTGCATTTGATAAAAGATTTGGTTGCAATGTAGTATTATACTGTAGTTTCTTTTGAACACCAACGAGCAACTCAACAAAAGTATAATTATGATGCGTTCAATTTACCAAATGTAATTGTAATTTGGACCATTTTTTAAAAATTACAATTACATGACAATGTGTATTTAATTGCATTCAATTACAATTGATCTAACTCTGCTTTGCATGTCCTCTACCGCTCTGGATCACTTTCTTCAGACAGACAGCCAGCCCGACATACTATCGATCAGACTCTAGCAGTAATCTTTTGACAACTATTCCACCCATATATACTTCTTTTATTGTTCATCAGTTTTGTAGTAATTGAGGGTTGCTTTAATGCAACTTTATCATTTATTTCTGTCCACAGATTTTCTATATAGATGAGGGTCTTGTTGAAGTTACCCCACTATTTCAAGACTTTGCGAGAAGATTTGTCACACATTTTGTTCAGTGCCAAAGAGCGCAGTCCTGCATATAGATAGTGCATCTTTGAACATCATATGCATTTGTAGCGTTTATCCAACAACAGCCCAACTGTTAAGCAACCCACAGCTGTGGCAACCCACAGCAAAAGCACAGGCGACCAAACTTCAGGTAGCAATCCACAGTCTGAAAACTCCTGCTATACATGATAAGAACAAGCTGAACACCAACATTGAAAACTATTGAAAATAACTAGCCTACCGTAGACTGTTACATTTCTTAACTCACTTGTTGAAAGAACACATTATGATGCTTCCGCAGGCAAACACAGCAAACTGATCGAAACATTATGCGCTGACACATATCTATAAGTATACATATAATTAAGAAAGGAAGAATATATTCCTACACATTGCAATAACACTATATACTTATGAGCCTATGTATACAAATTACAACTATCAATGTTTTTTTTTCAGATGTTTACTATACTGATCCCCTCGTTTAATTAATTGGCATACTTTTGTGAATATGGCACAGCGATCTAAAAATTAAAAATGATGCATCAATGTCGCTTCTACCTTTTTCTAGACATCAATGTCGCTTCTACCTTTTTCTAGACCTATGCTATGTTTGGCATATATTGTTTTTCGTTGAGATGGTCAGACATAAATGCAAACTAAACTGAAGCAACAAATCAGTTTTCCTAAAAAACGAGGAACCTTTTAAACTCACAGAACTCTAGGGTTCTGCAAAACCACTGTTAGAGCACTGTGCTAGGCACTGCTAGCCATAGGCTACGTTCCAAATTATCTGGGACAGTCACACTTTTAACGCCTTGTCCTTGCATCCTGTTTGGTCAGAAAAAATTCTTGTCCCGGTTAGTCAGTCAACATGTGGTGTGAAGGAAGATGTCCAGACTTGACCGAACAGCATGCAGAATGGTCCATGTTGCAAGCATGCATCATTAGTCATTACGCATGCTTATGCTTTTTTCATGCTTGATCAGCAATAGCTGCTTGAGTTGGTTACTTGAAAAGGGCTAACATGAATAATGAATATGGGCAAAAACGTTTGTAACTTTTAGTTTATTATCATGGTATTATATTATGTTAAATGCCATCTGGTTGTTAGGTTTTACTCATGCCGATCTCTATAACAGGCCTGGACACCACGCGCCCACAGTCAAAAACTGGAGGCGGATGGTATAAATACACATTTCCTCAATAAGACTACATATTTTTGGAGTCAAGATATTTTCTGCTAAGCATGGGTAAAGGGCAAATATTTGGGGGTGATGCAGGTTGTTTATGACATCATAACGATATCATAGGAGGTTATAATTTTTTTGTTTATATAATTGATAATAATAATAATATATGAGATGTTGTAAAGCAGAGTGCTTATTCATCTTCCAATCACGTACACGTACAGCAAACAACTAATAAAGATAATAACAATATTAAGATTAACAGAGGTATCAACAGTGATACACTCGCAAAAGTAAACAGCTATGTAATATTAATGTGACTAGGTAAAAAGACACACAAAAGCAATACCAAAATTTTTGTTATTGTACTTAAGCAATATTGGTATGCATCAATTAGGCAGTGACTACTGGAATGCCTAATGTTTACAGTGTAATTGAACACTAGTGTTGGTACAGTAATAACAGTTGGCTACACAATCACAACAATAAATAGTACACTACAGTATTAGATATTGGCAACAACGGTATAAATAGAAAGTAACGTTAAAAATTTTGGAAACAAAACTTACTGTGGTAAGCTTACACAAAACACAACATAAAAGTTAGAAACATTGTCGGGTGTACACAATATCCCGGTTTTGGAAAAATTTATCTAATGAAGCTTTAAACGAATTTACACTTGGCGAAGCAACCACATGCTCAAGGAGACTGTTCCACTCATTGATCACACGGCAAGTAAAAAAGTTACCAAATTTTCTGGTCTTGGGCCTTGGCTTTTCCAGCTTAAGGCTGTGTCCTCTTGTAGCAATGTTTTTCAGGTCCAGTGTGAATAGATTGTTGACATTGACATCATACAAGCCATGCATGTATTTAAATGTTTCGATGAGGTCACCCCAGAGTTTTCTGTGTTCTATAGTGGGTAGACCAAGCTTTTTCAGTCTTTCTGGATAGGTTAGTTCTCGAAATCCAAACACAAGTTTTGTGGCTCTTCGTTGAACTGCTTCTACTTTTACAATTTGATGTTTGAAATTTGGCCACCAGATGATGTTGTTATGGAGTTAAGGAGTTGATGCATTTATATAATATCATGTACCTTGTAAATGAACGTGTTTTGCTTGTTGGCGGCACAAGAGAAACAGAGAACGATTCCCTGATAAAAAGCTTGGCCTTGCTTATTGACAGTTTTTCGGAGATCTGCTGAACTTTTATAAAATATGATCTCTTCACAACCTTGCCTCAATGCCTCAACTTGCCAAATGATTTTTCAAGAGGATCTGTTGAAAAGTCACTAAACATAACAAACTCATTATCTGCTCGTCGTCGTGTGAGCTTCTGGGGCCAAGGATCTATCTTTTTACAGCCCCACATTCACGATGTTCCAGGACTACACTGGAAGGCTACTAGAGAGCAGGGTTGGAAGTCCTTAGTCAAAAAGCAATGACTATATATTTCACTCATTGATAGTGCCCAAAAAAGCAATGACTTTCCGCTATCGATGCTTAAAAAAAGCAATGAATAGCAATTAGGGAACGTTCAAATATTACGTAATGCCTTTTTTCCGAATTTTTGACCCCCCTCCCCCATGTAACGCCAACGTAACGCTTTTTTCAATTCCCCCCTCCCCCATGTAACGCTTTTTCACTACGAATTCAGCACAAAAAACTACCATTCCGTACTAGAAAGCGTTATGTAACGTTTTGCTTGAACCCCCTCCCCCCTGATGTGACGCTAACGTAACGCTTTGCATAAACCCCCCCCCTCCCCCTCGAAGGCGCTACGTAATATTTGAACGTTCCCTTACTAAAAATTGGCTGGCCAAAAAACAAGCAATCCACATTCCGCAAACTAAAAAAAACACTCGAAAAAAGCAAGCCCAAACTTGCAGGAAAACCGCAAGGTTGGAAACACTGTTAATGACTCTCACTGGCATGGTTTTTCTGAACTGTATTGCTGCAAAATTTTCCTTAATTCTTTAAAGTTCGAAAACCGAAAAGTTACTAGGTTGGATAGTAATTCAAAAACTAAATCTCGTAAATTCGTTTTGACGACGAAGTAAGTGAAGACAAAAATGATTCAGCAGTTCTCCTAAACATCAATTAGTGAAAAACGAATAATGATTTCGTTGCTTGCATAAAAAAGCAGTGAATAACACGCATTCGATATTCAGAAAGCAACGAATAACGCTATCGAATAGTGACAACTATAGGCGTCGATTTTTTCTTAGAAGAGAGGAATTCTGGGTGGGCGAGAGTTTTCAAACATCATTGAATGTGTATATATGTTCGCAAATTCGCATTGGTTAGTCTTTCTCACAAAGACCTTTTGGAAGCTGGTTTTAAGAATGCGCAAATAGAGCTGGGCGATATTACGATACGATATTTTTTCGGCAGCGATATTTATTCACAAAGCTCCAATTTTATCGTTTATAAATGTACTGAAATTATAGCAACATTTTCGCATGCGCAGTGACAAGGACATCACATGCGCAGAGTGTGCCAAGTGTGTGTGTGTGCATTGTTTACGCATTGCAAGCAGTCTGACATCGCATGCGCAGACAACCCTCAAGCGTGTGTGCATTGTTTACAACCCTCAAACGTGTGTGCATTGTTTACGCATTGCGAACAGTCTGACATCGCATGCGCAGACAACCTTCAAACGTGTGTGCATTGTTTACGCATTACAAGCAGTCTTTGTGATTACGCAATCCTGCTTATTGATTCCCACGTGTTGCATTGTTGCGAAGGATGAAGTCCGGTAAATACGATCGGAAACTTGCAAGCTGACTGAATTTACGTAGCATAGCGTAGCGGCCGTAGCATAGTGTAGCGGCTGTAGCCTACGGTAGCTACAGCTAGGTAGATACTTTATGGGTGCAACCTAGTTCGTACCTTGAACAGTTCGGACCCTCAGTTCGTACCCTGAAAAGATCGAGAGAAAAAATTAAAAAAGCCGAAGTCGCTGATCGCAGTTTAATAGCACAAAGCCGAAGTCGCTGATCGGAGTTTCCGCAAACAAACTCGAGGGTTAGGGTTAGCGGAAACTGCGGAAAAATATGTGCGGAAACTGCGATCAGCGAGGGTTAGGGTTAGAGAGCATAGATTACTGGATGGTTAGAGTTAGGGTAAGCCGGAACTGCGGTTAGCAAAAACTGCGGAAAAATGTTTGCGTAAACTGCAATCAGCGAGGGTTAGGGTTAGAGCATAGATTGTTCTATAGTTAGGGTTAGGATAAAGGTTAGCGGAAACTGCGGAAAAATGTTTTAAAAGGAAACTGCGATCAGCGAGGGTTAGAGCATCGATTACTCTATGGTTAGGGTAAAGGTTAGCGGAAACTGCGGAAAAATGTTTAAGGAAACTGCGATCAGCGAGGGTTAGAGCATAGATTAGTCTATGGTTAGAGACTAGAGTTAGGGTAAAGGTTAGCGGAAACTGCGGAAAAATGTTTGCAGAATCTGCGATCAGCGAAGGTTAGGGTTAAAGCATAGATTAGTCTATGGTTAGAGTTAGGGTTAACGGAAACTGCGATCAGCAACTTCGGCTTTGTGCTATCTTTCTCTCGATCTTTTCAGGGGGAAAATTTTAAAATGTTTGCGGAAACTGCGATCAGCGACTTCCGATTTTTTTAATTTTTTTTCTCGATCTTTTCAGGGTACGAACTAGGTTGCATCCATACTTTATTTTGTTTTGCTACTCACAGCTGCATCTCTATTTTGCATCAAAAACTATCAACAAGGATAGCTGCATCTGTACATGGTGGCGAGCTAATGCACTGACTTCCTACACTTGCAAAAGTTGCAAGAAAACTTCTGTGCATTCAAGCCCCCAGTGTTAGTAGTGAAAGGGTGTTTTCATTAGTGGCTCAATTGTTTCCAAGAAGAGATTGTGCCTAAAACCCTGCAATGTCAACATGCTGACATTTTTGTCCAAAAATCTTTAGTTTGCGACAGTTAAATTACAGCATTGTTTGCAATGTAGTTCATTTCAGTACCAGTGCTCAGTATGTTTTTCATGCAGTTATAGAAAGCCGTGCTTTGCGATTCGCCGTAAAATATCGAAACTTAGATAATATCGTTTTATTTTTGGTAATATCGTATTGAAATTATTTTACCAATATCGCCCAGCTCTAGCAACACCTGATTGTAACCATGGCAATAAGTGTGGAAAAATAGCCACTTCCAAATACATTTAACACATTTCAGTTGTTTTTATTTCTGACCATCAAAGACAATACACGTCAACATAGCAAAGGCCAAAAAAAAGGTAGAAGCGATAAAACACAAACGTTAAAACGTGCTTATGACCGAAGTAAGTTATTACCGTACTGTAATTGTAATTAATTACCGTATTCACCGTATTGTAAGTTATTACCGTATTGAGTTGAAAGAAATTAGGCATGGTTGCAACACCTTCAGAAAAAATTAAGATATAAAGGGAAATATAAAAACTAGCCTGATGGCCTCTGCAGCTTAGCCTAACTGCTAGGCTAATCTAGTTTCACTCATAAACCTTCCACAAGTATGCGAAACTGCCAGGAGCCCAGGATTAAGCTCTGCGAGAAGCTTTCCCAGTCCGAAGATAAAGATTCAATCAATCAATAAAAACCTCTAATTCTCCAAAAAAACTGTAGCACTTGCCTAGTTTAAATTTGTTGTTATTAAGCTTCCTCAATAGAAGCACACTTGCAAAAATCAAAAGCACTTTGCGTGACAGCTAAAAACCTGGCTTGAACCATCCGCGGTGTCCTGGCCTGTTACAGAGATCGTTTGCGTTTTGTTTGACTGTAGTTCAAAAAAAATCAGTAAATCAAAAAATCACCTTTCCTCCAAAATTGTATTCTCAAGAGTTTCCATCAAAAATCTCTCAAAACGATTCATTTTTTACCATTGTTGGCTACATTGGAAAGTTGAGAGTAGCGGAAGTACGACTGAAGCAAATGTAACGCCTCTCCGATACTGCTACACTAGGAAAAAATAGCGTTGTAGCGAACGCGGTAGTTAGCACGCGCGCTCATATGCAGCCGTCCGTGCTGACGGCGACATTCCTGGGCAGAACCGAGATCAGAGCTGGCGAGGAATGACCAGGACACGATAGTCTTCTTCACTGTCTTATCTATCGACTGGTTTGACGGAACAGTATTTGACCACAAGATAGAATTCTTTAAGACTGCGTTGTTTATTAACTTGACTGTTAGTTTCAGAAGAACAGAAATCCAAACATAGCGAAATGAGAACACCGAACTAAAGGAACTTCAACTTTGATTACCAACAGAAATAACAGTGAGTCTGAGTTGAATATAAACCTCGAATAAAGAATAGTCTTGAATAGCGTTGAATAGTAGAACAGTCTGAATAGTATAGTATAGTACAGTCGAATAGCAGTCTAGTATAGTAAGTATCGTAAGTATAGTAAGTATAGTCGAATAGCAGTCTAGTATAGTGAAGGATCATAGTTGCAGTTTCTTAAAAGGAACTCTAGTTTAAATTGGAGAGGCACATCCACAGGCATTGCCAATTCTACATGCGATCATCTAACGTAATACCAGGGGCGCCGGAACGATTTTTGACTGGGGGGCAAGATCACGAAAAAAGGGCACTTTTGTTTACTAAAAGGCCAATTTTTTTTCAAGTTTAAAGATAAGATATAGCGATAATGCTAATCTATCAGCTCACTATGTATTGAGTAATGATAGCCTACAAGTGTCCGGTATACAAAGAAGGGCATCATGCTATGTTATAATGATGTAACCTACTGTTAAGCTTTAAAGAAGCCTGCAGCCATGGCCGCTAAGTAGTGCTTGAATGACCGCCGGTGCTACCTCCTCAATCGGCCAAGTTTGGCCGCCGGTCTCTTCTAGCAATTATTTGATTTCGCAATATAGTTCAGGTCCTTAGGGGAATCTTTAGGCTAAACGTGTTACACGTTGTTTTTGTGCATATTTTTGCAGTTGATCAACCCAACTTTGATTTTAGTGGGTGCCGCAACTTTTTGGGTCACGTGATCACCCCCAAATCGGGGATTTCCCCAGAAATCACGTTTCAGCTCTTTTTACGTCATTTTTGTGCAATTACATATTCGATTTTTGTATATTTTAACTTAAAAAGCACATACTAATAAGTGAGACAAAATAAACACAAAATAATTTAATTGATGACGTCATTGTGACGTCATCAAATATTTTTTTTTGCTTTTTTAACCTATTTTGGTCGTTTGCTGTTGGTTTTAGTTGGAGTACCGGTTACTAAAACCATTTCACAATTCCTAAAAGTAGTTTCGTCATGATTGCGTCTTTTATGACGTCATCATTACATTATTAAAACTAGACAACTTCAAATTCAGGAACCAAAGGTAAGTTTATTCCGAAAAAAGCGATCAAATACTTTCATTATTAGTTTTGCAAATGCTTAAAATTTTACAATTGCAAGCAATAATTCCAGTACAGTATGACGCAATAACGACGTCATCAAGGGAATAACCAGAAGAGCAGCTACCAGGGGTGAATTTCCCTTTTGGTCATGCCACTTTAAAATTTAAAATAATTATGTAGCCCTAATTATGATCTACAAATCCAATTAATACACGACCCCAGATGATGCAATGTCAGAGTCTTAACACTGTTAATTCAAGATGAAAAAACTAGCGGTTTTCGATGTTAAATTCCTACCATACGTAATTTGATATTAAAAAAAATCGTGTACGACAAGTTTTTTCAAGTTACAAGATAGAGTTTAGAAAGTCAAAAGCATTTCTTGAATGATGATTGTGGATTGGAGATGAAACGTCAATGTGGATTGAAGATGAAACATCAGAGAGGATTGGATATTTTGTGGTCGAATTGCATGTTTCGTACTCGCATGAACAAAGACTTGTGCATTTTATGGATTTTTTCTTACAGGGACATCGAGAGCCACAAGTAGACTGACAAAACGGAACAAGCTGATTTGCATCATTATGTTTCCAACCCCAAGCTAAAGGAGAAGGTAGTTGCTGAACATTTACGAGGCTTGATTTCCGTATTTCAGCTTGATGTCCGTATTTCAGCTTGATGTATCGCTCTGCGTGTATGTTGCATCAAAGCAGCTGACGTTGGTGGCAGCTTTTCAATAGTGCAACCATTGGTAAACATCATATAACGGCATTCGTCTACATCCGTGATAGTAGGACTATTGCCATAAAGAGCTATGACATACTTTTGTATGTCATTTATAGAACTAGGTGAGCTTGAGAAATTCAGAGAGTTAAATAAGCCACACATTGCGGTAAGATTAAGCATCCAACAATCCCAAGCCTTTTTTTCCGAAGACGAAACAGTATCACAGATTGTGATAGCATAAAACAAAGGTAAAGAAGCGCAAATCATCTGAGATTGAGGTGAAGATGAAACAATATCATGGATTGGAATGAAGCGAGTTTTTTCTCCAACTCCAAATTCAACCCATAGTTTACAGATTTCTAACTTGTCAAAACACGAAATTGCAATAATTACCACATCAGTATCTACTGTTTTGACTATGGCATCGGATTTTCCATGTTTCACATGGAGAAACATACGGGTGTCTGCCTCTTCGTGATCACATGGGGAAACATCAGACATGTCCAATGTTTGATTGTTAAGAGCTGTATCTAATGATGTTACAACAATCGTAAACAAGTTTGGATCGACTGAAGTTATCACAGCTTGTTGAACCAGTTGATATAACGCAGTTTTGTTGCTGTCATTTCCCAAAAACTCAGACCAGTTGAGAGGAAGACGAGTATTACTTGTGACAGCCACGTAACATCCAGACCCTGTTTCTTGCAGAAGATAAGCCTCAGATAGCTACTGCCATCACAGAACATGCCAGCAGTGTGATGTCAGCCGATTATGAAGTAGTGAAAGAATCTGCCTCGAAAACCGATCACTACATTCCTTGATGGAGGGTTCTTGTTGCATCGAGTGCCATGGAAACTGGAGACAGTTATGGGTCTATTGCACAGTCGTATGCAGATTTTACCATTCGTCATTATCGCTTAGCAACGGTGGTCTTTGATGGATATGGTGGTCCGTCTATCAAAGACAATACCCATCAAAGACGCGGCATGAACGTCCACCCGGTTGTTCACTTTACTGTAGACACCCAGTTCATTGGAAAGAAGGAGCAGTTCTTGCCTCGAGCTTCCAACAAGGAAGGATTAATTTCTGCTCAACTGAGGAATAGAAGCTGCAATGTGATGAACGCTCCAGGTGATGCAGATGTTGACATCGTCAAGACGGCAGATGGACAGCCCTCATCGACATAGTACGGCTTTAATTGGTGAAGACACGGACCTTTTAATATTGATACTACGCTATGCTGACACTGACCCAGACATTAAAGATCTCTACTTCCACTCCGAAAAGGCTTACGCAACCAAAATACACGACATCAACAAACTTAAAGCAATCATCGGACCAGACATAATTATGCTTACAGCTCCTCTTCATTCATGCATTCACCGGTTGTGATTCAACGTCAAGGATATTTGGTATCGGGAAGAAGACGCTTTCCAGAAACTAGTGAAAAGTCAACCAATAATCAAAGAATGTGCAAATTGCTTTATTCTCCCAAATCAGACAGACCACATCATTAAGGATCTTGGAAACAAAGCTATGACCGTTATGTTTGGCAACGATGGCAGTAGTAACCTAGAAACACAGCGATACAATACATTGGTCAAGAAAATTAAAACAGCCAAATCCTTTGTTCACCCTGAACGCTTGCCACCTACATCATCCTTTACCAAATTCCACTGCCTCAGAGTTTACTACCAGATTATGGTCAGGATGGGTAGGCTACTGACGATGGTATGGATGCTCTAGACTGGGGATGGAAAGTAGACAATAATCAGATGGTTCCAATCATGACGAACATGAAAGCTGCCCCGGACAACCTACTGAAAGTGATCACTGCAATTGCGAATCGTGTTCACCTCACTGTAGTTGCCGGAGATATGTGCTACCATACCATGCTGGATGTGGACCATGCCAAACTGGTTCATGTGTCCATACAGCAGTCACATAATTACAGACGATGACATCGAGAGTCACAGCGATGAGCATTAGTAATACTTGATCCATTTGCTTTCTTTACGCTGATTATGTCAAGAGTCTACATGACCACATCGTATGAGCTCTTTATGCCTGCTCAGTTAACCCAAATACATATAGAAATTTACCGGGTTTATTAATAAACAATACATTGTTATTGCACATTTTTAATTGTTTTGGCAGCCATCTTGGATTGCCATATTGAATTTATAGGCTATCAGATAATTTAACAATTCTGAGAATGGTCTCATTGACTTCACAAGGTATAAAAACCTAGATATAGACACCAAAACTACACGTTTTGGTCATATGATAACCTAGTTATGGTCAATTTACTGTCATTTTAATGGTTTGGCAGCCATCTTGGTTTGCCATATTGAATTTATAGGCTATCAGATAATTCAACAATTCTGACAATAGTCTCATTGACTTCACAGGGTATACAAACCTAGATGTAGACATCAAAACTACATGTTTTGGTCATATGATGACCTAGTTATGTTCAATTTACTATGTTATTTTAATGGTTTAGCGGCCATCTTGGATTGCCATATTGAATTTATAGGCTATCAGATGAATTAACAATTCTGAGAATGGTTTCATTGACTTTACAGGGTATAAAAACCTAGATATAGACACCAAAACTACATGTTTTGGTCATAGGATGACCTAGTTATGGTCAATTTACTATTATTTTAATGGTTTGGCGGCCATCTTGGATGGCCATATTGAATTTATAGGCTATCAGATAATTCAACAATTCTGAGAATAGTCTCATTGACTTCACAGGGTATAATAACCTAGATATAGACACCAAAACTAGGCTACATGTTTTGGTGATATGATGACCTAGTTATGGTCAATTTACTATGTTATTTTAATGGTTTAGCGGCCATCTTGGATTGCCATGTTGAATTTATAGGCCATCAGATGATTTAACAATTCTGAGAATGGTTTCATTGACTTTACAGGGTATAAAAACCTAGATATAGACACCAAAACTACATGTTTTGGTCATATGATGACCTAGTTATGGTCAATTTACTATGTTATTTTAATGGTTTGGCGGCCATCTTGGATGGCCATATTGAATTTATAGGCTATCAGATAATTCAACAATTCTGAGAATAGTCTCATTGACTTCACAGGGTATAAAAACCTAGATACAGACACCAAAACTACATGTTTTGGTCATATGATGGCCGAGTTATGGTCAATTTACTGTTTTGTTCAATGGTTTAGCGGCCATCTTGAAAATAACCACTTTCCGGAAGTTGGATTCCTTAAGATTTTGAATATGTTAGTACTGACACTCAATACTAATCAAATCAGTTGAAAAACCATTGGTAACTTATTGTAACCAAAAAAGTAACACCAACAACAAACAAGCGACTACAATAAGAAAAAAACAAGCAAAAAATTAATACATGACGTCACAATGACGTCATTAATAACATAATTTTGTGCGATTTTTATCTCGTGTATTTTGTAGTGGCAGTCAGTCCAAATGTAAAAAAATAACGTATCTAATTGCATAAAAATGCCGTGAAAAGAGCTCAAAATTGACTTGGGGGGAATCCCCGATTTGGGGGTGATCACGTGACCCAAAAAGTTGCGGCACCCACTAAAATTGAAGTTAGATTCATCAGCTACAAAAAAATGCAAAACAACAACGTGTAACACGTTTAGCCTAAAGATGCTCATTTTTGCCCCTAAGGGCCTGAACTAATAGAATGATCGTGGATTAACTGTCGAAAATATGTGCAGTAGTATCAAAGAGTGACGCAAAATTAGGTCAGTGCGTCATAATCGCCACTGTTGCATTGTACGGGAATATTTGTTATTGATGGAATATATCCAATTATCCATCTGCGATCACCAGCGCTGTCAGTCTTGTTTGTAATTCTCGATGTTTATTTTAACAAAGTCTTAATCCGAAGTGCTAATTTAGGGTAGTGCGGGGTAAGACTAGTCACATTTTGATATTATCTTCACATAAAGTTAAAAATGTCTCAATTTTTAGTGTTAAACAGTTGTACTAAGGCTTCCTTAAACAAGATAGCAAAAAAATGTGAAATTTATTTTTAAGTTATGTTAATACAACATCATTTTTACGACAGAGTCAAATGACTGGTTTTGCCCCTAAGTAGGCCTAAGGGTAAAACAGGTCAGTGTTTTTTTGATGAAAGAAAGATTATTATATTTACACATAAAAAGTGCAGTTACACATACAAAGTGCACTACTGCAGCAAATTTGTTCAGAACAGACATCAGCAAACATGCTGGATTCTATTTTATGACATTTTTTGTTCAATTGCTGTGCCGAGTATCCATGGTTATTCTTGACGACAAAACAAACTGAGCAAGGAAGATTATGACAAAATTTGTCATTTTGTTCACTGACAATGAGGTCCACATGGTACATTACAGTTGTCAAATGTTAGAACAATTGCTTTGTGAACAATTGATAGAAACACAATCAAAAATACACTTCAAATGTTTTCTAGTAGCCTATAGTTCAATATTGTTACATTTTTTTAAATCTTTATTTGTGATTTTTTGCGTTTTTGTCCAAACTTTGACGCACACTTTCTATGAGAAAACATTGAGAACCATTGATAAATTTTGCATGGTAGCCTTACCATATCTTAGTAAATAAGTGGAGAAAATTAATTTTAGTGCAAATTTTCACTGGGGTCATGGGCAACCAAGATATTAAAAGGACGACACTTTTTGATTTTTTTTCATTTCGACCCACGTTTCACATTAAATAAACTCCCAAACCCTTTAATATTTTGTACTTAGGCTATATTTTCTCAGTTTATTGATAGTCTTATAAACAACATTTCTACCAAATTTCAGCCAAAACAATCAAAAATGGGGTCTTGGCAAGGTTTTAAAATTTTGGAAAATCTTAGCCGAGAGCTGGAAACGGCCAACTTTGGATGTCTATAACCTTTGACCTTTTAGAGTGACAATGTGAACGATGTTGTTTTTTCGATATTTGGCAGAAGTACTATCCCCTAATTTAGTTTAGCAGTCATAGGGCCTCAAACATGGCCAAAAATCATGAAAATCGTGCCCCCTTGACAAACCCCCCCAAACTAAATGCTTCGCTTACAATAGAATAAGCTGATTTTTGACTTAATAGGCAAATAATACCCTATAAACCAAATGCTAAATTCTTTGGTTAAAGAATTTAGCATTTTCACCAATTGAGGCAAAAAATTGGCACAGCACTTCGTGACTGACTTGTGTTGCCCCAACAAAAATAGCCATGACTGAACAAAGATAAATACCCAATAGGCCTAAAACTAATTTCCAAGGAAGAACTACAAGATGAGTAGTTTTGAGACAAAGTACAATAATTGTAATTTCGTTTAAACTAGAAAGTCTTGGTTTAATTAACAATTTTCACAGTGTAATGCTCTGTTTGGTCGAAACCTCAAAAAAAAGTTAGTCCAAAAAATGAAGGTAAAATTTTACACCAACTTCTGTTTCGCAGCCCAGACCGAGACAGCAAGCAAAAACTGCACAGCAGTTGCTGTTGTCGCATCACAAAAGAACCACTAAGTGAGCTAGAGCATTTTTTTGAGTGCATTATTTCCAAAAAAAAGTGATGCTTGATTAAAATTAAACTGACCGGTTTTACCCGACGACTTGTTTTGCCCCGAACTACCCTACATTGGTTGGCAATATTGTCGTTTTTATGTCGATTCGATGTTGTCGGACATTGAATCGTTGTTAAAAAGGAGAACTGGGTTAGCTGACATCCGAGGGAAAAACATTTTTTGATCATATTTTGCAAAAATCATGCTTCGTTTAGTAATGTCATCATCATCATCATAATCCATCGCCGGTTTGTTCCCCACTAGTGGGGGTGGCCGATTGTTTCCGCGCAGCAATTGTTTTAATCCCTTTTCTCCATTTCACCCTGTCCCTTGCATCTTCCTCCTTCAGTCCCACTTTTTTTAAATTCATCCTTCACTTGTTGTTTCCACGTTCTTCTTGGACGACCGCGTTTCCTCTTCCCATCCACCTTTAGATCTAGTGCCTTTCTAAGAAAACTTCCTTCCTCCCTCCTTATCACATGTCCATACCATCTTACTCCATTTGCCCTTGCCAGTTGGTCTATGGTCTCTCTCATCTCTAGCATATCCAACAATTCTTCAGTCCTTTTTTCCCTTCTCGTTTTCACCCCACACATTGCTCTCACCATTGACCTTTCCGTTCTTCTTAGGATTGCCAGTTCACTCTCTCTCAATACCCATGTCTCGCTACCATATAGCATTGCAGGCCGCACACAGCTCCGATATACTTTTCCTTTCATCCTTAGTGAAAATTTTCTGCCATGCAACATTTCTCCACATTCCCTGAACTTTGCCCAGCCCAATCTTGCCCTTGTTGTCACCGCTGCTTCACATCCACCACTTCCATTTATCCGATCACCCAGATAACAGAAGTCTGTCACTGTTTCGACGCCATGGCAGAACTCATCATCATGGCCTTCCACTTCATTCCTTCCTTTACTGCATTTCCCACAAACAAAAAACTTCGCCAATCTTGTTGCGGCTCTCTTGACATTAGCACATCTTGCATGTACCCACTTTCCACATTCCTTGCATTGCATTGAATTTCTCATCACTCTCTTGCCACATATTCCACAGGGATCTACTTTGTTCTCAACAACTGTTCCTTCTGCTCCACTCACCATCACTTTTGTTTTTTCAAGATTCACCTTCATACCCTTGGTTTCAAATGCTTCTTTCCGCTTCTCAAACTTTCTCTCCAGTCCCTCCATACTATTACTTGTCAAGACCAGGTCGTCTGCATACAAAATTTCACTCAATAGGCCCTCCCTCACTCCTTCAGTTACAACGTCAACCACAATAGCAAATATCAGAGGTGACAAAATTAAATCAGCCACATTGGAGACACTCGTGCGAGTGTCGTTAGATGGTCCCGCAGTGCTGGCTTGCAATCCCGATAAAGCAGTTATTGCGTGGTGCAACGATTCTATTGTAGGACGTCGCCCAGGCCCAGACTCCAACAACGCTAAGTGATCATTTTAGCATGTTGCAAGTTTAATTCTATTTACTTGTGATATCGTTGTTTTTATTTTGGCCTCCAAGCACGCAGATTTGGCTGCCGAGAAGGAGCTCCCGGTAGGCGACGATGGCTGCCGAAAAAAACGAGTTTTAAGGTCTGTACCTACTGTGTTGCAAAATTTTGTGCCGTAAATATTATTTTGAGGCAAAAGTTGAAGATTATAATTAGGCTAAAAGCGAATAGCAGAAATTGTTATATTGCAAAATGTGCAGTAGCTCACATTACTTTAAAAGGGCACTATCACTATTGCCCCCCCCTGCCCCTCCATCTGCAGAAAAATTGAGGGCAGGGGGGCATCCGCCCCCCCCCCCTGTCCCCCCGCTTCCGGCGCCCCTGCGTAATACAACGGTGGATTCACTTGTCGATGAAATACAGTAGTACTGCGATTCAGGCGCAGTGCAAAGATTGATTAGGCTACAAGGCTGCATTCCGAAAGTACGCGGTATTTGTTGATTGGAAAGGAATATTCTGGAATACGACCTGACGTCACAGTGACGCGCGTTGCGTCAGAGAAAATTAGCTCTCGGGCGCCACAGACACCCCCGCAAGAAGGCAAACGGGGCGAACCGTTTGGCTTCTGATGAAGGTGCGTGAAGCAAAAACATGTGAGGCGGAAGAAACGTGCAAGTACAAGCCACCGTATGTATAGGTCTATATATGATAAGGTGATGTCTAAATTGTAGCCTATCGATAATACGGTATGCACCGAAAACAAGAACGGGGTCGGATCCCCTCCGCACGGCGCGAGCGCTAACAGTCCCTCTGTCCTTAAAGAGCGGCTGGTCGGCTCTGACGGTCGGTCGAAACAGAGGTCTCGTGCAGCGGACATCCGGCCAGTGACAAGACTACTCTGTGCAACAAAAATGCGGTTAGTGAGGGCGATAACAATCATGAATTACAATTACAACAAGGTTACAACTACAACAAGGTTACAACTACAGCGTTGTTACTCTTACAAAAAGGTGCTACCAAAAAGTAACTCGCTACTGCCTAGTTCGGCATTTGTCGGGTAGGCTATCTTATTCAGGTTTGGTTTTGAATCGCTATCAATCTAGTATCTACTGTCGTGCGTTTGCCACCACCACCTAAACTTGTGCAATTTCAATGTTATTAGATGCTAATATGCTACCAATGTGTAGCGGACGCAGCAGTCAACACGCGCGCTCATATACAGCCGTCAATGAGGACGGCGACATTCCTGGGCATAACTGGTGAAGAATGACTAGGACACGCAGTCGTCTTCTCTACTGCCTTGTTTACCGACTGAACTTAACAGAATAATGCTTGATCACAAGTAGAGTTCTTCAAGGCTGCGTTAACTCGACTTCTAACTTCCGAAAAACAGAATCCAAACACACCAAAAATGAAAACACCGAACGACTAATAACTCCACCACCAAAACTTAGTTCAGCATACAGGCGTAGCCTACTAGCCTACATTATTAACTTCATTACGAAGGAAAGAACTTTAACTTCGGAATGAAAGAACTTCGTTTTCACTTTCATTTACAATTGCAACTTGATTACAAATAAAATTTTACATATTACATCTGGAACCCTAGTTTCATAGTTACATTTTACAAGCTACTACATTCCTACAAGCTACTTTCCACGAGCCACATCCTTGATTACAACCTGGAATCATAGTTTCAGTTTCTTAAAAAAAACTCTAGTTTTGATTGGAAAGGCGCAGCCACAAGCATCGCAAACTCTACACGCGACCATATTACGCAACACAACAGTAGATCTACGTGTCGATAAAATAGAGTAGAAATGCGATTCAGGCATAATGCAAAAATTGATTAGGCTACAAGACTGCATTCCGAAAGCACGCGGTATTTGTTAATTGGAGAGGAAGGTTCTAGAATCCGACTTGACGTCAGTGAAGTGACGCGCGTTACGTCAGAGAAAATAGCTCTCGAGCGCCACAGACAATGTTCCAGAATCCGACTTGACGTCAGTGAAGTGAAGCGCGTTACGCCAGAGAAAATAGCTCTCGAGCGCCACAGACACCCCCGCAAGAAGGAAAACGGAGCAAACCGTTGTTCCGGACAACCGTTCCCTAAATGAAACGTCACATAAAGCCGTTATGGTCTGTTTGAGCTGGCGTTTTACGTCATGGAAATTCCTAAAAAATGTCCAGAGATTGCAACATACTTCGCAAGACCTGTAAATTAAAGCATTGCACCTGTAGCATTGCATTGCACAATCTCTCTTTGAACACCTTTTAAAATTGCTTCATAATGTTTATCACTGTTACGTCACATAAGCTGGTTACGTGCAGTTGAAATATCGCAATCAATTCGTCATTTTTAGAATTGTCGTTTTGAAAAGTTGGTCGAATATTTAACTGTTTGCTTGGTGCTTACCAACTAGACAAAATTTCCGTCTTTAACCAAATAATTCGGTATTGTGGTGACAAGTTTTGGTGGCGTACCGTGTTGCGTCTCAATTTCGACAGCCTATGGCTATTTTTTGCTGAAATACAATTCTCGAAAGACGTTCCAGAAGAGTATTCTTTTTCGTGTCATCGCGTACAGACGAACGGATCCGGGAACTTTATGTTACAACTTTCCCACGAAGATATTATGGTTTACCGCTGTGACCAACCGTTTGGCTGCTGATGAAGGTGCCTGAAGCAAAAAGTATGAGGCGGAAGAAACGTGCAAGTACAAGCCGCTGTATGTATATATATGACAAGGTAATGTTTAAATTAAATCGATAACTTGATATACACTGAAAACAAGAACGGGATCAGATATCCTCCGCACGGCGCGAGCGCTAACAGCCCCTCTGTCCTTGAGGAGCGACTGGTCGGCTCTGACAGTCGGTCGAAACAGAGGTCTCGTGCAGCGGACATCCGGCCACGATGATTTCTAAATAACACCAAATATGTTGAAGGTTACAATTATTGACACTGAGAAACACAATCTAAACGCTACGCAATGACAATCTCATCGCTACGTTATTACAGGTTAACACTGCGGAAGCAGTTAATGTCTAAATGCAGTGCAGGGCTTAAGTAGTTGTGAAAATTGACGAAGCATGTCAGAGGCCACAGAGCGTCCTCTCTCTGCGACACGGGGAAGCAAATCGCACAGCGGCCGGACGAAGCAACTGCCCGAACTGCCACACACCGCGGCGCGAGATAGCAAAGCGTCATGACAGCAGGATGGGAATCTAACTAAATGGGAAAGGTGAAAAAACGGACAAACATTTTAAATTAAACCAGACCAGGACTGTAACGCCAGCAGACAAACCAGGGGAGCGAAGAGGCAAGAAGTGCCCAGCCTCAGGACAACCTGCAAGTACAGGGACTGACTCAGCATAATAGCTATACGAAGCGACTACATGAGTAACTGGTCCAACAGTGCAAGAAGCGGCGAACAGTGGCTGCGAACAACATGTCGGTCATATGCATGACATGTCGGTGAAGGCTGTGGCGTCACAGCAACGCTTAATGAGACGGACAGTGAAACCTAGAAGATACACGTGCTGAAACGACACGCCAGCGAAGACAATCAGCTTATAACCCCCACCTTAACAAGCAAGTTCCTAACAGTGGCTACAAAGGTGAACAACAAGGCGCGACGTGAACAAACTGACCTCCGGATGACCAGTGGTCAGACAAGGATTATAAGAAGATACTATGTAACGGAAGTGTTCTGCGTTGCACGCCTATATGATGGAAGCGCAGCTACTAAAAACAACTACAGAGCAGGAAACTGATAAACGAGGGAGTGATTAACTGAGGAAATGTATGCAGTTTCAAGTCTTACCCAGGACTAAGAAATGGTTGCAGTTTTACGTCATGCCCAGGACGGAGAGCTACTGTAATTAATTCGATAACTGTATGCAAGAACGGTGACTAGCTAAAGAAAGATGGAATGATTGGATGCAGTTTCACGTCGTGCCCAAGACAGAGAGCTGGTTGATAGATCATAGTCTTTTAAGTATGCGGGCGCGACGATGTTCCTACCGGCACGGGAGACGATGGAACTGCAATGACGCTCGCCAACGTCCACAAGCGGGGCCCCGGAGCGTTGCGCATATCCGCGTTCTACGGTGGGACCAGGTCCGGTCTGAGGCGAGAGCGTCTCCGAGTTCTCTATTTCTACTATGGGGTGAAGCACCGCGGCTTTAAGTCTATCGATCGATACCGTGTCAGTCCTGCCATTGATGCTCAGGGTGAAGTACTTATCATTGCGGTTGAGGATGAGATACGGTCCTTGGTATGACCGTTGTAGGCTGGCCAACACTCTGTCCGTTCGGACGAACACGTGCGTGCATGAGAACAGGGCGTCGTCTAGAAAGGTGGCTCGCTTATTGGGATGCCTAGGGCGAGTATAGCGAAGTGTTTGCATGAAGTACAGTATAACAGGTTCTGAGCATACAGTGAGTGTTGAATGTCCTCCCCGTCACGAGCATCGAAGAATTCGCCGGAAAGCCTTAGTGAAGTGCCCATAGTCATTTGCGCGGCCGAACAGGATAGGTCTTCTTTCAGCGCAGAACGCTGTCCTAACATAACTAGATCCAGATTACTACACCAGGCAGCGGGGTTGTGCTAAGTTTTTAAAAAAACTTTTAGACCCCGGTTGAAGCGTTCATTGATGTCGTTGAAAGCAGGGTGGTATGCTGTTATAGATTTGTAACAACGTTGCACAAAGGCATAAACTGTTTTCCGCAATAGAGCATCAAAAGTTATAACATTTGCATTAACTTGACATTCACGTGCACTAGTAAAGCGAGGCATATTGTGTAGAATACAAAATGAGTCATTATAGGACCTCCATAGACCTCTATCTTCTGGCCTGAACCAAATAAATAAATAAATAAAATAGGCAATTCTAATCCGATTGATCGAAGAACAGCAATAATTGTGCCAAAGTTGACAAGCATAAAGAGATGTACAGTAAGAGCGAAACGACACATTTTTTACTGTTTGCGAACATTTGCTATATTTATTTTTTAATTTGTTACAGTACAGTACAATTAACGTCGTATTATCCTGGACGACAACTGCTCAAAATTCTACAGTCTACACTGTTGCTAAACAGCCCTTTTAATTTAAATATTTTTGTTTCAATCGCAGGAACTCAGAATAATGAAGATACACAAGAGAAAACTGCTGATGTGCAATGAATCTCCATCTATCTATAGTAGCCTACGATTTGACATGGCTTGTTTCTAATAAATGTGAAAATATACGAAGCTCGGCTGTTACTTTGCTTTATCACAAAGGGAGTAGGGGAGGGTGGGGTAAGATGAGCACCTTTTTGCTTAAGTCGCTTTTACAAAAGAACGGTTTGTTTTGGAAAATTTTAATAGGGTAAACTTAAAGCACTAGTGAATCAGCTACATTTTAGATTGAGTCTTATCACCTTGCGATTTTTCTTTTTATTGATACTTATTCGCGTGTTGCTCAACTTACCCCGGCATAAATTGTATGGGGTAAATTGAGCAATGACCTGGGGTAAGTTGAGCAATTCGATTAAGTTGAAGCATTCCCCTGTCAGTTTGTTTGTATAATTGGGAGGCATTATGCTTTACAACACAACACTGTTTTTTTTATCCAATACGAACCTAAAAAGACACAAATTCAACAGTTCAAACATTAAATAAGCTAAGGCTATTTCTTTTGGGGTAAGTTGAGCAACTGCTCCAAGATACAGTACTTCAACTAGCATTGCACACTTTACCCCATCCTGATTTTTGTGACAAAATTACAAATATTTAAAAAACTACAAGACCAACCAACCTGAACGTTTTATTGAATATCCTCACACTTTATACTTACCAATACAAAAAAACAGATTTGATTTACATAGTGCAACAATAAAGTTATTCAGTTTTTAGCAAAAAAATAAAAATTTCGAATTTTCGACATAAGCAATATAATCTGATATAATTGCGTGCCATATTGTAAAATGCAATTGTCAGTGGACATAACAAATACATTGAATGAAGTGGCATTATGAGTGATATATCCAGAATAAAAATAAAAAAATTCCGCCGACTCGTTTTTCCAAAAACAGGGGTTGCTCATCTTACCCCATTGCACACTTTACCCCAGTCTCCCCTAGTATTGCTTATAAATCCGTGTTAATGCTATTATTTCGCCCAAGGATCAGCCAGGTTCAACAATAAACTTTTGTTCAGATGTTTTATGCACCAGCTTGCTTCATATGGCCAACCTTGGTCACAGCGCGGGCAGCACAATGGGTCAGATGAAGCATCATGGTGCATAAAACGTCTGGCCAACGTCACTTTAATATCATGCTCAAATAATAATTAATATAAATTCCTGAACCCATCAGTTCTCGATTCCTATTTTAAAACCATACTACCGGTACTGTCATTGCTGTGAACACTTTGGTTCATTTTATTAAAAACGAAACACTGTAGCCAACATAGTTTTTTGTAATATATGCTCACTACCGTACGTTTATTCTTAAATGCTCGTGGTTTTTATTTTTAGTATTAGTTGTAAAGTTCAGTCGTCCAAAGGGCCAGATTAACCATTAGGCTAATAAGGCTATAGCCTTAGGCCCTGGAAAAATTCGGCCCTCCCTCAATTTTTGTAAGGCTGATAGTGATACAAATCCAGTTGCAGTACAGTCATGGCCATTGGCCAATTGGAGATGCGGCCTGATTTGTCACATTTTGCAGATTTTGATTACAGCTACTGCTAGTGCTTGACTGACATTTTTTGAGATGTTTTTCCTTTTTTTGCGGTTTCCTAATGACATAAAACTTTTTTGTCGCCTTGGGGAAGCAGTAGCAAATGAGAAAAAGTAAGTTGAAAAACGCAAAATCAGACTGTTATTGAAAATTAACAGTCTGACTAGAATCTTCGTTATCAAATTTTCTTTGTTTTTCAACATGTGAGGATGTTAAAACCTATTGTGTCATCTCGGGAAAAGAATAAAGAAAGCGTAAAAATCTAATTTTTAGAAAAACTTATTTAAACGTTCGCCCAAAGTTAGAAAAACCTGGAAATTTCTGCAAAATGTGACAAATCAGGCCGTATCTTTAGGTGGCCATGGTACAGTACAGTTTTTATACAGTAGGCTACATATGAAGAGCCCATTTCCAAAACCACGTAGGCGCCACTTTTATCGAAATTGAGTTTAGAGCAGGGCTTTTCAATCTGGGGGTCGCGCGCCGTTTTTTGGAGGTTTGCAAGGCAATTGAAATTTCCAGTGTATTGTTTTTTGCCAGATAGATTAAAAACTGTGTTTTTTCACAATCGCCCATTCCCCTACGTGAAGTTATTTTTTCAGACGTTACAAAGGGTTTAACTAACTTATAGGAAAGCATTCGATGTTTTTCACCAAGTGCTTGTACGTTGTTTTGTGCAGACTAAAGTTAACCAGTAACAACGCTATGGTAGAAAAGCAAAGTTATGTAGAATCCTATGTAAAATATAGATTTCTCAGTATCGTTTTCAATGGCATTGATATTGAAAAAAATTAGTGTCGGCTATTTTGTTAGAAAGTTCTTTCAGCAACAGGTGCACGCATTGACAAACTTAATAGTTAAAAATATGCAGCACCAACCATCTCACTGAAATTGATTTAAATAAATCCATTGATTAAGATTGCAATTAAGATTAAAAAAAGATTGCAATAAATTTAACCGGTGAAAGTGCGAAAACATAGATTATTCTCATTATTTTTTCTCCTATTATTATCTAGCTAAGCTTGATAAAAAATGGATATAACAATTGGAGGAAATGTAATAAAAGCCCTGATAACATCGCAAAAAAACGTTTTTTGTTTCGTAAGTTTACGTTGGAACAGCAGAACTAAACATAACTGGATGTCGGCATGAACCAAATTTGGTTAAATTTTACAGCAAATATGCTTTTGTTGAATACTTTTATGGGGGGGGGGGGCGCGAGACTACATTGATTGCTATGAAGGGGTCGCGATGGAAAAAAAGGTTGAAAACACCATGTTTAGATTGTCATTAGGTAAAGTGTTACCATAGGTACCTACTATACATTTCTTTCTTTCCAAAATCTTTTTCATCTGCTTCGAATTTGACAATAAAAATTGTAGGCCTATATGTTTCCAAAACCAGTTAGCCATTTTTCTGTTGTTTATGTTATTTTGCAGTAAATAATTTCAATTTTTCATGTATGTATTTTTATTACTTTTTGTAGCTTGGTTTGCAAAATTAGGCCCTTCTCTAGTAAACAGCCTTAGGCCTACAGTACCCTTAATCCGGCCCTGCCCGCATGGCTTCACCAACTGGCACACCTCCAGTTGCTTTAGGTATGTGAAGCCAACTGGTTCTTTCAACTAATTTATCTATTTCAAACTGTTAGCTTTGATGGCCATGCTTAATTTAGGCTACTTTCATCTATGTAGTAGCTTTCATCATAGTTTTCATCCGTAACCCCGTAACCTTTAAATCTGCATCACATGCACGTTTTAAACTTCTGTGGTTTTTCCACCTTTTTCTTTTGTTCCCGTTCACTATTTATAACTTTATCATTGTTGTTGTTTTCCAACAAGGAAAAAATAATAAATTGAATCTTCTTCTGAGTCGATGGTTACAGCACCAAGCCTGGGCAGGGTTTGATCTTGCTTGGGTGGAAATGAAGGTTGGACCACGGTTGGGTGGAAATGAAGGTTGGACCACGGCTGGGTGAAATATGAAGAAGGCCAAAAGATTTCTTGTGACTTCTCTTTGTCTTCAAAGTTTAATAATAAATGTCGATGAACGATCGAACTTAGAAAATGCAAATGACAAAGTGGCTGCAGAATTCACTAATTGGCTAGCTACTAGCTCGCCTAAATCAAGGTTTATTTGAATAATGTCCCTTCTCTGTGAGTTCTTTATTGATTTCGAAAATTTTGCGACTGAAATGACCAAAATTAAATTCTTAATTTGACCAAATCTAGCTATTCTGTTTATGGGCGAAGGGGCTTCTATTCGATTTAATTTATTTTTCTTTGTCGGAAAACAACAGCAATAATAAAGTTACTATTAGTTTACGGGAACAAACCAACAAAAGGAAACGGCGGCAAAACCAAAGAAGTTTAAAACGTGCATGCGATGTAAATTAAAAGCATACGTCGATGAAAGTTAAGTTAAGCACGGCCACCAAACCTAACAGTTTAAAATAGATGAATTAGTTGGCCCCACATACCTAAAGCAACTGGAGGTGTGACAGTTGATGAAGCCATGCGGGGACGACGGAACCTCACAACAAATACAAAAAACGAAAATCAAATAACACGAGCATTTGATAAACGTAAAGGCTTCTGATTATCGTAAACTGACAATTGTCACTGATAGATATTTAATAAACCTTGTTATGATAACCTGAATTGCGCTATTCCATCAGGCATGGATATTCACTGAATGTTCACAATTACATGTGAAACCAACTACCCTGCAAAGGATTTGTTCGGAGAAACAGCTCAGGCTAGTTGTAACCTTTTAACTGTCTTTCACCAAGCACGCCAACCACATAAGTTATAAAATTTTCATTTATTGCTTTGCTGTCAAAGGTGATTTCTGTGTTAGTTTTACTGTATCAAATTACCTTCCGGGTGTATCAATCTACCTTCCATCGAAGGTAAATTGATACATTTGAGGGACGTTTTTAATATTTCAATTAAAAAAAAGTAACAAAAATAGAAAATGTTTTTAAAAAGTGTTTAAGTGATCAGACTTTCATTTCAGCTTAAAATCAATAGTTTGTGTCACGTAATTTTCAGTTAACAAGGAAAAAATGTTAAAAATGTATTAAATTACCTTCCCCTATTCTTTAAATATGCTCTACACAACATTTGCTAACTGTCTTCTGTAGCTGACTGTATCAGCAGTAAGCCCACTAGAAAACGTTTTGCCATTTAAAGAACCTATAAAACATATTTAGCGTAATAGACATCGAACCAATCAAAGTGTGACAATGACGTGCGGTTGTGGCACAAAACAGCTTCATCCGATTTTGCTCTTTCGGTACCACAAACCTAAGTTGTAAAAAAATCTCGCATGTAAGGCAACGTCGACCAACGGGTATGAGGAGTGAGGACTAGTCACCCTCTCTCGTACGATTACAAGTACCGTACAGTAGTTTGTAAGATAGAAGCTGGTCGGAAGAAGTCTTGTAGAAGAAAAAGCATCGTTGGCGCATCATACCAGACATTTTACAAGGTCGCTGAATTTATTACAAAATAATCGCGATCACAAAGAAGAGTCGCTACTTCTGCCTGGACCTTCGTCGACGAAATCCGCCAACATCGAAGACAGAGGTAAATCGTCTGGTCGGTTCTGCGAAAGATGAGGATATCAATATGCGACTACAAGCGTACGCATGGGGGGCTATGCCCCCCCCCTAAAAATGTTTTAGTAGTTAACGACGCAGATTAAGGCATTTAATATGTTTTGGATTGCACTGTCAAAGCAATTAACAATGTTGTTTTATAGATGATGTTGTTGACAATGTTTGTTTATAGATGATGTTACGCCGTAGCCTACCCTCCGTACCCCTCTCTCATTGGCCTTGGCTTGAGGGTGGTTTAGGGTAGGCTTTCATTTTCGTTCTATAGTTCAGAGTGCGGTAATTTTTGATTAAAGTTAAAATTGCCTTCGATATTTAAACTGTGGCAATCCCCGCTACACAATAAAACAAAAAAGGAATATATATTGTCTGGCAACACTTTTAAAACAAAATGACTGATTTGTCCCTGCCTCGTTCTCTTTTTCTTTCTGGTTGTACTGGTGCTTACTGCTCATATGTAGACTTGTAGAGTGAATAACAATTTGTTTGTCTGGAATTCTTATGGAAAAGAAAACAAAGCAAATGAAGCTGAACAATCACCAAAATTTAAAGTGAAGGAAAAGAAGAAAAGACAAAGTTTGAATTGACTATGATTTATTAATTGGGCAGAGTTAAATTTAAGTAAAATTGTATTCTGTAACTATATTCGTAATTAATTAATTCTGTAATTGTATTCATAATTAATTGATTAAACTTATTCTGTCATTTGTCATGTTTCTATAAAATAGGTTGAAAAATAGAAGTCGGGAGCCCTTCTGGTGTCAGATAGCAATTAGTATAAACCTACATAGTTAAAGTCCCGCACTGGTGACCCCGTTTTAGCCTAATTTCAACCTCCAATTGTATATTATCATCGTGCGCATTGAAAACATAGACATTTGTATTCGAAAACAAAGCTTCGTTCCTAAACTTTTCATCAAATTTTCCTATAATTCAACTGATGATCCACTGGGATGCACGGTGTGACAAAACATTTTAAATAAAGTAAACAATATCACACCAAATCAGAAGAATCGGTTTATTTAAATACAGAGCTTTCGCCACACAAGTGTGGCTTCATCAGTATAAACTGCAACAATAATAAAGAATGATATACTATTAAGATGGTTATAAAATTTAATGAAAGTGTTAAAAAAGTAGATAATATAGTAAAGAAATAGAAAAGATCAAATATTATACATAACTATAAGACTTTAGGTCAATACACTAGATAATAAGATGATAATTAACATGTAAAAATTCAAATCTATTAAAATTGTAATTGGAGAGAACTTTTAACTATAAAACTAGTTTCTACGTATTGTAGCTCCTATCATTTGTCTGACTTGTCTGACTTCTAACGATGACATAGCCTACACTATTTATTATCGTGATAGCAAGGGATGAAAACAAACTGAACTGCTAATTCAAAGAATGTTGAGATGCAAACAAACTGAACCGCTAATTTAAACAGAACTAAATTCTAAGAATGTTGAGATGCAATGACATTGGCATAGCAACGATAGGTTAAAAGTAAAAATGCATTTCAATAATGATGTCATAATGAAAATTTTATATAAGAAATGAATTAAAAATGAACAAGGGAGTAGTAAAGAAAAAAACGTATTGAAATGTTTAAATCAATTAGTGAAAGAAAAGAACATCTAAATCTAAAACGAGAGAATTAGGAAAATAGACAAAACAAGAAGGTCTAAAAAGTAGTTAGTAAAAAGATCGTCAGTAAAAGAGTGATAAGATTGTTTATTCTCTAATGTTTATCCCAGTAGGTTCTTGTGAGTGAAGTGTTTTAATCCAAAATTGTTCTTTAGTTTTTCTATATTCACACGTTTTGTTAAGTTTATCAATGGCAATGGCGTGAAAATCAACAGTGGTATGATTTTGTTTGTTGAAATGTGAAGCAACAGCTGTGTTTTTATTGTTTTTGATGTCTCGTAAGTGTTCACTAATTCTGATTTTAAATTTGCGTCCAGTTTCTCCAACGTATTGTTGGAAACATTTTTGGCAAGTAATTAAATAAATGATGTTAGAAGAATCACAATTAACTGACTGGAAAATATTAAACTGTTTATTTGTAACACTGCTGGAAAAGTTTTCGCAAGGATTAGAATGAGCACAAGTGGAACAATTTTTTCTGTTACAATGGGTGAAACCAGGTGGGGTCAAGGTGGAATGTAAAGGTTTAAGGTTAGTTTTGACTAGAAGATCACGAAGAGTAGGGCATCTTTTGTAAGCAGGAAGTGGAGGATCCGGAAATAAAGTTTTCAAATTTTCATCAATTTTTAAAATGTAATCAAATTTATTAAATACTTTTTTGATGTTAGGAAGTGAGGGATGATATGTGGTGACGAATGGTATACGTTTAGAGTTAGTGGTTTTTATTAGACTTTGTTGCTCAAGAAGACTTTCACGATTCATTGCTTTAGCTTTATTAATGGCATCAGTTATGATTTTAGTTTTGTAATTTCGTGTTTTGAGATGAATGCTTAAAATTTGGGTGTGTTTATCAAAAAATTGAGTTGTCGAGCATATTCTGCGAAGGCGTAGTGCTAAACTGTATGGAATATTTTTAGTGACGTGAGATGGATGGCATGAGGTGGGTAAAAGGTATTGATGTGCATCTGTAGGTTTACAATAAAGTTCTGTTTCAATTTTGTTATTAATAATGTGTACAGTTGTGTCTAGAAAGTTTATTTCATTTGAAGAGTAGTTTAATGTGAAGCGAATAGTGGGGTGAAGTGAATTGGCAAAATTAAAGAAGTCTAAAAGTGATTGTTCTCCCGTTGTCCAAATGATAAAGATGTCATCAATGTATCTTAAGTAACAGAGTGGCTTGTGTTTTGTAGATTGAAGTAGCTGGTTTTCAAAGTTTGCCATGAAAATGTTAGCATATTTCGGAGCCATTTTAGTGCCCATGGCTGTGCCTTGAAGTTGTAAGTAGTTTTTAGAATCGAAGGTGAAGTAATTGTTTTTTAAAATGCAATTAACAGATTCTTTTAATAATGTAATGAAATCGTTGTTAACATTTGTGCTGTGTAACATTTGGTCTAATGCATTGATACCATCTTCATGCGGAATGTTTGTGTACAAAGATATAACATCAAGTGTGACAAGCAATGATCCTGTAGGTATAGATTTGATTTGATTTAAATACGAAAGAAAGTCTGTGGTGTCTTTAATGTGGGAAGAAATGAAAGATCTGTTCATAAACTTTGAGAGATGAAAGTCAACAAATTCAGATAGTTTTTCAGTTGCTACCCCATTACATGATATAATAGGTCTGCCAGGATTATTAGGTTTGTGGATTTTTGGTAAAAGGTATAATCGTCCTGGATTGTTATTTTTTGTACAAATTCCTTTGAAGACTTCTTCTGAAATAAAGTTTTTATTTTTTAGTTCAGTAGCAATGTTTTTGACTTTTTTAGTGACTTGTGAAGAAAAATCTTTTTGAAGAGGTTTGTAGACTTGGGTATCATTAAGCTGCCTTTGTCCTTCCTTAATGTAATCATTTCTAGACAAAACACATGTTCCTCCTCCCTTGTCAGCTGGAACAATAATGATGTTTTTACCAGTTTGAGTTTGCAAGTCTAACAAAGCAGTTTCTTCTTCAGAATTTAAATTCCGGTTGAATTTATGAAATTGATCGGGTTTGGTAGCTTCGTGTTTTATTATATTTAAATAATGGTCAAGGTTAATGTTTCTACCAGAAGGTGGGGTCCACGTGCTTTTGGGTTTTAAATTAGGTGGTTGTTCAATGGAAGAAGAAGTTGTTTCAGTTTTTGTTTCATTATGGAACGAATCATTGAAAAATTCTTTGAGCCTGAAAGATCTTGTCATATTGTTAATATCAGTAGTAAATTGAAATTTATCAAGCTTTTTTGGAGTTACGCTAAAACCTAGTCCTTTACTAAGTAAGTCAATTTGATTTTCAGTCAGTGTTATATCTGAAAGAATGTGAACATGTTTTTTAATCGGGGTCTTTTGCTTTTTAAAATTTCTAATAAATCGACGATTTCCTTTTTTAACTGTGTTAGAAGGGGAAGAAGAAGATGTTGAAATATTCTCAAGTATGAAGGGTCTTGTACAATTTGCAGTAACAGATGGACGATTTTTACGATCAGATGGATTTAAACAATTCGTAGTAGACATAGGTGAAAATGATGGTTTTTTATTAGTTGTTGAGTCTGTCAAATTTTCTTGCAGCTTTTTGTTGAAATTTCTTTTACTACAATATCTGTTGGCTTCAAATCTCTTCATGTTTGTGTTTGATTTCATATTTGTTGATTGTTTGACTTCAAAATGATTGGCTTTACATTTCTGCAGCTTTGCGTTTGATTTCACATGTTTATACTGTTGATCAGCCACTAAATTTTCTAACTTGATAGAAGCTATTTTCCACGAGTCTTTGTATGTATCTTTGCATAAGGAAATTGCAGATCTAATTTGTTTTTCAAGAATATTCAGTTTCTCATCACATTCTTTAATGGAGAGGTAGATCAGTTTTATGGAGAGTTCTTGATGAGCTAAAGACCATTCTTTTTGAAAATTAAAACTTACATCGTGAAATAGATGAGGCTTGTGCTTGATAAGTAATCCTTTAGGTATGTGTTGATAATCCAAAAATAACTTAAGGTTTGAGCAGTGATGTTGCATTCTTTCTTGTTGAAGGAGAAGCTTTTTGAGGTGATTGAAACATGGAAGATAATAAAATTTCTTGTTGCTTGATTTAGGAAAATTATGATGAAAAGGATCCATGAGGATGCTAAGAAACGATACAAATAAAATTCCAAAACAAAGCTTCGTTCCTAAACTTTTCATCAAATTTTCCTATAATTCAACTGATGATCCACTGGGATGCACGGTGTGACAAAACATTTTAAATAAAGTAAACAATATCACACCAAATCAGAAGAATCGGTTTATTTAAATACAGAGCTTTCGCCACACAAGTGTGGCTTCATCAGTATAAACTGCAACAATAATAAAGAATGATATACTATTAAGATGGTTATAAAATTTAATGAAAGTGTTAAAAAAGTAGATAATATAGTAAAGAAATAGAAAAGATCAAATATTATACATAACTATAAGACTTTAGGTCAATACACTAGATAATAAGATGATAATTAACATGTAAAAATTCAAATCTATTAAAATTGTAATTGGAGAGAACTTTTAACTATAAAACTAGTTTCTACGTATTGTAGCTCCTATCATTTGTCTGACTTGTCTGACTTCTAACGATGACATAGCCTACACTATTTATTATCGTGATAGCAAGGGATGAAAACAAACTGAACTGCTAATTCAAAGAATGTTGAGATGCAAACAAACTGAACCGCTAATTTAAACAGAACTAAATTCTAAGAATGTTGAGATGCAATGACATTGGCATAGCAACGATAGGTTAAAAGTAAAAATGCATTTCAATAATGATGTCATAATGAAAATTTTATATAAGAAATGAATTAAAAATGAACAAGAGAGTAGTAAAGAAAAAAACGTATTGAAATGTTTAAATCAATTAGTGAAAGAAAAGAACATCTAAATCTAAAACGAGAGAATTAGGAAAATAGACAAAACAAGAAGGTCTAAAAAGTAGTTAGTAAAAAGATCGTCAGTAAAAGAGTGATAAGATTGTTTATTCTCTAATGTTTATCCCAGTAGGTTCTTGTGAGTGAAGTGTTTTAATCCAAAATTGTTCTTTAGTTTTTCTATATTCACACGTTTTGTTAAGTTTATCAATGGCAATGGCGTGAAAATCAACAGTGGTATGATTTTGTTTGTTGAAATGTGAAGCAACAGCTGTGTTTTTATTGTTTTTGATGTCTCGTAAGTGTTCACTAATTCTGATTTTAAATTTGCGTCCAGTTTCTCCAACGTATTGTTGGAAACATTTTTGGCAAGTAATTAAATAAATGATGTTAGAAGAATCACAATTAACTGACTGGAAAATATTAAACTGTTTATTTGTAACACTGCTGGAAAAGTTTTCGCAAGGATTAGAATGAGCACAAGTGGAACAATTTTTTCTGTTACAATGGGTGAAACCAGGTGGGGTCAAGGTGGAATGTAAAGGTTTAAGGTTAGTTTTGACTAGAAGATCACGAAGAGTAGGGCATCTTTTGTAAGCAGGAAGTGGAGGATCCGGAAATAAAGTTTTCAAATTTTCATCAATTTTTAAAATGTAATCAAATTTATTAAATACTTTTTTGATGTTAGGAAGTGAGGGATGATATGTGGTGACGAATGGTATACGTTTAGAGTTAGTGGTTTTTATTAGACTTTGTTGCTCAAGAAGACTTTCACGATTCATTGCTTTAGCTTTATTAATGGCATCAGTTATGATTTTAGTTTTGTAATTTCGTGTTTTGAGATGAATGCTTAAAATTTGGGTGTGTTTATCAAAAAATTGAGTTGTCGAGCATATTCTGCGAAGGCAAGATTTGTATTCGACTCTGCAATTATCATCTGATTTTGTTTGACATGCTTCTGCAGCAGTTAACATAACTGTTCCAGTGTTCCTCATCTACACCAATTAGACGACGACTCCTGAACATTGCAGATCAAAAATCATGTACTGTTCAAGAAGTATTCGCTTTGCGAAACTTGTCGAGGAAGTTGCCCTTTCGTTCAACTTTTCCTCTGGGGGGAAGTCTGTGGCGATCCCCGCTACACAATAAAACAAAAAAGGAATATATATTGTCTGGCAACACTTTTAAAACAAAATGACTGATTTGTCCCTGCCTCGTTCTCTTTTTCTTTCTGGTTGTACTGGTGCTTACTGCTCATATGTAGACTTGTAGAGTGAATAACAATTTGTTGTCTGAAATTCTTATGGAAAAGAAAACAAAGCAAATGAAGCTGAACAATCACCAAAATTTAAAGTGAAGGAAAAGAAGAAGAAAAGACAAAGTTTGAATTGACTGTGATTTATTAATTGGGCAGAGTTAAATTTAAGTAAAATTGTATTCTGTAACTATATTCGTAATTAATTAATTCTGTAATTGTATTCATAATTAATTAATTAAACTTATTCTGTCATTTGTCATGTTTCTATAAAATAGGTTGAAAAATAGAAGTCGGGAGCCCTTCTGGTGTCAGATAGCAATTAGTATAAACCTACATAGTTAAAGTCCCGCAAAACTTTCACAGAGTAGTAGTTCGATTAATGCTTTAATTAAGGTAATGACGTTGACTATCATGATCGAACTATTACTTCTCTGTTTAGGCCTACTATCATGCTTTTCATATTCAGAATCGGTATCTGTACAGTGACATACACAAAGACCGTGAGAGTCTATATTTCGCCAACAGATAAGCTACCTTAAACCTTGGTCAGACTACAGAGTAGCATTAGGCAACTCTTGATAAAAAAAGTCAAATTATATCGAATGCCCTCCCCTCCCCACGGAACAAAATCCTGCGTACGCCACTGAACGTACCCTCAATACGCGTAGTTCATTGGGTTTAGTAAGCCAACTACGTCGTCTACGTAAGGCATAGCGACGTTAACAATGTTATGTCGTATCGTTTATTTTCAATACAGCATCTATCGAAATGAGTAAACTAGCCTTTGCAAATTAAAACATTGTCAATGCAAGCTGAGTACCTATGCCAGTAACCTATCGTCCAGTGGCGTAGCCAGGGGGGAGGATGGGGGTTACAACCCCCCTTTGGCACGCGTGTGACGTCACGATATTAAAAATGATGCTTTCAGTCTCTATGTCTCTAAAACAAAGTTTGCCTAATTTAAAACGAAACTGCATTAAAAGAGCGAGTTTTGCCAATACCAAACATTCAAATATCTCAGCCAGGAATTAGCAAGAAAAGAACATAGAGACTTAGCTTTACTACCGAAAAATGCCCAAGAAAACATGATCTTATCCTTCTGCCATGCCACCGGACAGCACCATTTTACAGGAATATTTATACCCATATTTTTGTTGAAAACGCTCTCAGAATGCACCAAATTCAAAGTAATTTTTCAAAATTTTCTGGGGGAGGCCCCCCAGACCCTGGGTGTCGTCTTTGGCGAAGACGCCGTCGGGTCGCCGGCCGTCAATAACCCCCTTTCAAAATTCCTGGCTACGCCACTGCTATCGACTATTATTACCAAATGGACGTTTTTTTTATTTTTCCTTTCGATTCAAAAGCATTTTCAATGGCTCCCCCCCTTGAGAAAATCCTGCGTGCGCCACTGTATGCGACTGTCGAGTTTCTTGGCAGTCGAGTGCAGCAAGAATTGACAGCGATAGAAAGGTGTTTCACTCATGAGGCTGAGCTCATCAGTATCGCACCACTAATTCATGCCACACAGTTTTCAACCACTGCTTTTGTCATTCCTTACCCACGTGGAAAGAAAACAACTAAACTAATTGCCGCCACTGTTAAGGAGCGATCTGCCAGGCGTCAGCACTACCTGACTACTCACTATACAACAGCGAGCATTGTGTCATACCAGTGTAGCCTCCACACTAGTCATCAAGACTTTTTCAAAAACATGTGTTTCTACTTTCTCGGCAGTCTAGTGTAGCAAGAATTGGCAGAGATAGACATGTGTTTCGCCATAATTTTTCGCCCATTTTTAGAAATGTATTTTCGCAAAAACCATATAATGCTTTAACACTTAATGCAGCTAACATGCAGTGGCAGCTGGTTGGTTGTAAAATAGCAAAGATTACACGAAATAGGTTCAGTGCGCAAACAGTGGAACAGAATTGACCAGTTTTATTAATTTTCGTTGTCAGTGATTCGCCTTTAGTAACATACACGATCACAAGATAGCCTGTTCTACTTACATCACCAACGTCCTCGTTATCGTGGCATGGATATTCCGATGACGTGAACGATACCTCAGCAATTATGACGTCATCAGAACTTCTGCGACGTTTTGCAGCAGCAGGTGACGTATCATCACAACTCGATGCAGTCATCTCCTGGATTTCGTCGTCATTCTTGCGTTTGTGCCGCAAAATGACTTGATCTGCGTGGACGTGGAATTACAACCAAGCTGAAGCATCAGCGATAAGTATCAACCACTGATGGTGATGCACGGGGCGAATTGCAGAGGTGAAACATTTTATTTTTGAGGTGAAACAACTTGTGTGTTTTTACTTAACTACAAATTTTCCAGTTCAACAATCATATAGAAAGATGTAACAATAGCCTACGTTGCAATGGCGTTGTTGATGAGAAACATTAAAACAACACAAATTGACTGAAGCCATCGCGTCGTCTATGGAGGCCTATCTAACGGTCTAAATATGCTAAACAATGACACTGGTGGGAAGATTAGTTTTGCCCAACACCTTAAATGTAATAATAATGAGGTAGGCAATGTAACGCAAGAGAACAACTGCACGCCCAGCAAGCTGGTGCAACAGAGAAGCCCAATTACGGATCCAATTACTTAATATTTAAGAAAAATGTACGAGTCCAAATTATATCAAGTTATCTTGTTGGGTATCGCAATTTCGAACAATAAATTCTCTGTTAGGTCAGTTCAAGGATGCATCAGTTAAGTTTAGAAAGAAACCAACAATAGTGTTTTTCTGTTTCTTATTCAAATAGAATGATTATTATTGAATAATGAGAATATTAAGAATAATGCTTATTCAAATATAAAATTTATACATCCAGTGAACCTTGAGTATCAAGAACGGCTTCCGTGACTTCATCTTCATCATCATGGGAAGGTGACTTGATCAGATTCTCCTCTCCTACAGGCTCCTCATTGGAGGATGAGGTTTCTTCCAAGTCCTCAGCTGTGGATCAAACTACATTGAGACTGAGATGCAGATTGCGGAAGACAAGTCACAAAACATACGTCACAAAGTCCATTTGTTCAAAACAATCAGCATACATCACTCAGTTGTAAGTGGGCTTGACAAGATAAAATATATGTGTAGTTAGCAAACATGGCTAATTGTTTGACTGATATATATATGATAAGGCATGCAAAATTTCACTGAAACGTATGTAATATAGGTTATTCATCATCTTGCGCCAATGAACGCGGCAGTGGTAGCTATTAACTGGAGCAGTGCTGTACGTGGCACAGTTTAACTTTTCTAAAACAATGCAATTGTAGAAAAGTGTTGCCAAAACGTGAATATGGCCAAGAAATCGTTTTGAAATATAAAACAAACAAACCAAGCTCGTTGTTCGTGAGTCGTCACAACGACGATTGTTTGGTGAGCGATTGATACTTTTGATGACGGGATTGTCTGGTTTGTTTTAACAATTGGTGTGAAGGAACAGGCCACCAGCATAGCAGCACTGCGCACATGCAATGTACTTTCAACTGGCTTATAATTGAAATAACATGCAACAGTAATTTACAACATTTATTGCAAAAAACTACGACAGTGCAATGAAAGCAGAACTGCTACACCTTGACTTGATTTGCCGGGTACCAATTAGATCACTTTTAACACTGGTACTGCATTGCAAATGATATGATTAAATGCTCTTTCCAGCTAATTGGAGACACTTCAGTTAATTCAATTGACACGGGTAAATTTATAGATTTCTTGTTTATTTCAGAACTGCAAAAGTTCAAAACTCTGATTCAGCATCTAAATTTTCCACAACTGTTAACTACAAACAACTTTTTGAGTTGTGTTTTTTTTTAAAGAAACAATCGCAAAGAAGCCGACCGAATCTATCGGCGAATGATGACGAAATGAATACAAGTCTAATTTCGTCTGCAGCTATTTCGAAACATATTTAATCACTAGAAAGTTTAACTAGGGCCACACTCTACATACACAACTAACTTTTGATTTTCCGCAAACTTTTCGTTCATCACTTTTACCCTCGTCCTAAATCCACTATTGTATTTTTTCACGTCAACGATTCTAAAACCAAAAAGCGACGATTTTCTATATACCGATTGACTTCACGTATCAGCTTCATCGTGCACCAATCGCGATGGATCGCGCAGATTCACGTTCAATCAAACGCCGTGAGCGCACAGCACCATTACAAGTTTCATCATCTCAACAACATGTACTGTACAGTAGGGTGTTTCATTTTTTCACCATATTTGAAATTCAAAATGCCTGGGGTCCCATCTGGTGTTATTTGGGTAAAAAAGTTTACACCCCAAATTTTTTTCAATTATGACGTCATATTGAGGTGGTCCACGAGGTTTGAAATTTTTGGGCCTCAAAATCTCGAAATTTGGCCGTATCTTCGAAACCGCTCATCATAGATCGACAAAATTAGTATCAAAATGTGCAGAAGGGTCGGTTTCCTATACGTGATGTAGAGAATATTAAGGTCTATCTGCTTCAGAAAAAAAGTTATTTTAAAAAATCTGATTTTTGGTCTATTTTCTCCTGATGAACAGAGATCAGGTGATCAAGATAAAGTTTTTCTGTATTTTTCCCCTCTTGGAAGCTGTTATTGCGTAATAATAGTTGGTGTTAAGGTTTCAGTACTGGGCTTGTCTAGTCTTGCTATCTGGTTAAGCAAAGCCCCATCTTGCATTGCTCCGGGACCCTTCTTGGCGCCGTCCCCAAAAGAAATGACATGGGAAAGATATATTTCGTTCATGTGGAACATGCATTAAAGGGTATGAATATCATGACCAACTTCATCATTGAAATAATTGACCAGTCCAGTATTGACTCCGGACTTTTTTCCTGTGTTGAAAGCAGTCGTATCAGCCATGACTGAATATACTTGGGATAGGTGAACTCTGCAAGCCTACTGGATGATGGTGCCAAAAATCAGTTCTGCAGTGACCGACACACTTTTGGGAAAAGATTTAACAGCAAGCACACTTTCGTGTTTTATATCATTATTATCATCAACAAGTTGACCCAAGAAAACGTATCGATCTATTTTATCGACAACGCGCCCATCATAACATAACTGCATGGCAGAAGCTGAGTTGAGAAGGTTCTTACTTTCCATCAGAGATTTTTCTCTCGTTTTTTGTCGTTGGCGGTATACTGTCGAAGGAAGGTGATGCAGCATTGCAGCTACTTGATCTTTTCCAAAAACCGACCTCAGATCTGACTGCTGGCGTACCGAAGTCATCCTACGATCAGCAAGTACACAACTTCTATCATTTATGGAAAAAGAATGTACTTTCTTGTACACTTTTTCCCAAACAGCTAGTTTCAGAGGCTCGTATTCTTTTTCATCTTCCCAATTCATGTCACCATCAGAGTCGCTTTCGCTACTGTGTAGACATCTAACTACTTCATTTATTTTTCTCTGTTTCAAACATAGTAGTGCCGATGTTTTGGCAGATTGTATGCCAGAAGTGCTAGGTTTCTCTGTTTCCTAAGCACTGAAATACGAGCTTTGCTCTATTTGCCAACTACAACTTTTAGCAGTTCATCTTTTAAATGGGGTATTTTCTTCAAAAACTTAGGATTAGTTTCGGCTACTTTCTTCCTCAAGTAAAAATAGTGACTGACTATGTCTGAATTCAGGGGAAGCACATTTCTCTCCGATTCCATGAAGTTTTGCATCGACTTACTAATACCTAACCTTAATGCCATAATGACACTTAATCTAAAGCAGGTGAGCAGCATACCTCTTCCTCAACGGTTGCATTAATATTATAATAGTAATACCTTCAAATTACCATTTCATCTCATGCAAAACGAACAAGGACTATTATTACGCAATAACAGCTTCCAAGATGAAAAAAATACAGAAAAACTTCTTACCTTGATCACCTGATCTCTGTTCATCAGGAGAAAATAGACCAAAAATCAGATTTTATAAAATAACTTTTTTTCTGAAGCAGATAGACCTTAATATTCTCTACATCAGGTAAAGGAAACCGACCCTTCTGCGCATTTTGATACTAATTTTGTCGATATATGATGAGCGGTTCCGGAGATACGGCCAAATTTCGAGATTTTGAGGCCCAAAAATTTCAAACCTTGTGGACCACCTCAATATGACGTCATAATTGAAAAAATTTGGGGTATAAACTTTTTACCCCAAATACCACCAGATGGGACCCCAGGCATTTTGAATTTCAAAAATGGTGAAAAAATGAAACACCCTACTGTACAGGTAGTTAGTTTTGAGAGACACTTTGCACGATTGAGATTGCAGTAGAAGCTTTACCTATCACTCACTAGAAGTCGCTTTGTCATCCAGCTGCATCAGATCAGAGGTGGACGTTTCAACATCTTCGCAACAAAGAGGCTCCTCAACATCATCCTCAACCGAATCGCCGCATTCGGGATCAACGATCTTCTTCTTCTCTTCATTATACTTCTTTAAGCACTCCTCCGAGAAGTTGGCGCAGACCCTGATGCAGAAGATCAAAATTGAAAAAACACGTCCACGTGGATACCAGAAGACATTTAATTTACCCCCTGGCCGTTGTGATAGAGGGTTAATCAGGTCCATGGTCCATCCTTTACTTTGCAACGTTCTTATAACAATAGCACGGTTTCCTTGAGTGATTCCATTCAGGAATAAGGATTTACGTTAAAATACATTGTTTTTGCACAAATACAAACTTAAAGCCAATTCTAATGTTGTTCCAACAACAACAACAACAACAAGTTACTAAATGACCTGTGCATGGCGGGGGCTCGGGGGTGCACCATGTTGGAGAGGATGACGGATGCCTCCCCGCAGAAACCACGGACGTCTAGATTGCTATCCCGGGCGGCCCCGTGGCTGAAGAAGCGGACAGCGAACTGGACGGGAGGAGGCCACTTCATGGAGGGGGAGAGACAGAGCGACAATAGCGCATGGTAAAGTTCCTTTCTAGCTGCATCACATCTGAACAAACGGCACACAAGTCGTTGCGTGATTGAGTGAGTAGAAACTCACTCAATATTACTTTGAACTTCAACTGACGTCGTCAGCAAAAATAAAAGCATTGGCTGAAGGTAAAGTTCACACAAACAGGAACATGGCCTAGTTATTCATGGAACATATGTTTTTACCAAGTCAAACAAATTCCGACTTTTACAAGTTTAGTTCAGTGCGCCATAGCCCTCAGGAGGGCTTCTATCTAAAGCAGCACATTGTTTAAATCAAAATACACCTGTCTCACAAGTACATAGTTTCTGGGTTCTACAGTTAGTACTTCGAATGGTCGATGCTGTAAAATCGATGTAGAGCAATGTAAAATCAAGAATTGCACAATCCAAACAAGCTTTCATCAAAATGCCAAAATCTAACTCAATCTCTCTAAACACGAGAATACGACAGAGCTTCGGTAAAAAGTTTGTCTTGTTGAACCATAGGCATACGAAGCCGAGTAACGTGATCAAGTTTAACATCTTCAAGTTTATTACATATATATAGAAACACAAAACTACGCAACAAATTAAGTATCGAACGTTTTCGACATCACAAGATGTCCTCTATGAAAAGGAGACAAAAATGTGCAGTGTGCATGTGCTTTGTTCATTTAAAGAAAGCGTCTGACAGAGTCCCGGTGGATAGGGTTTTTTAGCGCAATACTTGTCGCCAGTAGCCATATTACTCCTGCCTACAACACATTTTGAGTAGTAAAAATGGTCAATATTGTGTAGGCTACATACGATTTAATGCTTAATCAATACTGTGCTGTTTAGATTTAGACAAATTGATGCGCAAAATTAACATGTCTTCATTGAAAAACTTAGACGATTAGCCTATAGACTGTTCGTTTGTCAATGGAAAAACCAAATAAAATTTTTGTTTGAGTTATTATAGATTAGTTAGTCCTATAATAGTTTATTGCAACTGGAGTTAAAATGTTTGTATTTTACTGTGTTTGGAATAGGCTAGTCGGCATGTTTTAATTTAACAATAAAATAGATTGGCTGTGTTTCGATCCAATCTTGGAATATTTTGATTTCCTTTCTAAATGGCTAGCGTGGAAGCTACACTGTTATGGTTAGCGAATCGTAATGCTCGCTGTACTAGTGAGTGCTCAGCCTTGTGCTGATAGCCAGCAAGGACGCTCTATTCTTCACAAGAAGTTGCCTACGTTTATTTAGCCAGGAGGAAGATTGACATTATGAGTTCCAGATAGAAATTAGAAATACTTGAATTGAAATACTAGATTGGGATGAGCTTTTATAGCGTTTGAAACGATGTAACTCGTCATCCAATGTCGATAGCTTGTGAAAAATCAAGGTCCAACTTTTTGCAGAGAATATCAGTTGTCATGCAAACAGCCACTCTGCAAGTATTGTTGTCTGGTTGCATCGTGATTCGTGATGTGTTTAGTGTCTACCGTACAATCATCCTTGCGTAGTCGTAAGCAACCGAGACTTTTAATAAAAAATTACACCGTCACGAAAGAACTTTGAAACATCACTGGACAGGTCATTGTTTAATGAACCATAACAATGTAAAAATTTCTTTTGGCTGGAATAATGTAACAAGCGAAAATGGCCATTGCACAAGAAAGGAAGAAGAACGACCGGTCGCAATTTGTCCTGGCTTTCCATCATGGTCGTTTTAAAAAAAAGTATTGACTTTACGGGAATCTCTTGCATAAGCTTGCTTGTGCAGTCGCAGTCTAAAGCCTCTATGACGTTACTGGTTCATTATGACGCTCGGTTCATTAACTAACTTTTGTGACATTCTGAAAACTTCGGTCGATGCTGAAACTGGAGGATAATGTTTTGGTCAAAGCTGAAGTTTTGACCAAACAAAATTTTCTTTTAAAATTTAGTGTTGAAATGTTTCTGACGCACAAGATGAACATTTCTACAATTCAACTGACAAACGTAATGAACCGCAATATTACGGTGATATCGGTGAATACTGAGGTATTCATAACCATTGTTTGATGGTTTGCCACCGGCTGATGATTACCTTTGATATGGGGCGAGTCCGCTCTTTCCCTCAATCAAGTGGAGCAGGAGGCCCACCACAGCTTCCTGCAGGGACTTATGAACAAAAGTCGACAGTTGCGACCCGTGGGAGTAGACGCACAAACGAACCGCTGGAATACAAAGAACAATATATTTACTATTTCGTCAATGTCTTGAATACTTTTGGGCTTGTTCAAATATCACATAATTCCAAAGTCCTGGCTCTCTTCACTAATGTACCATCAAAAATGACGCTCCCGCCAATCATTATGACGTAATACAATAGTTCTGATACCTGACATCCCCTAGAGCCGGCATACGATGATGTCGGAATAGCCTGAGGATATTTGTTCCAACTGGTAATCAAGCGTGTACCGCACAGTTCTAACGCACCACTCCTAGGAATAAATGAGAACCAACTATCTTCTCCACTCGGCATGCACCCCAAAGCCTGGCCAGAGGTGGGTAGTAACTCTCCACTTTTTTTGGTAAGGCCGCTACATTTTGTTGGAGTAGCGGCGCTACTTTTTTCAATGTAGCGATATCGGAGAGATGCTACGTTTCTTTCAGTCACACTCCCACTACCCGCTACTTTCCCATTAACAGTAAAAATGACTTGTTTTTGGAGATTTTTATGACAACAATGCGTGAAAAATCAAAGCAGAAATCATTCGACTATTGCGAGAACCATCAAGCCACGGGTTCAAGAGTGACACCAACACCAGTCACGACTCCGAGGATGAATGTTTTGGTGTATTGGTGTCATCGCATGAAACGTCGGTGCGGAAAGAAAAAGTCAATTGCGGAGGGCGGAGGCCTTCTATCAGGCAGAAGCAAGTCCATGAGCTTTCTTAGTGTCGATTTAAAATGTCTGTTCATTAAATACAACACCCCCATTCCTTACAGTGCTGCGATGGAAAGGCTTTCCTCTGTTAAAAAAAAACGTGCTAAAGCCAAAGCGAAAGGAATCAGCGACTCGTAGTTTGAAATGCTCGTGTTTCTGAAAGATGCATAACAATAAATTTCACCTAGAACGTGTTTGCTATAACGACGTTGAAATGACAGTAAACGAATGACATCAGTTGTTTTCAAAGACGTTTTGATCTATTGTTGGCATCTTCAATTTTCAGGTTTCTTTTCTTCATGTCATCTTTCAAGTCATCCCACGTTTTCTTCGGTCTTCCATTTTCAATTTTCCTGTCGATACCTTTTTCCAGATTCGCTTTGTCAAGTTGTTGTCATCCATTCGTTCAAGACCATCTCAGAAGATGACCACGCAAGTACCCTTCAACATCCTCAACATCAGTCTACTCTCCCAAGACATCATTTTTAATTCTTCGCAAAATCAATATCAACAAAGACATATAAGATTAGAAGCAATAAATAATATTAATATTACAAAAAGCGTTTAATGCCAAGCAAAAAGTCAAGCAGAGCAAATTACTTCAAGTATAGTTCATCATCATCATTAAGTTCCTTCCTATCGTCGAGGGTTGGAGGCAATGAGACGCCAAGTTTCTCTGTTGTGAGATTTTTCTACTGCATAAACAGACGTAACCCAGCAACAACACTACATTTAACATACTTTACTTTGGTGCTAATCATTACCCGACTTGGTTTTTCAATAAGGTTCTTAGAAGATTTTTGAATGCTGTGCTACGTCTCCAGTTGAGGAGCTTGATTTCAAGAACTTTCTAACAATCCCGTTTGTTGGCAAGGAATCCAAACCTTTTACCACAAGTTTGTCCAGATTTATTGCCTTGAAGTCTAATGTTAAGATTTTTCCCGTCTATAAATTATTTAAAGCTGGTTTCTATTTTCAGTTGAAGTCTAAAACTCCTTTCCGCTTATGTTCAAACGTCGTGTAAAAGTTTACTTGCTCGCATGATGCGAGTTCAACATACATTGGTATGACCACGCGACATTTGTTGACAAGATTGGGAGAGCATCTGAATTTAGCTAATTTGAATCAAAACAGTGCAATCAAGGATCATATTAGAAACTGTCAATCTTGTTCTAACAATAAACCCTCATTGAAGTGCTTCGAAATTCTTCGTAAGTGTTTGTCTGAGTTCGACACCAAGATTCATGAGGCATTGCAAATCTTTCAACCCAGGGCTCAACAAGCAATTATTTGCTGGCGGAGCTTCCTATCTTTTAACAGTTTTTGATTGAACTGTCACGTCTTGTGCTTCTCGTATTTTTACTTTGTTTGTGCCACTATCTCGTGCTGTGCTTCTGTCCATCTTGCGTAATCTGTTTGAGTCCTTTTCTGAACAATTAATTCATTTTACCTTGCACTACTTGACCCGTTGTGCTGCGTAATGTTTAGTTGTCAGTTTGTATGAGCTAGTTAAGCAAGTTTCTGAATGTTTAGATTTATCCATATTTTGTTCGCGATAGTGTATTATTCTTTAGTATTTCTTTTAAAAATATTTTCTTATAGGCTTGAAAAGGGCTGTATGAGTGTATGTTAGCTGATTGTTTTTGTAATGTTAAATGTAGTGTTGTTGCTGGGTTACGTTTGTTTATGGTTCAAAAAAGTTACCTCTCTACCCAAATTGTATTTTCTACTGCAGTTTTGTAATTAAGTCCTGACCAGTCTTCAATATCATTAGTCCAAATTCTTGGTGGTCTGCCTCTATTTCGTTTGCCGTTCATTTTTCCTTCTAGTAGTTGTCTTTGAATAGAATTATTGCGAATCATGTGCCAAAATATTTCAATTTTCTAGATTTAATTATTTGTAGAATTTCCATGTTGGTTTGTATTCTGGATAGTACATCTTTGTTTGTGATTTTATCCTTCCATGAAATTTTAAGCATTCTTCTATAAATCCACATTTCAAATGCCTCAAGTCGTTTAACCATTTGTGATGACAGTGTCCATGTTTCTGCATTGTAAAGTTCTGCATCATCAGAAGGTCCTTATTCTATTTGAATAAGGACTTTCTGATAATCCCCTTTTTATGGTGAAACAGGCCGTGAAGGTTTAGAGAGTAATAACTATATTTGATGTAATATTAGAAGCAAATGTTGCCACTGTCACGAACCTTTCAAAGCATTAGAGCATGTATCCTGGTTGGCTTCTTCATTGTATAGTCGGCTTGGTTGGAAGGAAGATGGAAGCTGGGTGGAGCTCTTCTTCTTCTGCTTCCCTTTTCCTCTACTCCGAATTGCGGTCTCTTCCGATGATACCTGGATGACGATGAGAGTGAGTATTCTTGCGAAGCCAGTTCCTAATTTCATGGACACATGTGGCGCGGGGAAAGAAGCAAAGGTACAGAATGAGTAAGGCCCGAAAGAGGAAGATTAAACTCCTCGTGTGTCTCTCCTCTAGACACAAACTACGTTGGCATACAGGCAACAAAAATATTAACCTGACGCAAATTATTGGACAGCGTACCTCATCAAAAACCGTTATGTAACAGATGAAACGCTAGTTAATCAAAACATTATATTTATAAAACAATTTATACGGGTTTGGATTGCACCATTCTTGAAGGCTTGTAAAATGCCAGAGGCGATAAGCAAGCAGGGTGAGTGGACATCTTGCAATGTTTCTAAACAAATACAACGAACAGGTCGAAAGAGGACTTACCTTGAACCTATCAAGAGTTGGTGTGATGTCATCAATGACGTGATCTAGCATGGCTTTTACGTCATGAACTTCACCGCGAAGGAAGCGAGTCCTACTACCGCAGCTCTGCTCCAAGTAAAGAGGTTAGGTAGTTGGTAGATAACAACGACGATACAAATACATCGGTTCAACGTAAGACATCGGGTTGGTGTTGAAAACAATGCAACAAGGTAGCGTCGAATCATAAACGCATGAGCAAATAGAAGCCATTGACTAACTCCACAACTTGAGGTCGTTGGAAAGGCGGGTAACCGCGTTAAAAACATTTAATCGGGCACATCAATGTTTTCTCATCCACCAGATACCGTTCATTGTCAATGGACGTATTGTTAATACTTAACGCGGATGTTGCAATCACACTGGTTCATAGGTTTCCACAGGAGACACCATTCAATCGTCAAAGCCAAGACCTGTACGAGCTTTTCGAGTGTAGACTTTGAGACCAGGCGGGTTAAATTAGCTGCGTCTACGTGATGGCTAATATAAACCTTCAGAACATTTTCCTAGATGTACAGGGTGGCCCAGCGAAGTGTGGACTAAATTTCATATTAAATTTAAGCACATTTTCTCACTATTAAATGATTTGTATTTATTGCTGATTTATAGTATAACACCGGTCTACAAAAAAAGAATATTTTCTGAGCACTGTTTGGACTTTGAAAAGTGATTTGAAGTAATTTTGGGGTGCTGAGTTTTGAAGTAATTTTGTTTTCGATGTGGAAATCGACGTGTCTATGTGGAAAGAGCATCAGAACTTGCTAAAGAGGCACATGTCAGCCGTTCAACCGTCCAGAGGGTGCTGGTAAGGGATCTTAAGGTGAAGCCCTACAAAATACCAAACGACAACTTCTTTCTAGTGCCATAGAGAAGAAGAGGTTCGAAAGATGAAAGATTCCTCCGAATAAGTTTCTTGATGGCACACAGCCACAAGTTCTTTGGACAGACAAGAAATTATTCACCACTCAAGCAATACACAAAAGCCAAATGATCGGATTTGGATTAAATTTAAAGATTCAGTGCCTGTTAAACGTCGAATCTCATTCAGGAGGCAAACCAGCTTCGATAATGATGTGGAAAGGGGTTACGTTCATAGGTCTCAAAACCTCTTTGATTTTCATCGAGGCTGGTGTCAAAATCAACATGTTGAAGATGTTAAAGGATGAAGTTGTACTTCGGGTGAGGAAAGTCACTGAAAATGAAGGAATTACACTTCAGCAGGATGGAACAACCTCTCACACAGCCAGATTGGTCCAGGACTGGTATTTTCGCCCAAGAAACTATGGCCTCCAGCTTCTCCTGATTTAAATCCAATGGACTTGGAGCTTTGGTCCATCTTGGAGCAGAAGTCCTGCGCTGCATCCCACTCAAGTGTCGAGGTTCTGAAGCAAAAACTGACCAAATCTTAGGCAGAAATTCACGATGCAACCGTGCGTGCCAGATGTGATCGATCGTCTTCGCCAGGGTACCAAGGAGAATAGTGGATATGTTGAATAATTTTTTGGATGCTATTAAAAAAAACACATTCCTCTTTTATTTGATATATGAGTTGTTTTTATTGGCCTTCATACAATTGAAAAAATCTAACTTTTATTTTTCCACACTTTGCTGGGCCACCCTGTAGATGAAAGAATACAGTATATTCGTCAAAATTGTAAGATTATTATCAAGTGACAATGTTTTAAAATGCCTAACCGTCGCACCTGCAGCCACTCGCATAGTGTGGTGTAGATATTGGAGCGAATGTTGGCATACGCCTTTGGCTGGCCAGGTTCGGGGGAAGGATCCTTCCATAAGTTCAACAAGTTAAAACATACGCAGTTGATAACGGAGGAGTATTTGAACATCAGATGAGGGGAGCTGAAATATAATCATGAAATGAAGCAACAAATTGAAAACATAACAAATATTTGCGTGCAAGAGAAAAACTGAATACCGAAGCAGTTGATGAAAATAAAAATACAAAAATTTAAGTCAATCGACAAAAGTGTTCCAGTCGATGTTAGGCCATGATCAGTTGATCACACAACAATTTCCAAAGGTTAATCTCCAGAGATAGAAGATGTGTCGTCGTGGTCGCGACAACCGACTAAAGCAGACCGGATGATGTGGTATTGTGGGGGGTGTCTTGTGCAGCCGACGCGTCTTCCGCTCTGGCAAAATGACGTCTTGGGCGCAAAACTTAAATCGTTGTAAAACACGTTATTTGCTTCTGCGGAATTGGCCTCAATTTGTTGCTTCTAAAGCAGACTAAAGAAGCCAAACCAAACCTTGCAAACATTTAAAAACAAAACCGGCTTACCTTTTAATGAGCGTTTTCAATATTTCCAAGCACCACTGGTGAACGTGAATGAGATACTTTGAACGAAGAAGTTTCTCGCTGGTGTGGCCCTAACAACAAACACAACGCGCTGATCAGAAGACTCGCTCAGGTTTGGGTTCACTGTGCCAGCCTTCCACTTTGTGTTAAGCACCAAACCCTGGCTGACAAAATTAATACGACAAAGATTCACTTGAAGGTTGCACAGCGGAAGTGAAAGTCAGCGACATCAGCCAGTGTCTGTGTGGGGATTGACAAATGATATACAGAGGACACAGTGCATCAGGAGCCACCCGCAATACCAACCAGGCTTTTAGGTGTCATTTCGCAGCAACTCTGGATGAGCGTCACTATCCGATGGAATGGTATCCCCACTGGAACCTTCAAATCATCGCTTTCCATTAAAGATTTCAGGCATTTGCAGAAGGTCACAAACCTATAACAAAACCAACAAACCTGAAATAGTTAACGACCGTGCAGCTGATGTACTTTGGAAAGGAAAACCAAGTCACATCCATGAAAGCATTTATATGATTTCATCAGATGAACCGGAAACATCTTAAATCTGATGGTAAAAGGATTCGGCCCCAGTGGCTCCACGACGACGAAGAAGATTTGAATTTCTTGCTAAGTAATCGATAGCTATTAAGACATGCGCCTGTCACCACACTTTGCTATTAACTTGACCAATATTCCAATAAACATGAGATGACCCTTAGACTAAACGTTGAGTGTTAGTTGCAATATATAAAAGGTGAAGGTAACGTGACAAGGGCATGGACCAAGTACTCAAGTAGTTTTACTCTGCAAACGTTGAATTTGTGTAAAACCGACAAATTTCCTAACTGGAAATTAGTGGAATGGAGATACATCTGGGTTGGCAGATAGAAACACAAATAGTTCGGAAACAATTGACACGCGTTGTGTTGATAAGCACAATGACATGATTTCGCGAAAACAATATCGAAGCTACGTGACGGAGGCACCCGCTCAAGGACCATCCTCGTCAGGTGAACTGAAACAGCCACACATTGTAATAATTTGAAACTGTCAATCAGAGTTTGAAACTAAAATTCGCGAAGCACTCCAAATAAAGAAGCACAAACTTAACCTCAACAAGCAATTGTTCGCTGGAGGGGGAGGGGCATCTTTCTTGTTAAATCTGTACTAAATTACGTTTCTTTCATGTTGTATTGTGGTTTTCCTTAATTTTCTTAATGTTGTTACCGCTTGGTAGGCTATCTTGTCTTGTGATCACACTCCCGCATAGTTTATAACAGAATGTTAACACCTTTTGTGTTTATCCTTCAGCTGTGTTTGTACCTATCTCAGTGCAAACTGTGATTAATTTCAGTTATTTATTATTACGTTTTACGAATATATACGTTCTTGTGTTTTGTTTAGATCAGGGGTTTTCAACCTTTTTTCACCGTGACTCCCTCAGAACAATCAACGTAGCCTCATGACTCCCATAAAAATATTCAACAAAAGCATATTGCAAAATTTAACCGAATTTGATCCACGATGACATCTAGAGGTGTCGTTTCGCTGTTGCAATGTAAACTTCTGAAACCAAAAACGTCTTTTTACAAAGTTGTACGGCTTTATTACATTTCCTCCAATTATTGCCTCCATTCCAATGCAGCAAAAGCTAAAAATGGCCCCTATTCCCCAGCAGCCCTTAGATGGGCAAGGGGTGCGAAGAATCTCTGGGTTCCGAGAAATCGGCCACCCCCACTAGTGGGGAACAAACCGACGATGGATTATGATGATGATGATGATTTCTTATCAAGCTTGGCTAGTTATGAGAGAAAAAAATAATGAGAATAAGCTACATTTTCACCGATTGAATTTGTTGCAGTCTTTTATGGGTGTATTTAAATCAGTCTATGATACACTGGATTTTCAGGTGCCTCGCAACCTCCCGATAAACGACTCCCAGGTTGAAAACCCCTGGTTTAAATAAATTAAGTTATTTTCTGACGAGAACAGAAAGTTCTTGCTGAGTCTATCAATCCTGTCCGACGTATAGACACCAACCTTTGTATCAGACTGTAAGAAACTTCCGGCTCTTTACTGGGAAGAGGTGGGATGGGGAGGGATAGACTCTCCTGGCAAGGATCTATAACGTCTGAAACAAGAGAGTGAAGTGTTTGATCAACATAAAACACATGGAACCTGCCAACAAAGCATCGCCATGACAACACCGGGGGAATACGAAGCACCGACTTCCGGAACAACGATGAACTCTGTCCTTCTGCCCCGAACCAAGATATCTTGGGGTGACACTGGACAGATTGCTCACATACCGCCACCACTTGGTGTCACTGCGCGAGAAACTCACATCCCGTGCTGCGCTACTCAAGCGCCTGGCAGGCTCTAGCTGGGGGGCGAGGGCTGACACTTTGCGTATAGCAGCCTTAGCCCTTGTCTACTCTTCAGCAGAGTACTGTGCACCTGTTTGGTGCCGCAGTGCTCACTGCCTTAACATCGACACTGCCATAAACAGCGCACTGCGCACAGTGACCGGATGCCTGCATCCCACACCATTGGACAATCTCCCCATTCTCGCTGGCATCCAACCCGCTGAGCTTCGTCGCAAAGAAGCCACTCTGTCCCTCGGTCGACGGGCACTGGAGCCTAACCACCTTCTCCACCACAAGATCTCTGCTCTCCCAAACGAGCACCCCCGTCGACTGAAATCAAGACACCCATTCGTGCCAGCCGCTCAACTTCTTATCAACGAAGCTGATGTACAAGACATCTCTGCGGCTGCTTGGGCGGACCATAAATGGAGTTCTGAATGGAAGTCAACCGCCACAAGACTCTATTCGTTTATCCCCGACGCCGACACACGCCCCATCGGTCTAACACTACCAAGACAGGCATGGTTGCGCCTCAACCGTCTTCGTACGGGCGTCGGGCTTTTCCGCTCAACCATGCACCAATGGGGATGGCCTCTTCCTCTTCCTGTGAATGTGGTGCCGAGGAACAGACCGCAGACCACATCATCAATGACTGCTCCATCTTCAAACCACCTAATGGAGTGGAAGGTCTGCGTGTCATGGATGATGAAACCAAAGACTGGCTGCTCTCTAGTAGCCTTCCAGTGTAGTCCGGGAACATTGTGAATCTTGGGTGGTAAAAGGATAGACCCTCGGCCCCAGACGCTCAAACGACGACGACGATGAATCTTATTTCACAAGCTCCTTCCATAGAAGTTCGCTTGCAAGCCGAGTAGGATATCTTTATTTCTTTATCAGGGAGTCAAAAAAGATGTCATCAAATTACTGGCAAAACGAAATGAGTAGACAATGATTTAATTCACTCCATCAAGATCTCACCATCCAGCAAGTCGCTGTTGAACAGTTTTGTTGATGTGAAGGTGAGAGCAGTGATGACTTCGTCCAGTTGCTTTTCCAATTGAGCAGCATGTGTCTTCCCCCCTGTGCCCCCTCCGCCGCATAGTGGGATGTAGCGCCAACACCTGAAGGATTCATAGACAAGCATTATGCAGACATAACAGGCCTTAAAACTTGTGTTTTTTTCCGGCGGCCATCTTGGCCTACCGGGAGCTCCTTCTCGGCGGCCAAATCTGCGCGCATGGAGGCCAAAATACAAATAACGACAACACAAGTATATAAATAGAATTTGCAACAATGCTAAAATGATCACTTAGCGTTGTTGAAGTCTGGGCGACGTCCTGCAATAGACTCGTTGTACCACGCAATAACTGCTTTATCGGGATTGTAATCCGGTATTGCGGGACCATCTAACGACACTACTAAATCGTTTCAAGTGCTCGCAGCTCAGTAAATTGTTTCAACTGCATACCGCCTTTCATAAAACCTGACCATTTATACCTTTATGATGTCACCATTGAGGGTGTGAAGTCACTAATCCACAGCGGGAATATTTCTCAACTATGAAGACACGTGTTTCCCCTGGGATGTCAACTAACCTAGTTCTCCTTTTTGACAACGATTTAATGTCCGACAACACTGAATCGACATAAAAATGACAATAACGCCAACCGATGTAAATTAGCACTTCGGATTAACACTTTGTTAAAATAAAAGTCGGGAATTGCAAACAAGACTTACAGCGCTGGTGATCGCAGCTGGATATATTCCATACAATAGCAAATGTTCCCGCACAATGCAACAGTGGTGATTATGATGCGCTGACCTAATTCTGCGTCACTCTTTGATACTACAGATTTTCGACAGTTAATCCACGATCATTCTATTGCGAAATTAAATAATTGGCTAGAAGAAACCGGCGGCCAAACTTGGCCGACTGAGAAGGTAGCACCGGCGGTCATTCAAGCACTACTTAGCGGCCATGGCCGCCGGCTGCTTTAAGGCTTGCATAACCTTGTAGAGTTGTAAGCTAAAAAGTTGTAATTTGGTATTCAGATATTGTATCCCCAAACCTCCAAACCTTGATTTACATCATTGAGCAATCAAACCCAGCACTTGCACCAACTAACTTAGTTAGTTCATAGATGCACTTAAGCATACATTTTATGGACAAAGAAGATTAATGCCTTTGCCTAGGTTTGGCTATTTAAAGAAAAGCATTGCCTATGACCTGCAAGCTGTCTTGTTCTGTTGAGAACAATATTCCTAACATATTACAAAATATGACCAATGGACGCGTTCAAGTGTGATTTTCTTATTAGTCATAGTGCAGTCATTTCTTTGAAATAGGAATCTTAAAGTCATTTAATAATTTTTTATCTTTTTAGATCTCAGTAACAACCTAACATGATCCCACTAAGTACTGAAAGCAAACAATGTGTCATAATAGGATATTTCTATTCTCCATAGCTTCGGCTTCAAAAAATCTTTCAATTTGCCAAACCACCAACAACCTTCCTTCCATTCAAATCAGGGTTGGAAAAAATTATGATTTTTTTAAAAAAATCAAAAAAATCGGATTTTTTTGATTAAAATCAGATTTTTTTGATTTTTTCTTATATAAAAAAGCGTGGAGTCTACTTGGGGGAAGAGATCATTTTAGCAAGATAGCAGAATTATTTTTAACCCGTTGATTGATAGAAAGGCTTTGCTTTGCAAATGTTTAATAATTTTGATTATCATATTGTAGGCTAGCCTGTCTATTGCACATATTTTTAAGTAGGTGTGATATGTTGCTTTATACTAAATGATAATGTGCATATCGAGATTGAGGTACATCTCAAACTGTCATCTCACTACACTAAGATCCTTCCTTACGTTTGAGCACACATCACTTTGCTTTTTTGCTCAACTGATGCATAGCCTACAACCAGACTTTTTGCTAAGAAAGTTTAACTGTGTAATATAATGATGTTACCAACGTACCATACCAAAACAATAAAAGTTCAGATGACACAAAATTGCAGTTTATTTTGCATTGAGAAGTTTGCATATAAATACAAGCTCGCCAGCTTTTGCAGTGCCCAATCGATTTCGAACTTCTGAATGAACCAGACCAAAAGTGGAAAAAACTCGCTCAAAAACTATGTTTAGTGAACAACACTGTTTGTGAACTGCCAAGTAAACTAAGTTGCCTTTCAAAACATGCATAGCCTATAGCCTTAAGTATTTAAATATAATTTTTGTATTACAGAGAAGCAGTGAAACGTTTGTTGATGTATATATTTATTTTTATTTTAGCAAATAAAAAATCATTTGATTTTTTTAATTGATTTTTTTGATTTTTATTGTTTGATTTAAATCAATGATTTAAATCATTTGATTTAAATCAACCAACCCTGATTCAAATTCAGAGATCGTTTCCAAGACAAGTCAGCTTTGTCAACGCGTACGGCGCTGTTAAGCGTGATATCACTTTAAAGTGATATCAAGTTGTTTTTTTGTCAGTTTTTACTTTGTGAACAACGAAGAAAATCAGTCTCTAGGCTATATTACAATTACATTGATGGCATACTAATATGCGCATTCGTCTTGTCATTAAACTGATTGAGCACCGCCAACACGCTTGTACTTTCCTTTGGCATGTGTTGCACAAATGGTGTTTGCATTGTTCATGCATGCTGTGCAATATTGTTTAGGTGGGAAAGCCTCCAGGACATACCACACAAATTATATCCCTGGCGTAAAGTTCTAGATTCATCACGCCACAGGAGGATCAAATAAGGCTAGTGATGGTCCAATCCCCGAAGTTCCTCTTGTACACAGTAGTCACTGTAACCAACGTTTGAGACCGATAGTGCAGACAAGAGAATGCTTCAAGAGATTGGCTAAAATGTTCGCTAATAATAACAAAATAGAAGGGAGTAGTTTCTTACAACACAACAAACGATTTAGAAGTTTGATTAAAACCAAGTCCTCACCTCACAGCCGTATCTTGGATGGAAGAGTTGAAACTAAGCATATGTGGGAGCAAGTACTTCACCAGCTTGCCTCTGTACGCACCACATGGACCGGGGAAGTACTTCAGTATCGCTTTGCAGCATTTCAAAACATAATGTGGATTCTAAAAAATGTACAAAAATACGTTTATTGATTATATAATTAAATTTACTTCATAATGGGTTGTGGATTTGTGAAACGTGAAAAACTTTTTGCTTGAAATGCAAACAGCAAATATGTCGAATGTCCATGTCTTGCAGCACGCATATACACAAACAAGATGTGTTTACTCCACTAATGATGCCATTGCCAATGATTATCATATAAAAGGGAAATGGGTTGATTACTGATTAGAATATTAACCTAATTGGAGATGTACCGATATATCGGTAGCATCAGTCAATACATCAGCATCGGCCTAATTTTGGAGCAAGGATATCGGTATGGGCAAAACCTGGCCGACACCTAACCACTAAAAACGTTCCAATACATTTATTTCGCATTGCGTATTTTGGGTACCCGCCACCCGGTCATTTGGTCGACAGGACGTTTGGTCGACAGACATTTGGTCGACAGGACGTTTGGTCAACAGGACGTTAGGTCGACAGAACGATTTATTTTAGGGTTAGGGTTAGTTAACTAACCATAACCCTAATCCAACCCTGACTCTAACCCTAACCCAAAAATGAATCGTTCTGTCGACCTAACGTCCTGTCGACCAAACCATACGCGCCGACTTCCGGAGGGGCCGGGGGGCGGCGCCCCCCGTAAATTTATAGTTGAGGGGCAACAAAAATGGTGATGACAAGTGGTGTTTCAAAGATAAAACACTTCGCGAAAGAGATTTAGATAATTTAAACGGACTTAAAGAATGCCGAAAGCAAGAAAAGCCTACGTTGCTCTTGCCCGCAAAACAGCAGCTGATCGCATGGCTATCTCATACGGTATGGAAATTTCAAAGTAGATGGTAGAGTAACTTGCACTGCTGTAATAGTCACGTACGGTAACTATTCACTGCAATATTAAGTAAACCAGCTAAATTAGACGCGCTATTTTCAACGAGGTCTTCCCGCTGTGAGACAAAAATGATTCAACAGAACGCATTGTTTTCTTCGCAATGTGTGAGAATTAAATCGAAAACCGATAAAAGAAAAGGTGTTTAATGGTCTTGGTCGCAGACATTGCCTGCATTAACGAAGTCTCTTACCGCTATCATCACCTAGCTAACCTGACATCATTGTTTTATGCGGCCGCTAAGGTTTGACATCGACTTTAACGATCATGGAATGTTACGTAATAATAAGAACGATTATATCCTACACGCAAAAATAAAAAAAATGATCTCCTCTTTCTGTTTTGTCTCGTGAGCTTTGCATATTGCTCAACAAGTGCATAAAGTTTACAATTGACAAGAAATCATTGAATTTGAAAATTAAGTTTGAATCACTGCAAATAAACGTATTCAAAACTTTTACTTAGGCCAACGCGATTTCACACTCCGTAATCTACGTCGACAATGATTTTTAGTGCGTTCATTTTAAAAATTGCCGAGCTGGAGACAACAGCTTGTCCGTGTTAGTTGAACTTGTCTTTTTGAGGTGAAAATCACTTGCGAACATCTCGACTTTTACTCGAGTATAGCCTACTGTATTCAATAAAAGACTATAAAGACTTTCGATAAAAAACAGAAGAGAAAACACTTCGCCGTTGTCAACGCTTTGAAAGTAAGTAATTAGCGAAACGAGGTTAATAAAACTGATACCGGGTTTTCACTCTGCTTGAGATCATGATTTTTTTGCGTTTTATTTCGATAACTTCACTGTCTTGATCGTTGTTATTCACTCGCACGAAAAGGAAATGAATCGTCTTGTTTTCCAACTGTTCCAATTATGAGCTAACAATATCAAAATTTTTACTAGACGTAGGCTACTGCATGCGTAAAACTAATCCTTTCAAGCAGCGCTTCTAATAAATTCGGTTTGTGACCTATTTGTTAACATAAACAAGACAGTAAGCTTAATCAATAATCATAGACTATTTTAATTGAGTAAAATAGCGTTATGGTTATATGACGTCATCACCTTTCTCGCCCCCCAAGGTTTTTTGAAAAGTCGGCGCCTATGGACCAAACGTCCTGTCGACCAAATGTCTGTCGACCAAACGACCGTGCACCGTATTTTGTATCTCAATGACAACAAAACTGTTGAACAATTTTTCAGTACCGTATATGGGAAAAGCAAGTGGTCCAGCTGGAAAAGTCGGTCATTTTACATTGAATCAACGTCTGCAGATGTTGTTTAAATTTTGCAGATGTGTCATATTTTGCTTTTTGCGAAGCAGTGTATGAGAGTCACAATTTTTACAGTAGTCTTATTGCCTGAGTCAAAAAGGTATACTGTATGCGAGAGTGTATTGACATTAGTCTTTCTTGTTCCTCTCGTTATACTCACAAAACTTGATACCAAACTCAAAAATGAAAGAAAAATCACGGTCACCGAAAAGGCAAGACAAGGAAAATAAAAGAAGTGAAAATTATAAAACGCAAAAAATGTCATAATATTTGAAGTGGGCGACTTTTCGCCTTGTTCTTCAACGATTTAGTTGTCATGACAATAACTCAGAGATGTTATGAGGCTCCGAGCCTATGCATTCCACTGCGTTTTCTAACGAATTCAGCTTTTTACCAAAGAAAAAAATTTGAATAACCTTGCTGTCAAATGTCAATGCGATACCACAAACTGATACCTCAAACCGCAACATCACAAGACATTGTTGTTGTAAAAGGGGAGTTAATCACACGCTAACAAACCTCTTTTACAACTCTATCACTGTTTGGTCAATGACATCATTCTTCATTGAAATTTGTGAAATATTTCTATCCAGTGCAAAAAGCGACGTTACTTAGCTTGGCAATTTTTAACGATAAGATAGTTGTTATACTTTCAGTTATGATATTCTCAGAATTGGCACAAGCCCTCTGTTTAATTTATTGTGCAAAACGCTTCATTATGTTGTGCCTTGTTGTTATCATGATGTCACAAAAGCAATGAAGATGCAAGAATGAAACGTAACCAATATATAACATTTTAACAGTTTTGTGAAATCAAAATACGTCTGGGAGCTTTAAGGAGCTCTTTGTTATTTAATTTGATTATTATCATTGCTTATTTTTGTAACACTAAAGTATGTACGTATCGGTAAAAATGGCGGTATTGATAAGTCTTTAGTGATAATAAAAATCATTTGGAAGTTTGGTTGAACTTACAGGTGAAGTTTTAATCAACAGTTCCTGGATGATGGGGCCGATATGGTTTGAGGATATGGTTCTGGAAAGCTCAGGCAATTGTGAAGACAACTTCAAAAGTTCACTAAAGTTTGATGAAGCCAATTTTATCACTGCTTCACTTTCGTGATCCTGTAGAAAAAACAAGGCTAAAAATAAGACTAGGCAAAATCCCCATAACTAGCACATAACCTACTCAGTAATGTCGTCAAATTGTCATGGCATACCGGTACCAGCAACAGGATTGCGATACGTTACTTGTCCGACAGATAGTTTATTAACTTTATTGCCCTATCTGTTCAAAATAACTGGATTGGTGGTAATCAGAAGAGTGTCCTTCTCTGAATCGGTACGCATGAGTTTGGTGTCCTGTCGAGTCATAACAAATACTTTTTAAAAGTGGCAATAAACCTTATTCCTAGTAATAAAAGGTTTCTGCAGACTCTTAACCTCAGTTCTGGCTTCTCGGTGTTATGGGAATTGCTAATCATCAATAATTGTAGGATCCATGTGAGAGGATTCAACCAAACGTATAATAATCAATAAAAAATCAACCAGGTTTGGTAACTACAAAAATTTATTGGTAGAGCTTTCGCCGCCGTAAAGGCGGCTTCATCAGTACTCTTATTCAAATAGAATCATATTTGAATAAGAATAATTTCTATTTGAATAAGAGTACTGATGAAGCCGCCTTTACGGCGGCGAAAGCTCTACCAATAAATTTTCGTAGTTACCAAACCTGGTTGATTTTTTATTGAACCTTATTCCTGATTGGCTTTCAACAAATGAATGGGTTCAGGTACTTTGCTGGACCTCTAAATGGCAAACTAGTTAGACAAAATAAGATAATTAAAATCGTTACAGGAGCATTTGAAATGAAAACAAAATTACTGCCACTCTATCAAGAAAACGAAATCCTAACTGTAAATTCCACTTATAAACTAGAAACAAGCAAATTTATGTGCAAATTTTATAATAACAAACTACAGGAAAACTTCAAAACTTTCTTTACACATGTATCAGCTATTGATTCGTATAACACCCGACGTTCAAGCTCCAATTCGCTTTATACTAAACAGGCAAATACCCAATTATATATTTCAAAAAAGTTTAAAATGCATGGGAATCAAGGTATGAGACAGTTTAACCCAAAATATGAAAAAAAGACATGAAAAAGGCTACAAATTTTTCGGTAAAATGTGCAAAACACACTTCATCAATAATCAAGAGCTATAGAAACGACATCCACCACCTGACTTTATGTCCATTGTTATTATTTTTCGTATTTCTGGCGTGTGTATCTGTATTTGTTTGTTTTTTCTGTTCTTCCTTCCTTCTCCTTTTTTGTGTCAATTTGCTATTAAAAAACGCAATACTTCTTCCGTATAACTGTTTGAATGAGAGAGTGCAGACTCGACGACCTCCTATGCCTTCAGGGCTACGGTCTTTCGCACTCTCTCATTGGATGCACACTGTACGTTTTTGTTTTATGTACGTTTTGCATCCAAACAAAAAAGAAATAAAATGACCATCCATCCACCTAAAATTAAGGTGGTCATCATCATGCCAAATTAAATAAAAAAGCTATTGTTGCTTTTGCCAAACTTTATGTAATAAAAATGTTGTGCAAGTACTGTAAAACCTCAATTAGTAATAATCATAGGCGTCGAAATAGGGTGGGCCGGGTGGGCGACGCCCACCCAGTGCCGGTCTTAGGGTATTGCGGGCCCTGTGCGGAATATGTTTTGCGGGCCCCAAGGACAATGATCCAATTCAGTAACGTATTTAGAAACGGGAGGGGGGTGTTGACGGCGTGCTCGCTGAAGGCGACACCCAGCGGCGGGCGGTCTGGGGGGCCTCCCCCAGAAAATTTTGAAAAATTACTTTGAATTTGGTGCATTCTGAGAGCATGTTTAACAAAAATTTGGGTATGAATATTACTGTAAAATGGTGCTGTCCGGTGGCATAGCAAAAGGATAAGATCATGTTTTCTTGGGCATTTTTCAGAAATAAAGCTAAGTCTCTATGTTTTCTTGTTGCTAATTCCTGGCTGAGATATTTGAATGTTTGGTAACTAGCTCTTTTAATGTAGTTTCATTTAAAATTAGGCAAACTTTGTTTTAGAGACATAGGTTGATCGCTTTTTTGCCAGATTATTACAGTTTTAGTATTGATTAATTTTGTCCTTGGTTGATCAAAAAACGATCTTATTCCGGTAAGCCACTAACTTTTATGCTTTAAAGTTAACCCATAGTTTAGAAAATGTAAACAGACGTCATACATCTCGATGAGTATCAGACAAAAAGCTTTAAGACGGTGAACTTACTTCATTTCTGATATATTCAAGTTTTGTATAACGAACCACTGTAATCAGCTATATATAAAAGATTAGTGCAATTTTTCACAGCTGTGGATATTGCAATGTTTCCATGGACTGTACGAGTTAGCTGCAGACTACTATGGATACTAAACAGCTGTAGAGCATTATAGATCCTATACCATACTAATTTAGTGTTGATTAGAAAGCACAAAACACTGAAAGCATAATTTTCAATATCGTGACATCACATGCGTTCCAAGGGGGGAGGGTGTAACTCCCACACTCTCACTTGGCTATGCTACTGATCCAATTTGATTTAAGAAAATCGGTTTACTTTTACTTGGTTGCATAAAGATGCATACAAAGCATGAATGAAAATACATCAAAAACACAATGCTCAACTTTCATGAAATGTGTGCATATTGTTTTATGGGAATATTTAAGCATGAAATATAACAATGCAAAAGAAACAAACCCAACCAAATGTACCTGTGCAGCAACCAGCAAGGACTCCTTATTATGCTTAAATTGGTCGGAATCCATCTGAACTCAGAAGTAGGTACCTAGATTGAAGTTGTTTGAAATGCTTGCAAAATGTCCAGCAGGTTCACTTCAGAAAAAGTTTTTACTAAAACTGCTGGCTGCCAAACTCAAAGTAACCCTGCAACTGAAGATGGGCAATATTCTCTGTCAGAGTCAGTTTCTATACAGTGGCAGAGCAGCATTTAATTAAATTGTTTGCCTCATTCCTGCAAATGCAAGTTAAAACATAATCAAGCAGACTAGAAATGGATTCGTACATGAAACTAAGCCACAACAGGCAAGACAACAAGGGGAAATTTTGAATACGAGTGAAGGTGTTATTATTGAAGACATCGTGCATCAAGTACGTAAACCAAGCAATCATGCATCTTAATACTTTGCGGTGAAATACCTCATGTTATACAAACAAACATATTGAAAAATAAATACAGCTACTCAATCCAAGGAAAAAAGCACGTTGAGATGTATATCTCAATTTATAAGTTAAATATGAAGTATCATATATAACATAATAAAAAAATGAAAACCACTGCACTTGCTATTTGCATGCCACATCTAGTAGCTCAGAGTAAAGACATATTGTAAAACAATTTTAAGGTTATGGTATAGCGCACACTAAGCATGCCATGTAGTTCATTAGGGCTATATAGTGAATGATGTAAAATACATGCAAAAATGCTATGGCCAGGGCCGTTTGAGAAAATATTTATCTGGGATTTCTTATCATCAACACCAAATTTAACTGAATAGACATTTTGTACGCACACTAGCTCTTCGAGCAAAGACTTGGCGTTTACGTCATTTGGGTAAAAATTAGCCAGCACATCACATTTAGAGGAAATCGAGCATTTCTGCTATTGATCTAACATCATTGCAAGCAGCTGGAGTTTGAATAAGGCAAAGCTGACCTCAGAATTTAGTGGAATTAATCTGTTACCACCAGTAGTGACATCATTTAAGATGTTGTCAAAGAAGTAGATTCACTGGTGTCATTACTGCATTTATTCAAAAGAAGTTTTAGCATTTTTGGAAAAAGTACTTTAGGAAGGGATGGAAGTGATCTTCCCTCTCCCAGTTTAAAGTCGTTGAGTATTTCCCTCCAGTGCCGCTTCAAAGATCTAAAATAGGCCACATCTAATGGTTGGGTTTTGTCAGTTGTGTTGGGGGGTAAGCAGAGAAACCGAACATCATGTTTCTTACACAAATTTATCACTTCCTTATTAATGTGAGCAGCTAAGTTGTCTCCTATTAGACACTTTATCCCAGTTTGTTTCTTCATCCTTGGTAGCGCTAGTCTTTTGAACCAATCAACAAATATATCTCCTTCAAACCATCCCGATTTTGACCTATTGTACATGGCATGCTTTGGCCCTCCTGTTACCCAACCAGGGTATAAATTCTGTGCTCTATAGACCACATATGGTGGTAAAAGTTCACCTGTGGCATTACCACAGAACATCACACTGTAAGAGTTTTTGGTTGCATTCATGACTCTCTCTGGGTATTTGACACCTCTTTTAACAATGCAGGAGCGCTTGCCTGGATCATCCACCAAGCAAGTTTCGTCATAGTTCCACAGGTTTTCAGGTGCAACATCTTTCACACTCTTCTCAAGTTCATCAAAATACTTGTTTATCGTATCAGCTGTTACATTGGCACGGTTCATTTTTGTTGTAGGCACAAGTCTTTTGGTCAAATTATTTCGTCTCATAAATTCCTTTATCCATTTTTTTCCACATCGAACACCATTTTGAAATTGTGCAACAGTTTTATCCATTGACACCAAGTATTGCTCCACCATCATTTGTACATCTTTTTTATCCATTGGTAGTCCAAACTCAGCAAATAAGATAATGCGTGAAGCAATTACCCTTTCTTCATCATTTGTGAAAACAGTGGGACGACCAGTTTTTCTTGAATGTAACCCTTTTAATTTCAGTTTAATTTGTGACCGTGGAATTTTATACTTTTGCTCTGCTTTTCGTTGACTAATTTTTCCTTCTCCAATTTCCTCCAAGCATTTCTGCAGAGTTTCATCAGTGCATCTGCGATATGTGCGCTTACTCATGATAACTACCAGTATAATAAGTTAGGCTATGGAAATTATCTGTAGAAAGATTGAAAGTAACTGCACACTATTGCACTGAATCAGCATCAACACCATGCATTAACCTCTGAACAGACACAACCTTACTGCAAATGCAATGTGAGACAGCCATTAGCCAAGTTAGTGGTCTCTGCTGTCTTGCCACTAAATCAACTTGCAAGCTGACAAGTATGGACAGGACAAGTATATATAGACTAAATCAACTTAAAAGCTAACAAGTATGGACAGATACGGACCAGACACCTATTTATCTCTGAACATGCTATTTTCTTGTTAAATAAATAGCATTATTGCTTCATTTTGTAAATTTCAAGGTTGTTCCAAACTTTGGACCACTGGGCTAAAGTTAGGAAAAAAATGGGCTAAAGTTAGGTGCTTGATTGAAAATGCCCAATAACCTGTGTCTGTAATAATAAGAGTTAGATGGGTGTTGCAATTAGTTTTGGCAATGAATACATGATACTTTGCTCCAACTTGAGTAACCGCAAGTCAACTGTGTGTCAAGAAACCATACCCATTTTGAAAGTGAATAATTTCATGTCGATTGGCTAGATGTCTTCATGAACCCATATCAGAAGCTAGGTTTAAGCAATAATCCAAATTATATCTATTTCTTGTAAGTATATAAAATGCAGTTTCAAAAAATGCAGAGCAATTTTACATAGCTTTTTATTTTTGTTTATTTATTTTGTTGAAAAGTTCATATTTGCGTTTGGGATAAAGTATGGTCCAGGGCTAATGTTAGGAGGTTTTACGGTATATCATCAATCTTCTTTTTCTTGCTTATGAGACAGCAATTCGGGTAACATCTCCCAATTGTTGCAACCAGAGCAGTGTCTTCATATATCATCAATCAATCACAGGATTATATTACTATTCAGTGAAAAAAATCCAAGCAATGAATAAGTGTACAATGTAGCCTACTGCACAAACTGAATTATACATATCTAAATACAATAACAAGTAGCCTATATTAAGATTTAAAAATTGTTTAGGTTGGGTACTACAGAGTAATCAACTTGAAACAATTTGAAAAGATCCGGGCCCCTTAAATGTTATTTTTCAACCCATGGCATAACAATGACATTTTAGTACCGTACTGGAAGTAACATGTATCTAAACACAGTTGCCACAAGATTGAAAATTTTGGTTTCTGTTGTCACTGAGCAATGTTAAACATTTGGTAGCCTACATGGCGTTTTGAAAAAACCTAGGCCCTTCAATATTAGATTTTAAAAATTACATGCATAGGGCATAATAATGATAGTTTAATACTGGAAGTAACATGCATTTAAATTTTCACAAGAGTTAAGTTTCCTGAATTCATAGAATATTAAGTGATTTGATACATGGTGTTTTAAAAATCCGGGCCCTTTAAATGATTAGTTTTAAAACTACATATCATATATATGGCATAATAACAATGGTTTTGTATAGAAACTAACATGTATTCTATTTAAATGCAATTGTCACAAAACGAAATTCTGTTGTCACACTGCCATGTTAACTATTTGGCACATGGTGAAATGTCGTGGGGGGCCTAAAAGCATGCAAAGGTGGCCCGACGCGACAATTTCAGCACTTGCCTCACCCTAAAGCCGTAACTGACTTTAAGGATACCGGTACTTGCTTGGGAATCGAATTGAATTTTTTCCATTGGACATGACAAATATTACCGCATTTTCTGAGTAAATTGCGGGCCCCCTAATTTGCGGGCCCTGTGCGATCGCACGGTTCGCACACCCCAAAGACCGGCACTGCGCCCACCCTGCCGTGAAACGAGGGTGGGCAAAATATGTTTCGCCCACCCTGTTTTCATGACACTTATGAAGTGTTTGTTATAATTATTTCCGTTTTTCTTAAACGCTGGACTATCCAACTAACTGCAGCGCTACTTCTTGTTTTACGCTATGTCTCTCGCAATGTATCCGACAGAACAAAGCAATTTCGCAACAATGCTGCGTTGAAAAAAGGCGGTACTCACTGCATTGTTGTTGCTACAGCAACTGCCACAGCTGGCAATTCCTGGTGAGAGAAAGCCACGTTTGATTTTTTTCTCCGAATTTGCGTCGGCAATTTGATTTTTTCTCCGAATGGTTTCACTTTTGTTACGTCACAATCAAACTTCAGTTCCCGGTCAGCGTAAGGGAATGTGAATATGACATTATAATGAACATGACAATAAAATAACCGATACAAACTAAAGACGTACTAAAACAATCGCTTTTACAAATCAAAATGCGGCAAATCCGAAGGCGCCACTTTAAAGATAACAGGTCACGAGTCACGCGCTTTTTAGGTTGCAACGGAAAACATAAAAAAAGTTTGTTTAGTTTAGCAGCGCTCATAAGATCGCAAGGCGCAAGAAAGCAAACATCCAACCTATTAAAACTTAATTGCTGCAGCGACGCTAAACGCAGTCTTTGTGAGAATGACTAACCACACTTTTCGAAATTAGCGTCTCAGGCAATTGCCGAGGTGATTGTAAGGACCACAAGATTACAAGAAAAAAACTAATTTTCTTAGACTACACCAGACTAGGAATTTGATTCAATCCTACTATTGCTGGATGTTTTATTTGGGTTACTCCTACTTCGCCGGCGCTTAGACACGTACCCAGCTGGGAGACTCTTTTGTAAAAATATCACCCTATTTGCATTGACTTAACTCCAGTAGACGTCAAATTATTGGAAGCATCTACTCCTTGTTGCGCCTCGCTTTCCGTTATCTCGTCTAGCTGATACAGCATCTGATAATACCGATTCTGACTAGTTCATCAAACAGACTTTGTGTTGCTCGCAGTGTCCCAATTGTGCCGAAATTATGTTGGCTTATAAGCTTACATAAATCGAGGCGATCTCGCAGGGAGCTATGTCACCTGTACCTGGTTGAGCAATTAACGTTGCTGTATGATAATTCAACGTCGCTACATGTCGAATTAGTGTAAAACAAACGTAAATTTCTTATTGGGCATTGTTGTTACGCAATATAACCCGACGGATAAATTAAATCGATTTGTGCTGACTCGAACGTTGAATCAACCAAAATTACCTTACTTTCCCCTCCCCGTGAGTTTTTTAACGTGAATTACCGTAACAGCGTGCGTATCGCGCTGCTCGCTTTATCACTACTTTTGGTATTATTACATCACAACAAATCAATCAATGCGTTCGTAATAGACTACTCAAGTATATTTTTCGCTTTTCGTTTTACATGTTTTAGTACAATCTTTTCCTACTAAATATTCACAGTAATTGCCGAGGCAATTTCAAAATTTGCCGTTTGGCCTCGGCAACGCTTTTGCCGAAGTAAAAATATGCTCATTTCGAAGACTGAACCATTGCGAATTTGCAAACATACACATTCAATGAAATCTGTTTGAAAAGTACCGCCCACCCAGAATTCCTCTCTTCTAAGAAAAAATCGACGCCTATGGTAATAATAGTATAAAATTAGTCATAAAATTTATGTAACCAACCGTTACTGCAATCTGTGCAGTGACAGAAAGCCATGATATTCCGTGCTTTAAAATCGAATCGGTTTGACATTGAGACAAGACTCCACCCATGATTGCCAATCCCATCCATCGAGTGCTTGCCACTCGAATCCATGAGTTGACACTTCGAATATTCTCACTCTGAAAGAGCAAAAATGTCACAACACCATGTTGAACTTTATGAGCACTCTTATATGTAATTACTTCTTCAACAGAAGTTAATCTTTCATAATATCTCGTCATAAACAGCAATCATAATAGATACCAGTAGTGTGAAAAATGAAGATGGTGTTATGGTATTATAATATCTTTTTATGCTTTTAGTGTTTTTATCTTGTGTTTTTAACCTTATTTTTGAAGAGTGCTCATAAATTTTAATTTGAAGTTCATAAATAATGTTAAAAACACAAGATAACATTAAAAGCATACAAAGATATTACATGTTACCGTAGGTCTAAGTCAGGCACCATCTTCATTCTTCACGTATATACTATTCATTGTGATCACTCTTTATGACAGCACATTAAGATTAACTTTTATAAAAAAGTAATTAAATATAGTATTTGGGACAAAAAAGTGTTGCAATCAATATGCTAAAAACCATGACATTTTTGCAATGTTACTTTGGCATTACACCAGATCAAATGATTTTGGTGTCAAGATAAAACCACTAAAGTTAGATGGATTGCATTTTATTGACTGACAGGTTACAGATCACAAGCAATGTGTATGACTGAAAATATAACATGAAACAATTGAAACATTCTCGCAGAAAGGTCAGTGTTTAAATTATATTTACCTGTTTTTCATTTTGCTGATATATAAAAGGAAGAATTAATTCATTCAATTCTCCATCAATAAGGGCAATACTTGCCATCCTACATCAAACGCTGAAAATATACTGTTTAAATTAATTTGAGCTTTTTTAACCAACATTGGTCTGTAATAGATTTGTTTGCAGCATTAGTCCACTGTAATGTTGCATTTTTGCTAGCCCCAGAAACAACTATTTTTTTTTAAATATAAATGTAAGTTTGTTCAAAGTGGCTATTTCAAACCTGCACCACACATTCATCCCAAAAATATTTTGTGATGTATAGATATTTTTGGCAAACATCTACATTACAAATGGCATTTAATCACAACAAAAAGTTGCTATCATCTAAACAACAATTAAGACATTTTCTCCAAAAAGTTTTAAAATACAAGTATATATTCTAACTTTTAATAGTTTTCCACAAACAAAATTGCAAGTGAGTTACTTGTAACATTTTTCTAAAGAGGTGTTTAATTCCAAGATGGTAACAATCAAACTTAAAATTGTTGTGCAAAGTTATAAAAAATAATGGGATTCCACAACTTAAATCGGTTGACTGTATCGAAATGCTTGTTTCCTTAACAAATGAAATTACTGTGGCTTGAAATGATATAGCGCAGGGGTTCCCAACCTTTTTTACACTGTGGCCCTCTTTGAAAATTTAGAAACGTCAATGGCCCCCCCCCCCCTAATATTATTATTTTTGAAACAAACGGGAATAAAAGACCATTTCATGAAGATTTGGGCAAAATGTACCAGTATTTTTATTAAATTTTAATTTATTTCGATATATAGTGTTGGAGTGGACTTAGAGATACTAAATTAAAAAAATTATTATTTTTCAAATTTTTCCTTGGCCCACTAGCAGAGATGGGATGCAACCTAGTTCGTACCCTGAACAGTTCGTACCCTGAAAAGATCAAGAGAAAAAATTAAAAAAAGCGGAAGTCGCTGATCGCAGTTTCCGCAAACATTTTAAAATTTTCCCCCTGAAAAGATTGAAAGAAAGATAGCACAAAGCCGAAGTCGCTGATCGCAGTTTCCGCTAACCCTCGCTCATCACAGTTTCCGCAAACATTTTTCCGCAGTTTTCGCTAACCGTAACCATAGACTAATCTATGCTCTAACCCTAACCTTTGCTGATTGCAGTTTCCACAAACATTTTTCGGCAGTTTCCGCTTACCCTAACTCGGCCCTAACTCTAACAATCGAGTAATCTATGCTCTCTAACCCTAACCCTCGCTGATCACAGTTTCCGCAAACATTTTTCTGTAGTTTCCGCAAACCTTTACCCTAACCATAGAGTAATCTATGCTCTAACCCTCGCTGATCGCAGTTTTTGCAAACATTTTTCCGCAGTTTCCGCTAACCTTTACCCTAACCATAGAGTAATCTATGCTCTAACCCTAACTGATTGCAGTTTCCGCAAATATTTTTCCGCAGTTTCCGCTAACCCTAACCCTCGAGTTTGTTTGCGGAAACTCCAATCAGCAAGTTCGGCTTTGTGCTATTAAACTGCAATCAGCGACTCCGGCTTTTTTAATTTTTTCTCTCGAACTTTTCAGGGTACGAACTGAAGGTACGAACTGAAGGTACGAACTGTTCAGGGTACGAAGTAGGTTGCACCCGCAGAGATGTACGTAGTCGTATACGCCACAAATTCTACGCTGCATACTTGCGGCGTATACTTTTTGTTACGCTAACAGCCACATTTTTTTGGATAGTTTGCGCTTGAGGCTACGCCGTAAAGTTTTTGCGTTTTTTTAGCGCATAGCGTCAACGCATCCTACTTTTTAATGTACTTTTTTCACTATAACACGCCAACACCTTCCAGCGCTGCATTTGATAGAATGTTTTCAATGGGCAAAGACATATTGGAATCAAAACACAGCAAAATGTCAGATGAACACTTTCAGATGCTTGTGTTTCTTCGTGGAAATTCAAAATAAAACTTGTTTGTTTCGAGTGGTTTATACCATGTGAATGTTTGGCACCTAGCAAACAAAATTAGTTTACGCTAATGTATGTGCTGACGCCGCCAACTTTTTTTTACAAGTTACGTTGGCGCATTTGGTGTATGGTTTTTCGAACGTTTGCGTTTACGCTGACAGCGTCAATATTTTTTGTATACGCGTACATCACTGCCCACTAGGGGGCCATGGCCCCCAGGTTGGGAACCCCTGATATAGCGTGTAGCTTTTTATCAGTCTATATGCATCAAAACTAGTAATTGTGCAGCCTGTTTTGTGATACTGGTCTACTTCTTCAGCAACAAAGCTTTTTTTACTACTTGTAGCCCTCTGAGTACCATAACTCTTTTTTAACTAATTATTAGGAACAAGGCTTTCTGGAATACAATTGAAAACTGATGGATGTGATGCTGGCTTTAATTTACTGTAGTACAAAACTTTTTCACAATCTGTGGGCCAGTGCTTATCACATACCGGTACTGCAATATCTTTGCTTTCCGGTATGTTATCTCGTGGTATTGACTTTAACCAGCGCTCTCTCTCTTCACTATCCTTGGGTAAGCGATACATTGAAATTTGTTCATTTCCATCGTAACCAGATCTACATCCAGTAACACAACACTTCCTACCCATTATCACTTATCACATTAGGGCTAGCAGTGTCTCTAAACTACAGGTATACAGAAACATATATGTTACTTTCAAAAGCACACAATTCAGACTAATAAAAACCTCTAAAAAAACTGCAGTGCCTAGTTTAAATTTGTTGTTATTAAGTATATTTAGCTCCCTAAATAACAATGCACTCGCAAAAATCAAAGCACTTTGCGTGACATCTAAAAACCTCGCTTGAACCATCCGCCCGCACGGTGCCCTGGCCTGTTTGACGTGTTTGTTAGAGAATAGAGATCGTCTATCGTCTTGACTGGTACGTACTACTCAATGCTGCCACAGCAAATTCGGAAAAAGCACAAGATTTAAGAAAAAAAAGCACAAGATTTGGATACAAAAGCACAAGATTGCAAAATTAAACCTTTGTGACCCATTTTGTGCCAATTTGAAGAACAACATGACTCTACAGTTTAGAGAAGATACATGATTACTAATCACTGTTCTCTTTCGATTCGTGATCTTTAACATAATTTAATATCACAAATCTCACAAAAGGCTACCAAATCTCACAAAAGGTACATATCAATCAGTTTTGTCTGCTTGTACCAATCTTCTAAAATCAGGATCATTCAACCATTGATGATCTTAAAAGGCTGTTTATACCACTTTTTTGTTTTGGGACTTGGTGAATGATTGTCATTATTTGATGCTGGTGTAGGCAGGGCCGTATTGAGCTGATGGGGGGCCCGGGGCACTTTTAGATCGGGGGCCCCGATGCAATTTTTTTGCGCTAACGCGCGAAAAACCACCTCTACATCTACAGTAGCATTAATTAATTCAGCACTGCACAGCATTTTACAGAAACTTCAAAGGCTAAAAAAAAAACAACCAAAAATCACATTTTTTTCACGTGGGGGGCCCTTTCAAAGTCGGGGGGCCCGGGGCACCTGCACCCTCTGCCCCCCCTAAATCCGGACCTGGGTGTAGGCTAGGCTACTCTTTCCGCTCCTCTTGTTATCTAGTATCGAGCAACACAACTTCTGAGTCTGACGACGAGCACATATCGCACTCTTTTCAGATCAAGTTTTTAGCTTAATATTGTCATGCTTGATAACTCACTGAGTAAAATTGGTCAATATGCAGGGATGGAGGAACCATTTTAAAAGTAGGTGGGCCCAAAGCCGTAGCAGTCAAAGTTAATCAAACTTCTGCGGGGCTTCGCCCCCCAGACCCCCCATAGCATTGCTGCATTTCTAATACTTCCAATCGCTTATACATTGTGTTTTCATGATTGCCTTTTGTGCCAACCACCGAAAAATTTCCGTTTTTGGGCCCGATTTGGTCAAACAAATTACAAAATTGTTAAATTGCTCCATAGCGCTGTACAAAACATGCCGATGTACACACAAATAAAAAGGCAAAATTTACACACAGTTATAATACCAACCTGGGAGAAATAATCTACAGCATTACACAGTAGGCCTACGTGCATGCACTGCGTAATACGAGTACGGTATGTAATGATATCATTGTTTTAACCTTGGAGAAGAATTAGATTGATTTATAGATTGCTCCACCAATCACACGCAACCACACCCACACGTGCTGCCCATCAACAGTGGGCTCAACAGAAAAGTTTGAAGATTAGATTTCATCATTGAGCTATCAAAGATAACACAGGCAAACAAAAACATTTTTTTTAAAAGGCACGGCATGGGAGAGGGTGTCCGACGTTTTTTTCGTAAACAGTTTTTCGTAAAACAATTGTTCGTAAAATCAATTCTTCGTAAAGCAATTCTTCGTAAAGCAATTCTTCGTAAAGCAATTCTTCGGGCATGCAATTGACCGTAATACTAATTGTTCGTAAACAAATGTTCATAAAAGTTAGGCTACAGCTTTTTTTTCAAAAAAAAAGCTACAATTGTTTACGAACAATCAATTAGGGTAGCCTATATGCTAGAAATGTTCTAATTGTGCTTAAAGACCTGCTGTACCTGTAGAGTGTAGACGAGCAGACAGAGTGTAGAGTTTCTGATTCAGAATGGCATTACAGTTTGCAAGCAGCGAAAAAGGAAAGCCAAAGCTTTTGTATAGTGGCCAGTTTTATTACAAAGATTATAGTGCACTTAACGCACAAGGGCAAGAAACTACTTATTGGAAATGTGAGCATTTTAATAAGTACGCACGAGTAACAACTGCTATGGCAGCCATTGTACAATCCAGAGGTGAGCACAATCATGCTGGAGATGCTGGTCATGTCGAAGCAGCAAAGGTTATGGAAAATATTCGTTGTGCAGCAAAACACAGTCGTGATGCCCCAAGTTACCTCGTCTCAGCAAAAACTATTGAACTCAGTCAAGCCATGGCAGCAAAACTGCCAAGTGTGCAGAGCATGAAAAGGGCAGTCACCCAAGTGCGATTGAAGGAAAATGCAGGCCCGGCAATCCCACATTCTCTCTGTGACATTGTGCTTCCAGTAGAGTACAAGCAAACGTTTGCTGGTGTAACATTCTTGGCCTATGATTCTGGGCCTGGAGATAACTGTATGGTCCTCTTTGCCACTGAAAGAAATCTGCAGCTCCTTGCCCGTTCAAAGCACTGGTATGCTGACGGCACCTTCAAGACAGTGCCTTCACCGTTTGAACAGCTTTACACAATACACGGACTGAAGGAAAACACTTCAGTGCCTCTGGTGTATGCCCTGCTGGGGGACAAAAGGAGAGGGACATACATTCATCTGCTGCAAAAGATCAAGGAGTTGTTACCTGCTGTTGCTGTTCCAGAGACAATCATGAGTGACTTTGAGAAGGCCATGGTTAATGCAGTGAGCAGAGAGTACCCACTTTCAACTCACCGTGGCTGTTTCTTCCATTTGTGCCAGTGCATTTGAAGAAAGACGTAATCAAGTGGCCTGAAGGAGCAGCACGAGACAAGTGCAGAGTTTGCTCTGAGGCTGCGCATGTTGTCGTCTCTGGCCTTTGTGCCTATTGATGAAGTCAGCCGGCCTTTGGCATTCTCATTGATGGGAATGTATTACCAGATGTTGCTCAGGCAGTAATTGACTACTTTGAAGACACTTGGGTTGGGCGCCCAGATCGTCGTCAAGGGCGCCGTCCTCCAATGTTTGCAATTCAAATCTGGAACTGCTATGATGGCGTCCTCAGTGGCCTTCCCAAAACTAATAATAGCATTGAAGGATGGCACAGAAGGTTCATGTTCCCGTATCTGCAAATCATCCAGATATTTGGAAGTTCATATCTGCAATCAAGCGAGAGCAAAACCTAAATGAGGTTCGCATTGAACAGTATGTCAGTGGCCAGGCAGGACCCCCTCCAAAGAAGAAGTACAAGGACAGTGCAGAAAGACTAACTAGAGTCGTCCGAACTTGGCGTCAAGACTTTCAAGATGATGAAATTTGTGATTACTTGCGTGGAATTGCACACAATACTTCATACTAAACTTGGCTCATGGACAATTTGTACGAAGTTACTCAAAATAGTATTGGTAGTGTAAGCAAAGAATTGCTAAACACAGACAATTGTTGTATTCCAATAAATAACAAAAAATGCGCTTTTTCATTGTGCTTATTTCTTTGTGTCGTCGTAACTTGGTTATTCAGGAAAATTTTGCATTACGCACCTTCATCGGAAATTGCAAGACAAACCTTGCTGTTGCGAAAAATTGTTCACGAACAATTGACCTATCACCTGTTTACGAACAATTCACCTATACGAAGAATTGATGTATACGAAGAATTGCTTTACGAAGAATTGCTTTACGAAGAATTGATTTTACGAACAATTGCTTTACGAACAACTGTTTACGAACAATTCACCTATAACCATGAGAGAGTCATTTAGGGTAGGCTATTTCAAGGCTCCTGATTCCGAAAATGCACTTGTTTTTTTCGAATTGGCTCTAGTTTTTAAGATAGCCTACAGCAAAAACATTTTTTTTTGCAATTTTGAGCCCCTACATAGATCTAACGTCGTGTCGTTTATTATATTGACAAAACTGAAAGTAATCCCAGGCACATTTCTGAGTTGTACAAACGCCATTTGAAACCAATCACGTTGATTACAACCCAAACAAACGGCTATTTAACGTTTACTGGCCTAGTAACAATCAAAATACGACGTGAAGCAAGCCTTGGGATACAAGATGTAGAATATACAACTTGTGCATTGCGTTAATACATTTGTTGACTTCAACAGTATCAGACTTAGGCCTACTAACTAAGATACTAAGTAGCCTACAAACAAAATACATACATTGTTTTGCTTATCATCAAAACATAGCCATCGATGAACAAACGCAATTCTTTATTATGGTAGGCTTACTATATACTGAGCAAGACCCATCAAGGTAACCTACGAAAGCCATTTATATAATTACAGAATACAAAGTTGTGTTCTTCAATAAAGTAGCTGCTTAAAATTTTATCCTTGTTACGGAAAAATGTAATCTTGGTTCGAAATTCAATTCCTGGTAGTTTCAAAAATTCGAAAAAGCTAAGTGCATTTTTGGAATCAGGGGCCCTGAAATACTCTAAAATGACTCTCACGTTTTGTGCCAATTTTTTTTGTTGGCTTGTGCAATCAAACCAGTGTGTATCAAATGAGTGGAGCTTTTTTTTTTGGAACTCCTCTAATTTGCCGTATTCACTACTTTTTCAAAGAAATTTGGCTTTCAAAAGTGGGTGGGCCAGGCCCACCCAGAAAATAAAGTAGGTGGGCCCAGGCCCACGAGGCCCACGTGGTTCCTCCATCCCTGTCAATATGCCTAAGTACGGTACCAGAAACCTAGTTACCAAAACCATTTAGTTCCAATCTTTAAGTTCTCTACCAAACTCAAACTATGGTAGCAACGATTAATTTGACTTTGATCAAAAAACACAAGATGTAGCCAAAAATCGATCGGAAAGCACAAGAACACAAGATCAAAGGTAAAAACACAAGATCTCGTGCTAAAACGCAAGCCGTGGCACCACTGGTACTACTACCGTTTATATAAGATATCTATGCTACTACTAACCGACTTGCCTTTGCCTTGCATGCTGGAAATCTGCAGTGCTGCCAGACCTTATTTACATAAATTCTACTAGAAGTCGTGTCATCAACGTGTTCATGCCCTGGCTCAAGCTGTCTTCCAGGCTATATATATAACCGTGGGCTTAACTACTGTACTACAATCGAAAGTATAAATTTTCTTGTAGCCTACCAAATTGTACGAAACTCAGCACATCAAAGACTATATGATTGTATTTGTTTTTGCCATACAAGTTATATTTATGGTAATTTTAAACCGGTTTGCGACCCACTGTGAATGGTCTCGCGACCCAAATTTGGGTCGCGACCCAGTATTTGCGGACCCCTGCTAGTCAATCACCTCCCCATGCAAATTTATTTGCCAACGCACGTAAGGCACGGACACAATTTCAAATGGTATAATACAAACAAATCAGGTTAAAATGATAGCCTACGTAAATTGTTAGGTTACAAATTAAATTTCATTCCAATACAGCAACAATTTCTGGTACAAAACTCATGTTTTAACTTTCATCTTATTTTCGCTTCATTCCAAATTACGTTTTTGCTGTAAACCATGTTGTTAAGATGCAATGGTGAATAAGTTTTCAAGTTCAACATGTTTCCAATGTCGAAATCATTTATACAAATCTGCTGCAAGCGTCAAATCTGACACCCCTGTTTTAGTAACTTCTGGACTGGCAGTATTCTCAGACCGCGTATACGCGGTCCAGAAGTTACGGTAACTTTCAGACCGCAGTAACTCCTGGACCGTTACACCGGTTTCCTGTAATTTTTTACTTTGCTAAGTTTTCTATAACACCACACCTCATTTTAAAATGCCTTTGAAATTTTTAAATTAAAAAGTTAAAGAAACTTGTATATTTTGGATTTCTTTTGTGTCTAATAAAGCTTAAATTGTTCTTGTTGCACTTGCAAATGTTAATTGTGAAAAAGTTTTCTTTTTTCTATCTTGTTTTTAAGTTTAGTGGCTCTGCAGTATATTTTGACCTTTAGGTTTCTCCATCTTTCTCTTTTGTTGGTGTCAAATTTGTGTGCTTACTTTACCGTACTCTTTCGGATTTACTGTGATGTAAAATTACTGTGTTTCGGGAAGCAGCTGACTCGATGACTAATATAGTCTTTTACTGCTTCCTGTCTGTTGTTGAATATATATATATATATATGTTTGTACCGTATACTATTTTTCGCAACAGACAAAATAAAAGGTTTCTCTCTCTCTCTCTTTCTACATGCTCGCTCCAGCAGCAAAAAGTAAAATTAAATTGATTAATTGATCTATGGCAACACTTTAACCTAAAATGTTCAATAAAGGGTTTTCCCCTAATTCAACAGCGTTCTTTACAGTTTCAGTTTATTTCAATCAATCAATCAATGTTTTATTTGTCAGTAACAGGAACATAGGTACATGTTTGAAATATGCAATATACACAATACAAAAGTTACACAAGTTCCCATACCGACAGGGAGACAACGAGACGACCATACGGTCTACTTGTCAATTGCCACCCTAAGGAAATTACGATTTTGCCATTTAAAATAAGCTTACAAGAGAAAAAATAAAACGTTAAAACGTTCCCGCGCTTCAACAACAACATACGCAGAAAAAAAAAAAAAAACAACATATTGAGGATAACGTAGGCCTAAACACAAAATTCCATGAAGAATTCCAGAAAAATACCATGAAAAATTCCAGAGACCTAATCAAGTTTCCGAAGAAACTGACAAGTTGGTTTCCATAACATATCACTTACGATGCACTGTAGCTTTGTAAAATTAACGTTTTGATCTCTTTTTTGAAACAATGAAATGATAAGTTTTTTAGGACGACTCACTTTAATGATTTTTCCTACGAAATGGACAGCTGGAGGGTTACTAAAAAGTTCAAAAATTAGCAGAACTGCACAACGTTTTTTTTTGCTTTTAGGTAAACTTAATCTCATCAAATGAATTGCTATATTTGGTTAAAAATTTGGGTGCTACAAAACCTCACTACAGCAGTTTGAGGCTACCTACCGTTGCCGGTGTTGCGTGAAGTCTACCCCTGCAGTATCATGACTTGAATACTATTAAATGAACATGATATCACATATTTCTTACATTTATTTTGGCGATACACACTTTGTACACACGTGGGCAGGTCATATAAACTGCACCAGAGTATGCGACATATGGCAGTAGACCTCAAGCTGTAGTTGCATCAAATTTTGTCGTAACATTGTGACCCTCCAGTTGTCCATCTTACTTTTGAGTGAGCAATCCCCTACTTCTACCATCCCTAGTTTTTTAGCCTACTTGGAACCTCTGACCAGAGCATTGGTCCCAATACCTGCATGGACTTTTTGCCATATTCTGTGTTAGATCTATTTATAAAATAGTTGTTGCTTGTTTGATATCTTGTGTTATGCTGATGAATAGATGAAGCATTTTTAAATAAATCACAATACGTAGACGGATACTGATTCATATGAACTTTGTACATATGTTTTTTTATTTCAAATATAGTTATTACTATCTGAAAGACTGAAACTATATTTGATTTAATTCGCTCTGCTTTGCCTTTTTGCTTGGAATTGAGCACTTATTGTAGTATTAATAGTTTTCATTGTTTTTTTATTTCAATGTTATGTATGTCTTTTAGTTTCAAGAATCAAAATGTTCATTTTGAAAAATAAAAAATTAGTGTGAGCATAGTAATTTTGTTTCGTAATTATTCTTATAACCTTTTTTTGTAATTTTATTAATGGATCCAGTGCACTGTCACAGGCCTTTCCCCAACTTGAAATACAATATTGCCAATGACAGTAAATCAAAACGTGATACACATCTTTTAAAGTGTCTGTGTTGACATAATTTCTGAGTTTAAGCAACGCCCATGAACCTTTTGCTACTTTTCCACAAATTTTATCTATGTGATATTTCCATGTTAATTTGTTATCTATGTAAACGCCAAAGTATTTTATTTGGTCTTTTTGTTGAATGCTTGTGTTACCAATGTTAATGTTAAAATTTTTTTAGGTGTTTTTTATTTGTTATTAGCATGTATTCAGTTTTTGAGAAATTTAACGATAATCTATTAAGCTTCAACCAGTTGTAAACTTTTTGCATTTTGGCATTCACATTGTTCTGCAAATTTATTTCACATTTGTCGCTCATAGTAAGATTGGTGTCGTCTGCAAATAGTTTAACATTCATGTTTGTTGAATTTGGTAAGTCATTTATATAAAGTAAGAAAATAAGAGGTGCCAATGTCGATCCTTGGGGCACACCGCAGGTAACCTGTCTTGAGTTTGAAGAGATTTCATTGACGACCGTGTGCTGTAGACGATTGCTGATATAGCTTTTTAACAATTGTAATGGAAGGCCCCGAAAACTATGTTTGCAGTTTCTGTATGAGAATAGTGTGATCAACTGTCTAGAAGGCTTTAGCTAAATCAAGAAACACAGAGCAAGTTGTATTTTTATTATCTAGGTTAGTTAAGATGTTATCACAAACGTTTGACACAGCTAACGAAGTGGAATATTGTGGTCTAAATCCATACTGATGTGGTGTGATCAGGTCTTTTTTTGTTAGATAATTGTACATTTGTTCATACAGGCATTTTTCGAATATTTTGGTGAAAGGGACAATAATGATATGGGCCTGTAGTTGGAAAATTTTTTCCTGGAACCACTTTTGAAGATTGGGGTAACTTGAGCTACCTTTAGTACATCAGGATATACACCTTTATCGATACACTCATTGAATAAGTTCGTGAGGAAAGGGGCGATTATTGGTGAGGATAGTTTGACAAATTTTATAGGTATTCCATCGTGTCCTGTACTTTTAGAGACAGAAAGATTATTAAGATGTTTTAATACTTCTTCTTGAGTGACAGGTTTTAGGAAAAAGGAGAATGGAACACTTTGCAATTTCAGTAATGAGCCAGGAGACGGCAGAGGGATTTTAGATGCCATGGAAGGACCAATTTCTGTGAAATAATCATTAAAACAATTACTTATTTGTGCAGGATCAGATATTTTTTCATTGTTAGTGGTAATTATTTCTTCTGGTATGTGAGCTGTGTGCTTATGTTTGTACTTGATGATGTCATTTATGGTCTTCCATATTTTTCCAGTGTTGTGCTTGCTTTGCGTAATAAGAAAACTGTAATGCATTTTTTTTGCTTGCTCTTTGGTATGAGTAAGTACATTTCTGTACTTTTTGTATGTTGCTTGTGCAGAAGTGTTTGTTGGGTCTTTTATTTTTAAGTGATATAGTCTGTTTTTAGTTTTGATGGAGTTCAAAATTCCTTTTGTTAGCCACGGTTTGGTCTTGAGCTTTCTTTCTCTTCGAGACAACAATCGTAAAGGTGCATGCTTGTTTAAAGTTTCATTAAACGTGTCGATGAAATGATTGAATTTGTTATGAACTGAATCATTCCTTTCTGTGTAGCGTATTGGTTGGTCAAGCTATTTTCCAGGTCATAAACGAATTCATCAGCAACAAAGTTTTTCATATTCCTTATTTTTTGTGTGTAGGCTACTTTTCTTGTTTTGGTTTTATAGAGTTTATCACAACTACAATCGGAAAGTAATCAGAAACATCATGTATAAGAACATGGCATTGAATCTTATTTGATTGGCCATTGCTGTATAGCCTACATGATCGATTAAAGTTGAACTTGTGGAAGTTACACGGGTTGGGGATTGTACTGATTGATTGCAGCCTAAAAAGAGAAATGCATCACAGTAATTTTTTACAGCAGAATTTTTTGTCTTGGCTAGAATATCAATATTGAAATCTATTTTTTGCTGGTATTTATTTTTTCTGCTGGCGAATAAACAAAAATATACACACACAACACAATAAACAAAAATAATTTGCACCGCAAGGTTGACAGCGAAAGAACAAAAGGTCACCAAAGTTAGCTGCCACCCAAACATTAATAAGCAAAACACAAAAATTAAGGAAGGTACTACGGTACCGTACTTAAATGGGATACTAAAGGAAAAACCTGACTTGGCGATTGTACACGTTCTTTGTGTTTAACATGCTATACCATAAAACGATTTTCAATAAAATTTTGCCCCATTGCGGTCTGATCAGCATTCTGCGCGTGCTTTTGTCAGAGCTTTCAAAACGGGAATGGGCATTAGCAGCAAAGCGTGCGACTCTAGAGTCTACTAGGGCGATTTAACTGTAGGCTATGTATGTATGTATGTAGGCTACATCAAAACATCAGACAGTTTGCTCAAAACATCAGATCTGATGTTAAAACATTAGCCTTTGTTATTGCTGTCGATAGGGACGTATTCTCGAGCAGTGTTTCCAGTTTTTGGTCATTTTGAAAAAATTAAAAATAAATGAAACATTGGACTTTGGGCCTTGCCAGTGCCATTGAAAACATTTTTTTTCAGTAATTTTTTTTAAATGTATTCTTGAATTTTCAGATTACGCATTTCAATGCTTAATTCCCGTTTGAGAATTTTATTTAGCACCTATGCCTTTAATGCAGTGAAATAAAAAAAACAAACAAAGCAACATAGCCTACTGCGCTGAGGAGGCTGGAAGGCCGAAACGATGTGCACTGTCTGCAGTTATGAACGCTCTTGGCTTATGCCGATTTACTGGAGGCACCTTGCTGTGCATTGCGCAAAGCCCACTGCTTGCAGTTTTAGCACTTTGGCAAGGTTGGCAGTAGTAGGCCTACCATTTTTTGGAGCTTGGGTTCCACAAATGGGAAAACGTCACACGGAGGTATATATTCCGTGGCCATATGCAGTGTAGGCTATCTACTGCATTGAGGAAGCCAGAAGGCCGAAACGGTGTGCACTGTCTGCAGATATGTTTTAGGAGTAGGCCTAAAGATAAGCAAATGATATGTTTTAGGAGTAGGCCTACAAATTTTTAGAGAAACATTTGTACGATATTTAAATTTAAAAGTTCTGTAAGATGTTTATTTTTGTATTTCATTCCATGGTAACGTTCCATTGAAACATAGCATTGTCTTACCAAAGTTTGATTTTATAGATGGCAAATAAATCATTATTTTTCTTTTGACCTACTTGTTGTATTTCCAGACGTTTAATATAAAATGACGACTATAACACCTCCCCGATAATTTTTATACACAAAACAAACATAAAAAATGAACAAGACACCGAATTAAACAATAAAACTCAAAGTTAGAAACGAGCCGGAGGTCTGCGGCGACGGCTCGACCTTCGTTGATTGTGTGGCCCGAATTCCGGTAGCCTACTATAGGTGTCTCGTCCGAATCCGGTCGAGCTGAGGAGGAAACAGCGGAAGAGTCAACCGTTGGTGTAGGACTTTCTCCTGGCTCCTGGTCCTCCGATGATGCATAGCGAGGTTGAAGTTGATCCATATGGCGCCTCCACGTCGGACCGTGTGGTAGTAGACGTACCAGGAAGATTCGGCTGCCCTGTCGCTTGATTACCTCGGCTGGAACCCAACGAGGGTCCTGGCTCCGTCGTGGAGTGAAGGATAGCGCGTAGCAGGGGTCTCCTGGTTTAAAATGTCGTTTCGTACCTTCGGAGGCGTCCGTGTTGCGTATGGTACCACTTGAGACGATGTGGGGAGAAGCGTGTCGATCTTGGTTCGAATCTGACGATTGTTGAGTAATTGACTTGGAGAGTAGCCACTCGGAGTAGGCGTGCGTCGATATTGCTATAGGAATTCCAAGACGGCATGCTTCGGGGTAGGGAAGATTTGCGAAGTGCTTGCTTGAACGTACGTACGAGGCGCTCCGCCGCTCCATTGGTTTCCGGATGGTAAAGGGCACCCGTGATGTGTACCATATCCTTCTCCTTACAGAAAGTTTGGAATTCTGTGGATTTAAAAGTAGTAGCATTATCGCTAACTATAGTATGGGAATAGCCGAAATGAGAAAAATCTTCTTCTAGCAGGTTGATAGTAGTTGTTGACGATAAGGAAGTAGTAGCATGAATACATGGGTATTTAGAAAAAGCATCAATGCTGAGTAACCAATGGTAACCCATGAATTCTACCGCATGATCTATGTGTAAGCGACGCCGACTCCATGGTGCTTCTGGAACCGTCCATGATTGGACCTGGGTTTTAGATTGCGGTTGGTATTCGCTACAGGTAGGCTACTACACTTGTGACAAAGTTCCATTATGTCTCGGTCAATGTTTGGCCAGTAAACGGCCATGTTGTGGCCATGTTCTTGCCAACTGCTTCATTCTCTCAATGCCGAAATGTCCTTCATGAAGCAACTGAAGGACGGAAGGACGAAGCTTGGACGGGATGACCACTCTGGAACCGTAAAGTAGACATCCGTAACAAGTAGAAAGAGAGTTTGCGTACTTAAGAAACGGTTCGACCGGGTCTTGTGGAGAAGACTTGGCCGGCCATCCTTCATGAATGAAACGCATTACCGTGGAAATGATAGGATCTTTATAAGATTCTTTACGTAGTGAGGCAGCATGGACCTGCAAATCCAAAGCATCGATAGCACAGACGATATCAATGTCATCCGCACTTTCTCTTCATCGAAGACTCTATCCCCTCCTGCTGGTAAGCGACTCAAAGCATCAGCGTTTTGATGATCCTTCGTCTTCCTGTAGCCTACTCAATAGTGTATGTAAATTGCGACAAAAAGAGTGCCCAACGAGACAAACGATTTGCTGCCAAAGAAGGTGTCGATTAGGTCGGGCCAAAAAGACTAAGCAATGCTTTATGATCAGTGACCAAAATGAATGATCTACCAAAAAGATATTGATAGAATTTCTTTAGCGCAAAAATTATCGACAAAGCCTCTTTTTGAATTTGGCTATAGTTTCTCTGAGAGGCTGTTAATATCTTTAAAACGTTTTCTATAGGCCGTTCTGTGCCATCTGGGTAACGGTGAAACAAAGTAGCACCGATGCCCACACTAGAAGCATCACATGCGATACCTACCGGAAGTGACGCATTGAAATGTGTAAGAACCTCATCAGTAGAAAGATAATGCTTAAGCTGAACAAAAGAGTTTTCCTCTTGTTTTCCCCATCTCCAAGGAATGTCCTTTTTCGTGAGATGGTAAAGTGGTTCTGCTACCGTGGAAGCGTTCAACGGTAGAAACTTCGAATAAAATTGTAAGGAACCTAAAAACGAACGAAGAGAAGATAGCCTACGTCAGTGGGGGCAGACATCTCCAGTATGGCGTTTACCTTAGGACTTTTGGAAATGCCCTGCCTGGACAAAATGTGTCCGAGATACTCTACCTGAGGTTGTGCAAACTTACACTTGTCCTTTCTACACCTCAGGTCTTTTGAGTGAAGTTGATCGAGGAGCTGTCTAAGATTCTGGAGATGCTCCTCAGCAGTAGTGCCACTGAAAAGAATGTCGTCTAAGTAGACTGCGACCCCTGGAAGGTCGGCTGTAAGGTCGTCCATGATCTTCTGAAAATAACCTGGAGCAGAAGATATGCCAAAAGGTAAAACATTTTGTAAAAGTACGCCACGGTGAGTGCTTAATGCGAGTCGTTTTCGACTGTCAGGACCAAGTCTAATCTGATTGTAGGCATCAGCCAAGTCTATCTTGCTGAAACCATACCCACCACCCAAATTTTGCATTAAGTCCTCTGGTAAGGATAACGGGTGACGATGGGTCTCCACGGAAGGGTTCACCGTGACTGAATAATCGCCACATATGCGTAACTTGGCCTTCGCTTCTGAAGAGTTTGAAGGCTTACGGACTGAAACAACCGGTGTGCCCCAATCGCAAAACTGAACTGGTGTCCATACACCACGTGCAATGCCCGAGTCATAGGCTTGTGCTAAGTCCTCCTTTAGCGCGAAAGGTACAGGCCTAGGTTTGAGAAAAACAGGTTTAGCACCAGACTTAAAATCTATGTCTAGTTCATAATCTCGTAAGCACCCGAGTTCAGGCTTAAAAACATCTTTGAACTCATCACATAAGAGGGAGCATGCTTTCTCCAGACTCTTATCAGGCTTGTCGCATGACTGGATACTCTGTAAAGTAGAATAGTTAGACAGAAGGAATTTATCAATAGAAATTCCTAAAGACGAAATTGCATCACGACCTAGAAAGTTTAGTCCTTTGACTGTCGTGACTACAAAAGGAATATCATCTGACCTTCCCGTGGAAGGACAAGTTACCTGGGCCGTGAAAGAACCCGTGATTGGTCAGTTACTAGATGCTTGGTAGCAGATTGGAACTGCGACACTGGTGCTTGCAATTGAGGTGCGCCTACCCGAGTCCAGACGTCGCTGGAAAGGAAATTTTCATTTGTAGCAGTGTCCAGTTCTAGGTGTGTGCTTACCGAATTAATGGAGATCGGTATTTCCAACTTTGAATTTCGAGGTTTTCTGCAAGAACTAGAGAGCATGTTAATTTCCTCGATACAATTTACCTTAGGTTTGAACTATGTAGCTTTCTTTCGACAAACACTTTGTAAGTGTCCCGTAATATTGCAGAAATGGCAGGTGGCTTTCTTAAACCTACAGTTGTGGTTGGTTGGAATTACCACAACGATAACATTCTTTATTTTTAGAAGTAAAGAAAGTACCTGTAAGCTGCCTAGTTTTTGGAGGTTTGTTGATGGTCCTTACTTTCGCAACTGGTGCTGGTGGAGTGCCGTAAATAGTTTCTTTGGCCACCTTGGCTGCCTCTTCGGTTTCTGATGCTACCTCAACCGCACGTTTGAAAGTAAGTTCATCAGCTCTGATTTTGAATAACGCATTAAGCACCGCCTCGTTACCTATTGAACAAATAAAACGAGTACGTAAAGCTTCGTCCAATGGATTTGAAATGGACGAGAAGTCACAGGTGGCAGCTGCTTGGCGTATGCGGACGGCTAGTTCTTGAGCTGTTTCACCGGGCTTGCGCTTCATCACGCTCCAGAAACGGAATCGCTCCCTCACGATGAAGCGTTTTGGGTCGAATTGTTGAGCCATGTAATCTGTAATTTCCGTCATGGTGAAATCGTTAACTTCCTTTGGGTTTGTTTCCTGCGCAGCCAAATTTGTTAACATTTTGTAGATTGTGGGTGATTGATTGGTGAGGAAAACCTGCGGCATTTTGTCTTGTGCGACTAAATGTGCCGCTACAAAAGTGTTAAACCTCTTCCAATAGTCTGCCCACAGTTCAGTGGTGGCATCGAAGGTTACGAACTTAGGTAGAGATACCTGCTGTTGTATTGTTGTTGGCTGTGATCTCGCAGTTTGGGCTCGTATTTCTCGTAATTGTTCTTGGTGGCGCCTTTCTTGTTCTTGTTGATGTTGTTCTTGTTTGGCAAGTTGTTGGTTGGCATTTGATTGGATGAGTTGAATTTGATCTTGATGACGTTGTTCTTGGTTGGCAATTTGTTGTTGCAGGACTTCTAGCCCTATCAGTTTCTCCATGTTTCTAAAGTCCTGTAAAAATTCTGTAAAGATCCTGCCGGCGACGCCAGTTAAATGTCTGTTGCATTTCCAGACGTTTAATATAAAATGACGACCATAACACTACTATAATAGCCTACTGGTGAATTTCATTTACATAACCAAAGCAGCCAGCAAAGGCCGTGGCAGAATTTTGTGCAAATATTTGTACATAAACTTTGCAGTCTCTAATTTGATAATATCTTTAATTCTGAGCACATTAAATTTATGATAAAAATAATTGTAGGGGCTTGTTGATCTTGATAAAATAGACACGATCGGACAAACTTGTTCTGTAATATTTAAATTGGAGTAAGTTGTGTAGAACTTACCCTTCCCCAGTTTATAACCAAGTATTGAATTTTGGATTGAAACAAAGCATAATGTTAAGTTTGTAGACAAGCAGCTTGACATAAAAAATGTCGGCTGCGTAGCCGAGTGGTGTTAACGTCTACGCGACGTTCGAAAGGACGTGGGTTCGACACCGCTCCAGAGCACGCGGCTGTGTCTCGCCAAATACACTTAATGGCAAGCCAAAATAAGTGGAGCAGCTGATTCAAAGGCTAATGTCACTTCGTTGCTTCCTGTTGTATCGCAGTGTGCTATAAGTTATCGCAATGGGCAGTGGTGGCTGATGCTGTTTGTGAGCAGTGGGGCTGTAATAAATAATCTGGGGGCGAAGCCTGTCGCTGGGGTGTCTCCTTCATAAAAATTTGAAAAATTACATTGAATTTGGTGCGTTCTGAGCATGTTTGTACCCCAAATTTTGAAAAAATGGATTCAAACTTTGTTGAAAAATTGATGAATTTCAGCTTCGTCTTGACTAGCCTTTGCATAGGTTACAAGACTCAAATGATTTTGAGATACCCTAGGTTGGACTTCCAACCTGCTGAATAGCCTAACCCTAAGCCTGAATAGCCTAACACTTCTACATTCATGGCTCATCGCTACTCTGCGAAATAAAAACTAAATTTTAAAAGTCTGTTAAGTTATTCTGTTAGGGGGGGGGCTGTTTTCCATGCAGCCCCAACAGATTCAAAAATTGCTGTTCTGTAAAAAAACAAAAGAAGTGGAGCTTCAAGGATAATTTTTAGCCAATCAAAGCGCTTGAAATCCAGAATCTCGGGCTGCAGAGAAGTTTACCCAAAATCCGTGTTGCCAAACGAAACTTTAAATATTTCAATTTTCGATCCGCAATCCGTAAGTGAAAAAAGTAACCGGGTCGGACTAGGGACGGTAGATACCGGGACGCGCAACTCCGTTGTTCCGCCAACATTAGAAGGGTCAATTGCCAATTTGACATTTTTTTCACGCTTTGTTGCTCGCTTGTTTTCAACTAAAAACCTTAAATTACTTTAAAACCAACTTCATTCTTCTTATATATCCTATAAAATGTACATTATTTTGCAAATCAGAAAAAATCGTAACCCTTCTAGTGTTGCGGATAAGCCAAAAGCGGATGTAGTTGCGCATCCCGATATTCTACTGTCCCTAGGTCGGACAAACACAGCGGAAAACATATTTTGCCTCTTCTCTTTCTTTCAGGTGGGGCTGCAGCCCCATGGCACGAGCCGCCACTGGAAATGGGCGCTATTGGATTTCATCCACACATTAATTTTTTCTATCGACATTTTTTTGGAGAGATGACAAACATTTATCTGACACATGAAAGTTTGAATCATCAGCAAAGGGTGTAGTTGTAAACGGCTTCAAATTTTTCTCATCACCTCAAGTAAAAGTGCGATAAAACCGAAGACCCTGCAATACAAAATAGACCTGGAGAACTTTACAAGTCTAAATACTCCAACCAAGTAAGCGAGGGTTTAAACGATGATAAAACTTGAACGTTTGGAATCCTGAACCTTGACCAAAGGAATGAGCAGCTCGATGACGGCAAGTCAACGTCGAACACGAGATTTATTATAAATTGAACGAAACAAGATTTATAAAACACACAAGTTACAGCAATCACGGAACAAGATCATGTTAATAAACATCCATACGTACATGATAATGCACAACGAAATATATTTCACAACATTTGCCTGGCAGGCTGGCAGCCATTGTATGTTGCACTTTACTTTGCTACGATCATAATATCAAGACATCGTTTGAACGAACATAATGCTGTTGGCAAACATTCATATAAACTTGAACTACCGAACCAATCAGTTAAATGCAATGCAGTTATTTAATAACATAATAACGTACAGTAAAGCACACTCGCATGCTTAAATGCAAAAACAATTGACTTGCCGAAAGTGCGTTGATTCACAAAAACGAAGTGCAAGGTTTCAACCAAATACTTGATGTTGACGTTTGCACATTTACGTTGGTTCGTTGCCAGATAAGGTCTAACCAACGTATTATTGTAGAAACGTAAAACCGCACAAAAGATGTGCGACCTCTTCGCATAAACACAAGTGATGTTAACGACAAATCAAAAACGACGACGTAAAAACGTCATCGGACGACGATGACGTTGGTACTCCATGACGTCACTTAACAGCAGAGAAATAATTAAAACAAATATTCCAGCTCATGCCAAGTAGATAGAGGAATCAATGACGTCTCAGTTTCGTCATAGCGTAGAAGCAACGTTGCAAATTGTGACTGAAGAAAACGAAACAAAACAACTTGTTGCTAAGTAACAAGTACCGCGGCGACAATAACAAACATCTGCATAGCGGGATGGCCGAGTGGCGTGACCGCGATCTACAGCGATCCAGTTGGACGGGAAAGATACGTTGATAACGTACTTCTGATATAAAGTTGTAAGAATACACATGTAAATAAAATTGAAGCAAAAGTAAAACTGTTGCCTCAAATACCTCGAAATATTTCGTTTTGTAAAACAAACAGTTTCGTTGAAATTTCCAATTTCCAAACGAAACACACATTCATCATCATTCATTTTGCTTCAAAGAAGTCTGGTCTTCGTCCCAAACACAAGGGCCAACTATTTGACCTTATGAATGTACAGCGCAAAAATTGTTTCGACCCAAAGTCCTTTGTTTTGACTCCGTTTCGGGTTAAAGTTTTGGCGAAAAAATTAGCTCCATTCAAAAAAATGCTTTGAAATAGAATTAAAAACCGGCGTGAGAAACGTTTGACGTTCATAAGTTGCGTGATACAACCTCACCCAGAGATGTCATTCTGGGAAGCCAGGAATACTTTTCGAGCCATGACATTCTAAAGATTAAAATTTTCAGATGTTTAAAAAGAAATGTGTCTTGGGCAATTGGGCAACAAAGTAATAACCACACAATTAAAAAGTTTATAAATTTCAAAAACAAAAGCATCTACATAAAAAGAACGCGGAAGTTTGAATGGTCGAGAGCGAGCGTAGGAGCTGCAAAGTAGAATGACCTCGCTTGAAGTGGCACGTCGGTTTGCACAAGGACGAAGTGAAGCGCGGACATGGCGACTTTAGGGCGGACCGGACAGCCTGACCGAGCCCTTGTCGTCTGCCAGCACAAGGTCCGAGTACATGTAGAACTCGATTAGTTCTGCCACGGAAGATTTAGCGACTTCATTTGACTGGAATGGAAACAACAAGATCGTGAAAACACAAAAACTTGCTTATGAACAAACTATTTCTACTCTCAAGCTATTTCCTGTTTCGCAAGTTAACTCAACCGGCGAGAAGTTGAAAGATGAAACAGCGAATGCGTGCGGCCACCTCTCATCAACCAAGACACATAACTTGGACCAAAAGTAGCCTACAATTTCGTGTGGCCAAGGTATTCACACGTACCATAGTTCTAATTTGACGAAGTTTATAAAGTATAAAAGTTTTGACATCGACTTCAAGCACGTTTGCTCGAGCCGCACATCTCACGGTGACGTCACACCAGACGCAAGATCACATGACCAACTCGGTATGTTGCAAACTCGTCGCTTGCTCAACCTGGAAGCCCAACAAGAAACATGTTCAAGTTGCAACAATCAATGGTCTCACCTTCTTAGTGCCCAACGCATAGAGGTTGTCGGTTGATCTGCAGCGGATTATCAAATTGAACAGTTGGTTTTGGGAATAAACGGTCAGAGAGTATGGAACCTTGGGGTCATTTTTGGAGCTGGGGCGGACGATGAAACACCCTTCCTGCAATGTAAGAAGTTGGCCAATGGGAATTATTGTTCGGTGTTGGAGTTACAAGTAACAACGTCACGCGTGAGGGCGCTAGTCAGCCAGCCAAAAGAATTGATTGGAATTACACGAAAAAAGTTGTGTTCGAATCTAGTAGTTATTAGAAGAGAAAACAAATGGTTAAATAAGAAATTATAGTCTGATAGCGACAAATTTATAGTAATAATGCTTCAAACTGCATCAGCACGCAAGGATGGACAATTGGACATCCCTGCTGTGTTCCTCCATGAAGAGTGATAGTAACTCACCTGACGATTTCGATTTATCGCAGAGCTGGCCTCCTGCCTCCCGACATTCTTGTACCAGGGTTGACTCTTCAGATCAGCCTCCGCAGAACCTGTTGGAAATTTCAACATAAAGATAACGATTTCACGCTTACAACAACCACGAAGCCAAGTAGTTACTACTAGGCCTGCCATTTGTTTTATCACAAAGGAACGTGACACGTAACACCGACTCGATGACGTGACTTGTTGTTTATGGGAACAACCTGATGATGTCATGTCTCGATGCGTGGAAAACAACTATTCCGAAAACTAGGGAGTTTTAATCTACGATTCATGTTCCCACGAAATATGGCTCCTGTCAATACTGAATAACCCTTAGGCGTGGGTTGGACGACATATCCGTGATACCAACAGGTGCACTACAGGATGAACTAATAAAGAGCCAAAACCCTACAAGTGTGCTCAGAATTGCATGCAATGTGGGTAACATCTAAGCAACAACATTTGACGAGTTTACCGTTACATTTGCATCAGTTTACGCGCTATAAACGAGCAAGTTTTGTTTACTGATGCAAGATGGGTATTTTCAAAGATAGTTAACACAAACGCAACGTCATTGCACGTCACACTGACGTTTATGATGATATTGGTGGTAAATAAGTAATCCTCTCTGTAAACTCCATTTTTGTCGTCTCACCCCGCACTTTACCGTACCGCAGCGATAAAGTGAGCATTCCAACTTGATAGCAGTCTAAGTAGAAAACCGTGCCAATTGTGCCTTGATAAATTAGCAATAGTTTGAACGGTCACTTGCAGACCTTTCAAAATATCAACGCGTTTAATAATCATAATTAAAATCCCAATCAAATAGAAATTGACAACAAGCAACTTTCCATTCAACTACGTACCAGATGCACGGAACGGACTTTTTTGTGGGCTGATGGTTGAGTCAGAAGTTTGTGGCTTCCCAGTGGGACAGGAATCCTCGTAACTGTCTCGGATCCTTCGCGCATTGATGCTCGCCAAGCCAGCTTGCAGCCCTTGAAGGATCGGTGGCGTTTCGTTTCGATTTGCTGGTTGGCTTGTGAAGTCAGGAAGTTTGAAACCAGATTGAGGTTTGCTTCCGACTGCTGTCGAATCAAAACATAATGCAAGTGAACGTTCTGGGGAAGTGCTGGAATTCCATTGACGGCCATGCTTGCCTCTTAAGGGACAAACCGCGAGATGCACTTCTACTGTATAATGACTTACATGGGTATGGTTAATCTAGCAACAATGTAACCACCACCATTGAAAGCCGATATCTTAGAAAGCAAATGACATTGACTTGAAGTTCTCCGTGGGGTGAAATAAAAAATATCACAACAAACAATGGAAACTTAAGGTTTCCAATGTCTTGGGTCGCCATCTGAAGATGGGTTCCAAGAGGCAAGATGGCGAACATCCTACGTCATGCAAACTCACGACCTTCGCCACATAACAATGAGGTAGAATCAATTACCAGGCTTGGACGGTGAAGTCATCTTCGGCATTGCGCGTCCTCCAGTCGGCGGGAGCGGTTTAGGTTCCGGTTGTCGGTTTAGGTTCCTGTACAAAGAAGGTAAGCATCAACCCAGTGGTGCTCAAATGGTCTTTATTACCTCAGTGAAAGTACAAAAATTAACTGACTAACCGACATGGTTGATAAAGTAAGTTGCTTTTTTATTCGAAGGAATTTATTCTCACAACATCTAAACCTGAATGAGACGATTTGTTTCACAACAACTGGAATGCATAAAGAAGTCTAATTTGTTTAAATCTAATTGGTGCTTTCAACTCTTAACAGATTTGTGGAAAGATTTCGTTGCTAACCTGCCAGGAAAATTACTGAAGCCATTGGTGGGGGGCTTCATGTCTTGGAACGCAGGGAAAGGGGGTTTGTTGTTCCTGGGGCTCCCTGAAATCACATCGATGTGTTCTCCAGAGCTTCCCGCACTGCCTGGAACACAAAGTTAAACCCATCAATTTACATGATACGTCATGACGGCCAGCTACATTTACTTTGTGCGTGAGTGGTCTGTCAATATTAAACATACTATGACGCTAAGATCTGGAATTATTTCTTCAATGGAAAGTGCAAAAGATACTTAGTATTTGTAGTCAGTAAGTAGTTGGGGTGGCAAGATGAAGTCATAGCTGTTCGTGATCCACTGTGATGTATAACATGACCAAGACCACTTGACTATCCCAAGTGTGGTGGAAAGCGGTGTTCGCATCTCCTTGAACTGTCCAAGAACGTTCACATAATGAGAAACTACTTCAATTTTTTAGACGCAAACTGTATAAAGACTTGTGGCCTCAAACCGAGGTCTGTCGATGTTCAAGCAACCTTCAACCAGGGAGCAACAACAGACGTCGATAAGCGCTAGTAGTGCTATGTACAACATACTGTGGCTGATGCTTCCGTTGCTGCTGTTCTTACTACCACCTCGTGGCCCAAGGGAACTCGACGACCTCCGATCGCTCATATCGCGTGACGGTATCATTGGCTGGCGGTTTCCTGTAGAACAAGAGTCGGATGATCGTCTAATAATTGAAATCTTGATAAATTCTATAAGCTCAAAAGGACCTAAAGTGAAAATTATTACGAAACCAATCAAATAACGCCTGATCTTTCAAGCCAAATAAAAACTGTTTCAATTGTAGCAACAGCTGTTTATCGACACACTTAAGGTGTAAGATCACACATATACGAGCTCTACATAAATCCATAAGTATAATCATAATATCTATTAAATTATTTTATTTATCCCCTAGAGGCATACGTTCCATCGCAACCACCGCCAAATGATTGAAAGCAATTGTCTTTATTGGACGAGGACGTAAGACACTTTTCGTAATTTTATTACAAAGTTACATTTTGAAACCGCAGTCGAGCAGCCAATGCTGAACTTGCTCAGATATGGTCGGTGACGACTAGAAAATAGTTCTTTTGGCAATCTTAACTAGGGTTGCCAGGAGGGCAAAATCTTCGATTCATTTCTTTACACACAACGTAAATAATGTTAAAACCAGCAGTGTTGGTGATTTGCTTCGTGAAACAAACCAAACCAGGTTCTTGTATTTCACAATAAATTAAAGTTTCACATGAAATACCACAAAATGGCCAAGTTAACAAATTTCAACATGGCCAAGTTAATAAAACAACATTTTGTACAAACAAGGACCACTAGAGTGCTGTCGCTAGAAACGTGGAGTCTTGGCTGAACAACACTTTGAAAGCACTTTCTAAAACTCAGGACTTTCTTCATTCGTTTGCGTCAGGACATAAAAGGTTTTAGTTTTGTAATTTATGGGCATTCCAGTATGATCATAGTTTCGGGTGATCTTTGTCGTAACAACTGGTGGTAATGTTTGGTAGGGCATCAACATCACAAACTTAAGACAGGCAGCGAGTCTTTTCGCGTTGTTTCAACCACAACATGCGTAACAATGATATAAAGCAGAAGGCGGAAGTGAGCGCAGTGACGTGACCGAAAGCGCGTTTCTATTGTTGAGTAGTGACCCGCGGTATCAGTCGTGCAACCACACAGCGCACGAGGGGACCAAGTTTCGGCTGTCTGCTCTTCTTTGCATGTATCGCTCCTAATATAGAGGCAGCAGCGAGTACAGTGGTGACGTGTGGAAAGAACTTTAAACATCGCAAAAACGAGAACCACTTTCAAGAAATTGAGCGATTTCTTTCCCAATAACTCGATGTGCCTCGAAAGGAAGCCAGCACAAATAAAGAACAAAGAAGAAACTAGCCTTCCTACGATGATAAGTCTCTGAATCTCCATGTAATCTGATACCAGGCTTATGCTCGGTGTTAGAAGATTTAGATTCAGTTGACGCCAATTATTGTGTCCACTGTCCACCTTCAGGTACGGTTGGGGCAAAGTGACATAATTAAATGCTCTGAATTCAATTGATATTATTGTAAAAACGTTTTCAACGACATCACGTTCAGGCGGCAAATGAACACTAGGAGGGCAGCAAGAGTTGTTAGACAGCTTCAACAAGATAGTCAGATATCAAATGCAATGTAAGCTTCTTTAGTGCAGAATGTTGTGTACCAACAGCAATAATCGTAACCAACCCACCTCGCTCTGGCATTGACGATCGGTGACCACTGTGGAAAACAACAAGCGTTACATGCAAATATCTTCATAAATCAACACATTGAACAAACGCAAATATAATGTCTTCTACATAGCTACATAACAACCTTTACTGGCTGTCAACCGCAACGTCATTTCCGTTAACCATTGTTTCCTTGTGTCGCTGATTAAGCAAAATGCGTGAAAAAATTACATTCTAAATATGGAATAGATATACAGTGTACAGTCCATAGTGTACATTAGTATAATTGTTTGCTTACTGCTCAATACGTTTCTTACACAATGTTACAGTGCAAGCCTATCTCGCATGGCCTGATGAATTTTGAAATGGCTTTCCCCATGGAAGGATATCTGTTTGTGGGATATTCTTTGCCTACCTTGCCCTTCTTAAAGAACTACTTAATTTACGTCAGATGATTTTTTGATAATGCACTTAATTCAATTATCTGTGCACTTCAAGTTGCCTCGAACTGATATCTTCCTTTTGCGAAGGAGTTCCGGCAGCCCCACTATGTATCATCAAGCAGAAATACCCTCGCTGGTTCTCTGAGGCTTAAATAACCAAATCATCGTAATAAAGATGGGTAGTTCTTTAACCAAAACTACGACTTTATTTCAGTCGTACCTCTTGACTTCGGGTCGAACAGGGTTACAAGACGCCAATGGTGGTTCATAGAGACCTTGATCATCTTCGGCTGGACTTTTATTAAAGTTTGGCAAAATCTGGGGCTGTCGTGGTTGAACTGGTGGGGGATGGTGGTTGTGAGAGGGAAGGGGATATGGCTGGTTGTGCTGAATCAAACAATGAATCAGTGATACTCTTGTTAATAAACCAATCAACATCTTATTGCAAAGCTACTTTTTACATAAACACCAGAGAAGTGCAAAGTAATACACAACGAGCATGCAGCGCCTCGACTGAACGACGTGTTGCAAACTACAAGAAAATAATCTCATAAATGTAAAGCGTTTGATGGTTAGGGCTTAAAATACTCGAATCTCACAGTTGAGACGCTAAAGCCTGGTGCATTGTTCCGATGTGAATAATTCTAGATTTTAAAACGTTTAAACTGACGTCATTAAAACTCAAACAATCCGGCATCGCCTCTACAGGTATTGAAAAGTTACAGAAAGAGGCACAAAATTTAACTCCTTGTTCACGAGGGCCCCAATACAAACTTGCAAACACTGAGAAAATATTTGAGGTCGAAAGCGAAACCAAACGAACGAAGCAATGTCGCTCAGCACTGCCTTGTTAGCTCCTGTCTCAATATCAAACAAACGCAAAAACGACCGACTTTTTGAACACCTCTCGGTACGTTTAGGGTGTTCCACTGGAATCGTTTCATTATTTGACATTGATTTTACATCAGCACGCTCATATCGATTACCACGTCATAAATAAATAAATGTTCTGACACAAACAAACGTAAGTGACAAAATTAATTTTGCGTCACTAGGTCAGCAATGGAATGCTCCATTGAATGGACTTGGATGGACATGTCGATACACAAAGCGAGTTGTGATCGTTACAAGATCATTACCGATAAATGTTGTAAGAACAATAAACTGCGGACGTGTTCCTCAGTCGCAAAATTGAAATATTTCTGATCATAATTAAACTGATCCTTGTTATACAAACTGTGTTTCAATCAACAAATAAATTTGCATATGATAGAAACTTGATTGATGCACACTGAACTGACACACTGAATTGACCAGTGTGACCTTTGACCTCACCTTTAATCCCGATGGAACCTGATCGGGCTGAAACTTTCCCCTCCCGAACTCGTTTTCTCCTGGAACAAAAATACTTTAATAAGTAAACAAGCAGATGAAGTCGAACAACAAACGCAATCGCTTCCCACGCTTCCTAATTTGCTCATCCGAACTGGCTGAGCAAATTTGTTAATGCAAACTGGAGCATATAATGACACGGAGCGCCACCGCTTGAACGACAAGTGAAACAACCAAGCCTGGTTGGGCACGAACCGAAGATAGGTTCGAGCAGTCATCACTCAAAAAGTGAAACCAGCCTCTTCATGCATAACTACAGACAATAAGGGTGGGGGTTGGCGGAGGTGGAAGTGGCGGGAAACAAAGTTACGCAGAGGAAACAATTCAATGATTCGTGTCAAATGAAAGCCTGGCAGATCTAACAAAACTTTATAAAAAATGAAATTGTTTACCAACCGTGGGGGTTGTCAACTATGAGGTACATGTCTTCCGGATCATCAACTGAAGTAAGAACAATAAGTATAGATAATTACATTTTGTAAAGGTATATTAGCCCATGCAGCAAATGCATGCAACATAATTATATAGCTCAGGTGTGGTCGTGTGGAGACAGCGTGTTCTACGCAAGTACACACGATACCTTTTTACCATCGTTTGTTCCAGTTTGTGTTGTTGTTTACATGAGCGGTGGCAATCTAATGATGATATATTAGTAAACAAACAGAGGTCAATAGTTCGATCCTCGAACAGACACATCTAGGTGGATGCATATTTGTAGGCAATCAGGAAGTGGTCTGGCACTAAATGTGAGAGTACACAAAGTATAGAGATCGATTATTATGGGTGGACAATCTTCACTATGGATTTCAAGCTTCTCTTCCAAAATATTGGACCTTAGCAAAAGAGGAAAAATTGTCAAACTGCACAACAACAAAATAAAAAGGGAAACTCACTTTTACCATCATTTCAGGTTGGTTTGTTTTGTTGGCAAATAAACAAAAATATAAAAAACACAAGTAATTCACACACGCGGCCTACGTCTTGTACTTCGTAAAAACAAAGATAAGCAGACCACTCATGCATTGCCATTAACAATGGACATGAGAAAAAAAGAATGGGAAGAGATGTCAACTCGACGAACAATGAAAAAAGCTTAAACGGCTCGGTTATGTATTTTCATAACAAAAAAAAACATGCGCATGTCATTACATTTGTAACTTTACCAGCGTTTTCAACCATGAAGCTTCTTTCTTTCCACCGATGCTTCTTTCGTATTCAAATTGCCGCATTGGACCGTTCGTTGGGTTGAATAAATTATTTAAAGAAAAACAAAAGTATTTGAACGCAAGGAACTCACCTGGAGGGCGATCCGCAGGGCGGGGTGGGACTTGTGGGTGAGATTGTACTGGAGGGTAGCCTCCTATATATGGGGGTCTCGAATGGGGGTCCACTGGGTGACGTTCTGTCAAAGCACGATGAAATTATTACAACATGATTGGTTCTAACTTAAGGAAATACGCAAAATGTCCAAACAAAAGGGAGGAAATTGAAACTAGTTTTATTGATTCTATTTGAATAAGAATACTAATAAAGCCGCCTCTACGGCAACGAAAGCTCTGCAAAGATGTTTTTTAGTTACCAAACCTGATTGTTTTATTTAGTACTTTTATTCAGTATGGAAAATAGCTGAAATGATTAACTGTAGATCAACACTGGAGAAAGAAAAAACTTTAAAATAACAACATCAAGAAGTACACGATTGTAGAAATCAGATTTAGTAAAAAACAGATTGAGCAATCCCAGACAGCGTCTGCAGACGTGGAACCAACGTAAAAATGACCGATGATGCTGTCTAGGATGATGCAATATTTACATGCATTCAATAAACAAGCCCACCTAACCATGTTTTCAGATTTAAACCAAGGCTTTTAACAATGAAATTTTTATTCGGGTGAAAATTAAAGCGAATCACTTTAAATTTGTATGGACAACAGCTATCTCATCACTCTCGCGAATTAAAATAATTCCCTAAAAAACCAGAAGATGCCACTTTTTCCATAACAAGATACAGTGTTCTTTCAAATATGCAACAAGAAAGACAAGAGAAAATAACAACAGTGTAAAAAATGGTTCCAGAGCACACAAAATCATTTTCCATTAGGGTTAGGTTTTAAAAAATTTTGTTTTTTATTAAAAATTAGATCTCTTGAAACTGGCGTTTAGGTTTAAAAACAACTTTCAAAGTGGCTTTGGTCATCTGGCACCTGCACTCAGGTGGCTAAATACCCCGAAAAAACGACCCATAAAAAATCCTTAACTTAAGAACTAGTTATGCTAGATTATTGGCTTAAAATGCTCAGAAGGTCCATGTTTGTATCTGCTATGGCACAACGATTTCTTCTTGTTTCATATCAATCACAAATTGGTAAAAATAACTTTTTAACTGAAGTAATCGTCAAGCGTAAATAAAAACCTCTCTTTCTCTACTCAATAATCTCGACACACGAAACCAACGCCACAACGATTAACAACTTGTCAGACTATAGATTTGCCTTTGGTCTTGAGTGAACATCACCTTCACAACAAGACCGACTAAGTGCAAGACATAATGAGAATATTTTATTACAAATAAACTTCAAAATGTTTAGCTTTCAGAATTGAAATTGACCTGGGTATGTAGGAGAGACACTGTTATCCTTTCGCCTGATATCCAAAGTGGCAGATGCAGAGAATCTTCTTGAAACATCTGGAACTTGCCTTCCCTGGGACAGGGCCGCTACAACTGAATTAAATGGATGATGCGGCGTTCTAGAGGGAACTTGTGGAATGTCGGGGGGAGGTCTATGTTCCCTCCAAGGGTTTGGATTGTTCAAGTGCTGCTGTTGTTTAAATCCGTCCATCGGCATGTACAGTTCCCCATCTTCCATTTTACGACTAAGTCAGTCACAGCCAAATGTATGTTTTACAGCTTAGCATGAAAGCAGTTTAGATAAAATGGCAAATTTTTCTGAAATCAACTAAACGTCAAAGTAGAATTATAAAACACAGACAATGTACGTCGGCATGAATGTGACCATACACATAACTTCGTTGCATTGCCAGTGCTTCCCTTTCTTAAGTTGTTCTTCTACTCAGTCATACTGCATTGCAACTCGCACTCATATTCACTTACAAAAGCTTCGTTTGCATTGGGAGAAACTTTTTATTGAAAGGGAAACTTTGCACGGGGAGAAACTTTGCTTGTTGAAAGCAGCTTTTGAAAAGCTCATGTCTAAGCAACATATTGAAACATTGTATAAACTCACGATGGAAAAGGATTTTAATGTACTGAAAATCAGTTCATTTTGCTTCTCAAAAGCCTCAAAGCCTAACAAGATGCCCTGGCACCAATGGCGTTTCAACAAATCTCTACGATGTGCTCGATTACAAAAAGCAGAAATGTTGCTTTAAGTTGCTTGAAAACCTATTTCGCCGTTTTCCATTGTCAAGATCAACGTTAACTTAGAACTTGGAAGAACTTCATTGCGTAAATTTAGTCTCAGGGCAGATCATGTTACAGCAACAATCCAAAACTTTGACATTCTTGCTCCAAATATTTACATATAATGATATAATAATCATAACACTTCAAGAAAACGATTTCGAACCAAGCAAGTCATTGTCATGCACGCTAGCTAAACTACGATTTGCACAACACTATATCAATCTTCACCATATCCCATTCTCTTTGCGTTGACTGTTTACAAGCTAAGTAAAAATAAACTTTTATATGCAACTGTTGCCTACAAACAAACGGTTCTGTAACTTCTTAATCCTCAATATGGTGGATTGGAAAACGATTGCGTAGCTCAGAATTGTCTGAGGCTGAACCAAATAACTTGAGAAGTGGAAACGAGACAACCATGCGTCTAGACTCTAGATGGTAAGCCTCCCCACAACAGTCGCTTCTGGCAAGCATAACGTCACAGTCATAAAGAGGAAATACGCGCAGAAAAAGCCGTGTTCATCAGAACTCATCTCACAACCCCTACACAATCTTAAGACATTTAGGAAACCTGCAAGATACATTTGCGTGGTTCGACAGCGCTAATTGAAGCTGAATTAACATTTTGCAACGTTGAATAAGCGTAAAACATTGTGATGAGCATGCCAAGTCGAAGCAGGTAGCCAGGCAAGCTGCGTTGGCGTGTGTAGTTGCGTCATTGGATGGCGTGCAGATGCTCTGGGTTCGGCACCACCTTAATATCGTGCAGCAATGCTACAGAAAAAATCACTACTACACAAGACACATATTATAAAAACACAAAATAGCTCGACCAGCTGCACCTAGATTAAATGACTGTACTGTAAAATAGCAAAGTTAACTAGCGAAACTGTGTCAAGATGTGCCAAGAGTTGGTTGGCTGGTACGTGCGGTCGGATTTCATACATTGGTGCGTTCACCTTTTTGGTACCAGATGATCATCGCAATGCGTGGTATGAAGTGATCATTACGATGCACATTGCACAGCATGTTGAATGTTCTGGTTTAAGTTCTAACGCACTAATTGTTCTTTGTGTCGTAATAAATGATTTTAAATCCTGGGTTGCTGGTGCCTTTGTTCACTCGATGCGTCCGTTAAAATGGCGCTGCTTAATATTTAACCCCAGTTGCTCGCACGTTACTTACCAAGTGTATTAATGACAGAGTTCAATTGCATATAACTGTACACAATTTTTGCAACTCTAGCACATTAAGCATTGGATTTACCTTGTAGCCTACTATTTTTCATGTAGTGCGAGGTACTGCATATCTCCTGATAACTTATCAATGCCACCGGAAGAAAAACAGAGGACTCGGTTACTTAACGCAGAATATTTGCCAATATATTTACACAACCGCCAAAAGTGAAAGTCTTTTTGAAAGCAAACGACACAAGCCGAGATATGCGCGTCTTCCTACAAAGTGTCTTGTTACATTGTTCGTTTGACATCAGAGGGTCACTTGAATCCCCAGTTGCTCTAGCTATTCACGAAATTTTTCTTCAAACTACATTGTACCAGTTTCCCAGAAAAACTTCATAAAACATTTACAGGACATTGTTTGCTTTTGACATTTTCTGTTTCAACACATTTTCAAAGCAAAAACCAAACTTAAAGTTATCGCTACCAGGGCAAACCTTCGGATGAGAAAGGGAGTTACACTGTCTGGAGACCACCACAACCAACTACCTCTATCCGTGTGTTGTAATTTTGTTTTGTTTAAAATACGACAGGTATGCAGTTGACTTGCCAGAGCGCATTCCACATACTTTTAAACTAAACAATCTTATTTGTTTGTACTACGCACAACAAATAAGATTTTGTAGTTGTACAGTCCCATGTCTCAAACCAGAGCTGATGCAAAGAAGTTATGCAATGTTCAAAATTAGCGCTGGTCTTTGTCCCAAAACATCAGTGTCGACCAGTTGACATTTCGGGATAACAACCAGCGCCCCGAATACACTCCAAAACACCATTAACATTCATGCCATAGAATTGTGTGTTCACACCGGTGTAACGAGTTTTCACAGAAAATATATGCGCTAAATCTATCATGCAAAACTAAAAATTCTAGTAAAAAATTATGAAAAATAACTGAAGTTTACTCACGCATTCTCATTTATTTAGCTCTAATCACGCCAGTCAGGTCGCTGCTCGCTTTTATAAGACCACCAGCATCTCTCGGCAGATAAAGGAATTACCAGTAACGAGATAACCTGACTCGAATGTCTGCTGGGGTGGCGGGCTTATTCAGACGACTTTGTGATACCGAGACGTTATTTTGTTCGCAGCAGGCTGTCTACATTAAACTGGGAGTTTCCTATCTCATCACGAGACCATAAGAAAAAATTCACAAATTGTATTTTACCATTAAAAAATGCATATCTTGATGTGAAAAAATATTACGAGGCTAAGAGGACTGATATCATGTGTTCAATGTTCATGCAACCAAGAAGTTTAAGATGAAGAAAGCAAACAATGTCGGGATAGTATTCTGACACCTTACTACTTAAAAATTCTAATAAAGTAATAGGAAGCAAGCTTATTAGAAAGCACTTTCACTTCAACGGAAAGAAATTCTTTACTGAAGAAACTTCTCAGAACGCAGCAAGTGCCTTAAAATTACTATGTGTAGCCAGTTTAGTTGAAAGTTTATTAATTTTTCAAGCTCATAGATCTTTCAAACAAAAGTTTTTGAAACGAAAGAAAGGTTTGTTTCACAAAATTCATTGGTTTTGTTTTTGCTTCGTTTCAAATTTAAGATCTCGCTTCCGTTTAAAGAGCATGAGATGAAGTTAATCTTATGTTGAAACAAATTGAAGCCAAGAAAAGAATCTTGAATGAAAAAAAAAACAGTCATTTGCGGTTTCGCAAAACGCCCACAAAGATCAGGAGCGCGATCACTATATGACATAACAGGGGGCAAGAAAGTCCATAATAGAATCTTACACGGGATAAATTGTTGATCCTTAAATGTTCGAAAGATTTCCTGGCTTTAGTAACCTTACAGGTGAGGATATGCAATTATGCTCTAAAACTTGCCAATTCTATTTCTGTTTTGTAGCTGGAAAATAGCTCAGCTGCATCACTTCAATACAATCATGATGATTAATTTGTGGTAACACCTAAACAAGCATCAGTAAAGAAACAGATTCGAATTAAAAAAACTTGCCAATTTTGTAGAGCTGGAATCGCAAACTATCGCCCTGAATTCAAACACATTAAAGCTTCAAAGAGTGATTCGCGAAATTTCAACTTTCACTGAACTAAAATTTAAAACCGAAAAACTTCAACTAGCAAACATCAAGCACTCAATCTCGAATGAACGCCAGATTGGTCATTGAGGTGGCAATGACACTACTAGCTATGCTCTAACATAATAACCATCGCAATAACGAACTTGCGATTCTGCCGAGGATCTCATCATTTATTTTAAAAGTTTTAATTCTTTCCCTTCTATTGCCTGCCAATACTTTATGAAGAGCAAATTATTAGTTGCTGTTGAATTCTGATTATTGTTTAACACAACTTTGGTTTCACAGATTTTTAGTTTCACAACCGAGCGCTTGCCCATAAGCTCACTACTGAATAAGACGCTTCATTATGAAACAAAGTATAACCTTTAACAAAATGAAAGCTACAATACAAGGAAGTGAATATGTGCGCTAAGTCACAAGTGACGTGGGGTGGCCTGCCATTGTTTAATAATAATAATGAGAAAGAAAGCAAAAAAGAAATTTTCGAAAGTACTGTATTATCAACTCAGTGGGATATGCTAAAAATAAAATTATCATTTTGCGCAAAACGATACTACAAAGCTGCATAAAACAAACCAGCTGTTCATGGAAAGACTTAACCGGAAGAACTGTTTTTTTATAAACATCTTTCCCATTTAAACCGAGCAGAGAGTTTGTGAACGTGGACACAATCAACTGGGGCCTGGAAGGAAACCGAAAAAAAAACAGCCCCGTCCTTAGCATGAATTCCAAGCGATTAACTGTTTAATAACACCCTTTGCTTGATATCGTAGACACACACAATACAATGCATCTATTTTAAACAATGAAACACCCATTGGCCACCACGGTACGATGATGAAGTTATGCAAGATGTTGATATAAACTGTAGCTACTTTATACGTGAAAACGTATATTGCAGCAACAGTATTCAATGCAAGATACAACTTATTGTGGTCATGGACTACTTTGTATTTCATCATGCACAAAGCTAATTGAGAACCTTGACATGCAATTGTTGAAAGTGTACGACCACAAAGTACACGTATATATATATTCCCTTTGAAGCGGTGTTCGCATTTTGTTAGCAATTAACAAAAAAACTTTCTAAATTTTCGCCTTTTTAAAATAAAATTAATGCAGAAATTCTGAATTGAAACAAAACTTCGGAATGTTTTTGTTTCAATCCCTTGGAGGCAACATTCGTATTGATTGATCATGAAGTCGATTGTAGGCTATGCCTCCCATGTTGTAATGTAAGCCTACACTTGTTTATCGATGATGTCAAAGCAAATTCACTTATTATTACTCTACTAAAGACGTTCAGTCTGTTTCACCCTTGGTGGGATCTTCAAAAGATTCTTATTGAAACAGAATTATGTGCGACAAAATTTCACTGGATGATCAACGTGTCGTGTCAATGTTAATTCACGCAACAAGTATGTTACCAAACGCTTGCTGCAACTTCAATAGTCACCCCATCAAGTGCTGCCATAGGAAAGTCCCATGTACACCCCTAAACACAGAGTGCACGATGTGTGATGCACACGTCTCGATCACAGAACCTACTTTCTGTTTCAGTCTCTAACTTGCACGAAGCTAATCGTTGTGACACTCCAAGTAGGGAATAACATAATTTCCTGAATAAAGTCCAACCAACGTCGTCACAACTCTCACGTGCAAACTAAATCCGCAGCCAAACAGCTGCTCATCTGGCTACACTTTAATCATCGTGGCTTTAATCGTTATTTCGATCCTTTCCGCTAAAAACTAGTTTCTAATCACATCAGCAGCGACATCACAAAATATCTCCCTCATGATTGAACGCATCATTGCGAAGCGCTTGGAACCTTGCCACGGTTTGTACATGGTGTTGACTTTATTTACTAAGATTAATCAATCAGGAAAATCACGCTGCGGAGCTTTTGTGTACACAGCAGGCGCATGCGATGGCCTTGCCAACCAATAACTTGAGCGGGAAACATGGGAATAGGAATTGCATTGCTCTGAATGCGAAGTCAAAGACAAGTTGAACCACTATTCCATTCAAAAGACACAGTAATTGCAAAAGATTCAATATATTTCAAATCTTCCAGACTTGTTTAAAAGTTCACATATTAAAACACGACACTTGTTGCAACAATTCATTCTGTTTCATCAAACTGAAGAATATTATGTGATCACAATCTACTTACGAACTAGTGGAGGGGGTGCCTGGGGTCGATCGTTGTTCTCATAGATCTGCAATAAATTTCCGTTTGTAAATCTCGGATTGATGAAATACAACTCTATCGATCACAATTAGGTGAAATATATATTTTTTAAATTAGTTTGCTCATTTTTTTATTTATTCAAAGTTTACAAATTGCTGAGTCATAAGCAAAATAATGTCGCGCAAATTTTTTCAACAAGATTTCATAAGTTTCTCGGCAGTTGAATGCAGCAAGAATTGACAGCGATAGACACAGTGTTTCAACGCCAGAACAATCGTTCCTTCTCAACAAGATTTCATAAGATATTTTTGAAAAATCATTATCCAATAGTCGCTTTTAATCATTCCGCCAAAGTAACGATAGACTGAGTTTTACGAAGGAAGATGATGGAATGTCTGTGATGTCAAAAACGATTAAAAGCAAATGATTTGATGCTTATGGTCTATCTATGCCTTTCATGCTATGAAAGGGACAGGTTCAAAAAAAAGTGACAACTATTAAGTTTGCTCGCGTCCTTTCTTGTATGGAACAGACAGCTCGTAAAGGCTCTTAGAGTAATCGAACAGGTTTTTATGATCGCCTAATAGCCTAATAGTTTTCAATGTGATGGTTTATCGTAATGGTTTTTATGAACAGTAAGAAAAGGCTTGTCGCGTAACCGCTACAATATCACGTATTGTTGCTGCTGCATACCCGGAAACAATACACACAACAATGCACAAAAGAACCAGTTGCAGAACGATGCAATGCACAAAACAGTAGCGTGACTCAGAACCAACAAAACAGGCCCATGTGCGCGCGGGTAACTGGCATGCAGAAGGCAAATCACTTTACCATTTATTATTAGAAACTTGTTAATCAACACTTTACTTGTGTAATGCGCTTCAAATATTTGTAACTCAACGTTAACCGATGTCCGATGAGGTTGAATAAACGTCGAGAGGATTATAATGGGTAGTGGTTACTCACCGTAGGATCATCATCATCTGACCATTCGTCATCATCATCATCATCGAAACTATGTTGGACATGTTGGAATGCGGTCATCTGATGTGGTCTGCCTTGAACACCCGTTCTACCGTTGGGGCCTGCCACAAACAAGATACCGCCGTGTTTCTATATTATTGCATCACAATTATATGGAACCGAAGCCGCAGCGAAGATGCCATATAATTGTAGGTTTAAACGATTAACACTACAAAAAGTGATCAGTGCCAAGCAAAAAGTGAAGCAGAGCGAATTACATCAAATACAGTTGATTCTATCTGAATAACAACCGTTTCACAATCCCAGCAAGGATGAAACAGCATGTTAAGATTTTTAATGGTAACTGTATTTAATGTAATTATAGGTTACAATAATTTCATATTAGCATTAAACCTTGCGACAGTTGTTCTTCAATTTGAGGCTGATTCCACAAGGAGTTTTACAAAAAACGAAACTGTTCGAAACCTATTTATACATTGAAGAAATAACAACCCAGCGTGAAGTTGCTTAGCGACCTTGATGACAAAGCAACAAAATGTTGAACTTTCCGCAAGAATCTCGCTTGTGTCATTCATCGCAACCGTGACATCATTGAAACAATATATTGCAACTGAGACAAAAGTTAAGAATTTACAAATTTCCTATTTCGCCAAGCGATTTTTGTAACAGCCAGAAGCAATACGAGATGACATCAGCACTATGCAAGGCCTACCAAGAGCACCACCATAGACTAATAGCTTACGCCTTGAACTTTTATTGTGTTGTAATTTAAAAGTCTGAAGCAAAACACTGTCATCAAAAATAAATTTCTGTGTTTCAATGTCGATGCTTGGTAACAGCAAGTTTCAGGTTATCCACCACTAAGGTCAGTGGATGACTGCCGTAATGTTTTGATCTTTAATCATGTCACTCATTCTCATGTACAGATCAAAATGTTGACGTTTTATTGTTTGTACAAATAATAAAACTGATTACCCTGTCGGCCTGGTGGGGCGGGTCTGTCATGTACAGCCATGTGGGATCTTCCCGGGGGCAAAGCAGGACCCTTATTCTGCTGGGGTCGTGAACCGTGATGTCCGAACATTGCGTGGTTTCTAAAAAACAATATAATTGGTTTAAACAATTCAGGCCATTTCTTGAAATGTAGCGCTGTACACACGAGAACCCGCATGGCTATGACGGTAACTTCACATGGAGATATTTCTGTTCATACTACCACCCGAGAATATATTTGGAAATTTGAAATCGCTTCAATAAATTCAGCAAGAATTATGTCAACGCGATTTTAATTGTCTAAACAAAGAAACTGTACAGTCTAATAAGAGTCCGGATGTGATGATGCAGGCTATATATAGAAGCACTTGCATGTCAATACGCATGCTGGTGACAGGCCTAATGTAAAAAGACTTACAGTTGTAATTCTATGCATCTAATTGTTTTCAAATAGACAGTTTTCATTCAAGCCGTCGCACTAGCACGTGGCAATAAATAAACACTGAAGACTTGGATGCAACGCCAACATGGAGGGGTTATGAACATCATTGGAAGCAATCATAAAAAGTAGCAAAGCATTTATGGAAAGTGGGGATTAGGAAAAGTGAAGACCTACTTTGATTCCTTGAAGCAAAATGGAGAGAGGATACTTTATTATGGTGATATAAATCTATCATTGAAAGAACAATTTTAAATCAACACAACGTTCGAAAAATCATGTAACTGCATTCCTTTTGCTGTATATTTCGTTTCGGTTGCGTTACATTTATGTAATTAACTCTCCACATGCGCTCTTTTAAGTTGCGTTTCAGGCATGTCCATTCCAACTACTTTTCATTTTCTTTGATTTCCACCTTAATCAGCGTTTTCAGACTTTATATTGCGTTAGCGGTTTTAATAAAAACTTCACTTCTCGGACCAATTCAGTGGCCGAATGGTTTCGCCTTCGGCTCTGGTGTTGGTAGATCTGAGGTCGATTCCAGGTCGAGTCATACCGAAAACTTTAAAAACGGTACCGAGTGTGTTCTTTCTTGCATAACGCAGCGAGAATAAGTTGGGTAGTTATAATGACATTGTAAACCAGATATAAAATGAAAATGAGCCCTGTCGCTAAACGGAATGGCCCGTTTCGGTGAGTCCGATTCGGTGAGTTCCCTATTCGGTGAGAGCCCTATTCGGTGATTTTTTTTTAAATTATCGGGTACCGTAGCCTAATCATCATTGCCGTTTTAGGGTTAGGGGTTAAAGGTTAGGGTCTTATTTCAACATTTAGCGACGTTAAAACGATGTAAAAGCGGCAATGAAATTAGGCTACGGTATCCGATAATTTTCAAACAAAATTTCAAAAAATCACCGAATAGGGAACTCTCCGAAAAAGGCTCTCACCGAAAAGGCTCTCACCGAATAGTAGCAGACCAGTCGCTAAAAGACCTTAGCAGTTGTTGTAGTAGCAACAACGAATAAAACTATAACAATATATGATAAACTGATAATAATAATATTCACTTCTCTGTTTGAAGTGGAGTGGTAGCTGTATAGTTGAACGGAATTTATGACTCTGGTTGTATGAGGCGGAAACACGTTTCATGAAACTCAAAAAGCAAGAGGCCCAACACTGTAAATGGTCTACTCAACGAGGTTTGTCACCATCAAGCACTGTCGCATTCCTTTCTATCTAAGTCTAACTCATGGCCAACAAAGGACAATGAGAACCATCAACAGACCAGTACAACACATTTCATTCTATCAAAGTATAAATATGAACCGTACTTGGGAACGTTGCTTTCACTGCTCTGGCAGCGTTGTCGGGGTTGTACGGCGGAAAGTCTTCGCACTTTTGCCCAAAACCTCCTGCAAGAAGAAGGTGATTAAAGTTTGAGAAATACCATATCTATGCGCCAATGGCATTTGTTAACAGAAAGATCTTACATTCTTACAATACTTTTAAGTTCAAATAATTTTTTCAATTTTTTTTGTAAGAACCACTTCTGAAACTGAACATGTACATTTTTGTGTGCAATCCATTTTTTGCTGTCGTGTTTAGTTATTTCGCTGTTGTTAATTATTATTTGTGTTTTAAGTATTGTAGGCCTACCTAATTTTCGGTGTTATTTATTCACATGCCTCTGTAGCAGCTGAATGTCGTTTGGTCTTACGGTGCCATTCTTGTTGTGCGCATTACATTTGATTAGCGCTGGTGGTCAACAAAGTAAATTAACTAGGATCAAAAGCTACAGAGCATGTATTGCTGTTAATAATGTATTTCTGCACAAAAACATTTTACCTCAGGAATACGAAAGCAAAAATATTTTCTTCTAACAATTTATTTGAAGTCTGTTGAAGTGCGCACTTCCGTAGAATCGAGAGTGTTAATTTCGCTCCAAAGAATGATACAGCGATTTATTCTAAGTTGGAGGTACATGGCTGGCGTTCAACAAAAACGTTTAAGAGTATCACAATTCAATCCAACATAGCATCTTTCACAACAACTGATGCAGCAACAGGCTAATGTATCGACCTCTACTCGTATCCCTTCACTTAACAGCGTCATCCCATTGTGACGTAAGCATGAGGAAACTTTAAGCAAAGATGGACCAAAGCGACGTCCAACCTGGCGAAGCCAAAGTTCGTCCATTCAACAAACTCTTCATTTTATTGCGCGAGGGACGTCGTGGAAAGCACCGTGCAGTGTATGTGACGTACAATATATGCCATTATGTCGCACGTCACCGGAAACTATTTTCCAGTAAAACTTCACATATTTTCTTCTGAATTGTTATGTTATTGAATAAAGGTTTGTTGTTATAAATTACACATTTAAATAAATTAAACAAACATACAAGTTAAACAACATAAATTAAATGTTGTTTAACATAAATTAAATGTTATATGTTGTTTAACAACAAGTTAAACAACATAAATTAAACAACAAACAAGTTAATTTCACTTGAAACACGATTTAATTCAAATGTGCGCAGTGTTCAAGTAGCTGACCGTTTCAAGCACCATGGCGAGGCTTCTCTGCGTTCAACCTCAGATGACTATTTAAGCAGCAACACAACGTAGCTACGCATCCTCACCTCGTCAACCTGCAAGTTATCACTGACAGCACAGGCAGAATGCCACTAAGTGTAAAAGCCAAAAATAACCAACCTGCGTTATGCAGGCGCTTTATATAAAGCTACACAACTTCACTTATTGGTTTGATCCACGTGGAGGTTAAGCGATAAGGCAACTTTTTATTGGTATTATATTGTTTGGATAGCACAAGCGAGTTACAAAATAAAATCAATAAAATCAGAAAAGTTATCTTCATACAGGATCAGGTCGATTGCAGAGACAAGTTATTCGCAGTCAACTTGCTAGAAAATTTTACAACTTAAAAGTCTTGTTTGAAAGCATGTTTGACAAAGGTCTTTAAATGACGACCGTTACTATGTTCTAAAAGCGAATTTTCTGTAAACCGATTTCACTGAATACAGTAACAACTTTTTATTGGTTAATATTTGAACAAATAAGAGCATAGCCCGCATTTTCTGAAAAGCAATAGACTAAATGGGCTATTCCACTTACCTCTCCACCTCTTTGCTTTGAAAAATTTTCTGAACTTGAATTTCCCTTAAATCCTAAACATAAACAAATATGGAAAGTTAACAACTGAATTTCGTTTGCTCAATATGATACATTGCTTGCTTATTAATAACAAGTCATCAACTTTACCAAGCTATCTTTTCCATCTATCATTTATATTATTCAAAATTGTCGTCAAGTTTATGTTGTGATGTTTCACAATAAAATCTTCAAATAATAATTCTAACAACTGCAGATCTGAATATTAGGCAACTATAAGATATAAGCGTCTGACATAAACGCAAACATATCTCTTCAATCTTTCTGCTTGCTCAAGATAGGTAATTTCCTGTCAGAACCGAGTAGTGGGTAGGTGGGAAAACTATCACTCAGCCGATGTTGAAAATACAGACATTTCGGTCAGTGGTTGCTTTGAGAATGGAGTGTTAAAGATTAAAGAGAATTGATTAAAAACATGGAATATCTTCTGACACATTTTTTAGCTGTTTATGATTGAACCGATTCGTGTAAAAATAATGTCTTTTGCATTGATGAGAGCTGGTTGCTTTCGGGGAACACGTCATCACAAATTATATTGTCAAACCCAACAGCAAGAACCGTAGTATTTATATAAGATACTGTGCTCAGTTACAGGGACCTCGGTAAGTGATAAGACAAGGTTCTCATTATACTAAGTTTTCGGCGCTGATGAGAGTAAGGTAGCCAGTTCCTCCAACAAGTACGTCCACACATTCCATCACATCTTCGGTAGAGGTGAGCAGTGTTTGTCAACATCCAGCCTAATCCGGGTGTCGAATTAGGTTTCCTTTTACTGTCCAAACTCAGTTTTGTCCTCACTACTGTTCTCGACTTGTACTTGAAAGGCAAATAAAAACCATCTCTCTCTCTCATTATTAAAAAGCAAGAACCATATCCGCTGCGTCATCTCACCTCACTCATGAACTGTAGCAATAAAATTCATGACTAAAGGTTTTCAACCGAAAGTACATTTGCCCTGTGAAAGCATCAAGGGGGAAAATTTACTAAAGGAACAAGATTGCATATGCATGGCGAATGTCGATATTTTTATCCGGAAATAGCTTGCAGGGATGCATTAATATTTAGAAAATCGGAAAGGCTAAAAACAATAAGAACTTGTAGTCTAGATGCTTATAGCTCAGTTACCATTAGCATCAACTACATCCGATATCAAGGTACCATACCAAGCAAAATTGTTGCACACAAGCAGGCATATTTTAAATTCCAGACAAATACGAGGTCAATGAAAGATTTTAGTATTAATTGTATGATTGTGTTTTTGCAAAAAAGAAGTATTTTGAACAAAAGAGGCAGCGTTCTTCAGTAGCCTACCAGTCCGGCATGCCTTCTTTTCCATTCCTCTTCTTTATCTTCTCGACAGTGGCATGTATGTATGTCCATTGTCCAGTTTTAATCCGGTGACGTCCTCGTTACCAAGGGTGGCTGGATCCACCTCAGTCTTCCACGTGCCGCAATCGCCTTCACAAACTGTCTCCATATGGACCTATCCAAAGCGTCATCTCATGACAAGTCGACTTAAGTGCTTTCCTCCCCAACTTGCTTTTTCCATGTTTTTCCGAGTCTTCCTTCGACCATCCACTCGCAACTCCAGCGCTTTTCTCGAAACATCTTCATCCCTTCAAAACAAAACATGCCCATTGCCCAATGCCCATACTACCTCACTCCATTCGTTTTTCCCAACTTATCAACATTCTCATTCAACCCAAGCAAGTTTATAAGTTCCTCAGTATTCCTCTTGTCCATCAACTTCACACCACACAACTTTGCCCTCACCATTGCTCCCTCAGTTTTTCTTATGCTTGCCAACACGTTTTCCCGTAAGCACCATGCCTCACTTCCGTACAGCATTGCTTATCTCACACAACTAGTTTAATTCTTCCTCTCGTTCTCAACAAATTTCTTCTACCACATAACAACTCTCGACACTCCTTGAATTTCACCCAACTAAATCTTACTCTTGCTATATGACCCACAATTCATTTGTGATGATCCGCCTTTTCCTTTGAAGATAGGCATCACAACACTCGTATTCCATTCACTTGGCATTCCATCTAATAAGTGCTGACTGATCTCCTGCATTGCTTTCGATTCTGTCTCTCCACTTGTGCGTATCCCTTCCACAGTGACTTCAGAGAGTCCAGGAGCCTTTCTTAATTCTAACTTTTCATTGGTTGCATCACCTCCTCTTGAGTGACTTTCTTTATTGAACTGCCACCAGCTACCATACTTTTTCATGTTTTGCCATTTAATAAAGTATTTGAATAATAAACTGGCGGGATGTTATGATTCAATTGAAATTGTACAGAACAAGCTTTGCAGTACAAACCAATGTTTTCCACTGGGTCAGTTCAATCATTTCAGCCAAAAATAAACACCACAAAGTCATGTAAGATTAGGGATTTAAGAAATATGCGCAACAATCAAACGCAAAGTAAAAGGTAAGAAAGAAGGTAACGAAATATAATTATATAACGCTTTTAACTGAACTGAACTAGTTTCAGCAGATTGAAATCGATTTATAGCTAGACTGACCTCACTCTATCTTCATTTTACTTTTATAAAGTTCTTCTTTTTGAAAATCACTGTTAACCAGTTCCTTCATTGCTCTCTACGCTTCATACCAATTTTTACATTCTTTATATTAGGCTGTCCAGTGTCCCTCCTGGAGTCCTGGTCATACAAAAAATATGCTACAGCTTGCATAACATCTGGTGGAAAATTAAAACCTTGCCCCTAACATCTACTATGTTAGACTATGACGCAAAAGGGTACGGCCTGCATAAATTGATTATAAGGAAATGACATAAGCATCACCAATCACCATCTCATGCCTGCCTACAGGCAATCTACAATGAAACAATCATTTCAAAACGATTTCAATGCTGTGATGAAGTGATTACTAATAGTACCCACAAACTGCAAAGTAGGTCATCAGCTCTGAGGTAGCTACTTAGTACTTACCAACAACTTTGATCCATTTATTTCACGACTAATAAAGCCGGCGGTGTAGTTTCCAAAACCTTCCTGCAGACATAACAAAGAGTTAGGACCATTTGCAACTGAATGCTATTAGTTAACTTTTCTTTTGCACAAAATTAGCATAATGGTAACTTTGGTAGAAAAGTATTAGAAAAACTAAAAATAACTGCGGGTAGATATTCTTTAAATATTTCCTCTTTGTAGATGCAACAGTAGTGGAAATATTTTGTAAAAAAAAAACAAAGCAATCAGATACAATCAGACCAAAACATTTAAACCTTTGATGACAATTTTTATGGTTAAGTTCATGACAATGTGATGGAATCGGATTGTTGAAAGGTGTCACATACAAATCCAAATAATAATATTAAATCATCATCATTCATTTATTCTTTAGTAGATGAGACCTGGTGGTTGTCCATGCTAGCAAGGGTCCTCCAGTTCACACAACCCCTTTGCCGTGCTTTCTGGTAACTGGGGTTAATTCTACCCAATTTCCTAGCATTGATATCTTTTCTTACCAACTCTAGCCATTTCATGTTTGGTCTACCAATTAGCTTTTCCTGGATAGAAATCCTTCTTGTCATTACAGAAGCGTTGTCATCCGAGATACGTTCTCTATGGCCACATCAATGCAAACAGTGGCTCCAGAAAAACCCAAGGATGTTTTCAGCTTGAGTCATCTCTTAAATATTTTCATTTGTGATTATATCCTTGAAGGTTTTTCCAGACACCATTTGGATCATTTCCATTTCTATCCTATTGTCATGTCTTCAATTTGTATGACCATATTTTGGCTCTGTAATACATCGCATGGCGAGAAGAAGGCTTTTCATTGCTTGAAACTGCAGAACTTTTTGTCTGACTCTTTTCAGGAGCTTGTCAAAATAAAGTGATCCTAAATGTGGTGACGTATAGTGTACAGTATATGACGTATACAGAAAGAAGAAAAAATGTAAATATACAAGAAACAAAAAAGTTGATCCACAATCACTTACCCTGACTAACCATTCGGCTGTTTGGTCCACAGACCAATTCTTCACAGAACCCATTGATGTGAGTTCCTATGGAGTAAATGACACAAGTTTAGAGACATTAATTAACTATTATACAATTGGTCAAACAATTCACATAACATCATCCTCATAAAACTATATCAAGCTGACAAACATTAAACATTATGAGACCATGAGAGAATACAAATTCATTTTATTTTTAATAATATATTTTTTCGTTTCTAGCACTAGTTGCAACATTCATCTGATGAAATTGAAAGTAAAAGCAACAACAAACAGGATGGTTTCTTGCTTCACTGATGTTTCACACACAATGTTATAATAAATCAACCTGTTTGTTGTTGCTTTTACTTTCAATTTCATCAGATGAACGTTACAACTAGTGCTAGAAATGATATTATAATTGTCCTGATGAACACCCGAACTTTTCAGTATTCAATATATTTTTTAGCAAAACCACATATCCCCTGACTTCCTATTTTTAGAACACAAGAGTAAAATAAAAGTATTACACCACAAATCAATGAAAAGTCATGTTTGGTAGTTTATTAACAGGCATAATGTTTCAGATATTCAATTCATAAATATGACTTTAAAATGTGAAAATATCAAGTCTATGACTCTATGCAGCTATCATAGCCTATCATTTTAAAATATAGTTTCTTGACTTTTTTAATCAAAATAAATAAAAAAAATATGCAAATGTCTAATCTATTATTTAGAACACTCACTTGTTTAACGACCTAAACTTGTCGCTTTCTTTTTCAAAGATACACCAAAAATCTGCTTACAATGATGATCTCACTAAATTGACAACACTTCTCTTCAAAATACAGCAAAACGTAATTACAATAATACAGTTGCTGAATTTATGTGATAATAATAGATATGGGTAATTGTGATGGCCAACATAAGTAGCCTATTAAGATAGGCTACCCTATTCATTTTCTCATACCGGTAAGCATTATATTGTTTTTTTTCTGTCAATCACTACAACAAGCAACTGTTTTGTTATATATTTGCTTGATAGCTACATCCCTGCACTCTACTACTACATAAATGACTACTCAGACACCCTATAATCTAGCCAAAAATTTTCCAATTTCATTATTGATGGGTTGGCATATTGCTCAAAGTAGCTGACATTATCTTCTGTTGTCATACATTACACACATTAATATCTCAATTACCTCATACATTACAAGAACAAGAAGAATACACATTAATGATGTTTTAAGCAAACTAAAACTACACGAATTAAACAATTTAATATAATGTTTCAATAAAATTCATAAAATTCCGTTATGGATAACCTCAGTTAAAAACATTTAAACGCTGCCGTATAACATACGGTAATCAGAAAGGAAACTATTTAACCTTTAAAAGCATGATTGACCACATTCTCTAGTATTTGCATCTTTGCAGTGCTGCTATTTTTACTGTGTGGTAGCGGTACTGGTGTCTTTCAATTATGATAACGTGTTTTATTAGTTAGGCTATGTCTTCTGCGTGATAAATATGTATTGTTTGCTTTTTATTTTTTTTTTAAAACTAAAAGGCTATGTTAACCCTATTCGGACTGACGGGTTCCATCCATACCTTTAGCAAAAAAACTTTTTAGCAACAATTTACTTTTTGCAAAAAAGCAATAGCAAAAACTGGTAAAGTATGTGTCCACCTAAATTTTTCACCAGTTTGTCAATAATTTTGCTCTAACTTTGCGAAAAAAGCAACCTCGTAACGTTTTTATATCAAACGTTATTAGAAAATGAAAGTGTGGATGGAATAAGTCTACACCTCAGGCCATTAGCTGCCAAAAATAGCTTGGTCTGACCGTCCGAATGGGCGGAATGGCCCGTTTTGGTGAGTCCGATTCGGTGAGTCCGATTCAGTGAGTCCGATCCCTTAACGGGGGATTTTTTCAATTTTTACCGTAGCCTAATTATCATTGCCGTTTTAGGGTTAAGGGTTAGAGGTTAGGAACTCACCGAATCGGACTCACCAAATAGTAGCAGACCACCGAATGGAGTTACAGGTCATTTAACAACAAAATGTAGTAATTATATTCTGCAGTAAGTACTGTCAGTCAGTCAGTCAGTTTATTTATTTGTCACAAACACAAACATGAAAAGAATACAAAATATGCAATAATCTGCTGTGTGTCATATGACGAAGAGACTGCGAAAAGACCAAGCGATCATCTAGTCAGCAGCCACCTCAAACTAGGTGATGTAGGTCTAAGTAACATATACAGTAAATACACAAACAATCATACAAAGAATCAAGCATTTGCTGATATAGATACACATGTTTTTATTAGGCAAAAAAAAAAAACTAAAAAAACTAAGCAGGTTTACTACCGTGCTACTGCATGAATTAATTGTGGAGTTTAAGAGATATCAATTGACAATTTTAATCAGTAAAAAATCAAAAGTAACGTTTACCAAAGATGTGAGCATTGAGCAAATAGAATAATGTAATTATATATAAAACAGTTTACAGTGTCGTTTAAATCAAGAAGGTAGCATTTAAATTTTCTTTTAAAAGAAGTTGGAGAAAGACCTTTGAGATCGCCTGGAACCTCATGCCATATTTTAGGACCCCTGATTAACATCTGCTTTTTACCCAATTCAGTACGCACCCTTGATACAAAATAGTTACTACTGGATGATTGGCGAGTATTGTGTAAGTGGCATTCCGATAGTCTGCGGAAGATATCACATTCTGTTTCTAGTAATAAATTTAAATGGACTCTGTGCATGTATTTTGCTATCTCTAGTTTATAAATTTTTTGTATATTTAACAGCTGTAGTTTATGGAAAAGTTGCAATGTGTGAGCTGTATAGTTGCTGAATGTCATGATTCTAACAACTCTTTTATGTAGCTTAAATAAGTGATCCAGTGCACTGTCACAGGCTCCACCCCAGCTGGATATGCAGTATTGAAGATGAGAATATATAAGACTGTAATAGACAGTTTTCAGAGTGATAGCATCCACATAATTTCTAAGTTGAAGAATGCAATGTGAATACTGCAAATTGTAAGCTTATTGCAAAGCAAGATGAGGCATACTGATTCAAACATAACATACTGTAGGCCTGCTTCTTACCATTCTGGAATGGTCGACTAAAAAAACTGGCAATTGTTTCTTGCAACTACATTGTTTTTTTTAGCAACAATGATAGATTGATAGGTTATAGAGCATTGGAGCTATAGATGATATAAACAATATCATCATTTTACTGTAATTCATCTTCAGAGAAAGATGAAAGTTTTTTTTGAGATTTTTGTGGGAGATATTTTCCGAGAAGATATTTTTTTGGAAATGTTTTCTGAGTCTGAGAGTTTTTCCAAAAAGTTTTTCTGGCAACTCACAAAATAACTTCCCTGAAAGTTATCATCATTATTCACTATTCAGGGGAATATTTTCCTAATAAATAGGCTACTGCCTCTGAATCGGTAGGCATGGGTTCGATACCCTGGTCATACCAAAAACTTCTTAAAAATGGTGCTGAATCTAATTCCTGCTTGGCACTGAGCAACGGAATGGATTCAGGTAACGATGTACTCAGTTGCACCTCTATACAGCTGCATTGACATAGTCTGCTTTGTAAAGCGCTACGGAGCAACTCATTCTGCGATGGATACAGCCCTATACAAAAACAAGCATTACTATTATGACAAATGTAGATAAAAATCTATAAAATACTCCCTTGGAAAGCATCGCCTTTCTCGACAAATAATCACCCTGATATATTATATATTCACCTATAACATTAGGATATTTTCTGTATGGATATTTTCCAGTCGAGATAATTTCCGTATGGATTTTTAACGATTACCTTTCATGACAAACGAGAACACATTTGTGTGAGACTTCAAAGTAAAGTTCTTTATGTTAAAAAGGCATCAATGAGATCGCACAATAAGAGCACCGTAAAACTTTTTTTTTACAAGGAACAGCTATATTTACGGTGGAGTAAGTTAGCCACTTCTTACTATTTAAGGGAAGGCTACGCTAACATCTATCTAGACAAACCCTCATGATCTTTCCATGGCATATTGAGCTTAATTGTGCCATTTCACTGTTCGGAGAATTCTGAAGTCTTCTTTAACTTATCATTTTAGATCGTATTTCTTTATTTACTCCAGGAATTATTTGCCAAAGTTATTCATCGTAAGATGAAAAAAAATGATTGCACACCTACTTATGTGATGCTGAACTACCAAACATAGAACTCTCTTTTTACCTCAATGCGTAAAAATGCATGTTATTTTAACTTAAGGCGGAACTTAACTCACAGAAAATCAACTTAGGCCCATGAAAATCTGACGATTAAATGAACCGAACTTTTGAATGGTATTTATAAACTTATTTACGTCAAGCCATTATGGTCAAGCCTCAAGCCAAACTTTGTAGTCTGCATTTAGCCTACTGACTTTTAGAATCCCATTTAGTTGAGTGTTCTGTTCAAATAAGACTATAAATTTGGTAAAGAGGTGATTTGTCTATGATTCAAATAAAACTGTAGAAAATAGGGTTCTAGAAAAACATTAATTATGAACTGCTAAATATCTGATTGAGCTACAGGTCCTTCAACCAACCAGTTCTGAAGCTTCCTAATTCAATGCATCAATCAAAATTTCCAAACATGGTTTTGTCAATGGGGATTTCCACAAAGCGAACTTTTTTTAATTCAAGATTGATTGCAATGTTGCCAAGACAGTTTAAGTTTTTTTTGTTGCTAGAATTAGGGCTGAACTTGAGTTTCTCATTTGTTGAACTTACGCCAATAGGGTTATCTGGAGTTACCAATTAGCTACCAATTACTGTACCATATATATTCTTTTGAAGGGCCATGCTTTCTATTTCAAAAAAATAATCAGTCCTTTTAGCAAAGTTCAAAAATACGCAACTGAGTTCCTTTTGCAGTTTAAACAATTAAAAATAAGTTTCATTCGTCAAAGCGAAAATACCCACTCCAAGCTTTGTGCAGCGGACGTCGAGTAGTCCGAAGCAATGAAAGCATCCGCTCATTCCTAGCTGTAAATTATTGCAGCAACATCCCAAGCACATCGGCGGTATGGATGATCCGAGAATGATCTTTGGATGTCTAGGCCTACATGTATGAATTCTTGATATGATGTCTCCATGCAGGGCCTCTGAGAGAAATTTTCACTAGGGGTACGAAGAGTCATTCCGGGCCCCCCTCTCACTCCGGGCCTCCTTTGTTTTGGACAAAAAGTGGGATGTTTGCTTGCACACCAGACAACATTTTACTGCAGAATTGGACATCTGTGGGTAATAATAGTATGAGGCTGCAATAAAACTATTATTTTGTGTTGTGCAATCATGTGATCTGACCCTCGCCAATTTGTGTATCCTTCATTGAATTCGTGTGTCAGTTGTTGATGGTGCTGTAACCAGTACTGCTGTTGAGGTGTCGCTTATTGTACATCTTTAATGTAAAATTCGTAAATTCACTTTTTTATTATCAATTAGGGTTGCCAGATGTTCACTATTTTAGTGAACAAATCGCTATTTTAAGAAAATGTTCACTGTAAACTATTTTGCTAATAGTGATAGTGAACATGTTCACTATTTTGACAATTAATTTTTGTTTACAATTTTGTCAATGTATTTAGCCAATAGCTATGGATTAACCAGTGACTATACACTTCTGCTGCTTAGAGAGTAAAAGCACATGAGTCTGGTGCTTTGAGGAAAAACCCCTAATATGCTAGCTCAGTGTAATTTCGCCAAAGCCAGGCTTGGCCAGCACGAAGTCCAACAGTGGAGTGTACACTGAACAGCCTAGGTAGCTGACAAACTGAAAGCCACTAGCCTGAGCAACTAACAGCCTAGAAGTTTGGTCATTTAACTGTTTGTTTATAGGCTGGGTAGGCCAGCTACTCAATCATGTGTGATGTGGCTAATAAGTTAAGATCATCGCTGGAAAAGTGGACTAACTTCTATCAGAAAGAAACTGCACCTAAATTGTTAAAATTTGTCCAGTATGCAATGTCTATCCCTGTATCTAATGATGTTGAGAGAATTTTCAGTGTTATGGGTAACATATGGACAGATGAGCGAAACCAGTGGCGTAGCAAGGGGGTGGGGGGGGGTTACAACCCCCCCCCCTTTGTCACGCGTGTGACGTCATGATATTGAGAATGATGCTTTTAGTCTCTATGCCTCAAAACAAAGTTTGCCAAATTTTAAACGAAACTGCATTAAAAGAGCGAGTTTTGCCAATACCAAACATTCAAATATCTCAGCTGGAAATTAGCAACAAGAAAACATAGAGACTTAGCTTTATTATCGAAAAATGCCTAAGAAAACGTGATCTTATCCTTTTGATATGCCACCGGACAGCACCATTTTACAGGAATATTTATACCCATATTTTTTGTTGAAAATGCTCTCAGAATGCACCAAATTCAAAGCAATTTTTCAAAATTTTCTGGGGAAGGCCTCCAAATCCCCCGCCGCTCGGTCTCGCCTTTGGCAAAGCCGCCAAAAGCCCCCCCCCCCTTTAAAAATTCCTGGCTACGCCACTGAGCGAAACCGTTTAGCTGTATATTCTGTTAAAAGTGAATTGTGTGTGTTCTTTAACATACCTTTTAGCTGCTTAGAATTTAAAGAACAAATTTCTGCAAACAAACCTTTATTGAAGGCAGCAGTCGCATGAAAAGTATGTTAAGTAAACTAAGTTAGTAAGTTACATAAGCAAGTAGGAGTGTTCTAATTAGCACTTCTAATCGTGGGTCTCTTTTCTTGCCATTTTAGCATCAGTAGGAATATCAATTCATTGACGTTCGGTGGCTTAAACCATTGAGAAAGCAACTTGGAAATATGCTGCAGCAAGGTAGTAGGCATGAGGGGGCGTAACCGTCGGGCAAAGCCCGAAGGCGTGTTGCCGAAGGCAACACTTCCAGCGGGGGGTCTGGGGGGCCTCCCCCAAAAAATTTTGAAAAACACTTCCAATTTGGTGCGCTCTGAGAGCATTTCCAAAACAAAATCTTCGGACTTTCCCAGTCCGAGGATAAAGATTCAATCAATCAATCAAACTGGGACTAGTCTAGAATGTTGGCTGCTTTTTTAGACTGAGCACAAAAACTTATTGTCAATGTCATCTGTAAGCATTTATGACATGCATTGGACTGGTGCACTAGTAAAGAGCAAATAATTAGCCTATAAATTAAGCTAGTCCATTCTTGAAGAACACAAGTATGTTTGCTCTGAACTTGTGATGTCAGTCTATTGACCCGAAGAATTTAAAAAACACTTGTGCTGTTTCAGTACTGGTTGGTTAATGTACCCTTTGGAATTGCATGTTTTATTGTAGAATCTATGTTTTTTTTGGTAAGAGAACCAGCTTTATTTTCAGCGTACTCAGTAGCCTATAGTTACAAGCCCGAAAATCACTCATGCGTAGAGGCTGTATTCCTTTCGCCTGAAACCAAAAGCAGCCGCTATGAGATACGCATTGACGTCACTGGGAAAGCAACTTTAACCATAACACCAGATAACACATCTGATTGGCTAAGCAGCTCGTGTCGTTTTGCAAAACGATTGAGGATTGGATAAAACGAAGGCGTTTTTCAATGTAGGGTAAGCAATTTTGAAAGTTGATTTCCCTGAAGCTTCAGTGATGGTTTCTGACAAAAGCGTTTGCGTTAATTGGCATTTATAGGCAAGACATGCAGTTTGGTGAGGACTTAGACTACTCACAAGCGTTACGAGTAATTCTAGTCACGAACACAGTAATTTTCAAGTTAAAATAGACTTGATAAAAATAATAAGAAGTTAAACCTAGAATTCAGTCATTATATTTTGCATAGTTTTCGCTCAGGTAAGCACTGCTTTCCTTGCTTTCCCTCACCGATCGTCACTGAATCATATACTGTGTACACTGCAAGATACTAGCTAGCCAATTACCTGGATTCAACCTGTGATAAGTAGAGCACTATACTTGCTAAAGAAGATCAAGAAAGTAAAATTTTATTAATTTTCATCTGTGGTATCACTTATGAACCAAATTGTTATGTCAGACAACATCACATAATTGTATTGCAACAATTTTTGCATATTATTTATGCAATAATTCTTTGCATATTTGGGCATAGTTGCACTCATTTAGGCGTGTGGCATGCCTTAGAGGGTGCAATTGCGCGTATTTTGGGCTTTGGCATGTGTTTGAGACAGTGGCGTAGCCAAGAAGGGGGTTTTAGGGGTTACAACCCCCCTTTTGGCACGCGTGTGGCGTCACTATATTGAGAATGATGCTTTCAGTCTCTATGTTTTAAAACAAAGTTTGCCTAATTTTAAACGAAACTGCATTAAAAGAGCGAGTTTTACCAATACCAAACATTCAAATACCTCAAATAAAAGGTTTCAAATAAAAGGTTTCTCTGATTCAAATAAAAGGTTTCTCTCTCTCTCTCTCTCTCTCTCTCAGCCAGGAATTAGCAACAAGAAAACATAGCTCTATTACCGAAAAATGCCCTAGAAAACATGATCTTATTTTTTTGCTATGCCACCAGACAGCACCATTTTACAGGAATATTTATACCCACATTTTTGTTGAAAATGCTCTCAGAATGCAACATCAAAGTCATTTTTCAAAATTTTCTGGGGGAGCCCCCCCAGACCCCCCGCCACTGGGTGTCGCCTTTGGCGAAGACGCCGTCGGACTTCGCCCGCCGGCCGTCAACCCCCCTCCTTTTACAATTCCTGGCTACGCCACTGATTTGAGAACTTTGAGGATGCGGTCGCGCGCTTTCAAAATGTTCACTATTTTGAGAAAAAAAATCTGGCAACCCTAGTATCAATCAATCAATGTTTTATTTGTCAGTAACAGGAACATAGGTACATGTTTGAAATATGCAATATACACAATACAAAAGTTACACAAGTTCCCATACCGACAGGGAGACAACGAAACGACCATACGGTCTACAAGTCAATTGCTACCCTACGGAAATGACGATTTTGCCATTTAAACTAAGCTTACAAGAGAAAAATAAAACGTTAAAACGTTCCCGCGCTTCAACATACGCACCAAAAAAAAAAAAAAAAAAAACATATTTAAGATAACGTAGGCCTAAACACAAAATTCCAAGAAGCAAGCAGAGATTAATCAAGTTTCCGACTGAACATTGTATTGCATAATTATGAAACTGGCAAGTTGGCTTACATAACATATCACTTACGATGCACTGTAGCTTTGTAAAATTAACGTTTTGATCTTTTTTTTGAAACAATGAAATGATAAGTTTTTTAGCCTACTTGGAACCTCTGACCAGACCATTGGTCCCAATACCTGCATGGACTTTTTGCCAAATTCTGTGTTTGATCTATTTATAAAATAGTTGTTGCTTGTTTGATATCTTGTGTTATGCTGATGAATGGATGAAGCATTTGTAAATAAATCACAATACGTAGACGGATACTGATTCATATGAACTTTGTACATATGTTTTTTTACTTCAATGTTATGTATGTCTTTTAGTTTCAAGATGTTCATTTTGAAAAATAAAGAATTAGTGTGAGCATAGTAATTTTGTTTCGTAATTATTCTTATAACCTTTTTTTGTAATTTTATTAAAGGATCCAGTAGCCTACATTGTCACAGGCTTTTCCCCAACTTGATATACAATATTGCAAATGACAGTAAATCAAAGCGTGATACACATCTTTTGAAGTGTCTGTGTTGACATAATTTCTGAGTTGAAGCAACGCCCATGAACCTTTTGCTACTTTTCCGCAAATTTTGTCCATGTGATATTTCCATGTTAATTTGTTATCTATGTAAACGCCAAGGTATTTTATTTGGTCTTTTTGTTGAATGCTTGTGTTACCAATGTTAATGTTAAAATTTTTTATTTGTTTTTTGTTTGTTATTAGCATGTATTCAGTTTTTGAGAAATTTAACGATAATCTATTAAGCTTCAACCAGTTGTAAACTTTTTGCATTTCGGCATTCACATTGTTCTGCAAATTTATTTCACATTTGTCGCTCATCGTAAGATTGGTGTCGTCAGCAAATAGTTTAACATTCATGTTTGTTGAATTTGGTAAGTCATTTATATAAAGTAAGAAAATAAGAGGTCCCAATGTCGATCCTTGGGGCACACCGCAGGTAACCTGTCTTGAGTTTGAAGAGATTCCATTGACGACCGTGTGCTGTAGACGATTGCTGATATAGCTTTTTAACAATTGTAATGGAAGGCCCCGAAAACTATGTTTGCAGTTTCTGTATGAGAATAGTGTGATCAACTGTGTCGAAGGCTTTAGCTAAATCAAGAAATACAGAGCAAGTTGTATTTTTATTATCTAGGTTAGTTAAAATGTTAACACAAACGTTTGGCACAGCTAACGAAGTGGAATATTGTGGTCTAAATCCATACTGATGTGGTGTGATCAGGTCTTTTCTTGTGAGATAATTGTACATTTGTTCGTACAGGCATTTTTCGAATATTTTGGTGAAAGGGGACAATAGTGATTGGGTCTGTAGTTGGAACAATTTTTCCTGGAGCCACTTTTGAAGATTGTGGTAACTTGAGCGACCTTTAGTACGTCAGGATATAGGCCTACACCTTTATCAATGCACTCATTGAATAAGTTGGTGAGGAAAGGGGCGATTATTGGTGAGGATAGTTTGACAAATCTTATAGGTATTCCATCATGTCCTGTACTTTTGGAGACAGAAAGATTATTAATATGTTTTAATACTTCTTCTTGATTGACAGGTTTTAGGAAAAAGGAGAATGGAACACTTTGCAATTTAAGTAATGAGCCAGGAGACGGCAGAGGGATTTTAGATGCCATGAAAGGACCAATTTCTGTGAAATAATCATTAAAACAATTACTTATTTGTGCAGGGTCAGATATTTTTTCATTGTTAGTGCTAATTATTTCTTCTGGTATGTAAGCTGTGTGCTTATGTTTGTACTTGATGATGTCATTTATGGTCTTCCATATTTTTCCAGTGTTGTGCTTGCTTTGCGTAATAAGAAAACTGTAATGCATTTTTTTGCTTGCTCTTTGGTATGAGTAAGTACATTTCTGTACTTTTTGTATGTTGCTTGTGCAGAAGTGTTTGTTGGGTCTTTTATTTTTAAGTGATATAGTCTGTTTTTAGTTTTGATGGAGTTCAAAATTCCTTTTGTTAGCCATGGTTTGGTCTTGAGTTTTCTTTCTCTTCGAGACAACAATCGTAAAGGTGCATGCTTATTTAAAATTTCATTGAATGTGTTGATGAAATGACGAAATTTACCATGAACTGAATCATTCCTTTCTGTGTAATTGTTGGTCAAGCTATTTTGAAGATCACAAACGAATTCATCAGCAACAAAGTTTTTCATTTTCCTTTTTTTTTGTGTATATTTTTCTTGTTTAGGTTTTATAGAGTTTATCACAACTACAATTGGAAAGTGGTCAGAAACATCGTGAATAAGAACATGGCATTGAATTTTATTTGTTTGGTCGTTGCTGTACACATGATCGATTAAAGTTGAACTTGTGGAAGTTACACGGGTTGGGGATTGCACTAATTGATTGCAGCATAAAGAGAGAAATGCATCACAGTAATTTTTTATAACAGAATTTTTTGTCTTGGCTAGTGTTATAATATATTGTTTTACGTTATTTCTACGTACTTTGTTTCTGTACTGGTCCTTGTTTTACTGATTACTTCGTTGGCGTGTTTTGTCCTTCTGGCTGTTCTCTATTTTGTGTTGCTTGTTGTTGTGAGCTACCTGCCTTCATTTTTAGTATGTTTTAAGTTGGGGTGGCCGCATTTTACAGTAAGTTGGTTAAAACTTTATCAATAAAGTCATCTTTAGTTTCATGACAATTTAACCAACTTAAAATGCGGCCACCCCAACTTAAAACATACTAAAAATACGGCCACCCCAACTATACATACATATCAATATTAAAATCACCACATATGTAGCTTATAATTAATTCTGAAGAGGACGCTATGTGATGTCGAAAACGTTGGATTTAGTACAGTAGTTTTTTCATGTTATTTTTGTGTGTTTAATGTTAAATCCGTTAACGTTACTGTTAGCCTACTTACTGAGTGTTATATGTATCTGGTACAAGCCAAGCTCTCTACCAGGCTCAAACATAACATCAGTGTTGTACGTTGACGCCGTCAAATTGACGGCGTCATTTGACGGCGTCAACTTTTGTTGACGCTGAGGCTAGCGCCGTCAATTTATTTTTCAGTTGACGGAAGTGATAGCGCCGTCAACTATTTTGCCGATTTTAAGCGTCAAGCGCTAAGCGTCATTTTTTGTTTTCATGGAAAATCTCGTTTCACAATAAGAGTTTCACAATGTATTCTGGCCAGCGCGACTCATCCGAATTACCAGTTTTTGCGTTGGTTGGAATGGCTCCCTAGAATAGCCTACATGCGGATGAAGTTTGCCAAATGGTGATCACCCATGTATTGAGAACGAGGGATCAGAGACAGAAAGCGAAAAATCCAAGAATGGCATCGCGGACGTTGAATATACTTTATTTCAAGAGCTCTATGCCCCTGAAAAGAGCGATGTTGGTGCAGTGGACCTCGTTAAAAGATTTATACATGCTAAACTATCACAGCACGCTTGGAACAGTGATACCTTTCCGAGTAAACGTTTTCAACTTGTTTTTGAAATACTGTACAACACACCAATACCAACCAGCGCTGGTGTGGAACGCATGTTTTCACTTGGAAAGGACAATATGCGCAGGAGCGCCGGAACCGAGGGTGGAGCAGGAGGAGCGGATGCCCCCCTGCCCTCAAATTTCTGTGGATGGGGAGGGAAGAGGGGGCAATGGTGCCCTTTTAAGGTCATGTAAGCTACTGCACACTTTGCGATGTAACAATTTATGCTATTTGCTTTTAGCCTAATTATAATGTTCTATTTTTGCCTCAAAATAATATTCACGACACAAAATTCTCCATCACAGTAAGTTATATTACATGATTATAAAATAGCATGATGCCTTTCCGTGCCATTGTTCTTTGTATAGCGGATACTTGTATCATTACTCGAAAATGAGCTGATAGATGAGCATTATCGCTATATCTTATCTTAAAACTTAAAAAAAAAAATTGGCTTTTCAACAACAAAAGTGCCCTTATTTCATACTCCTGCCCCTTCAGTCAAAAATCGCTTCGGCGCCCCTGAATATGCGTCCCAAACGCAGCAGATTGTCAGAAAAACGTTTTGAAATGCTTGTTTTTCTGCAAGGAAATAACTAATAGGCTGAGCAGCTAATTAGGCTACAATACAGTCTCAAAACATAATACCTGCTCTTTATTTATAGCTATTGTTAGCCTGAACTTGGCTGAAATATTTGCGTTTTATGAGACGCTGGCAAAAAATAGCGCTAGAAATTAGCGCTGACGCTGACGCCGTCAATTTCTTTAAGAGCTTACGCAGTCCTTTACGCCGTAAAGTTTTTAGGCAATTCGTGCTGACGCTGACGCCGTCAAATTATTTCAATGACGCGTACAACACTGCATAACATCTTGTTAAAACATAATCAAGTTAATCATCTGACTAATCCTAATCTTTCTTCATTAACTTTTGCATTCACCACATGCCCAGCACAGCAGAGGTGAACAAGAGAAGTCACTTTTTTTGACTCCGGCTCCGGTCCTGCTCCGAAAGTATTCTCCGGCTCTTGCTCTAACTCCGAAATTCATTTTGAAGTGAAATAAGCGTGAAACTACCTTTGTCAAATAGTTTTTTAAAAACAAAAAACACCCGGGCTTTTTGCCTAGGTTTTTCTCAAACCTGGGTTTTTCTCAAACCTGCTTTTGCTACACTATGCCCCTCCCCCCAAGGACAGGAGAATAACTAACTTTTATGGTTTAATTTAGAGTGCTTTTTACAGAACATTTTTGCACGTAAAGCATTAAATTACCACTTTGGGCACCTAATTTGCTCACAAAGCACTCGATTATCTTTCTGGGCCCTTTTGCTAGGTTGTGGGCCCCCCAAGACTTAATAACAACTTTTTTGCTTTATAAAATAATAACAACTTTTATGTTTGAAATCAGTCGTTTAGGATGGGTTTAACCAAAAATTTTTGCGCGTAAACTATAAAACCACAATTTCGGGCCCCCCAACAAACACAGGCCTGGGCCCTCAAGGGTACGCCGTACTCTCCGTACCCCCCTCTCATAGGCCCTATCTACATGTATGAGTTTATTGCAGAAAACAAATCTTTAAATCATCAGGACGCACTAACTCAAAAGGTTGCAACCGAAAAAATGCCTAACTAACAGAACGTGGTGAATTGAATCGAATCATCATTCGTAACATAAATTAAACTGACACCGCAACTGAACTGGTACCATAACTGCAAACAAAGCGTGGTTAACTGACTGAAAGATGCGGCTCAATGACTGAAAAAAATCATAGCCTAATAATGAAATTCAACGGTAGACGGGTTGGTTAAAGAGCAAACCTAGTGTGGTTGAAATTCTCCAAGCGATGCACTTAATCACGACACACAAACGCACTGTGGCATGTAGCAGGTGAGCAATGCAAAAGAGACGTAAAACTACGTGTATATGTATCAAACTACCGATTGCAAGAATGTGCTCAAATTACACAGTGTGTAGGCTACATTTTGACTAAAAAATTTGTCACTGGCAATAGATAGGCCTACATGTTTTATGGTCAAGTCGACAATGCTGAACGCGAATTTCGCCATTAAAATGAGCTCCTGTGTTCCATTTTTCAACAAAAGAGTTTTTAAAATAAGAAAACAACAGTGCTTAAGAAACAACAGTACTTTGTGTACCCATATTGCATTCCCATCAGCATGTTCAACACTTTGAAGTCTCCACACAGGTACCATTGGAATGTATCATATTTGATGGCTTCCAAGATAGCTTTGAGACTTTCCGAGCCTACGCTGAGCCTACTGCTTTGAGACTTTCCTTAGAAAAGTCGATGAAGAGTCGCCAGTCCTCTGGATCATGACGACCTTCCAGATCACTCATCAGTCCCACAACATCATTGCAAAATGTCAGCTGGACCCCATCATTAGTCACCTTGTTAGAAAAAAAGTCAATGAACTCCTTTCCTCGTTTACAAACAGTGCACCCCGAACAGTGACAGCTTTATTTGTAAGTTCCGCTGTTGCAACCGTGAAGCAAGTACCTCTATGTCTCACTGACAACTCCAGTGCTCTGAACAAATCGTTGAACTCTGGTAATGAGATTTCGTGGTGGTTGCATCATGGTCTGTGTTCATAGCAGTTAGACAAGGTAGCATGACAATCTGATGCAATGCTTGCGAGTCACTATCACTCTGTTCAGTCACTGAATATACAGAAATGGATAAGTCAGGGTCATCAGCATAATGTTGCACAGGTCGTATTGCAGTGGGAACATGAGGATGCTCAATGGCAGCCCGATTTGCCTTGTTCAATAATTTGGGAAGTTTCGTGAGGCAAAAGTGTGGTAACATTTTCTTTTACGGGTAAGGATAGTTTATATTTAAGTATAAGAATCTTTGTTTATATTGGAATTGATATTAAGGCTGTCTGACTACCTGATAAATATTCTATGTAACTTATCTAATTTAGCTATCTGAATCCATGAACTAATTTCCACACAATTGTAATTCGAATTATAATTTTAAGTTATCAGAAGGTGTTCATACAATATTGTAGGTGTCTAACACAAATTGAATTTAAACATTACAGAATAGTGAAATTGCAGAACAGGAAAACATTATTACGAATTATTACATTTTAACTAAACAATTAATTTAATGTTTTCTGAGCTCTCGCCAAATGCGAACAAATCATTTTATTTTCTGATCCCTTTTTTCTATTTACTTCGGGAGCAGTCTACATGGAAAATTACAGAAACACTAGGAAATAAATTTAAGTTAAAGTAGTTCACTTTAGTGACTTTAGTAAAAGAAAGGGAAACCTATATGACGAAATAATGGATCGCTACAAAAGTAACAGTCAGATGCATGATTAAAGGGTTCACGCCACACCATGGGGACGGCAAACAAATTTCTCTTCTGTCCTGCTTTCCATGCAGCTAGCTTGAATGAACAATCTGCACAAACGATGTGAGGATCCCAGTTTCTAGGTCTTCATTGCAGGAAAAATCATTCTTACGCAGTTAGAATGACCCATATACACTGACATTAGCCTACCTTGCATTTCAGCTTTACATAGTGCAGTGTATCAAACAAAAATTCAATTTTTTGCAAAAACTGTACACAGGAACATCTTTTAATGGCCATATTCGTGATCAGCGACCCCAAATTAGCTAGAAACAGCGCTTCTCTCCCCAGTGACATTTTGGTGCACACACTGTGTAATTAGATACCGTAGCCTTCCAAATTCCTAGCGAAGCTATAAGGACTGAAGGCATCCAGATTTCTACAACATCAATAAGACACAATAATGCCGCAAAGAAAAGGCCGCAGGAGCTACACTTTGGTTAACTTACACCTAACTTGTTTTTAATATTGGTGCATAGCCTAAACAGGCGTGAAACTGGCATGAATTTTTACCATAGCGGTCCCAGAATTGGTCAATCCAGATCGAACTGTTGTTCTGAGATGACTTTGAGAGGAGGATCCAAGTTTCATTCGCATCTTAGTTAGTTTTTGTGACAGGTAGCCTAACCCTAAATCAAATAAAACAACAAAGTTGCCAGAAACCCAATCAACAATTAAGTTATATAAAACGTTGGCCCAGCTAGGCTACCATCCGCTTCTCGGAAAGTCTGAATTCTTCTTATGCGTTGTTGTTGCTTTCAAGTCGTGCAGGAGATACAAAAAAAAATACCCGTCAATCAACATAATAATAACTAAATCTAACAGCCACCAAAGAAGAAGTATGTTAGGCTACTGACCCGTAGACCTATACGATGGGTTGAAAATAACTATAAGAAGAACATCAAAAGAACTACGGTATCCAGAAATAATCTGCAGAGATGTAATAAGACTTATTTCATGAACATAGAATTAGCCGGAGTGCTTGCAGGCAAGTTTTGTCACTTTTTATTGATTGATTGAATCTTTATCCTCGGACTGGGAAAGCTTCTTGCAGAGCTTAATCCTGGCAGTTTCGCATACTTGTAGAGGCTACAAGAGTAGCAATCTAGCCCAAACCGGAGCGGCGTTAAAGTCACTTAATTTAATGTTAGCGGAAAATACGCAAGTTTTGGGAAGACGCAGCATCAATATTTGCTTTTGTCAAAGATAGGACAGAAATTCTCTTTTCGCACTCGTAAGCAGCCGAAGTTACTAACAATTTGATTGGTTTCTGTCTGACTGGAGTTTCAAGTGATATCTAGAATTGAGGCATTTTGCGCTTTGCAATGAAGTCACTTGAACCATGGGCGAAGTTTTATCCTTTTTGATCTGGTTTGTTTGGTTTTAGCAAGAGCTTTGACGACCGCCATCTCCCATAGATCAAACCTTGCTTGTATGTTGTAGCAGCATGTCTGAGCGCTCCAGATGATGGAGATCTGATAAAACGTTCAACACGTCAGCTTGAAAGCACATCCGGGTTATTTTCATCATTTTATTTAGATGTACAAAAAATAAACAATTATTGATCACAACCAGAAATAAAGTTCTTTCATAAATTCATTAAAACACATAGGCCTACAATTATCACAACTAGCCTGGACAAAAACGACACAACTTCGTAGATTAGCTTTGCCTACATAGCTACACACGAACAATTGGTTACAAATATAAAGAACTTAGTTGACTTTCTACCCCAATGAAAGAAAAACACTTAAAAGTTTAGAGAATCAGCGAGCACCATACAACAACCACTACAACGCAACAATGGAAGCGTTTGAACTTCGGACTTGTTTAGTGAATTTTGAAACTAAAATTCTAATACGCTACATCACAGCTATCTGGGTAGATATAATTTACTCTGCACTAGCCGAACACCGCAGAGGCAAGTAACAGTGGCATGAAAATCACCAAAAAAATGAAACTACATCATTGAATAATCGCGTGGAAGGATAATTTGGTCGGCAAAAACCACGAGAAATATCTTTACAGACCTTCAGCATATCATAAATTATATGAACGGAGAGTACAATAGAAAAGCGATTGTAGTTGATCACACACACAATAAGTCTTCAGTGAACGCACAAACGTCCTCACACACGACGCAAAATTGAGAAGCTATTTAACGCAGCAGTGAATCTGCGCTGGGCAACACATAACCTCTGATACTGTGCCTATCACTGGTGTTATTTTGTAAAGTCTGCATGCATTAAGATTGTGACATAATAATCAAGAAACTATGAACCATAAGCAAACTCGAGCAACTGCACTATATGTATCATGACAAACAATATGAATTAGTTAGAAACAGGGAGCTACAAACAAATACAAACATCCAAAAATATAAATCGAGCAAAAAGCAGATTGTGAAATGACGAGCTCGAATGTTTGTCTGGAGTAGGGAGAGTGAACACTTCTACCATCCCTAGTCTGGAGTAGGGAGAGTGAACACTTCTACCATCCCTAGTCTGGAGTAGGGAGAGTGAACACTTCTACCATCTCTAGTCTGGAGTAGGGAGAGTGAACACTTCTACCATCTCTAGTCTGGAGTAGGGAGAGTGAACACTTCTACCATCCCTAGTCTGGAGTAGGGAGAGTGAACACTTCTACCATCCCTAGTCTGGAGTAGGGAGAGTGAACACTTCTACCATCCCTAGTCTGGAGTAGGGAGAGTGAACACTTCTACCATCCCTAGTCTGAAGTAGGGAGAGTAAACACTTCTACCATCCCTAGTCTGGAGTAGGAAGAGTGAACACTTCTACCATCCCTAGTCTGGAGTAGGGAGAGTGAACACTTCTACCATCCCTAGTCTGGAGTAGGGAGAGTGAACACTTCTACCATCCCTAGTCTGGAGTAGGGGGAGTAAACACTTCTACCATCTCTAGTCTGGAGAAGGGAGAGTGAACACTTCTACCATCCCTAGTCTGGAGTAGGGAGAGTGAACACTTCTACCATCCCTAGTCTGGAGTAGGGAGAGTGAACACTTCTACCATCCCTAGTCTGGAGTAGGGGGAGTGAACACTTCTACCATCCCTAGTCTGGAGTAGGGAGAGTGAACACTTCTACCATCCCTAATCTGGAGTAGGGAGAGTGAACACTTCTACCACCCCTAGTCTGGAGTTATTAAAAGCAAATGTTTCGCCAAACTACACGGTTCGCTGACTTTGTCAAAAAGCTCTGAATGCGGTGTATGTTGCCAAGGGTATAAAAGCCACTTTGAAATGACACAAGTTTTTTAATACGCACAGAAATAAAGCAAAAACTTCGGGCATCTCAAATATGAACGCCATGAAGCAATTGGCCTTTGTTTTGGACGTATACAGCTAACGCTGGCTACAGATGGGAGCTTGAACGTGAATATGCCCGTATTCCTCCATAACATCAACGCGCATGATATGGCAAGCCTTTCCATCAAATTCCTTTGTGAGTCTGATGCTACAGCATCGTTTAGTTGTCTACTTCCATGAGTCACTTATGCAAGTTTGCAACGCACTTCCGCAACCAACCAATATATCAAGAAAATAAATGGTACATCGGTGTGAGTGAAAAAACGTCAAAGCAATAATTGTGTAAATCTGTATCACAAGCAACAATTAAATACATAACTTTCCACCAGCATGTCTGTCTGGGACTTCCAGTGTAGAACCTTCGCATGATCGCACTTCAAACATGACGTCATATATTTCATTCATTCAAGTCACTTTCACTTTTGACAGCCACTTCAGTTTGTTGTGGTTACTTAAATTCAGTTTAGTTGTTTTTATTTCTGGCTATCACAGCAAAATCAATGTACGTCGTCATAGCAGAGGTCTGGAAAAAGGAAGAAGCGACAAAACGCGAACGTTAAAACATGCGTGAGAGCGAATTAGTGCAACGATAGTCCAACGAAGAAAACAAATGAAGAGTATTAGTTTTTGAGAAGGCGATGGATGCACAATCGCTTCATAACCAGCACCACTGACGACATGATTCTTCATGCCAGGACTGGAATTAAGATTCGTCATCAAACACTTCCTCGATTATCAAGCTTTCCTGCGGGAATATCTTGCAGCTCTGCAGCGACGCATCCATGTCGAGCTTAAGAAGCTGAAAAAGAATTGTAACAAACAAAACTTAGAGCTACAACGCAATGTCTACCACACCATACAACCTATAACGCAATCTATGAAATCATATTCACATGATTGCACGATCACGTGTAGCAATGTAGCCATTCCGGTCATGATAGTAGGCTAATAGTCACAGTAGAACAGACCAAGTCAACTTACATTGGTTCGGGGCCAGGCCCGCACTAAGCGGTATTGAGGGGTGCAGTAGCCCTTCGAGCCCACAAAATCAATAAGGACCTGCATGGGATCACGAGCCAGAAACGAACGACTGAAAGTAGCGCCACCTGGTGCCCGGAATCGTATTTGACTGATCTGCATGGAAGATTCACAACTCTTGTTAGATCAAATTATTATACGTGCAGTGCAACTAATGTATCCACCCAACCGCTGGCGCCTCCATCACAAGTGAGCACCTTCAGTTGATAATATATTTCGTTAATTATCCAATCAAAGAAACTATACCTTGCCAAACGACAATTGCAAAACCAACTGGAGAAAGTATTTAATGCACCAACAAGTAATCATGTGCTTGGAATCATGGGAGATGATTGATTTAACATGCAGCCAGTGAGTAAATCGGGGACAACAAGCAGGGCCGTGAGAGCACCATTTCACCTCCTCCAACCCTATGTTTAGTGATTGCTCTTAAAAATAGGACCAGAAAGCTTTTAGGGAGGCAAACTCTATCAATGTGGAGAACAAAATTTACATTAATCATTTTAGCAAAGAATAAACAAATTTTAAGATTTTATAGAAAAAAATAACTAATAGGCTATGCCGACAATGCAGAAGGGGATCTAGAAAAGAGTTGGGAAAGGACCAGATTTTTAACAAAGTAAAATTTATAACATAAATGAACAATGCAAAACAACTTAATGTCTAAATAAATGAAACGTAAAGGGGTGTGGGGGATTGCCCCCAAGGAATTTTTGACAAATATAATCTTGTTTTGGTCATTTTTTAGGTAGTTTTAGAAGCAATATTTTTTTTATCAAGATGCACACATTGTATGTAACCAAATTCATCAAATTAAAATTGGATTGGGGTAGAAGTTTTGTTTAAAATTGAAGTTAGCCAACTATTTCAATTTCTTTTTTATTTACAACCACAGAAGGATTTCAATAATTTATTTCTTGAAAGTTTGTATAGCTTGGTGTGTTGCAGCCTTTCAGCAGGCTAGAACTTCGAAAGTCTTACATGAAGTATCCTCACCTTTTCAGATCACACTTTCACTTCATAACTTATTTCGATTCATATAGAAATTATTCAATTTAATTATTATTAATCAACTAGACTATTTGTTTGAACAGTGTTCACTTCACAACATTGTATTATTTTTTCTGTTCTTTTTTGACACAAAAACTTTTCACTCCCTTAATCCCCAACTATGCTTGGCCAATATCAGCGAGATGAACGAAGTGTGGTTGAGCGAGCGAAGTGAGCGAAAAAAAAATTAAAAAAAAAATGTAAAAGTACAAGCCGAAAAACGCTGCAAGAATTAAATAAGAGTGGGCCCCTGCTTAGAGATAGGCCCCCACCAGTCGGGGGTTTGGAAAGCAGTAAATACGGCCTTGCATGATTTAATTAGCTATTGATTTAATTATCAAGCATCTGTAGTATCTTTTTATTTTTTAAGCAGTCAAAAAACATTAGACAGACTAAAATGATTGGACCCCTAATCAGCTGTGCCCCTGGCTGTGGGGTACCGTTAACACGGCCCTGAAAACACGTTTAATTCAAAAGAATGCCTCCATCAAGAAAAGGCTCGCAATGAAGTCGTAAACTACAAGAAATCGGCAAAGGAGAAAGTGTCGTAAAGACAATACAAAAATGCTCCAACTTATCGCTCACCGGTTCTCCACAGTCAGCTGCCGGCTCAGGAGGAAGTTGACCGTCCAGGACTGTCGCTTTGGTCTTAATCAACTTCTTCAGCACTTCTTCGCGGTTTTCTTCGTGTTTCTTCTTCTTTATTTCTTCTTCCTGTCTCTCCTCCTCCTCTTGTTTGGCTTGCCTCTGTGGAAAAAAAAGCATTTCTGAGAAGCGAGTACGGTTGCTACTTGAGCGACTGTTCATAAACGTTTTAAGCTTTGCATAATTTAGTCGCCTCCCCACCACTGACACGCCGGTATGCTGGTTCGTATTTTCACTCGTTCAGGACATGCCAAAAAGTACAAACAATAAAAATTTATTTCAACAAGACAAGCATTATAAATTTTCTCATCTATGAACTGCAGTGCATCGGTAGGATTTAAATACAAAAGTAGCGAAGTCGTTCTAATGTTCTTTCGAAAAAAATCTTCTGCAAAATTCCGCATTCGTTCCACATCTTCCAGGATTTTAAAAGTTATTCCGCAGATCATGGCTTCTGCTCAACCGCACTGGAACAATAGGAGACGACTCCCAGTAGGTTATGATTTGATATCAGCGGATGTTGACAAACTTATTTTAGTACAAAATCATTGGACTGACCAAATCACCTTCCACAAGAAGTAAATTTAACATAGCCCACATCGTGCGGGACTAGACTGGATATGGCGACTTGAAACAAACAATTAACGATATGCTGATGACAACAACACCAAACGAACATCGAACACCTTGGCCAAGTCGGCTTCCATTGATAACTTGTAAGCTGCATCCTGGTCACGCATGATCGCTTCCCGAGAATCGTCCTGAAACGAAGCAGTTTCTATGGTGAGAAGAATGCCCTAAGCCTCACAAAACTAACTGTTTTTGTACTTTTCAGTTCACTATAATTATCTGTTGAGAAGGAACGATCTTCCTGGCGTCAGCACTACCTGACTACTCACTATAGAACAGCGAGCATTGTGTTTCGCTAATAATACCGGTGTAGCGACAAAAGCAGCGGTTGAGAACGATGTGGCAAGAACGAGCGGCGCAGTACTGATGAACCCAGCCTCATGGGCACTCGACTGCCGAGGAACATATGGTTATCTGGTAGGATAAAACTGTCATCCAGCTTTCTGTCTTAGTTTATGACGTCACACAATGCACCATCAATCCCTAACCATCGTCACCTCAAAGCGGTCGGCAACAAGCGGAGATGTGTCGGCGTCACTCGGTTCATGTTTGTTGGTTGTCCCGGCTTCAGATGTGCCCTGGAATATAAACAGTTGTTCACTTCGAAAGGCATAGCCTAATGTACACTTAATGTATTGAAACACACGGCGCCATGTGATACCAGGATGAAAACCATAACCGGCTCTTGCACTCATCCAATGCCGCAACCACAATGTTTATGTGAGGCGGCATCAACGCACAGAAACTAACTCGTCCAACTAACTTGTTCTTGTTCAACTAACTCGTCCAACTAACTTGTTCAACGATAGAGCAAGAGCTTGCGTGATGCTCTGGGCTACGGCCGTGTGACACACGTTGAAGAAGAAGATCTCTGTTCAATCATAAAAGCAAGATGCTCTGCACAGGATTTAGCGGAGTTCTACGATAGAGCAAGAGCTTGTGTGATGCTCTGGGCTACGGCCGTGTGACACACGATGAAGAAGAGGACTCGTCCAACCATAAAATTATGTTTTTTTTTAATTCCTTAGCTTTGTTGTCCAGTTCCTGTGGAGCTTTTTTCATTGCTAATGGCATTGGATTATGTTTTATTTTTTTCTACCTACTTATGTCACAAACTGCTAGTTTGGAGTAGCGGCGCGATGTGTTCTAACGTTGAAATGTTCAATATTGAATACTTCGCTCACTGAACAGATTAAAAATTCAGTTTACCTATTCCAGTGTTAGCCTAATTGAGGTATGTGGTGAAATTTGTTTTGTATGCTATGCCTATATAGGGGGAGATGGGGACCACTTAAAGTAAACATTCATTCCAAAGTTCACTGAATAACTACACAACACTTTACGAATCTTTAACAAACAAACTATTGAAATCTTTTTGCGGTCGTGAAAGAAAAAGTATAACTTCAATTATAAACCAAATCTTGCAACTAAAACTTCTACGGAAGCCCACTTTTAATTTGATGAAATTGGTCACGCACAAACTGTGCGTCTGGAACAAAGGAACATCATTGGGGCTAAAACAATACACAAAAGGCGACCAAAACAAGGGAATATTTGTCTAAATTTTCTGGGGGCAAGCTCCCAGCTTGATCCAAACTATTTACTTTTTTTGGACCTCAAATTTAACAGTGTCCATTTTCTTTCGCAAATTTTGGTTAGTAGCAACTCTGGTGCCCCAAACAACGTTTTTTCTAGATCCGCTGCTATATAATACCACCCAGTTTGAAAATCATGCAACACCATATTGTATACGTGGCATCACCTTCTCTTGGTCGGCAGCCATGAGCAATCTACAAGCCTCTTCCTGTTCACGCATGATTGCTTCTCGCGAATCATAGTCGTCCTGAAACAAACTAGGTCATTGACTACGTCATCACAACGTCATGGGGTGGTGTTGGGCTCGCAAAACGACAGGTCGCTTCAATATGAAATAAGCTCTTGACAATCATTTCAAAAATGACAGAATAAGAAACCATTTGTAATTTGAACCATTTTTCATAAAGAACAAACGCTGAGATCATCAGTGTACGCTGAGATCATCAGTGTACGCTGAGATCATCAGTGTACGCTGAGATCATCAGTGTACGCTGAGATCATCAGTGTACGCTGAGATCATCAGTGTTATCATTTCAAGGAGAATCGTCCGATCTCAACTTGTTATCAGTTACACTGCATCCTAATGTTATAATGTCAACGCAAGGGAATCTCTTTAAGCAGTAGTTCCAACGATCATCTGATGGATGAAAAAGTAAAAGCAGAAACATACAAGTTGTTTTATTGCTTCACTGACGTTTCGCGCACCATGACAATGCGCATCTTCAGAGCGAATAAGATACAAAATAAAATTTACGAAGTTATATACTGCAGTACCTTTGAAAAGAAGAAAAAAAAAAGTACTTTAGTTCAAATAACGAACAAGAGATACGAGAGCGGTTAGTACATACATTGGATGACATAAAAAAAGAAATAGGTTCACACATGACTACCACACATTGAATTACGAGGACGTTTCCACCTGTTCATGAGGTTGGTTCGTATGATGTGTGGCAAGACACTTCTTGACAAATTAAAAATGATGTATTGAGAGAGTGGACTGATGTTGAGAATATTGAAAAGTACTTGTGTGGTCATCGTCAGAGGTGGGTTGGACATCTTGAACCAATGGATGAGAACAATTTGACAAAGGAAGTTTGGAATCGACAGGAAAAAAGAGAAAATGCCAAAGAAAACGTGGGATGACATCGTGAAAGATGATATGAACAAAAGAAACTTGAAAATTGAAGATGTCAACAACAGAGAGAGATGGAGAAGTCGCTGGAGACAACTGGTCGGCCCTGACGTTTCGGGATAAAGATTACGCTTCTGTGAAGCAAAATGGATGGTGATGTTTCCACTTGTGCTGAAACAGGAATGAAGCCTGCCTATCAAAATAATACAAAATTATTATGATTTCGGCAGCAGATTTCCATCGTTCCCGTTGAGTACATTGACGCAAACTTGATGTAGCAACCTTCTGTTGCGGTGTGTTGATAGAATATTCGTTTCAATTTAAAAAAAATCGAAACTTTTATTTGGTACGTTAAGCTCTGAAGATGCACATTGTCATTGTGCACGAAACGTCAGTGAAGCAATAAACCAACTGGTACCATCGGTATGTTGCATCAATCCCAAACCATCATCACCTCAAAGCGGTCGACAACAAACGGAGATGTGTGGACGTCACTCGGTTCATGTTTGTTGGTTGTCCCGATTCCAAATGTGCCCTAGAATATAAACAGTTGTTGTCATTCCAACCGCATGAACCGACATTAAAGAAACTTCTTGCTGCATTTCCTTTAACAACAGGTCCACGATTGCGTGTTGCTTCAACAAAACACCATATTCAGCCACAGATTGCTATTATCGTATGACGTGGGCGAAAAGCACTGTGCCGTCATACAAGCGTCCTCTATAACAGCTAGACCAGGGGTGTGCAACCTTTATTACAGGCGGGCCAGATATAAATAACTGTGTGAAACCGCGGGCCGCACGTTTATTTAACATATGATTTCTAGCAGTTGCAGGCACCAACAAATTTTTTTGTGTTATTCATGTTATTCTTACGGCATTATTAGGAGTTTTCTTGCAGAAATAATAAGTCAAGACGCATAAATTTCTGACGAAAACTGCTATTTAAATATATTGTCACAACGACTTTAAATGAGTTCAGTGAAAAATTTGCAGTTGGCTTCTTTTCCCGACTGCTTTTTTCCAATTTACTTCAATGGAAGTGCTCGCAATTCGAAGTCCATTTTCCAAGTGTTCGTCTGTCAGAACTGATCGATAGCAAGATTTCATGACGCCTATTTTAGAAAAAAATTGTTCCCACAAATACGTTGAGCCAAAAAGAGCCATTTTTGAAGCCATGAGTTTTTTCAAATGTGAAAAGTCATCTTGGTTGAGATATTTTCGGTAAAAATCGCCAAGATTCATTTTTAAATACATTGCTTTCAAATCCGTTTTCTCTTGAAGATCAATCAGTTCAAGTTACATCGGCTGGTGCTTTGTCAATGTCTGTGTTGAATGGCGAAGACAATAAACAAATGTTCATGAGATTTGAAGTCCTTGAAACGAGCCAAAAATTCATACAACAATTTTTCAAGTTGGTCTGCAAATTCATTTTTCTTCTCAGGATGCATTCCATAGTCTCTCAAAGTTGGAAAGTGGAAAACATTTCTGTCTGTATGTGAGCTTTCCAAAGTCGTAATTTGTTCATAAAGCCTTTTATGTGACCATACATGTTTACGTTCCAAATGATTAAATACAATGGATTAGCGGTGGCCGGTGGGAGATTTCTAAAATGGTTAACAGAAGGTGCTAAATTTGCAATACAATAATCCACTCCACAATGAACTGTTAACACGTAGGCCTACCAGACTAAACTAAATTATAAACACGTTTCACGGGCCGCGCACAATTTAAAATTGGCACATCTTCGCGGGCCGCACAATTTTTCTTCGCGGGCCGCATTTGGCCCGCGGGCCGCACGTTGCACACCCCTGAGTTAGACAATAGGCCTACAATGTAGAATAAGCATCATGATCACTGCATTGGACAACGTCTCTGTCCGTTCCTACCTTCGTCTTGGTGCGGATACCGGCCACCGGCACCTTGTTGTCTCTGTATTGTTGGTACCACTTCGCTTTCAACACATTGTCTTCATCCTGGAATAATAAAGACAGGTTGACACGGATGCGTCTGCTTGCTCCTTAGTGGCGGGCAACAACGCTCCTTCATTCACCATCACTGACCTCCTTAATCTTATTCTGCAATCTTTCCTCTTTCATCCTATCCATGGCTTGTTTAAGCTTCCTCAGAACATCACGTTCGTCAGTTGGAGCTGAAACAGAAAGTTCTTCATTGAAATATTGCTTCGAGTTTGGACAAAGTTTCTATGGAACATTTTACGACAAATTATCTTCAAACGAAATTTCTTGTTTCATGTGTTTCGAGAAGATTTCTGATTACAAATTCTATAAACTATTCATCAGGAAAATGTTCTAATGCAACATTAATATATAAAATACAAACAATTTCAAAGCCATGATTTTGTGATCGGAAACTTATCGGTTGAGTGACCTCGAATAATCGAGATGACGTCACACGACTTCTGGTTGCTCCGAGCAATGAGGAGAATTGGCAATTCATGTTTGTTTAGTTTTGACACCGCATCAGCTACATCAGATCCCATGTGCTCCCGACAATCCTGGAGGAATCTGAGAGGAATACCAACTTCAACTGCGTCAGGGATGTATGTACATTGAAAGTATGGATGTCAACAATTATATCGATTGCATTTCATTCAGTTCTGACTGATACCACACCATTTGCTGTTCCGCAAACACTTTGCCTATTTGCTTCGCACAATGGGAAATGGGCCTAAAAACGCATCTGATTGTATTTGAGTGAACCTACCATTGTGACATTGACATTGTTTCGAGGTTCTTCTATTCAATAAACAGAAAGCATGGAAAAATATACATGTTTGTTACTTCAAACACAAGAATCGCGCATTAACTCACAAATAGAGTAGTGGGCTGGGTGTGTGCGTGTTGGTCGTTTCTACCCGAATACAGAAATTATGGTCCACAAAACAAACCCAAATATCACACTTAAACAAGTAAAAATTGTGACTGGTGTAATTATTAGGCCATGCCGCAAAGTAATTTCAATTTCGCTCAATTTCTTTTGGTATTCGACAATTTTTTTTTAATTACAAAAGTGTTCCTAAGTTGAAAAAAGTTTGAAAAACATTGCAACAGGCAAACACAAGACTTTATACGCGAGAGAGGAGAACCGCGAAACACGCAACAACTTTCGTGGCGCTCCTGGCAATGTCTCGCGTCGCACCAGGAGCCGCTGACCTATCACAAGGGCGATAATAATAATGCACTTACTTGAATTTGTTGTGTTCTGTTGTTGCATCCCAAGGCCAACAAATGTAGTTTTGGTTCAAATACAAGGAGATCGCTTCACTGCAGAGGACATGACAGTATGCATCGCTGTGTGCGCTTCGTTCATGGTGGATGTAGAGTGCTGGATGGTGACACAGTGTACAATGAGTCAAGTATTTAGATGATTTCACAGCGAGACGTTGAATAAATCACCGGTTACAACCATATGAGCGTGGTGGAGTATCCTGGATCTAAGCTACCCACAAAACCTTGCCAGTGACCATCTGCATCTACTATGAAGTTTCAGACCGACTGGAACCTACCTAGGATGATTACACAACATAGTGATGACGTCAGTGAGTACACAGCTATTCAAACAAGCTTTTTGTGGTGAGGTCGCTGATGGGATTGCATCAAATATCGCTTCATTGAGCAAACATAAGCAGCTATTACATGTTCAATAAAATTTCTCATTTAACAAATGATGAACGAAGAAAACATAGGTCAGTTTTTAAACTTTGTATTTTTCACAAAAAGTACCAGAAGTATGTGCTATCGTATGTTCAATTGTTCATCATCAGTGATTCTAACTACCAAGTGTTATGTTTTACGATCACCAAATACTTAAACAACTCACATACCCAACAATTTTATTTGTCGGACTTCGGGGTCGAAGGCTTTTCGTACAGCTCCCTTCAAGTCATTCGTGACGAACTGGGGCCCTTCCCCGTATCTTCTGCGAAACTCACACTTGAACTGCGTTACAGCAGCTCTGGCGGCATCTACTCTGTCAGGCACTGAACATACGAAACTGTTTTCAAAAACCTGACATGTTGTTAACGAGTAGATCGACAGATTAACGAACGACGTCATATCATTAAAGAACAAAAGGTGACTGAGCCAAGCAATTCAATGTAAGACTGGCAACACTAACTGAACATACTCAGATCATTACGAGACTTCCATTTCAATCGTTGCGCTCTACCGCTGGGGGCGCTCTTGACTGCCTTGTATACGTCATCATTTCGAGACCAGGTCGGCGATCTTGAAGCGGGTGATGACGTAATAGGTGCACCATTAAGCTGAGTTTTGACAGGTGCACGACGTAAGGATGGTCTGGGGGCCGGGGAGGGGTTTTGTGAAGTTCCTTGGGGGGAAATGGACCGAACGGTTAGGTGATGTGCCGGGTGATTCAAACCTAAACTTCCCAGTGTTTCCTGCAAGTACAAAATAAAATATTGGGTAGGCCACAGTAGCAAAGTAAAAAAGCATCGACAGACAGCGGCACGCAACGAGCGACCTCTTGTGGGCCTAAATGAATGTTGAGTTCTCAATAAAACCAAAATGCGGATAATTCTGTTGAATCTCTCTAACCCTAGGGTCAGGTCACATACTTGTGACCTTTGACCTTGAACACATCACTGATGACGTAAACATAGCATTAATTATTTTGACACCAACGTCTTACCTGCGTTGACACAGGCATGTTTACATTGACAAATTCGATTCAATACTTTTACTTAGCAATATCATAGCTACTACGTTAGCTCTAATAATAATTTATAGAGCTAATTCATTGTTCTCTCAGCTCTCTACACTTAATTTTGCATTTTAATTATCAGATTTGAATTGTCGCGACACCAACTCATAGAGACAATTTGACGTGCTGGGATGCAAATCGTTCTAGAAATACATTCCAAACAAACTTCAGGCGCTTTCAGTTAAGATATTAACAGTTAGACATTAGACCTACAATGTAGAATAAGCATCATGATCACTGCATTGGACAACGTCTCTGTCCGTTCCTACCTTCGTCTTGGTGTGGATACCGGCCACCGGCACCTTGTTGTCTCTGTATTGTTGGTACCACTTCGCTTTCAACACATTGTCTTCATCCTAGAATAATGCAGACAGGTTGACACGGATGCGTCTGCTTGCTCCTTAGTGGCGGGCAACAACGCTCCTTCATTCATCATCACTGACCTCCTTAATCTTATTCTGCAATCTTTCCTCTTTCATCCTATCCATGGCTTGTTTAAGCTTCCTCAGAACATCACGTTCGTCAGTTGGAGCTGAAACAAAAAGTTTTTCATTGAAATATTACTTCGAGTTTGAACAAAGCTTCTATGAAACATTTTACGACAAATTATCTTCAAACGAAATTCATTGTTTCATGTGATTCGAGAAGATTTCTGAATCTGAAGAAATCTGAGATTTCTGAAGAAATCCTATAAACTATTCAATATTCATAAGGAAAATGTTCTAATGCATCATTAATATATAAAATACAAACAATTTCAAAGCCATGCTTTTGTGATCGGAAACTTATCGGTTGAGTGACCTCGAATAATCGAGATGACGTCACACGACTTCTGGTTGCTCCGAGCAATGAGGAGGATTGGCAATTCATCTTTGTTTAGTTTTGACACCGCATCAGCTGCATCAGATCCCATGTGCTCCCGACAATCCTGGAGGAACCTGAGAGGAATATCAACTTCAACTGCGTCGGGGATGTATGTACATTGAAAGTATGGATATCAACAATTATCGATTGCATTTCATTCAGTTCTGACTGATACTACACCATTTGCTGTTCCGCAAACACTTTGCCTATTTGCTTTGTACAATGGGAAATGGGCCTAAAAACGCATCTGATTATATTTGAGATAACCTACCATTGTGACTTTGACATTGTTTCGAGGTTCTGTTATTCAATGAAAACAAAGAATAGAAAAAAATATACACGTTTGTTGCTTCAAACACAAGAATCGCGCATTAACTCACAAATACAGTGGAGTAGTGGGCTAGGTGTGTGCGTGTTGGTTGTTTCTGCCCGAATACAGAAATTATGCTCCTCAAAACAAACCCAAATATCACACTTAAACAAGCAAAAATTGTGACTGGTGTAATTATTAGGCCACGCCGCAACGTAACTTCAATTTTGCTCAATTTCTTTTGGTACTCGACAATTTTTTTTTTAATTACAAAAGTGTTCCTAAGTTGAAAAAAGTTTGAAAAACATTGCAACAGGCAAACACAAGACTTTATACGCGAGAGAGGAGAACCGCGAAACACGCAACAACTTTCGTGGCGCTCCTGGCAATGACTCGCGTCGCACCAGGAGCCGCTGACCTATCACAAGGGTGATAATAATAATGCACCTACTTGAATTTGTTGTGTTCTGTTGTTGCATCCCAAGGCCAACAAATGTAGTTTTGGTTCAAATAAAAGGAGATCGCTTCACTGCAGAGGACATGACAGTATGCATCGCTGTGTGCGCTTCGTTCATGGTGGATGTAGAGTGCTGGATGGTGACACAGTGTACAATGAGTCAAGTATTTAGTTGATTTCACAGCGCGACGTTGAATAAATCACCGGTTACAACCATATGAGCGTGGTGGAGTATCCTGGATCTAAGCTTCCAACAAAACGTTGCCAGTGACCATCTGCATCTGCTTTGAAGTTTCAGACCGAAGTTTGGAACCTACTTGGGATGATTACACAACATAGTGATGACGTCAGAGAGTACACAGCTTTTCAAACAAGCTTTTTGTGGTGAGGTCGCTGATGGGATTGCATCAAATATCGCTTCATTGAGCAAACATAAGCAGCTATTACATGTTCAATAAAATTTCTCATTTAACAAATGATGAACGAAGAAAACATAGGTCAGTTTTTAAACTTTGTATTTTTCACAAAAAGTACCAGAAGTATGTGCTATCGTATGTTCAATTGTTCATCATCAGTGATTCTAACTACCAAGTGTTATGTTTTACGATCACCAAATACTTAAACAACTCACATACCCAACAATTTTATTTGTCGGACTTCGGGGTCGAAGGCTTTTCGTACAGCTCCCTTCAAGTCATCCGTGACGAACTGGGGTCCTTCCCCGTATCTTCTGCGAAACTCACACTTGAACTGCGTTACAGCAGCTCTGGCGGCATCTACTCTGTCAGGCACTGAAACGAAACATGGTTGTGATAAGAGGGTAATCCCCTAGTCAGCTTGTTAGTTACATTTCAATTCAATTTATTTTTCATTGCTGGGGCAAACATGTAGAAAACGGCAAAGTAAACTCACGAATTTAGCACCAACAAAAGGGAAAGATGGCAAAACCAAAAGGTTTAAACAATGCAAAAACAGTGTTGAGATGACACTATCTTTAATTTGCACAGCCACAAAACCTGGAAATGAGACAGAAAAGATAAAAATCTTATGTGAAAACGGTACAAAAATAGGCTACAATTACAATCAACACTTGCCAGTGCAACAAGGGCGATTTTAAACACGAGCTGAAGTTAAACAAAACAAGCCCAAACCCTCTCTTTTACAAAAGAAAAAATAGGCCGAATATTATTGTACAATGAACACTTGTAATGAGCGAGCTGCTCGATCACATTGATCTTGCTGCATCAATCTTTGCTGGATGTGCTGCCCTCAGCGATCTGTGAGTGTGGCATGGAGGAACAAACCGTAGACCACACCATCTGTAACTGCGCCATCTACCATGCGCCAAATGGTGTGCGTGGTCTGCGCGAATTGGATGACGAATCAATTCAATGGCTGCTCGACACCTGCCCAAACATCTAGACCGCGTCGCCGCCACTGCCCAAGGGTGGTAAAAGGCAGAGCCCCTCGACCCCTGGAGTGGCGAAGAAGGTTCAAACGAAGAAGAAGAAGAACACTTGCAACAAGGGCAATTCAAACTTTACAGTACTACAAAAAAAAAAGTGGCAAGTTTCCAAAACTTTTCACTTTGAAACATAGACTCCTTAAGTAAAGCACTGGAACCTCCCATGCTCGGGGTTTGTAACTTGAGTCCGAATGATTAACTTGAGTCCTGGCTTAAATGACTTCTAGAGAAGCTAGAAACACAATCTTGGATTCTACATTAGGGTTTTTGAGGATGGCGAGTTCAATAGTGTTACTTTCAACAATACCTGAGGTCATTTTCAAGGTCAAAATATCATATTTTAAGGTCAAATTACAGAATTTTGGTCATTTTTTCCCATTTTTGCGTCTAAATCGCAAAGCAAAATTGTTTCAAAGAAGTCTGTGACGAAATATGCTATTGTGCACCTACCGCATCTATTGTGTAAGATATTTTCTCTACACTGCGTAAGTTCTTTGAAGTTCTTTTTGTTTATTTTCGGAAATATTTTGGTGATTATATGCCCTAGCAAAACATTGCGGTTCCAAGCCTTTGTGACGTAACAATTTATTGAAATCAAAGCTGTAGTTTGCATGGCAAGACTGAAATGCGTTGCCGGTTTCATTTTGCTGAGTTGTTATCCTTTGTAGATGCACGTTTAGCTAGTAGTAAGCTTATAATGCTGCTTGTACTACTTTAGCTAACATTCAATTGAAAGCTTATGTCCTCAATGTAAGTGACAAAGAAAAGCCTTTGGGATGCCTCAGGGGGCAAGAAAAGCTTTCCAACTAGTGATAGACATTGTCTATTATAGTGTCATCTTGTTATGTATTGTCAATTTGTGTATTATATTGTAATCATTAACTCTTTTAGATAATAGCCATAGTGTTGAGAAATACATATGATGTTTATGTAATAGCATATTTCGTCACAAACTTCTTTCAAACAGTTTTGCTTTACGATTTAAACGTCAAAATGGGCAAAAATGACCAAAATTCTGTAATTTGACCTTAAAATATGATATTTTGACCTTAAAAATGACCTCAAACGGTGTTGAAAATAACACTATTGAACTCGCCATCCTCAAAAACCCTAATATGAAATCCAAGATAGTGTTTCTAGCTTCTCTAGAAGTCATTTAAGCCAGGACTCAAGTTAATCATTCAGACTCAAGTTAAAAACCCCGAGATCGTCAGTTTCTAGTCCTTTACTTAAGGAGTCTGTGCTTTGAAAGTTTAACGAAATTATGACGTCACAAAATAAAGATTCAGCAAAGTGAAAAGTTCAGGAAACCGGCTTAGTGTGACCAAATGAATTCAGGAAAAAAATTAAGTCCAACGCGAGATACAATTAAGTACAATCAAATACCAGGGAATCAGGGATCATAGGTTACGCATTATTTATTTTTTAGATAAGGATTGATTAATCAACTTTAGTTGAAAGTTATCAAGATTTCACAAAAATTAAAAACGAAATAAAAAATTTGGCGATTTAAATGCATTTCTAATTTCACAGTAAGATAGACTAAATAAAAATACAAAGAAAATGAAGGGGTGTACCATTATTGTTACTACAGTATTATTATATTATTACTACATTATTGTAACATTATTATTATTACCATTATTATTCATTTTCTTTGAATTTTAATACTTATATGTGCCGCTAGTATCTAATTTCTTGCATTTTAGATCCATCTCAGATGATTGTTATGTCCTAGCTCAGTTGCAAATTCTTGTCTTTTTTTCTAGTTTTTATTTTTAACAAATTCCTGTCATTTCTTAGCACAAATTCTTTCAAAAAAATCACACCTTCTAAATGGGGTCTACTACTATTCGGCGAGTCCGATTCGGCTAATCCGATTCGGCGAGTTCCCTATTCGGCGAGAGCCTTTTTCGGCGAGTGCCCTATTCGGCGAGTTTTTGAAATTTTATTTTTGAAAGGGAATTATCGGGTATCGTAGCCTAATTATAATTGCCGTTATTACATCGTTAAACGTTGAAATCGTGCAGAAAGGAATAAAAATAAAATGTTTGAACTATTAAATTAAAATTCGTCACGTCAGTTCAGTTGTTTTTATTTCTGACAATCATATGAAAAACAATACACGTCAACATAGCAAAGGTAGAAGCGACAAAACGCAAACGTTAAAACGTGCTTGAATTCGTCATTTCAGTTCAGTTGTTTTTATTTTTGATCATGTTATCAAAAACAATTTACGTCAACATAGCAAAGGTGTAGAAAAAGCTAGAAGCGACAAAACGCGAACGTTAAAACGTGCTTGTGACCGAAGTAAGTTATTGAGTTGAAAGAAATTTGGCACGGTCGCAACACCTTCAGAAAAATTTACAAAATGAAGGGAAAATAAAAAAAGAAAATGTTACAAAAAAAAAATCATGTTTAATGTCTATAAGTTAGTACTTTTGAATAGTTAAAATGATTAGTTCGGATCAACAAAAGCTTGGATTGAAAGGAAATTATCGGGTACCGTAGCCTAGTTATCCCAACCAGCAGAAATTGCCGTTTTAACATCGTTTTAACGTCGCTAAACGTTGAAATCGTGTAGAAAAGAGAACTTTGCTGACTAGGATACGTTGAAACTGGGAAACATTCACAGAAGCCCTTCGATTTGTTCCAAGAACCCATTTAGCCTAACAGTTCATTTGTACATTGATTCAACGTCTGAATACATTATCTTAAAAATGCAACGTATCGAAGGGCTACTGTGAATGTTTCTCAGTTTCAACGCAGGCCTTAAAACTCGTGTTCTTTCCGGCAGCCATCATGGCCTACCGAGAGCTCCTTCTCGGCGGCCAAATCTGCGTGCTTGGAGGCCAAAATACAATAACGATAGCACAAGTAAATAGCATTAAACTTGCAACAATGTTAAAATAATCACTTAGCGTTGTTAAAGTCTGGGCGACGTCCTGCAATAGAATCGTAGTACCACGCATTAAATGCTCTATCGGGAATGTAATCCGGTATTGCGGGACCATCTAACGACCCTAAATTGTTTTAACTGCTGGCAGCTCAGTAAATTGTTTCAACTGCATACCGCCTTTCATAAAACCTGATCATTTATATCGTTATGATGTCACCATTGAGGGTGTGAAGTTACTAACCCATAGCGTTCTCAACTATGAAGACACGTGTTTTACCCACGGATGTCAATTAACCTAGTTCTCCTTTTTAACAACGATTTAATGTCCGACAACATTGAATCGATATAAAAACGACAATATCGCCAGCCGATGTAAATTAGCACTTCGGATTAACACTTCGTTAAAATAAACATTCGGGAATTGCAAACAAGACTTCCAGCGCTGGTGCTCGCAGCTGAATATATTCAATACAACAGTAGTGATTCTGACGCGCTGACCTAATTCTGCGTCACTCTTTGATACTACATATTTTCGACATTTAATCCACGATCATTCTATTGCGAAATTAAATAATTGAGAAACCGGCGGCCGAACTTGGCCGACGGAGAAGGTAGCACAGGCGGTCATTCAAGCACTGCTTAGCGGCCATGGCCGCCGGCTGCTTTAAGGCTTGCAACGTATCTTAGTCATCAAAGTTCTCTTTTCTACACGATTTCAACGTTTAGCGACGTTAAAACGATAGGCCACACAATTGGTTAGCCTTTTCATTCTGTTACTACAATGTAAAAATGAACTGTTAGGCTAACTGGGTTCTTGGAACAAATTTTTGCTGGTAGGGATAACTAGGCTACGGTGCCCGATAATTTCCTTTCAATCCAAGCTGTAGGCCACACATTTGTTGATCCAAACTAATCATTTCAACTATTCAAAAGTAACCTACTAACTTATAGACATTAAACATGATTTTTTTTTGTAACATTTTATTTTTTTATTTTCCCTTCACATCTTAAATTTTTCTGAAGGTGTGGCGACCGTGTCAAATTTCTTTCAACTCAATAACTTACTTCGGTCACAAGCACGTTTTAGCGTTCACGTTTTGTCGCTTCTACCTTTGCTATGTTGACGTGTATTGTTTTTGATATGATGGTCAGAAATAAAAACAGTTAGGCTAAGGTACCCGATAATTCCTATTCAAAAATAAAATTTCAAAAACTCGCCGAATAGGGCACTCGCCGAATAGGGAACTCGCCGAATCGGACTAGCCGAATCGGATTAGCCGAATCGGACTCGCCGAAACGGGCCATTCCGTTCTAAATGGCGGTAAAATTACGTTTCGCTGAAGTCCGAAATTAAAAATTAAATCCAGTCTCATTGTCTCACAACAATCACTCAAGTTTCAAATCATCATCTCAACCAACACCTTCAAAACAACTTTCCACTTTCAATTTACGGAAGATCGAAACACTGGCCTTTGTCCGTAGTTACTTTTCATAATGTCTTTTTAGACATTCTTTTTGGATCAATAATGTCTTTTTAGACATTACTTTTAAAGAAATAAAAAAGAGTTAAAAGGCATGGAAATTTCACTTTGTGTGGAGACTGGAGCTACATGTACGTGAGAGGTTAACTGTTATTGTTTTATTCACTTGTTAAATAAAAATAGTTTAAAAAAATATATTTAAAAGCAAATTATTGTATAATTGTAACAATTTGTATAATAAATTAAGCCACATAAATGAAGCAGTTTTATGATAATACGAATTTCAATACAAACATCCAATAAGGTCTGGCAGCACTTCTTTTAGAAATACAGGTTAGGCTACCAGTCAACAGTTAATTGTAGTGGCAATTTAAAGATAAAATAACTATTTAATACAAATTAAAGTTGCATTTCAATAATTAATTGTATCTCATTCCAGATCAGTCTACTTGTTTATATGATTCACTTTACGCTCTTGCATGCCTACTTCTTGTCTTCACTTTCTTTGCATTGAATCATTGAAACATACGAAACTGTTTTGAAAAACCTGACATGTTGTTAACGAATAGATCGACAGATTAACGAACGACATAACATCATTAAAGAACGAAAGATAACAGAGCCAAGCAATTCAATGTAAGGCTGGCAACAATAACTGCTGAACATACTCAGATCATGACGAGACTTCCATTTCAATCGTTGCGCTCTACCGCTGGGGGCGCTCTTGACTGCCTTGTGTACTTCATCATTCCGAGACCAGGTCGGCGATCTTGAAGCGGGTGATGACGTAATAGGCGCGCTAAGCTGAGTTTTGACAGGTGCACGACGTAAGGATGGTCTGAGGGCTGGGGAGGGGTTTTGTGAAAATCCTTGGGGGGAAGTTGACCGAACGGTTAGGTGATGTGCCGGGTGATTCAAACCTAAACTTCCCAGAGTTTCCTGCCAGTGCAAAGTGAAACATTGGGTAGACCACAGTAGCAAAGTATTTGGGAAGCAAAGCAAAAGATATTGGGTAGACCACAGTAGCAAAGTAAAGAAGCATCGACAGACAGCGGCACGCAACCAGCGACCTCTTGTGGGCCTAAATGAATGTTGAGTTCTCAATGAAACCGAAATGCGGATAATTCTGTTGAATCTCTCTAACTCCAGGGTCAGGTCACATACTTGTGACCTTTGACCTTGAACACATCACTGATGACGTAAACATAACATTAATTATTTTGACACCAACGTCTTACCTGCGTTGGCAAAGGCATGTTTACACTGAAAAATTCGATTCAATGATCTTACTTAGCAATACCATAGAAACTACGTTAGCTCTAATAATAATTTATTGAGCTAATACATTCTTTTCTCAGCTCTCTACACAAAATTTTGCATTTTAAATATCAGATATGAATTGTAGCGACATTTTATCAAATATGAATTGTATGCACCTTCTACTAGCATACAATCCCTACAATCCTTACTAGCATACAAGCAAAAGTGTTTGAATAGAATCATACTGCGTCGTCTGGAGGGTTCTTTCCCGGAAATCCTCCCCATTCCTGGTTCCGGAATGCAATTCCCGTCCATGAGATGACGTCCTGCTTCAACTCCTCAAAGGACTTGGCACCCTCGCAACGCACCATCTTCCTGCTTTTGTCGTCTGTGTTGGTGACGACCAGGTCGTATGACGTCAGTAAGTTATTCATTGCGGACGATTGAGAAACATCCCTGAGACAAAGCGCAATTATAAACCGAACACAGGAGTAATATCATACCTGATATTAATAAGTATGTTCGCTGTTTTGAAGCCAAGAATCTTGTGTGTTTGCCTCTTCACAGCGGAGCGAAATATTTTGTGAGTAAAAGAGAAAAATACAACAGTGGCACTGATACCAGAACGAAGGAGTGATTCTTCAGCTAGACTTTATTTAGTAAAGTGATTAATAACGATATGTTGCAGCAAAGAGAGTGTTGAATGCAGTAAAACATTTCATGCCAATTTCACCTCAATGTTTCCAAAGGCCGATCACACGACGACGGGCTAAGGCCTGGTGGAGGGTTAAGGCAATGGAGCTTCACAGTGAGGGTGACAAAATGTGGCAAACCCAACGACCTGAGCACCACCCCGTCATGGGGATCGGCAATGATCGATCCGGGCCAGCGCTCAAACTTGGTGTCATTCAGAGGAATACCAAGCTCAATCGAAGCAACTTCTTTCAAGTCTCCTGAAAAGTGTTACAGGTTTTGTTGACACATGTTTCTTTACATGCCACGGACAAATAAGTTCTCCGATGAACGAATGTGGAGATCGTCGTTCGACGTCGACCACTTGTTTCATTATGATGTCTACTTGGCAGAGATGTATTATTGTTGTTCGCTTTCAAACTCATCGACGGAGCTCGTTTGATTAGTAAATTGATCTGCAGCCATCAAGGAAATATCCCACCCTCAAGAGCGACAATAATTATTTGTCTCTCTTGACCATAATACGGCTTATAAGAAATCCAACGAATGAGTTGGTTACTAGGTTGCAGCGAAAATGCTGTCAACAATGATACACGTTTTGTTTGGCAACAAGATACAGTAGCTATAAATAAATTATTTACATTGGCATTAACCTAATTAAACACAACAAAGCAATCAATCAAGTTCAAACAAAGACAGCTTTCTTGTATTATATTTGTTTTTCCAACCAACACTTATTCTCATATTTGAGTGTCATTCTTGGAGTGGGCAGGTTAGTTCTAAATTTCACGAGTGTAGATACAAACACTTGTCAAATAAACAACGACCATGCTGCTAAAAGCGAAACTCAATCTATTAGACCTACTTAGTTCTAAATGTTAGACTCGTGGTGGCGTATGACTTATGATGATGTTGAATGCGAAATAATATTTTTCTCACTTTTCATGTCTCAAGTTGACACGAAACACAATGTCACCTAAACGGAAGATTGTTGTGAATTGCAAATAGTTGGTAAATACCAGCTACGGTTGACATTCGTCACTCGCTTTAAAAGTATGGCCAATTACAGAGGTGTGTGTGCATTAGGGCAAAATGTACGCATCGGGTAGATCTTCAATTAACGATTAGTTGATAAACTACCGTATAGACGGATTTGGTTCGATCTCAGATTTAAATTAAACGGATGAAAATGCATGGACGACAATCTTCTTTTAGAGGATTGCTCACTGAAAATTAAGGTGGAAAACTAGAGGTTATAACAAAATGGGGTGCAACTACAGCATGAGATCTACTTTCATAGGCTGCTACCAAGGTGCAGCTCACGTGGCCTGTCCAGTGTCCACACATGTAGGCTACAAAGTGTATATGACTAGAATAAATGAACAGAAATAAATGATAACATGTTTATTTTTACTATTTCAGTCAAAACAATGCAGCGGTAGATCTCACGCTAAAGTATCAACCAAAATTTCAAACAAAATCTAGCAATTATTTATTTGCTAAGAATGCATTAAAAAACAAAGAAACTTTTTTGCAGCTCTGCTGTGCCAACTTTTGATTTTAGAAGAAACCCTCCAATTGTACACATCGCAAGAAAAATTGAAGAGAGTCATCTCAATCTACTGTATCCAGTAAAATATATCTGAATTCATCCAATCAGTGTTTGTTGACAAGTACGAGTAGTAGTATCCAAATAAGTCCGATTATAAAATATATTAAGGTTGGATGGTGAAATGAAGCTATGCAATTATTACGTAACCACTTAGAAATATGTGATTTAGTTTTCCTACCTACAGTGCTTGAATCATCCAGAGTGACATGTTTTGTCATTTCACCAAGTTTGCACAAGAATGTGAGCATCTCAGATCTCCCTTTGTTGCTTGCAAACTGATGCGAGAAGGTTTCTGTGCTGTGACGGAAGCTTCTTTGTTGCTCAGCTAAGACTGATGCAACAGCACTCTGAAGATCCCAATCATATTGCTTCAGAACAACCAAACACTGGCTGACGTCATCGAGGCCAGTACAAGCCTGAAAGATAAATAGTGATCAAGATACTTGAAAACCAACGTAAGCCATAATAATCAAAGCCGCATCCAGGAAGTTAGCCACTTATAAAACATTTTTAATGATTGCTATAATGTACAAAGGTAAACTCTAAGACCAATGCTCTTCAACATTTTTTCCTTTTGTGCACCCTCCAGAACTGATGGGGCTGTTCCATGTGTTCGTGTAAACTGTGATTGATGTAACATTTATCCAAGGACTCCGGCATATTTAAGGTTTGGCCTTGTACGACACTTTTCCGACCAAACATTTGATGGCTTCAGTTCATGCATCCAACAGTGACTGGGACAATCACATCAGAATGACACGTTCTTACAAACCTTCTCATTCCCATAGCCTATGTACCCAAGACAACACTAAAAAGCGGAAATGCGCAAACGCGGAAATAAGGCGGGCGTGAAATGGCATATTGTCCGCAGAAGTAGCGATTTAACGATGTAGAAAACGCGGAAATACGATCTTGGCGTCCATATTGTTTAACATAGCGATAACTTCACCATGAAAGAATGAAAAGTTACAACATGGAAAAAGGCGGAAATGCGATTTTTAACAACAACTCACCACCGAACCTACTTTTATGTTGAAATGTCATTGAAAGATATTGTTTAAAAGCAATTGTGAGGTCATTAAATACTTTGACTGTTTTAATTCCACAGTTATTGGAGTAAATTTCGAAAATTGAAAGGACTTTATTTAAACAGGAAAAAGGCGGAAATGCGATTTTTAACAACAATTCAATACCGAACATTTTCTTATGTTGAAATATCATTGAAAGATATTGTTTAGAAGCAATTGTGAGGTCATTAAATATTTTGACTGTTTTAATTCCACAGTTTTTTGGAGTAAATTTCAAAAATTGAAAGGACTTTATTTAAACAGGAAAAAGGCGGAAATGCGATTTTTAACAACAACTCAATACCGAACATTTTCTTATGTTGAAATATCATTGAAAGATATTGTTTAGAAGCAATTGTGAGGTCATTAAATATTTTGACTGTTTTAATTCCACAGTTATTGGAGTAAATTTCGAAAATTGAAAGGAATTTATTGAAATAGGAAAAAGGCAGAAATGCAATTTTTAGCCACAACTCAATATCGAACATTTTCTTATGTTGAAATATCATTGAAAGATATTATTTAGAAGCAATTGTGAGATCATTAAATACTATGACTGTTTTAATTCTAAAGTTATTTCGGCTTATTTCCGCGTTTCCGCCTTTTAGTGTTGCCCATGTACCCACAGATTCTAGTGAACAGCTGTGCACCTCTGCGACTGCTTTGATGCACTCAACTAAGGTTGAAGAACGCTGCATTAGCCCACAGAAAATTCTGACACTTTCCCAACAAATTCTGCTTATTGATGGACTATTTACCTCGGTTAGTTAATCTCAGTTCATCACTTTTTAAATGGTATTATATTCTTTAAATGGTAGTAAATTAAGCACAGCAGTTATATCTCTGGTATCAGACTATGGATTTGCATCGAAGCAAGTTTCAATACAATAGGCTACCATACATAAGCAATGAATTCTGCTCATCGACAGACTATTTACCTGAAAGTTAGCCAATATTTCATTGTTATCCATTACAATGCATTGAAGTAGGATTAAAGTTTTTTTTTTTTTTTAAATTACAGTTTTGCAATCTTCTAAAAAAATATTTTAAATATTTATTTCAAAGCTGGAGATAGATCTATGCAATGTTATAAGATCCCATTTTTCTACATATATTTTTTACTTTTTAAGTTTGACACTGGACTGGCGGTATGTTATGACTGCACTATGAGTATAAAATACTCTTTTATGTAATATTATGCTTCAGTTTCATGCACGCCTTGAACATGAACTTTTGTTATTTCTAAGTTCGTGGTGGCTTCATTGTGGAAATCTTTATCTTCAGACTGAGAGCTTGGGATTTTCACGTACTTGTAGAGGCTTTGAACCACTGACCCAGGCCTGGTCACCGAATTTGACACAGTGCCGTTTACGATTGCTGTTGAAATTTTGTCTGTCTGTGAATTAGTTCAACCACCAGGTGCAGCTGAATGGAAAGCAGTTCTGAAATGCGTTGTTCACGCGCACATCACGAGAGTCAAACTCGCGCCGCAATGTCTTGTAGTTTCTTCACTTCTAAAGCCAAGCTTTTAGACCTATCAGCAGCCTCTGCTAACTAAGGCTAAATAGCTAGTATTTTTTTCATTGTCATAATCAGAAATACTGTAGGCTATAATCAAACTGAACTGATAGGCCTACCCTATAATAACATTTTGAACTGATATCAAGATGTCACACAAATTGCCAACATTTTGTAGGAAGCACTAAACTGTTCCTGAAACAGCAGATCTATGAAGAACTAGACTCAGACAGAAAAATCCGTCGATCTTACATTAATTTAACGTACGTTTAATCAATGTACAATTGGCGGATTTCGCTGTCTGGAGAGGAACCATTTATGGTAATTGAGTTTATGAAGAAACAGAATAACAAAAAATCCCCTAAGGTAAAATTACATTCACAACATAACAACAAAAAGTCTCAGAGTTGCCACAAAAAAAACTTAATTCAATTTATTTTTCTTTGTCAGAATGCAGAAGAGATGATACTGTGAAAAAGAAATACAGTGACAAAACCAACAAAAGGAAAAGGTGGCAAAGCCTTACTGGTTTAAAACGTACCGTAAACCGGGGCTACATTGAACGCTTATTGACTTCAAAATGAAGAGTCCGCTTTCCCGCAATGCAGGATAAAGATAATAAAAAAAAAAGTATCCGCGCTAAATTGCAATATGTTAGGGGGACCAACTAGGTCTCTAAATAGCACAAACAACATTCAGTTTTAAGCTCTATCTTAACCGCTTGTTTTAGAAAATTGTCGTGTTCAAAGTAACCCCGTAATCGGGGTTACTTTGAACAGACGTGAATTGTTTACGTTTGTTCAAATTTGGCTGTATATGAGGTTACTTTTAACACATTGAAAGTTATTAAAAAAACCTTTTTGATATCGGTACCGTAGTGTATTGACAAGAAGCAACATATTTCCCTGAGGAGAACATATTTACACGAACTGGTACACGAATTGGCAATAGCAATTATGATGCTACAGAAAAACAAGAAATATGGCTCAAAACAGTTCATGAGAGTAATGTCTTTGAGGACAAGATATGCTATTGAGTTCAAGCATGTTGAGTTCGAGACTATGACAGCAGTGCTGATGAGCAGTTCAGTTTATGTCTGTTGACGGATGATGAGCAGTGAGCACGACATGAATGAGTAGTCAGCTTGTAAGGTCGCAAGCTGTAAAGCAGACGTCTTGGCCAGCTGAATGCTGCGGCGATGTTGTTGAAGTAGAGTGCTTCTTGTGTGAAGAAGGCTTGAGTGCGTAACAATGCCACTACTGTGCACGGTAGTGCAGTTTTACGGCGAACATGGGATTGACCATGTTGAAAGTTAACGATGCAGCTTCGGTGCATGTTGGCGGCTATGAGGTTAGCCGAGTTGACGTCGTCTGCGCAGAGCTTCTTTAAGTAAAGGCATGTCTGAATAGAGGCATCTCACGTGGAGGTAAGTTGATGAGGGCCACAGTGTGGTGGCGATAGAGAACTCTGTCGTGTCATCCGTCGTAGTGCTGTCAGTCTCTCAATGTCTCTTGAGGTCTCTCAATGTCTCTCGCATCTCGTCGTAGCAGCAACCATGTGGCGAAGTGGCGCTTCTGCAAAAAACGATACAGAGTAGCATCCGCAAGGTACATGTAATAAGTAAGGTACGTACGCGGTAGTATAATACAATAACAAAATTTCACAATAAAATTGTTGAAACCACTAGGCGACATGATTTAATCATGGCAGAAAATGCCAGCTTATGCGTGAAGCTGTTAAAATGCGAGAACAGGCAGGATAGATCGGTAGACTGTAAGTATGTACAATGTGATACAATACAGGGGATACAATGTCAATGAAGAGCGAAGTCGTTGAGAACGAATAGCTTAGTTAACGTAGGCTAGGTGAAATGATGAGCACCTAAAATTGTAATAAAATGCAGTGAAAACAGGTGATAATGAGATATCAGTGAATGAACAATGTCAATGAGACATGGCTTAGCTTGAAGTACGGTGTGTAAAAGCGGTAAATAATAGCATAGGATAATGGGAATACTACGTAACATGACCAGGGCCGGATTTAGCTGATGGGGGGCCCGGGGCACTTTTAGATCGGGGGGCCCCCCTGTAAAAAATTTTTCGCGCCTATGGCGCGAAAAGCCACCTCCACGTCTACAATAGCATTACTCCAGCACTACACACCAATTTGCAGAGTCTTTAAAGGCTGAAAGGAAAAAATAACACAAAGTTACATTTTTTCCACGTAGGGGGGCCCTTCAAAAGTCGGGGGGCCCGGGGCACATGCCCCCTCTGCCCCCCCCTAAATCCGGGCCTGAACATGACGGTGTCATGGCGTAGGCTAAGCTTACGGCTAATAGAACTATGCAACAGGAAAAAGCAATGGTTCAATAAAACATACCGAGATAAAATCGGTAGGCATAAAACTTCTAGCATGTTTTGTAATGGTTAATCAACGTTTGAACGACGTGGGATGAATGGTGCTGTTTAATCGATTTTAGAACGTGGCAGCGCTCCTGCCTTATCAAGAAACAAAAGAAATTACATGGCCAAATGCCAACCAAGCTTTTACACACAAAGTTCCATATTCAGGGTAAATAACTGTGCATATACTGCAATTCCAAACAAAAGAAAAACAGCGGCTAAAATAACTAAACAAAATTTCTCAAATCATGTTAGCTTCTAATAATACTAAAAAAATGGGGGGAACGATAACAACCTTATGTGTCCAGGCGGCTTCGCATGATTTCCCCTTTCCTTTGCCCCAGGGAGTTGCACGAACTGATAGCTTCAGCTGAGAACGTATAAGGGTACCAAAGTGTCTCCTAGCCGGAGTAAAAAGACGCACAAAAATTACGATGGTTGCTTGGGAGCGAAACCACAACGCTTTGCAGAGCGGTGCCTGCACGTCTGTATAAAATAAGATTGGGACGGGGTGTCCTGCAATCTGTGATGCCGAGTAAGGCAAAAATAAAAGGAATATTAAAATGAGCTAAAAATTCAAGTTTCATTTGACACTGTGAATTTTAAACAAAAATTACATGGTTATGTTTCCCTGAAAAGGCAACTTGTTGGTAATTACTAATTAGTAAATCTAATTATTCTAATGTGAACGTTTAAAAATATTAAGTGGCAAATGGCGGTTTGGCATGTAAATAAATTGTTGACATCGGCGTCTAAATGGGCTGTCTGCCGCTGAACAATTCGCTTTATTACTTTCCATGAGCAAACAACAAAAATCAGTTACGTTTGACAAGCAATAAATTGCCGGCGTTGCGCTTAAAAAGTACAGTAGGCTACACAAAATTTATTGTCGAACTAACGTGTGAAATGTTATCAAGTAACATGTTTTTAAAAGGTATTTATGATAAAAATTGTAGCATAGCGTACTTACCAGATTTTTTTATAGCTAGTTTGGAGAATATTTCTAAACTTACTTGTCTGAGTGTCACCAATGTGGTAGGCTAATATTTATATTACATATGTTAAATTAAAGGTTTAATAAGTTAATTATATAAAGACTGTCTGACTACCTTATAATTATTCTGTCTAATTTGGCTACACTAAAAATTTTTTTCACAAACTAAAAATTTTTTACATCCCGGACGAGCCCCCAGTGTAGGGTTTTGCCTAACTTACTGTCGTAATTTGGTTATAAAATAAAAGGATAATTTAAAAGAATATTGAGACTCTAAGTCTCTAATTTAAAAGTATACTTTAGGCTTCTGGCTGTCTAGTCTAGGGGTATGACTTCCTACAAAAGGCAAACGAATTAAATAGAATCATACATTTTATTGTTTATCAATATTACAAGTTTTAGTATTCGGGGAGTTGAGAAAATACCTAACTAATTTAATTTATTGAGACGGGTGTCGGGTGAGTGACATTCTCCCGGCGTGAATTTAACCTTCTCGTTCTAAAATTCAGTCCGTTCGTTTTGCTAGTCAAATTTCGAATCAATGTCTGAGTGTTTTCATTTTTCAATTCCCCGCTTATATCATAATATCCCGGTAGAGCCTTTTCATCAATAATAGCTATCGTAAGAATCAAGGGAAATGCTATATCGGTTTCATAGTTATGTCGCATTAGAAATACAGATGTGTTGAGCTAGATTCTGTGTGAGTGGCGTTTGTCAACAGGAAGCTTGACTTATGTTCTGTGAGAACGATAGGTTTTGAATTTGCAGCATTGAAATGCATTTTGCAATACTGATAATTTTCGGTTAAATGTTAAAATATAATTTTGTTAGTTAAAAACATGGTACATGTTACATTAGCATCGGTTTTGCAACTACTTTCCCCACATGTATTCTAAGTCATGAAATCGAAGAATACTTCTGTTATTGAGAGGAATGGCTTTGGACTGTACTTTGGCAATATCATCCCACTTATAGAGCATCTCATCTTTGGTTTGGGGCCATCTCCATCCGTTTCGATTGCACTTTGTCAATGTCGAACGATAGCCTACCACCGCTCCTTCGCTCTCAACACTTGTCACTTTACCGGGAAACTTTTGCTCCACGTATTCAACACTTATGTACTCTCCAATTGCAATTTCCTTTTTGTTAGATCCTTCTACTTCATTTTCTTCAATATCACCATCAGAAACCGTATCATCCTTTGATGAAGTACCATCTTCTACAGTACGGTAGCGTAGCCAGGAATTTTGAAAGGGGGGTGTTTCGCCTAAGACGACAGCCAACGGCGGGGGGTCTGGGGGGCCTCCCCCAGAAAATTTTGAAAAATTACATTGAATTTGGTGCATTCTGAGAGCATTTTCAACAAAAATGTGGGTATGAATGCGGGGGAGGGTCGCTACTCCTCACACCCGTTGGTCGACGTTGCCTTACATGCGAGAGCTCCCGATATTGGGTTGCTCAGCGAAGGCAAGTCGACCTCTGTGTTCTATCAGAAACAACTTAGGTTTGTGGTACGTAACGAAGTACAGCAAAATCCCGAAAACGGATTTAGCTGCTTCGTACCACATAACACCCCACCAGTGTCTGAGGGCTGGGTTGGCCCGAGACATACAAAGGTAGAGTGCCCTGCGTTGTTCTGAACATCGGGGGTCACCAGTGCGGGGGAGGGTCGCTACTCCTCACACCCGTTGGTCGACGTTGCCTTACATGCGAGAGTGGGAGCTCCCGATGTTGGGTTGCTCAGCCAAGGCAAGTCGACCCTTGTGTTCTATTAGAAACAACTTAGGTTTGTGGTACGTAACGAAGTACAGCAAAATCCCGAAAACGGATTTAGCTGCTTCGTGCCACATGAATATTCCTGAAAAATGGTAGCCTACTGTCCGTGGCATAGCAAAAGGATAAAATCATGTTTTCTTCGGCATTTTTCGGAAATAAAGATAAGTCTTTATGTTTTCTTGTTTCTAATTCCTGGCTGAGATGTTTGGTATTGGCAAAACTCGACCTTTTAATGCAGATTTGTTTAAAATTAGGCAAATCTTTTGTAGACTGAAAGCATCATTCTCAATATCGTGACGTCACACACGTGCCAAAGGAGGGGGGTTGTAATCACCAAACCTTCCCCCCTTAGCTACGCCACTGATCTGCTATGCTTTCGTCCTCATACGACTCATCGCTTTCCGATTCATCTTCACCGTCCGTTACTGGTAGCCTAGCTGCAGTTTCACTTTTAGATGTGCCTGTAAAAATATTTATTCAGAACAGCAGTGTAACAAAATCGTAGCTTTTTGCAAATGGTAATGAAGTTGTTAATGATGTGCTTTCATAGCAGAAATATTTTAGACACCAATACCAGTACTGGTACATAAAATTAAGTTATTTAACCATTGCAATAAAACTTAAAAAAACAGAGGGTTTTAGAAATAAAAGAATGGTTACCGGTATGTGCTCTGGTGCTCACCTGCTATTGCTATCTCATCACATGTGATGCTTTTCCCTGGAATGACATTGATCTTCGTTCTTCTCTTCTTTGGTCTGTCCTCATCCACACCTACATCATTCTGAGTACTCCAAGAACTGCATCTGACACTCTGCGAGCTGTGTCTGTACCGGTACTGGCATTGCCATTTTCATTCAAATCATAGTCTGGAAGCCGATCCAACACTTTTTGCGGATAGAAAGGATGAATACCGCATTTTCGAAATCCACTTTTGACGCTCAAAGTAATCCCAGAATACTGTTCAAAGTAACCCCATCTAACATATGACCCAAGCTTTCCAAAACTACTACAAAAAAGCTTGATGTGCATATTGATATAACTTGCTTATGACTTAGGCCTACCCTGCAATTGATAAGAAGGTCTTGCCCAAAAGCGTTAAACCACTCAGATACACAATGAAGTAGGCTATTCTTACCATGCCAAAACTGATTATTTCCCTCAAAATCGAGGTTGAAAGCAAAATAGTCTCAATTCAAAGCAGCAATCTTCTGTTTTTTTCGAACAGAAAGGGTTTTCAGAAATAGTTTACCAGACACTATTTACAAATTGACTGCTAGGCCTAAACAGAAAAATGAAATAAGCGAAGATACGTTTGTAGGTAAATATAAAATGAACAAACAAAATAAAATAAAAATGTTCAAAGTTACCCTGGCGTTCAAAGTTACCCTGGCGTTCAAAGTAGCCCCGGTTTACGGTACATGAAAAGATCTAATTCTGCGAACTATCAAACCAAGGACAATTTACTACAGATAGCATAGGCTAGCTATTCCCAACTACATGCTAGCCGGGTCTACTCTAAGTAGGAAGCGCGGCATCGCCACATAGCGCATGAAAGCCTGAAGTGGACCTTTGTCGATCAATCTCTAATTGATGTCGAGGTTGAGTGGGTGTGCTATGTAGCCTATCTCAGACTACAACATCGCTAGCTAGCCGCCCCGTTAGCTCAGTGGTTAGGCTGCGCGCCCAACTCAAGGTCAAGCGGCGCTGGTTCGACTATCGGGATATGCGTTTGAACAACGCATTTAGCCTACAAGGACTGCTCTCCATTCAGCGGCACCTAACGGGTGGAATAATTTTTCAGCAGCAACACTTCAATAATCTGAAAACTTCCCTCTGCAAATCTCGGTATCCGGTCCTGCGTCAAACGCCTCTATAACAAGTATTCGAAACTACCAGGAATAACTATCAAAGCTGTTGTTCAACTGTTTTATTCGCATCAACAACGCCACGGGTACAAAGGATTGACATGGCGAGAGAACACAAACAAACATAGCCAGGTCGAAGACTTTAAGAAACCGGCCTGCCACACCCCGCGGCGGCGGGGAGCGGCGTGATTTAGAGGTGACGATGCACCCAGAGGGGTAAGTCCACCAGCTTAGATCGCGGGGCCAGGCTGGAGAGTCGAGGTACCTGTGGAGGGAGAGTGTGGATCGAAAACGTTACATGACCCGTCCGCAAATTTAGAATGGCGGAGCGGGCCAGGGTGACAGGCTCATTCTGCGTAGCCCAGAAAGATGACCTGCAATGGGCCGGGCGACCCGTCACGTGTGGACGCTAGAACCGGCAGTAATTAAGGAAGTAGTTAAGGATAATTTGGCTCTCGTGGCAGACAAAAATTCAAATAAAAATGTGGAGCAGAGGCTCGATTAATCAATAAAAACAAAAAGTATATAGGTGGGAGTGTAATAAAATACTCACTAGAGAAGAGTAAGCTTTGATTCGGCGAGCACAGATGTGCACTGGCCAGACGTTGAGGCAGATTCGCCCAGCAGGGTCGGGAGGCTAGCGATCGAAACCAGAGGCACTGATAGGCTATATTACCAGAAAAAAGTAGAAAATTGGGGTGGAAATTTTGAGGCTGCATCGAGTTGATCAGGGGATCGTGTTGATCAATGCGTTGAAAGCAGAGCGAGGTTGATCCGAAGGCAGCGTATGATAATTCGAAACAATTGATTGATTAATACATAGAGATCTAGTAATGATTGAAGTTACTTAATTGCTGTTAAACCAGTCTCGATTCACAATGTACATGAGACATTTTATTCCTTTCTTTTGTTCATTTTTGACTATTTGGGTTTGATGAGACTGGAGCATTATAAAAAAAATGACACTGGTTTATAGACATAAGGTGATGATATAATGTGACAAATTTTAAAACAATTGATATATAGGGTATGACGTCTAAACGTTTTGCTGTCTTGTGCGCTCGGATACTTACTGCAACGCTTTTGTTATTGGGGAATAAATTTTTGATCACTGAAGTCGTCTTTTCTATGACGTAGCCCTTTCACAAGTGAGTCCGGCGTTCCAAGCTTTCCAGAGGCGGAAGGATCTTTCGATTGAGAGGGAGGCCACTTTTTTAGCCACCTCTGCTACCCCACGAGTAGGAACGCCCAAGGCCGTCAGAGCTCGAGAGCTCTTCGGGGCGTAGCTCCCGAGGGAGCCTACGACGAACGGAAGCGACAGGACGTCCCTGCAAGGGCGCTTCCTGTCTTCTTTTATGTTGACACATAACTCGCCGTACTTGTCGAGTTTTCTGTCGGCGGCTTTTCGAAGAGAATCTGCACCGTAGTCGAAAGGACATGTGACGTCACATACGACCGTGACACCGTCAGGGCCAGGGACGGATTTAGCTGATGGGGGCCCCCGTGCAAAAAAATTTTTTGCGCCTATGGCGCGAAAAATTTCCTCTACGTCTACAGTACCATTAATCCAGCACTGCACAGCATTTTGCAAAAACTTCAAATGCTAAAAGAAAAAAAAAACACAAATTACATTTTTTTCACGTAGATGGGCCCTTTAAAAGTCGGGGGGCCCGGGGCACCTGCACCCTTTGCCCCCACTAAATCCGGGCCTGGTCAGGGCGTTGCAAGACGATGTCAGGACGCAGATCGGCACCGCCCACTTCCACGTGCTGTAGAACCGTACTATCTATGGCAAGCCCGGGTTGCCATTCGGCAGGAACGTGCACCACGATCTCCCTCAATATTGAATTGTGTCGTTTCGTGACGACAGTCATCACGGTAAGGCAGTGATTCAATATGTGGGGGAGAGTCTCTTTCGCTTTCCCACACGCACGACACATGGCAGGTAGGTAAGGGCGGCCATGGCTTGGTTTTGATTTAAGTGGCAATAGGTTTAATCTAGCTTTGTACGCAAATACGCGGTCCTGTCCTATAGTCGTGGTCCTGTCCTACGGTCCTGTCCTATGGTCCTATAGTCTTGATCCAGGAGCTCCGGGTCAAGGAATTTGAAAATCCGGAGAGGCAGTGGGCACTGACCGTCTTCCCTTGGTCAGGTTTGGATTCCCACTGTCTCCTCCACCACAAGTCATTGTGTTGGTGGAGGGTCGGCACCACTTTTTTCCTTATGAAAAGGGTGATTGTGGATCTCCCGCGGCCAACTCAAGGCCGCCATCCGGGCGGGCGGACCAACGTACGTTCAGGCGACGGGTGGCCGCTGGGACACGGCCCCACAGGCTCTCGCCTGCAGGGCACGGTCTAGAACGGGCGCCGTCAGGAGGGGGGGTCACTATTCAGATAACTGGCCAGGTGGTCAGTCGTGGGATCTGGAGTGCCGAGCCTCAGACAGGCATGACGCCTAAGCTGCCCGAGAGCGACGGCAGAGACAATGCTGTCAGGTGACGTCAGCATCTTGAAAGCATGAGCTACCAAAAATGTATCACTTTCGCGACACAAGTTCATGATGTCCAAACCTCCCAATGCAGGCTTACAGTAAAAGAACGCGCTGCAGGCCCACTTGGGAAGACGCCACGCCACCTTCAAGCACAGCAAAACCAGTCGGTCAAGTTTCAGAAGCTCATACTGTCTAAAGCAGGGGTCACCAACTGGCGGCCCGCCACGCTGTATCGCTGCGGCCTGCGGAAGGTATCAGCGTACAAGTATAACCAAAAATACTTTTCTTGAGGAGTTAAAGAGCACGAAGGCAAAAATACTTTCCGGGAAGCATATTTTCGCTTTGCATACGATTCCACCGACCGACCAATCAGATTATAGTTCTAGGTGGGGGTTGCTTAAAGCTATTCCAATGCGATGTCCAGCCATGCTGTCCCAGTGGTTGATTAAAATGTCTGTTTTTGAATTTCGAAAATGTCTGTGAGCATAGGGTTGCCTATTTTAAGTTTGCAAATGTCATGTAAACACTAGTGTGCGTTTCATCGTTATTGTGTTTCACGAGCAGTGTTCTCTTTATGCAAATTTTTTGTTGGAAAAATAGATCGGTGTGCCAACTCAATTTATAATAAATTGGCAAAATATTATATATAAATTTAAAGACTTTTTCTCATTGTATTATGAAAATATTTAGCTTAGTAGGTACTGCAAAATCTTTTTTTTTTAAGAAATATGGAACGCTTCACGATTTTGCGTGTCATCCTTGCGCAGGGACCATGCTAATCTTCTCTGTATCGTTCCAATTTTAGTATTGCCGAATCATGTACTGCCGAAGCATATACTGCCGAAGCAAGTATTGCAAAATGTTGTTAATCAACAAATTCTTGCCACGCTAATAAGCATCACAAGTGACAGTTGTCTATAATAAAAGAATGACGGTTTTATAGACTCTCACAAAAAGGATAAAAAACCAACTCATAGCTTTTTTAGAGGGAAGACTGTTCAAGTGTTCATGAATTACGATAGAATTACGATTTTTCGGTGATTTCCACAAGCGTTTGTTTCATGGTGCCTGGTTTCTTTCTCCTTGTTATTGGAGCCTATTTTTCGCTGATATGTTTGCCGGTCACTATTGTTGCCTATATTGCAATGTGTCAAACATTTCCTTATTTACTGAAATTGTTAATTGCAAGATATCTTTTGTGAAGCGAAGTGACAACACCACTCTTGCTTGGCGATGAATATTCTGATGAAACCGCTCGCCTCGCTATAAGTGCGCAAAACAAGTGGCCTCGTTTATTAGGCATTGTTAAAAAAGTCAAAAGTGTTGTAAAAGGAGCTTGGCCTGGCAGTAGCGTTGTTTGATTAATTTTGTTGCTGCGGTATTCTAACATAAATATGAACAACATGTAACGCTGGATACTGGGTACGAAATGTGTTCTTTTCTAGCATAAGAGTCAACCTACGTACAATTTTATTAGTGCAGCCCGCCACAGCTCTCCTTAGTGCCAAAGTGGCCCGCATCCAAAAAAGGTTGGTGACCCCTGGTCTAAAGCGCCGCACTCGCAGATGGTATGACGCGGACGAGAGAATTATAGAAGTGAGTGCCAGAAGTTTCTGGCTTGGGGTGAGAAAAGATTGCATTAAGGAAGAAATGTGTTTCTCCAGAGTGGAGATGAAGGGTTGGGCTAGGGATGCGTTCGAGGCGTAACCGGTTCGAGCGCCGAGGTATTTATACGTCTCGCCTTTGGGGATGACTCGAATCTCCTCCCCGGCAAGGGAAAATGGTTTCGGGTCGACCCGCAGACGGGACGCCGACACTTTCCTACAAGTTACGACAGGGTGCCACACTTGCGTGGGTTGAACCGTAGCCCTTAGTTCGAGGATGGAGATTCCAAAACCAAACAAAAGTTAATGATATCTGAGCATATAGAGCGAGAGCCAGGTCGATTTATTTGACTGTCTGGGTCAGTAAGGTTTGACAAGTGTCTCTAGACTGAAATTTTGTGTAGATTTCAAAAATAAACCTCTTACTTGCACTAGCCTGACCGTTTTTGTTATATTAAGCATTTTCCGAGATGATACCTGTCAATATCGCTATATCCGACTAAGGGTGCACCATTTTCCCCCGACCTTTAGCAAAAAGCCTGAACTTTTTTTGCTTATGAGGTTATCTTAGAAAACAACTTTTGCAAAGTTTCATTTTGATTGGACAAAGTTTAACCCCCCCACCCGGCCATTTTCTAAGGAGACTAACAGCATTTTCTTCACATTATCGCCACTAGATGGAGCTGCTTACAAGATGCAACTGCATATTTACTTTGGAAACATACCCCTCTGGATTCTGCATAATTTAAAAAAAAAATTATCTGAATTGGCCAATGGGAAGCAGAAATATGGGCAGTTTTGAACTCTCCCTTAGCGCAATACTGCCTCTAGTGGCCAAAACATAACAACAATTCTCTCCTTAAATGTCCATCCAATTGAAGCAAAACTGGTGTCTAACCCCCATTTTCAAGGGTGGTGAGTTCATTTTTGCTGCTAGTTTTAAAGATTCTATCCACTAGGTGGCAGAAAACTTGCTTTTTATAAGTTTAAGCTAACGTAACCGCTTGGACTTGACTTCAAATATGCAAAGTTTCAACAAATGCAACTCATTGAGATGTATATCATTGAAAACAAACAAAGAAAGAACAGTGCAACATCTATTGTAATTGTGATAGATATTGTACAGCAATAACCTTACACGAATTTCACGTCATAAAGGTCACACAGGTAATGAAACAGTAAACTCGCAATTAGATTGTCAGATACCATGACGCTGAATCTATTTTCCTATTTCTACGGTTTGGTAATTTTTTTCGGGAATTCTCTACTACTTGTAAAATGTTTTGGTATCGTTCTTCCTTGAGAGCAGTCCCATGAAAATCCTGGACCAGTTTGACTCCTCGCTCTGCTGTGTTATTAACCATCGAAAGGAAGAAATGTATCGAAAGGAAGATCCATCGAAAGGAAGAAATGTATAAACTATCTAGGTGTAACTTTGGATGAGCGATTGACATGGGATAGGCTAATCATATTATTAATCTTAGAAAGCAGCTTGCAAAGGTCTGGGGCATAGCATTTAAGCTGAGATACATTGCCCCTTTAACAGTATTACGGGCTTTATATTATGCTTTGTTTCAATCCAAGATCCAATACTCGATTATAAATTGGGAAAGAGCAAACTCTACATTGCTTGCTCCACTACAAGTGTTACAAAACAAGTTCATTCGATCCTGCTTATTTTTGCCAAGGTCAACAAATACAACTGTTCTTTATCACCAATTTAATGTGCTCAGAATTGACGATATTATTAAATTAGAAACTGCAAAATTTATGTACAAATATGTGCACAAAATGCTGCCCCGGGCCTTTGCTGGCTGCTTTATTTTTGTAAATGAAATTCACCATCATAAAACCCGTCAGAACCAAAAAAATGATTTATATTTGCCTTCTACAACGTCAAACTCTGGTAAGAGGATGCTATGTTTTAATGGAGTGAAACTATGGAATCAAGTACCAAAAGAAATAAAAGAAAAGTCTTACAATGTTTTTAAATTTAAATATAAATGTTTATTAAAGAATTTGTACAATGATCACTCCTGAAACGTATCATCCGCTTATTTCTCTACACAATGTTTTTTTTATGTTGCCCTGTGTTATTCCATTGTTAATGTATTGTTAATTCCATTGTTAATTTTTACAAATTAAAGTGCTGGTATTGTGCTATATATTATATACCGTAAATCAAATATAGTTATTACTATCTGAAGCCTTTACAAATTGTTTCACCTAACGGATCATCAGAAGGTCTGTAAAAACATGTAAACAGTGAAGAATCGATAATTCTGAAAAGATATTAAATATTACAACTGTAATTTAATCTGCCAAAAAAAATCTCTAAACCTGTACTTCCTGAGGAGATATTAAATATTACAACTGTAATTTAATCTGCAAAAAAACCCTCTAAACCTGAATTCCTGAAAAGATATTAAATATTATAACCGTAATCCAATCTGCAGAAAAAACTCCAGAACTACTAAGGACAGCCTCCATCCACCACGATAAAGTTTCAATCAATTTGTTCCAATGGAAACCAAGCAACTGATGGCAACATCTATGACATCACAAAGAAGCAAAATGCTTGTTATGATCGGCGCATCCTGTAGTAATCTGAACAGAATGAACAAAAATTGTTTTTAAACCTGTAAAAATTAAATGAGATTTACAACCTGTAAAAATGAAATGAAATTCAATTTTTTCAAAATTATAACCTGTAAAAATCCCAAGGAATTGTGATGATGTAACCTGTAGTGTCCTGAACAAATGAAATAAAATCTGTTTATAAACCTGTAAAAATAAAATGAGATTTATAGCCTGTAAAAATCAAATAAAATTTTAAAAACCTGTGAAAATCAAAATCAAAAGGAATTTATTTTATTTTGAAGTACTTGAGTTTAAATTTGTTTCTATGACGACATTTGCCGACCAGTTCCGAACGCTTGTTCAAAAGGTGGCCACTATCAGCCTTCAGAATGGCCAGCTTTTCAGCCAAACATAGGCCACAATTGTTACGACCACCACCACTATAAGGCCGAGCACAGCTGTGGATGGACCAAGTTATTCTAGGATCAACACCCTTGTCCTTAAGGTCCCAAACTGCCTTAGATAGTTCGGTACTGTTTCGTTTAGACCTATCCATGAAGGTACATTTATGGTTGGAAAAACGTTTTTTAAAAGTAGTTTCACAACAACCAATGTAATTAAGAACCTTCGGGCTGTTATCAATGGTAGCTTTGTAAACAATGGCCTTCTACAAGCATTGCCCATTCAAAGGACATTCTAGCCTCACCCTACAATTGCAACCAGGCTGCGATGGTATATTATCAGCCTGCAATATTGCTTTATTGTGGGAGGATATGACGCTTGCAACATTCGGAGTACAACTGTAGCTCAGCTTAATAGTATTACGGTTGAATATTTTGTGCAATCTATGATGGGGTGGAAAGTGTATGGAAACAAGTTTGAAAAATTCCTTACCAATATTGCTATCAACCTGCAAGCTGAAAGGAGGGTTAAACCATAAAATTTTACGGCTCCTTTTCCTAGATGTTCGTAAGTTATTAGCAGGGTTGTAGCAAACTCTCTCCGCAAAACCACTTTTCAAAAGGGCATCGTTATAAACAGATGCGGTCTTATCAAATTCATTTTGGCCAAATGATGTGGCGGACAATCGCTTTGAAATCATAGTCGGGACTTGTCTCTTAATGTTGGGTGGGTGATTGGACTGGGCATGGATGTAAATTGGATCATTAAGAAGGCCATTGTTTACAAAGCTACCATTGATAACAGCCCGAAGGTTCTTAATTACATTGGTTGTTGTGAAACTACTTTTAAAAAACGTTTTTCCAACCATAAATGTACCTTCATGGATAGGTCTAAACGAAACAGTACCGAACTATCTAAGGCAGTTTGGGACCTTAAGGACAAGGGTGTTGATCCTAGAATAACTTGGTCCATCCACAGCTGTGCTCGGCCTTATAGTGGTGGTGGTCGTAACAATTGTGGCCTATGTTTGGCTGAAAAGCTGGCCATTCTGAAGGCTGATAGTGGCCACCTTTTGAACAAGCGTTCGGAACTGGTCGGCAAATGTCGTCATAGAAACAAATTTAAACTCAAGTACTTCAAAATAAAATAAATTCCTTTTGATTTTGATTTTGAAAAAAAAGTTCCCGCGCTTTTCAAAGCAAGCAGCAAAAATTTCTCTCTCCAGGCCCAAATCAAAAAATGGACTCATAAAAATAATTAAGGCCTGGAGAAAAGCTAATTCTAGAAAAACCAAGAAGAAAATTTGATTGTAGTAATATCAACACCAAAACTATCAAAATCAACCAGGAAGTTGCAGAGATAATTAAACTTGAAAAGACTTTCAGTTAGGCTAGCCAAGGGCTAGCTAACAAGTCAGCAGTCATTGTTTGTTTGTTTTTTTTGCATTTACGAAGATAATCACAGCTACCAGTAAAATCCTCAAGTTTAGAAGACAAAGTAAGTTAAAAGGACTCATTTTTGACTTTCTTACATTTTCTAAACCCAGCCATTATTTTTCACCCAACCGTTACTAATAACCTTCAACCCAACCAAGACCAATTTCAGCACAAGCTCAACCATCAACACCAAAGAGGTTAATTTATTGGAAACAAATCAAATTTCAGAAGAAAAAAAGATCAAATCTGGACAGTTTATTGTACGCTACCACTCCATTTTTTGTTTAATTTTAGTTTATTATTCTATTAATTTGTAGTTCTACACAATTTTGAAGTACAGTAATCAGATTCAGCTAGGTCAAGACTGACTAATATTTTTCCCCTAAGTTTCATCCTTTGTGACGTAATAATAATATTTTTGAAATCTTCACCTTCCGAACTCGTTTTTTTTATTTTTTTTTCTCGTACTGTATTTTACAATTCGTATTCCGACATTGATCGATATCATAAACCGACTAACTTAGGCTACGTCTACGTAAGTATATCCATTATCCTCGCCAGTCTTAATTCTCTTTTTAAGCTGCATATTTTAATCAGGTCATTTTAACACAATTCATTTGATTCTATATCACTGCTTGACGGAATTTTGCCCTGAGTTACCTCTCATCAACTAAAGTACCGTAATTTAATTTAGTTCTTAGTTTCAAATTCAAATTATTACTTAGTCAATTTCCAAAATCCTTGCTAAATTAAATATTTCATAACGCAATAATAGTGTTTGTTTATTTTCTAAAGTGTTTCTTACACCACTTAAACCAGACTTGTTATTTGTTCTTTTTCGGTGCTTGTTGGTCACCGTCCTATTTCGTCACGTCACACATAAGTGAATTCTTTGATTATCCTGACTACAAGTTATAAATGCAGGTGTTGGTGATTTTGCTTTTAATCTGTTTTGTTGCAAAGTCATTTTGTAATCTTTCGTGTCCTGCGTTATTGGTTTTGTATTCATCTGTTGGTCATACTTTGTTTGTGGCAATGTCTGCGGATTGTAAAAATTTTTATTCAAAAAACTCCTTCTCTTTAACTAACAATATTAATAGGAACCAGCTATCGATTTTACATGTAAACATGAGAAGCCTAGTTGGCAACTTTGAAAAATTAGAATCACTGCTTGTCGAAATGCAAGAAGCACCGGACCTTATTGCTGTGTCAGAAACCTGGCTGAATGAAAATCGATTGCATTTTGTTAGCTTGCAAGGCTATAATTTTGTCCACTTTAATAACAAACAAACTGATGCTAAAATACAAGCAGGTGGTGTCGGGCTATACGTAAGCAGTTCAATAAAGTATAATCAAATTAATAATTTAAGTCTAAACTTACAGGAATGTGAAGATCTCTGGGTGGATATTACTTTATCAAACAATAGACAGTGCACAGTTGGTGTAGTATACAGGCATCCCAAAAATAAGTTAATTGAGTTTCAAACCAAATTCTGTGAGTGCATTGATTCGTTAAATAATTTCAAAAAACAATATTACATTTGTGGTGATTTTAATATTGATATGTTTGCAAAGACAAAAAATTCTGCTGTAAAAAATTACTGTGATGCGTTTCTCTCTTTAGGCTGCAATCAATTAGTACAATCCCCAACCCGTGTAACTTCCACAAGTTCAACTTTAATCGATCATGTATACAGCAACGACCAATCAAATAAAATTCAATGCCATGTTCTTATTCACGATGTTTCTGACCACTTTCCTATTGTAGTTGTGATAAACTCTGTAAAACCAAAACAAGAAAAATATACACAAAAAGTAAGGAACATGAAAAACTTTGTTGCTGATGAATTCGTTTGTGATCTGGAAAATAGCTTGACCAACCAATACACAGAAAGGAATGATTCAGTTCATAGCAAATTTAATCATTTCATCGACACTTTTAATGACACTTTAAACAAGCATGCACCTTTACGATTGTTGTCTCGAAGAGAAAGAAAACTCAAGACCAAACCATGGCTAACAAAAGGAATTTTGAACTCCATCAAAACTAAAAACAGATTATATCACTTAAAAATAAAAGACCCAACAAACACTTCTGTACAAGCAACATACAAAAAGTACAGAAATGTACTTACTCATACCAAAGAGCAAGCAAAAAAAATGCATTACAGTTTTCTTATTACGCAAAGCAAGCACAACACTGGAAAAATATGGAAAACCATAAATGACATCATCAAGTACAAACATAAGCACACAGCTCACATACCAGAAGAAATAATTAGCACTGACAATGAAAAAATATCTGACCCTGCACAAATAAGTAACTGTTTTAATGATTATTTCACAGAAATTGGTCCTTCCTTGGCATCTAAAATCCCTCTACCGTCTCCTGGCTCATTATTGAAATTGCAAAGTGTCCCATTCTCCTTTTTCCTAAAACCCGTCAATCAAGAAGAAGTATTAAAACATCTTAATAATCTTTCTGTCTCTAAAAGTACAGGACATGATGGAATACCTATAAGATTTGTCAAACTATCCTCACCAATAATCGCCCCTTTCCTCACCAACTTATTCAATGAGTGTATCGATAAAGGTGTATATCCTGATGTACTAAAGGTCGCTCAAGTTACCCCAATCTTCAAAAGTGGCTCCAGGAAAAATTGTTCCAACTATAGGCCCATATCACTATTGTCCCCCTTCACCAAAATATTCGAAAAATGCCTGTATGAACAAATGTACAATTATCTAACAAAAAAAGACCTGATCACACCACATCAGTATGGATTTAGACCACAATATTCCACTTCGTTAGCTGTGTCAAACGTTTGTGATAACATCTTAACTAACCTAGATAATAAAAATACAACTTGCTCTGTATTTCTTGATTTAGCTAAAGCCTTCGACACAGTTGATCACACTATTCTCATACAGAAACTGCAAACATACGGTTTTCGGGGCCTTCCATTACAATTGTTAAAAAGCTATATCAGCAATCGTCTACAGCACACGGTCGTCAATGGAATCTCTTCAAACTCAAGACAGGTTACCTGCGGTGTGCCCCAAGGATCGACATTGGGACCCCTTCTTTTCTTACTGTATATAAATGACTTACCAAATTCAACAAACATGAATGTTAAACTATTTGCTGACGACACCAATCTTACGATGAGCGACAAATGTGAAATAAATTTGCAGAACAATGTGAATGCCGAAATGCAAAAAGTTTACAACTGGTTGAAGCTTAATAGATTATCATTAAATTTCTCAAAAACTGAATACATGCTAATAACAAATAAAAAACACATAAAAAATTTTAACATTAACATTGGTAACACAAGCATTCAACAAAAAGATCAAATAAAATACCTTGGCGTTTACATAGATAACAAATTAACATGGAAATATCACATAGATAAAATTTGCGGAAAAGTAGCAAAAGGTTCATGGGCGTTGCTTAAACTCAGAAATTATGTCAACACAGACACTTTAAAAGATGTGTATCACGCTTTGATTTACTGTCATTTGCAATATTGTATTTCAAGCTGGGGAAAGGCCTGTGACAGTGCATTGGATCCATTAATAAAATTACAAAAAAAGGTTATAAGAATAATTACGAAACAAAATTACTATGCTCACACTAATTCTTTATTTTTCAAAATGAACATCTTGAAACTAAAAGACATACATAACATTGAAATAAAAAAACATATGTACAAAGTTCATATGAATGAGTATCCATCTACGTATTGTGATTTATTTACAAATGCTTCATCTATTCATCAGCATAACACAAGATATCAAACAGGCAACAATTATTTTATAAACAGATCAAACACAGAATTTGGCAAGAAGTCCATGCAGGTATTGGGACCAATGCTCTGGTCAGAGGTTCCAAGTAGGCTAAAAAACTTATCATTTCATTGTTTCAAAAAAGAGATCAAAACGTTAATTTTACAAAGCTACAGTGCATCGTAATAAGTGATATGTTATGGAAACCAACTTGTCAGTTGCTTCGAAAACTTTATTATTCTCTGCTTGCTTCATGGAATTTTGTGTTTTGGCCTACGTTATCATCAATATGTTTTTTTTATGCGTATGCTGTTGTTGAAGCGCGGGAACGTTTCAATTATTATTTTTCTCTTGTAAGCTTATTTTAAATGGCAAAATCGTAATTTCCGTAGGGTGGCAATTGACTAGTAGACCGTATGGTCGTCTCGTTGTCTCCCTGTCGGTATGGGAACTTGTATAACTTTTGTACTGTGTATATTGCATATTTCAAACATGTACCTATGTTCCTGTTACTGACAAATAAAACATTGATTGATTGATTGATTGATTTTCACAGGTTTTTAAAATTTCATTTGATTTTTACAGGCTATAAATCTCATTTTATTTTTACAGGTTTATAAACAGATTTTATTTCATTTGTTCAGGACACTACAGGTTACATCATCACAATTCCTTGGGATTTTTACAGGTTATAATTTTGAAAAAATTGAATTTCATTTCATTTTTACAGGTTGTAAATCTCATTTAATTTTTACAGGTTTAAAAACAATTTTTGTTCATTCTGTTCAGATTACTACAGGATGCGCCGATCATAACAAGCATTTTGCTTCTTTGTGATGTCATAGATGTTGCCATCAGTTGCTTGGTTTCCATTGGAACAAATTGATTGAAACTTTATCGTGGTGGATGGAGGCTGTCCTTAGTAGTTCTGGAGTTTTTTCTGCAGATTGGATTACGGTTATAATATTTAATATCTTTTCAGGAATTCAGGTTTAGAGGGTTTTTTTGCAGATTAAATTACAGTTGTAATATTTAATATCTCCTCAGGAAGTACAGGTTTAGAGATTTTTTTTGGCAGATTAAATTACAGTTGTAATATTTAATATCTTTTCAGAATTATCGATTCTTCACTGTTTACATGTTTTTACAGACCTTCTGATGATCCGTTAGGTGAAACAATTTGTAAAGGCTTCAGATAGTAATAACTATATTTGATTTAATTTGTTCTGCTTTGCTTTTTTGCTTAGCATTGAGCACTTTTTTGTAGTATTGATAGTTTTCATTGTTTTATTATATACCGTATGTGTTAATGTTCTTAATTTTGGGTCTTTTGTTTAAATGTTTGGGTGGCAGCTGACTTTGGTGACCTTTTGGTCTTTCGCTGCCATCCTTGTTGTGCGAATTATTTGTGTTTATTGTCTTTTTGCTTTTTTTGTCTTTCTTTTTCGCCAACAAAACAAAAAATAAACTGAACTGGGCCCCTGTTTAATATAGAGATAAATGTTGAACAGAGGTTTAAAAAGTAGTCCATTTGAACAGTCAAGTAAAAATACAGTTACCTGTGTTACGGCCAATCTCTGTACAAATCAAACGTCATATAAAACCGTTCAAGTCTACTGAATATTACGTCATGGAAGTTGCTAGAAAATGTGCCAAAATTGCACCATCGTTCATAGACTTGTGTCAAACTTGTTTGGGCCTGTTTAAACAGGAAATATTACATCAGCTTTAAACACCTGTTGGAATGACTTCATAATTGTCTTTCATTTATTGCGTCACAGTTACTTTCTACGTGAATTTGAGATATTGATATCTATTCTGGTCATTCGTAAAATGATTGTTTGAAAGTTGGCCGCACATTTAACTGTTGGCTTAGTGCTTGCTAGCTGGACAAAGGTTCCGTCTTTTATCCAAGTAATCTGTTCTGTAGTGACAGTTTTCAGTGGTGTACGCGTTGCACCCCCTCGTTTTCGGTAGCCGTGGGCTAATTTTTACAGAAATAGACTTTTTGAAAAGAAGTTCAAGTGTGTGTTTCTTCGGTCATTATATGCAGACGAAAGGATCCGGGAACTTTAAGTTACAATTTTCCCACGAAGAAATTATGGTTTACCGCTGTGACCATAAAAAATAAAAGACGTTTCTCTGTCTAGTGTTTGGCACAGAAGCACTTAGAAGCATAAAAAATAAAAGACGTTTTTGTTAGCTGGTTGGCCAAGAAGCACTTGGAAGCATAAAAAAATAAAAGACGAAGTTAGTTAGTTGGTAGGCCAAGAAGCACTTAGAAGCAAAGAAATAATAAAAGAAGATCTTATTGGTTGGTAGTCTAAAGAAGCAAAGAAAATTAAAGACATTTCTTCTCGGTTTGGTACAGAAGAAAAATAACTTTGACATTTATTGGCAAGAAAGAAGATTAAAGGCAATCCATCTGTGCTTGAAGATTCAAGTGGAAGAATCCAAGCAAGTTTTGTGGACGTTTGGACTTCACATACTCGTACAGCTACGGTATCGTGCATTTAAATTCTTTTTTGTATTTTTACGGTCTTTGCAGTTAAGTTTTTTATAACTACTGTAATTTGTGTGTTTGTGTAACTTAATTTTTTAATTGTTAAATTTAGCCCTAACATTTAATATGTCTACACTCGGTGGTGACAGGGACTCGACCGCCGTCGACTCGACTGAGTTTAAGCCTGATGATGTTTTTTGCGGTCGGGCAGGCCATTCTGGGGAGGGACCCATTAACGATGAGGCTAAGTCAGTTCGAGAGGCCCGGCATCTTAGACGGGATATTTTGACTCAAATTGGGAAACTTTCTGTAGCCCTAGGTTCTTTGAGTGATAAGCAGGAACTGTTAATTTTTAGATCTAAGTTATCTACTTTAGAAGAGGAATTACGGCATTTCCATGCTCTTTTGAGTAAAATTGTTAACTCTGCAATCTTGGCAGAACTTCGTGATAGGGTAGATCCCGAATTTAACTCGTTAAAAAATAATTTCGAACAAAAAGAAAGTGAGTTGTCAGATAGGTTGGATGCTGACATACATCCTGAGGATAGCGCCTCAAATGTAAGCACTAGGATGTCTGAGAGCTCGTCACGGATAGTTGCACAAATTAACCTACAGCTAAGACGAGAGGAGCTCCAGATCCAAGCCGAGGCCATAGCGAGAGCTGAGACCATACGAGTTGAGGCCGAAGCGAGAGCTGCTGAGGCCGCCGCGAGAACTGAGGCCATTCGAGCTGAGGCCGCCGCGAGAGCTGAGGCCGTACGAGCTGAGGCTGCCGCGAAAGCCGAAGCGAGAGCTGCTGAGTTCGCACTCAAAGACGCACAGTTGAGGGCTGAACAACGTAAGGAGGTAGCTTTAGCTGAATATCGTTCTGAGTTGGGCTCCCGGCGTAGCTCTAGGAAGGGCTCTTCTAGGCATTCCAGAAGTGAACATCAATCGCAGTTTAATTCACCTAACCTTTTCCAGACGCCTGTTCAATCTGTAAGTGGACCTGTACAATCCACATGTTTTCCAGCTGTTTCAGGAGGTCTCGGGGCCGCGGCTAAGGGTCTTCCGAAGGCTGTAGAGCCAAGGTCTGCAAATTACAACCGAACTCCTCCCCCAGAGCGTACAGGTCACGGGGCCGCCATTAGCAGTAATGCTTTGCCCCCTTCACAGTTTTCTGCGCCGCTAGTTTTTGATCGCCCAGCTACACGTAATTTGGGTGGTTGTGAGAGGCGTATCGTGTCTCCTGATTTTAACGTGTGTGAGGATCGTGATCGGGCTGTGCATGTGACTGAGCCCACTCAGCCCCTTAAGGGATATAGCTTGTCTTCTCCCGCTAAATCGAGTTCTCAACAGCAGGATTGCTTTTTTGAATACCAAAATAGTAGGACGTTCTTCGATAAGGCGGCCTTGATTGGTTACGATGGTAATAATATGCCATTTGTCTTCTTTAAAAATCGTGTTATGGCCTTGATGGCAGCTTCGCCCTTTAAGGGAACTCGTTTGACTTTGTTGCAAGCAGCTTGTGTTAGAACAGCTGCACAAACGATTGCTAATTTGGTTTCTGACACTCCTGGCTTGTCAGAGGAAGACAGGATAGAAATGTCGTTAGCTCGCTTGTCCCAACGTTTTGGAGTTCGTGGAGGTCTTTTCGCAGAACCAGAAATTAGAAAGTATCGCTATGGTAGCAAATTGACTTCTATCTCTTCCAGTGATTTGAAAGAGTTTAAAGATGAATTGTCGCAGTGTTTGCTTTACGCGAAAGCTTATGGTCAGCGTGATAAATTAGAAGGACGTTTTGTTTTGGATTTGGCTAAGCGACTCCCGTTTGACGCTAAGCAGCGTTATCTTGACTTTTTAGGTGATCAGTATGGTAGCACTGAGGAACCTACCTTTCAGAGTTTGTTTGATTTTGTAGTACGGGAGGAAACGCGCAAGTCGACTGATTTTAGCATTATGCTAATGGGCGATTCTGGTGAGTCGCAGCATTTTAAAAAGTTTGGCAAAGGAAAATTGCCTTCATGTCCGGTTAGGCAGACGTCTGTAAAACCCCATGATAATGTGATTTCAGGGAGTTCGCAGTACTCGACTGCTGTGCGGCGGTGTGGCCAGACGTAGTGACATACCGGCATGTTTTTGTTGTTCGTCACGTGGTCAAGTTGAATATCATTTTTTGTCTAATTGTAAAGAATTTTTGCGCTTGACACCTAAAGGTCGGAGAGATGTCATTGTGAAAGCTGGAAAATGCTTGAACTGTTTGCGCCAGCATATGGTTAAGGACTGTAATCATGCAAACAACTGTCGTCAGTGTGGGCCTAACAACGATAGGAAACACTATTTTCTTCTGCATGATTTTTATGTGACGTCACGTGATTCTCTGGATTCGATCGGTAAAGATGATTCTGGTGCCAGAGTTCCTGTGCGTAATGTTAAGATTGGAAATGTTAAAGCAGCCTTTAACCGCGTTACTGCTGCTCGTGTTTTGAATCCAATGACTGGCAAATCGAAGTTGGTGTATTGTCAGCATGATCCTGGTTCGCAGTTGACCTTTGTTTCGAGTGACTTGGTGTGCGAACTTGGTCTTAAACCGTATGATAAAGCGTCGTTTAAAATGGATACTCTGGCTGGTCAGAAACCTACTTGTGCTGAACTTGTTAAACTCAACATTCAGTCGTTAGAGACTGATGAACTGTTTTGTGATATAACCTCGGTGGTTAACCCAGCTTGGGCTGACGATGTTAAAACTTTACCCCATAAACAAGATTTAAGTGGTTTCCGTCATTTTCATGACGTGAATATGTTTCATTTGAATGAATGTAGTAGGCTACTGTAGATGTACTGATTGGCAATGACAACGCTTATTTGATGTGGACAAAAGAAGAGCGTGTTGGTGACAATCGTAGTGAACCGCATGCTTTGCTCACTCCTCTCGGTTGGTTGGCTTGTGGTGGTAAGTCACCCTTAGTTGAAAGCGTTGCTAAAGTGTGCAGAGTGCAGACGTCTTCAGAGTCGGATGTCATCTCTGGCTTTCAGCGTAAAATTGAGTCTCGCGATATGGAAATAGCAGACCTGAATAAAGTCATTCAGGATTTGACTTTGCAAAATGAAACCTGTGAATTGTCTCGCAATGATAAGTTGGCTAGAGAACTTGTTGAACCGAATATTGAGTTGAAAGATGGTCGATTTGAGATACCTGTTCCGTTGAAGGAAGATATTGATCTACCTAACAATTTTGTGTTGGCGTCAGATAGAGCTGCTGCTTTAAGAAAAAAAGCTTTAAAACAACCTGAACTTCGTGATTTCCTTACTGACACCATGAAGGATCTTAAATCTAATGGCTATATTGAGCGTGCTGGTGAAGCAGGAAATGTCAAGGGATTTGAATGGTATTTACCATACTTTGTGACGTCACAATTAAAAAAGCGCATTGTTTACGATGGCAAGTCTGAATTTCGAGGAACTTGTGTTAATGATGTAATGTTTTCGGGTCCTGACTTGTTAAACCCTCTGGTAGATGTCTTGGCTAGATTTCGGCTTGGTAGATTTGGTCTCATGGCTGATGTGACTAAATGCTTCTTTCAAATAAAGTTACCTGAGTCGCAAAGGGATTTGTTTCGTATATTGTGGTTTGAAGATGATGACCTTGAAAGTGGAAAGATTGTACCATTTCGTTTTTGTGTACACCCTTGGGGAATAAAGAGTAGCCCGTATATCGCTTGCTTGGCTATAAAGAAAATGATCGAGCAGAATCTCAGCAGTGCTGGTGAATTGACTCTCTGCAATATTGCAAAGAATATGTACATGGATGATTTTATATTTTCGGCTGATAGCTTAGAGGAAGCTCAGCAAATCACTCATGAATCAATTGCTTTGTTTGATAGCCGTGGGTTTAAACTTGTTAAGTGGAGTGCTAACAAGGAGGCTATGATTGTCTTGTCAAATTTGGATAATGAGATGCTTTCACCTTTGATTCGTGACATTGACTTTCAGACTGAAAATATGACTTTGCCATCAGCGAAGACATTGGGTTGTGTGTGGCAAACCGAGTCTGACGAGATGCGTATCGCATGTTCCTTAAAGCCCTTAGCTAAACACACGCGCCGAAGTATGCTCAGTCAGCTTGGACAAAATTTTGATCCGCTAGGCTTTGGAGCGCCATTTTTTCTAAAAGCACGCCTTATACTTCAGCAATTGGCGATAGACAAGTTTGATTGGGACACCGAGGTCCCTGATAGCTTTGTTAAAGAGTGGGAGTCGTGGCTTCGCTCTTTGGACCTGCTTAAGGATTTTTCGTTACCGAGATGGTATTTTGCAAACTCTGGTGTGTGCAGTCCTGATGATATTGTCTCATATCAATTGCATGGGTTTAGTGATGCTTCGAATCAAGCTTTCTCTTCTGTTGTTTACTTACGTAGACTGGTTAACGGAGTTCCGAGTGTGTCTTTCGTTCTGGGTAAATCTACCATTGTTGTAAAAAATCAGTTTTCTTGGCCGATAGCTAGGAAAGAGCTTGTTGCCGCTTTAAATACAGCAAGACTCGTGAAGCAGGCCTACGAGGCATTGAAGATGCCCGACTGCAGTAAGTATTTTTGGTGTGATTCTCGGACTGTGTTGCAGTGGGTTAAGAACCCTGATTTACGTTTGAATAAGTTTATTACGCGTCGAGTTGAGCATATTTTATTGTTGTCTGGAGCCCAGGATTGGCGTTTTTGCCCTACCGATATGAACCCAGCTGATGTTGGCACAAGGCCAAATCTTATTACAAAGAAAGAGTTTCGAGAGTTGTGGTTAAATGGTTCTAGTCTTCTCTATCAGTGTGAAGAAATTCCATCTGTAGAAAACCCCACTCCAGTACCTGTCCATAGCCTATATCTTCGTGACGAAGAGGGGTCGCTTGACGTTGGACAGGGTGGCCTTCACAGATTGATCGAGGCCGCACCTTCTTTGTATGTTATGAAAAAGAGAATCGCTTATTTGGTTGCTTTTGTTGAATTTTTGTGCTGTAAAACGAAAAAGCGTAGCTTTATGAAGCCAAAACTGGACGCCTCTTATCTCAATAGAGCCTTAGACTTAACTGTGAAGTTTGTTCAGAAAAGCGTGTATGGCGATGTGTTACATTTAATGACCAAACGATCGCCGGATGCACTTGAGGAAGTGATAAAGCGGGGTAGTGTTGGCGCTTCGCAACGTGAGAAGAAACGCTTGAAAGAATTGCGTTCACTTAAAAAGTACAGACCTTGTGTAGATGATGCTGGTGTAATCCGCATTGAAGGGCGCTTAAGTAATTCTCCCGAGATTTCTCTAGAAGCAAAGCATCCGATTGTTTTGCCTTCGAAACACCCCTTCACTAGGCTTGTTGTACTGTCGCATCATAATCGAAATGCGCACTGTGGAGTACAGCACACTTTGTTGTCTACGCGACAGAAGTTTTGGATCGCTAATGGTAATGCTTCCGTGAAGAGGTATCTTAATGATTGTGGTGTATGTGCGATTGAGAAAGCTCGGCCTATAAGGCAGCTCATGTCTGATTTACCCTTGTCTCGCACAACTGCCCATAGGAAACCCTTTTTTGATTGCGGCTTGGACTATCTTGGACCACTGACCTTTGTTGAAGGTAGGAGTCACAAAAAAGCTTGGGGACTCTTATTCACATGTATGGCATCTCGCGCTATTCATGTTGAGCTGGTTACGTCATTGTCGCTGAGTGAATTTTTACTTGCCTTTACAAGGTTTACAGATTTACGTGGGCAGGTTAATGCTATCTATTCCGATAATGGAAGTACCTTTCAGGCAGCATCTAAGAAGTTACCCGAGTTGATAGAATCAGCTGAATTTCACAACGCCCTGAGACAGAGAGAGATAAACTGGGTATTTATACCTCCATATGCTCCGGCGCAAGGTGGCGCCTGGGAAGCAATGGTAAAACAATTTAAAATTGCATTTTTTCACATTTTGGACTCTTCAATACGTAAGCCCAGTTTTATTGAACTGCTTACGTACACCAGTAGTGCCGTTCGGATCGTGAACGAACGCCCTTTGGTACCTTTGAGTGACGATCCTAGGGATTTTACTGTCATCACCCCTGCCTCACTTTTGACCCCATACTTAGACCCATACTGTGCTGTTGGGCAACCACATGATCGTGACCAATTAAGAAGGGATTATCGGTTCAATTTGTCACTTTCTCAGCAGTTTTGGAGTAAATGGATCGATTTTTATTTGCCAGGTCTTCAGGGCCGGAAAAAATGGCTAAAAATGGCCGAGAATTTGGAGCCTGGTCAACTTGTAGTGGTAGGTTCTCTCCAAGACATTGGTAAACGTGGGAAGTATCAACTTGGGAGGGTGCATGAGGTAGTTCCACAAATTAGGAAAGGGAAGCCTGTGGTTCGTAGAGCCAAAGTTGCCGTCTGCAACTATGATGAGAGTACGGGAAAGTGAAAGTAGACTACGTGTAGAGGGATATTTCGTGCCTCGCCCCCGTAAAGAACACCTAAGTGTTAGGGTTTGAGCCTGGTTTTGTCTGCGGTGGCCGATACTTGTCTGAGCCCGGAACAGTCGGTTATTATCGCAACTATTGTATATAGCGTCATTTAGCGTGTACCTATGGTACCAATTTCATGTATCGTCGTGTTTATTCTTATTGCTGTTCATTCTTTGCATGCCCTTTGTATTTGCGTATTAACTTAAACGTGAGTGATTCAAAAAATTTGTGTATCGTGTGTTTTATTCATTGGCTCACGATTGTCCTTCAATTCTTTTTTAGTTATGCCATGTTAGACTGTCATAACTAGGGGCCGCTATGTTACGGCCAATCTCTGTACAAATCAAACGTCATATAAAACCGTTCAAGTCTACTGAATATTACGTCATGGAAGTTGCTAGAAAATGTGCCAAAATTGCACCATCGTTCATAGACTTGTGTCAAACTTGTTAGGACTTGTTTGGGCCTGTTTAAACAGGAAATATTACATCAGCTTTAAACACCTGTTGGAATGACTTCATAATTGTCTTTCATTTATTGCGTCACAGTTACTTTCTACGTGAATTTGAGATATTGATATCTATTCTGGTCATTCGTAAAATGATTGTTTGAAAGTTGGCCGCACATTTAACTGTTGGCTTAGTGCTTGCTAGCTGGACAAAGGTTCCGTCTTTTATCCAAGTAATCTGTTCTGTAGTGACAGTTTTCAGTGGTGTACGCGTTGCACCCCCTCGTTTTCGGTAGCCGTGGGCTAATTTTTACAGAAATAGACTTTTTGAAAAGAAGTTCAAGTGTGTGTTTCTTCGGTCATTATATGCAGACGAAAGGATCCGGGAACTTTAAGTTACAATTTTCCCACGAAGAAATTATGGTTTACCGCTGTGACCAACCTGTACTGAAGGTCAATTCTAATTCGTTACAATTAGGACAAGTAGAAAGTACCAGAGCACATTATCACTCAAGTAGAAGTAAAAAAGTACTGATCTTTAAAATTACTCAAGTAGAATTAATAAATTTTGCAGTCAAAAAACAAAAATTTTTGACAAATTTCATCAAGTTTTGAAAAAATATTTCAAAATTCCAATATTTTTAGTCATAAAATATCTTACTTAATACGGTAGTTTAATTTTTAATGATTCATTTAGGTCTTAGGAAGATAAACTTTTCGTTTTAACAATTATTCTTTTTAACAAAACTTTTCATTTTTAACAACTTCTTGGTAAAGCGGTAGTCGAATAAATTTGTGGTTAGAATGCGGTGCGATACTGATGAGTTCAGCCTCATGGGCGAAACACGTGTCTATCGCTGTCAATTCTTGCTACAAATCGGCTGCCGAGAAACATACTCGAGTAACGTTACTTTGGCATAAAACTAAACATAAGTGAAAGAAGAAAACAATAAAAAAAAAGCTACTCAAAAAGTACTAGTTACTGCTTGCTGCTTAACATAAATGTAAAAAAGAATTAGGCTATAGTGTCACTGTCTTTTATTTTTGCAAGTTGCTTTTATGTTTCTTATGCTCTTACATGCGCAGGAAATTAATTAAAAAAAACAAAGCTTTTTTAACTATTTTATCTTGATAATGAGCTGCCATATTATGTAGGCTATTTGTTCTGAAATATATTGGCTACTCAATATCGTTGGTGCGAACACTTTATTTCTGTATGAAATCTGTAAATAGTCCTTGTTTTGATAGTCCGTTACGTAATTTCAATATGTGTGTGTAACTGTGTATATTAGTTTGTTTTTGTGATGTTGGGTTCAGTCGTGTTCTCATTGCTTTAAGAATTGGCGCTCCAGTTGTTCCAGGAACGAGGAGGCGACTGATTCTTAACTAATTCATCAACTTATTTTAAAGTATCAGGTTTGGTGGCCGTGCTTAACTATATTTATTGATGCATACCGGTATACCGCAATATTAGATCCTTTCATGCACGTCTTAAACCATTAAGGTTTTGCCACCTTTTCCTTTTGTTAGTTTTGTTACTGTATTTCTTTTTCACAATATCATTTCTTTTGCATTCTGACAAAGAAAAATAAAATTGAATTGAATTAAATTGAATTTACACCTCTGATGTTGAATGGCCTTTACTTTCCAATAGCTTTCTATACGGCATGTTGGGTTGGCCCTTAACTATAGCCTAGTCCAGTGGTTCCCAACTCGTTTTTAAGGCGACCCATTTAAAAAAAAAAATTCAGTTCGGTAAAATCTTGCGACCCAAGCAAATTGTCGTAGTATTTTAAAAGCCATACAAGATTGTGTTGCAAACAAACAGCACTACAAAGCAGCAACTTTTTCCGAAAATAATATGTTTATCAAATCACTAATGAGATAGCTGTGCTGGCTTGCTGTCAGTGAGTTTTTGAAGTCGAGGCGTTATTTTGCTTAGGCATAGCCGCACGTCGGCTACTTCCAGCCGGTTTCGCTGTTCAGTTTTCAATGCACACATGGCGCTAAATCCAATCTTACAAAGCCAAGTTGTTGCAAATGGAATCTGTTTTTGAATCCCTAATTGTGAAACTGTGGGATACACTTTGTACATGGAAGCCCAAAAGTGGATGTTTGCAGAATCTTTGGGGTATTTGTCTTTGAAGGACGCAAAAGAAATACGGTTTGCTACTTCTGTCGTTATGTCCATAACTGTTCTGGAACATGGATGGAAAGTTGAGGCAGATCTTTTCCAACAAATGGATCAATTATCCAATCATTTTGGTTATTAAGTGTTACAGATTTTCCATAGTAGTGCACAAACTTTTTGGCAAACTGTTCCAGGTGTCTAATTCGTTTGCTTAATATCAACTTCATTGCCACAAATATATTGCGTTAGCTGAGGAAATATATCGTACTCATCTCTGGTGACATAACTTTTCCAGAATATGAGTTTTTTGTGGTAAGCAGAAACTTTTGCGACGTGATCAATCACCGTAAAACCGTTGCCTTGCATACCGTATATAAATGTAGAGAATTCAGAGAGTCAAATATATCGGCAAGGTAAGCAACATTTGCCTTGAAATGTTCTTGCAAAAACTTCTCGGCTAATCTCACGCAGTTCTGTTGCCTCAGGAAGATAGCAATCTCCTCTCGCAAATTACAAACTCGCTTCAGGACGCGACCTCGTGACAACTATCGCACTTCTGTGTGCAACAGTAATGCTTGATAATAATCGGAATCCACAAAGACGAAAACAAATGCCGATTTAGTGGACTTGCTTTGATTACACAGTTTACACACTTCACATCATTCAACACTTCGTGCAGCTCTTGAGACAGCTTTTTTGCAGCAAAGGCCTCTCTGTGGAGAAAGCAATAAGTCCATACAGCACTTGGGGCTTTGTCTTTGATGGGTTTTACCACACCAGCCTATGCGTGGTCCAACGTGTGGAAAACTTTGTCATAGTTTGTCCGACATGGCATTTGTGACATATAGTGCACGTACACGTTACAATATATATCCCGTAACTTTGTCAAGTTAGTGTATGTTTGAGACTGAAATTTTTGTTGGGTTTACATTTAATAATAATAATAAAAGCGAAAATTGTTAAAACTTCTTGCACTACGATCATGCTACAAAGCTTTCCGATGTCTCGACATGAAACGCTTCATGACTTGTGTTTATTTTTTCCAGTTTTGTAATCGATCTCATCACGTTTTAAATTTTTTTTTTATTGTTATTTTTTTCGCCCAAGATACAATATGCCTGAAAAACAAGCGACCCAAAAAAATTATCAGGCGACCCAACTTTGGGTCGCGACCCATGAGTTGGGAACCACTGGCCTAGTCTATAGGCTAAGTCTATAAACTAACAAGTAGGCCTATTGATATGCCTACCTTAAATTTATGCATTTATACTGAGCAAAATCAAGAGACTTGTGACTTTATTTTCCGATCTGTTCCATTCAGCTTTGCGTATACCTACCAAAGGGCTGGTTGAGTAGTCTTTGTGTAGAATATGAACATCGTCATGGCGCGTTGCTGTCACTTCCCGCACAGCAAACAATGTTGGCTGATCGGTGGCCAACGGTCGCGAACGTCGCGGTTGGCTTTTCGTCGCAAAACAACCATTTGCCAACTAACATTATTTCTTTAACTGAAAAAAGAATCACTAAAAAAGTGTAAATCATGTTTTAATTTGGTGATATAAACCACGTAAAATATTTTTTTCACCAAATATATATTGTGTACAACTTGTTTGTTGACACAACGTTAAGACAATGGTGGGCCAACGTCGCATTTGTCGTCGTGGGCATTCGGTTGAAAACCAACCTTCAGCCACCGATTGTTTATTTTTATATTCCCGGTGAAATAATCTTACATAATGAAAAGTACCCATTACACTTCTGTGCACTGAAGCTTTTACAAATTTTTTTTCAACAAACGTCAATATAATAAATAGGTTGTTAACATAACGTTAAACCAACGAAGAGCCAACGTCGCGTACGTTACCGTGGGCATTCGGTTGTCAGCCAACCGTTTGAGAATAAATCATAATTTTGGTGTTTCTGGCAAACGAATTAAGAATTATGGTAAGTGTGTATTATAATTCTGTAAAATGAAGAATTTTTAAAGCTTTATTTCAACAAAATTTTAATATGAATAATGGTTGTTGACGCGACGTTGAGCCAATGGTGGGCCCCACCTAGCGCGTTCGTCGCCGTGGGCATTCGGTTGTGAACCAACCTTTCTACAACAAATATCATTTTTCGTATTCACAACAAAATAATTCTTACTATTGGCCAGTATGTGTAACAATTTGACGAAATTAAAGTGAGCAAAGGTTTATTGCAACAAAAACGATATATAAAAAGTAGTTTGTTGACGCGACGTTGAGCCAATGGTGGGCCCCACAGCGCGTTCGTCACCGTGGGCATTCGGTTGTCAGCCAACCTTTTGAGAATAAATCTTAATTTTGGTATTTCTGGCAAACGAATTAAGAATTATGGTAAGTGTGCATTATAATTCTGTGAAATAAAGAATTTTAAAGCTTTATTTCAACAAAAATTTAATATGAATGATAGTTGTTGACGCGACGTTGAGCCAATGGTGGGCCCCACAGCGCGTTCTTCGCCGTGAGCATTGAACGGTTGTCAGTCAACTTTTTGAGAATAAATTCTAATTTTGGTGTTTCTGGCAAACGAATTAAGAATTATGTCAAGTATGTATTATAATTCTGTGAAATAAAGAATTTTAAAGCTTTATTTCAACAAAAATTTAATATGAATGATAGTTGTTGACGCGACGTTGAGCCAATGGTGGGCCCCACAGCGCGTTCGTCGCCGTGGGCATTCGGTTGTGAACCAACCTTTCTACAACAAATATCATTTTTTGTATTTACAACAAAATAATTCTAACTATTGGCCAGTATGTGTTACAATTTGACGAAATTAAAGTGAACGAAGGTTTATTGCAACAAAAACGCTATATAAAAAGTAGTTTGTTGACGCGACGTTGAGCCAATGGTGGGCCCCACAGCGCGTTCGTCGCCGTGGGCATTCGGTTGTGAACCAACCTTTTGCCAACAAATCTTAATGCGTATGCAATTGAATCAAATAGTTTTCAATTAAAGAAAACAAAAGTCTCAAGAAACAAAATGTTACAATCACTCCTATATTAAATACTTTATTTCATTGAGAGGTAGCATCATATTCACATGGCATGCTTTATTTTTTGCGGCTAGTCGTAGTGCTATAGTACGTAGCCTATAAAGTAAACGATTGTTTACAATAGGAAAGCTTTTTTGGAAGCGCAATCGTGATAGTTTTGCGTTTGGTACCCGGGGAAGCTTTGATCGAAACTGACAAAGTGAAGTTTCGGCTTGTTGTTAAGTGTTGTTTCTCCAAAATTTTGGCATCCACTAGGTGCCACTAAGTAGAGAGTTTGCTTTGGTAGAGAGGATCTAGTTTTTCCATTTCTTTTCTGAGCAAAATTAATTATTTTTTTTGTTTTTAATATGTTTAGTTCGTTTTGTTTTGATGCGTAATCTAGTGTCTACACCAGCTCAGTGGCCAAGTGGTTTCGTTTTTGGCTCTGGTACTGGTAGATTTTAGATCGATTCCAGGTCGGGTCATACCAAAGACTTACGGGTAAAAACAGTACCAACTGTATTCTTTATTGCATAACGCAGTGAGAATAAACCAGGTAATATATGATAACATCGTAAACCTGATATAAAATAAAAACGAGTCCTGTTGCTACTTAGCTGTTGTTGAGCGACAATTAGCTGTTGCTGAGCGACAATAAGTAAAAACCATAACATTATTATTATTATCTAGTCTCAATCTAACCACAGTGGCCGAGTGGTTATCGCTCAGCAAAAAATGGAAAAACGGATCGATGCCTTGGAGCTCTGGTCATACAGGCAAATGTTAAAAATTTCATGAAAACAAAAGATCACTAACGATGAAGTATTATCCACATTTAATTCAAGCAAAATTCTCTTACAAATAGTCAAATAAAGAAAATTGAAGTATTTCGGACACACAATAAGGCAAAACTCGTTACAAAAATCATTAATAGAAAGGAGATAAACGGTAAAAGAAACAAAGGCAGACCAAGAATGATTTGGACATCAAACATCACTAAATGGACAAAATTAAGTTATGAAACTGCAGTATGGTCGAGAACAATGGTGCATTGTATCCAACCCTCAATACGAGAAAGGAATATAATGATAATGATCACCAGATGTATACAGTGACAATCTGCTTTTATTTCGACGTTTCGTCAATCAGACACGACTGACTTCTTCAGGGGGCTAGACCAGGTAGTGACTACCTGTCTAGCATGGCAAAACACAGGACCATGTTGCTGAAATCAACTAAACATGCAAAATGAAAATTCAACTTCTAGACAAAAAATTATCGCGCGCAAAGTTTGAAAGAATTTAGAAGAAGGGACTTAAATGTTAACGATCAACAAGAAGCTTAAATGTATTGTATTGAGTTTAAATTTAACCGTTGTTATTGCGTTCATAAACGTAGTTGCACTGATGAGAATTTAATATTCGAAAACGCGTTCTGCAACACTGTTTTTTGCACTCTACAATGCCTGATGCAGATTTATCTGTAGATTTCCATCACGCATTGAAGCGGTGATCTGACAATGAAATTTTCTACGGTTCGAGAAAAAGTTTTCTCTGCCTATAAAACGTTGAATGGTAGTTTAACTAATGATTTCTGAAAGTTCCTTGGTTTCATGTTATCTGAAGCTTAAATAACAACAGGAGAGGAGAGTGAACGGCATGAGTCATCATGATGAATCGAGTTTTGTACGCACTACTGCACAGTTTTACAATCAGCATGAAACCAATTTAAACAACGTAAAATAAGATCTTACAATAGTTTTTTGTAGATCGCAGGAAAAGAGATGCCATCATTGCGTTTCATTACATGAGGCTTTTGATTGATGAACCAACTTTCAGAACACATTCGCTTTTTATAATCACTTTCAACTTTTAGAATTTTAGAATTGGTACCGGTATATAATAAACTTGAATATGTTAAACTTGATAACGTTGCTCGGCTTCGTATGCCCATGGTTCAACAAGACAAATTCTCTACCGAAGCTCTATAATTTTAGAATCGCTCCAAGTTATTTTATGATCTGAAGTTATGACATGCATGCAAGGAGCAGAATGTTCCGGGCGTTGATATTTGAAAGCTCTTTTGTGTTCATTAATGCAAGATTTAAGATCTCGTTTGGTTTGGCCAACATAAATTAAATTGCAATCATCACAAGAAACTTGGCACACTAAACCTGAGATTTCGCTTTGTCTTTTAAAAACGGCAAAAATTTACTTCTTGTCAAGAAAGGTTTCAAAGCGACTTTTACACTAATTTTATTTAAGATACGCCGAATTTTTCAGAAACTCCCTTAAAATAAGGTAAAGAAACAAAAAACTTATACTGGGTATAGAAAGAGGTACAGTATTAAACCTTTTGGTTGTCGTTGGCAAGCATGCTTTCTTGGAAATCCATTGAGGAACAACGTAGGCCTATTGTGTATGCTTTGTTCTGTCGTGAACGTTCATGCGAAACTGCGACATGTGTGTCAATGCTGTCATACAAAGTTTTAGCTGCAGTAAGTTTTTGATGTTTGGGGTGGTGTGAATTAAAATTTAAATATCTGTCAGTGTGTGTGGGTTTTTCGAAAATCGTAGTAGTCAAAGTGTTTGTGGTATAGTGAGGAATAACTAAGACGTCTAAAAATGGTATGAAGTTGTTTTTTTCATGTTCTGTTGCGAATTGAATTGAAGAAGATATGCTTTTCAAATGTTGATGGAATTGGTTGACCGCAGACTTTTTATAATGTAAAAAGTGTCATCTACATATCTCACCCAAACTTGCGGTGGTGTATGCAGGGCCGGATTTAGCTGATGGGGGGCCCGGGGCACTTTTAGATCGGGGGGGCCCCGTGCAAAAAAATTTTTTGCGCCTACGGCGCGAAAACCCATCTCTACGTCGACAGTAGCATCAGTCCAGTACCGCACAGCATTTTGCAGAAACTTTAAAGGCCAAAAGGAAAAAAATAACACAAAATCACATTTTTTCCACATAGGGGGGCCCTTCAAAAGTCGGTGGGCCCGGGGCAACTGCCCCCCTCCTAAATCCGGGCCTGGGTGTATGGAATGAAGCGATGGCAGTGCCCTCAATGTATTTCATGAAAATGTTAGCCACGACCGGGAAAATGCAAGAACCTATCGGCGTACCATAAATTTGGCGATTAAGAACGTTATTATAACAAAATGCAATGGACTCAAAACACATTATCAAAGCTTCTATGACGTCATTCATAGAAAGTTTAGTGCGTTCGTGTGAAGACTTATCTTGCGAAAGTAATTGAGAGATAATCTGCAAACATTCTTTGAGAGGAACGTAAGTAAATAAGCTCACAACATCAAAAGAAACAAAGCAATTATTGTAATCAACAGAGGTGTTTTTGATTACTTGTACAAACTCAAAAGATTTTTTTACGGTGTATCCTTGGTTCAACAATGGCGATTCAACAAATTCAGGTTCAACAATGACAATGGCGAAAACCACGCTGAGATCCACCAAAGCAGCGGCTAAAATCAAGAAAGCCATTTGTACGCGCTGCACAAGACCTTCTGGCAGCCTCTGGTGGAAATCCTAGCAAACAGTGGTGCCACGCGGCGTGGTGTGAACAATGGTCAAGCAGCACATCCCCACTTCGCCAAGTATTCAGATCCACGCCCGAGAACCAGCTGGGCCATGGTCTCTCTAGACTTGCCTCATCAAGGCGTAACCGTTTGCTCACTGGTGTTGGACGCTATGGTGCAGACATGCTGCGCTGGGGCTTGGCAGAAAGTGCTACTTGTGAGTGTGGTGAAATGCAGACGGCAGCCCACATTATCAAGGATTGCCGGCTATTCAGACCACCTCATGGTATGGAAGGCCTAGATTCTATCGACGACGACACCAGGCAGTGACTAACCAACGGATGCCCTGACATATAGCGACAACACGAGAGAAGAACAACGGCGATGAAATGTCAATTAAAAATTTCAATAAATTATAAGTAGGCGAACCGATAAAGGACAAACAATAAAACAAAAGATATTCATAAAAAAAGTTAGCTGCTTTACGACAATCACAGCTCTCAGAAAGAAATGACACATCATAGTTGACAAACCGATGGGTGAAAAATCTAAGCCAGAAAGAAATCACTAAACGTCAAGTCAAAGTGTTGAAAAAGGATCACAATTTTGCCATTTAGCCCAAATTGATTCCGAAATTGGATATTGTAGCAGCAACAGAGAAAGGATACAGATTACAGAGGTGTGAATGACGCAGCTGGTGTTGCAACGGTCAGATCAAAGATTACTCAAATTCTGAATTCGGCAAGACCCCCTCCACCCAATCTTCTTCCAGAAGAAATGACAGCTTTAAAAGAACAGAAATTTGACAGCTCCATCAAAATAATAAAAGCCGATAAAGGGAACGCTACGGTAATTATGGACAGTTCTGAGTATCATAACAAACTCTCTGAACTTTTAAATGACAATACTACATACAAAATTTTAAGACGTCAACCTAATCCTATTGCATCTATTGAAAAATCTGTAAACAAATTAGTTTGGCGATTTGCAACTAAACGAAACATCACTATGCCAGTTTATCATCGTCTTAAGTATAATAAGAGTGTAACTCCGAAAATTTATAGATTGCCCAAAATTCATAAAAACCACACCCCTCTTCGACCTATCGTGTCCTTTATCGGTTCGCCTACTTATAATTTATCGAAGTTTTTAATTGACATTTTATCGCCATTGTTGAACCAAGAATACACCGTAAAAAATTCTTTTGAGTTTGTACAATTAATCAAAAAGACCTCTATTGATTGCAATAATTGCTTTGTTTCTTTTGATGTTGTGAGCTTATTTACTTCCGTCCCTCTCAAAGAATGTTTGCAGACTAAACTTTCTATGAATGACGTCACAGAAGCTTTGAAATTGTGTTTTGAGTCCATTGTATTTTGTTATAATAACGTTCTTTATGGTCAAATTTATGGTACGCCGATGGGTTTTTGCATTTCCCCGGTCGTGGCTAACATTTTCATGAAATACATTGAGCGCACTGCCATCGCTTCATTCCATACATACACCACCGCAAGTTTGGGTGATTGCCATATTACTTTAGGCCGTCTGTCAGGGGACACCCACCATCAAATTTGTCTGTCAGATACATTTTTGTGAAGCTTAACACTCATACATTAATTTTCAATTGGTTTTATCCGGTAACTATTTCAGCTGACCTAGCTCAAGTTAGGGGGGGCTACCTACTTTAGGTCGTCTGTTAGGGGACACCCACCATCAAATTTGTCTGTCACATATACTTTTGTGAAGCGTGACACCCACAGATTAATAATCAGTTGGTTTTATTCGGTAACTATTTCAGCTGACCTAGCACAAATTTTTTAGAGGGTATAAAACTTGTCTGTCAGAGCCCCCCCACCACCGAAAATGTCTGTCACATACCAGACAATCATGTAGAAACAATTTACTGTACAACCAACTAAGTTTCAAGCGGTCACTTTTTCAACTAACCTAGCGCATTTTTTGGGCCATGAAAATTGCCCCCCATTCCCATACCCACCACCGGCGGCCCGGCAAACTTCCAGATTATGAGTACCCACATACCACCGGACATCGCTGTATGAATAGAAATTGGTAACTTTTTCACCTAGAGTGAAGGTCGCGGGCTCCCGGTCTAGTAAGCGCAGAAAACCCCCTCTCTCACACAGGCAGGTAGTAACAAATGGCTGGAGAGCTTTTACTGCGTGCGTGCAGTGGTGCCAAAGTAAGGGGGATGGGGGGATATATCCCCCCAATATTTTGACAGCATCCCCCCCAATAATTCAGAAAAAAATAGTTGCTATGAAGTTGTACTTCGATTTAGTTGTTTGCAAGCATCTCAAATTGCTGTTGCTTTTCTTTTATTGATGTTTGATCACAGTTCTAAATTGTTTTGGATTTGACGCTAGACAATGAAGGACCTTCATTGAAGGTATTAAGGACGAGTTGGACCAGGTCACTGGCCACGGCACTGCAGTAATGAAGAAACTGCAGAAACGTATTTGGGACTTGTGCTGATTTTGTAGCCTTTGGCACTTATAGAGCAATTTAGTATCACGCTGCAAGGAGAAAAGCTCGACATTGACTCTTGTGAAGAGCTGTTTCAGACCCTGAAAATCACTCGAAAGAAATATTGTGATTTGGAGTTTGAGAACAATTACAAAAATGCAGTTTCACTTCCGGAAAAAATTTGCTAGTAATTTTATCACGCCTTTGCAAGCACCACGGCAAAGAAGAGTCTCTGAAAGATTGGGTGGAGGCTCGATGGCAGCTCCTGCAGACACTCAACTGCATTAAGTTATAAAATACTTTACAATCAGTTCATGGATAGAGTTATCTCTGAACTGACCGAACGGTTTGAAAGTAGCCTGAATTCCGATTCTGCAAAGTATAAAGAACTTGCACGAATTTTCAAGACCGCTTAGTTCCTGAAATGGTCAAAAATTATCCAGAGCTGAATAGACAATCGATGAGTTATCAAATTGATTCATTCAGCAAGGCAACAGGAGCAAAATCTCTGTAGGCTACGATGCTAAAAAAGCTTACCAGGCATTGTCCGAGTTGGAAAAACCTCTCTTTATTCTCAAATTTAATACTCCAGCTGATTAAGATCCTCTTTTTGCCTGGTAACTCTGCTGCTTGTGAGAGGTCATTTTCCAATCTTCGTAGATTGAAAACCTAGCTGAGAAATACTTTGGGACATGAAAGGTTAAATGCTAGCATTGTTTGCAACATTCACCAAAATATTTTAAATGACATCAGCATAAATGACAGTGCTAATGTATTTTCAATGTGCACTACCGTAAGACGCGAATTCGGTTGTAACAAGTTCTTGTGATGTGTTTGAAAGTTAGCATTTTTGTCATAAATTTGCAGATGTTCTTCTGTTGCTTCGATTGCTTTCAATCTCCTGACTAGTGACTTTGTCCTATAGCGCACTAAGTGTAGTGATTCTAGTGAAGGAGAGCGCAAGAAGAAAAGTATAACTTCTGTTTTTTTTGGAAAAACAAAGTATTCATTGTAAGTTCATAGGTTCGAATCCCGCTGGAGGTACCAATTTTTCTTTGCTTGTTTCTTAATCTTGCAGCAGTCATTCACAAGAGCACTGGTAGCGCTTTTATCTCCACGATTTCTTGTCTGTATATTATTATTAGGCTGTTAGCAGCTAATTTACCGAGGTCCGGTGATTGTTTAATAAACTTAATACCAGAACCACTAAAATTGTGTATAAAGGTATCCATCCTCCCCAATGTTCAAAATCGTCTAAACTTTGATAAAATTTTGATTTATCCCCCCAATCCTCCACTAACTTCGGCACCACTGCGGGCGTGCCAACAACAGTTTTTTCATTTGTGACTTTTGTCCAAAATTGACCAATGGTTTCTTTCTTAAAATAGTTCATCAATACACTGTCGCACTGAATGTCAATAAACTCCTCTTGAAACTCAAAAATGCATAGGTAGCCTTTCTGTAGGGTATCTACATCAATAGCAAATGGATTGCGCACCCATTCCAAGGCAAATCCTTTGCATTTTTAGGGATAATCAAATGAAATTATCGCATCAATGAACCCAAATGCCTTTCTAAGACAAGCTGAACATCGTCAAAGCCAAACTCCGTCTTGCAGTAACTGTTTCAAAACAGTAGCCTAAATGATGCTGTTTTCTGGGACACGATCTTCTTTCACAAATTCAGCTTTTCTGTAAAAGCAATCAGTTTTTCAAATACATCGACCAACATTATATTTGGTCCTTGCAAAGATTTATTCAAGATAATCAGCTGCGAAAATATATCAGAAAGATACACCACAAACAAAAGCCACTTTTGATCAGCAAACTTTTCTACCAAGCTATACTTCTTGTTTATTAAAAATTCCTTCTTTGAAGAGGATGTGGGAAATGCATTAATTTTTCATTTGATAAGGTTTAAAACAATTAATTGTCCAAGTTTAGCAATTAGTTGTATTTGTTTGGGGTGGTTTTTGAAGCAACTAATTGTTACAATTCCCTAGTCTAGTGTTACTGTAGGCTACTGTTGTGCAGGGAATGGGATGGAATGGAATGGAAGACGTTTTTTCCATCTTCCATCCTGAGATTTTCTTCCATTCCATCTCCATTCCATCTTAGAAATCTTCCATTCCATCTTCCATTCCATCTCAGAAATCTCTTCCATCTTCCATTCCATCTTCCATCTTCACATTTTGTGATCTCCGCGTTGAATATGCCACAAATAAACCTAAAAACCAGAGGCTAAATTTAAGCTAAAAATTTAACAGCAGTATTTTCCTAAAGATTACGTACCATTTGGTGTTATAACTAGAAACGTAGATTGATTCTATAAATACAGAAAGAAACAACACCTAGCAAAGTTAAAGAAACTGTTGTAGTAGTCTACGTTGGCAGGCCCTGATTTAGGGGGGGGGGGGGGGGGGCAGAGAGTGCAGGTGCGCCGGGCCCCCGACTTTTGAAGGGCTCCCCTACGTGGACAAAATGTGATTTTGTGTTATTATTATTTTATTCTTTCAGCCTTTGAAGTTTCTGCAAAGTGCTGTGTAGAGCAGTATCGGATTAATGCTACTGTAGTTGTAGAGGTGGTTTTTCGCGCCGTAGGAGCGAAAATTTTTTTTTTGCACGGGGGCCCCCGATCTGAAAGTGCCCCAGGCCCCCCATCAGCTAAATCCGGCCCTGTACGTTGGAGAAGATAACAAAGTACCTAACGAAAATACTTGAGAAGCATCGCAGACAATTGGTGTAATAAAATGCATGTCTTGATAAAGCGTTAGAAAGTTAATGATGGAATTGGGATGGAATGATGGAAGATTGTCTTCCATCCCATCATCAAGATCTTCCATTCCTTTCTATCCTTGACATTTTCCATCTTTCATCCCAAAATCTGTCTTCCATTCCATTCCATCTTCCATTCCATTCCATCCCATCCCATTCCCTGCTGTTGTGTACACTTCACCGCAAAATGCGTGTGGCAAAATCATCTAGTGAAACCCGCAGCGTAGATAGAATAGCAGAAATTACGAAAACTAAATTAGTGGTAGGCAGTTTTAACTTTGCTCAAGAGACATTATTTTTTATCATCACATCTTACAGCGACCCAGCCAAATGAAACGGCGAACCAGTTTTGGGTCGGGACCCAGGAGTTGAGAAGCACTGCCTTATGGGGAGTTTCTGAAAAAATTCGGCGTATCTTAAATAAAATTAGTGTAAAAGTCGCTTTGAAACCTTTCTTGACAATAAGTAAATTTTTGCCGTTTTTAAAAGACAAAGCGAAATCTCAAGTTTGGTGTACCAAGTTTCTTGTGATGATTGCAATTTAATTTATGTTGGCCAAACCAAACGAGATCTTAAATCTCGCATTAATGAACACAAAAGAGATTTCAAATATCAACGCCCGGAACATTCTGCTCCTTGCATGCATGCCATAACTTCAGATCATAAAATAACTTGGAGCAATTCTAAAATTCTAAAAGTTGAAAGTGATTATAAAAAGCGAATGTGTTCTGAAAGTTGGTTTATCAATCAAAAGCCTCATGTGACGAATCGCAATGATGGCATCTCTTTTCCTGCGATCTACAAAAAACTATTGTAAGATCTTATTTTACGTTGTTTAAATTGGTTTCATGCTGATTGTAAAACTGTGCAGCAGTGCGTACAAAACTCGATTCATCATGATGACTCATGCCGTTCACTCTCCTCTCCTGTTGTTATTTAAGTTTCTTGTTGATGGTTAACAATCAAGACCCTTCTTCTAAGTTATTTCAAACTTTGCGCGCGATAATTTTTTGTCTAGAAGCTGAATTTTCTTTTTGCATGTTTAGTTGATTTCAGCAACATGATCCTGTGTTTTGCCATGCTAGACTGGTAGTCACTACCTGGTCTAGCCCCCTGAAGAAGTCAATCGTGTCTGATTGACGAAACGTCGAAATGAAAGCAGATTGTCACTGTATACATCTGGTGATAGTTTAGCTTAATTTGCACCAGTAGAACACATATTATTTAATTAAATGCCTGGAGAACAGCCTCATTCAATTTTCAGCAGAGTCCAGAGACTGGAGTCGCATGGAAAAGCATTGGTGAGTACCATTGTTGTTAGCATTTTTGATAAAGCATTAGATGATTCAATTAGTCCGATGTAGTACTATTAAATGCAATATATAATTATTCATAAAGTTAGATTTTAGGACACACCTGGGCATTGGCGTAGCCAAGGGGGGCGAAAGGGGCCATGCACCCCCCAAATTTTCAAAGTTTGGATTCAGAAGGTGAGCTTTTTGTTGAAAATATAATAAAATTTATATCGTTTTCCAAAACGTCTGGCTATTAACACCCCCCAGGACTTGTTTTTTTAGACACACAGAAAGACACCAATAAATTTTGCAAATCGCGCAAAGTTTGCGCGATTTACGCTTTTTTTAACTAATCCATGGAAGCAATTTCAGAATCGCTTGCTCTGTTGGGTTTTTGTGTAGCTGAGTTTTTGGTGTTCTCTAACTTTAGCCGCAGTTTTTGCCCGTTTGTGTGTAAGAGTTACCTTTATTAAGTTAATAGCTGTTTATCTGCTAATAAATTTCATACAAATATTACCCTAAAAGTGTTTCCAGAAAGCGCTATAGTCCATTATTTGAGTGTAATTTTGCAAAAATTTTCTGGGAAGCATGCCCCCGGACCCCCTAGAATACGCGTGCCTGAGGCACGCTCTAACCCCTCACCACTTTTATTGCTTCCCTTGCTCAACCCACCGGAATACGCCACTGCACATCAGGCGGCAATGTCTCAAATCAAACACTTTGTCGTTCTCTTGAATTCATCAAATATTTGGCCCCCTAATTCTTTTTCTGGCTACGCCACTGCATGACCTGGGTGTGCAGGGTAGTGATTTTTAAGTTAGTTTCGATAATACTACATAGATAATCTACTGTCTTTTCAAGGAAGTCAACTTTTTGTAGCAAGCTCGCGCGGTGCGTTTTTTTTGTAGGGAATATTTGTTTTGTTTTATATCGCCAGTTTTGTGGCTCAGACTGCTGTGTTGTATCGCAATTTTGCAATTGTGGTAGGCTAAGATATAATTAACCAAATCGATTAGTTTTCACATAAAATCTCAAAAACACACTAAATTATTTGGTCAAGTTTTTGTTAGGTCAATAAGGTCATTTTTACATTTTAAAGTAAATTGTTTTGAGTTTTCAGGTCGATGAAAACTTGCTCGAGCTGTAAGGAATGGGCTACATCAAATTTTGACAGTCTTTTTTTACTCCAAGCACAAGCATGGTCTGAAATTGAACAAACGATGGATTGCGTGTAAATTAAATGTGATTAAATCCAAAACGTCTATTACGAGATAATTTATTTTTGTGGCCCGGCAGCAAATGCACCGCAAACTTGTGGTCGCTGACCTCTTCTGTACATCACTGTTAAGTTTAAGCGTTGAATGAACATGGACGTCGCCAGTGTTTTTTTTAGGTGTTTTGGGGGACCGAAACGGTCCCCCAAATTTCTCCAGCGGTTTCCCAAAATTTGGACTTGCAACTACAGTAGAAAAGTAATAGTTGTTTCTCGCTATGTCTTAAGCAAATATGGCTATTTTTTGTTATTTAAATGAAACACTTGCGGTCTCTTAAAACTACTTAGCGGTCGCCCAAACCAAACCTTAAAAAAAAACCTGGACGTCGCTATTATAACATCACGGACAGGAAGCTAAAAGCTGCCGTGCAAGATGAGGCTCAACAAAATTGTCATATTGGAGTTTTTAATGCCAAGTTTGAGAAATTTGGCGTTTTTTTTAATGCAATTTTTCTTTTTCAGTTTGGCCTTTTGACATATTTTTGGCGTTTTTGGAATTTTTTTAGCATTCTAAATAGAAGTTTAAAAAACTTCGGTAGTAAAAATTGAAAAATGATAGAAATCATGCTGTTGACAAAATCAGCTAGCTCAAAATGTAATAGGATAATGAAAAGCATTATCAGGATGCGGGCTTTTCAAACCTGATGTTTTATAATTAATCACTGCGAATTGGTAAAACAGAGTTTTTACACTTCTATTTCAAATGTTAAAACAATGCAAAAAACGCCAATATGGCAATCCTGTTCGAGCCTGATCTTGCACGGCAGCGTTTGGCTTTCTGTCTATGATGCCAGGCGCGGATCTAGGATTTTATTTTGGGGGGGGGCTAGAAAATTTGAAAATGAATTAAAAAGTAAGAAAAAGATAAAACAGATATGAACAATCAGTGGCGTAGCCAGGAATTTGGGGGGTTTGACGGCCGGCGGGCGAAGCCTGACGGCGTGTTCGCCGAAGGCGACACCCAGCGGCGGGGGGTCTGGGGGGCCTCCCCCAGAAAATTTTGAAAAATTACTTTGAATTTGGTGCATTCTGAGAGCATTTTCAACAAAAATATGGGTATAAATATTCCTGTAAAATGTTGCTGTCCGGTGACATAGCAAAAGGATAAGATCATGTTTTCTTCGGTATTTTTTCGGTAATAAAGCTAATTGATCTCTATGTTTTCTTGGGTGTCCGACAAATTGTTCGTAAGCAATTGTTCGTAAAACAATTGTTCGTAAAATTAATTCTTCGTAAAACAATTCTTCCTAAAGCATTTTTTCGTGCACGCAGTTAAAATTTGATGTATACGAAGAAATGCTTTACGAAGAATTGTTTTACGGATTTCATTTTACGAAAAACAGTTTACGAACAATTGTTTTACGAACAATTGCTTACGAACAATTGCTTTACGAACAATTGCTTACGAACAATTTGCCTATAACCGTTTTCTTGTTGCTAATTCCTGGCTGAGATGTTTGAATGTTTGGTATTGGCAAAACTCGCTCTTTTAATGCAGTTTCGCTTAAAATTAGGCAAACTTTGGTTTAGAGACATAGCCTACAGTAGAGACTGAAAGCATCATTTTCAATATCGTGACGTCACACGCGTGCCAAAAGGGGGGTTGTAAGCCCGCTGTGGGACTAATATAAGCTGTTTAGAAGCATATCAAACCATTCAACAATTTTTCACAAAATTTCGGGGGGGGGCCCGGGCCCCTTGGGCCCCCCCATAGATCCGCGCCTGCATGATGCTATTCAACCTTCGAATTTAGTGTCGGCAATTGTCGAGGTAAATGCTGAAGTAATCTGACAAAGTATGAATTGCGTCAGCAAAAATAGTGCGGACGCAAATTTTGAACTCGTGTTGCGTACAGAAACCCAATCAGCAAATCAACCTTTTGCACACTGATTCAACGCCTGCAGACGTTGAATCAATGCAAAAAATGGCTGATGTTCGCCAGCAATTGCTTAACTGGGTGAAAAAGCGTGTCCAGTAGAGCGAAGGGAAAACTACAACTCCTGCGTGAGCGGTGGCTAGTAAGATCAAAACCATTGAATTTAAACAAACCTAGGTCAGTAAAATATGCGATGAAGACTACCCATGACGTTCTTCAAGCAAAGATACTCGTAATGTGTGAGAATTGAATTGAAAAATGATACAAAATAAGAGGTTTTATGGCTTTGGTCGCAATTATAAATATTACCCCTTTGACGTTCTCAACATTTGCTTGTTCGATTTTCGTGCTGAAAACGTCACACAATTTGAAAATGGTAATGCAAGTTACTGTTTAACGATGAAGATTTAATATTGCCGTTGGTGGTGGGTGTCTCGCTTTCGACTTTTCGAGCATTTTTACTTCATTTTTCTGTGTTTTTATTCTGTTAAAAGTTGTTTTTCTTGTGTAATCAGTTGCCTGCATTAGCGACGTCTATTACCATTATCATTACCTAGCCAACCTTACATCATTATTTTATGCGGTCGCTGAAGTTTGAGGTTGAATGCAACGATCATGGAATGTTACGTATTATTAAGAACGATTTTACACACAAAAGTCAAAAAATTGATCGCCTAAAACAGTTCTTTTTGCACTCTTGAGCAGTGAATACTATTTTCTAAAATGTAGTTATTTTGTCTCGTGAGCTGTGCTTATTGCTTGACAAGGGCATAAAGTTGTAGAATCGATAGGAAATCATTAACTTTAAAAATGCGGTTTAAATTATGGCAAATAAACGTATTCAAAGTTTTTACTTCAGCAATTGAGGACGCCATTTCGTAATTTTACGCCGGCAATGATTTTGCTGGAGTAAAAATAAGCTAATTTTGAACCTTGGCTATTATAACGACGCCCACGAATTGAGCAACCAATGAATTTGACATCTCTTCAATGTTGGTATGTCGAATTATTTTTCACGTGGCCGGTAACACTGATACCTGTTTTAAAAATAGGTTTTTGTTCGTATAGTTGTGTTTTTAAACAAGTAAAATTTCATAATTAATGATGCCTAAAGAGAAACTACACAAACTATTGTCATCACGTACAATAGCCTACGCCGCAATGCAATAATGCAAATGCGCCAGCATTTTGAAGATTTGTCGCAACAACGCTGTATCTGGCCCCAGTCATTCAAAACGAAGTAATGGAAAAAACTGATTTTTCCAGTAAATTTGGTGAGATTTCTAGCCGTAATAAATAAAAGCCAAGAGAGTCAGACTTCGAATATTTTTTCTCAAAAGTTTGTCAGTTATGTTTCAATCCATCGCAACATAGTCTTTCTATTATTCCTGTTTATAAGCTGTTTTCAAGAAATATAATTTATTTTATTGATGCATCTTACTATATTAAATGTTGAAGCTTTAAAAATTTTCAATTGTTTTTCAGGTCTCCAAACAGATGTTTTGCAAGATGTAAATGTCATTGATGAGGATATGTCTCTGTCAAGATTTGAAATAAAGGTAAATCTAAAAATCTATTGCATTACTTTCTTTAGTGAGTTAAGCTGTCATATGTTGCTAGTTCCCTAAACTTATTTTGTAAAAAACCTTTATACCTAATGGCGGTGGGGTGGCGTAACGGATAAGGTGTGCGCTCTCCAATGATGCAATCCTTGTTCGATCTGGTTGTTGAAAAACACCGCTAACTTCCACCTTGGGTGCAATAAATTGGGTGGGCGTAGTTTCTGCATGGAAGGCGGCCGAAGTCTCGTCAGTGCCAAAGGTTTAACCGTTTAACTGTCACGGGCTCTTTAAAGAGCCCAAGCCCTAAAAAATAATCACTTTTTGCAATCACCATTACTCTGGTGTTTGTTTTCCAAACTGCATGGGTCTTACTTTCTTAGAAAGAGGAACCTTGTATTGTCTAAAAGTTGAAAAAAATTACTTGGTTTGTATTTGAACTTTTTCTTCAATTTTCAATCAGTTACAGAGAATTTTTATTTTTTTGTGCAAAGTGAAGTTTATGCGGCTCTTTCTTCGCATAACACATAAACATTATCATGACAACGTCGCCTGCAAAGCTTGACACTTGCCTGACGTTTAGCGGTGACGTTTACCGCAGTTTAAATGTTTTTTTTTTTACATATCTAAACGGAAACAAAAAAGTCAAAAAACACAAAATTTTTGTAGTTTGTCAGAAATTTTAGTCATTTGAGGCATCTTTTTAAACGAAATACACAAAATTTGTAAACATATTGTAAAAGACTGTTGAAAATGCAACAACTGTAATGTTTTGATTTTTTTTTCTGGCAATTACCGTTCTCAAAATACGGCAGTACAAAATCAAAGCCTTGCTCAAGCTAAATTCTAAAAAATGCATCAACGAAAGGGTGGCAGTTAAAGGGTTAGCCTAATGTGAACCTTTTCTTCTCAATATTGCCCAAATCTTAGAATCGAGAATGGAACCACCTTTACTTTTACCCCTTTACCTAATGTTTCTTTTTCAACAAACTCTCAGTTTTTAGTGAATAAGCCTCTGTTTCGGCCTTTTGGGCCTCACCAGTGCCGTTATGACTCTTTATTGAGTGCTTTCAGTTTTATTTTAAAATTTAGCAAAAAAACACCATTCAGTTACAGTAAAATGTATTTCAGGTTTGCGACAAAAGCATTGACTGACATCGAGGTACAAAAAATGCAGCAAGCCAAGACCCACATGTTACTTGATTCTCTGGTGAAAGCACAAGATGATCATCAGCAGGGTCTAAGCGAGCCTCCTAGTGATCTTGTGCTTCCACTCAACAGCCAGGATGATGTGCTGTGCAAAACATAGAAACATTTCTAGAAGATAAAGATATAAGAAAACAGTTGGTGAGTTACTTCTAAAATATCAAGTTCCAGCTGCAGAAGGCCATTTTGTCTGTTTTTGTAGTTGTTAAGATCGTCTTGTTTAAAATAGGCAACATCTAAAATTATAATATTTTACAGGTTATGTTCTTTGGATGCATTGGAGGAAAAGATGTCTTCAGCACTGTTCAGAGGCTCATGAGCCATGTCATGACGAATACATTGGCAAGAGAGTTCAACATGACTGGAAGAAATTTTAAGCGTTCGTTTCGAAAATTAAGCCTTCTCGAAATGATCCAGGGTGAGGAGATTTAATGCAATATTGCATGAAAAAGGTTTTTATTACAGTGACGAAAAAAATCACAATTTTGTATTTGTAACAGAAGTAATTCGCAAAAACTTTGAAGAAATGATTTCAAAGTTTATTTGTAGCAGGATAATTCCCATTTTCTTTTCCAGACTGTTGTAATCAACTTAACTCTGAGTTTATCAAGCATGGAAGATGCTTTCAGAGCTTTTTTCAATGCGATTAGTTCATTACTTTACGGGAAAAAGTTGCTTGTTACGTGGCTTCAGCAACCGACCTTTTCCACAATACATATTGGTTTGGACCAGCTATTTGCAAATTATCCGAATGACATTATTATTTTTAGATGGATTACGAAGAACCCACAACTTGTCCACAGCAACAAATTCAAATATCGATGCAGCTATTTCAGACTGGTGGAAATACGCAAGAGATTGGGATAGTGGGCGTTTGAGAAGAGGAAGACAGGAAATTTGATTTCAATTTGCCTCTTATGCCCTTTTCTGGACCGCTGTTATATTTAACATGTTTTTTGTTTTTGCTGTGATAGTTAGAAATAAAAACAAACTTAACTGCCATCTGTCCTACTTTTTGCTTGTATGAATGCCTTTTCTAGCAATGTTGTACCGAGTGGAATGCTAGTATGATAGGTGATAAGGTTTACTGCGAATTGAGGCCTCGATCCCACGTTTTCGTGGTCATCATTATCAGCACAGATTAACCCGAAAAAAGTGAGTTAACTACACGCCACCATGTGGTCAAAGTTTAGAAACTTTTTCGATTTGGTAAAGTCGTTCTGTCTATCCTTTCTATCCTTTGTCAAAGTAGAATGTGAGCGTTTGATCGTAGATTAACAAATGGATGGCCAACGCTAGGCCCACAAGTAACCAAATCGTTTTCGCCACAGAGGAGATGATTGTAAATTGCGTCATTGATTCCACGTCGATCCAACGAAAGCGTTTGGTCGTAGGTTGGCCAACAGTGCAGCAACGTTGATTCCACGATTAAACAACTCTTTTTTGCCACAGTGAGGATAGTTGTAAATTGCGTCGTGGATCCCACGTCGAACCAACGAAAGCGTTTAGTCGCAGGTGGCAAATGGTCGGGAAAGGGTTGGCCAACAGTGCATCAACGTTGGGTCTACGATTAGCCAAGCCTTTTTTCGCCACAGTGAGGATAGTTGTAAGTTGCGTCGTGGATCCCACGTCGAACCAACGAAAGCGTTTGGTCGTCAGGTTGGTCGCAGGTGGCAAATGGTTGGGAAAGGGTTGGCCACCAGTGCGCCACCGTGGGATCGACGTTTAGCCAACCGATTTTTGTGACTGACGATTCGCCCACGTTGGACCGCTGGCCAAATATCTTACGCGCCAACGTCGGAAACCAACGGAGGGCCCACGGAACGCTTCCGATGGTCCAACGTTGGGCCAACGACACGTTGTTGTGCGGGTTGTTAATATAATTGGGATGGAGATGAATCGCATTTCTGGTTTTTTAATGTAAGATTATTTCGATTACAATCACAAAAAAAAAATCATCATTCTAAGTCTTGCAACTTGTATTTAAAAAAGTACCGTACCGAGTACCGTACCGCGGTACTTTTTGAAAATAGTACCGGTGCCGGTACCGCAGTACTATTTTTGACCAGTACCGAGTACCGGTACCGCGGTACTTTTAAATTGTACCGTGCCCATCTCTGTATATAATATATTCTATATATGGAAAATACATAGCAAAATGGTAGGCTACGGTAGCCTACTGTGAGTTATAACTAAATAATAAAGACCTTGTAAATTTTATAAGAACAATGGACGATCGACCGTTGTGGAGAATCTCCGTAGTCCACGGCTTATTCAGGCAGGGCCGATGATGATGATAGGCTAGTTGTCAATGTCATAGGCTAGCCTAGGCCTGCTTCATCAGTTTGCATCAGTTTAGTTTGTTTTTATTTTTGACCATCACAACAAAAACCGGTTTGTACCAAATATAGCAGTAATCTAGAAAAAGATATAAGCGACAAAACGCGGGTGTTATAGCGTGCATGACACCAAAGCAGGCAATCAGGTAAAAATATGGCGCGGTCGCAACACCCGCTAGGCTGCAAGGGGACCAAAATTATTTTGGCTCTAGGCCCTAGGGCCAATAAATGGTTTAACACAGCACTGTTCAGAGTACCGGTAATCGAAAGTATCGTGATCCTGAATTGTTAAAAAGATTGACCTTCGGCCTCAGAAGCTCAAACCATACAAAGAAGACAAAAAAATGTTATTTTTAATAGACGTCATCGCGATTCAAGCTCAGCTGTTTTTTTTGCAATGGAGATCTTGGATGTACTGAAGCATACAATTTTGTGTCGAATCTTCATTGGTCAATATTTTTGCGTTACAACCAACCAGACGAAGCCACTACAGGTTTGACGTCATGACAGCGAGTAACGTGGATTTTCATATCCTGGACAGTGGTGCCACGGCTTCTGTTTTAGCACAAGATCTTGTGTTTTTACTTTTGATCTTGTGTTCTTGTGCTTTCCGATCGATTTTTGGCTAAATCTTGTGCTTTTTGATCAAAGTCAAATTAATCGTTGCTACCATGGTTTGAGTTTGGTAGAGAATTAAGGACTGGAACTAAAAGATTTTGGTAACTAGGTTTTCGGTTCCATATGGTACTTAGGCAATTAGGCATATTGACCAATTTTACTCATTGAGTTATCAGGCCTGACAAGATTAGCTAAAAACTTGATCTGAAGAGAGTACAGTATGTGCTTGTCGTCAAACTCAGAGGTTGTGTTGCTCGATGCTAGATAACAAGAGTAGCGAAAAGAGTACGGTACATCAGCATCAAATAATGACAATCATTCACCAAGTCCCAAAACGAAAAAGTGGTATAAACAGCCCTTTAATCGTCACTGGTTGGATTATCCTGATTTTAAAAGTTCGATACAAGAAGACAAAACTGATTGATATGTAGCCTTTTGTGAGATATGTAATATTAAATTTTTTGATATGAAGGACCGTAGAAATAAAAACCACTGAACTAAATTAAAGACCACGAATAGAAAGAGAACTTTAGTAAGCATGTATCTTCTCTAAATTGTTGATTTCAGAGTCATGTTATTCTTCAAATTGGCACAAAATGGGTCGCAAAGGTTCAATTTTGCAATCTTGTGCTTTTGTATCCAAATCTTGTGCTTTTTTTTCTTATATCTTGTGCTTTTTCCAAATTTGCTGTGGCAGCATTGATCCTGGATTCCTGATATGGTCGCCTGGTCGGATTTGGCTAGAAGAATAGATTTAGAAGTGAGATGCAGAAAGCTATGTGTTGTCGTTTAGCATGTCTTGTCAGCGAAACTTGAACACGCTTTGTACAGCAAAGGTAAAGCAAAATCTGTATTTCAAGTCCACTACAAACATGACCGACAGAGAGGTCTTCATGTATGTTTCCTAGCGTTATTTCGACAAAACTGTTTTGTGTTGAGCATTTGGTTTAGTGTGGTACGGTAATGCCCTAGTGACGTATGGTGACCATGGTCTCGGAGACTATGGTAACTCCGCCTTCTGTTTTGTTTAAGTTGACCAAGAAAATAACTAATTTGCATTATATTTTGCAAAACCATACTGCACCACCCAGATTGCCATTAGCTGACATAGTAGCTGTTTCTTTGTAAATCATGCGATTTGATTGAATCTATATCCTTGGCCTTTGCTTAACTGACAAGGCCTTTGAGAGCTTAATCCTGGCAGTTTTGTATACTTGCCAAGGCTTTGAACCACTGGCATAGGCCCGGTCACTGAGATTGGCAGTGTGAAGTTTAGTGTTGTTGCCAAGGAATTATTCCATCCATTAGATGCTGCTGAATGGAGAGTACGGTAGTCCTTAACGTCCATTGCTAAAGCACACACCCTGAGATTCAAACCAGCACCGCTTGATCTTGAAGCTTTTTCAGTCACGAAGTCATGCGCTAACCTATTTGTGAGCAAATTGTGAATGATTCTAAATGCCTTGTTAAAAACAACATTCAAGCAGTAAAGAAAAAGTCTTTGTGAGATGGGTTAGCACTGACAATTGCCTGGTATGTTGCAGATATTTCTATTTGATTACGTTTGAGTGTGTTTAGTCGTTAACATGTTACAAATTTTATTCATCGGGTGCTTGATTCTTGGCGCACTTGCCGAGCCAGTGGTATATTTTAAAGAGGATTTCACAGATGGAGGTGAGGTGGTTTAAGTGCTTTTACGTACCTGTCAGGATCTATTTTACTTTGCAATTGTGGTTTGCTGTCTGTCTTGTGCTGTGCCACTTAATAAAGTGTACCGGTATTGTATCATACAATGTGCAATATTAACAGCCATGAAAATTTTTGAATTTGTTATACAGTATAATTTTGTTGGTATAAACATGTAAAGTAGTCTAGTTTTAATAAAGATCCTAACAAAGATCTAGCTCCTACTTTGTTTACGCTTTAGATGAATTTTTAGTTTGGGTTAAGTTTCAATTTATTTAATATTAAATGCAGATGAGTGGGAGTCTCGGTGGGTGACATCTGCTGCAAAGGATGGTTTAGGAAAGTTCCAATTATCTGCTGGAAAATTTTTTAATGATGAAGAGCAAGATAAAGGACTTCAGACTAGCCAAGATGCAAAGTAAATAAAGTTGCGTTTTAAAATGATCATTAAACAAATCTATAAAACTACAGCTACCGCAAAATGACTTCGGCCCTTTTTGCGTACAGCAAAATTTACGCCAGTTTGTAGCTGTGCGTTTTACATCAGATCATACGACTAACATTAAGCATTATGACAAACAATGCAAAGATTGTGAAAAATGTGACGAAGATTTTAATAATGAAAAAATATTAAGAATGGTCGACTGTTTTTATTGAAAGGTTTTATTGTATACAAAATGTTAGTTTTTCTTGAAAATTTAGAAAGGTCCGAAGTCATTTTGCGGTAGCTGTATATTACTAAAATTATTGTAAATAAGAATGGAATAATCGTATCCCCAACCCTGCAAAGGTTTCTAATACCTTGAGATTGTTGTTAAGTTGGGTTGTATCTTAATCTGATGTTTTCAATATAGTACAATTTACTTCATGTTTAGTAATTGTTTTCTGATTGTATTAACAGATTTTATGCAATGTCAACTACGTTCGATCAATTTTCAAACAAAGACAAGACCCTAGTTGTTCAGTTCTCGGTTAAGCATGAACAGTCAATCGATTGTGGGGGTGGCTATGTAAAAATTTTCCCATCAACTGTTGATCCTAAAGAAATGACAGGGGATTCTGCTTACAACATCATGTTTGGTGAGTTTTGACAGATCTTCTAAATCTATAGTTATTGCACTACTAACACTTATTTAGAAAATCTGTAGTAAATGCATGACAGCAAGCTGGTGCACCCGAATTGCTGCGGACCGAGTATGAGCAGGGAAATCGTGTGGCAGTGTAAATGCAGATCCAAAAGTTCATTGGAGAATGTTCGTGTATCACCTTTCCTTTGGATGATGGGTGTCCATAGGGGGTCTGCTACTATTCGGTGAGTCCGATTCGGTGAGAGCTTTTTTCGGTGAGAGCCCTATTCGGTGATTTTTTTGAATTTTTTTTTGAAAATTATTGGGTACCGTAGCCTAATTAAAACCCCAAACCCAAAAACCCAAACCCCCAAAAAAACCCAAAACTCCCAAAAAACCCAACCCCCCAAAAAAAGCCCCAAAAACCCAAACCCCCCAAAAACCCAAACCCCCCCAAAACTCCCAGAACCCCCAAACCCCAAAACTCCCCCAACCCCAAAAACCCCTAACCCCAAAAACCCCCAACCCCCTAATCCCTAACCCCTATCCCCTAACCCTATAACGGCAATGATAATTAGGCTACGGCGCGCAATAATTTAAAAAAAAACTCACCGAATAGGGCTCTCATTGAAAAAGGCTCTCACCGAATAGGGAACTCACCGAATCGGGCCATTCCGGTCCATAGGCGCCGACTTTTATTTTTGCATGGGGTGGCGGATAGCACAATATGGCAACCTAAAAACTTTCAAACTGCATGTTTTTGTTTGATTTTTACTAAGCGTGTTTCGTAGATGCAATTGTCTTTTCACACCTGATTTGTAGCTCGATAATTTACAAAGCAACTTTAAAACAAAGCACAGGAGGTATGTCGTAAATTTTATTGTTATGTTGCTGCTCTGACATTTAACATTTGGCAAAAGTATTTTTGCGAACAGCAGCTCTGTCAATCCAACTGTTAATCAACTGGTCAAGTTGTAACCGTAAAGCTTCAGCTTGGTAAGCATTTAAAATTAGGACGTGGTTCAATCGCTGTTGCGTCATGGTAGATCGCAAGTAGGTTTTTATGCGCCTGAGTGCACTAAACGATCGCTCTGTCTCGCAGGTGGTGGAAGGCAACGATAAGTATATTTTCACAATGCAGACCACGTTTGGAAGCATTAATGAAATTGTTTCATTGCTTGCAAATAGATCAAGCAGTTGCGACAATCATATGGACTCTATGCTGTAGATTAAAATTTTTCAAAAAAGATTTTTGAGGGAGGCAATGGAAAGATTGTATTTTATTGATTAAGAAATCCCATTGTAAACCTAACAAATGTAACAATGACTTATGACAAGTAACAAATAAAACGATCGCAACAACAACAAGGAAAAAAACTCGTAGCCACGTCCACGTGTTGCGTAATCTTCACGTAGCTTGCTTGATGTTACGCGAGTATCATGCTTGTGACAAAAACAATCATTTTCTTCGCAATACTGTATTGGTTCACCTCTTGCTTTACGTTGACTTGAAGCGAAAACCAATGATCAAAAAAAGATTTAAACGTCCGTTCAAATTACATTTATTTGCAGTAAGTAATGTAACCTAAACGGGGTGGCTGCCACCCCGCCAATGCGGTTACGGGGCGGCGTGGCCACCCCGTAACCCCGTAAGTCGGCGCCAGTGTGGGTGTCTATGCTATTCATACGGTACTCCCTAGTCTCAACAGCCAGGTAGGCTGGAACAAAGTAAAATGAATTATCAATTTATTTACAACATTTCCTTTCTGGAAAGGAATGCATTAGCCAGAGGGTGATGTAGGGAAGAACATTTAGTCACTTTTCTTGGAGATAATCAGGTGTTTCAAAATTCCATCACAATTTCTATCCTTGATCTTTACACATGGATCCAACATTGTGATGAGTTCACAGATTTAAACTCTTGAAGTAAAAATGTCTAGATATGAAAATGTTTAGTATTTGGGGTCTGGCAATAAGGCTAACTGGCAGCTAATCCTTCCAGCCGGATGTTAATGACAGGGCTGTGGTCTTAGTCTGCCAGTCATGAATCTCAGAGTCGTATATTTTTTGCCCAATTCCACTGCTCTATTGAGGTTATGGAGCTGGAGTCGTAGAGTCAGAATGATTTTGACTTGTCCTGAGCTCGGAGTCGTATAATTTTCGCCCCACTCCACGGCTCTAGTTAATAATAATTGCTGTTCTCCAATTAAGTAATATACTGTAGTACCGGTACCGTTTTTGTCAAACTAACACACCAATTGTTTTCACACGTCTACAAGTGGCGTCTATTACAATTGCTTCTTCAGTAGCTATTTGTTATGTGTTTATGTGAATACAAGGTTATCTTGCCTACTTGTAATTTTAGAGAAATGATTGATAATGTCTAGATCAGTAAGATTATTTTACGAGACTAATTTAGTTACTTATTGTATCATAAAGGACCTGACATCTGCGGGCCTGGAACAAAGAAAGTCCATGTAATTTTTCGATACAAAGGAAACAATTTATTAGTGAAGAAAGACATTAGATGCAAGGTACCGCTGTTGCTTGCATTGACATTGATAGTTAAATGTTGTCATGGCTTTGTCTTCCATTTGGACTTTGTTGAATTATCAAACTTAAGCATGAACTGATGCTTTCATTTGGTTGTAAATTAAAATTCTTCCTGGTCTGCTTCATTTTTCTAAGTACTAAAAATTTTTTACAAAGACAATCTTCAGAAGTTCATAATCAGAAGAAACTTTGTTAAGTTTTAGGGTATGTTACCCACTTTGAATGAGAACATTGAAACTCTTTCATTGAATGTCAGGATGATGAAAGTACACATATTTACACGCTGATTGTCAAGCCCGACAACACCTATGAAGTTCTTATTGATAACCAAAAAGCCCAGTCAGGATCGCTAGAAGAAGATTGGGATTTCTTGCCTGCAAAAGAGATTAAGGATCCTGAAGCAAAGAAACCAGAGGACTGGGATGACAGAGCAATGATAGACGACCCAGAAGACACCAAACCCGAGGTAAGGGTCGTTTACTAGTTTCCTATTTTGCACTTCCATTGATACGTTGTCTATGGTCTAAGTTCGTCTTCAGCACAAATCTGTGAAAGTAAAGGCGATCATTACTTGATAAACTGATAGTTCAAATTCCTTACTACACAACGTCTGTGGTAACTTCGTATCCAAGCTTCTATCCGTCTTCCTTCTCGAACAAATATAAATAAACATATTTTGGTTCCTCTGCATATTATTAAAAATGCAGTTTCTCCACTTAAACCTATTTGGCACAGTCTTTATGTGGTCCGATTAAGTGCTTCACTGCATCATTGATTCAACCGTGTATCCTGTCTATCCACAAGGAAAAGCTTCGCTTCAAGGTTCTCTATAAGTTAATTGTATACAGGTTGTAGCGTAGTAGCCTAGCCTTTAGTTAGACTATTTGTAGCATAATGATTGTTCGCAATGTCGTTGATAGAAGTCTCATTATTACAGGACTATGATCAACCTGAACACATCACTGACCCTGATGCCAAGCAACCTGAAGATTGGGATGATGAGATGGATGGAGAGTGGGAGGCGCCTATGATCGATAACCCCGATTACAAGGGTGAATGGAAACCCAAGCAAATCGATAATCCGAATTACAGTGGTAAATGGGTTCACCCAATGATTCCCAACCCCGAGTACGCCGCGGACGATCAACTCTACTCCTACGATGACTTTGGTGTGATTGGCTTGGACTTATGGCAGGTGAGATGAGTGGTTGGTCATCTTAGCTACCTTCACTTGCTTTCCTGGCGATCAATATTAGAACATTTAAGCCAGCAAATGTTAGACTTTCTTTTACAAGAAATATTTACATTTAGTTTTGAGTGCTGACTTAACAATGGTTGTTGAGCGCGCTAACGCTCTTGTGTCATCTGCAGGTCAAATCTGGAACCATCTTTGACAACTTTCTCATCACCGACGATCCTGAGCTGGCTAAGACCGAGTGCGAAAATATTCTCTCTACCACTGTGAAGGGAGAGAAGAAGAAAAAAGATGCTCATGATGAGGAAGAGAAAAAGAAGCAAGAAGCGGAGGCAGCAGCAGCAGGAGATGATGATGAGGACGATGATGATGCAATTGGAGATATTGAAGAGGTAAGAGTATAAACGAATTTTGGACAACATAAAAAGTTTAATTTTCACTTTTGCAGGCTTGGGTGTTGCAAAAACATCATCGTGTGGACAATACATTAGCCTACTCTACATACTTCATTATGGCCAAGTAGGCTCCGCGAAACTCAATTAAGTTAAGTTTGTAAGGCAGATTGATTAATTATTAAAAAAAGGGGCGATTACTTTAAACCCGTATCAACGTAAAGTCAATCGGGGATCCGCGTAAAGCAGATACAAAAGCATCAAAAATTTAAGAAAAATGTGAACACTATAATATAAACGACGACCTTTTAGAGTACATGTTAATTGTATGAGTACATGCATAAAAGTGAGACAAAGTCCAATTTGAAATTCTTCTGTCGCTAGTTCGAATCATGTAATTGTAACAGGAGGCTGTCTTGACTGGTCCCAGGCTTTGGCGTATGTCAGCTTGACTGACCCCATTGTTTGTTGAACTACATTTAAATACTTCGCCGAATGCTTAATCTTTTCGTACTTTTTATTGTTGCAACTAAAGTTTGTCACTTTACTTTTATAATGTAGCCTATGACCTAATTACCTTCGGAATTTGCATAAAAATTGTCATTATTACTGCTCTTGGACTAATTTCGTAGACTAATTTGTTCCTTGGCAACCACATAACATTTTTAGTCATTTTTTTTAAAGTGAACTGCTGTAAATTTTACTGTACTATGCTGTTGATAAAGTTGTACCGAAGAGGGTTCAATACCCGAAATCGCGATATGCAACAAAAGAATTTCAAATTGGACTTTGTCTCACTTTTATGCATGTACTCATACAATTATCATGTACTCTAAAACGTCGTCATTTATATTATAGTGTTTACATTTTTCTTAGAATGATTAATGTGTGAAGATTTAAATAGATATGTTAATCTTTATTGGGTGTAATAAATTGGTTTGTATCGCTTTATCCACACGTGACGTCTTGATTGGTATTAGGAGGACGAAGATGATGCTGCTGAAGCAGAAGATGAAGCTGCTGAAGAAGAAGAAGCTGCTGAAGAAGAGGAAGACTCCGAAGAAGAGACAGTCGGCAAAGATGAGCTGTGATCGCAAGGCCAACCAAATTTTCATTTTCCTTTCAAATTTTCTGTCAGCCCCTCCGTTTAAATCGTGATCCTCGCACATGAAGCGTTCGCCAGTCGTTGCGTCGTTTGATGAAAATGTAACGCAACATCTTTTATCAGTGGCACAAGGTTTCCGCTTTAACAAATTAAGATTATGACGTTAACAGAACATCTGGCAGAGTTAATTTATTGTCATACGCGATCACACAAAACACAAGATATTGAAGACAAGTTGTTGAACACCAGTTTGATTGTTTGCAGTATGATTGTGGCTATGAAGCACTTGGAATGCATCCACGATAGCGATTTTATTTGACGTCGTATTACCGTTGTATGACATAGATTATTGGGTTTAAAAGCAATGAAGCGAAAGTAGATACATTTTTGTCACGTCACAATAAATCTATGGCCCCACCTAGTGATTGTCAGGGCCGTGTAGAGCAGCCAATGCAGAGCAGGTGAGACATTGGTCGGAGTTTTACACTATTTAGGAACCTGGGTCAAGTTTGGGCCTGATTGGGTTTCGTTTTGAATTTTTATCCTCGGACTGACAAAGCCTTGAATGTTTTTCCTAGTAGTTACGCATTGTTAAGGCTTTTGCCGGGAAATTTCATCCATTAGGTGCCGCTGAATGGAGAGCAGTTCTAAAAATGTGTTGTTCAAGCGCACACCCCGAAAGTTGAACCAGCGTCGCTTGATCTTGAAGCTTTTTCGTTCATGGAGTCACGCGCTAACCAACTGAGCTGTCGGGGCGGCTAGTGGAAGTATAAAAGTCATGAAAAAAGAATCCAAAATCTGGTCTATTTTGCCAGTGATGCTTTAACATACAAAATATATATCTTGTACTTGAAACAGTAATTTTTTATGAACATTAAAAAGACAGGAACTTTCAACTACGGTACCTAGAACAGTGGTTTTCAACCTGGGCGGGCCGCAAGACGTCCAAAAATTCAGTGGATCGTTTTCAATTATACTGTACTTTACCAGAAAAGATTAAAAACTGTTTTTTTTCAGTCGACCTGGGGTTGGCCTATTGTTTAAGCCAGTGATTCTTAACCGCGGCCCATTGGTTATGGTCAACCGTTTTCCTGCGGACCTCGTTGATGCAGAAAAAAAGCATTATCGTAGTCGAAATATAGAAAATAGTTACCCGACGAGTAGATTGCGCGTTTACTTTCTAGTGATCTACTGTACATGACCAGCTGCTTGTTAAGTCTAGAGATTGTTTATAAGGGTGGGTCGAAATTTGGACTTTTTCTCCGATTTCATTGCTACAAACTTTTTTTTTGCGAATAGTCATAAAACGAAATTCCTGAAAATTTGAGCTTGATCGGACATCCTCTTCATTTCTAAAAATCGTGATTTATAAAGGTACCTGAAGCGATTTTTTCGAGGCTTGAAAATGCATTGTTTTTAATAGGGAGTTGTTTTCACGAGATTTGAAAACGTCATAACTTACTTAATTCTTATTGTAAAAAGATGATTTATGCGTCAACAGATTCAATATAATTAGGAGAATCCAATTCATTGTGAACTGACTCCGAAAAATGATGACGTCATTAAACAGTAATTTGGAAATAGCGATAAAACTGATCATCCTACATGCTTCATTTCTAAGTTATTTGATAATGAATTGATGTACTTTTCAAACATAAACATCATGCTGATACTTGATGACGTCACCCACTTTATTAAGATAAAACTGTTAAGATAGCATCAAGAACAGGTGGCAAGATTTTTGTTCGCGAAGAACACTACAGTGTTGTTCAGAAACCTGGAAATCAGTATTTAACTGTTGTCAGTCCAATATCAGGAACCGAACAGCTGAAGATATTACAAATGCTCTCATGGACTGTATCAAAAAATATAATATGGTGCATTGTGTCAAAGTAGTTGGGTGTGATTCCGTGAATGTAAACACTGGATTTAAATCAGGTGTGATAACTGGACTGGAACAACGCCTTGGTCATCGTGTGAGTTGGTTTATATGCATGTTGCACAGTTGCAGCCAATGAGTTACCCCTTCGACACGTCTTCGCTACATTAGATGGACCTACCAGTGGTGACAGACCATTTAAAGGGCCAATAGGGAAGCTTCTAAGTAGAGTTGAATTTGAAGAAGTCAACCCTTTATTTGTGCCTGTGAATATGGGGCCAGGAAATCGTTTGCTACCGGAGCACATAGTAAAAGATCTATCGACTGATCAAAGGTGTCTACGAGATTACCAATGCCATTAGCCTTAGGAATGACTATCATCATAATCCATCGTCGGTTTGTTCCCCACTAGTGGGGGTGGCCGATTGTTTCCGCGCAGCAATTGTTTTAATCCCTTTTCTCCATTTCACCCTGTCCCTTGCATCTTCCTCCTTCAGTCCGACTTTTATAATTCATCCTTCACTTGTTGTTTCCACGTTCTTCTTGGACGACCGCGTTTCCTCTTCCCATCCACCTTTAGATCTAGTGCCTTTCTAAGAAAACTTCCTCCCTCCTTATCACATGTCCATACCATCTTACTCCATTTGCCCTTGCCAGTTGGTCTATGGTCTCTCTCATCTCTAGCATATCCAACAATTCTTCAGTCCTTTTTTCCCTTCTCGTTTTCACCCCACACATTGCTCTCACCATTGACCTTTCCGTTCTTCTCAGGGTTGCCAGTTCACTCTCTCTCAATACCCATGTCTCGCTACCATATAGCATTGTAGGCTGCACACAGCTCCGATATACTTTTCCTTTCATCCTTAGTGAAAATTTTCTGCCATGCAACATTTCCCCACATTCCCTGAACTTTGCCCAGCCCAATCTTGCCCTTGTTGTTACCGCTGCTTCACATCCACCACTTTCATTTATCCGATCACCCAGATAACAGAAGTCTGTCACTGTTTCGATGCCATGGCAGAACTCATCATCATGGCCTTCCACTTCATTCCTTTATTTACTGCATTTCCCACAAACAAAACACTTCGCCAATCTTGTTGCGGCTCTCTTGACATTAGCACATCTTGCATGTACCCACTTTCCACATTCCTTGCATTGCATTGAATTTCTCATCACTCTCTTGCCACATATTCCACAGGGATCTACTTTGCTCTCAACAACTGTTCCTTCTGCTTCACTCACCATCACTTTTGTTTTTTCAAGATTCACCTTCATACCCTTGGTTTCAAATGCTTCTTTCCATTTCTCAAACTTTCTCTCCAGTCCCTCCATACTATTAGCCTACTTGTCAAGACTATGTTTCATCTAAACTGATGTACGCAAAGATTGGTCCGTTAACTCATTCGCGGTGGCTAATTTTCACTTCACGTTGCTACAAACTATACATCAGTGATCACAAATTGCCAAGTGACATTGCAGAAAACTTGAAAATAATTGTTGCGCGTAATATAGTCATTCAATGTGCCTCATGTTCATGGGCTCTATCCAAGGGGGGGTGAGGGGGGTGAGCAATACAAAATCACCCCCCCCCCCCACTCATTTGGCTTTGAAAAGGTTTTGTGATATTTTATTGACCGAATTTTGAAAAAAATATTTCGGCTGTTGTCACTTTTTTGAATTTTTGATTTGACAACCCTGAACCTTTGACAACCAACCCTTGCCCTCTCGTTCACTAGAATCTAGAATAGCAAATTTATGACAACAATACTAACTTTCAAATATATCACAAGAACTTGTTACAACCGAACATATTGCGTCTTACGATAGTGGGCATTGAAAACTCATTAGCACTGTCATTTATGCTGATGTCATTAAGAATATTTTGGTGAATGTTGCAAATAATGCTAGCATTCAACCTTTCCTGTCCCAAAGTATTTCTCAGCCAGGTTTTCAATCTACGAAGATTGGAAAACGACCTCTCACAAGCAGCAGAGCTTACCGGGCAAATTAAGAGGATCTTAATCAGCTGGGATATTTGAGAATAGAGAGGTTTTTCCAACTCGGACAATGCCTGGTAAGCTCTTTTAGCATCGTAGCCTACAGAGATTTTGCTCCTGTTATTGCCTTGCTGAATGAATCAATTTGATAACTCATCGATTGTCTATTCAGCTCTGGATAATTTTTGACCATTTTCGGAACTAAGCCGGTCTTGAAAATTCGTGCAAGTTCTTTATAGCCTATACTTTGCCGAATCGGAATTCAGGCTACTTTCAAACCGTTCGGTTAGTTCAGAGATAACTCTGACCATGAACTGATTCTAAAGTAACTTATTTTAATTGATTGAGTTTCGCTTTTAGCAGCATGATCGTTGCTTACTTCACAGTGTAGATTCTAGCGATCTGTTTAAGCCTGATGCTGCATATTAGTTGTGGTAATATCGAATTACACGAGCTTTCGGAATACAGTTCCCTAGTCATGTGCTATGACGAATGGTGTTGAATTCAGTGAGTGCTTCTTTCATGTGGCTCTTTGGTTTAGCTTGAGGCTGCCGGCTGTTGAGTTTCTGTGTTGTTAGGCGTTATTGCTGTGAAATCTTGTTGAATCAGTTGTTAGTAGATTAGGTGACGCAGTTCTTCCCTTTCGGCACGGTTGTTGATTTTTGGATTTTGCCTGCTGATGAATATGGCCTCTTTGAAACGTAATTGTACCGCGTCATTTTCTCCGGCAATAATTTTAAATTCAAAGTCGGCGTGGCACTGTTGTTGATGATCAAAGATCGAACTTTTATCTGAGCTAAGGTGTTCTTTGATGCGGGAGTGTAGTGGGCGGATTGTGCTGCCTATATAGCTTTTCCTGCCTTTTTTGCATGTGATCTTGTAGACACAGTTCTTGGTGGTAGGGGAGGGTGGGGTAAGATGAGCACCTTTTTGCTTAAGTCGCTTTTACAAAACAACGGTTTGTTTTGAAAAATTTTAATAGGATTAACTTAAAGCACTAGTGAATCAGCTACATTTTAGATTGAGTTTTATCACCTTGCGATTTTTATATTTTTTTATATTGATACTTATTCTCGTGTTGCTCAACTTACCCCGGCATAAATTGTATGGGGTAAATTGAGCAATGACCTGGGGTAAGTTGAGCAATTCGATTAAGTTGAAGCATTCCCTTGTCAGTTTGTTTGTATAATTGGGAGGCATTATGCTTTACAACACAACACTATTTTTTTATCCAATACGAACCTAAAAAGACACAAATTCAACAGTTCAAACATTAGGCTAAATAAGCTAAGGCTATTTCTTTTGGGGTAAGTTGAGCAACTTCTCCAAGATACTTCAACTAGCATTGCACATTTTACCCCATCCTGATTTTTGTGACAAAATTACAAATATTTAAAAAACTACAAGACTATCCAACCTGAACGATTTATTGAATATCCTCACACTTTATACCTAGGCTACCAATACAAAAAAAACAGATTTGATTTACATAGTGTAACAATAAAGTTATTCAGTTTTTGGCAAAAAAACAAAAATTTTGAATTTTCGACATAAGCAATATAATCTGATATAATAATTCTCAGTGGACATAACAAATACATTAAATGAAGTGGCATTATGAGTGATATATCCAGAATAAAAAAAAAAATTCCGCTTGCTCGTTTTTCCAAAAACAGGGGCTGCTCATCTTACCCCATTGCACACTTTACCCCAGTCTCCCTTACACATGTCGTCGTTTCGTAGTTGGCAGTTTTTTTATTTTATAATGCAGTTGAGTGTCTGCAGTAGGCTATAGTTGCCATGGAGTCTCCACCCGATCTTTCAGGGACTCTTCTTTGACGTAGTGCTTGCAAAGGCGTGATAAAATTAGCAGCAAATTTTTCCGGAAGTGAAACTGCATTTTTGTAATTGTTCTCAAACTCCAAATCACGATATTTCTCTCGAGTGATTTTCAGGGTCTGAAACAACTCTTCACAAGAGTCAATGTCAAGCTTTTCTCCTTGCAACGTGATACTAAATTGCTCTATAAGTGCCAAAGGCTTCAAAATCAGCACAAGTACCAAATATGTTTTTGGAGTTTCTTCATTACTGCAGTGCTGTGGCCAGTGGTCTGATCCAACTCGTCCTTAATACCTTCAATGAAAGTCCGTCATTGTCTAGCGTCAAATCCAAGACAATTAAGAACTGTGATCAAACATCAATAAAAAAAAAACAACAGCAATTCGAGATGCTTGCAAACAACTAAATTGAAGTACAGCTTCATAGCAAATAATTTTTTTCTGATTTATTGGGAGAAGATGCTGCCAAAATATTGGGGGGAGGATATATTCCCCCGGACTTCGGCACCACTGCCTTCCAACACATACTTTTTGAAACGACTTGGAACCCCAGTGCATGTTGATGAACAATAAAGCCGACGCCACTACGGGGGGTCTGGGGGGCGTAGCCCCCCAGAAGTTGAAATAACTATGACGATTTTATCCCACTGTCTAAAAATCACCCCCCAAATTCTAAAAGTGGATAGAGCCCCTGCTCATGTTGGTTCAATATAAAATGTGAACCATTGTACAAAGACGGACCTAAGCATATCCTTAAATCATTGCAGTGCTGTTCACTTTTTCCTGATAAAATTCGAGACAATGCGTTGAAATATGTTAAAAAGAATGCCTATTTTGCACACCCGGAAAGGCAGTGTGGAACAAATCTTTAAAGAGCAATATTGTTATTTAAAATCAAGCGAATCATAACTAATTGATAACGATCCATTATCTATCAGAAACACGCAATATTTTCCAGAAGTCATCATAGTGAAATGTAATTTAGTAATGTAGATGACGTCATCAATTACGTCATCAAGCACCAGCATGATGTTTATGTTTAGAAAGTACATCAATTCATTATCAAATAACTTAGAGATGAAGCATGTAGGATGATCAGTTTTATCGTTATTTGCAAATTACTGTTTAATGACGTCATGGATGCCGTCATCATTTTTCGGAGTCAGTACACAATGAATTGGATTCTCCTAATTATATTGAATCCGTTGACGCATAAATCATCTTTCTACAATAAGAATTAAGTAAGTCATGACGTTTTCAAATCTCGTGAAAACAACTTCCTATTAAAAACAATGCATTTTCAAGCCTCGAAAAAATCGCTTCAGGTACCTTCATAAATCGCGATTTTTAGAACTGAACACGATGTCCGATCAAGCTCAAATTTTCAGGAATGTCGTTTTATGACTATTCGCAAAAAAAAAAAGTTTGTAGCAATGAAATCGGAGAAAAAGTCCAAATTTCGACCCACTCTATTGTTTATACTGTTCTCAGGGAGACTGCACTTGACACTACAGATAGACACGGAAGGAGATGGGAGGGTGGTCGATTCCCCCCTGAAAAAAATGTCGCTAATTTGGGCAAAAATTGCACAGTTATATGGGCAAATCAATCTTACCATGATGTTTCGACGTCTCACCAGTTTAAAGAAATTTTTATGTGACATTTATCCTGTATAGAAAGCATTTAAAGTGTACCAATATTTTCAACTGAAGTCGCTTACCCCCTTTGCTTTTTCTTCGAATGTTGTGTATAAATTTAGTTGTTTGCGTGACGCAAACCAGACATACATTAGTATGTCAACCAGACATTTGTTGACAAGGGCCGGGGAGCACTTAAACCCAAACTTAACAACCAAAAGTGCAATGAAAAAGCACATCAGATTAAACTCAGTTTATTTAATCTACATTTTGCATCGCATTGTAACTTGACGAAACGAAATAATTGAAAAAAATAGATACGAAGAAGAATAGGCCAAAGACGCATTTAATAGACTACGACCTATTCTATTGGATCGCAAGCTTTCTATTCCTCTGAAAGTGCGACTTGTCAAAGTGTAGGTGTGGTCTGTTCTTCAGTAGGCTAAGGTTGTGAAACATGGACCTTCAACACAGAAACTAGGCGTAACATTGAAGCAGCTGAAATGTGGTTTTACAGAAGAATGCTCAGGATTTCATACACTGATACTGATCACATCACAAATGCAGAAGTTTTAAACCAGGTACATCAAGATAATGAACTATTGAACAACATAACTCAAAGGCAACTCAAATTTTTCGGTCACATCATCGGAAAAGAAGAATTCGAAAATCTTTGTCTGAGCGGTCGCCTTCTCGGGAGACGTGCTCGTGGCAGGCAACGAACAACATTTATATATAATTTTCAACGAAATACATCAATCAGCCAACCAAGAACACTTTGGTTTGGGACACTGCACGACAAAGGAAACATTGGAAGAATTTATGAACCAAGACAAGGACATCGCCCACCAGGACAAGAAACAATAACTTACACTGGATATCAAACCTCAATCGTCTTAGGCTACTCTGTGATGTGCAGTCTAACCATAGAAAGAGCTCAACACCTGCTCTCCTGGGCCACATCGAAACGGGCTTTTGCCTGAGGATGGGTTTCTTTTATGTCCGGTTTTCTTTCTCCATCCTATTATTATTATTACGACTGCTCATCCACATCAATATTGGAACTGGCAAATTCAATCCACAACACTTTTCATTAGGCTGTCATTCATTATTACATGTGTGCTTCTCTCTGTTTTTGTTTTATTTTTTGCTATTTGTTTTTTGGGTTTTGTGGCCGTGCTAACTACTGATATATAGCCTACTACATGATTTTTCATTCAGGCAAGTTTTAAACCTTTCAAGGTTTTGTCACCTTTTCCCGTTCGTTAACGTGCTGGTAGGTTTATATCGATTTTTGTAGTTAGTATCTTTTTCGTCTCGGACGCGTTAATGACGAAAAATAAAATGATTGATTGATGATTGACTGAACTGAGCATCTAGTTCATCAAAGGCCGCATCGGCTATGATACTGTAGTAGGCTACTAGTAGTAGTAGTAACTTGACATCGCTGTTTTTACTTATTTTAGGCGATCAAAGTTATTTTTCAAGTAAGAGCTTCAGTCACACGATCAGGCCTGGATTAACCATTGTGCTAGGGTGTGCTAAAGCACAGGGGCCCCGCAGACAGAAGGCCCCACTTTTCCTAAAAATGAAATAAATAGAACATTAATCTAAAAAATTATACTTTTAAATTATTATCTTAAAAAGGCTTATGGAAATAAAGCAAGTTTTTGTCATGAAAAAACGTACTTCGGTCTACAATGACACAAGAGCGGTTGGCTAATCTGAGCCTTCTCAGCATAGAGTGTGATAAACTGCGACTTCTCAATTTTGATGCTATCCTAACAGACTTTGCAGCAAAGAAAGACAGAGAAAAGTCGTTCGGCTGAATTTCATGTTAGTTTTCTAAATCCTATTGGTAGTTAGTAGTGAATGAAAGAGCAGTTTAGAATAGAAATTCAGAATAACCTTTCATTGCAATTTGCAGTGTAGTGTGCAGTACTAACAGTGGTCCCTTGCTACAATGTTTTCCCTTGCACGGTTTCGTTGATTTAATGTGTGTGATTTTGCATCCATTATAACGTAAACATTGTTGACTTAATTTGCACATGCTTATTTAATCATCGATCACGTGCTATTTCAAAGTTATCTAACTTAACCAAGCAAGGCTCGGTTTCCTCTGCAAGCGAAACCAGCTTACTTCCATTACGCTCCACGTAAGCTGGTAAGGGCCCCCATAAAATTCATCAAAACAGGGGCTCCATTTGACCTTAATCCGGGCCTGCACACGATGCATTGACTGTGATTGGTGTAAACTGGTAAATAGTCAATTGATGTTTTTCTTGCTAATTGACGGTCCGGTTATCACTAAGGCTTAATTTCATTTTGTTACTTTTTATAAATGCAGCAGAGTTTTGCAAAGCACTGGTTGTAATGTGTGTTTTACGAAGAATGTATTGTAAAATTTTATTACAAAATCATCGTGCATTGTAAATAATCCAATCAAGATAGGAAACTTGCTGCTATGTGCATAGTGCACAAAACTTATTAAAAATTATTTTATTGCATTTTTAATGAGTAGACTAATGCTTTGTACAAATATTCCACTACATATTGAAAAGATAACTAAGATCAAAAACGATTATTCAGGGTAATGCAATGAAAACTACATCGGTCTTCAGTCACCTGTTAGAATCGCACGTTGGCAAGGTCTGTTTATATAGATTGCTATGATTCATTCATAGCTACATAGCTCTTGCGTAGAATATAATGTGACAGCGAACTACATAGATGGTCTGGATTGTCAGGCATTGAGCTGTCACATTGTGGATTGTTTGAAAAACAGTTACGTAATTTTTACGTCATTTTACTTTCTGTTGTTCCTGAGCAACATTATGAAGAAAAAGGTTAAAATTATCTGCTCTCACAAAAACACATGAAAAATTTCCTTTTGTGAAAAAAAAACATTGTTAGAAATTTTATTATTAGATTAAAGAGATGTTAAGAGGATGTAACGAAATTTCTAGTCAAAAGTTTATATCAAGTAACTTGCATGATCAGCACAAAAAGTATCAATAAATTATTCCATTATTTTTGTTTCGTTCCAGTAAACAGAATTCAAGATATACAGGATAGTTGCAATAAAACACAGAACGTTTTTTTATTACTCCTGAAAGCAACGATCGTTAGACACTTGTTGTTCAGTCGTTTTTTGTTGTAGGTCCGAGATTGATGTCTGCTGACTTCTTCTCACCATCAATACAGCCCCACAGCACCCATAGCAATACATCAGCCACAATAAACAACGCCATGCCGAACCAGGCGAGGATGTAGCCGTAACGTTCACCGGTTGATGGTGCTAACTCCATCACGTCAGGAGAAAACAATTCCTTTGCCCCTTGCTTTGTGAAAATGCCAGCACCAATCGCTGTGAAGATAACTGAAAACAAGATGAAGACCACGTTAAGCATCGTATGCAAGATTGTTGTATCGGAAACAAGAATCCATAGATGAACGGAAGGTCAAATTACCAAACAAGCAAAGAGTACGTTATGCAAAAGTGTTGCCAGATGTTTTTCAAACTTTTTGAAGGAATTATTATTTCACACTAGCGGTAACCCAAAACTTTGCTGTAAACAGCTATTCTAAAATCTATTGAAAGCAATTTTAATATCCACTGATCAAACTATCATAATTTTTGCAAATTTGAATTCTCTTACGCATGAAACGTCCCAGGCCAACCTTTTATTCACTTTAAGTTTTGTACATAAATTTACGTTTTCATTGCAAGGTGACATTTTCACAAAATGCTTTTATTTAATTTTGTACACCTTTAAACTTAAACTTCAAGTTAGTTTTAGACGGGCAAGTTTTGTGCAACCACTTCTTTAAAAAAAAAAAAATTCTAGAAGTTTTAAAAGTATCTGTGGCAGCACTTTACTCTTCACTTGTCAGATGCCGTCACTACCGTAGCCTAGTTGGTGATCCGGTAATTCTATGAATCCTTCATCAGAAGAAATGGGCATTAAATAAGACTGACCACAAGTTTTTTAAAACCACAACTTCTCTTTTAATAGCCCTAGCTGTAACCTGGTTGAATATAATCTAGGCCTATGTGCTAGACCTTATAAGCAACAACGCATACCCCAGTATTGAATTGGATATATACTAGAGCCGTTGCACATAATATAGAAATAAATGTCTAGCGCTTTAATGAACTTTTACTATAGCCTATACTTTCCGTGTCATTGTGCGTGTTTAGTTACAACTATAGTAGTTGCCCTTTGCATTACGCCATTTTTATTTTGATTGAAAAGTATTGTTTTCTTTTGACTGTTGTTATAAGTTATTTGTGCAGTTGCACTTTAAAGTTTCGACTCATAAATTATAGTTTCAATTATTTCATTCTCATGAGCAGTGGCGTACCATGACCACTTTGACAGGGTGTTCAGTGACGGCAAAGCAACAGTGGGGGTCTGGGGGGTCTCCCCCAGATAATTTTTAAAATTAACATTGAATTTGGTGCGTTCTGAGAGCATTTCAGCACAAATTCTGAACATGAACAGAACTGACAAAAATAATGTTGTCGGAATGGAGAAGAATACAAAATAGATATTTATTTGACAGCGCCTATTGAATGAAAGACTTAATAATATCAAACATTAAGTTGCATTTCTGAAGTCACATACTTCAGTTCAGTTTTTTATTTCCGACCATCAAAACGAACAAGTGATTGATTGATTGAATCTTTATCCTCGGACTGGGAAAGCTTCTTGTAGAGCTTAATCCTGGCAGTTTCGCATACTTGTAGAGACTTTGAATCACTGACGCAGGCCTGGTCACCGAGATTGACAGAGTGAAATTTCCGATTGTTGAAGTCTTGTTGCCAGGGAAATTATTCCATTCATTAGATTCCGCTGAATGGAGAGCAGTCCTTAACGTGCGTTGCTCAAGCGCACACCCCGAGAGCCGAATCAGCGCCGCTTGACCTTGAAGCTTCTTCGTTCCAGAAGTCACGCGCTAACCAACTTGCCATAACACAGCAGGAGTCTGAAAAAACGCGAAAGTTGTTGCCATAAGCTTTGTTGCAGATTCAGACAAGCTAGTCCTAATTTACTGGCACTTGGTGCATAAAAAACATTTTATCTTATCTTGTTTCCAACTCTGATCACCTCAAACTCTAATCCAACAAGCTAAAACTTGCTATGCCTGGGATTCCCCCAATGATGCGCCAAGGTGTTCAGATCAGCGAGTGAACAGCCTGGCTGAACTAAAACCATTGCTGTTTTCGCTGCCTTGTGACGTCATTTTTCTTAATTGTTTATTTTAAATAGCACTCGCCAAGCTGTCAGTGCACACCCAGCTTAAAGGTAATGACCGGAAAAAATTAAAGGCAATGACCTCAAACGTTGGAGTATTAAAATTAGAAGGGGAAGAGTTTTGCAATTGAAAAGAAAGCAATCAGCATGCAGCAAGATGTTAGAATATCATGAAAGTAAAGAACATCGACAACCGATGGAAATTTTCTTTTTTTCTGGAATTTTTGGGGTGTTCAGTGAACACCTTGAACACCCTAAATATACGCCACTTGCTCATGAGGTATCATATTCTTCACTGAAAATCAAAAGGTCCGAATTACGTTAAATTTACTGCAATGCAAGTGTTTTCTAATATTCTCTGGTTCAAATTATATTTTTGTATGCGTTGTATTAAACATGGATAGGCCTAAATATTGTACATGTAATGGCGTAGCCATGGGGGGCAACTGCTTCCCTGTAAAATTTTTGCCTCACTTGCCCCTCCCTGTAACAATGGTGTCCGACGTTTTCTTCGTAAACAGTTCTTCGTAAAGCAATTCTTCGTAAGCAATTTTTCGTAAAACAATTCTTCGTAAAGTTAATTCTTTGTAAAGCAATTTTTCCCAAAGCATTTATTTGTGCATGCAATGGAGATTTGATGCATACGAAGAAATGCTTTACGAAAAATTCTTTTACGGATTTCATTTCACCAACAACTGTTTACGAACAATTGTTTTACGAAGAATTGCTTACGAAGAATTGCTTTACGAAGAATTGTTTACGAAGAATTCACCTATAACCACAAGCTCATTCGCGAGACGTTACTCACGGAGAACTGTTTTCGATTAGAATTTCTTATCTCATAGTGCAGCAGAGTAGCTCGCCTAATTTAACCAGATTCGGTTAAATACATCCGTTTTCCACGATCCGGCTGAAACCAATATGTCACAATTGATCCACTCAGGTTTAAACATGCTTTAGCCAACTGGTCTTGACCTCGGAAAAGCAACTGAGGTGGTTAAAGTTTAAACAGACGAACTTGAGAAATATCAAAGCTAAGAAACACAATTAGATTCTATGTGGCAGGCTATCATTGACCAAGGTGTGAATGCTGCAGCATCGAAATAAATATTGCAAGCACCCTACCACTTGCAGGCAGGATCTAGGTGGTACTTTTGGACCGGGGCCCGGATTTAAAAGATTCCGCGCGACTTCAAACATTACCAAGATGTTAATATAATCAGATCTAAAGGAATTGCCGTCAGAGGTTTAAGCAGCCACTTCAGCCGTCAGATGGTAAAGTATCGGGCTCCCTTCCGGGTACCTGGCCCACTTCGGCTTTCTGGTGGTAAAATAGCTACTTCAGCCACCAAATAGTAAAATAAAAATTTAGTTTAGTCTAGTAGCCTATAGTGATTTCCCTAACCACGAAGTGAAAATTTAGTGAAATATAACCCGAAACACGAGTTTCAAAATAAACAAGCTAATGTTTGTTTAAACTCAAAAACTGAAATGGCACAGGTAAGAAGATTGCTATCGCTATTTCTGGACTAAAAATTAGACGAAAACTGCTTTTCAGATTGCAGCAATCCTCAAATGTTTGACCTAGGCCCAAAAACATGTTTGGGCTTTATTCGCGCAATACTATCACAGACAAAAGACTTTGTACCTAACCTCGTGTACATCGACATCAAAAAGAAAAGGTTAGCTGCTGATCTCGATCAAAGCAATTAAACTTGTTGATATATTTTCAAATAACCACAATGATAGGAGAATCATTTTGGTGTAAGTATAGGCTAGGGCAGGTTGTTTTTATTGCCTACTTAATTTTTTTATGTAAATACGAACTGATGTGTTATCTTGATTCAGCATATTAATTCGTTTTTTAGAAACTGTCATTTGTGTCGCCTTCCCTTCAATTATAACCGAACCAGAATCAGAAAATGCAATCCGAGTGACCAGTCGGAGGCAGAAAGTTAATCTTTTATCTTCAATTAACATTAAATACAAGCCTAAATTTTAAATCAATTTGTATTGCCTTTTTTTATGATGTCACTAAAACCTTGCCCCTCCTAAAAAAAGTCTTGCCCCTTCCTTACCCTCCCCTCCCTTGTGAAAGGGGTCTAGTTACGCCACTGTGTACACGTGGTTGCAGATAAGCGGACTTCAATATTACATCTGTGATAATGAAAATTATGATTGGCTGCATATTTTGTAGCATAACTTTACCCTTTTGCATGCAAATCTTGCCACTGAATACCGAGGTGATGAATGTCACGGCAATGGCTCCCACGCTGATGGTCTTATCGCGCAATTGGTCGTCGATCTGCTGACTACAAAGCCGTCGTCAGACGTTCAAAAACAAAATCGAGAAGCACACAATCTATTGTGAACAACAAAACCGGGCGCAAATATCAATTCCATAAAGGGCCATTCTTGCCTTCTCGGTAACCTACTGTAAATCAGGGGTTATCAAACTTGTGGCGCCGTAAAATAATTTCAAGGAGTCGGTAAGTGTATTAAATGGAAACAGCACTTTTTTGGTCCATTAAATGTTTTAGCAGAGCTTAGCTTGAATTTTTAATTACATTGATCTATCACAAAAGTGTCTTCTTTTATTCGAAGCACATAAGGCCATCACGTGATCTTGTCACAGGTAAAAAGGTACGTCTACACGACGACTGTTTTCTTGCTTAAGCTAGCAAAACTTCTTGTTTGTTTAAGATAATCGCACTTTGTGCTGCTTACTTTTAAGAAACTGAGCGAGTAAGCGAGTGCCCGAGAAAAAATACGCTCCAGAGCGAAAAACTGGGCGCTTAAAGTGCCCCTGACAGGTTGGATCCAAGTATAGTAACTTTTTAAAGCATTTCCTTGCGCAGAATCATACTTAGCGAACATTTTAACCATAACCTCGTAGCTCGACTGGTTAGGGCGTAATTTACATCAAACGACGGCTCCGCAGCGCCACCACAGGCGAAACTCCATATTTCACTGCTCTGGGACGACTTTGGTGGTATTACGTCATTGTAAGTCGGCGTTCTTAGCGACGGATGAAACATACGTTTCCTAGATGTGATTGCTGGATCACAGTTTAGTCGGAGTTGGTACAAGCGGTTGCTTTTTTCAAAGATCTGTTGTTTTTTACAGTTTAATAAAACTGTACTGGATACGTTCCTACAAAACCTAAAATATACTTGAAGTGAAAAATGAAGAAATTGTACGAATCATCATTCATATTTAATTCATCATCACTATTCATAATAAATAAAAGTTCTCTCTCTCTCATAATGTGCCCTCAGTACGTACATAGCAGAGTCTATACATGTAAAAGCCTAGTTTACCTGTACAAGGGTACGTTTTTGTAAACGTTGTTGTTTAGAAGTGCTGAAATCATCATCAGCAACTGGTTGCATCTTTGCTGTTATAGATGGTAGCCTATGGCAGATTCCTTCAAAATGTAAAGTTTGCTCAAGCCCATTTTTACTTGAGTGGTATTAACAAAATCATCTTCAGTGAAGTGAAGAGAACAGATATGACTAGTTTTGTATGGCCCATCCTACTTTCGAACACTTGAAGAAAACTTGTACCATTTTCTTCTCAGCACCTTGTTTTGTGGGAAAGCGTAAAAAGAAACCACACGGTCTTTGTCACTGACACTGTCACATATTTATTTATTATTTATTTGCGTCAGACAAAGCTGTCCACATCGAAAACAAAACAACGAAATACTGTAATACACAAACTGAAAATGCACAAAGATCACAGAGAGCCACCTTGGATGCCGTCGGTTTAAAAGCTCACTAAATAGGCTATCTACTGTCACAAATTTACATATAATGAGCGTTGGAAGAATTGAAAGCATTCAGAACGATAAAAATAATCAGATGACATCATGTCTGATATAAAGCGATTTGAGGAGTGTATGCAATCGGTTAATAAACGAAAACATGTTTTTTCCTCAATAAAGCATCAAACGTAGTTACATTATTCATTACTTGATATTTTCGGGCACTGACCTAACGAGGCAAATTGTGCAATATTCTGAAAGAGTCATTGTAAGCAACACGTAATCGTTTTATAATAGAAGATTTAAACTTGTTCCACAACTGGGATAAGTAAAACGACATACAATAAGAACGAAATAAACTGTTTTTTACAGCGGGTGAGCATTTAGAAAAATTGAGATTTTGCATTATTTGCAGCACAGTACTGAGAGCGTACTTGCCTTGAAATATAATTTTCATCTGAGAACTATCAATAAATACACCCAGATATTTTACAGAGTCTGTGAACACAATTTCAGATTTACCTAGATGTAGCAGAGGAGCACGTAAAAGATAAAAGTTTTTTGGGGAGAATAACATACCAAATGACTTTTTAGAATTGAAAGTAATTTCATGTTCAACAGCATACTTGTGGCAAACATCTAACAAATTTTGTAAGCCACACAAACTAGGCGAGATGCAGTAAATGTCATCAGGAAACATAATATGACTTAGACAAGAGTTGCCAACATAGCAACCAACTTTTGTTTTATTGAGATAAGAAAGCTGATCAATATATACGGCAAAAAGATAGGGGCTTAACACCCCACCTTGTCAGACTCCGCTGGACACAGTAAATGATTGGCACAGGTGACCTTCCCACCTCACTTGCATGGTTTTTTACTATAAAGGCACAAAGGTCACCAGTATTCCAATAAGCGAACAAAATAGATAGGCAGTAGGCACGTTACATGTGATAAGCGTTTTAAACAATAAATGATGATTGACTTTGTCGAAGGCTTTTGAAGCATCCAAAAAGACAGAATATACAGGAGTGTCATGACTGATATAACAGGACACTGGTTGTTTTATTAAAAAACACTCATTTCAGTACTATGACCAGACTTAAACCCAAATTGATTGTCACTGGTATTCCAGAAAGGCAATAGATGATTCACATAAAACGTTCAAACAGTTTTGAGATTACTGTGGCTAGAGCAATAAGTCTATAGTTACCTGAATCTTGAATGTCGCCATTCAAATTCTTTACAATCGGGACTAAGACAGTGTTTAAGCAAGAATTTGGTACAGTGCCATGACTAAGACACATATTAAAAAGTACACTGATATAAAAACAAATAATCAGCATAAACAATATGTTCAGCTGAAATTTTGTCAGCACCAGCAGCGCGGTTTATGGCAGTTTGACAAGCAAGGAACCAATTGTGTCCATGTTGCAACAAAAGTTGTAATATTTATCCCTAGAAGAAATACATGAGTTAACAAATTCTTTTTCAGTGTTGGTTTTGCTAGAATTTAGCAAGGAGCTGTAATGATGTTTTCACATCTCAGAAATTGCTTCAGGACTTTGTGCTCCACCAACATTTACAGGAAGAGAACTCTTTTTGCAAGTAGACTTTTTTACTTTCTGCCAAAATGACCTATGTGAGCTGTCCAAGTTGAGTGCTGAGGCAAACACATTTGCTCTATGTTGTTCAGAGGCATGATTACAACGGCGAAAGGCTTTTTTAAACTCCTTTTGTTTGCTCTGCATCAACTCATATAGGTAACCATTTCACTGTTTCCCATTTTTCACCTACATGATGTAACTTTCTCTGGCAGTAGCATGAGCTTGCTTAACATGATTATTCCAACCAGGAACAGAAAATATGTTACATTTCTTCTTTACACCAACAAAGATTTTATCAGAAGCTGCTTTGAGAGCATCAGTTATAAAATTATAGAAAGAGTCTATTGAGGCAACATGAGAAGCATCTGAACAATGAGAATTATTGCATTTAATACTTTCAGTTGGCAAGGAAATTTGGGATAGATATTTTTAAATACAACAATACACATGAACAGCAATTTTTAAGCATTGCCTCAACCATAAATTAAAGGTAGCCTACTGTTTGTGAGATACTGTTGTTACACTGCAAATGGCTATAGCCAGATTAAGACAAATAAAAAAGCATCAAAATTGGGTGCTGGTTTAGGATCGGCCGCCTTGGTTAGTGACGTCACAAAAATCTGTGACGTCATGCAAAAAAACGCAACTACTTGTAGGAAGGGTGCAAAAACGCGGAATAGAAGAAAAAGCGGAAAGCTTATTGATTTTTAAATATTTGTAGGCATTATTATTGATCTAGCGCTAACTTAAACTGTTACTATTTTGTACCAATTTGAATTTTTACAATAAAAATACTTGCTTTATTAACGTAACAACTTTCACGTTTATATGTTATCTACAAAACGAGCAATCGTGGTTCAGTATAAGCAGCCCACAGTTTGCTGTGATCGATGAATACTGCCTCCACCAAATATGCTGTAGCTTTCTCATTTCTGCTCGGATTTTAACAATTTTACTATCGTTGGATGGCATTATGCTTCATCTACTCGAATGGATTAATTGCCAATCTAAAGTAGGCATTGCATTTATGTAGCGCTAACTTAAACTTTACTATTTTGTACCAATTCTCAGCAATTCATTTATTACAATAAAAATACCAAACTAACACAAATTAAAAGAGTATGTCTTGGTTTATTCAAATGTTAACTTTCACATTTATATCTAATCCACAAAACGAGCAATCGTTGTTCAAACGTAACCGCTCGACGAAGCTTTTTACCAAAACAATGCAAACACAAAGCGATCAGTTTCGAGTGTTCATTACAAGCCGCCCACAGTTTGATGCGATCGGTGAATAGTGCCTCCACCAAATATGCTGTAGCTTTCTCATTTCTGCTCGGATTTTAACAATTTTACTATCGTTGGATGGCATTATGCTTCATCTACCCGAATGGATTAATTGCCAATCTAAAGTAGGCATAATATTTATGTAGCGCTAACTTAAACTTTACTATTTTGTAACAATTCTCAGCAATTCAATTTTTACAATAAAAATACCAAGCCAACACAAATTAAAAGAGTATGTTTTGTTTTATTAACCTAACAACTTTCACGTTTATATGTTATCTACAAAACGAGCAATCGTTGTTCAAACGTAACCGCTCGACGAAGCTTTTTTCCAAAACAATGCAAACACTAAGCGATCAATTTCGAGTGTTCATTGTAAGCCGCCCACAGTTTCATGTGATCGGTGAATACTGCCTCCACCGAGTATGCTGTAGCTTTCTCATTTCTGCTCGGATTTTAACAATATTCCTATCGTTGGAAAGCATGATGCCTCATCTACCCGAGTGCATTAATTGCCAGTCTAAAGTAGGCATTACATTTATGTAGCGCTAACTTAAACTTTACTATTTTGTACCAATTCTCAGCAATTCAATTTTTACAATAAAAATACCAAGCCAACACAAATTAAAAGAGTATGTCTTGCTTTATTACCCTAACAACTTTCACGTTTATATGTTATCTACAAAACGAGAAATCGTTGTTCAAACGTAACCGCTCGACGAAGCTTTTATCCAATGCATTTTTCAAGGCAATTCGATCGTGGTTCAGTATAAGCCGCCCACAGTTTGCTGTGATCGATGAATACTGCCTCCACCAAATATGCTGTAGCTTTCTTATTTCTGCTCGGATTCTAACAATTTTACTATCGTTGGATGGCATTATGCTACATCTACTCGAATGGATTAATTGCCAATCTAAAATAGGCATTACATTTATGTAGCGCTAACTTAAACTTTACTATTTTGTACCAATTCTCAGCAATTCATTTATTACAATAAAAATACCAAACCAACACAAATTAAAAGAGTATGTCTTGGTTTATTCATATGTTAACTTTCACATTTATATCTAATCCACAAAACGAGCAATCGTTGTTCAAACGTAACCGCTCGACGAAGCTTTTTTCCAATGCTTTTTTCAAGGCGATTCGATCGTGGTTCGGTATAGCCTAAGCCGCCCACAGTTTCACGTGATCAATGAATACTGCCTCCACCAAATATGCTGTAGCTTTCTCATTTCTGCTCGGATTTTAACAATATTCCTATCGTTGGATGGCATTATGCTTCATCTACCCGAATGGATTAATTGCCAATCTAAAGTAGGCATAATATTTATGTAGCGGGTAACTTAAACTTTACTATTTTGTACCAGTTCTCAGCAATTCAATTTTTACAATAAAAATACCAAACCAACACAAATTAAAAGAGTATGTCTTGTTTTATTAACCTAACAACTTTCACGTTTATATGTTATCTACAAAACGAGCAATCGTTGTTCAAACGTAACCGCTCGACGAAGCTTTTTTCCAATGCATTTTTCAAGGCAATTCGATCGTGGTTCAGTATAAGCCGCCCACAGTTTGATGTGATCGATGAATACTGCCTCCACCAAATATGCTGTAGCTTTCTCATTTCTGCTCGGATTCTAACAATTTTACTATCGTTGGATGGCATTATGCTTCATCTACCCGAGTGCATTAATTGCCAGTCTAAAGTAAGCATTACATTGATGTAGCGCTAACTTAAACTTTACTATTTTTTACCAATTCTCAGCAATTCAATTTTTACAATAAAAATACCAAATCAACACAAATTAAAAGAGTATGTCTTGCTTTATTACCCTAACAACTTTCACGTTTATATGTTATCTACAAAACGAGAAATCGTTGTTCAAACGTAACCGCTCGACGAAGCTTTTTTCCAATGCATTTTTCAAGGCGATTCGATCGTGGTTCAGTATAAGCCGCCCACAGTTTGCTGTGATCGATGAATACTGCCTCCACCAAATATGCTGTAGCTTTCTCATTTCTGCTCGGATTCTAACAATTTTACTATCGTTGGATGGCATTATGCTTCATCTACTCGAATGGATTAATTGCCAATCTAAAGTAGGCACTATATTTATGTAGCGCTAACTTAAACTTTACTATTTTGTACCAATTCTCAGCAATTCATTTTTTACAATAAAAATACCAAACCAACACAAATTAAAAGAGTAGCCTATTTCTTGCTTTATTCAAATGTTAACTTTCACATTTATATCTAATCCACAAAACGAGAAATCGTTGTTCAAACGTAGCCGCTCGATGAAGCTTTTTTGACAATTTTACTGACGTTGGAAAGCACGATACTGCATCTACACGAATCAATTGGTTGCATGTCCATTGTCCAAGGCAGTAGCGTATTTAGGGGGGAGGATAAAGGGCGATGGCCTCCCCCTAATGATCAGGTAAAAAAATAAAATACAAATTTTGCAAAAAAAAAAGTTGTAGCGCAATAATTGCTTGGATGATTCATCCTAGCGCGGGGAGCGGGGTATACTTTTTGCAATGTAATGTATCAACAGTTTTTCTTCCTTTTCTTGACAATTGCATGGCACAAATTCACGATAGATTCAATGAGCACTGCTCAGCTTTTAAAGTCAGCACATTTCTTCCTCCATTGATTCATGAAGATGAGGACTGCACGATCGACGAGATTTTCGACTTCTACCATGGAATGCTGGATGTTGAACCAAGCAATTGCTTTGCAGCTACTATTGAATTGCGAAGATGGAGAGCGAATTGGCTTGCAGTTTCTGTGGATAAACGACCTGCGACTCTTGTGGATGCGTATCAAGCGGCTGAACAACTCGGCACTTATCCGATTATCTATAAATTATTACTTCGAATCTTTGCTGCGCTTCCAGTTACAACTGCCTCCAATGAGCGATGTTTCAGTTCACTAAAGTAGCTGAAAAATTATTACCGCACGACCATGACCGAGCCACGTTTGGATGGTCTAGCTCAGATGTATTTAAATAAGGATATTGTACTCGAGCATGATGCAGTCATTGATATATTTGCCAAGCACAGCCATCGCATTAAAATGTAAATTGTCATTGCGAATCGCAGAGAATGTTCAAAAGGTATTCGAGGTCGGGAGGACTAACTTATTGTTTATGTTCTGAAGTGTTTCATATCTTTTGTTGGTTCATTGATCGGAACAGTAACTTACTTCTGCGGATTCGCTCTTGATTTTGGACCCTCTCTCCCCTTATCTGACAGTTTCAGCTAACCCCCTCCCCCCGTTCTGACGCATCATATGACATTTTGATATACCCCACCCCTATTTAAAGGCTCAAACAAGTCTAATTTCAACCCAAGTAGAATAAATTTAAACCAATTAACTGCCAATTAACTATAGATGAAGCATAATGCCATCCAACAATAGGAAAATTGTTAGAATCCGAGCAGAAATGAGAAAGCTCCAGCATATTTGGTGGAGGCACTATTCACCGATCACATCAAACTGTGGGCGGCTTGTAATGAACACTCAAAACTGATCGCTTTGTGTTTGCATTGTTTTGGTAAAAAGCTTCGTCGAGCGGTTACGTTTGAACAACGATTGCTCGTTTTGTGGATTAGATATAAATGTGAAAGTTAACATTTGAATAAACCAAGACATACTCTTTTAATTTGTGTTGGTTTGGTATTTTTATTGTAATAAATGAATTGCTGAGAATTGGTACAAAATAGTAAATTTTAAGTTAGCGCTACATAAATGTAATGCCTACTTTAGATTGGCAATTAATCCATTCGAGTAGATGAAGCATAATGCCATCCAACGATAGTAAAATTGTTTGAATCCGAGCAGAAATGAGAAAGCTACAGCATATTTGGTGGAGGCAGTATTCATCGATCACAGCAAACTGTGGGCGGCTTATACTGAACCACGATCGAATCGCCTTGAAAAATGCATTGGAAAAAAGCTTCGTCGAGCGGTTACGTTTGAACAACGATTTCTCGTTTTGTGGATAACATATAAACGTGAAAGTTGTTAGGGTAATAAAAAAAGACATACTCTTTTAATTTGTGTTGGTTTGGTATTTTTATTGTAAAAATTGAATTGCTGAGAATTGTTACAAAATAGTAAAGTTTAAGTTAGCGCTACATAAATATAGTGCCTACTTTAGATTGGCAATTAATCCATTCGGGTAGATGAAGCATAATGCCATCCAACGATAGTAAAATTGTTAAAATCCGAGCAGAAATGAGAAAGCTACAGCATATTTGGTGGAGGCAGTATTCACCGATCACATCAAACTGTGGGCGGCTTGTAATGAACACTCGAAACTGATCGCTTTGTGTTTGCATTGTTTTGGTAAAAAGCTTCGTCGAGCGGTTACGTTTGAACAACGATTGCTCGTTTTGTGGATTAGATATAAATGTGAAAGTTAACATTTGAATAAACCAAGACATACTCTTTTAATTTGTGTTGGTTTGGTATTTTTATTGTAAAAAATGAATTGCTGAGAATTGGTACAAAATAGTAAAGTTTAAACCATCAGTTAATGGCTCCAGTGTTTATTTGTGAATTAGGGTTAACTGATTCGTATAGATGAAGCATAATGCCATCCAACGATAGTAAAATTGTTAGAATCCGAGCAGAAATGAGAAAGCTACAGCATATTTGGTGGAGGCACTATTCACCGATCACATCAAACTGTGGGCTGCTTATGCTGGACCACGATCGAATTGCCTTGAAAAATGCATTGGAAAAAAGCTTAGTCGAGCGGTTACGTTTGAACAACGATTGCTCGTTTTGTGGATTAGATATAAATGTGAAAGTTAACATATGAATAAACCAAAACATACTCTTTTAATTTGTGTTGGTTTGGTATTTTTATTGTAAAAAATGAATTGCTGAGAATTGGTACAAAATAGTAAAGTTTAAGTTAGCGCTAGATCAGTATAATGCCTACTTTAAACTTGCAACTAATGAATTCGGATAGATGCAGTATCGTGCTTTCCAACAATGGTAAAATTTCTCAAATCCGAGCAGAAATGAGAAAGCTACAGCACATTTGGTGGAGGCAGTAGTCATCGATCACAGCAAACTGTGGGCGGCTTGTAATGAACACTCGAAACTGATCGCTTTGTGTTTGCATTGTTTTGGTAAAAAGCTTCTTCGAGCGGTTACGTTTGAACAACGATTGCTCGTTTTGTCGATTAGATATAAATGTGAAAGTTAACATTTGACTAAAGCAAGACATACTCTTTTAATTTGTGCTGGTTTGGTATTTTTATTATAAAAATTGAATTGCTGAGAATTGGTACAAAATAGTAAAGTTTAAGTTAGCGCTACATAAATGTAATGCCTACTTTAGATTGGCAATTAATCTATTCGAGTAGATGAAGCATAATGCCATCCAACGATAGTAAAATTGTTAGAATCCGAGCAGAAATGAGAAAGCTACAGCATATTTGGTGGAGGCAGTATTCATCGATCACAGCAAACTGTGGGCGGCTTATACTGAACCACGATCGAATTGCCTTGAAAAATGCATTGGAAAAAAGCTTCGTCGAGCGGTTACGTTTGAACAACGATTTCTCGTTTTGTAGATAACATATAAACGTGAAAGTTGTTAGGGTAATAAAACAAGACATACTCTTTTAATTTGTGTTGGTTTGGTATTTTTATTGTAAAAATTGAATTGCTGAGAATTGTTACAAAATAGTAAAGTTTAAGTTAGCGCTACATAAATATAGTGCCTACTTTAGATTGGCAATTAATCCATTCGGGTAGAGGAAGCATAATGCCATCCAACGATAGTAAAATTGTTAAAATCCGAGCAGAAATGAGAAAGCTACAGCATATTTGGTGGAGGCAGTATTCATCGATCACAGTTCACAGCAAACTGTGGGCGGCTTATACTGAACCACGATTGCTCGTTTTGTAGATAACATATAAACGTGAAAGTTGTTACGTTAATAAAGCAAGTATTTTTATTGTAAAAATGAATTGCTGAGAATTGGTACAAAATAGTAACAGTTTAAGTTAGCGCTAGATCAATAATAATGCCTGCAAATATTTAAAAATCAATAGGCATTCCGCTTTTACTTCTATTCCGCGTTTTTGCACCCTTCCTAAAAGTAGTTGCGTTTTTTTGCATGACGTCACAGATTTTTGTGACGTCACTAACCAAGGCGGCCGATACTAAACCAGCACCCAAAATTGTAGTCCTATGAAACTGCAATTTCAATTGAATTGAGATGCTGTTTGATAAAAATAAACTCAACCTATTTGATCAAAACCTGGTAGTAATAGTAAGTTCACTTTTCTATTTCGGTAATTCTTAATTTGCACATGCTTTAGACCAACAGAGCCCCACACATTCACGTTTTGCAGTAGCGTACTATACCTAACCAAGTCACCACAGATTGTATCCTTCCAGCTTACGGTGACGTCACAGCGATGTTGCCGTTTTTATTTTCGCAATAGAATGAGTGTCAGATTCGCCGATGTCAACGAAAGTTTGCAAGCGTGTAACTTAGTAGCCTGTTGATATTTTTTACAATTTTCTGGTCAGGGAAGTTTGTTAGTGTCACCTTTTTGGTATCTTAGGTAAATTTCGCAAATTTATTTACCTGTCAGGGGCACTTTAAGTGAGTTCTCTTGCTTAGAAATCTTTTCGCGGCAAAACCTCAGATCTACACTCAGTAGTCTGGCTGCTAGTCAAGCAACTGGGAAGTTTGTAGTTGTTGTTTTGTATTGATGCTTCCAGTGTTCTCTGGCCACACCTGTTTCTAACTTTTTAACTTCACTAAGGTGTCGGAACACTTCTTTCTGAAGTAAATTGCGTGTTTGCAACCTTATCTTTTTGCAGCATTTTTTACACAAGTTGAGTTCAGTGGCTTTTATTTCTGACCATGACAATCACAACAAAAATAACACACGTTAACATTTGAAAGCAATTATTAAATCATTGAATGACTGCAACAACTCAAAGTGCCAGCTCACTGCGACTGCCGACTAGTTGTTAAAAAACAGTTGGTTTACTTCTTGCTTTGGCGCAAACTTTTTGAAACGTGACGTCATTGCGGTTGAAATACTCACGTGACCGCGTTCAAGCAAGCAAAATCTTTTTTTGAGATTGTGAGTGTAGACGAAACATGCTTAAAAACCAGCTTAAGCAAGAATTTCTAAGCAAGAACACTTTCTCGTGTAGACGCACAAAGCTTTCAAAGTAAAGATTCCCTCCATCAATCAGATAAAATCATTCCAGCGTGATGTGGCGGTTTTCAAATTTTTTGGGACTACGTCACACCAAAAAATGTCGGAATGCACAGCGTCATATTGACTTACTACGTCATTACTTTATTAAATATTGTTTTGTACGAACTTTTTGTTCGAAGCTGCTACGTTGAACCATGGCCACCTGGAGATGCGGTCTGATTTGTCACATTTTGCAGATTTTAATTTTCGCTAATGCTACTGTCTGGCTGAAATTTTCTTAGGATTTTTTACCTTTTGCTGACTTGTAATGATAAAAAAGCTTTTTGTTGTCTTGGGAAGCAGTAGAAAAAGATAAAAAGTAAGTTATAAACCGTCTAATCAGACTGTTAGCGAGTGGTTAACAGTCCGACTGAAATTTTATGAATCAATTTGTTTTTCAACGCCTGATGAAGTTAAAACCCATTTTGTCACCTGGAGAACACAGTAAAGAAAAAGTTAAAATACAATTTCTTGAAAATTTAATTTAGACAATGATCAAAAGTTGGTAAAATCTGAAACAAATTAAAAATCTGACAAATCAGACTGCATTGTAGGCTTTTTGATGGTAGGCTACATGTTACAGTATCTAGGTAGCCATAGTTACCGGTAAACAAATTATAGCTTACGTGATAGAACTGACTTTGAAGTTAGCTGTATTCTAATTAATAAGGCTTGATATTGAGACTGTTGACCGATCCTTTGGTACTTAGACAGTGCAGACAGACCGAGTAGTAATAGACAAAGGATCGTCGCAGCATAATAGCAGCTCAGGTAGTCAGGCAGATCTCCTCCATCAGTTTAACTCTAGAGAACTTCAAAGATATTCTAATTAATGTATGTCAGTAATATGATCTACTTTTACTGCAATGTGAATAATGGTGATCTCAGTGTGGAATGTTGTCCTTCTGAATTTATGTCGCAAATAAATGTCGCTATGTTGTTCAGTAAGTGGTTTAGACGTTTTTGGAGGCTCCTCTTTTTTACAGATATCCGCTTTTTGCCTCTTAAGCCTACTGCTCCACCATTTAGGGTCGGATGCACCAAACGTGGTTAACTGCTGGTTAAGTTAACCAACCGGTTAACTTTCATTTAACCAAAATGTGATATGCACCAACGCTGACAATGAGTTAACCGCAGGTTAACTTGGCTGACTTAACCGAAAAGTTAACCCAACAGACGATGTGGGTTAACCATTGGTTAACTTGATGAAGTTGTTTGTTTTCGCTTCAGTTAGCTTACTGGTGCTGATTGCTGAGTTTAATTATCATTAGCTGTATATTTACCACATGTTTGTATTCAGTAGCGTAGCCAGGAATTTTGAAAGGGGGGGGTTTTGACGACCCAGCGGCGGGGGGTCTGGGGGGCCTCCCCCAGAAAAGTTTGATAAATTACTTTGAATTTGGTGCATTCTGAGAGCATTTTCAACAAAAATGTGGGTATGAATATTCTTGTAAAATAGTGCTGTCCGGTGGCATAGCAAAAGGATAAGATCATGTTTTCTTCGGCATTTTTCGGAAATAAAGCTAAATCTCTATGTTTTCTTGTTGCTTAATTCCTGGCTGAGATGTTTAAATGTTTGGTATTGGCAAAACTCGCTCTTTTAATGCAATTTTGTTCAAAATTAAGCAATTTTTTTTTTGACTGAAAACATCATTCTCAATATCGTGACGTCACACGCGTGCCAAAGGGGGGGGGTTGTAACCCCCAAAACCCCCCCCCCCCCCCTTGGCTACGCCACTGTTTGTATTATATAATCAACAAGTTTGTACATCGCGACATCAACATTAAAAGTGAATTTCAATAATTCAGTTATGGTCACTGTAAATTTTCTTTTTCAGCTTTCTCTAATTTTAATTTCAGAATTTTCATTTTCATTTCATGTTCTTTCCTCTTCCAATCAAGTTCTTTCTTCCTGCAGTCGATTTCATGCTCTACCATTTCCATTTTTCTTTTCAACAGATCATCAATTGTTATTTTCTTTCGTTTGTGTAATGATTCCACAATCTCTGCACCGGTACTTGCTTCTATGATTTGTATGGTGTTTATGAGGGTAGCCTACTGTTTGCCACAGGGCTATCATGTATGAACACCAGTTCCACTGGGTCTGTTGCTTCTTGTGAACATTCTGCAATAAAAAATTTGACATCACAAAGATTGTGCTTCAGGTGTTAAGTAAAATTACTGTTACAGTCACTTGAATTTGAACTAGCAGAGTTTATTAATGGTTCCTTGATATCTGTGAAAGCATTGACTTTTTTGCATATGATGGAAGGTTGGCATGGCACAACTTTCCACTACCTACACCAAATATAAAAAAAAGTTGGGGGCCCCAAAAACCAGGGGGGCTGAGGTCTGTGTCTCATGGTTAATTGGGCCCTGGTTACAGTGAAGTAATTCAGCTATTTACCTCCACAATCCTGTACTTCAAGATTCCCAGCATCAAGCACTGCGTCGTCATCATATTGAGTGGGTAGAGGATTTATTTGTTCGGCTATCATACCTGTTCCACAAATACAATATTGTATTATACTAAGCATTAAGGCTGCATGAAAATAAAGTGTTGAAAATGTATGCATAAATCCACTCACCTTTAACTTCATCCAAAATCGGGTCATCAAGTTTCTGGGGAGGACCACCACCAGTTTTGTATAGCTTAGTGAACGCCTTAGGTCTGCTGTGCAAATGAATTAGCCTATTGTTAAAGCTACTACGTCATGTTAAACGTAAGAACATAGCCTACGGTATCAAATGGAACGACGCGCTGCCATGCTTTCTTGTATTTGATAAAAGTGACTGTGTAACCTTTAAAATGATATTAACAAAACACGTAATGCCTCTAAGAACGCAATAACAAACTGTTTTCTGGTTGACTGCTGCTGATGACTCAGCAAATTCCGATTGTTCGCGCGGTTACCTAACCAGCGGTTGGTGCATTCGGTGGTAACTTTAACCGGCGGTTAAGTTAACCGGTGGTCAGCTAACCACCGGTTAAAGTTAACCGCCGGTTAATTTAACCACGTTTGGTGCATCCGACCCTTAGTCTACCCATGCTATTATTAGGCCTACTCGCTGCGATTTTAATTTCACTGTTTTCTCTTCGAAAAGTGTGATCCATGGAATAAAAATCAAAAACGTAAATAATAATCAGGACCGTGCGAGCATCATCAAGGCCCCTCCGAAATCTACTAGTGACCCCCTATGTTTACTGTTTAGTGATGGAGCTCAAAAACAGGACAAGAAAGCGTTTGGTTAGGGCAACAAACTCTTTTAACGTGTAGAATAAATTTAGATTTATTCTAAGTTAAAGAGCACCGCCAACAACCTCACTCGTAGGTCAACTACACTTTTCTTGTCAATGCCCCAATTGTACAAATGCCCTAGCTTCCTAGCTAATGTAGAACTGGAGAGGGTTTTTGAAATAAAGGGCTGTAAGGTATGTCTATTTGTAGACAAAAAAGTGCCTGTGTTGAGGTCAATGGAAACCCAACCATATGTATGAATGTGTAAACAATAAATGCTATTAATACAACAAAAAAGTGCTGATTGCTAAGCAAGAAAGCCAAGCAGAGCAAACTACATCGAATTCAGTTACTATTTTTAAAAAAGCTCTACAGGCTGTTTCACCCTTACTGGCATCATCAAAAGGTTCTTATTCAAGTGTGTGCAACCTTTTATACTGCCGCGTCAAATATGTGTATTCGTGTTGGATCGCGGGCCGAACTTGCATTTCTCATCGACTATTCTTACCACGCAAAGAAAGCAATTGAGTTTATTTCAAACCAACATTAAAGTTTTAAAATCTATTTAACATGAACTTTGAAACTGACTTGCTTTCCCAACCACTCTATCCAAATTATTTTAATTGAAATCGCTGCAAGGAAAGAATCGGAAACCTCCATTAGTAGGAACAAAACCGAATGTGGATGATGATTAAGTGCTGGCTATCCGAGGTCTACTTTTCAGGTGTTCGTTTGTGAGTACTGATGGATGGATAGATTTGTGTTATTTACATACGGCATTCAAGTGTGCAACTATACCAATCAAGAACAGTAGATCATACAACGAGCTTTTATTTTTCATTTAATGAACTGGTTGCCCTTTATTAATTTTGAAAAAATGTATGAATTCCAACTTCAGATTACAAAATCGTCTGAGCATGCTGCCCTTGCTTAGCTAAAGCGCTTCCGTGAAGAACAACAAGTCTCTTGAGTTGCTACGCAGAGTTGAGCTCATCCAAATTTCCAAAAACAGAATTAAAAAGCTTGACAAGTTTACTGGGTTAATCTGTTTCATTTCATAGTATTCTTGGCCTTGGCCAGAAACCATAGCCTGCCGCTGCCAACCATTTTAGCTTCGAGGCCGCATTTGGTCCGAGGGTCGCAGGTTGCACTACCCATGTTCTTCATCATCATTCATTCGGGCGTACCCGGACACCATCAACATAGTTTCTCCAAACATTTCTGTTCCTCATCAAATTTGACAGTTCATGTTTCTGTAGTCCAGTGTCTTGTTCTAATTGATGAAGGAAGGTTTTGCCTGTCGATCCCTTTTCCTAATGCGCCATAGTTTGGTTTCCAAAGAAGAATATCACTAATTTCCTGTTGGCTTCTAAAGTAGTGACCTGCCAGCTTTTGTCTTCGTCTTCTGATTGTCTCAGTGAGAGGTGGAAGGTCACCGTAAAGGTTTTGATTGTGACGTGTTGCTTCCAGCTAATGTTGAGTGCATTTCTTGGAAGTTTAGTGTATAGCAGCCATTGAAGCGATTCTCTTTGCCTTCCGTTAGAATCCAACTTTCAGCACCGTAAGTCAAGACGCTCTCAACTGTTCCTCGAAAAAATTGCATTTTTAGGTCTTTTGTAATGTCTGATTTCCAGACCAAATTTAATTTATTAGCTGCTACCCAAGCCTTTGCTTTTCAAGGCTTTATACTTATAGCATTGCATGAATCATGACTTCTTTTGATGTGAGTTCCTTGTAAATTGTGATTGGTGCCGTCTTGATTGTAGGGTATAAATTCTGTTTTAGTTTCATTCATTTGCAGTCCAATGTCTAATGCAGCAGATTTTGTCGATTTTTTCAAATTATTCATATCGAATTCTATTTGAATAAGAAATTTCTAATGATTCCAATAAAGGGGAAACAGCTTGTTGATACTTTTGGTGAATGGCAATTGGCAACTATATTTGAAGTATGAATGTGTATTGTGTATTTAGATTTGTTATGATACTGCTGTGGTTGACTAGATGACCGCTAATGGTCTAATGGCGATGTGATGTAATCTAATTTTACGCAATATGATCTTGAGAGTTTTAATTAATCTTTCATATGCTGTAGATCAGTGGTTCTCAACCGGGGGTCCACGAAGCAATTTCAGGGGGTCCGTGAAAGTTTCCGAGTTTGCAGCATGATTGATAAATTACGAAATTTAAAAACTGGTTGGTTGTACCATGGCCACCTAAAGATACGGCCTGATTTGTCACATTTTGCAAAAATTTTCAGGTTTTTCTAACTTTGGGCGAACGTTTAAACAATTTTTTTTAAATTAGATTTTTACACTTTCTTTATTCTTTTTCCCAGATGACACAATAGGTTTTAACATCCTCACATGTTGAAAAACAAAGAAAATTTGATTTCGTAAATTTTAGTCAGACTGTTAATTTTCAATAACAGTCTGATTTTGCGTTTTTCAACTTACTTTTTCTCATTTTCTACTGCTTCCCCAAGGCAACAAAAAAGTTTTTTGTCATTAGGAAACCGCAAAAAGCAAAAACATGTCAAAAAATGTCAGTCAAGCACTAGCAGTAGCTGTAATCAAAATCTGCAAAATGTGACCAATCAGGCCGCATTTCCAGGTGGCCATGGTTGTGCTTTATTTGTGTAACTTATTACCGTGATGTTTAAACTGTGTTTCCCAACGAACTGGTGATAAAGGTTTGGTTTCCTAACTAAAAAATATCATATAAATGAATTAATTTTTAAATAAGGCAATGTTCAACTTAAATCTTTTGAGACAGCAGTCTATTGATCAATGCTTAACTGAGAATATACAAACGTTATTCAGCAGTCTTTCACCACTCACAGTTTTCAATGACTGTGATTATAACAAATTAATATTGATTAGAAATGAACATATAGATTACTGATTTTTGATGCTATGTGCCAACATAATGCTCATAACATAACTTCGTCAATGGTAGCAGTCGTCATAAGTGCGTTTGCGAGTTCAGCAAATCATTCTAAGTGTCGCTTCGAAACTTATGAAACATTTGATTCCATTATAGGAGAAGCGATATAGGCCTACTAAAATTTCAGATAAATTTTTTTTAAGGGTCCGTGACCGCTTCGAAGGTTCCACAAGGGGTCCGCCAAAACAAAAAGGTTGAGAACCACTGCTGTAGATGGTAGGCCTATAGACTATATTAGTTTAACGTCAATAAATTTTCGTTAATTGTATTTTATGACGTATAAATTAAATTGCTTATACAGGGTGGTTCACAAAAATGTGACATATTTTGTTTATCTGTCATTTCCATAACAATTAATTCTACCTCTTGATTTTCAGGTTAGTTATAGAGTACAGCTATAAGTTTTATGTGTAGCAGTTTGGAGCCGGGATATCAATTTTCAGTGGCTGAGCGGACAAAAATCATTGAACATTACTTTTCGACAAAATCTGTAATCTTGACCCAGAGACATTTTCGTCATGACTTTCCTGGAAGGAAAACACCGTCTCGGAATACTATCAAACGCTTGTTGGAGAAGTTCAGAGACACTGGCAGTGTGACTAACAACAATAAGAACCATAGTGGTCCACCTTCCACCGCAAGAACCCCCGAGAAAGTTCACGATGTTCGAACTTGTGTGGAGAAGTCTCCACGGAAATCCACCAGAAGACTTTCTCAGGAAGTGGGGATTTCAAGATCTTCTGTCAATAGAATTATTCTTGCTGACTTGCAACTTTTCCCATACAAAATTCAGCTTCTTCAGACTCAGCAAATCAGTGAACTGATTAAGAACAATCCCGGTCTTTTGGATGTGCTTCTTTTTAGCGACGAGACCCGCTTCCATTTGAGTGGCCATGTGAACAAACAAAATATGAGATTTTGGGCAGAAGCACAGCCTCATGCGCATGTGCAAGCACCCTTGAGTGTAACAAAAGTCACAGTTTGGTGTGCAATAGGACGTAATGGCATTTTTGGTCCTTACTTTTTTGAGGACCACGAGGGATGCCAGGTGACTGTTACCACTGAACGTTACATCAAATTGCTCAGACGACAATTCATTCCAGCAGTAAGGAGGAGAAGGGGGACCGACTTGAATACAGCTGTATTCCAGCAAGACGGTGCCCCACCGCATTGTTCCAATCGTACCCTTGAGTATCTGCATCAGTACTTTCCTGGGGATCGATTGATTTTAAGGAGGACCAACAACCCCTGGTCGCCATATTCACCTGATCTTAACCCTCCTGACTACTTCCTCTGGGGATATCTGAAGGATAGAGTCTACCAGGACAATCCTGATACCATTGACAGACTGAAGGAAAACATTAGAAGAATTCCAAGGGACATGTTAGGGAAAGTAATGGACAATTCAATGTGAGAGTGGCAGCGATGATTCAGCAGCGAGGAGCATGGATCGAACATATTATCAAATATTGAAATAACTCAGAAACCAGTTTGTTTTTTCAAAAGTGCTTTTGAGGGCAAAAACTTATAGTTATGACCCATGTCCGGCTGAAAGGATTTTGAAAAATCTTCAGATTTGTAGAAATTATGAACAAACGAAATGTGTCACATTTTTGTGGACCACCCTGTATATTTATAAAGTAAATTATTTTTTACATAGATAAATGTTTTAACTACATGTGACTCTCTAAAACACGAGTAATGTCTGAAGTTTGAAGCACGACCACGAAATACAAAATGATATCAATTGTTTGTTACACTTCGTTCAGTTTCCTGCATTTTCCACCGATGTACAAAGATCAACTAGTCTATATATTGAAAAGAAGAAACTGAAAATATTAATCCCCCACCTGTGAAAATATATACAATGGCGACTGACAGTTTAAAGCTTTTCTTTGGACAACTTTTTGGCAAGAAGTTTCTTACAATATCCGCAACCATCCCACCAAACCCGGTGATCACTCCTAATATCATCAAAGCCTGTGACGCTTTCAGCCATTCTGGTACTGGATGTTGCAGTAAATCTTCTACAAACAAAATCATAATCTTAATAAATAAACATTCATGACCAGTGGTGGCTTGTGATTATTTGTAATAAAGGAACCGCAGTCTTGATTCGATATCGGCCGATGATGATTTTAATAAAGTTTGAGACGATGTGCAAGAAATATTGGTGAACTGATACATCGCCTATCAATCAATCAATCAATCAATCGATGGTTCATCTGCCAGAAACAGGAACAGTGCATGGTCGAAATATACAAGTTGTGTATACACTGCAAAAGTGACACAAGTTCCTATGCGACAGGGAGACAACGAAACGACCATACGGTCTACTAGTCAATTGCCACTCCACAGAAATGACAATTTTGTCACATCAGACACACAAAAAAATGTAACAGAAAAATAGATTATTCCCTCGCTTCTAAATACACAAAAGGAAAATAAATAAAGCCTTAGCTAAGCTAAAAGATTCTCGCTAACCTAAGTGTCGTTACCGTAGGCTTGAGGCTGGTTACTTTTCATTACTGTGTGATTGAATCAGCCTCCCAGTAACTTTATTGTTCAATCACAAACATGCAAATGTCTTTCTCATTACGATTCACCAGTGGCGTAGCTAGGGGAGGGGGGTGAGAGGGGCGGACCGCCCCGGGCGGCGCGTCTGGGGGCGGCACTTTTAGACTACGATTTTTGATTTTGATTATAACACTGGTCAACACAAATTTTTTGGCAGACAAAGTTAGAGTGTTTTTGGGGGTTTTGAAGGGTGCTGATTCCGAATGTGGCCTTACTTTTTCCCAATTGGCTCTAGTTTTGGAGATATCGCATAGGGTCATTTTGACCAAAATCCCATATTTGAGCCTTATGCGCTTGATAAAAAAAAAAAAACAGTTTAACCATATTAGATATTTCAGAAATGCAATTTAATGGTCAATTGTGAACAATAAAGACAGTTTTAAGTTTAAATACAGCAACATCACGAACTTTTTAGGGATATTCGATTTGTCATACTTCAAAACTTGATGTTACCGATGTCATATACACAAAATACACAATCATATACAGTAGTGTAAGTACATAAAACACTAAAAAATGTTGCATTTAATCATTCAATCAACCTTGTATCATAAAATTTAGATAAAAGGAACCACACTATCTTTTTCATTGTAAATTGAAAACAATGGTATGAAACACAATAAGATTAAAACAATTAACTAATTTGCGCCGAAAAAATGTCTCTTGTAGGATTTTCGCTTGTGAGAAACTTTTGGGCAGTTTCTCAAGAGGTTCCAGCAATAGTCTGCCATCATGTGCTCATTCCATCTGCCCTGATATCTTTCTTCCATTGTCTTGATGTCTTGGTGGAACCTTTCCCCCTGCTCCTCACTGTAATCACCAAGATTGTCAGGAAATCTGTCAAGGTGGCTGAATAGGAAGTGAACTTTAATGCTCATGTTAGTTCCAAATTTTCCAAATGCAGATAATATCTTCCGAACTAATTCTCTGTAATTAGGTGTTTTGTGATTCCCCAAGAAGTTTTGTACTACATCCTTGAAGGAGTTCCATGCAGTGAGTTCATTGCTTTTCATGTGACTAGTGAAATCCGAATCTTTCATCAACTTTCGAATCTGAGGTCTATCAAAGACACCAGTTTTAAGCCTTTCATCGGAGAGTCCTGGAAATTGAATGTAAATGTACTTGAAGCAATTCCCTCCTTGTTTAATGCTTTGACGAACTGCTTCATTAACCCTAATTTGATGTGCAGAGGAGGAAATACAATTCTATCCCTGGGAACTAAAGGTTCATTGATTACATTGGCTGTCTAAACTTGAAGACTGGTGCGTTCTGGCCAGTTTTTCTTGCACCAGTGCTGGGTTCTCGCCCTGCTGTCCCACAAACACAGGAAGCAAGGATACTTGGTATATCCACTTTGTTGACCAATTAGAAAATTGACCATTTTTATGTCAACACAGATGAGCCACTTATGGGTATTGTAGTCAAGCTTTTCAAGGACAAGTTTGATGGCATCATACTCCTCTTTCATCTTGGTAGAATGTCCAATTGGTACAGGAACAAAATGTAGGACGGAATGTAGGACTTTACAGTAATTTTTAAATTAGCTTTCGTTACTATCAATCAATCAATCAATCAATCAATGTTTTATTTATTTGTCAGTAACAGGAACATAGGTACATGTTTGAAATATGCAATATACACAATACAAAAGTTACACAAGTTCCAATACCGACAGGGAGACAACGAGACGACCATACGGTCTACTTGTCAATTGCCATCCTACGGAAATTACGATTTTGCCATTTAAAATAAGCTTACAAGAGAAAAAATAAAACGTTGAAACGTTCCCGCGCTTCAACAACAACATACGCAGAAAAAAAAAAACATATTGATGATAACGTAGGCCTAAACCATGCCTAAACACAAAATTCCATGAAGCAAGCAGCGAATAATCAAGTTTCCGAAGAAACTGACAAGTTGGTTTCCATAACATATCACTTACGATGCACTGTAGCTTTGTAAAATTAACGTTTTGATCTCTGTTTTGAAACAATGAAATGATAAGTTTTTTAGCCTACTTGGAACCTCTGACCAGAGCATTGGTCCCAATACCTGCATGGACTTTTTGCCATATTCTGTGTTAGATCTATTTATAAAATAGTTGTTGCTTGTTTGATATCTTGTGTTATGCTGATGAATAGATGAGGCATTTGTAAATAAATCACAATACGTTGACGGATACTGAATACTGATTCATATGAACTTTGTACATATGTTTTTTTATTTCAATGTTATGTATGTCTTTTAGTTTCAAGATGTTCATTTTGAAAAATAAAAAATTAGTGTGAGCATAGTAATTTTGTTTCGTAATTATTCTTATAACCTTTTTTTGTAATTTTATTAATGGATCCAGTGCACTGTCACAGGCCTTTCCCCAACTTGAAATACAATATTGCAAATGACAGTAAATCAAAGCGTGATACACATCTTTTAAAGTGTCTGTGTTGACATAATTTCTGAGTTGAAGCAACGCCCATGAACCTTTTGCTACTTTTCCACAAATTTTATCTATGTGATATTTCCATGTTAATTTGTTATCTATGTAAACGCCAAGGTATTTTATTTGGTCTTTTTGTTGAATGCTTGTGTTACCAATGTTAATGTTAAATTTTTTTATGTGTTTTGTATTTGTTATTAGCATGTATTCAGTTTTTGAGAAATTTAACGATAATCTATTAAGCTTCAACCAGTTGTAAACTTTTTGCATTTCGGCATTCACATTGTTCTGCAAATTTATTTCACATTTGTCGCTAATGGTAAGATTGGTGTCGTCAGCAAATAGTTTAACATTCATGTTTGTTGAATTTGGTAAGTCATTTATATAAAGTAAGAAAAGAAGGGGGTCCCAATGTCGATCCTTGGGGCACACCGCAGGTAACCTGTCTTGAGTTTGAAGAGATTCCATTGACGACCGTGTGCTGTAGACGATTGCTGATATAGCTTTTTAACAATTGTAATGGAAGGCCTCAAAAACCATATGTTTGCAGTTTCTGTATGAGAATAGTGTGATCAACTGTGTCGAAGGCTTTAGCTAAATCAAGAAACACAGAGCAAGTTGTATTTTTATTATCTAGGTTAGTTAAGATGTTATCACAAACGTTTGACACAGCTAACGAAGTGGAATATTGTGGTCTAAATCCATACTGATGTGGTATGATCAGGTCTTTTTTTGTTAGATAATTGTACATTTGTTCATACAGGCATTTTTCGAATATTTTGGTGAAAGGGGACAATAGTGATATGGGCCTGTAGTTGGAACAATTTTTTCTGGAACATTTTTGAAGATTGGGGTAACTTGAGCTACCTTTAGTACATCAGGATATACACCTTTATCGATACACTCATTGAATAAGTTGGTGAGGAAAGGGGCGATTATTGGTGAGGATAGTTTGACAAATTTTATAGGTATTCCATCCTGTCCTGTACTTCTAGAGACAGAAAGATTATTAAGATGTTTTAATACTTCTTCTTGAGTGACAGGTTTTAGGAAAAAGGAGAATGGGACACTTTGCAATTTCAGTAATGAGCCAGGAGACGGCAGAGGGATTTTAGATGCCATGGAAGGACCAATTTCTGTGAAATAATCATTAAAACAGTTACTTATTTGTGCAGGGTCAGATATTTTTTTATTGTCAGTGCTAATTATTTCTTCTGGTATGTGAGCTGTGTGCTTATGTTTGTACCTGATGATGTCATTTATGGTTTTCCATATTTTTCCAGGGTTGTGCTTGCTTTGCGTAATAAGAAAACTGTAATGCATTTTTTTTGCTTGCTCTTTGGTATGAGTAAATACATTTCTGTACTTTTTGTATGTTGCTTGTGCTGAAGTGTTTGTTGGATCTTTTATTTTTAAGTGATATAGTTTGTTTTTAGTTTTGATGGAGTTCAAAATTCCTTTTGTTAGCCATGGTTTGGTCTTGAGCTTTCTTTCTCTTCGAGACAACAATCGTAAAGGTGAATGCTTGTTTAAAGTTTCATTAAAAGTGTCGATGAAATGATTGAATTTGTTATGAACTGAATCATTCCTTTCTGTATATTGGTTGGTCAAGCTATTTTCCAGGTCACAAACGAATTCATCAGCAACAAAGTTTTTCATATTCCTTATTTTTTGTGTGTACTTTTCTTGTTTTGGTTTTATAGAGTTTATCACAACTACAATCGGAAAGTGATCAGAAACATCATGTATAAGAACATGGCATTGAATTTTATTAGTTTGGTCATTGCTGTATACATGATCGATTAAAGTTGAACTTGTGGAAGTTACACGGGTTGGAGATTGTACTAATTGATTGCAGCCTAAAGAGAGAAATGCATCACAGTAATTTTTTACAGCAGAATTTTTTGTCTTTGCTAACATATCAATATTGAAATCACCACATATGTAATATTCCTTTTTGAAATTGTTTAACGAATCAATGCACTCACAGAATTTGTTTTGAAACTCAATTAGCTTATTTTGGGGATGCCTGTATACTACACCAACTGTGCACTGTCTATTGTTTGATAAAGTAATATCCACCCAGAGATCTTCTCATTCCTGTAAGTTTAAACTTAAATTATTAATTTGATTATACTTTATTGAACTGCTTACGTATAGCCCGACACCACCTGCTTGTATTTTAGCATCAGTTTGTTTGTTATTAAAGTGGACAAAATTATAGCCTTGCAAGCTAACAAAATGCAATCGATTTTCATTCAGCCAGGTTTCTGACACAGCAATAAGGTCCGGTGCTTCTTGCATTTCGACAAGTAGTGATTCTAATTTTTCAAAGTTGCCAACTAGGCTTCTCATGTTTACATGTAAAATCGATAGCTGGTTCCTATTAATATTGTTAGTTAAAGAGAAGGAGTTTTTTGAATACAAATTTTTACAGTCAGCAGACATTGCAACAAACAAAGTATGACCAACAGATGAATACACAAACACAACCAATAACGTAGGACACGAAAGGTTACAAAATGACTTTGCAACAAAACAGATAAAAAGAAAAATCACCAACACCTGCATTTATAACTTGTAGTCAGGATAATCAAAGAATCCACTTATGTGTGACGAAATAGGACGGTGACCAATAAGCGTCGAAAAAGAACAAAAAAACAGGTCTGGTTTAAGTGGTGTGAGCATGCGAGAAATAGGCTACTTTGGAAAATAAACAAAAACACTATTATTGAGTTATGAAATATTTAATTTAGCAAGGATTTTGGAGATTGACTAGGCACTGCAAGTAATAATTTAAATTTGAAACTAGAAACTAAATTAAATGACGATACTTATTTTAGTTGATGAAAGGTAACTCAGGGCAAAATTTTGTCAAGCAGTGATATAAAATCAAATGAATTGAGTTAAAATGATACCTGATTAAAAATATGCAGCTCAAAAAGAGAATTAAGACTGGCGAGGATTACGTAGACGTAGCCTAATTTAGTCGGTTTATGATCTCGATCAATGTCGGAATAGGTAAAGATTTGAAAAATATTATTATTACGTCACAAAGTATGAAACTAAAATTAAACAAAAAATGGAGTGGTAACGTACAATAATTAACTGTCCAGATTTGATATTTTTTCTTTTCTTCTGAAATTTGATTTGTTTCCAATAAATGAACCTCTTTGGTGTTGATGGTTGAGCTTGTGCTGAAATTGGTCTTGGTTGGGTTGAAGGTTAGGCCTACTTACGGTTGGGTGAAAAATATTGGCTCGGTTGAGAAAATGTAAAGAATGTCAAAATGAGTCCTTTTAACTTACTTTGCTTTAATGCTTTGTCTTCTAAACTTGGTGATTTCACTGGCAGCAGTGATTTATCTTCGTAAATGCAAAACAAACAATGACTGCTGACTTGTTAGTTAGCCTAACTGAAGGTGTTTTCAAGTTTAATTATCTCTGCAACTTCCTGGTTGATTTTGATTATTTTGGTGTTGATATGACTACAATCAAATTTTCTTCTTGTTTCTTCTAGAAATAGCTTTTCTCCAGGCCTTAATTTTTTTTATGAGTCCATTTTTGATTTGGGCCTGGAGAGAGAAATTTTGCTGCTTACTTTGAAAAGCGCGGGAACTTTTTGATTATTATACTAATTATTATGTTATATCAAATAAAATTGATAAGATTTACGTCCTTCTTGGTGAAAAGTTTAGGGGGTAAAATAATACAGGTAAATACACTAATTTGGGCTAATCTAGGGGTACAGGTATCTTCTAAACTAGAGTCAATCTGGCAAAACCAATGTCATATTCGTAATCAGCGACCTTGAAAACCCCAGAAAACACTCTTAGATGTCCTGCCAAAAAAAATTTTCTCATTTTGTTGACCAGTGTAATATGATAAAAAAACGCATTTCATTTTCACATGCTTTTTCTTGAAGGGGCGGCAAAATCTTAATCCGCCCCGGGCGGCACATTCCCTAGCTACGCCACTGAGATTCACAGATGGCATCGTTTGACTTGCAGCCAATCAAGTATAAAACTTCAATGCATTTCAAGGCAATGTTTTGCTTTGTACAAGTTACATCACAATAAGCAAACGCTATGCATGTAGGGGTGGGAGGTTAATCCGCTTTTTTTCAAATGTAACTTTAGCCTTAATTTACAGTATATTCCAAGGTAAGACTCTTGGTAAAAATTGAATTAAAGCTTCCGGCCATACACCCTCCGTAAACCCTGAAAATAATTTTTACTTAAAATTGCCTTACAATGTATGGACGTTATGTTTTGTTGATTGCTGCACCAAAGCACTTTAAAAATGTTGCACGACTGTCGAAAACAGTTTTTCTAATTTTGGCTTCATCGTAAAACATGGTAAAGTGGTCATTTCGCTTTTTGTGCATAGACTAACTATGAGCATGCGCAAAAGCGTAACATAAATACAAACAGTTTGTGTAAAACTAAGCCGCCGTGAATTGACCAAAAGCTATCTCCAAAAACTATTTTTCAAAAAATAAAGTCTTATTTAGCTTGTTTTGTAATGATGACTGATTTAAACTGATAAAACGTCTTTGTCTTGTGTTGCGAAAAGTTACTTTGCATTTTCGATTCAAGCCCTCATTCTAAAATTCTCGGCTCAACCTTGTTTCATCTGGCAGTCTATTGTCTCTGCTGATTTCAGTTTAATCACGGAGATCGACTTGTGCTTGGTTACTACGCTTCTGCTGCAACAAGCAATTGAAAACCCCAGGCTGACAACTGCTGCTCAAGATGCTTCAAAGGCAATATTGAGTGTAAAGTTGTTTTAGGATGGTGGTCGACGAGAGGTGGTTGTAGAGGAAGCTATATCAAAAGGACACTAGACAATGCACTAATACTGTGTAATAATAATAATGTTATGGTTTTTATTTATTGTCGCTCTACAACAGCTAAGGTCTTTTAGCGACAGGGCTCATTTTTTATTTATATCAGGTTTACGTTGTTATCACATTCAGGGCCTGATTAAGGCTCACCGGGGCCCGAGGCACAGTAGGTTTAGGGGCCCCTGTTGGCAATCGCTTTCAATGCAATACCATGTAGTCTCTGCGAATGATGAAATATGGGCTAACAGATAGTTCAAGCAAAACTATAACTTCATAAATATTAATTTAGCCAACTTACCTTCAACTTTCTAACAGTATGAACACTCTTATACTTGTTACAAAAATTATTGGATGAAAAATCTCTTTAACAGATTGGAAATTGAGCTCATTTCAATTTCATACTGGAAACACTAGCAAAATATATGCTACATTTGAATTTGAACTAGCAGAGTTTATTAATTGATCCTTGAAACCAGTGCTGTGTTAAACTCTTTGTGGGCCCCGGGGCCAGAATAATTTTGGGCCCTCTATCGTCAAGCAGACCTATAATATTGTGTATATTTTCACTGCACCGACATGGAAATGTAGTTCATTGCAATAGACTTTCTCACCAGTTTAGAAAACAACACAAGTGTAAGTAACCGCAAACACAGGTCTATCATTTCTTAGCTACACCTTTGCTCAGAATGAAAGCCCAAAGTGTTAACAATTTCTAATAAAAAAATTGTAAACAAAAGCAGTGTAAAGCGTTTTGAGGATCAGGTGTTCAATTATTTTTATTCAACATTATTTCATTCCAAGGCAAAGCTTTCATAATTTTATGCAGGCATTCAAGTCTAATTGAAGTTTTTAGGGTATAGTAGCCTAGGTTAGTGGCAAGAATAAACAGGTCCCTTGTGTTAAGAATGATTTTTGTTTTGTACCGTACAACATGTGATATGCCAGGCTTATAAGGTATTTGAAGATAAGAGCAATTTCATGTGCATATATTCAGAAAAAGTGAATTCAGAAAAAGTGAATACAGAAGAACGTTTCTGCTAAAAGTACAGGACAGGTTTTTCCTGCTCGCAACATCACTAGTCAAGGATATTTATAATTAGGGTATCGTAAATGTTAAAAATGAAATGATAATTAAACTATCTAAATACTATTTTGCTTACACCTAACTGTGAATTCACAAAGGGCCTAACCCCATTTTTTTATTTTACTTTTTGTGCTTTCCGATTTCTTTCAATGAAAAGAAATTGAATATGTGAATTCAAAAAGGGCCTTCCAGTTTTTTTTATTTCACTATTTGTGCTTTCCGATTTCTTTCAATGTCTTCTAAACTAAATGATACTAAAAAAAACAGCCAAATTTTTCAAACACATCGGTAAACGCATAAAAAATACTCTATCAATTTTTACATTGATTTTGAAATGGGCCCAACTACAGCAATTGCACTTCAACTTCTTTATAGTTTCTCCACAGAATCCTCACTGAGTGAACTTTTTAGGTATGATGCTTCTTACCAGTATGTTTAAGCATATAATCATTATCGAAGTTTCACCTCAAATGTAAATGACCAAAATAATCAAAACAGTTGTGCCAAAAACACTTTGTGGCAATTGGGCCCTTTTTGAATTCATATATTCAATTGCATCAAACCTGTTATATGTTAAATACATTTCTGCAGATCATGTTACTAACGTTATCGCATTTTAACTTTGTTTTTAAAGATGTTTCGTTGTAGTTAGGGCCCAAATTTGTATAATAGGGCCCAAATTTGAGATGTTTTAGTATAACAAAGGCCTAAATCATCTTCTTAATGGACAAGTACATGCAGTGAACTTTAGCAACTCAAAAATCACTTTACTGAAACGCAAAAATCTATTATTTGTGGGCCCGAGGTCCGGGCCCCCTTTACACAGCACTGCTTGAAACCTATAAAAGTATTGACGCCTACGATACTAAGGTAAAAAAATTGGGGGCCCCCAAAGCCAGGGGGCCTGAGGCCTGTGCCTCGTGTGCCTCATGGTTAATCGGGCCCTGATCACATTAGTACCCGACTTATTTTCACTGCGTTATGCAGGATAGAACACAATCGGTACCGTTTTTAAAGTCTTCGGTTTGACCCGACCTGGAATCGATCTCAGATCTACCAGCACCAGAGCCGAAGGCGAAACCACTCGGCCACTGAGCTGGTACTAATACTGTGAAGTGAACGTTCAGAAGGCCTTTCCTTAAATCAACTTACAATGCACTCCAGGAAGCATTCATGAATGAACTATGTAGCTCCTGTGTTGTTTTTTTTGCGGCATTATTGTGTTCCCTTGTGTCTTATTGATGTTGTGAAAACCTGGAGGTCTTTAATCCCTGTAGTTTTGCTATAAGTTAAGTGTGTCATAATCAGGTATTTGAAACGCTAACTAGGTATATGTGTGCTTCTTAGGAATTTGGAACGCTAACTAATAATTTGAGCGCATTCTTGCAATCGGTAGTTTGATACATATACACGTAGTTTTACGTCTTTTTAGCGTTGTGGATCTGCTGCATGCCACAGTGCGTTTGTGTGTCGTGATTAAAAACTTTTCATCAACAGTGCAATCTAAAGTGTAGCGCGCTAATGTGACGAGTAAAAACATTTCACTCTGCCACATCTAACCATCAAAGGTAAAAGCACCCTGCATAAAATTGTCGGTGTATTTTCTTATCGCATCGAGAACTCAACTTCTATTCACTCGCCCTCAGGTTGCAGCCTATTTGTGGTACAGAAAGTAACTTACCCGTGATTGTCAGACATGTGCAACTTTCGCACCGATAGAACAAACCAACTGTGCAGTGATGAACGTTGTGCCAGTTGTATGACGTCACGGAAATTAGTAGAAACGCGAAGCCAATCCATTCGGAAACGAAGATGGACAAATTAAACCATTCTTCCTTCGTAGCCATGTCCAGTATTTCCGCAACTCACAACAAAATATTTTGTGTAAAATGTAAAATCTAAAATAAAATACTGAATAAGAGGGTGTGACGCATGGATACGCATCACTGATGATCCTAAACAAGAGTGAAACTCGAGTACGGTGTCTTCCATGTTCGTTCGATCGGGGCCTTAATAATAAAGTAATAAATAACGTTGAAAGAGATCAAAAACTACTATAGATGAAATTCTGTTTTTCCTGAAAAGTTACTCAGAAGATGTTGCAGGAAAGTTTATTTATGAGCCGCAAGAACTGCATTCAATCCTTAACAATTTCCACAGTTGATTGGCGATAACTTTTTGTCTTTCTGGTTACAAAAAGTTACTTTTTGACATTGATTTAATGTCTCTAGAGTTTTCTTTTAGTTGTGCAACCGGAAAGTTGAGCATCATATATTTGTTAAGGTCAATAAAAACTTGCCCCTGCCAGTGCCTTGAATTATCTTGGAGTAACACCGGACTGATTGGGAATAACCACCAGAGACTTAGTCAGTCTGAGGATAAAGATTAAAAACCAACCAACATGTGTGTCTGTGCTTCTTCAAATATAATTCCAGTCGAATAAAATCAATTATTTCTACCAGCGCCCGAGTTCTGCTGAATGAAACTAATTACAAAGACATATTTGTGGATACTTGTTCTTGATCATTGAGGAAATGAAACAACGTATAGGCCTACTCAGGTGTTGAGCCTAGCATCTCATGGATAAGAACATGGCTTCAAATTACTTATTGATCTGCAGTTGAATGGTAAGACCAACAACCCAGCAAGGTTTCTTTTCAAAAACGAAGTCTAACAAGCTTGTGAAAAAGAAAAATTGAACAAACGTGATATTTCTACCCAATTATTAATTATAAACACGTGCATTTCCAGTTTTAATTAATTTGAAATAAATGCTTCGGTAGTTATTGGCAGATCTTGATTATAAAATTGGTTCATGTTACCTTGAACCTACATGTCAAACATTTGAGAGATTAATTTGGATACGGCATCAATGTGATCACTGAGCCTCCTCATCAAAATACTTCTGAAAAAAACAAGATAATTCATCAAGAAAGAAAATTCTAAGGATTGAAACAATAAGAGAACCGTACTGTAAAAACATCAAGGAATAAAAAGGTTTTTCAAAAAAGCAAAAGTTGTATCAAAACAATGACTTACACCAGGGGTGTGCAACCTGTGGCTCGTAAAGAAAAATTGTGCGGCCAGCGGAGAAGTGTCAATTTTGAATGGTGCATGGCCCATGAATTTAGTTTAGTTTAGTATGTGCAAGCAATTTTTAATTTATCTCCTTGGCCTTAAAAAACCTATACCTGAGTCCAATTTATGATCTATGTCTATATGACGTACAATGGTCTAACTCTAACTGCTAGCTTGTGCAAAGCGAACAGTGTTGCCAATTTGAACTGTCGAACTGCGCGCTTGATATTGGTTGCAAATTATATTTGATATATTCTCTTTGCCATTCAACACAGACGCTGACAAAGCACCAGCTGATATCCAACTTCAACTAATCGATCTCTAAGTAAAGACTGATTTGAAAGCAAACCATTTGGAAATAATTCTTGACGATTTTTACTGAAAACATCTCAACTCAGATAAATTTATGGCTTTAAAAATGGCTCATTTTAACTCAACGTATTTGTGCAAACAATTTTTTTCTAAAATGGGCGTCATGAAATTCCCCTATCGATCGGTTTTGACAGACGAACACTTGGGAAATGAACTTCGAATTGCGAGCACTTCCATTAAAGCAAATTTGGAAAAAAGTTGTCGGGAAAAAAAGCCTGCTGCAAATTTCTCATTAAATTCGTTTAAGGTCGGTGTGACAATAAATTTAAACAGCATTTTTTTTTAAATTTATGCGTCTTAACTTATTATTTCTGCAAGGAGATAACCCCAATAATGCCATAAGATCTATAACAAAAAGAAACTATGTTTTGTGCCAGCAACTACTAAAAAGCATATGTTAAATAAACGTGCGGCCGCAGTTTCACCCACTTATATATATTAGGGTGCGGTAAAAAATTAAAATTTTAGAATTTCAACAAAAAGTATGTCTTAAATGGTGGCCCTACACCTAAAAACATGTCTGATGGTTTTTTGGAGTTGTTGCACCCCTAACTGTCCGTGCAACCTTGAAAAGTTGTATGCGGGGGGGACAAAATCATAAAAAATAGCATAACTCATAATCCATGCGTCGTAGAAAGTTAATTTTTGGCTCTATGGAATCAGAAACACCATGTTTTTATTTGTTCCAAGAGAACTTTTAACTCTAAGAGCAATAAAATTTAAGTTACGTGTAAAAATCGAATTTCAGGCCCAAGAGAACGAGAAAAGTTCAGAACAGAAATCAGAGTAAACGAAGAGAACTTTTTTCAGCTGGTTGATGCGATTTATTTTGATGGCAGAAAGGATTTAACTCTAACCTTGGTAAAAGAACAAACAGGAAAAACTTCAATGTCTACACAATTGGAAGAACACTACATTGTTGTTGTGGGTGAGCCAGAGGACTTAGTTTATTTGACACACTTTACAACAAGCAATAGTAAAGGAGAAACACTTGCTGAAAATTTGTATAATGTCCTGTCAGGAACTGATCTGGAGCATAAACTGAAAATTATTGGTTCTGATGGAACTGCTGTGAACACTGGCAATATCAATGGCTGTATTGTAAACCTGGAAAGACACCTTCAACGCCCATTGCAATGGGTAATTTGTTTACTTCATTGCAATGAACTGCCATTACGATTTTTTCTTTACTAGATGGTTGCACAAAAAGTCCTGACAGCTTTTCAGGTGCAATTGGAAAAGAAATTGGCGGTTCAGTTTCCGAATGGCTTATTGCAGAGTTTCAGCCACTTCCATATTCCACTTTCCCGACTTTATCAAATGACGTTACTGATGATCTAAGTTCAGACCAATTCTACGCTTATAGAATTTGTTGGTGCATCATTTTAGGAGAAGTGGATGAGGATTTGAGATTTATGGAAGTAGAACCTATCGTGCACTCTCGGTGGTTAACTCTTGGATGTAGAAGATCCAAGAACCTTAAAGTTTTGGCTGAATTTTGTTTGAAAGTATATTTTTCTTCTTGGTTTGACATCAAACTGAATAACAAGATTTCTGATGACAGCAAGAATTTCTTCAGAATGTTGACGACGACGAGCGTGTTATCAAATTTTAAAATCAGCAAGTAAAAGATGAGGCCTTGAAAACTCTTCAAAGAAATGCTTATTTTGGCCACCACGAAAACACCTTGCTTGCAATGTTGTGTGAAGAGGATGATGATATTCGAAGATTGGGTGTAAATAAAATACGAGCATTACGAGATGGCTCTACTTTTGGATGGCATCGAGAAGAAAAAGATGTGATTGTTGAAGATGTTGATTATTCCAACCAAGCAATTCGAAAATTTGTTTTACCAAAACTTAATGTCAAGGCAAAGTCATATCATGAACTTACTGATTTGGCACTCGAAAGCATCACAGAGCCACCTGCTGTCAAGGACTTAAGTGATGCTGATTTAAACGTGCTGTATGACAAACCGTTGAGTTTAAAGCATCCCTGTCACAATCAAAGAGTAGAGAGACATGTCAAGCTTGTTACTGAAGCTGCTGGAGCAGTAGCTGGTTTTGAAAAACGAGATGGCATGATACGCCAGCGAATCAAATCAAGAAAACTTATGAAAAAGTTTCATACTAAGCATCAATTTACTGTCGACAAACTCTCTTAGAAAATAAATTTGACAACACATCGTATTGTGTTGACTGATGCACTGCTTATGATTGTGTAATGTATTGCTTATGATTAATGTCCCACACGTTGATTAGTCAAGTGACAACATTTAAAGAGCTTAGCTTAAGTACCGGTAATTAGCCCAAACTACAGAGTTTCTTGTCCCAAAGTTATTTGAGCGCATCATACACAATTTTGCATCATTGTTTTGTAGGCTACAGTACCAGTATACTATAAGCCAGTGCTCCATTATCGAAATTTGAAGTGTAAGCTCAACAGTCAAGCACTGACAAATGACAGAAATGAAAATTTTTCTTGTTTAAATTTTGTCATTGGTTTGTCTAAACTTGTTGTCAATTTTGTGACAGTTTTGCCCACAATATGTCTCAAATTTAGATATTTGAGCATAACTTAAATTCTATTGCTCTTAGAGCTAAAAGTTCTCTTGGAACAAATAAAAACATGGTATTTCTGATTCCATAGAGCCAAAAATTAACTTTCTACGACACATGGATCATGAGTTATGCTATTTTTTATGATTTTGTCCCCCCCGCATACAACTTTTCAAGGTTGCACGGACAGTTAGGGGTGCAACAACTCCAAAACACCATCAGACATGTTTTTAGGTGTAGGGCCACCATTTAAGACATACTTTTTGTTGAAATTCTAAAATTTTAATTTTTTACCGCACCCTAATATATATCTGGCCCTCCTGCAATAAAGGTCGCACATCCCTGTCCTAAACCCCACCTATCAGCGCTGTTCTTAACACTTCAGTTTTCGAAGTTCTTTTATGACCTGAAATCGAAAAATATGACTTTGTTTTAATCAATCAAATTTATATTAATCACCGCATAAGAGTAGGAGCCAGGGGTGCAGCAGGTGCAACCGCACTCTCAAACTTTTCAATTAGTCGATAATTTGGGTAAATTTAATAAAAAGTTGGCAAGAAGTTTCAGCAAGTTTCAAAAATTTCATTAAAATTAAACCTTTTTTTTATGTTTGATCAAATAATCAAAATTGTATTTTTATGTTGAATTTAATACATGTAAAATTAAAAAAATCTACTGAAATTGAGCATAACACAGATCAAAAAAAAAAATTTTTTTAAAAGGCACGACATGTTAGAGTCATTTTAGGGTATTTCGAGGCCCATGATTTCGAAAATGCACTTGTTTTTTTCGAATTGGCTCTAGTTTTTGAGATACAAGAAAAAACATTTTTTTCGCAATTTTCAGCCCCTGTAGATTTAACGTCGTGCGGTTTATTACACAGACAAAACTTAAAGTAATTCCAGGCACATTTCTGAGTTGTATAAACGCTATTTTGAACCAATCACGTTGATTACAACCCAAACAAACAGCTATTTAACGTTTACTGGCCTAGTAACAATCAAAATACGACGTGAAGCAAGCCTGAGGATGCAAGATGTAGAAAATATAACTTGTGTTTTGCGTTAATATATTTGTTGACTTCAACAATATCAGATTTACTAACTAAGCTACTAAGTACAAACAAATTGCATACATTGTTTTGCTTAACAAACTAGACAAATAAGCAAAACAAAGCTATCGATGAACAAACGCAACTCTTTATTATGGTAGCCTAAGCCTACTGACCAACACCACATCAAGGTATGAAGGCCATTTATGTAATTACAGAATACAAAGTTATGTCTTTCAGTAAAGTAGCTGCTTAGAATTTTATCCTTGTTACGGAAGAACGTAATCTTGGCCTCGGAGTCAAGAATGCCACGTTGATCGAGATGAGGAGCCAAAATTCCAGCTGCCACTTTTGATAACTAAATCTCTAACTGCTGTACAATAGGTGGTAGAAATGGTTTTGAGAAAACCCTTGACCTTGCTCCAAACATTGCTGAAGGTATTGAAGTTACTCTCGGTCATTCCCGTTTTCCAATTGTTTCAAGCAAATCATCACTTGAAACAAGAGAGGACAAATAAGAACCATAAATGGCAACGCCCATGCAATGGCCGCCTTGCACACTCCATGTAAACATGATGTTCCAACTTCCTTTGTGACGACTTCATTCGAACATGTTCACCGTACAGAAGTATCAATAAGGTGATTCCACGGCTCTCTTTACGCCATGGCACTCTGAACTTCTTTTTAGCCTTGAGCCCAGAAACGGGTTTGAGTGCAATATTTGCATACTTTAGGAGGAAACCAGGACTTATCTTGATCAACCAGTTTCATGTCAAAGTAATAATAATAATGCTTGTTTTTATATAGCGCTGTATCCATCGCAGAATGCGTTGCTCCTCAGCGCTTTACAAAGTAGACAGTGTCAATGCAGCCGTATAGAGGACAGCATCCTACTCGTCAAAGGCATATTTTATTAGCCTATAGATAAAAAAAACTTCTTGCAGCAAAGACTTGGCCTTAGCAAAGGCTTAGAATAAAATTTCATTTGTACAAGTATCCATTTCAGTAGGCCTACCTTTTCAATATAAGGCTGCATTCATCAACGCATGACTTTCTATCTATCTTTCATGGCTATTTTTCTTGTGATGTAAGCTACTGATTCACAACTGTTTTCATCGAATATTCATTATTCATGTCTCCCTTACATTAATCACATTGACTAATACAACTTTTCTGTTTTTAGTGAACCACCCAGCAAACTGTCCACTTGAAGTGGTTGACTGTCTCTTATCATTAGTCTCGTTCTGTTGCTCAACACAACAAACAGTGTAACATAAAACAACACAACAAAACAAAACAACAAAACAATAAAACAAAAAAAAACACAACAAAAAGTGTAAATAGAAAGAGAGAGCAAAAATGGGAAAAACCAACTGAAAAAGGTGATCTGGTACTATGACACTTCCTCAAATGGGCAATCTACCTAATACAGAAAGCAATATCACTAAGAAAATAAATCAATAGCTTTTTTTCCTTGGTCTGAACCTTAAAACATTTGACCAGGCTAACACACACAATAGTATTTCAATAAGATAAATTTATGTTATGGAACCGGTTTTCTTCCATTAGGAATCGTCAGCATAACTGAGTCGAAATAAAAGTTAGCCTACATCAATAGATGTCAGCGCAATGACATCTGATAACAATGACACAATGACAATACAAAATGACAAATGATGTGCTGACATCTATTGATGTAGGCTAATTTTTATTTCGACTCAGTTATGCTGACGATTCCTAATGGAAGAAAACCGGTTCCATAACATAAATTTACCTTATTGAAATACTATTGTGTGTGTTAGCCTGGTCAAATGTTTTAAGGTTCAGACCAAGGAAAAAAAGCTATTGATTTATTTTTTTAGAAAGAGAGAGATTACATTAATCACAGTTCATTTCGACCCTTGCTTGCGTTTTGAAATTTCGTACAATATCAACCAATTGAACTAGACAAGTGCAATTATGACATCACAATGGTAAGCAGGGCTGAAAATAAGTAATGTGTTAAAAAGCTTTTGAGTAACGATTTCAAAAATATTTTCACTGTCGAATATCTAGAAAACTAGAGCCAATTCGAAAAAACTAAGTGCATTTTCGGAATCAGGGGCCCTGAAATACTCTAAAATGACTCTCACCTTTTGTGCCAAATTTTTTTGTTGGCCTGTGAGAGTTAAGAAATAAACATGTAATTTGTTAAGAGTTCAAAACATTTCAGCAGAAAATATCTAGATCAATCAATCAATCAATGTTTTATTTGTCAGTAACATAGGTACATGTTTGAAATGTGCAAAGATGTTTAGATGTTATGCAAAGATGTTATAGATGTTTACAAATTTTATGGAAAGAATATATCCCAATCCAATCAAATATAGTTATTACTATCTGAAGCCTTCAGATAGTAATAAGGCTTTCAGAAAAGGCTTCAGATAGTAATATTTCAGATAGTAAAGGCTTCAGATAGTAATAACTATATTTGATTTAATTCGCTCTGCTTTGCCTTTTTGCTTGGCATTGAGCACTTTTTGTATTCAGATATTTTGATATTCAAATATTCAGACTTTTTGTATTCAGATAGTAAAGGCTTCAGATAGTAATAACTATGTTTGATTTAATTCGCTCTGCTTTGCCTTTTTGCTTGGCATTGAGCACTTTTTGTAGTATTAATAGTTTTCATTGTTTTTATCCCAATCCAATGTGCTCCAATAGGCCTACTGAGAGTAGCGTAATGCTTCAAACGTAAAACTTACAATATCAAAACGCTCAGCTGAAATTGTAACCTGTAAGTCAAGTTCATAAAATATGAATTACCTTTTCAACTTATTTTCAACATCTGAAAATATCCAGATACTTGCAAATTTTATGAAAAATATAATTATTCTGATCGAGATGTAGGCTACGGTACCAATATTGATTTTGAAAGTGACAATTTAAACACATCACTTAGCCTACAATATCAACATGCTCAGCTGAAAATGTAGTCTACAAGTTTAATTCATAAAATTTTAAAAATAACTTTTAACTTGTTAAGATTTTAGATCATAAAGACAATTTGTAACTTATTTTGAAGTATATTATTATCATTATTATAATTATATAGTATATTATTATTATGAAGGCCTATATTATCTTATTGATGGGAAACGTTTTTTTCTTTTTTTGTATTGAGTTATTTGTATTGTTCTGATGCTTTTGCCTTATTTGGGCGATACTGGTAGTTGACAAAGTACATTTACAGCATATACCAAACTATTGAGAGCAGTGTAGAAATTTTAATCAGGTGGTCTATGCTTTGTCGCAAAAAATATTTGGGCACATTTAATTATTTGTGGGCATGGGCAAGAGTATTTTCGCACCCCCAAAAACTAACTTCCCCTGCGCATATGAATCACCGTACTGTAATTAATAACTCGCATGAAAGAATCTACATGTATTTGAACAATTAGCATAGCCTATTCGAACAACGACTTATTTCACTTCAAAGTCACTACAAGAATTCAAATATCTAATTGCATCTACCTAATCAATCAGCTGGCTGGCTGTACTGTAGAAAGTATAACTCAGATATGACTGACTGTATGGTCTGACCTACTACTCAAGTGTTCCTATATTCAGAGACCAGATTGTGTGTTACAAAATAATGTGTCGAAATGTTGTAGCGAGCCAATACTACTACAATGCAAATTGACATCCATCAGCAACCACTATTAGGCTACAGAAAACAATGAAAATATTGCTTCCAATGCTTCATGAAATTCAGCATAAGAAATCTCACATCCTTCCTTATCCACAAATTAATAAATTTCAATATCTACAAGAGCTGTTTGAACTACGTCTACGAAGTTACTAGGGTTCAGTAGTTGCATTTCAAAGTAAAAACATGTTTTAAGTCATGTCATGTTTATGACCTAAAAAAGAAAATATGGCTTTTTAACGTCTTAAACAGAGCTCATAACAAGATATTTCTTTCACATCAGTTTTAAAACTTTCTGTACCATAAAAAATATGACTTCATTCACTTTTACTGGCCCTAGTTACGTTTGCGTTAGGTCGCTTGACTCGCTTCTACATTTGTTTTCAACAATGCAAACTAACTAGGTTAAGCAGCTTTATCCAACATAGTAAAATAGTAACCTTCCAATGGGACAATAAACACTTTCTGCGAACGCGACTGACTGCCAACAAATTCTAAGCAAGACCTGTTTGTATAGAACTAAATTTTAATAGCCTACACCTATAAAGGTAAAAATGAGGCCCATACTTGATCCAAGCATCTGGATATGAGATGATCAGCGTTATCCGCTGCGCCATCCCACCGCCTACACCTATAGAATGATAAAACCAGTGGCTGATTCAGATAGAGGCGATTGGAGTCATCCCCCCCTTAATACACAAAAAGTAAATTTATTTACGGTGTATTTGCAAGGTTGTATTAATGTTTTGCCTACTTACGCATTTTCGTGCACAAACAACAGCGCAAAAGCAGCTCAAAATCACTCTAAATATGCACAAAAAGTATATTTATTAACTCAAACAATAAGCTTATAGACTAGGCTACAAGCGATTTTTTTCAGTCAAGTGTTTGAAGCTGCACGTTAGCATGGCCTGTGTATAAAGGTCGCGTGTTACAAAATATTCCGTTTTCATTCCATATTCCTAAAAGATGAAAGATACACAACGCTTCATCAAAGAGAAATAGCAGGGATCAGTTCTGACGTAGGAATTGTTTATCGCTTGAATTTAGACAATGGTTAACTAATCACAGGGTTGGAAGTAACGACTAGTTGTTACTACTCGATAGCGTTATTCTTTGCTTTCTGAATATGGAATGCTTATATACCCATTCCTTTTAAAAATAAATATCGAATGCGCGTTATTCACTGCATTCTTATGCAAGCAACGAAATTATTATTCGTTTTTCACTAATCGATATTTAGGAGAACTGCTGAGTCATTTTTTGTTGTTCACTTACTTCGTCGTCAAAACGAATTTACGACATTTAGTTTTCGGATTACTATCCGACCTAGTCCTCTTCCGGTTTTCGAACTTTAAGGGAAAATTTTGCGGCAACACAATTCAGAAAAACCATGCCAGTGATGGTCGTTAACAGTGTTGCGGTTTTCCCGCAAATTTGGGCTTGTTTTTTTTTCGAGTTTGTGTTTTTTTTTTAGTTTGTGGGCTTGTTTTTTAGCCAGTCAAACTTTTTTTAGCTTGTTTTTGACACTGAAATTTTGAGGGTTTTGTTGTAGTCAACATTAATGTAGGCTATTCTTCCTTTTCAAGATAATTATTGCTTGGAATGGCGTAAACAAAATGTCATTCTTGAAATAAACGTGATGTATGGACTGGAAAGGTTGTATTGAAAATTTTGAACTGCTTAACTGCGTACCCAACAAGGGTCCAGGCCTTTAAGCAGTAGGCCTATCTGGTTTGCATGGTGCGATACAAATGACAACCATTTATCGACTTTAATACCACGCTACCCTCTTCTCCTCCGGAAGAAAGACTTTTTCACTTGGAAAAAGAGTAATGAGCAGTACTCGGACTAAAATATCAGACTCAAACTTTTGAGAAAATGATGATGCTGGCGAATGGCAACTATGGGGCTCTACTCGCCAGCATCACCAAATTCCCGTCCCGGGATTTCCCAGACATTAACGATCTTGAATGCAGTGAAAATATTTCGAGAATCCCGAGAAATTTGGAGATTAGTGTAAAGTGCAAGCCACTGCATAATTGGTCACAACGGTAAACCATAATCTTTTCGTGGTTCGTGGGAAAATTTTAACATAAGATTCCGGATCCGTTCGTCTGTATGCAATCACGGAAAGAAACACTCTTCTGAAAACGTCTACTCAAGAATTGTATTTCTGTAAAAATAGCCTCAAGGCTGTCGAAATTGGAACACAACACCGCTACGCCACTAAAACTTGTCACTACAATACAAATTACTGAGATAATGACGGAAATTTTGTCCAGTTGGTAAGCACCAAGCAAAACCGTTTAAATATGCGACCAACTCTTCAAGAAACAATTTTACAAATGACGAGAATAGATTGCAATATTTCAAACGCACGTAAGCAGCTTCTGTGACGTAATAATGATAAGCATTATGAAGCTATTCCATTACCTGTTTAATTTGGCTTACACCATATCTCGTAATTCAAGATTTAACGATGATGTAATGTTTCAACAGGTGTGACAAAGGTGATGCAACCTTTGCTCATTTTTTAGGAATTTCCATGACATAAGATACCAGCTATGTTAAGTAGACCATAACGGTTTTATGTGACGTTTGATTTGTACAAAAATTGTCCGTAACATAGCGGCCCCTAGTTATGACAGTCTAACATGGCATAACTAAAAAAGAATTTAAGGACAATCGTGAGCCAATAAATAAAAACACACGATATATACACAAATTGTTTGAGTCACTCACATTTAAGTTAATACGCAAATACAAAGGGCATGCAAAGAATGAACAGCAATAAGAATAAACACGACGATACATGAAATTGGTACCATAGGTACACGCTAAAATGACGCGATATACAATGGTTGCGATAATAACCGACTGTTCTGGGCTCAGACAAGTGTCGGCCACTGCAGACAAAACCAGGCTCAAACCCTAACTCTTAGGTGTTCTTTACGGGGGCGAGGCACGAGATATCCCTCAACACGTAGTCTACTTTCATTTTCCCCGTACTCTCATCATAGTTGCAAACGGCAACTTTAGCTCTCCGAACCACAGGCTTCCCTTTCCTAATTTGTGGGACTACCTCATGCACCCCCCCAAGTTGATACTTCCCATAGTCCAGCAGCCCGTGACGTATTTGTAACATTATAAGGTACAACCCAGTCAGCAAAGGTTCGTGGGGCCCACTTGAGCTGCATATGGGTTACCCACATTGTATTGCGTGGACCCCAGTACCTATGTGTCCACGGTTTGCAGAAATGTCCCAAGTGGGCAGCCCACCTACGTCTAATGGGTGGGCAGCCCACCATGAAACCATTATTAAAATGTAAATTGTATCGTTGTATATATTCAATTTTTATGATTATTGCACTTTAATATAGCATAATGGACCGGTGCGAACGTATATTTTATAATTTTTCATCATGGTGGGTAGCCCACTTCATGCCCACAGAAAGCCCAGAAAGTTTATTTCAAGAAATGAAAATAAATTCCAAGATACATTTTCATGATATGATAACATTATTAAGATAAATTCAATAAAAGATGTCGGGAATCGGTTGTAAAGAAAAAAAATATGAAGTAGGCCGCGCACTTGGGGCCTAATCGGAAACATCAGATAAACCCACCTTAAGCCCACGAATGCCCATGAAAATCCCACGTGGGCCCCACGAACTCTTGCTGACTGGGAAAAGGTTTGAGTGTTTTATCAACCTTGCCCCACTGTGGGATGTTCAGAAACCCACATCTGAGGTTTCACTGCTGGGGCGTTTGGGGGCTACGGCCCGGTGAAAAACCCATTTTGGGGGTCAAAAAACATCATAAGGTACAAGAACAAAACCTATGCCAGATTTTATGCCTTCACTTGTAGACTTTGGAACAAGTCGATCTAGGTGCCCCAGCTGGGGCATTCCCGAATAAGGGGCCCTCAAAGTTGGGGCAAAATACGTAAAAATAACATCATAAGGTACAAAGATGGAACTTCTTTCATCAGTTGGAGCATGTTCCACTGAGTACGAAACAGCTTTTCTTATGGCCCCGAGGTGGAGCTTAACCTCATTTTGGGGGTATTACCCCTAAAATTCACAAAATTAACATCATAAGGTACATGGATGAAACCAAGTGTAGGTGATAGTACCTCACTTACGGATTTCAGAACATTAAAATTTGGTCGCCCCATCTGGGGCATTCCCGAATAATGAGCCCCCAAAGTTGGGGCAAAATACGTAAAAATAACATCATAAAGTACAAAGATGGAACTTGTATCATCAGTTAGGGCATGTTCCACTGAGTTCGAAACAGCTTTTCTTATGGCCCCGAGGTGGGGCTTAACCTCATTTTGGGGGTATTACCCCTAAAATTCACAAAATTAACATCATAAGGTACATGGATGAAACCAAGTGTAGGTGATATTTCCTCACTTACGGATTTCAGAACATTAAAATTTGGTCGCCCCATGTGGGGCATTCCCGAATAAGGAGCCCCAAAGTTGGGGCAGAATACGTAAAAATAACATCATAGGGTGCAAAGATGGATCTTCTTTCATCAGTTGGGGCATGCTCCACTGAGTTTGAAACAACTTTTCTTATGGCCCTAAGGTGGGGCTTAACCTCATTTTGAGGTATAACCCCTAAAATTCACAAAATTAACATCATAAGGTATAAAACCAAGTGTCTCTTGTATGTATTTCAAAACGTCTGCAAATATTTTGGAAAATCAACGAAGCATGTAAGATATAATATCTAGCCTACACAGCATAACATTTGCTTATTAGGTTAAAATTTATCACTATGAAAATAGATATTGTACGCAGGGGTGGATCGGCGGCTAATCATTAGCCTACTGGGAATTCGGGAACGTTCCCGGTTGCAACTTTTGAAAAGATACCATTATAAAATCTCCTTTCAACTTGGTTTGGTAATTACAGAAGAAAAAAGAGCAACAGCTGTGGTGGGAATCAAACCCACATCAATATGATTACTAATTACTACCACCGCCCTAACCCAATGCGCCAAGCCAGCCGATGGCGAACGAATGACTAAACTGAGCTAGAATATACGTTTTCCTTTGTTGCTCAGATGTTTTTTTTATGGTACCTTTTACAAAGTTGCTTCCCGGTTGGCCGGTTAGAGGGTCACTGTCCTGTTTTATGTACAAAAGAAAATTTTATTTGAAATATAATATTCTTTGTTTGAATAACACTGACAATGATTCAAGTTAGCCTACAAATCGAAGCTTGCTATACAAATACGTACAATGTCTAATTTTATAGCATAGCGCTATATCCTTATTCTTTGTTTGAATAACACTGACAATGATTCAAGTTAGCCTATACAAATCGAAGCTTGCTATACAAATACGTACAATGTCTAATTTTATAGCCAGAGGTGGGCAAAGTTACTTTCAAAAGTAACTGAGTTACAGTTACAGTTACTTGGCCAAAATAGTAACTGAGTTACCGTTACAGTTACCGATTTCAAAAATGTAACTAGTTACAGTCACTAGTTACTTTCAGTTACTCATAAATCTCAACATGAACGCTGTAAACCAAATTTAAACAAACAATTATTTGCGGGAGGCGCATCCATTCTCCTCAACATTTATTAGATGTAGGCTATCACGCAGCCTGTGGTGCAAATTCTTTTCTAGTTACGCAGTTGCCTTTTCCTAATGTAATTTGTTTTCCGTCTGTCTGTTTTCCACACTATTGCTTATAATCGTTGCGTGTTTCTTGATGCTTATAGTCAGTTAGTTATAGTTACTTTCAAAAAGTTTAAATTTATTGTAATTTATACATATTTTCAGATTCCTGATGAGGGCTTAAGTTAAACCGAAAACGTTTGACTGTTAAACTACTTGTAAATATGTAAAATATATTGTTGTCATGCTCAACCCTGTGGTATTGTTGTGTTTTGCCTGTCTTTGGTACAAAAAAGCAAACTCTCTCCAGAAACTATATTCTCTTTAAATGCTCGAAACAAAGGAAATAATTTGTTTTCCCTGCTATGACTCAAGTTACTTAGACATCGACTTCCGATTTTGAATCGAGAAAACAATGATGTAATAAGGTTGCGAATAGTGAACGTAACACCGAGACTTCGGGTCCTAAATACTCCAAAACTACGGCTTCTGTACCAGTGCTTCCACTTCTGACAATTGATAAATCCTCTTCAATTTCCTTTTTTGTCCTGAAAAATCCCTTTTTTCTCAGTCGGAAATCTTTCAAAATTTCCTTCATAGGCGAGGTTATTTTTGACATTATTTAAGTTAAAAAAGGTGCTAATACAACTTTAAAGTTATTATAATCTTAGTTAAGGCCATTGTAATCTCGATTTTATTCAGTAGCACCGGTATGTCGAAGCAACGTTGTTTTATTAGAACAGTAGGCTGCACAAAAGCAGCCCATATTTTACAATAACATGGTTTATTTCCTTTGTTCACTGTCCAGCCAAAAAACTGCTTGTCAGTTAGTCGGTTCTGGGACATTTACCACCTGGTCCTGGACATCATTTACCAATTACCACTCTCATCTTTCCTACCCGGACTCCTAACCTATCCCTAACAGCGAAAATGTACACGTGGTTAACCCATATCCTCCTGAATCAAAATTTTTTTGCAATTTTTTGTATGTACATTATTTTTAAGGTATCTTAACCAAATTGAACAATATTTTTGAAAAAAAAATTTGGTGGGGACAATTATCAACAATTTTTGGCCTGTCAGTTTAAACTGACGTTAGGAGCAGGAGGGGGCATATAAAATAAATACGAAAAAGTTTTCTCGGTCAGTGTTTAGTCTAATACGTATTCAACCAAAGCAATAATGGAAAAGGACAAAAAAGTCAAGAAATCACTACATGTTAACGAATCAAATAAATGTCACAGTATCAAAAGATAGGAATGTTCTTGGTTGATTCAACGTCTGGCGATATTGATTTATCGTAAAAATGTACTTTATATTGGCTTGAAACCATTTCGTCTCACATGTTCACCCGGCTTAAGTTCAGCTGAAAGAGCCCAATTCTGACATCATCTATTTTATGTGGTAGCCTACTTCTTAAAACACTGAGGATGTAGGCCAACATTGCAGGTTTAACAAAAATAAAGGGATGTTCCAGAACATCCTGGTTTGACGCAGTGACGTTGCTTCCCTTTTATGATCCAGTGTTGGGCAGTGCTGTATTTTATATGGGGTTGCGGAGATGCCCTGGGTCCCGGAAACAGTATATCTGGAACATCTTTTCGATAAAGCTGGTGGTAACTTTCAACAACTGCTCTTCTGAAGCCCAGAGCATCTAAACGAATTTCACCAGCATCGGTCTTGCGATGGCGATATATTTGAAAAGCATTGTTGACTGCCATATCAATACAAAAACGAAATAATGGCCACCACCATTTTTTGCTTCTCAAGTTGATCATATACTTTGAAAAATTTTGATCCAAACGGTCAACACCACCCATGTGTTGGTTTAAACGTGTATTACATTTGGCTGCTGAATATCAATTTTTTTTCTCTCTTGCTTACTAGATCGCTTCGCTTTTTGCAGTGGGTCTTTTCCTGCAAAGGTTGACAGAACATTTACTACTTTTCTGTCTTTCCATCGGATAGCAGCAATGTTATGTTATGTCTCCACAGCAACATCCGAGGCACCTCTGTGTAACTTGTCAACTTCATTAACTCGCTTGAGGGGAGGATTTTCTATGCGGTTAACTCTGGCTGTTCCTGTAGCTGCAATAGACTTTTCACGAAGGTGTCGCAGAGGTCCCGGACTTGTGAAAAAGTTGTCCATAACCACATGATAGTTGGAACTGGACTCGCTTTGTGGAGGTAGATGTTGCATCAAATGAGCTACTCTTGCAACACCCATCCCAAGCCCAATATCCTCGTACTCTTCCAGCTGGGAGTATTTTCCTGCATAAGGGCGGAATTGTACGCAGTAGCCTAACGGCTTCGCTAGCACCCACAGCTTATAGCCAAACTTTATAGGCTTCCCATGAATGTATTGTTTTGCGCCATGTTTCCCAAAGTATAATACCATGCTTTCATCCACACTCACATGTTGTTCAGATTTGTAGTTTGCAAGGCATTGTTTGTTCACTGCAGCAAAGAATGGCTGGAGTTTGGAAAATTTGTCATTGTCTAATTGCTGGTTGTCAGAGAGATGAAGAAATTGCTTACATTCTTCAAATTCATTTTTTGTTATCAGTTCAGTTACCATTTGGTTGTTGGAATCCTAACCTTTCAAGAGCTTTCAATGCTTCAAAGACTGTCAATTTGTTGCTATCATGCAAATGTTTTGCCATTACTATGCTGTATGAAATCAAAAGATGTATGATATATCACTACTTTTAACTTCAAAATGAAACAGTTAAACCATATTATGTTCACCAATTGACCTAGATTAAGTTTTCATTTGCTAATATATCAACGTTTTGCTTGAGAATCAAAATGTTTGCAAAATAACCCCTAAACGCAACTATTCTGCACATAATTTGTAAAATCTTTTACAATTTACATGCTCCCTTCTGCCCCTAGCGTCAGTTTAAACTGACGGAAGCGGAAATGGTACAAAACTTAAACAAACAATTAATTTCTTCTAAGTATGCAAAATATGGATACAGCAATGTTAGTTCTAACTGATTTCGTGGTTTATGTCATTATAACGCGATCCAGTAAAAATTGACACCGCTACAATTACGAACAACAAAAAATATCCATTTTGGAAATTTGATCCGTTATATCCAGTCGAACTGTCGAAGGATAAACGGAATTTCACTAAATGTACTATAGTGTTAGGTACACACCTTACGCACCTCATAACATACTAACTGGGTTTCGACAAAACGGTTTGTAATCTAGAAACCATCTAAATGTGCTGTCAGTTTAAACTGACGGTAGGAGGATATGGGTTAATGTCCAGTTTCAACGAATTATCCATCCATTAACAAACTTATTTTTGTGTTTAGTTTTCCTTGATGTGCTAAGCCGCTAACTTAACACTATTGGCTAGGCTATCTCTTTTTTCTCCTTGTCAGTAACGTCTTCACAATCATCTGAAACTGACGAAAAACTCAAGGATACTAGGCCTATTCATGATTCTAACTCAGTCTGACTGCGTACACTATACATGTTCTATACACACTACATAGCCTAGCCTATATTATTATGACACCATAATCAGTTAACAGTTAGCATAGGCAAAAATTAACTTTTATAAACCGGAAGGATATCACTAGCCTAAGCTTATCATACCGGTATTTTATAAGCACTTTAATAGCAAAGTTTCAGTAATTGTCAAGAAAACCTGGAGCCAATCAGAAGCTACGTTGTCTGTGACGTAAGAACGTAAAAAACGACAAAATTTCAGTACCCTGTCGAGAGGTATGCAAATACAGACATATTGTCTATTGAAATTTTGTCGTTTTTTACGTTCTTACGTCACAGACAACGTAGCTTCTGATTGGCTCCAGGTTTTCTTGACAATTACTGAAACTTTGCTATTAAAGTGCTTACCTAACTGTACGTCGAAGGTCGAACCTCAGTTAACTTTGTCATTGCTACTCAACTTCAACTGTAAATCAACGGATGACCTAATTTTAACTAAAAGAACTGAGAACTAACTCACTCACTGCAGTCTGCAATCACGTCCAATTCCCAAAATGGCGAGAAAAGAAATCAAGCGACAGAAAGGTGAGGATGGGAAAGAGAGTAAGAGGAGTTCCGGATGTCGAGGGACGACGGAAACCAGGTGATCATCGTTATTCCAGGCGTTGTTAGAATTTTTGAAAAGGAATATTAAAAAGTTTTTCTTTAAAATTGCTAAAAACAACAATTCCCTTTTTAAGACAAAATTTCCTTGTAAAATTGTTAAAAATCCTTAAAAAATCCTTCATATCTTCATTTCCCTTTTTTATCCTTCGAAGCGTTGAAAAATCCCGATTTCGGGATAAAATCCTTCAAAGTGGAAGCACTGTTCTGTACACCTCTGGCAGCTATACGACAAGCATGAACTGAGCTATCAAGTGTTGCCAAACACTTTTGCTAAACATTGCATAGAAAGTCACATATTGATCAATCACCAAAAGCAATTAATTTAGCCAAATCAGTTCTCAAAAAGCGCTAAAAAAGAGCCAAATCGCCAAACCATAAATATGAAGCCAAACGTCTTAAAAAATCGCCAGATTTCTGGATTTTGGCGATGAATTCGCCAATATGGCAATCCTGCTCCATAAGATCACAAAACAAGAGCGCCGCGCATGGGCAGTGCTGCTCCGAGTCCGATACAGCTGCGAGAAGAATGCATTATTGCGCGCAAACACGCATAAAGCATGACACAAACATGTGCAGAGAAATGGACGGCAATTAGAAACAGAAATTTCAATACAAAAGTAACTTGTAACTGTAACTGTTGAAAAAGTGCTAAAATAGGAACTAGTTACCGCGTTTCGTTACTTTTGGAAAATAGTAACGAAGTTACCGTTACAGTTACTCGAAAAGTAACTAGTTCCAGTAACTAGTTACTTTTGTAACTAGTTACTGCCCACCTCTGTTTATAGCCTACATCATATTACCGGTGAAAGACTTTTTCTGAAATGAAATAAATTGTGTGTGAAACGAGCATTTTTATGCTAAATCTATTTTGATAGAAATGGACCGTTATTATTTTTAAATTACCGGGCTAATTCAGTTTGCTGATCCGCCCCTGATTGTACGTAGGCCTCTTCTTCTTCTTCAACAGATTGATCATGTTTGATCAGCTGTGATCTCCCTTATGAACTGCCTCCATTTTGTTCTGTCCTTTGTTTTTATTAGTGTTCCCGGTATGCTTTTTATTCCTGTAACTTGCTTGATATTGTCAAAATATTTCATTTTTTGTCGTCCTTTTGTTCGTTTGCCTTGCACCATCCCAGTCAACATTGAATTTTCCAACGAGTTGCTTCTTGCTAAGTGTCCGAAATATCTCAATTTTCTGAGGTTAATGTTATTAATCAGACTCCATTTATCGTTTATTTGTTGGTAAACAAATTCATTTGTTTTTCTTTCCATCCAGCTGATGCGTAGGCTAATAGTCTTCCGTGACACCACGTTTCAAAACTTTTTAACTTTTTAATGTCACGTTTTTTGCATGTCCAAATTTCACATCCATATGTGGCAATTGGGAAAACCGTGCGCGGACATCCGGGACTACAGGGCGGACATTTTGCCGAAAGACATTTTGCCAAACCCATTTTGCCGAAAGACATTTTGCCGAAAGGACATTATGCCGAAGGACATTTTGCCGAATGGACAAATTGCCTAAAGGACTAATTGCCGAACGGACTAATTGCCGAATGGACAAATTGCCGAAACAATTTGGAAAAAAATTACTTTGAAGTGACACAAAGTCTCGTTACTATGCAAGCAGTGCTTTTGAAATAGAATCACTTTGCTACTTTTTGTTTGCCTAAAAATTACTTTGAAGCAACACCAAATCTCGTTACTATGCAAGCAGTGCCTTTGAACTGGTAATTATTTTGAAGTGACACCAAGTCGCAAGTCTCATTGCTATGCAAGCAATGCCTTTGAACTGATAATTATTTTGAAGTGACACCAAGTCTCGTTACCATGCAAGCAGTGGCTTTGAAATACTGTAGTAATTACTTTGCTACTGTTGTTTGCCTAAAAATTGCTTTATATACAGTATCCACAGTTTTTGGAAATCAGTATTAGTTTGAAGTGACATAAGTATAGGCTGATGCAGTCTCCACAGGTTTTGGAGATCAGTAGGTATTAGACGTTCGCTTATACATATAACACTTCTGGTCGGATACTTACGCGATGTCGCACATAATTTGTGAGTGAAATCTGTTTGTGAATGACATTTATGTGTTATTAGGTTATGATAATACATAAAAGGCTATGCAGTCTCCACAGGTTTTGGAGATCAGTATTAGACGTTCGCTTATACATAAAATGCATTTGTATAATTTCGGCAATTTGTCCATTCGGCATTTAGTCCTTTCGGCAATTAGTCCTTTCGGCAAAATGAGTTTCGGCAAAATGTTCATTCGGCAAAATGTCTTTCGGCAAAATGGGTTTCGGCAAAATGGGTTTGGCAAAATGTCTTTCGGCAAAATGTCCGGGTACCGGGAAAACGAGAGTTCGCAGCAATCTTAATTTTGTGTTTTTACCAATTGATCTCTGTTTCCACACCGTTGTAAGTGATGTCACAGCTGTTTTTGCCATAGCAATTCGCCTTTTAATTTCCGTGCTATCATCATAAGTGTCAGTTATGACACTGCCAAGATAGCAGAAATTACTTACACTTTCAACAACATTACCACCAATGTATAACGGAAACAATCGGCCACCCCCACTAGTGGGAAACAAACCGACGATGGATTATGATGATTATGATGATATGATGATGTATAAGTTTGGACAAATTTCATCCTTTTTACTTATGGCCATCACTTTTGTTTTTGTGGGATGTAATTGCAAACCATATTCTTCACTTCTTGACTTGACCCACGTAGGCCTACCTACATTTAAGTTTCTCTCAGACTAAACACTGAACAGAAACAAATCACACTATGTGGTCTCATTTAAACAACTGAGAAGACTTCTCGAATAACATGTGATTTGTGCTTAAACGAATGGAAAAATTGCTGGCTACAAAATAACGAAACCTTTAACGGCGTGCGAAAGAAACGTTAAACTATACACATGGCCACTTAAAGATATGGCCTGATTTGTCACATTTTGCAGAAATTCCCAAATTTTGTTAACTTTAGGCGAATGTTTAAATAAATTTTTCTAAAAATTATATTTTTACGCTTTCTTTACTGCTTTCCCCAGATGACAGAATAGGTTTTAACATCCTCAGATGTTGAAAAACAAAGAAAATTTGATTTCGAAGATTTTAGTCAGACTGTTAATTTTTCAATAACAATCTGATTCAGCGTTTTTCAACTTACTTTTTCTCATCTGCTACTGCTTCCCTAAGGCAAAAAAAAAGCTTTTATATCATTAGAAGTCAGAAAAAAGCAAAAAAATCTCAGAAAATGTCAGTCAAACACTAGCAGTAGCTGTAATCAAAATCTGCAAAATGTGACAAATCAGGCCGCATCTCCAGATGGCCATGCTATACACTAGAACGAAAAGATGCACATTGAACTATTTGAAAACGTATGCCCTGTTCATCAAGTCAAAAGGCTTCTTGAAAAAGCATGCTTCCTGCATAATCTCTCTCGAGTAGGCTATGCACCATTGGCCCCGATTTGCAGCCATGTGAAAAGATCAATCCTAACACTTTGTTCCATGTGGTTTCGTGAGTTCTGGTGGAAACCGTAAAATTAATACATGTTCAAATCATACTCTATCCCCATGTTTACAAGAATAAAGGTAAAAAGTTGCTTATGTAGGCTATAGCCTAGCCTACAGTTTATTTATGCTTAAAGGCAGAAACATCTATTCATTAAAGGTTTGCAGGTTCGTCGTCAGAAAAGTCACATTCATCCGTTTCTGTTGTTTCATCATCTGATTCTGTTCCGTCTTGATCCAAACCCTTCTCACTTTGCAGAACGTTGTCCAGCGTGGACGGAACTGGATCTCCATGAAACCAAACTGAAGTGAATTTACCATCTTCCAAACGCCAGCCGCTTTCAACTGGTGTCTGGAAAAAGCTTCCAAATGCCACAAATGTAATTCGCTCTGAGTATTTTCTGATGGAGCACAGTTTTGCACGGGGGAAAATTGCTTCCATCTGAACCTTTGAGTGGTGAAGGATCGATCGGCGCATAAAGTGGGTAAGTGCCCATCTCTGTCTGGCAGCAATTGAATTGGTGAAAGACGTAATCCCAGTGAGTCGATTGGCGAATTCTGCATTGTTTGCTCCAAAGTTTGATCAACAGCACATCCACAGAAGTTTTTTCAGTTCTTTTTACGGACAAGATGCCTTGTTCAAACAGATCACTTATTCCAGGATGAGTTTCTTCCATTTTTAGCATGTTATCCTGCAGTCGCAAAATCCATCTTGCATAATTTGGTTGGTTGAAAATGAAGAACGCGCTTGACATCTCTCCTATGCAGTGCACAAACAACTGATGATTTGCAGAATGAATACTCCGAGCACAGAGGAGGTACGTCTTGACAAGTTTTAAGTATCCATACCAGTACTGAGCAGTCTTGCCATTTTCTCCTTACACTCAGAACAAATTCTCTCGGTTTACTATGGAACTCAAGAATGAAAAACAAATTTGGCAAAAGCTTGAACACAAACGGAGAAAAACTAAATTATCTTTTCATCGAGATATTTACAAAAAAAACAATGCAAATGTGTGAACATGTTAGTAGTTGAAGCCAAGAAAAATTACTATTTTAAGCAAATCAGTGGAAACAAAACTCCAAAACAATTCTTCAAATTTTCTTAAACATTGATGAGCAATAAGCGCGTCAGAACCTTGGGATCCACTTGATTTGTACAAATATAATTCAATTTATTTTTGCTTTTGGTGCAATCCCTGTTTGAATTCAATTTGGCAATTTAGGACGACAGAGGCTGAACAGAAGTGTTGTCGTCCGATCGACGACTATATATGAGCGGACATGCTAATAAGAAAATTGCCGCTACAAGCAGTAAGCTGCTCTAGAGAAAAAACGTCTGCCGCTTTTCTTAGGGCTATGGCCGACTGAACTGAATGCATAAATAATAAATTGGACTCAGATAGGCTGTAGGTTTTGCAACCCAAAGTGGAGAAATTAAAAATTGTTCGCCCATAGGCTACCAGACTAAAATTAAATTAAAAATTTGTATCGTGGGCCGTACATTATTCAAAATCGGCACTTTTCTCCTGGCAGCGCCATTTATCTTTACGGGCCACATTTGGCCCGAGAGTCGCAGGTTGCACACACCTGGCCTACATGATTAAATGAAGCATAAATTGATCAAAGAAATAGCCTACATCTTTTTTAACAAACTTTTCTACAGCTTTTCAATAGCTTACAAGTTTGTTGGTCGATTGCATATTGAAAATTATTCAGGGGTGGGGGAAATTACAATTACCCTCACGACTACGCCCCTGGTTATACGGATTGAACTTGCTGATTCTGGTTTGGTGACAACTAAAAGAAACACAATATCCTACAAATGACAGCTTCTAAGAAAGAACGAACATGCTGGATCAAGATAACACATCATCAATTGTGACTCAGCCTATAGCCCAGTGGTTAACCTTTTTTTACAGCCCACCACTTCGAGGTTCTGTGATCTTGTTGCGTAGCCTACCAACAAATGATCAAAAAACTCAACTTCATTCAAAATGTATATAGGAATATTAACAGGGACGGCTAATTAGTTAGCCCGAAAATTTCAAACAAATGCGGCCCCTTACTCTCGAAGAAGTACAAGTTGATGACAAAAAAGGTCACCCCACCGGGCTAATCATCCCCTGATTTTTATTAATAACACACACTAACAAGACAAAATTTAATGTGATTGTTGCAATTGTTTCTTCTCCACAAGCTGATTTAGGCGAGGTCCAACTGAGCTCACAGCGCATCGGAAATCGTATCCAGGAGTTTCAAGGCGATTTCAACTCTTGGTTTTAATGCACATCAAGAAAGAGAAACCCTGCTCACACTCCCATGTACTGGGAAAAACTAACAGCTGCGTAATAGTGTTACGCGCCAAAATCTTGTAGGCCTATGTAGAGGCCATGCTCAGTCAGAAGTTTATTGGAGAAAATTCCTTGTGCATTGTTTTTGCTGTCTCATCAGATTGAATGTCAATGATATCTTCTTGCTCTCCCGTTCCTACAGGTAGAAAAGATGGATGAACGGGGAACGGATTTGTGATGTATGTATGATAGCATGTCATGTCTGGAAAATAATGCATTAATTCGGTTCTAAGCTGATCCAGATGACATCCGATTCTTGACATAATTTATCATTGGGTTGCCTTTGAAGAGAGGTTAGAAATCTGAACATTTCGTAGGCTATTGCTTATTCTCCATGTTTTTCGTCCAGATGTCCAGTAAGATAAAATCTGAAATAGAGCTGTTTGGTCCTTAGAAAAACAAGTTTATTTTGGAGTTTCAAAAATATCCGACAATAGTAATTAGCCAACCTCGAAATGAATGCATCATTTTCCAAATCGTTTTTAAAATCGGAATTTTTTGTTTGCAAAATACAAGCAACGCATTCCTCAATTCAAAGACTCGTTTTGTCATATTTCCTCTTGAGAGCCAGCGTACCTCTGTGTGGTAAAGGAGACATTTGTGATCGGAATCAAGATGTTCGCAAAGCCTTGCAAACAGTCGTGTATTAGACGTTGACACTTTATAAAATTCACAAGTTTAATTTTGTTTTTTTGTTTGTCGTATCCAGGCTTAGGCCTACACCTGGTGGTTGAAGATTTAGATTAGGTGGACGGGAAAGCAAGGAAGCCAATCTTCATGTCCACCTTCAGGCATCCCTTTAAGTGTCCTGCTAAAGACACAGCCGCATGCTCCCGAGAGCGGTGTCGAACCAGGTATTCTAGAGGGGGCCCAACTTTTACTTTCCGTATCATGTACGAAAACGACGTTTGTACACAATGTGGGTATATTTACACAAAAACATTAATCGTAAAGTATGCGTTTAGACAGAGATGTACGTATGCGCCGCAAATTCTACGCCGCATACTTGCGGCGTAGACTTTTTGTTTGCGCTAACGCTTGCGGCCACATTTTTTTGGATAGTTTGCGCTTGAGGATGCGCCGTAAAGTTTTCGCGGTTTTTTAGCGCATAGCGTCAACGCATACTTTTTAATGTCTTAGTTGTTGTTTGCAATTTTTTTTTTGTCAAACTGCAAAATGTTGACATCTTGCAATTGCCCATTGTTCTAGTGTTGTGTCACAGTGTCATCTATTGTTCAGTCAGCTGGAGTTTGTTTGTATATCGCACTACTGCCTTTGACCCTAGAGTCCCACGTGGAGACTGAAGTCTTGCAGAAAAAAGAAAGAATTAGTTAAAACAACTTAGGCCTACTGAGAAATTACTTAGTAAATTACGGGTCAGAACAGGAATGTAATGTAAGCAAGCAAGTAGGTAGGCTAGGTTGGTAATGTCGCTCCATGTAAAATGTAAACAATGACTTGGCTTCGTAGTGTGAAGTTTTTTTAGTCAAGCAGTGTTGAAGGCGTTTGTAAGCAATTGTGAGCACTTTAATTTATATTAGTTAAGTCTTGCATTTTGGGGCAAATCAGAAACTTCTCAGGCAATGAGCAGTGCAGCCTATGTATCTAAACAAACTCAAATATTTGGTCTCCGACCGTGATTGCTTGCATGATGTTGTACTCTGTATGTTATATGTAGTAGGCTACACTACTTTGCCGGTTATTCTTGTTGTAGGCTATGTAGCGTAGTAATGTGTAGGCCTACATACAGTAGAGGTAGGGGATAAAGTGTGACCTTCTCAGATTTTGCTCTGTCCACATTTTTTGGAAAGTATTTATGATAATATAGCTTTGGTAGAGAGGTACTTTTTAAAAACCATAGACAGACAATCGATAACAACTTAATAACATTGAATTGCATAATTCAAAATTAATACAGAAATGAAACAGATACATAATTTCAAACGTTTTCGGCAAAACTTTCTGCCCTCTTCATTGCTACCACCTTTTGTGTTTGTTCGTCAGTTGTTGCTTGTACGCAGGTCAGTGCAGTTTTATTAAATTTTCAGTCATTTATTATTAACATTTCACGAATAATTTTGTTTTGTTTAGATGAATTAAGATATTTTCCTGAAGAGGGCAGAAAGTTTTGCCGAAAACGTTTGAAATTATGTATCTGTTTCATTTCTGTATTAATTTTGAATTATGCAATTCAATGTTATTAAGTTGTTATCGATTGTCTGTCTATTTATGATAACTATCAACAATATGCAAAAATATTTGAAAAATATTTATTTTTCATCAGTAGACACAATTTTTAAAATTTTGACCATATTTGTGAGAAAAAACGTAAATATTCGGTTTTCGGGATGTTTTGATGAGTTCATAATAAAGAGTGCAGAGTAGAGTGTAGGTCCTCTACATGCACGTGTGCTAGGTACGTTCCACCTGACCCACTTTATTCTTCCGCACATCCTCAATTTTATTTTGACCTTAGTTGACCCCACGAGCAGAGGCTTGACCTTTCGTTTTGTGACCTTTAGAATAGTGAAAATTTGAACAATTTTTTTTGTGTATGAAGACAGGAAGAATATTACGAAGTTAATAGTTGAAACCTACGAGAGATTGGCTACAGCAGCCTCACTGACTACATCTTCTATTGTCACAGCCAAGCAATTATGGGACAAAACAGATAGTCTAAAGGCTGATGCTGCAGCCCTGCAAACAAGAACTTGCAGGTGGAAGAGCATGTTGCAATTGCATTGTCTTCTGACCATACCATTTGCTTTGCAAAAGCCATACTGTTGAGAAGCTCAATGAGTCAAACGTTAAAGTTCTTGCTGATTTGGCAAAGAGAGTAGAAAGGAGGGGAAGTGGGAAGACTGGAACAAAGCTCTACGCCCTTTTTTTAGAGACAAAAAGGCTATTGTTGTGTCTGGTATAATTGCAATATTAAAGTTGGTTAGCCTACCCATGATAAATCGGGTAATTCAACTTCACTTGCTAATAAATTTGATCTTATTGTGGAAAGAGAACAGCAAATCAAGCACATGTCACTATATCGCGAACAGCATTTCACCAAGTTGAGTTATTCAGCAGCCTCAATTCTTCATGTATTACCATTGCTTCATATGCTACTGGACGAAACATCCGGACGAATTTGTTGGTTTAGGTATGTAAACTCTATTTAAACTGTGAGCTTTTTATCACAGAATTGAAGGTCTTATCTGTTTTTATGCACAAGATTACTCTGCCTCTCTTAAACTGTGTGGAAGTTTCAAACCAGCCTTACCTTTTGAACACATTCCCACAACTACAGGGTCATCAATAATTAATTAACGTTATATATAACTTCAAACAACTGTATTTAACAAATGGTTGGCAATTTTTGAGTAATAAACATATAACATTATTGTCAAAGAAATAAGTATTTAGGAAAAACAAGTTTTACTCAATGTGTTTGCCATTTGTGTCGATAACAAGCCGAAGACTCTTCGAAAAGGACCTGCAAGAGCCATGAATAACTATTTGAGGTATTTTTGCTCATTCTTTTTTTAGATTAGCCTTCAGCGCTTCCAATCTTTGGTGGTATTTAGTCGAAACATTATTCTCAAAGTAAGACCAGATGCCAAAGTCTAGGGGATGAAGGAGGCCATTCTTCCTTGGAAATGAAGAACGGCACATTGGCTGAAAGCCAGTTTTGCGTTCTCTTAGCTCCATGTGAAGGGGCAGAATCTTATTGGAATGACCAATTACGTTTTTTGAAGTGTTTCTTTTCCCAAGGCAACAATGAACCCTCAAGAATATCATTTCGGTAGTTTTCTTGGTTCAATTTCACTCCTTGATCCACAAAAATCAATGGACTCCTTCCTGATTCGTTGACTGCGTCATTGATGCCGCCTCTTGTCTCCGAGTGACTACCCGGGTTCCACGTCACCATCTCTTGACCAAACACGATCATTCTGACTTAAAATGATGCTAGACATCAAATATCTTCTCATCGCTGAACACAAGGTTTGGCAGCGTGCCTCTTCCTTCAATGCGTCAGAGCAGAAATCTGACTCTGGAGGGACGTTTCTCAATGGTATTGGCATTTAGCAATTGTTTCTTCATGTGTTTGAATGGGATCATCTTCAACTGTGAAAATGGTTTCATAGGCCATGTTTGCCTCGTTTGCCAGTTTTTGAATTGGATCTCTTGTTGTAACGTTAATTATTGATGACCCTGTATTTGAAGATCTTAAGAATGGCAAAATGGATACTTTGGGTGATTTTGTTGTGCACTATTATACACGTTCGCACAAAGGAAACATGGTGGTAGAAGTTAAACATTTGCATAGAGTACAACCTAAAAGCAGCCGGCTATGGACATACTCCAAACACAATGACATTGAGGATGTTGACACAGAGCAAGTGTTGCCATGTAAACCAGATGGTGATTGGGAAATGACTGGTGGACGCATGATGAAATTCACGCTTAAGAATGCAGATGACTTTAAAAACGCATTTTTATCTTTAGGCTATATTTTCGAAGTGACTTTTTTCCAGGCTGCTTGCACGAAAGTGTGAGTTTCACGCTACGGACCTACGGTACCTGGATTCCTGCTACCGAAGCGTGAAACTCACACTTCCGTACAAGGAGCCTGCTACAAAAACTGTGAAAACTGCAACTACGGTACCCGAAAACTGTTACGCAGTGTGTGTTTTCACCCTTCAGGGAAAGGAATCAGGCATGCAGATTGCAGATACCGTACCATTTTCACACTTGCGCGCCCAAAAGTTCTGCTACCGAACTTCCATTTTCTAGCTTTAGTCCCAGGAAAAAATGATCTATCGGTCATGGTCATTGTTCTTTTTTTTTTTTTTTTTTGGTCATGGTCATTGATCATACATCTGGGGACCGAATCTCGGAAACTAGACTTGCGTACCTGATTTCCTTGAAAATTAAGGCTACCATATATTTTGCATTGTTGGTGTGAGTTAATTGTAAACATCATTGAAATTTAGCTTTCTTTTTTGTTATTCTTCGTTTCGCGAATTTGGAAAAACTAATCTTGCAAATGATGTCTACTGATGTGTAGTTGACGGATTTTAATATTTTTTGCAGTTTTGATGTCGTACAACAAAACTGTTTCCAAAATGGTTGGACACTGATGTTTTTGACACTACCCCCAAAAAAATGTGTTGTATCCCCTACCTCTACATACAGTAGGGAGTAGGCTATCAAGCTAAGGTAATTTTTACTTGACAATTTATACATTCTGTTGCGTAAGTATGTAGCCTAATTATATTATGTTTTGTAACTTGATAAGCAGTTTAGCAAAACATGCATCCAGGGGCCAATTGTGAGAGGCTTTTGAGTAGCCTAAGCTACTGCTCATAACACTAGTAGGTGCTAACTATCCCTGAATGCTAATAACAAAGAGTTGTGCAGTTCAGAATCTAAACTTGCTTGTGTCTGGCAGTTTTGTCTTCCATTAACCCACTTTTTAAAAATCTTATCAGAAAAAAGCATAGAGCTTACTGAGAGAATTATGGCATTAAAAGCAACATTAGTCTTATTCAAACGGAATCATTTTAAAAATAGTGTTTTTTATAGTGGATTTGTAGGGAGCGACAGTTAGTATGTTATACTAGGAGCGACAGTTAGGCTACTATAATACTAGAATTTTCTTGATAGGCATATATTACAGTTTCTTATACTACACTATTGTATTCAGGGAATAACTTACGGTAATACTAATCTCCAAGTGAAATGGAGCATGATAATACAAATCCATGGCCCTACATGGAAAAGTATTTTAAGCTCTCTTCTTCGAAAGGCAAAAACTTATATTTTCAATGCCAGATGTGTCTTCCGCCCAAAAAGATAATTTCTTGTAACGAGAAGTCGCGAAGTGGCTTGAAAAGTGTGTTGTTTCGAGTGATTTATACCGTGTGAATGTTTGGCACCTAGCAAACAAAATGAGTTTGCGCTAGAGTATGCGCTGACGCCGCCAACTTTTTTTACAAGTTGCGTTGACGCATGCGGCGTATAGTTTTTCGAACGTTTGCGTTTGCGCTGACGGCGTCAATATTTTTTGTATGCGCGTACATCACTGCGTTTAGATTAGCATAGAATAATTGTCAAGCAGCGTGAGCTGGCATTATAGAGTGAATTACATGCTGTAGCTTAAACAGTTATAATGACGACAGCATAGAAATTGAGAAGCAAAATTATTTTTAAAACATCCGACCATCAACTAGTGATAAACTGGTTAAAAATTGGCATAGAAACCGCAGCAAAATTTATGACTTTGTAGTTAATTTTTTTGTTAGTTAATCCATTGCCTTTCATGAACTTTGAGTTCGTTTTAGTTTATTTAACATTTTCCTCTAATGCGCTGCATAAATCACATAAAATATACTATAGGCCTTTACATAGAAAATAGGCCTTGAACTATATGATCAAATAGGGCTGCACCTGTCACTCATCGTTTTGTATTAAATAATTGTATAATGAACCTCATTTTTTCTAGTGCAGAATCAACAATCATTTCTTCAAGATCAATCCTTTAATGATAATAGTGAGAATCTATTTCACACCATCAGTGAAATGTACCTATACTCGTCATAGATAGATTAGGTCCTACCTTACCAAAAGGCGTGGATGGACTTCAGTGAATCTATTAACAAAAACGTTCAGATCTATTTTCTCGATCATTTCCTTTTCAAATGCCAACAGAACCAAGTTCGCCTGGAACATAGACCTGCGTGTAGGCTTGTCTATCCGAGATAAGACCGGGAAGCCACTCTCACAAACCGCACTACTGGACCCGAAGGATGCCACAGCAGCGGCAAGCTTATATACATTCTGGAATGCCAGTCGTTGATTGTAAGCTACAGTTCTTTCAGCAGGCTACTATATTGGAATCCTGGTGTTCTGCAACTTCCACATGGTCATGTAGGAACTGTTTTGCGACAATTGCATTTCCGCCTCTGATGGAATATCTATGTTCAGTTGCGTATATAGTGGAATGAGCGATTCACGGTTCATCAAGTTTTTATTTTTTCTTAAAAGGGCACGAACAGATATACAAAACCATAAATTGTCTGCCAATTTAAGTTTAAAACTGCAAGTAGGCTATAGAAGCATACCAGAAACGCAAATGCCAAGGTGGTTGTCCGGTACTTTAATAATGCTTAGTGGCAGTCAACTGCACAGTATTCTGGAGACTGATCGATTATCACACTGCTTTGCTCAGTTGGAAACTTGTGTAGGCCTACTCTGAATCTTACCAGCAATAAATCTCGAGTCTGTCTGTTTAACAATTAGACCCACAATGTTTACAATTAAACAACATAAGAAAGTTGGATATAAAACTGAAAAGTTAGCGAACAGAGCTAATTAACATCATTTTTCCAGGGGGGCCAATATAATTTAAGGGGTGGCTTCGCCCCTCTGCGCCCCCCTTAGTTACGGGCCTGTAGTGACGTCGGTCAAATTCGTCAATCTGAATGGCGAATCCAAACTTAGAGGCTCTAATTCCCGCAGTTACTTGCTCAGCAATGTCAACTGACATTTCTTTTATTCGGCGCCTTACAGTGCCATTAGATGATTAGAAAGAGACACAGTAGCCTATCCAATTTTTCCACATCTTTTTCTCCTATCAGGCGCCAGACAAGTACCGTACTTTTGTTAAAATCAAAACAGCTATTTATATTTTTAAATCTTTCCAAACAAAGTGGAATATTTTGGTTCCTCATTAAAACATTTCGTTTCCTCAGTTTCTATATATTAGCCATTTAGCCTTCTTCTTCTTCTATTGTCGCACTTGATTCCAAGCATTGACTGCCTCTTGCATGAAAAGTTTTCAAGATTCTCTGCTGTTTGCTTTGTGTATTAGGTGTATGTTGGTGTTAGTTTTGTTGGTTCAAGTAGGTTAATTTTTGTGTTTTGCAAGAGGAAAGTAGGCTATGTTCAATTGAGACGAACACGAAATGCATACGGTACGTAAAAAGATGTTTGGTTATGTTTTCTGCTGAAAATTATGTTGTTGGGGCCCATTTTTCATACTTTTTCCCGACCAGTCCTGATTTCTCTCAGAGGCCCTGAGTGTTGTTGCCAGAATTTATTTCATCCACTAGGTGTCGCTGAAAGGAGAGAAATTCTTAGAATAGGTTGCTCAAGCGCGCACTCCGAGAGTCGAACAAGCGCCAATTGATCCTGAAACTTCTTCGTACACAGTTCAGTTCAGTTTATATTTTGTTTTGTTGGCGAAAAGGAAAAAAAAAAAGGAAAAAATATACAAAAAACAATAAACACAAATAATTTGCACAACAAGGTGGTCACAACGGTAAACCATAATCTCTTCGTGGGAAAATTGTAACATAAGATTCCCCGATCCGTTCGTCTGTATGCAATGACCGAAAGAAACACTCTTTTGCAAACGTCTATTCAAGAATTGTATTTCTGTAAAAATAGCCTCAAAGCTGTCGAAATTGGGATGCAACACCGTACACCACTGAAAACTTGTCACTACGATACAAACTACTTAGATAAAGAGTAAAGACGGCACTTTCGTCCAGCTGGCAAGCACTAAGCAAACAGTTAAATATGCGACTAACTTTCGAATCAACAATTTTAAAATGACCAGAATGCATTGCAATATCTCAAACTCACGTACGCAGTTATGCGACGTAATAATGATAAGCAATGATAAACTATTCAAGCACCTGTTTCAAGTTTGGCTATCACCTGTTCAAGCCTGGCTTACAGCTGTTCAAGCTTGGCCCACACCTGTTCAAGTAATCAAAGATTTAACAATGATGTAATCTTTGCTGCAGCTGCAATTTTTACAGGTCTTGCAAACGATTCTGCAATCCGCTCATTTTTAGCAATAGTCCATTACGTCAGACGCCAAGATTCAGTAGACCTGAACGGTTTTATGTGACGTTTGATTTGTACAGAGATTGGCCGTAACACAAGGATGGCAGCGAAAGACCAAAGTCACGCGCTATCCAACTGAGCTATCGAATCACGCTAGTAAAAACTGTTTTTCATTTTTTCTGCATTCTGACAAAGAAAAATAAATTAAATTGAAAGTGAATGGTAGATCCCTTTTGACTTAGTGAAAAACCACTAATTTTCGTTAACTTGCGTAGGTACCGTAGGCTACTTGACTTGTTTTCTCGGACTCACTTGCTTGTTTTTAGGATGTAATCTGGCAACGCTGAGTACGGCACACCACCATTAATCATTTATCATTATGCCATTGCTTTTTTTGTCGCTACAACTCTCTCTATAATTCTAATTGTTCCTGTTGGATACAACAGCTAGATGTTTTCAAAGCTTACTCGACCAGTTTGTAGTTCATTTTAAATATTGAATGACAGCATAGCCTACAATTAATTTGTTTATAAGCTTGCTTGAATTATAATTTTAATGGCTAATCGAACTGCAAAAGATGCACAAACTGTGAAAGGCACTAATCCACAGTACCTCATTGAAAAAATTATTCGTTCACGAATTTATGACAGTCGTTATTGGAAAGAAGAATGCTTTGCTTTATCTGGTATGTTATTTATTATCTTATGCCATATAAATCTTACTACACCACATCTTTTAAGTCATTTAGCCTACACTGTTTAATTGTTAGATAATCAAGCAGGCCCGTAACTAGCTTGGAGCAGCAGGGGGGGCAAAAAGTATTCTAGAGGGGGCCCAACTTTTACTTTCCGTATCATGTACAAAAACGACGTTTGTACACAATGTGGGTATATTTACGCAAGAACATTAATCGTAGGCATAATACAACGTTTACATTAGACTAGTTTATCATAGAACCAGTCAGTGGCGTAGCCAGGAATTTTGAAAGGGGGTGGGGGTTGACGGCCGACGGTCAAAGACCGACGGCGTCTTCGCCAAAGGCGACACCCAGTAGCGGGGGGTCTCCCCCAGAAAATTTTGAAAAATTACTTTGAATTTGGTGCATTCTGAAAGCATTTTCAACAAACATGTGGGTATAAATATTCCTGTAAAATGGTGCTGTCCGGTGGCATAGCAAAAGGATAAGATCATGTTTTCTAGGGCATTTTTCGGTAATAAAGCTAAGTCTCTATGTTTTCTTGTTGCTAATTCCTGGCTGAGATGTTTGAATGTTTGGTATTGGCAAAACTCGCTCTTTTAATGTAGTTTCGTTTAAAATTAGGCAAACTTTGTTTTAGAGACAACATTCTACCACACCTTTAAACACACAATGTTTACAATTAAATAACACAAGAAAATTGAGTATAAAACTGAAAAGTCAGCGAACAGAGCTAATTAACATAATTTTTTCCAGGGGGTGCCAACACTTTTGCAGGGGGGGCTGCGCCCCCCCTAGTTACAGGCCTGTAATCAAGGTCGATAATCAAGAAATTGAAACAGTGAAGGAATTCATATTTCTAGGCTCAAAAATAAGCTGGGACTCTAAAACCTCACCAGAGATAAGGAGAAGAATAGCGCTGGGAAAAAATGCATTTGTTGGAATGAATAGCACTTGGAAGAGCAAGGATGTAAAATTAGAAACAAAAAAGAAGCTGATCAAAACTATTATATTCCCAATTGGAACTTACAGATGCGAAACATGGACAATGAACAAAACAGACAGAAGAAAGATTGACGCATTTGAATTGTGGTGTTGGAGAAGGTTATTGCGTGTTCCTTGGACAGCCAAAGTAACAAATGAGAAAATTAAACCGGACATATCCCTAGAAGCTAGAATCGTCAAACAGAAACTTTCATATTTTGGCCACATAATGAGAAGCAAATCAATGGAAAAAGACATCATGCTTGGTTTGGTCATTGGAGGAAGAGGAAGGGGGCGCCCAAAAACAAGATGGCTTGACACAATCGTAAATGACAGTGGAATGGAAGTGCATGAATTGAAGGAGGCTGCTTGGGATCGAGAGATGTGGAGAAAGATGACATATAGAGTGACCAAGAGTCGTAAACGACTGAACGGATGATGATGATGATGTTTAATTGTTACTTAGCTTTTCCAATGTTATGCGCATAGTCAGATGCATCTTATTTTGCCCCTGAACACTTTGTCCCCCGATTTTGTCTCCTGAAAGACCGAAAGAAGAAATAGAACAAAGCGGAAATCGCTGATCAAAGTTACCACAAACATTTTAAAATTTTCCTTTTGAATTAATCATTGAATTTTTATGGGCCTTCACAAAATAAATGTGACTTTTTCTTAGTAATTTTGAAAAAAACGTTACGTTGGTGTTGCATGGGGGAAAGGGGGTCAAAAATTCGGAAAAAAAGCGTTACATAATATTTGAACGTTCCCAAATGTTAGTAGAAGAATAGATCATTCCAGCGTGGCAGCTTGTGATCATTTGCAGGGTTCGATCTTAGCGGTAGTCCGCTAGCCAATGGCTAGTGAAAATTTGCGCGGACTAGTAGAAATGTTGCAGTACTAGTCCGATTGGCCAGTGAAAATATTCGCTGATGAAAAGTGTTGGTTTACAAAATGGCGATTGGCGACGTCACTGAGGTCACTCTCACTCTGAAATACTGCAGAAATTTGCTTGCCAGAGGCGAAATTGCACGAAGAAGGCTGCAAAGTAGGTCAACTGAGCACGTGACTACTTTTTTCTCGCATTTTCGCTAGACACGACACGTGGTAGTAATGAGCACGCCAGGTCGGCTGTCGCCACATTACAACTGATACTTCCTACAACTGTTTACAATTCTGGTTAAACTTTAGAGTTTACTAGTTCTGTGTTACATAGCACTATGCTGTATTTTCCAACCAGCAAAACTGGTCCCTTTTACATTGATTTATCATCTGCAGACGTTGAAACAATGTAAAAAAGACCAGCTTTGCTGACTGGGAGAGCATTTACGATCAAAGCATTTTTCTGCAAACTGTGGCAATCGGACTTCTTTTAATCTCACCGATACCTGTGATGTCACAACGCGAACTTTGACGTTGATGTTTTTGATTCAATGGTGCTATTTTTAGCTCCGTACCAGCTGTGTAGTTTTGAGTATGGAACGTGGCCTACGAAAATAGTGGTATCATATGGTAGAAAAACACGGCTCACACTCATTGTTTGTTTTGAAATCGCAAAGTTTTTTTTTCAAGTCTTTTGCGCTGTCTGGTAAAATAATTAATTTGCAATGTTCTTCAACTGAACGAAACTGCACAAATGAAATTATGCACTGCATTTCACAATAGTAGGCTGTTTTTTTTTCAGCAGTTAAAAAAAAATTCTCCAACGTTTTCTGGTTTAAACTTTTGGACATGCTTTCCAACACTTCCCTCTCAAGCCGAAATAATTTGTCCGTGTCCATTTCTTGGAAAGCCAGTCGCCCACGGATGACATCAAAAGCATTTAAACTTCTTTATTGGGAAGTGTGATTATTCCTTTTGTGTGCTCTTCTGTTTTAATAAAGCCCAGCTGTGCGAAAATTGTTTTTTTTGTAGTGCGATGTCTATTAGCTTATGGCCTGGGATTACAGACACTTGTCTTTGTTTTGATCGCATGCGTATGTCTCCCTCTGCTTCATTTCGCCTTTGAACATTGAAGACAATTATGCGAAGCAAAAAAGAGACATTCTCTTTTCGCTAACAGGCACAATTATACGATTAAATGAATGAAGTATGCAAACTAGAAGCAAATCCTGGTGCTTTTATCCGATTCAAATAAACGATTGATATGTTTAAGCAGTATACTATTAACCGATTTCGTCTGTATAATATATCGTGATCAAATGCTGATTCAACGTTACTACAAAGTGTCTAACGCTGAGTGTTAGCTGGGTAGTTACTAGTTATCGCTATTGTTAATACGTCATCAGACAAGTGAAAAGTCAGTGAACTGGTCGGACTAGTGAAAAATCGTGCGGGCTAGTGAAAACGGGGAGCAACTAGTCCGGTGGGCTAGTGAAAAAAAAAGTTAAGATCGACCCCTGATTTGTAATGGAGGGGCTATAATCTTAATTCGATAACCCTAACTGAAAATGAGGAGTGAGGTCCGGTTTATCAACTATTATTTCAAGATGCTTAGCGTAGTTAACTGTTACGGCAACAGCAATTTCAATCAGCGACTTCAGCGTTGGGTTTTGTGGCCGTGCTAACTACTGATATATAGCCTACTAAATAATTTTTCATTCAGGCACGTTTTAAACCTTTCAAGGTTTTGCCATCTTTTCCCGTTCGTTAACGTGCTGGTAGGTTTATATCGATTTTTGTAGTTAGTATCTTTTTCGTACCGGACGCGTTAATGACGAAAAATAAAATGATTGATGATTGAAATGATTGTTTCTATATGTTTTTTTTTTATCTTAACAAAAGAAAGCTTGCGGCAACTTCGATCAGCGACTTTGGCTCCATTGTATTTTTTTCTCCATATTTTCAGGGAACAAAATCAAGGGACGAAGTGCTCAGGGGATGAAATAGGTTGCACCCTACTGCCTACATAGTCTATGTATGTATTTGCAACCATTTTTTTCAAGGACCTTTGAATTGTCGTGGGAGCGATGTGTGGGAGTATGCACCGACAGGGCGGCTTCGATGACCAGCTCGTATCAGGGAAAAAGTACTAAACATTAAACAAACTCACTGTATGATTCATCGCGAAGTGCTTGTTGCAAAACAATTGGGACAATCATTGTTTGAAGTCTTCAAAGTTCGCCCACTTCAGTGTTGAATATTTTCGAAACTTTGCCACAAACTGGGTTCAAAACATTCAAGCCTTTTGCTCCATACAGAGGTTCAACGGCTGTCCAGAGGAAAAATTGTAAAATGCGTATTTGAACTGCGAGAGGAGCTTTTAGTTTTCCTGCAGTCGCACTATGCTGACTTGGCTTCACTAGTAGCCAATGAAATTTCGCTTGGGAAACTTGCAGACCTGGCAGACATTTTTAACCTTCTAAACCAATTGAACTTGTCACTTCAGAAAAGAGATGCGAACATTTTACTCACGGGTCATTCCATGCCAAATGAGCAAATGGGTTACACCACATGTCATAGATTTTATTGAAATTTGGCATATGGTCATTCCCCTAACCGCGAATTTTTTTTCTGAAACACAATATTTTTCATCACCCACTCTTTAATTCTGAAGATATTTTTTTTTGGTGGTAATCCACTTCTAGCTACTTGCGTCTACCTTACAAAACAATTGATTTCAGGTGAAAACTCCATCAACTTCGGAAATACGGAAGAAGATCGTAAATTGGGAGCAGGATTTTCGTGGAAGGGGAAAAATGCGTAAATGCACAATTGGGGAAATTTGTGGATACAACAAATCTTTCAATTGCACGTTTATTTTGGAATAAATTTGCTTCCATTTGACATGGTTAGCTCCTGCATACCTACTGATTATTTTCACATAGTTTCATCCGAAAAAAAAACAAACCTTGGCGTAATGGATCCCGAAAACGATGTTGGTCTATAGGAAAATATGTATAAATTACCGCGGATCCGCAATTTTCCTAATTCTTATTTATTTATTGCAAAAATATCAATCCAAACATTTTAAACACTTGAGAACACAATAGCAGTAATGACATCATAGGCGCCGACTCCGGGGGGGGGCGGTGCCCCCCCGTGAATTTACCTCGGGGTGGCTGCCCCTCCGCAAATTATTTTTAAAAAATCCTAAATCATATGTTTCTTAGTTCAGATTTGCCCTTCGTTGCGGATCGATCTCAATTAAAAGATCTACTTGTTGCAACAACAGCGCTGCTTCTAAGAAAACAAAAGAAACAGAAGTACGGTAGCTGATAAACGCCAGCGAACATGTCCGCCGTGAATTTCGAGGCCTGAGCCTACATTATAAAGCTTGGCGATATACAATGGCAGATAGACGCAAACAAACATCAATGCTGATAAACAAACATCAGCATTTTGAATGTAAACAATCAGTCGGCTAGAAAGTTTTCCCCCCCAGCAATTTTCAAAACCCGGCGCCTATGAATGACATTACTCATCAATTGATTGATTGCATCTTTTTCGAGACGTACTATGGCATCATAGTTAGTGCATTGCCATTTGTTGCCTTTAACTCTTTTGCGGCCACGGACGTATATACACGTCTTGGGATTTTTGCCATGATGACCAAGGTCGTATCCATACGTCCAAGGTAAAAAGGTGTTTCAGGCAAAACAATGTAAAAATTTTTCGATCAAAAAGACTGTAAATTACGTAAACTTTTTTGCTTAAAATTTTCCAAATTTGTCCATATTCATTCTGGTGTATCTCCTAAAGCATTGCGCGCAGAAACAAAGTAAAATTTTTCTCATATGCAGATTGCAGAATTGTTTTCGCATTATATTAAAGTACATATATATTCATATTATTGCATCATGCTTGGGTAGCAAAGATTATAATGAAGTATACTTTTCTGCCAATTTTTAATTTTTTTAGAAATTAGAAAAAATACCATTAGGAAAGTTGCTAATTGTACATTGAATGTTTTAAATTTTACGGCAAAGCTTTGCATCTTCGGGTAGCTGAAGATGTATGCTTTCATTTCATGTCAAGATTGTGCGTCTACTTCGTTTATATGAGATGTTATTACGGTGTAAATACCAGGGCTGGAAAAAATGTTTAGCTTCCCGGGAATCTGTTTTTTAGCGAAAAAATTTCCCGCGGCTTACAATCACGATAATAACGTCATAATTACACCGTTTACAGTTTTCCGGCGAAAAGCTTCACGTACAAAATATATTATAGACAGCCATTTGTAGCTTCATAGTTCCAATAAACAGTCTCGATATCGTATTTTATTCGTAACCAGGCATGTCGCACTGTTTGTGCCTGATGTGCCCACTTTGATCGGAATAAGTTGGAACAACAATAGGCTAGGCTTAATAAATTAGACGCCGCATGCTCACAAATTAGATCCACTGACTCAAAGACCACCGTGTCAATGTCATGAAACAATACCGTACATCACGAGCCGCTTGTTACGTACTTGACAAGTTGACAATAACAACACTTCATGCTCGAACGGGTTGATAGTATGTGCAATGTGCATGAATATAATAACCAATTACGAAAAGCGATATAGGCATATAGCACAAAAAACGGCCAAACGACTGAATGCACAACAAGTTTCGCTGAGTGAGAACACAAGAAATTGCGAAAATTACTTCTGTAACCTACAAAACAACCAGTCCGCTACACGAAAAATAACGAAACGCATTAATTAGTTTGACAACAAAATCAAAATTACGACGCTAAAACAGCTGTTTTTGTCAATCAAAGAAACCGCAAGAAAGTTTTGCCCGTGCAAAATTACTACAAATACATTACCGGGACATAAATGGTGACGATTTCTTGTTGTTTGTTCTATCTAGCACAGCCAGTCTTTGAAATTAGCGTCGCAGATGCATGAATGGCGCATTAGCGTCAGCAATACAAATGCCGACGCCACACGAGCGCGCGTCAGGACCTCAAGATTACAAAAAAAACTAATTTTCTTAGACTACACCAGACTAGGATGTTGATTCAATCTTACTATTGCAGGATGTTTTCTTTGGGTTACTTCCTACTTCGCCGGGTGCCCAGCTGGAAGAATTGAATCTTTTGTAGAAATATCACCCTATTTGCATTGATTTAACGCCAGTAGACCTCAAATTATTGTAACCATCTACTCCTTATCGCGCCTTGCTTTCCGTTATCTCGTCCAGCTGAAACAGCATCTGATGATACCGATTCTGACTAGTTCTTTATCAAACAGACTTTGTGTTGCTCGCAGTGTCCCAATTGTGCCGAAATCATGTTAGCTTATACGTAAATCGAGGCAATCTTCTTGCAGGAAGCTATTAATTTGTTACCGTACCTGGTTGAGCAATTAACGTTTTCATATTTTATGATAATTCAACGTCGCTAGATGTCGAATTAATGTGAAACAAACAAATGTAAATTTCTCATTGGCCATTGTTACGCAATATAACCCGCCGGGAAAGTCAAATCGATTTGTGCTGACTCGAACGTTGAATCAACCCAAAATTAACTTACTTTCGTAAACGTATAACTAACTCATAAATACGCAGTGATACGAATCAGTGTCGGAACTGCAATGTGTGTCAGCAAGTTACGATGACGTTGACGGCGAATGAAAGACGTTAGTAACGTGATTCTTACGGTAAAAATTTCCCGCGAACCGACAAATTTCCCGGGAATGTCATTCCCGGATTCCCCATTTTTTCCAGGCCTGGTAAATACAAAAGATTTTTGTGAAAAATGTCTGGTTATTTAGATTAAACGTCTCGACCTCGGTGGTTGCAAAAAAGTTAAGAGGCAGCATGGATGCAACAGATATTACGTCACATGCTGGGAAAATGGAGATGTCCGGATTTAAATGATCCGGGACATTTTGCATATTTCAAACATGTACTATGTTCCTGTTATTGACAAATAAACCATTGATTGATTGACATTTGTAAATTTGTCTCCGGCTCTGAACACCCCCACACTAGCCTGTATAATGAACATGTTTAAATAAGTTTCTACATTCTCTAATGCATATATCTGAATTATATCTGCATCCTAGGCAAAGGCTAACTCTTCATTACACTTTCTTACCTTTTCCATGACCAGATCAAAACGGATATAATAAAAGCATGGCCGCTCTTGCGCATTGGTAAAATTTCTCGAGTGTGCGATAATTACTATCGCCATCTAGCGGTTGCTGTTTTGAACTTTTATTTGCCACATGGCGCTAGAGTATTCTTTTCCGATTTTATTGATGTTTCAATGGTCATTCTAGGTTCACCAGAAGAGATTTAACAGCAAAGTTAGTGCAGACGGTCAGAAAGTTTTCTATTTTATTAGGGACAGGGTTTTGGGACTAGGTCAAACATTTGCTGAAATCTGAAAAGCGGTTTTGGTCTAATTTTTAGTGCAGAAATAAGGATAGCAATCTTCTTACCTGTGCCATTTCAGTTTTTGAGTTTGAACAAATATTAGCCTGTTTATTTTTAAATTCGTGTTTTGGGTTATTTTACCAAAAGTTTGCGGTTAGGGGAATGACTATATTATACTTGTAGATGTCAAAGAAATATTAAAAATGCAAAAAAAAAAATTGGAAAATTTTAACTATATATTAGTAGAGTTAAAACAATGAAAACTATTAATACTACAAAAAGTGCTCAATGCCAAGCAAAAAGGCAAAGCAGAGCGAATTAAATCAAATGTAGTTATTACTATCTGAAGCCTTTACAAATTGTTTCACCTAACGGATCATCAGAAGGTCTGTAAAAACATGTAAACAGTAAAGAATCGATAATTCTGAAAAGATATTAAATATTACAACTGTAATTTAATCTGCCAAAAAAAATCTCTAAACCTGTACTTCCTGAGGAGATATTAAATATTACAACTGTAATTTAATCTGCAAAAAAAACCTCTAAACCTGAATTCCTGAAAAGATATTAAATATTATAACCGTAATCCAATCTGCAGAAAAAAACTCCAGAATTACTAAGGACAGCCTCCATCCGCCACGATAAAGTTTCAATCAATTTGTCCCAATGGAAACCAAGCAACATGATGGCAACATCTATGACATCACAAAGAAGCAAAATGCTTGTTATGATCGGCGCATCCTGTAGTAATCTGAACAAAAATTGTTTTTAAACCTGTAAAAATTAAATGAGATTTACAACCTGTAAAAATGAAATGAAATTCAATTTTTTCAAAATTATAACCTGTAAAAATCCCAAGGAATTGTGATGATGTAACCTGTAGTGTCCTGAACAAATGAAATAAAATCTGTTTATAAACCTGTAAAAATTAAATGAGATTAATAGCCTGTAAAAATCAAATGAAATTTTAAAAACCTGTGAAAATCAAAAGGAATTTATTTTATTTTGAAGTACTTGAGTTTAAATTTGTTTCTATGACGACATTTGCCGACCAGTTCCGAACGCTTGTTCAAAAGGTGGCCACTATCAGCCTTCAGAATGGCCAGCTTTTCAGCCAAACATAGGCCACAATTGTTACGACCACCACCACTATAAGGCCGAGCACAGCTGTGGATGGACCAAGTTATTTTAGGATCAACACCCTTGTCCTTAAGGTCCCAAACTGCCTTAGATAGTTCGGTACTGTTTCGTTTAGACCTATCCATGAAGGTACATTTATGGTTGGAAAAACGTTTTTTAAAAGTAGTTTCGCAACAACCAATGTAATTAAGAACCTTCGGGCTGTTATCAATGGTAGCTTTGTAAACAATGGCCTTCTGCAAGCATTGCCCATTCAAAGGACATTCTGGCCTCACCCTACAATTGCAACCAGGCTGCGATGGTATATTATCAGCCTGCAATATTGCTTTATTGTGGGAGGATATGACGCTTGCAACATTCGGAGTACAACTGTAGCTCAGCTTAATAGTATTACGGTTGAATATTTTGTGCAATCTATGATGGGGTGGAAAGTGTATGGAAACAAGTTTGAAAAATTCCTTACCAATATTGCTATCAACCTGCAAGCTGAAAGGAGGGTTAAACCATAAAATTTTCCGGCTCCTTTTCCTAGATGTTCGTAAGTTATTAGCAGGGTTGTAGCAAACTCTCTCCGCAAAACCACTTTTCAAAAGGGCATCGTTATAAACAGATGCGGTCTTATCAAATTCATTTTGGCCAAATGATGTGGCGGACAATCGCTTTGAAATCATAGTCGGGATTTGTCTCTTAATGTTGGGTGGGTGATTGGACTGGGCATGGATGTAAATTGGATCATTATTGGGTTTTCTATAAGGCCAGAATTTACCAGATAGCAAATTCAAAGTGACGTCAAGAAAATCAGTTTCAATTAGACCAGCATCCACAGTAATATTTAAGCCATGTTGTTTAAATAATTGAATGACATTCTTTCTCAAACGATCAATCTTAGGGCCGGATAAATTACGCAAAATAGCCAGACCATCATCACGATATAAGCCAAGCATGTCTCTGTCAACAATAGCGGAAAGTTCGTTCAAAAGAAACAAGCCGACCAACTCACAAATCTCAGCACCATCAAATGAGCCCATTGTAACGTCAAACAAACCATCTTTCTTAGCCCAAGTTTCACCACCATCAAAAAGCAACGATTTCCTAGCATGGAAAATTGTTTGTATGATACAATCATCCAAATCCATAAATGGTTTGGCAAACTCAATTGCTTTACACAAAAGTTCCTCCGTAATGGATTACGCGTTCGGAACTGGTCGGCAAATGTCGTCATAGAAACAAATTTAAACTCAAGTACTTCAAAATAAAATAAATTCCTTTTGATTTTCACAGGTTTTTAAAATTTCATTTGGTTTTTACAGGCTATTAATCTCATTTAATTTTTACAGGTTTATAAACAGATTTTATTTCATTTGTTCAGGACACTACAGGTTACATCATCACAATTCCTTGGGATTTTTACAGGTTATAATTTTGAAAAAATTGAATTTCATTTCATTTTTACAGGTTGTAAATCTCATTTAATTTTTACAGGTTTAAAAACAATTTTTGTTCAGATTACTACAGGATGCGCCGATCATAACAAGCATTTTGCTTCTTTGTGATGTCATAGATGTTGCCATCATGTTGCTTGGTTTCCATTGGGACAAATTGATTGAAACTTTATCGTGGCGGATGGAGGCTGTCCTTAGTAATTCTGGAGTTTTTTTCTGCAGATTGGATTACGGTTATAATATTTAATATCTTTTCAGGAATTCAGGTTTAGAGGTTTTTTTTGCAGATTAAATTACAGTTGTAATATTTAATATCTCCTCAGGAAGTACAGGTTTAGAGATTTTTTTTGGCAGATTAAATTACAGTTGTAATATTTAATATCTTTTCAGAATTATCGATTCTTTACTGTTTACATGTTTTTACAGACCTTCTGATGATCCGTTAGGTGAAACAATTTGTAAAGGCTTCAGATAGTAATAACTACATTTGATTTATTAGTAGAGTTATAGTCATTAGAAAAATCACCATTTTTGCCTGTTCTGCTTCAGCGATTTTGTCCAATTTCTTATATTTTTAATTTCTTAACCTGTGATCAAGAAAAATGGCTGAAAATTGCTAGACAGACATTTTAAGACCCAAGGAATCCAAAAATGTACATTAAAAAGTTGACAGAGAACTTCTTGATATGATTATAGAGGTTTCAATTTGATACATGCATTTTTCGGAGGCCAAACTTTGGGGGCCTTGAAAAAAATGGGTATAAAAATTAAGAACTGAAATTCACATGTTTTATACTTATATCAATACTCTTTCATGTCAAATAAAAAATATGAATTAATTTTGATAACTACTATGATAAAAGCTAAATTTTCTGACTTGCAAATTTTGTACTTTTTTACACTCATTGTTCAAGATTTTTGTCTATGACATCACAATTTACATTATTGCTTGTTGATGACATCACAATTTACATATTGTTTGTCATGACAATTGTTATGTAGCTCATAAATGAATTGAATACTGGTAATGCACTTATGTTTAGTGTGCAATTTTAGGTTGTCCTATTAGTACTACATTAGTTTTACTTTTACAATAACACAATTATTATATTTATCACAGCAATGCGACATTGGAAAAAAATGGAGAAATTGTGCCATAAAATTCCCTTTGCTAGAAGCATTGGGTTTTTGGACATTTGTGGACTTGCAGAAACAGATGAACATAATGTTTATTATGAACCTTGACATTTCTCTGCTTCAAGCAGATAGATGGGCTTTGAGCACTTGAACAGTGGGAAAAGTATATTTCCTGGTTGCAAGATCTGTCGAGCATACATTACTAATAGGACAACCTAAAATTGAAATCACAGTTAAAAGAGTATGGTAATTAACTCTATACAAGTTACCACTCATATTACTATGGTGCATGGCCAACAACACTAAACCTAAGTGCATTATATACCAGTATTCAATTCATTCATGAGCTACATAACAATTGTCATGACAAACAATATGTAAATTGTGATGTCATCAATAAGCAATAATGTAAATTGTGATGCCATAGACAAAAATCTTGAACAATGAGTGTGAAAAAGTACAAAATTTGCAAGTCAGAAAATTTAACTTTTATCATAGTAGTTATCAAAATTAATTCATATTTTTTATTTGACATGAAAGAGTATTGGTATAAGTATAAAACATGTAAATTTCAGTTCTTAATTTTTATACCCATTTTTTTTTATAGGCCCCAAAGTTTGGCCTCCGAAAAATGCATGTATCAAATTGAAACCTCTATAATCATATCAAGCATTTCTCTGACGACTTTTTAATCTATACTTTTGGATACCTTGGGTCTTAAAATGTCTGTCTAGCCATTTTCAGCCATTTTGTATGATCGTAGGTTAAGAAATTAGAAATATGACAAGAAATTGGACAAAATCACTGAAGCAGAACAGGCAAAAAATGGTGATTTTTCTAATGACCATAACTCCACCAATATTTAAAAATTTTCAAATTTTTTTTTGCATTTTTAATATTTCTTTGATATCTACAAGTATGCCAAATTTCAATAAAATCTATGACATGTGGTGTAATTTTTCCAAAAAATTTGCTCATTTGGCATGGAATGACCCTGTGTTAAAGTGCCTATCGCCCTTAGGTTGCACATTACTTGTCGAATAGTTTTTGTACGACTACACAAATGACTTGGTTTACATTTTACATCTTATTAGATTATGATAGCCTATTTGGAGAGTTTGCGCAAACCCTTCATTAATTTTTCAGAAACCCCAATTATGATGTGATGTTTCTTCCCTTATACCCCAGTCCTCAATCACGGTGGCCTTTCATTTCTAAAACCTACTATTATGACACATTGAGTTGGGATTGGATTGGATTCTTGAATCTTCAAGTGCCGAAGACTTCCAAATCCGTCCATTGTCACTCATAATGACGTAATATTGCCCCTTTAGCACCTAATGTTGCCCATTTGAAGTTCCCCTTGCTACTCTATAAATTTCCAAAGTTGGTTGGTTTTGTGGTGTATTTTGGAATTTATTTATTGTAAGCGCCAACTTGAACACAACTAATTTTGAATTTTGGAGATTTTTTGGTTTTAGACTAATTTGTCACTGTGTCCGTTGCGGTGGTGCCACGGCTTGTGTTTTAGCACAAGATCTTGTGGTTTTACTTTTGATCTTGTGCTCTTGTGCTTTAAGTTTTACCTTATTTGCATAAAACTGTTAAAAAAACCTTTGAATTGGCATAATATGCCAATTCAAAGCTTTTTTGGCATAGTATGCCAAATTCTGCCAAAAATTTGGCATAATATGCCAAATTCAAAAGCTTTTTTTAATAGTTTTATGCAAATAAGGTAAAGCATAGCATTTGATATAATTACTTGCAAACACCAAAATTGCTTCTTTTTGTAACAAAGCATCGGCCAAAATATCGGTATCGGTCTAAAAAAGTGATATCGGTATCGGCCAAAATATTGGCATCGGTACATCTCTACCTTTCACTAATTACTCCAAGAATTGATGACTTATGCAATAAGAAGCAATCCCATCCGTCCAATTGATGTTGTCAGTTTTTTAAATAAACAAAATTCGGTTTTATTCATTTTTACCTTTGTATTGGGGGTATGCAAATAAACAGATTTACAAATACCGGTAGTGGTCCTTGGCCCAAAACAGTTTGGGAAGCCCTAGCAATCCTGGCATATAGGTTCACAAATAAGCTTATAGCATATCTTATCACCTGCTATGCGGTCATTACTCATTAAGTGTGGTTTTTGGTATGTTGTATTTTTCTGAGACCTTTGAGAAATCGTTTTGACGTTTACTTCGCTAATTGCACACTCCAATGCTTCGTTGTTATATTTGATTGTTTTTTCAAACTTTGACATTTCAATTGTCACATTCAAAGTTTATTTTAGTCCATAGCCTAGCCAGCCTAAACAACAATATTCAGTTTCAACCAAAGTTTATAGACCTAAGCTGCTTAGTGCTTGTTCTTGCAGACAAAAAGTTTGAAACTATGGAGTGGTTGCCTCTGATCAAGTAAAGAAACCTTGATTTTTGGTCTCAAATATTACAGATCCAAGTCAGGTCACCTTTATCACTATTCCACATAAGGACACTCGTGAATTTATGATGCAATAATACAAAGCTACCATACTGTTTTATGCAGCCTATTTGAAAACAAGACAATAAAACACTGTTGCTACATGGGTAATGATTCTGTCTCTAATTTGGAAAAACTTAAAGGGCGTTGAAGATCAAAAATTGCATTGATGAAAATGTTGAGGTTTTTAAAGAGTGAAAGTTGAAGCTGGCACCGGAAACTTGGTAGAACAAGTAGGCTATTGGAGAAGGAAAATACTATTTTTTTTTGGTGATCACACAAGATTTGAACAAAAAAACACCAGGAGAAAACAAATGCAGTTTTTATGATAAAAGGCTAATTAGCAGACATTATATATATTATGATGAAATAAAAGCGCATTGTTTTACTTGTCCCAGAAGTTCAAAATTTTGTTGAGGCTAGCAGCCTATTCTGTAATCACTATCAATCATCTGTGATCATTTTACGTTGACTTTGTCACTAACGTTTGCTTGTAGTGGCACTGTTTTGAAGATCACCTCAGGTGTCCTTATAGTCAAATTCTACTGTAATATTCTGATTAGAGATGTACCGATACCAATATTTTGGCCGATACCGATCCCGATACCGATATCACTTTTTTAGGCCGATACCGATACTGATACCGATATTTGGCCGATACTTTGGTGTTACAAAAGATGCAATTTTGGTACTTGCAAGGAATTATATCAAATGCTAAGTTTTACCTTATTTGCATAAAACTATTAAAAAAAGCTTTCAATTGGCATAATTTATTAAAGATTCAAGAATCCAATCTAGGTTTTAGTAATGAAAGGCCACCATAATTGAGGACTGGAGTATAAGGGAAGAAACATTACATCATAATTGGGGTTTCTGAAAAATTAAATCAAGTATTTGTGCAAACTCTCCAAATAGGCTATCGTAGTTGATAATAAGATGTAAAATGTAAACCAAGTGATTTGTGTAGTCGTACAAAAACTATTCGACAAGTAATGTGCAACCTAAGGGCGCTTGCCGTTTGGTTGAAAAGCTTTTGCCAGGCCAAGACCACCCAGGCAACAAAAATGCACAATCCCGCATCGCCCCCACGCTGCTAAACGTCCAAAAAAACTGTGCAACCCGGCTGCCCCCAGCAAGCCGGCTCCACCAGTCCGCGACCCAACTTCCACCCCTTGCTGCAACAAACCCACCAAGCCCAAACAATGCCACGGCAGAACTAACAGGCCCAACACGAAAGCAATGGGACCACGAATCCTCACCAAACCAATCAAAACGGCTCTGCCGTGCCCAAGACGACAACCCCACCGCGAAGAAGGGAGCGCCCCTCCCGGCCACCAGCACAAGGCCGAGCACCCACCAGCACAGCGAGCAGCCGCGACCCGCCAACCACAATGGTGCAGCTTCCACACTAGCCATTTCAATTCTTGTCGATGTCAATTCTTGCTACAAAACGGCTGCCGAGAAACATACATAGTTGATTGGATGGTCTAAATGGCTAGCGTGGAAGCCACACCGCTATGGCCAGCGAACTTCAACAGCCTGTCGCACCAGTGAGCGCCCAGCCCCGCGCCGACAGCCGGGAAGAACGAGGCCGCCATCCCAGGCGCAACAAGACCACTTATTGACCAGCCCAGCGAGGACCCGCAGTCCCACCGCTCCCACCCACTCCGCCACGACATTGCCCAAGTTTGGCGAGTCCACCACAACGAAAGGCGGAAACCAAATCACAAACCGACAGAACCAGCCCACCAAAAACAACCAAGTTACACGGGTCCCCACAAACGTCCAGCAACGCAAAAACGATGAAAATTACACATTTCCGCCACCTGGGCATTCCTGGCCTGGTTTTATCCTCTGTTGAGAGTAAAAAAGAAACACAAATGATAAATATTGGAGAAATTGAGTCTCCTTCACAACGTAAGAATCGAACAACGCAAAACTGTTGAAACAAAACGTTTTGTTTGAGTGAAAGAATCACTGCAAAACAATGCCAAAAGCAAACAATGCCAAAAGGTGCGCGCATGAAATCATGGGAGTGTGAGGTATCAAAAATTTGAACAGGTTTTTATTTTTCTACATCAATTTGACATTAGTTAGCACTTTAAAAGATCTATATCTTTGCTTCTGTAGAAAATTTGCAGCAAACGCCTTTTTTTTACATGTTTAGTATCGGCCAAATTTTGCCGATACCGATGCCGATACCGATACTAAAAAAATGGCCGATATCACCGATACCGATGCCGATACCGATATATCGGTACATCTCTAATTCTGATTATAATCTAAAATCAGTCTGCACGAGATGAATGGTTTGGTTGTTTTAATTTTTATGTATGAAGTTAATTGTTTGTTTTATTCATATTTTGTGTTTAGCTGAACTGCTTGTGGATAAAGCTATGGAGCTAAAGTACGTTGGTGGAGTGTACAGTGGCAACATCAAGCCAACTCCTTTCCTATGCCTGATATTGAAGATGTTACAAATTCAGCCTGACAAAGATATTATCGTTGAATTCATTCGGAATGAAGATTTTAAGTGAGTTGTAAACCTTTTGTCTGTGGATACTTGTCAGGAAAAAGATGCACTCTGCCATGTTTTTTTTGATGCATTTTTCAAAATTTAGTTTGAGCATTGAGCTGCTTGAGCAAGGCTTTGATTTTGAACTGCTGTATTTTGAGAATAGTAACTGCCAGAAAAAAATCAATACATGAAAGTTGTTGCTTTTTCAACAGTCTTTAGAAATATGTTTACAGATTCTGTGTATTTTTTTTTTGAAAATGCCTTAAATCAGGGCTTCCCAAACTTTTTTGCTCACCGCCCTTTTCAATCTCCTAAAATTTCCCGTGACCCTTCACTGTAAAAATGATAAGCAGTGCGAAATATACATTTGTGATATATATGGAAAGGTTTAATTCGAATGAAAACTAAAAATAACTTAGCGATACTCAAAGCCTACTATTTTACAATTTACACGTAGCCTAAGGCCTACTGCAGGCCTCGAAATTTGTACTTTTTTCCGGCGGTCAAGCATGTCCTATCAGAGTGGCCTTTTCAGCGGACATTTAATATCTCAACCGGACATATTTTTTTGCACAAAATCACACTACAGTATTGTGTAGTCGTGTTTGTAGAAGAAGATTTTCTACAACAGAATAACTCTGCAATGGTTGATGGCTTAATTAACCGAGTCTGCTACTATTCGGTGAGTTCCTAACCTCTAACCCCTAACCCCAAAATCATAGCATCTTTTCACATAAACTAGGTGGGCAATTGCCCACCTAGTCCCTTTGCTTGCCCCCCTAGCCCTTTCTTTGCCCCCCTAGTTTGAAACTAGGTGGGCAATTTTTAAGACTTAATTTTTGTTTAATTTAGATCCAAGTTAAAGAATGAACAGCTAAATCAGTGGTTCTCAACTTTTTTTTGGCTGTTACTCTAATCTCCACCCTGAAGTGAGCCAATTACCCCCACAATCAATTTTTCAAAAACAAAATTGATTAAAATTTTCAAAAACAAAAACAATAAAAGATTACTTAGAAAAGGAAAGTTTTTATGATGTTTTGGCAGAGGAATGGGATTTACGGAGTTCAAAAGAGTTGGTGTTTGGATTAGGAGATTTTAATGGGCATGTTGGAAAACAAGCAAATGGGTTCGAGGGCATTCATGGAGAGTATGATTTTGGGGAGAGAAACATGGAAGGAAGAATGCTACTTGAATTTTGTGATAAAAGGAAACTTTGTATTGCCAACACATGGTTTAAAAAAAAAGAGAAAAGGAAGGTGACTTTGATTTTATTGTGGTTGGGCAGGAACAGAGAAAGTACTTGAAGAATGTGAAAGTAATTCCGTGGGAGTTGCAGCATAGACTAGTAGTAGGAAACTTAAATATGAAAAAAGTGAAGAAAATTGTGAAGAAAGAACGAGTTTTTGTGAGAAATGTGTGGAAACTGGAGGAAAAAGAAACGAGAATTAAGTTTGTGAAAAGAGCAAAAGAGCTGGTAAACATGAGTGCGCAGGACTTGTGGGCTTCATTTCAGAAAAGTGTCCTAGCAGCATGTGATGAAGTATGTGGGAAAAAGAAAGTGAGGAGGGATCGTGGAGACACATGGTGGTGGGATGAGGAAGTGAAGCATGCGATTTCACAGAAAAGAGTGATGGTGAGTGGAGCAGAAGGAACAGTTGTTGAGAGCAAAGTAGATCCCTGTGGAATACGTGGCAAGAGAGTGATGAGAAATTCAATGCAATGCAAGGAATGTGGAAAGTGGGTACATGCAAGATGTCAAGAGAGCCGCAACAAGATTGGCGAAGTGTTTTGTTTGTGGGAAATGCAGTAAAGGAAGGAATGAAGTGGAAGGCCATGATGATGAGTTCTGCCATGGCATCGAAACAGTGACAGACTTCTGTTATCTGGGTGATCGGATAAATGGAAGTGGTGGATGTGAAGCAGCAGGATATTTACAGTAATGCAGTGTCGCTAATGTTGGTGCGTCCTGGTTGCCAAACCAGAAGGGTTCCAAATTCCAATCTAAGCCTTTCTCTTTGAAATCAAGTTTCAACGCTTCGTTTATTCGGAGAGTGATAAGTTCTTCTTTGGCCGGAAAGTCGTCATCATCCACCTGGCTGTCATCACATGTGAAGGGCTCAGTGCAACATTGGAGACTAGCCGTGTCCAAATTCGGAAAGTAGTTGGCCAATGTCCATCTTCTTGGCTTGCTGGCCTACGGAATGGCCCGATTCGGTGAGTCCGATTCGGTGAGAGCCTTTTTCGGTGAGAGCCCTATTCGGTGAGTTTTTTTTTTTAAATTATTGCGCGCCGTAGCCTAATTATCATTGCCGTTATAGGGTTAGGGGGTTGGGGGTTTTTGGGGTTGGGGGTTTTTGGGGTTAGGGGGTATGGGGGTTTTTGAGGTTGGGGTTTTTTGGGGTTGGGGGTTTGGGGTTGAGGGTTTTTGGGGTTGGGGTTTGCGGTTTTGGGGTTAGGGGGTTGGGGGTTTTTGGGGTTGGGGGTTTTTAGGGTTGGGGGTTTTTGGGGTTGGGGTTTTTTGGGGGTTTGGGGTTTTTTGGGGGTTTGGGGTTTGGGGTTTTTTGGGGGTTTGAGGTTTCTTGGGGGTTTGGGGTTTTTTGGGGGTTTGGGGTTTTTTTGGGGGGTTGGGTTTTTGGGTTAGGGGGTTTGGGGTTAAGGGTTTTAATTAGGCTACGGTACCCGATAATTTTCAAAAAAAAATTCAAAAAAATCACCGAATAGGGCTCTCACCGAAAAAGGCTCTCACCGAATCGGACTCACCGAATAGTAGCAGACCCCTGGCCTAAGTGATCAGCTATGTCCTTCTTTAATGCTGCTGTCAACTCAAGTCCATTGCCTTCGAAGTACTTGTCTGTCAAGTGTCTGAAACTGCACCATTGTGCCTCTTCCAACTCGCTTGTTCCACAATTTAACCTTCGCGATAAATGCAGCTACGGCTACTTTGGTGTCGATTACAGTTACATTCTTGCCTTGAATTAAAAGATTGCCTTTGTTCAAATTCACCAAAGATATCAGCCAGGTAGCACACCTGGGAAATTCACTATTGGTTAGGGAAATATTCAGCCAAGTCAGACTTTTTTTCTATCAGAAAAACATGGACAGCCTTACGAAGTTCGACCAGGTGGGTTATCACTTTGCAACGAGACAGCCATTGTAGCCTACTTCTGTGTGGTACAGTAATGCTTCGTATCTTTCTTCCATCTTCTTGCACAGCTCCTTGAAAACACGGCTGTTCAATTCCTTTGCTTTTATAAAGTTCACAACCTTCACTTGCTTTACTGTTTCCAAATCGGGTCTCATTACCCCCCAAAAATAGGCAAATTATCCCCCGGGGTTAATTTACCCCCAGGTTGGGAACCACTGAGCTAAATGGAAAGCTTTAGGATACCTACATTTAGAACTTATGAGCCTACTTTTGACCTTACTTATAATATCCTTAATGTTCCATTTAAGCAGATTATTTAGCAATTTGGGTTGTGAACTTGTGAGTACGGTAGGCTACCTCAAATTTTGTGTGAGATTCAAAATGCCTGAATTACCAAAGTTTGTTTCCTGATTTTCATCATAAATAAAATACCTGCTCTTTAGAATCATCTAACTCTGCAAAGATTCAACTCATTAAAATATCTTAGCAGTTGTGTTTCATAGGCTATTATCATCGGAATGGCCCGTTTTGGCGAGTCCGATTCGGCGAGTCCAATTCGGCTAGTCCGATTCGGCGAGTGCCCTATTCGGCGAGTGCCCTATTCGGCGAGAGCCCTTTTCGGCGAGTTCCCTATTCGGCGATCTTTTGAAACATTTTTTTTTAATTATCGGGTACCGTAGCCTAATTATTATTGCCGCTTTTACATCGTTTTAACGTCGCTAAACGTTGAAATAAGACCCTAACCCCAACCCCTAACTCCCAACCCCAATGGGTTGGGAGTTAGGGTCTTATTTCAACGTTTAGCGACGTTAAAACGATGTAAAAGCGGCAATAATAATTAGGCTACGGTACCCAATAATTAAAAAAAAATTCAAAAAATTGCCGAATAGGGAACTCACCGAAAAGGGCTCTCGCCGAATAGGGCACTCGCCGAATCGGACTAGCCGAATTGGACTCGCCGAATAGTAGCAGACCCATTATCATAGTTGTTTCTTTTTACTTTAGTAACAAGAGACCTCTGCAACTAAATGTTGCTAGATTAAATTTTATTACATTATTATTTACAAAATATTGTGGGCGGGGATGAATATAGGAATCAATTATGGGTCTCAAAAGTTTAGTCTAGGTGTAATATGCCTTTTACCACAATTTGCCTGGGAAATCTACATTTTTAAGCTTAGGCTACATGTTTTACCCTCGGGTAAAACATGCCCCTTTCCCCATCATTTACGCGCGAAAGTGCCCTTTTTAACATAACTCTCGAGCTAAAAGTGCCCTTTTTTGAAAATTTGCCCACCTAGTCCCAATTTGTGAAAAGATGCTATGCCTAAAACGGCAATGATAATTAGGCTACGGTAATCGATAATTTAAAAAAAAAATTGAAAAAATCATCGAATAGAGATCGAACTCACCGAAACGGGCCATTCCGTAATTAACTGACCCTGAAGTATACTGGAGCAGATTAAGCGTGAATAAGGTCGCCACATTTGCCTAAGCATGTGCGGAACCCAGCTGAGACTTGCTTCTCTGTGACGTTTCTTTTTAACAAACGATCAATGTAACGCAATAATCCTCATTGTTAAAATTAGAATACATACCATATCCTGCCGAAAAGTTCAGACAACTTTATTTCAAGGTAACATTGCAAGGCGTTGAAGTGATGTAAAAATGGCTACTTTTGCCATCAGCTCGTTAACCACGCCACTCTAATGTAATCTTTAAAGCAATTGCCTGTACTATTATTGTTTCAGCTGCGTATTTGTTCGCGTTAAACAAACAATTGTAACAATTCAAATTGAAAATATCTTTTTGCTGCATTAGCTCTATTTTTGTCAAGAATTTTGCGGCGGTCATTAATGACCAACCAATGAGTCGGCTTTGGCAGACATTCGAGGTCATTCCAGAGGTCATGACCGCCGGATATTTCGAGGCCTGCTACTGGAAAAAAACTTAAAACCAAACACATTTATTATAGATGCGACCACTTTTTGCTACAAAGCAAGTCCAGCGGTGGGTCAGTGTTTGTTAATGCTAGTCCTAAGGCTGTTTCAATGATTTTTAGTCTGATTGGTTTGGTTTTGATTGCCATCAATGTTGGGACCACTGACTTGTACAAATTGTTGTCGGCTCCAGCTCGTGTCCGAACATTTGTTTTGTCATCAAATAGAGTTTCGCTTTGGATGGCGATATCGGATGTGGCTTTGGAATCCCATAGTCTATGGTGGAAGTGGAAAAGACGTGGGCATAGGTCACATTGTACGGAGGCCGGGGAACGTCGTCTTTTTAGCTTGTCTTTTCTAATGTTTTGTTTTTCCTGAGACTTTTGTATGCTGTTTTTTTTTTTTTGAAAAGTTCCGTGCTTTCACTAGTTTTTGTGCTCCAGATTGACATGTCACTGGCAAGTTGTTTCCACAATTAGACTACATCAATGTTTGCTTGGTTGAGCATGCCTTTAGCTGATCATTGTAATTAAATCGTTGATGAGACGATCCTCCCAACTAATGCTTAGCATTTGCTTCAGTTTTCGCGGCTGAAAATTTTCAACACAAATACGTCGATACAAACAGCTGGAGTGCGGTTAGCCCTACTGCTGAATCAGAGAATAGTGGGTATTCCGCTTTAACGCAAAGCCAAAAAGTGTGAAACATTTTTGTACAAAATTCATAAATTTCCAGAAAATTTAAGCTTCAAATCAGAAGACAAATCAGTAAGTTCTTCCTGAGAGAGGTGCTCAGTACTTTGTTTTTGCGTTGTAAATAGATTAGGTTTTGGATCCAATGTAATTTGGTAGAAAATACTTCTGAAACTGTTTCAACAGATTTGACAAATGGTTAACAACCTGAGGTCTGATAACATTTGATTTTACATGAGTTTACTTCAGTAAATGAGAACATTTCAAATGGACCATTTTCAACCTGATGTTCATTTTCAAGCAGATGTTCAAATTTTTGATGAACATTTCAAATTTAGAATTCCATGTAAAAACATTGATGTTTTCTGCTTAGAAGAGACAAATTAAGTTCGTTCAGTTTTTCAAGCAAATTTGATAAATAGCATAATTTTAAAAACCAGATGTCATTACGAAAAAGGTGGACTCAGTCTGATTTCTTTTGTTACAAAAATTACGACTCCAATTTAAAAAAAACAGATCAGTTAATGCAAATCAAGAGATGCGTTTATTTTTTTGGTACACCCTGTAGATAAGGTTTGTTTAAATGTAGAAAAGTGGCAGTTGGGACCTTGAAACCATGAAGTTGAGAAAAAATATTTCACATCTGGTAATAACTACTTATTTCCCGACAAAAAACAATGGTTTCACTATAATGTTGTAAAAAAACCGTACACCCTAATAGGCCATCTCTTGGGTTTTCTTCGCACCTTTTCTCTGGTTACTTTTATCAATTTTGAAGTTCTGGCGTGTTGTGTCATGCTTACATTACATGGCGCTTCAAGGGCGACCTTGGCCAGGTCAATTTTTGACATTTCCAGTTTCTTTGTGCCTTTTGAGAGTTCTCCAGACCAACATGCTGTTAATTTTTAAGTCCATGCAAATATCACTCCTTGACTTGCCTGATTTGAAGAGCTCTACAATTTAGCTATTCTTATTCAAATTTTCATTCATGGCCTATAAAATTAAGGCTTAAAAAAATATAAAATTAAGATATATTCAATTTATTAACATTGTAACGCTAAATATTGATGTTAAATACAGTTGTTTGAAGTTGTAACGTTAATTATTGATGACCCTGTAATGTACACTATTTATGATTTTGCTGATAAGTCAATGGACTTTTAAATCGTATGTTAATTAGATACCCTGCTTCTGTGTTAAATACCTTGGCATCGTCATTTTAATGAGCTGGTCAATGTATACACTTTATGTAGGGTCAGCTTGCTAGTGGTTCGGGCTGTTTGTTGTTTTATAACGGGAAAAAGGTTGAGAATGTCTGGAATGGTGGTTTTGAGTTGTTTTAAAATTAAGGTTCAGTTGAGTTTTTGGCCGATCAGTGGTAATCCCAATCTATGATCCTCACAAATTCTAGTACTCTTAATAGGCTCTATGTTTTGTGCAATTACAGATATGTTCGATGTCTGGGAGCATTTTATATGCGGATTACAGGAACGTCTCTCGACTGCTATAAATATCTCGAACCTTTATTGAACGACTTCCGGAAAATAAAGTATCAAGGCAGAGACGGTGGTAAGTTAAAATTTATCTATTTTGAACTGGTTAGTAAGTCTTAGCTAATACCCACTATGCTGATATATATACTTGCTACATCGAGTGCTGAAGATGACATGCTTAGAAACAATGTTAGGAACTAGATCATTGTCAATGTCATAGTTCTTTCATACTTTTTCTTGAAGATTTCTCAAGATGTACAAAACACATTTTCATTTTTCTTTTCAAACTATAACAATTTGTTTAGTGACAAATCAAGTAGGTCATTGAAAGGTAAATTGCGAGTTGGTCATTTTGTCACATTTCTCAACTCACAACTTGCCAACACAACACACCTCGCTTAATCGTAATCAGTCGTATTACATTTTTCATAATTATGCTACTTATGAGAGTTATATATAGAAACTAGTAAATTGTTTATAAATGAGTTTTATGGGAATCCGGATGCATTTGTGGACTGATTTTTAAATTTGTGACGCTCGTCGCTCATTCTCCACATATAGTTTGTGTGAAGTTTGGAGCATTCTTTAATATAACCACGTTTGTGCTGCTTCCATGTCACGGCGACTTTCTGCCGTAAAAAGATCCATGTCTCACAGAGCACGACTTGTAGGCAGTAGGCACATGTCAGGTAAGCGTCCTTACTGTGGTTTAGACGCTATGCTGAGTAGTGTATTCTATTGGGTGCTTGGTGCTGTCTGCATAGCCGAGGGTTTTGCTTTGGTTCGACGTTTAATAGGGCGCCGGTTCGACACCGTTCACGAGCATGTGGCTGTGTCTTTGTCAAAACGCTTAAAAGCATGCCGTCGTTTGCGGAGTGGCACCCTTCGACTATAGCACTTGATTTTTCATGATATTGGCAGTACGCTGCCCTAGAGAGAAGTGTGTACGGCCTTTTTAGGGCTTTGGCCTACTGAACTGGTGGTTATGTATTAATACCATTGCTTTATATACGAAGGTTTGTATTAAACAATAAAAATTATACAAAAGTTGTGATATTATGTACTCATGAACACGGAATGGCCCGTTTCGGCGAGTCCGATTCGGCGAGTCCAATTCGGCTAGTCCGACTCGGCGAGTGCCCTATTCGGCGAGAGCCCTTTTCGGCGAGTTCCCTATTCGGCGATTTTTTGAAATTTTTTTTTTTAAATTATTGGGTACCGTAGCCTAATTATCATTGCCGTTTTAGGGGTTGGGGTTAGAGGTTAGGGTTGGGGTTAGGGTCTTATTTCAACGTTTAGCAACGTTAAAACGATGTAAAAGCGGCAATGATAATTAGGCTACGGTACCCAATAATTAAAAAAAAAAAATTAAAAAAATCGCCGAATAGGGTACTCGCCGAATCGGACTAGCCGAATTGGACTCGCCGAATAGTAGCAGACCCCGTGAACAAATAGCATTTAAAAGTATAAAATAATTAAGTTAACAACGGCAAGTAAATGTCCCAACTCCGATGTGAAAACTTCTTTTTTCGTATTGTTGCTAATAAGCTGTTCGTTTGCCTGGTGTAATCGTTACTGGTTGGGAATATTATAATGATTAAAAACTTTGTTAGGCGAAGGCAAGTACCTTCACGCTGTCGTCCCAGTAAGTACCAACTTGGGAAACTAAACTTGCTACAACTGTCGCTATGAAATCATCTTGTGGAAACTAGCTCTCTCCATGAAGGGATCTCCACGTAATTTGACTGGCGCTGTCACTTTGCTCGATGGAGTGTTTTATCAAACTTAGTCCTTGGTCTGCTTCTTGGTACTGTCTGTCTTAAGCTGGCAGCTTGTATCCAGCAATCATTTGTTCATGATTCAAGTCACACTCATTCAGCATCTTCACCACTTTTTTATCTGCGTTTCATTCTTTGATATAAACTTCTGTATTGGAAGAATGGACCTCATGATCTGTAAAACGGAAAATCCATGACGATATAAGCGTTGTTATTGTGCCAAAAACATACAAATAAAATGTCACAGTGATATAGCCACCAAGTACTCAACAAAAACACTTTATTTTTAATACCATCTACGTTGCCTGTCACCAGAGGCGGCACATAGATCAGCCGGCCCATAATGTGGGTGCCTGCCTGAGATGTGCCCACAAGATGTGACCCATGTTTCACAACCATCCTGGAGAATACTCCACACAGAGGAATTTTTCTTCGGTTTTCTGTCTTTCATTGATTGTTTTGAAAGGGTTGAAGACACTTTCTTATCACGATGAGTAACGAGGGGTTCATAACTGTGCTCGGATATAATAGCGGAGTTACATTTCACTTCATTGCATTTTAAACTTTGTGCTGAGGTCTGGAGCTTTGTCAAGTACTTTTTGGCAAAGCTTCATACTTAACTATATAATAGTATCACAAAATATAGTCTAAACCAGGGGTCACCAAACTTTTTTCTCTGAGGGCCGGATTGCTGCGAGATTAACAGCTGCAGGCCGGATGCAAATTGAGAAAAGATATACAACTATTTAGAATCTCCATTGACTTGAATTGAGCATAATAAATAACAAAGTTAGCGGTGGAATAGCAAAGTTGTGATGAAAGTCGAAAGGTTGCTGGAAAAGTTATCCCCTGCTGTGATACACTACTGATGAAACAGTGGTGTTTTGAACAACAAAGTTTGTGATGTCATGAGAAGAAACAATATGGAAAAATCATTAGAAAGTTGCGTGTAGCTCAACAGCAACGTCAGTCCTTTACAAAAAGTTTGATAACCTTTTTCCTTAACAGTTGTAGTGCAGCTGTTATTTCCGCAGCACGTGGCGGGCCGGATGAAATCACTTCGCGGGCCGGTTCCGGCCCGCGGGCCGTAGTTTGGTGACCTCTGCTCTAAACTATAGTCTTTCTGTCATAGGTTTAAAGAAATAGTTGACATACGGTAATCTGGAAAAAGAAAAGATATTCTTACAAAAAAGCACATTAGATAATACGTAATATGATAGAAGTAGTCTGCTTTGTAAAAGGCTTAGCCAGAGCAACGCATAACGCACCGGTTGGCAAAACAAACTATTGTAATATATTCTGAAGATACCAGGCTCAATGTAATGAGGGTACAGCATCCTTGCTATGTGTCTGCAATGTTTCCATCCACAGCATTCTCACTCACACACATGGACGAGTTTGTGGACAATTTATTGCGAGAGGAACGGTTTTGTGACGTCATATTTCCAAGGCTTCAGGTAAAGAAAATATTTTTTTATATTTTGTCAAGAAAATGAGTGCTATATTGTACTGGAAGCAAGCATAAATAAGTTGGCATAGAACATGATGCTGTGTTTTTAGAAAGAGGGAAGAGGGATTATGTTATCCTTTATTTCGCGTCATCTTAATCATGAACACAACGAGCAAACAATCTGTCTCGTTTTAATTAGTGACTTTTATCAGAACTTCTGCAAGTTGCTTTGAGGCCAAGCTAAGCATAAGAGCGCCCGATTACAGAAACGGCAAGTACTGGAAGAGATGGAGCAGCTCGATCCCAGGATATCTGCACTCGATGATGATTTGGATGATCTTGGAGAGTCCAGTGAGGAAGAGGAGATTCCGGAGCCTATAGATTCCCGCGGAAGATACTCATCTTACAGAAGACAAAGAAGTCCCACACCCACCCGGTACTATGGTCTTGTATTAATATAGAGGCAAGATTAAATTGCAAACGTGAAATGATGGAAGTTGAGAAATGCTTTCATTGAAAGGATTTCCACCTTGTTTAGGTGCCCGCGCATGTTCTGGCGTGTTTAATATTTGCTTTTGAGAACTCATATACCAGCCACTGTACCAAATATACCTCATTGTTTTAAAGACAGAGTGAAACTGTTCACCAGTCACCTCATTGTTTTGTTATATACAAAGCGCATATGCACCTCTTCAATCTGTGTAGAATTTGATTAAGGCTAACCGCAAGAATGTAAATCGACTCAATAACTTTGATGACATTTTTCGACCGTCGATTATTTCGACAGTATAAACTTGTTACCGTCTTACATCACAGCAAAGAATCTTTGAAAACGGTGTTGCCACTTTTCCATGTTTAATTGTGAAGCTTAATTTACTTTCACAGCGACAGACACCGCCGATCTCATTCGCCGAGACATCGCCGATCGAGAAGCCGCTCCCCCAGACGCCACAGAAGGAGGTAGGCCCCACAACATCACTCATTCAAACTGATTTTCGCAACTGTTGTTGAAAATTTTGTTTTCGTGTTGGGAATTGTTTTCCATGACCTTTCTCTTGTCTTGACAAGTTTTCAACTGCCCAAGTCGCCGAGGTTGATGATTTGCAGTTTACTGTTCTATTTGACGAGCATCTATTTTTAAACCTGGCGGTGTTCAAGCGACATCTGCATCACTGTTCTCACGCACGTATCGATGCTAAACCTGCGTAACACGATATTTGCTGCCAACCGTAGGGGAAACTCGTGTAATTTGGACCCCTTAAGCAAAATCTGTGATAACTGTGATCAAAATCTGTGATCGATTTCTTCCAAACTTCACTTGTTTATTTACATACATGAAAAGTACAACATAACGAAGTATCGGGCTTAAATCATTTAAACTGCAGGTAGCACTGCCAAATTTAATTTTTTTATGTGAGGGTCCAATTTACACAACGGTTGGGTAAAATGGACCCCTTCCATACCTGGCCAAAACATACAACTTAATATACAATTTTATTCGGATAGCACCTAACATCACTCTATAAGTTTCTAATTCAATGGCACTTGCAGGTAAATAGTCAATTTCATCTTTTTCAAATAAGGGGTCCAATTTACACAGTGTGATTGTGCAAACTGGACCCATCGATAACTCACAAAAATAGAACATCCCATGCACAAGTTTTTGTTACAAAAACAGAAACACACATTTATGAACAGTCGTCGCAGTAATTAATAGGCTAGCCTACTTGGAATCTCGAATATCAGCACACGCTTCATGGGCCCATTCCTTGCATTTTTTACACTGAATCCAGTCTTCATTTGTGGAATCTCCACACACCAGGCAGATGGAATTTTGTTTGTTGTCTGTTTTTCTTCCCCTCTTCTGTTCAGTTTTTTGCGCACCGCCTCTTTTCCTTTTAGGTGTTGCAATTATCATATCACTATCTCTTGTTTTCAGAGTGTTTTTATGAGGAGAACTTGTCAAAATTGTGGCTTTTGATGACTTTCGCCGTTTAGTATCAGGATTTACACATCGGAATCGCTTTGGTAGAGGGCTGATATCTGTTACAGATACATATATGTTACAGATACATCTGTTACAGATATATATCTGCTAACATACCTAAAGTTTAATACCTCAAGAAAATAGTTCATGTTATCTGCCTCCACGTGTAATTTGGATCCCTGGGTCCAAATTACACATTTTATCGGGGTCCATTTTACACAACCCTCAGCTAAAATTTCTTTCCGGCTCGTCACTAACATCTCAAACTGAGAGTCTAATACTGTCATGGTAGAGTATCTGTGAATGTTGTAGTTGTCTCGAAACGTTGAAATTATTTTCCTACCTGCCTCTGACCTCCGATTATATCGAAATAACGCATGAACCAAAATGAGATCAAGCACCCCTAATAGTTTACTTGCGTTTTCGTAACTACGCCACAAAAGAAATGAGATCAAACGCAACTGCTACCACGTGGTCTTGCTAACCTCTTCCGTGTCACGTGATATTCGTGACGTCACCTACCGCTATTAGTCTCAAATCAGCCGGGGTCCATTTTACACGAGGGTCCAATTTACACCACTTTCCCCTACTCCCCATGAGATCAGCAGACAGTTGTAATTGGATGCTTCGTATGCAAACTGCTAGCCATGCATTAAATGAAATGTCTCTCTTGATCATGGCCCAAGGGCCTGGTGCCTTGGGATCTTTGAAAAGATGATCTAGACTAGATGTTGTAGAAGCCATTGTGTTGTCATCACGGTGACGTCATCTGTGCATTGCAGTCGCACGCCTCCTCGACGTCATAGATCCCGCGAGAGAGAACGCGTCCGCTCTCCGCCAAGGTCGTCTCATCATTCCTCCAAACGACACGACGATACCAGGTAAGTTGTCTGTTGGACTTCTCAAGTCAACAGTTTGCAAAGATTCGTTCGGTTTGTGTGGTGGCAATCTCATCAATTTCAACGTAAACACAACATGGTGTTGCATCATCTTTTTGGCATGTTATTGTTTTTAGAAACTGCAACACTGAATGTCATTGATCACAAGTTTGTGTTCAGGTCACACAAGAGAAGTCGCAAGGATAGAGATCGTGGCAATCTGGAGGTTCGGGAGGCGAATGAGCTACGAGCTAAACTGGGTTTAAAGCCTCTCAAGTGATTAACATTGTCCTCTTCCCTGGAGATCGGTTCCTTTCCAACGTCACCAAGAGATCTTACGCTCACATTTTATTGTCATCAGCTGATGCTTTTTACATCATGATGTTGGAAGTCTCGTCTAGTACACCTGCCGAGCATTCTAGGTGGATTTACCCCCAATCTGGCGGTTGAATTGGCTCAAGCTCAATCGAAATAAAATGTTTTTGTATGAACAGTTTGTATGCCTTGCTGCAATTCCTTGTCGCCCCTCAGCATCTGTATCATCCAGATGCACATAAATGTCGTCTCATTCTTGTCTGAATGTAATTTATGCAGGGATATCTAAAGAAGGGGATACGAAGGCTTGTTTCCAGAGCCTTTGCAAGTATGCGAAACTACCAGTCAATAACCAATCAAGGCTTTGTCAGTCCGAGGATAAAGAATCAAAACCAACCAACCTATTACGTCTGACAAAAGAAGGTCTGTTTATTGTAAAAGGACAATTGGCACCGATAGTAATTTAATAAATCTTGTTATGATAACTTGCATTGCGCTGTTTTAGTATTAAACTTGGATATTCACTTTATGCTCATAGTTACTTGTTAATTCCACTACCCGTATGCTGGCACCTAGTCTGTTGCAAAGGGTTTATTGAGAAAAACACCTTATTGGTAACTTCAACTGTCTTTCTAAACAACTATTCTTTTAATGCGCTCTACAATACATAAAATTTGCTTATTGTCTTTTTTACCTGACTATCAGTTGCACTAAAAGCTTTCTGCATTTAAAAAGAGCCGCATGTTTAAGTACCAACTACCGCCCTTCTGGTGTCGTGAGAATAAGGCAGTCGCTGTGAGCCCACGTATTCCCTTTAGATATTCCTGGATTTATGCTCTAGCAAATTGCGGATTCGCGTCTCATAGCCGGCAGCGAACTTGTTAACTGAAACAAGGCAAACAACATGTTTATATTTTGAATATGCAGATTGGACCAAGAAAGATGCACTGTCTTAACAGGAGCATTATCTTCTGCAAGGCCAATAAGCGCTCTCTTGGAGTATTCGGTTCTTTATGCAGTAGCCTAAACTTCATCTATTTATTAAAGTTTCTGCAAACTTTTTGGTTGATTTAATCTTTACCCTCGGACTTGAAAAGCTTAATCCTGGTAGTTTGATAGGTTATTCCTGGTAGTTTCGCATACTTGTAGAGGCTTTCAACCACTGACGCAGGGCCGGTTACGGAGATTGGTAGAGTGATGTTTTCCGATTGTTGAAGTCTTATTGCTGGGGAATTATTCCATTCACTATGTGCCGCTGAATGGAGAGCAGTCTTTAAAAGCGTTGCTCAAGCGCAGCTTGATCTTGCAAATCCATCTTAAATAGTATTAGTTCGGAGCAGAAAGTCTTTTTGTGGAACCTCTCAGGTGACTGCATCATGCTAATAATGCCCAAAAAGGTCGAAATAGGCTGTAGTGTACAGTGCACATGACTCATGTAGTCGATGATAATTCATCGGAAACCCGAGTTTTGCCTTGCCAGGTGGCTGTAGTGGACTACAAGCCGTGAAATTTGTGTTCTTAGATTTACTCAATGTACTGATAATGGCGTATGAGCGATCTTTCCAGGCTAGATTGGAGGGCAGGAAATTAGGCAGTGGTGGATGACATGGTCTGCGGTCTGTTCCGTGGCTCCACACTCGCATTCTGATGAAGGAGCCAGACCCCACTTGTGCATGTCCGAACGAAAGCGGCTGACGCCAGTTCGCAGGCGGTTAAGCCTGACCCACGCAAGCCTTGCGAGGGACATCCCTGGTGGACGGGGATCGGCGTCGGGTATAAAGTCACGGAGCGTGGAGGTGTGATTTTGCCACTCCGTGTTCCACATGTGGTTCGTCCAGTGTGGTAATGTACTGATAGATGGTAAAGTGTGGAATTTCTTGTACCGTATAAGGAGTTGTTTGTCGGCTGCCAAAAAAGATGTCAGCATTAAGTAACTTAATATAATGTCCAGATCATAGCCGTACAAGACCAAACCATTTTGGGGGGGCAGAACGTAAATTTGCCCAAATCTGCACGCTTTTATAGAAATTGCCCAAATAGAATGTAGCCTATGCGGTGCATGATAACAGTGAAAAATTAACATAACAAGATCACTAGCTAGCTAGAATTTCTTACCAAAGTAATCAAGATAGAACAACTGAATTCATCTTTAAAGATACGCATGCAGCTTGCCAACATTTTTTTGCAACTAGAAAAAGCAGGTCAAGTTAATGCAAACAACTGGATATGTCTCCACAGAACAGAAGTCAAGATATTAATGAAAATAAGTGGAGCTGCCATGTTTCACACAAGATCTTGCAAAACAAATATTTTTCCAGCTTGCATGGCAGGTTTTGAGTTTGGAAAGCTTTGAAATAAATGAATATATTATGATTGGTTTGAGATTATATATTTCAGCAGTAGCATTTTAAATGTTGGTGAAATTAACATGACACAGTTGCATAAACAAACTAAATATTTTTTCGTTATTTTGGGGCGCAACTGCATCATTTTAATTTGGGTAGTTTTATAAAAGTAACCAAACAAAGCTAAGCAACACCACAACATTAACATTACATTTAACAGGTAGAACATTTTTTTGTTAAATGTTGTGGTGTTGCTTAGCTAATAGCTATGTCCGTTTGTGGTTGAAAAAGTACTGTAACCTCTCCACCCGAATTGTTTTATAAAAGTATTCACCACATTTATATAAATTCATATTTTGTAGTTGCCCAAATCAAGATGATGCATTTATGGATATTATGAAAAAGATTAAAGACTTTGTAAATTTTGATGCCGAGACAACTGCATCATGCCAATTTGGGCAGTTTTATAAATAGACTATGATCAGATAATTTCATATTTTTTTGTTGCCTAAATCTAAACGATACAGTTATGTAAATGGGAAAAATTAATGAATTTGTTCATTTTGTGGAAACTGCCTCATGCTAATTTGGGCAGTTGCATCAACAGACTAATCAGCTTCATCAGATAATTTCATGTTTTCAGCTGCCCAAATCAACACGATGCATTTGTGAAAATTAATAAAATTAGCTAGGCCTATATGGCAAATGTTGCGTTTTGATTTGGGCAGTTTCACAAAAGTATTAGAAACATATTTTGGTGACTGCCCAAATTGGCATGATGCAGTTGGTTAAATGCATTTCGTACTACAGTTTGATCACCATACAATACATTAATACGGGTGTGCCAAATGAAAATTTTGCGGCACATTTCTTGTGCAAATAAGAGGCTGTACTTATAGTTTGATTGGTAAAATATATTAATTTATAGTTTTTCTTAATTCATGCAATTTTGTAGCTTTTCATATAGCAATTTTTGCCCTAATAATTGCAAGATTTTGCCCGAATTTGCGATGTTTTGAAACAACAGGGGGGGCAGCTGCCCCCCCTGCCCCCCTGGCTCGTACGGCTATGGTCCAGATATTTCCGGAATCATTGACAATTCATTTCCAAAAAGCTAGTACCGTAGCTAACTTATGTTTGGTAATTCAGACATGGCTCGCAGCACACCAACAGAAGAGGCCTCACAAATTATCATAACCAGAGACGTACGGTAGTCAGAAAAATGTTTGAATAGCCTATGCAACCGATTAACAGACTTGTAAGCGGTTGAAAAATTGTCGAACAATTTATTAAGAAAGAGGTGTAGCCTGCTTGTTTGATCAAGTTTATATGGCATTTAACCATGCAACACTTGCACTGCTTACAGTAGGCCTCGTCAGAGGCAGCGATATGCAATTTTGTTATTTAATTTTAGTAGGCTACTGTCGAATGTTTGTTTGTACGTACGCGCGCACCTCAGATGAACACATTAGATAAGTAGCCCACTGTGTTACATTTTGTGCGATAGTAGCCTACCATTTTATTTTATCACCATCATCGTCACACAACGACCAGTTTGCATTGTGAATATGGCGTTATGAAAATGATGCTATTGTTATTCATCATCAACCAATTTTGATCATACAGGCCATGAATTAGCCTAATCCTCATGTCGAGGGTGTGGCCTGTCTGTATGTCGAGAACGAAATCTCCCCCTCCACACCTCGCGATTTAGTGGGTTGGCAGAGTCCATGTTCAGGGCTACAAGGGCTACAAGGTCACGTTTTACAAGTTCTTCCCAAGAAAGTTTTGTCTACCCTGACCCCGCTGTGCTGCGATGTTGACACATCTGACCTGTGAGATCTAGCTTGAGCTGCGCTCAACGTGACCAAGCCATCTCAGTCTGCCTATTGGAGGACTTCACTGATATCTTTTAATTTGAGCTTTGATAGCAGAGTCTTAAAATGGATGTTGTTTTCAGGTTTGACTAGGCAGGTCCATCTTACCAATCTATTATAAACGCATTTATTGACATCATGAAGCCAACCAATGATTTAATATAAGATTGCCATGATTGGTTTATTTTGTTGTGCAATATTATAACAGCAAAACCATTAAATGATGCAGCACGCTTAACGAACACAATTGAAACAAAGAAAAATAACAAATGTAGGGGAGACTCGGGTAAGTTGGCCCAGCAAAATAAAAAATTAAATTTGTGAGCTAATAACAAAACATATGTTAAAGCAAATGCTATTGAAGTGTAGAGAATTTATCACTCTAGAAGTGGACATATTCTTGCATCAAACAAACATTCTTAGGTAGGCCTACGGTATATAATTTTTCAAGTTTTCCGAAAAATATAAAATGAACCATCTTGCCTTCCTGTGCGGGTAATTTGGCCCACTGTTACAGACGGTTGTTCGCCTGGTCAAACGTCATGTAGAAACCGTTCGGGTCTACTGAATATTACGTCATGGAAATTCCTAAAACATGAGCCAAAATTGCACCATCGTCCGTAAGACTCGTGTCAATCCTGTTGAAACCGGTTTAAACATGAAATGTTGCGTCGCGCTACTGCTGGCGTGCCTTTGAGTTATCACAAATTTTTCTGATTCATTCTCGAAGTTGTTTGTTGGAAGTCGGTCGCACATTTAACTGGTTTGTTTGGTGCTTGCTAGCTGGACAAATTCTCCGTCTTTTATCCAAGTAATCTGTATCGTAGTGACAGTTTTAGAGGTGTAGGCATTGCACCAGTCATTTCGATAGCCGCGGGCTAATTTTACTGGAATACACTTTGAATAGACGTTTCGAAGGTGTGTTTATTTTTCGGTCATTACGTACAGACAAACGGATCCGGGAACTTTATGTTACAATTTTCCCACGAAGAATTATGGTTTACCGTTGTGACCATAAAAAATAAAAGACGATTCTTGTCAGTTGGTAGGCCAAGAAGAAATTAAAGCATAAAAAATAAAAGACGATTCTTGTCAGTTGGTAGGCCAAGAAGAAATTAAAGCAAAAAAATAAAAGACGAGTTCTTGTCAGTTGGTAGGTCAAGAAGAAATTAAAGCAAGAAAAATAAAAAAACGATTTTGTTAGCTGTAGGCCAAGAAGCACTTGAAGGCATAAAAATAAACGACGTGTTTGTTGTCAGCTAGTGCAGAAGAACTAATTAGAAGTACAAGAAATAATAAAAGAAGATTTGTTGGTTGGTAGTCTACACTCTTACAGAAGCAAAGAAAAGTAAAGACATTTCTTCTCAGTTTGGTACAGAAGAAAAATAACTTTGACATTCATTGGCAAGAAAGAAGATTAAAAGACAATCCATCTGTGCTTGTAGATTCAAGTGGAAGAATCCAAGCAAGTTTTGTGGACTTTAGGACTTCATACTCGTACAGCTACGGTATCGTGCATTTAAATTCTTTTTTGTATTTTTACGGTCTTTGCAGTTAAGTTTTTTATAACTACTGTAGCCTAATAATTTGTGTGTTTGTGTAACTTAATTTTTTTAATTGTTAAATTTAGCCCCAACATTTAATATGTCTACACTCGGTGGCGACAAGGACTCGACCGCCGTAGACTCGACTGAGTTTAAGCCTGATGATGTTCTTTGCGGTCGGGCAGGCCATTCTGGGGAGGGACCCAATAACGATGAGGCTAAGTCAGTTCGAGAGGCCCGGCATCTTAGAAAGGATATTTTGACTCAAATTGGGGAACTTTCTGTAGCCCTAGGTTCTTTGAGTGATAAGCAGGAACTGTTAATTTTTCGATCTAACTTATCTACTTTAGAAGAGGAATTAAGGCATTTCCATGCTCTTTTGACTAAAATCTTTAACTCTGCAATCTTGGCAGAACTTCGTGATAGGGTAGATCCCGAATTTAACTCGTTAAAAAATAACTTTGAACAAAAAGAAAGTGAGTTCTCAGATATGTTGGATGCTGACATACATCCTGAGGATAGCGCCTCAAATGTAAGCACTAGGATGTCTAAGAGTTCGTCTCGGATAGTTGCACAAATTAACCTACAGCTAAGACGAGAGGAGCTCCAGATCCAAGCTGAGGCCGAAGCAAGAGCTGCTGAGGCCATCGCGAGAGCTGAGGCCATACGAGCTGAGGCCATCGCGAGAGCTGAGGCCATTCGAGCTGAGGCTTCCGCGAGAGCTGAGGCCGAAGCGAGAGGAGCTGAGGCCGCCGCGAGAGCCGAAGCGAGAGCTGCTGAGTTCGCACTCAAAGACGCTCAGTTGAGGGCTGAACAACGTAAAGAGGTAGTTTTAGCTGAATATCGATCAGAGGCGGGCTCCCGGCGTAGCTCTAAGAAGAGCTCTTCTAGGCATTCCAGAAATGAACATCAATCGCAGTTTAATTTACATAACCTTTTCCAAACGCCCGTTCAACCTGTGAGTGGACCAGGGCAATCCACACGTTTTCCAGCTGTTTCAGGAGGTCTCGGGGCCGCGGCTAAGGGTCTTCCGAATGCTGTAGAGCCAAGGTCTGCGAATTACAACCGAACTTCTCCCCCAGAGCGTACAGGTCACGGGGCCGCCATTAGTAGTAATGCTTTGCCCCCTTCACAGTTCTCTGCGCCGCTAGGTTTTGATCGCCCAGCTACACGTAATTTGGGTGGTTGTGAGAGGCGTATCGCGTCTGATCGGGCTGTGCATGTGACTGAGCCCACTCAGCCCCTTAAGGGATATAGCTTGTCTTCTCCCGCTAAATCGAGTTCTCAACAGCAGGATTGCTTTTTTGAATACCAAAATAGTAGGACGTTTTTCGATAAGGCGGCCTTGATTGGTTACGATGGTAATAATATGCCATTTATCTTCTTTAAAAATCGTGTTACGGCCTTAATGGCAGCTTCGCCCTTTAAGGGGACTTGTTTGACTTTGTTACAAGCAGCTTGTGTTAGAACAGCTGCGCAAACAATTGCTAATTTGGTTTCTGACACCCCTGGCTTGTCAGAGGAAGACAGGATAGAAATGTCGTTAGCTCGCTTGTCCCAGCGTTTTGGGGTTCGTGGAGGTCTTTTTGCAGAACCGGAAATTAGAAAGTATCGCTATGGTAGCAAATTGACTTCGACCTCTTCCAGTGATCTGAAAGAGTTTAAAGATGAATTGTCGCAGTGTCTGCTTTACGCGCAAGCTTATGGTCAGCGTGATAAATTAGAAGGACGTTTTGTTTTGGATTTGGCTAAGCGACTCCCGTTTGACGCTAAGCAGCGTTATCTTGACTTTTTAGGTGATCAGTATGGTGGCACTAATGAGCCTACTTTTCAGAGTTTGTTCGATTTTGTTGTGCGAGAGGAAACGCGTAAGTCGACTGATTTTAGCATTATGCTAATGGGCGATTCTGGTGAGTCGCAGCAATTTAAAAAGTTTGGCAAAGGAAAATTGCCTTCATGTCCGGTTAGGCAGACGTCCGTAAAACCCCACGATGATGTGATGTCAGGGAGTTCGCAGTACTCGACTGTTGTTGGCGCACCGCGCGGTGGTGAAGCCAGACGTAAAAACCTACCGGCATGCATTTGTTGTTCGTCACGTGGTCAAGTTGAATATCATTTTTTGTCTAATTGTAAAGATTTTTTGCGCTTGACACCTAAAGATCGGAGAGATGTCATTGTGAAAGCTGGCAAATGCTTGAATTGTTTGCGCCAGCATATGGTTAGGGATTGCGTTCATGCAAATAACTGTCGTCAGTGTGGGCCTAACAACGATAGGAAACACTATTTTCTTCTGCATGATTTTTATGTGACGTCACATGATTCTCTGGATTCTGTTGGGAAAGATGATGCTCGTGCCAGAGTTCCTGTGCGTAATGTTAAGATTGGAAATGTTAAAGCAGCCTTTAACCGCGTTACTGCTGCTCGTGTTTTGAATCCAATGACTGGCAAGTCGAAGTTGGTGTATTGTCAGCATGATCCTGGTTCGCAGTTGACGTTTGTTTCGAGTGACTTGGTGTGTGAACTTGATCTTAAACCGTACGATAAAGCGTCGTTTAAAATGGATACCCTGGCTGGTCAGAAAGCTACTTGTGCTGACCTTGTCAAACTCAACATCCAGTCGTTAGAGACAGATGAACTGTTTTGTGATATAACTTCGGTGGTTAACCCAGCTTGGGCTGATGATGTTAAAACTTTACCGCATAAACAAGATTTAAACGGTTTCCGTCATTTTCATGACGTGAATATGTTTCATTTGAATGATTGTAGTACTGTAGATGTACTGATTGGCAACGACAACGCTTATTTGATGTGGGCAAAAGAAGAACGTGTTGGTGAAAATCGTAGTGAACCGCATGCTTTACTCACTCCTCTCGGTTGGTTGGCTTGTGGTGGTAAGTCACCCTTAGATGAAAGCGTTGCTAAAGTGTGCAGAGTGCAGACGTCTTCAGAGTCGGGTGTCATCTCTGGATTTCAGCGTAAAATTGAGTCTCGTGATATGGAAATAGCAGACCTGAATAAAGTTATTCAGGATTTGACGTTGCAAAATGAAACCTGTGAATTGTCTCGCAATGATAAGTTGGCTAGAGAACTTGTTGAACCGAATATTGAGTTGAAAGATGGTCGATTTGAGATACCTGTTCCGTTGAAGGAAGATATTGATCTACCTAACAATTTTGTGTTGGCGTCAGATAGAGTTGCTGCTTTAAGGAAGAAAGCTTTAAAACAACCTGAACTTCGTGATTTCCTTACTGACACCATGAAAGATCTTAAATCAAATGGCTATATTGAGCGTACTGGTGAAGCAGGAAATGTCAAGGGATTTGAATGGTATTTACCGTACTTTGTTACGTCACAATTAAAAAAGCGCATTGTTTACGATGGCAAGTCTGAATTTCGAGGAACTTGTGTTAATGATGTAATGTTTTCGGGTCCTGACTTGTTAAACCCTCTGGTAGATGTCTTGGCTAGATTTCGGCTTGGTAGATTTGGTCTCATGGCTGATGTGACTAAATGCTTCTTTCAAATAAAGTTACCCGAGTTGATAGAATCAGCTGAATTTCACAACGCCCTGAGACAGAGAGAGATAAACTGGGAATTTATACCTCCGTATGCTCCGGCGCAAGGTGGCGCCTGGGAGGCAATGGTTAAACAATTTAAAATTGCATTTTTTCACATTTTGGACTCTTCAATTCGTAAGCCCAAATTTATTGAACTGCTTACGTACACAGGCAGTGCCGTTCGGATCGTGAACGAACGCCCTTTGGTACCTTTGAGTGACGACCCTAGGGATTTTACTGTCATCACCCCTGCCTCACTTTTGACCCCATACTTAGACCCATACTGTGCTGTTGGGCAACCACATGATCGTGACCAATTAAGAAGGGATTATCGGTTCAATTTGTCACTTTCTCATCAGTTTTGGAGTAAATGGATCGATTTTTACTTGCCAGGTCTTCAGGGCCGGAAAAAATGGCTAAAAATGGCCGAGAATTTGGAGCCTGGTCAACTTGTAGTGGTAGCCGCAGTGGCGGCTCGTGCCATGGGGCTGCAGGGCTGCAGCCCCCCCTGAAAGAAAGAGAAAAAAGGGAAGATATGTTTTCCTCTGTGTTTGTCCGACCCGATTACTTTTTTCACTTATGGATTGCGGATTGAAAATTAAAATATTTAAAAATTTGTTTGGAAACATGGCTTTGGGACAACATTCTTTGCAGCCCCAGATTTTGGATTTCAAGTGCTCTGATTGGCTAAAAAATATCCTTGAAGCTCCACCTCTTTTGGTATTTTACAGAATACATACCGGTAACAGCAATTTTTGAATCTGTTGGGGCTGCATGGAAAACAGCCCCCCCCCCCTAACCGAATAATTCTACAGACTTTTTAAAGTTAAGTTTTGTTTCGCAGAGTAGCGATGAGACATGACTGTAAATGTGATAGCTGTAGGATTAGGGTATTCAACAGGTTATAGGATGTACCGGTACTAGGGCAAGAAAACAACAGTGCTAGGACAAGAAACAATAGTGCTAGGACAAGAAACAATAACTTACACTGGATCTCGAACCTCAATCGTCTTAGGCTACTGTGTGACTGTGATGTGCAGTCTGACCATAAAAAGAGCTCAACACCTGCTCTCCTGGGCCACATCGAAACCTGCTTTTGCCTGAGGATGGGTTTCTTTTATGTCCGGTTTTCTTTATCCATCCTATTATTGTTATTACAAAGTGGCTATTTTTACACACTTGTTGCCATAGTTACAATCAGGTGTTGCCAGAGTTAGGATTAAAGTTAGGTAGGGTTAATTAAGGTAAGGGTTAGAGTTAGGAATAAGGTTAGGGTTTTGATCTTTGCCCAGTTTTGATCTTTGCATGTGACTCCATGCTGCTGAGGGTTGGTATAGTATTTTCTAGGGCAAGGAACGATAATTGTTTCCACTCAGTGATCCGTCAGGAGTGATAGATAGTTAAGTTAGGTGCTTCACTAGTGTCTGCCCTCTAGGTCTAGTACCGGTATGCTGTAGAAGTGCATCTACATGAATGATTTATCTTCTGAATTAAACGGTCTTTCTGTTGGCTGCTGCATTGGCAACTCCTGTCTTCAATCATTTAATGTATGCTGAAGGCTTGTGTTGTTTTGCATCAAGTGTCAAGGGACTCCAGAAACTCATCAATGTTTGTCAAATGTATGTAGTTTCTCATGACATTATATTTAATTGCAACAAAACTGTTGGTGTTTTATATAAAGCCTAGATGTTGAAATTTGGCTATAATCCGATCATATATAATACGGTATTTAAATAAAAATCGTATCTGCTTTGAGACCCTTGAAATATATTGGAGTAATAATTAACGCTTCTACCTGATGATAAAGACATGAAACGACAATTACGGTCATTGTATTGTTCTGAAAACATGTTAAAAGCAAGGTTTTCCAAGCGTTTGATTGCTGTTAAAAATGTGTTGTTTCGTTCCTATTGTATGCCTTTATATGCCTGTCAACTATGGTGTAACTATCTTCTATCCAGTAGTAATCGCTTACGTGTTGGATACAATAATTGTTACAGAATGTTGTTTAATCTGCAGAGACGATGCAGCATCACCTCTGCATTCGTTGATAACAATATCACCATTTTTCAAGCTTTCATTTGTAAAAAATTATATCAGTTTGTAACCCGCTGTAACTTGTCTTCCAACCAATGGATATATGAACTAATGCAAACAGACTGTTACACTCAATCTTTGTATTTGGTACATTACGACTCAGCTCTTCGGAGTTGAGTATCTGCTTTGTTTCTACTTTCATCTTGAGTCTGATGCAAATAAATAAAAAAAAAATATCATATATATATGGATACTCTTATTTTGACTCTGAATCTACCTTCATTTAAAAAAATTGACAATGATTTCATTTGTCTTAACAGGTTTATGCTATAATAATTTACACTTTAATTGGAACATTTTGCAATTTATATACAATGGATAATTCTGTAATGTCATTGAAAAAAATTAGGCTTTCCCAGTTGTCTCTGCAAGAAAAACTTAGCATCAAAGCACAAGGAAGACCCACTCCAAACCTTGACATTTCCCAATCATCCACCAGTAGAGGTAACCCTTATGCAAGGAAGTTTAACAGAAATGTGTATGATGATCATGACTGGCTGTGTGGCTGCAACAGTGAAAATGCTTTCTTTTGCTTTCCCTGTTTACTGTTTGGTGGAGATCAAGAACATTCCTGGACCAAAGTAGGTGTGAAAGACCTGAAACATCTCAGTAGAAAGACAGAGAAGCATAGTAGATCAACTTTCCACATGAACAATACTTTGAGTCTTTCAGTGCTTGGCAGAGTTAATATTGCTACACTTATAGATTCTGGATATCAACTCTCCATTACTAAACATAATGAAGAAGTAACGAAGAACAGAACAGTATTGTCAAAGATTATAGATTGTATAAAATTTTGTGGCAGATTTGAATTGCCATTAAGGGGACATGATGAAAGTCAAGGCTCAAAAAATCCTGGTGTGTTCATGGGGTTAATTGATTTTGCTTCCAATCTTGACTCACGCTTCCAAAATCATTTTAATTCTGCAAAGGTATTCAAAGGTACATCCAAAACTATTCAAAATGAGCTTTTGGAAACGATTCTTGAGCTTTGCAAAAGCAAAATTAAAGAAGAAATATCACAGTCTGAATTTGTAGCAATCATGTGTGATGAAACTACTGACATCTCAGAGAAGACACAGATGGTGATTGTACTACGGTATGAAAGTCATGGGAAGCCTGTTGAAAGATTTTGGGTTTTTTTTAATCCTGCTAACCAGACAGCAGAAGCTCTGTCTTCAATCCTATTTCAGGAACTTAAAGTTTTGCTTGGGAGCAATACATCCAAACTTGTAGCACAAACTTATGATGGTGCTGCTGCTATGAGTGGTGCAAGAAATGGTGTGCAATCAAGAATCAAGCAAGTATATAGCAATGCACACTTTGTCCATTGTTATGCACACCAGCTAAACTTGGTTATACAAAAAGCCACTTCGCAGAATACCAGTGTCAGAGTCTTTTTTAACAGTCTTTCGGGAATCCCAAGTTTTTTCTCCAAATCTCCTCAAAGAATGGCTGCTTTGGACCAAGTTGCTCAAAGGCGTATTCCTCGCCCATCAGCAACACGATGGAATTTTAAAAGCAGGACGGTGAATGCTGTATCGGAGGTAAAAGACGCACTTATAGAATGCTGCTCAACTTTGGAACAAAGCAACTCTTCGGTGACTGGCTTTGCTGCTGCTGGTATAAAACGAATGCTCATAGATCCAAAATTTGTGTTTTGGTTAGATTTCTTTTCGAAAATCATGCCTCATGTTGACATACTGTTTGCTCAGCTGCAGTCTGTGGAGCTTGAGTCATTCAAAGTGCAGTGCTCTCTGGATAATTTTCTGTCAGCAATACAAAGAATAAGGGAAGGCATTGCTGCAGACAATGAGTCACCTTCACCCACACGGAGAATGCCTGAATCCCAAATCATTGATGCTAAAGAAGTATGTGATGTTGTCTTAATGCAGTGTCAAGAAAGGTTCAAGTTCACCAATCATCTTGAAGCAAGCACTTTATTTAATTTGAAAAATGCTTCACAATATGCAAGACAGTTTCCAGAAAAAGCTTTAGAAAAATGTTGTGAAGCATACCCTATGTTAATCAAAGACAAGCTCAAACCGGTGCTGTCTGTTCTCTATTCTAGAAATGACATGCATTCAGTGAGTGGACTTGTGCAGCTGCTTTCGTTGCTAAACCTGGAAGGAATGCAATCAACTTTTTCTGAAGTAATAAAGCTAGCTAAAATTCTACTTACCACTCCAATGTCAACAGCAGAACCAGAACGTTGCTTTTCATCACTGAAAAGGATTAAAACCTTTTCCCGCAGCACCATGTGTACTGAAAGACTTTCTGCATTAGCCATGGTGTCAATAGAAAATCGCTTAATAACTGAAACCAAAGATTTCAACGAGAGGGTAATTGACCATTTTGCCATGGCAAAAAGTCGCCGAATGGAATTCATCTATAAATAAAGGTCCGCTGTCCTTTATATGTGATGCTCAGTAATGTGTAGCAAAGAGTAAATGTGGCACCTATGGCTTGAGCGAGATCAATGGTTATAATTACAATATGTGTGTGTGTATTTGTTTGTTTTTGTAATGTTAGGTTCAGTCGTGTTCTCATTGCTTTAAGAATTGGCGCTCCAATTGTTTCTGGAATGAGGAGGCGACTGATTCTTAACTAATTCATCTACTTGTTTTAAAGTGTCAGGTTTGGTGGCCGTGCTTAACTATATTTATCGATGCATATACCGCAATATTAGATCCTTTCATGCACGTCTTAAACCATTAAGGTTTTGCCACCTTTTCCTTTTGTTGGTTTTGTTACTGTATTTCTTTTTTACAATATCATTTCTTTTGCATTCTGTCAAAGAAAAATAATTTGAATTGAACTGAATTATACTTGCCATCCAGTGGGCATTTATACTTGTGATAGAATTGAGATTTTGTCTTTGTCCTTCTGTATTGTGATACATGCAGGGTTGCTAGCTGGCTTCAGCTGGCAAAAGATAATTTTTGTAGGAAAGAATAAAAAATGTTAACTTCCAAGCATTTTTAGTTCTGGAGCAGTGGGTGCATACATGCAGGGTGCTCCAAAAAAGATGTAGCTACGGTTATACTACATGTATACTGCAATATACTGTGTGTGTGCGAAGATTATGTACTTTGTAATGAGATCGTTTTTAACTGCAAAAAGTCGTTTGCTATGTATTTTCTAACTAATCACTTAAAGTTAAATTTAAATCCAATTTCACGGCTCAACGGAAGTCAAATCAAATCTGTAGATAGCGTCAGATACTTGGGTGTATTTCTTGACACGGCAATGTGTGATGACAAGGATATAAACCGACAAGTACGATCATTATACTGTTTTACCAATAAATTAAAATTTTACAAGAGCTCCAGTGAAGTTAAAAATGTTCTCTTCCGTTCATATTGTACCCCAATGTATGCATGTCACCATGGGAAAATTATCACCAACGTGAATTAATCGCTTGCGTGTTGCATTCAATAATGCATTTAGAATTATTCACCATTTGCCCAAACATTATAGCGTAGGCTACGTGAACATCAAGTCTTGTGTAACATTGTATGTCATATAACATTTGATGCATTACAACGGAAAAGGGCCTTTTTTTTGTTGGGTAATGTGAATCATCGTCAAACTCTATTGTTGATTCCCTGATAAGGTATGACTGCTATCGTAACTCAAACTACCTCCTTTATTATAATACCACTATGTAGGCTATGCCGTTACCTAGCCTTGATGGCTGCTATGGCACAGCAGTGATATCAACATTCATCGATTGATAAAGTTTAAATTTCTTTTTATAGTTGGGTGTTTGAACAGATTAAGTATGATATTTCATTTTGAATATTGATTTTTGTTTCGCATGTTTAATTTGTGTGATATGGATCGCATGATCTGAAATGGACGATTGATTAATAAATTTATTGCTTACTTCAGCGTCATTCCTGTGAATGTACTTCTGTTTGTCTTTTGTTTCTGTGTATTTTTTTGTGTGGATCGTATGTGGACAATCGTGTCCGATGCCGGCGATCGACAATAAATATTTGCAGACAACAAACTGAGCGAACTATTGAGAAAACGACGAAGTGCATAGAACATAGTTTGATTTGTATTTAGCACTGATTTTGAATATAAAAATTTGAAATATTAGTATTTTTCAAGCTCTACAGCAGCATTTTTGACTGTTATTCCACTCCCAAATTTCTTTTGAAAATGCTCTCAAAATGCACCAAATTAAATGTAATTGTAAAAAATTTTCTGGGGGAGGCCCCCCAGACCCCCCGCCGTGGGTGTCGCCTTCGGCGACACGCCCGCAAGGTTCGCCTGATATCGCCCTCCAACAATTTTTGGATATGCTGCCTTGCAGCCCCCCCAATTCAGGAGGCCACCAGCCGCCACTGATCTCTTCTGAATTGCAAGTTGCTTCGTATTTCCATCAAGCTCTTTGTGCAAGTGCGAAACTGCAACCACGGACAAGTAAAGTTGGAAAGACACCACCACTTCTTATTGTGTAGGGGAAGGTGGGGTTAGTTGAGTCATGTTTCAGATTTTTCCTTATAATTTTTTACCTATTGTAGATACACCTATGAAACTCTAAGTGAACCAAAGGTAATGAAGTATGCTTGCTACTATCCATTTATCAAAATGCTATCTCTCATTTAATTGCCATTTTTATTACCTCGAACACAGAGCACCGTTTGACTCAACCAACCCCGCATGCAGGGTTAGTTGAGTCAGTGGGTGGGGTTAGTTGAGGCGCAATTGCATTCATGAGATGCATAACTTTTTGGGGCTATTGGGCACCGTCCCCATATGGCAGACTGGCACCTCTGATCTATACCATCAATGAACGTTTATTGTACCCAGAAGTGGGGAATAACCTACTTTGTACTATGAGCCACAGGAAATATTAAAAATACCAGGCGGGCCACATGGCTCCTCCAAATTCGCCCGTTTCCACAAACTTTCTATAAAAAAAAGAGTTTTCACAGCAACCAGCAGACACAAATTTTCTTCGAATTTGCCCGACTTCATGCCATTTCTCTAAAAAAAATTTAAAAAAAGGTCTTCACCGCAACCAGGCCCAAATTTCTCTCGATTTCATGCCATTTCTTTAAGAAAAAGGTCTTCATACCGCCCAGACCCAAATTTCACACGTATTATCGAAAGTGACGTGAAATCTAATACTTTTCATGCTCCCACAGGCCACATTATATTGCTTCGCGAACCACATTTGGCCCGCGGGCCGTAAGTTCCCTACCCCTGAATTAATCACAAGTGGGACATGTTGTCGGTGCACGCCAAATGTGCCCAACTGTTGCATTGGAAACATGTAGAACTACTACTTCCACCATAGGACAGCACGAGTTGCATCCAGTGCAGCAACAACAAATCGAGCAATTCCAAGAGTATTGATGGTGCCGATCATAGTCACTGAATCTCCTCTATCCCAAATTGTTTCATGCCTTGTTTGTGGTTTGAGTATCCCATCTTTACGTTAGAAGCATCAGCTCCAGTTTCATTTATCTTCTTCAAATATCTACGAAACGTTTCTTTGTCCACACCAACTCTTTCTGTTGCCTTTCTTAACGACATAGCCTACCATCTTGCACTAACTTCAAACCAGCTTCAAAAGTCTCCATAAACCATTGTCCACGACCAGTTTTTTTCATTAATTTTTAAGACTTAATTTGAAAATATTTTAAAGCTAAACAGAAAAGTAATAATCAAATAATAGCTCATTTTGTCCAAGTAACTGAATTAATAATGCACGTTTAGCAATAAAATTCAGAAGAAAGATTTCAGCAGCCTGCAACTTGAGATATAGGGTTAGTTGAGTCACTGCCTCAACTAGCCCCGCAGCAATTGACTCAACCAACCCCAATCCTTCCTCGTGACAATTATTGAAAGTATTATCCATACGTAAAGCTTTATCAGTTTTACACAAATACACTTTGCATAAGATAGCTATAAACTATATGAAACTTTGACGCTATCTTCGCTTACGCCTAGCATAGCTTCAGCATCCCAATCAACTTAGAGCTGAAAATATTTACTTTTTAGTCCAAAAAATGGCATTTTGCTGACTGTATAACTTACACAGCTGCTAAAACAAGATGGACGCAGTTACCCATAATTCTCATTATTTCAAGCAATTAATCTTCACGAAGTCATGCTTGGTTAGTCAGAAAACAATGGTGACTCAACTAACCCCACCTTCCCCTAGTCAGTGAGAAATCGATTAAGGAGATCTACTTGAATTTCTTGTAACTTTCCACTGTCATAAGTTTCCTGTAGCCTATCGGTTGAGGTTTACCTTCCTTCAGGTATTGTTTGCGACAATTTTCTATTTGCTTTCCATAGAATATTGTCAACTTTCCTTCGTTTATGTTTTCCTGGGCTGCTTGGGTTGGAGAAATTAAAAGTCATAAGTAGAGTAGACAACCGGAAACAGACATTGCAGTCGGCTGCAGCGTGAGTCAGGTGTAGCCTACGTCGGAAGGCGTACACCGATGCATAGCGCTCAAGTCGCTTTCCCGCAATGCAGGATAAAGATAAAACAAAATCTTAATCGTCTTCCAGACTACGATCCTACAATCTTTTATAGAACAGGAGTTTCTAGCAAATCTTAGTCGTCATATTCTTTATCACTAACTTCACCCTTATTTTCTGGTGGTAAAACCGCCAATTCGCAATGCTCTGTATCACTCAGGTCATCAAGCACTTCTGCATTCAGAAATTGTGTTGACATAACTTATTTAGTAGATATTAAGTAAAAGTCGCTCATTCCTTAAACTTGAAATAAAGTTTCTCCTTTTAATTATACCAATAAAATCCTAATCATTTGATAGAGTTTCACTTTTCGTTAGGCTGAAATTTCTCTCAGCAAGCGCATATTTAAAAAATGCTTTTTTTAGATAGGTTGCCCTGCTGGGTGTGTCGCCTTCGCCGACGGGTTCACTGACAGTGACATGTGCAAAAATACTCATTTGCCCACTCATTTGCGGAACTTTGTGCTGGCTAAATGTCTATGCACAAAAACTTCAAAAAACCTGTAGGATAATCTTTTGAGATGCACAAAACACGCGCATAAGCCGCGTGGTTAACATCACTACCCATCGCAGTTGCAACTAGTAAACCTACCAACAGCGAGCAATATATCGGAGATTGTTTATGAAAGATAATGTAACTTAAGTTGTCAACTAACACGCTATTTTGCAGGCGGTAGATTGTAGGCTGTCATATAGAAACGTTTTATTTATTGAACGAGGAAGTGTTGGTCACAATATTTGATCGAAATAATAAGCGTACATCAGTGGAATCCTCTAGAATCCTTTGTTGAAGGCGCCATCAAACATTGCATTGATGGCAGAAGGTAAAAATGTTGCATTTTGTGGTAAGATTATTCATTTAACACACGAATAACTCAAAAGGATAGGAAACTTCATATCCAATGTCATCAGCAGCTTCGTCCACTCCATGTTGGCCAAGTTAAAATGGCGCAAAAATCGCTGAGGAATAATCACTTGGTGGCACCAAGCAGTTAATTGGGAAGCATCACGACGAGAGTAACAGTGACCACACGGAACTAAGCACTCAACGACACGGAACTAAGCACTCAACGACACGGAACTAAGCACTCAACGACACGGAACTAAGCACTCAACGACACGGAACTACGCACTCAACGACACGGAACAACTAATTATCACACAACACAAAACCAAACTGACGAGGGGGTTGCGCCTACAAAACAAAATTGTGGCCACAGACGCTTGTCACTTGCAGCGATAAATTCAACCCTAGATGCCGCTGCCATGCCAAACAAAACGTCACTGGAAGGACGCCGATTGTCGTAAAAAGCACGACAGAAAATATCCGTCATATTACGATTATGAAGCCTTTGGCAGGGCGCTACTACAAAACATACGAGATACTGTGCAATGTGCATGTTGTTGAATGTCACTGACAGGTAAAAAGAGAAGCAATGCTGGTATGCGAACAAAGTCGTGCAAAGGTAAGAACACAAATTAGCGGCAAGATTGTTTTGAACTCCATGTACAAATGACAACATGATGCTGTGCAAGATGATCCACCATCGACGAGTAATGTAACGATAAAGTACGCAACTTAATGTGAAACAATGTAAGCAAATGAAGACACTGCACAACTTGGAGTCGTCAAGCAGCACTGTGACAAGCAACTGGGCTCTGCGCCGCTACCTCGGACACATCGCGTGCCTTCCGCCGTCAACAGGCATCGAGATGCCGGTGATGAACGATGAAGCTCCCGATGCCAGGAAAGCTATGGAATGCGCGACCTCGTCTGCCTCACCGGGGCGCCCGAGAGCGTGGCTTTGTTTCGAGCGCTCTAAAAACTGAAAGGGACTTTATAAGGTAACGTTGAAACACCAGTTTGTTGAAAAAACTAGAAAATGCGAAACAATTATAAGCGGAGAGCATCTACACAAAACAGTGAATCTTGTTGTTACTCTTTGTAACGTGGTGCTCCTCGCGGCAATCAACTAGAAGACCTTGCATGTCATTAAAGCGTAGACCATAATGAGTGGTCCACAATATGGGATTGGTGACAACACGAAAGTAGGAACACTTTTACACTATTTTGGCTAACATCACTCCAGCAGCGACCGCGTGAGGGCTCGTCACCCAACACCAACACCCTTCACTGACCATCGTTAATAACGTTCATAGCAATATCCATGTCACAAACCTCCATGTATGCTTGCTCGTCCAACCCGCCTCTCTTTTGCAACTCCGTCACCACCACGCCCGGGCTGCAATTGTGACGTCAAAATTAAAGGCGGCATGTGACCAGGCGTTCACATGAGTGCTTTGCGCCTAGACCTACTATATAAACACATATCCGTTTATGGTAATGAACAATTCAGACATTAAATAAGTAAGCTTAGACAATTAGACATACAAGGACTATGCAGATTTTTCAAAACTCTTTATTTTAGGTAGAAAAGTTGCCTTTTAGCCAGGCGCCCAATGTTTGGTTTTGTCCGATGGCAGCCCTGGGGGAAATAAACTTGCTTGTTCAGAAGATAGCTGGTTTATAAATCAATATTGAAAACCAACACAATATTGATTGATGAAAGAATCCTAAGCAAGCTGTGTAACCGTGCTTTGATCATGATCGTTATATCTTCAAAACGGAGGAAAATTCCTCCAAGAGCGTTGACTGGGCGCCCTAGCTTTAATGCAACGTAAACCAAGTTTATATTCAAGAAAAAGTGACCATGCAAAAATGATCAGGAATTCCTTGCGATTAAAGGAGGATATATTCATTTGGGCGAACTAGGGAAAATTGCTTGAAAATGACGTGCAATTCTATTGCAAACTACGACGTTGAAATGCGCCACCAATTCACTTTGGGTTTAAGGGGACAAAAAAGCGCGTTGAAGTATTGGCATGAACATTGAACACGAGTTCCATACTAGCACCACGATTCATACACGCGGAAACCGCACAAAATTATGTTGTCATACAATAACCGAATGTAGTTCTATTCTTTTTGAGATTGCCCAACGAAACCTTCTTGATTACTGAAGCCACACTTGTGTCGCGAAAGCTCTAGTAATAAACTAAAAAGTTTAACAATATTGCTTTGGAACTTCTTGACTGTCTTGGCAGTTTCACAGAAAACAAGAAATAAATTACAACATACTGATAAAGAGAATCTTAACATACAACACCTTACAAGTATAATTCAACCGTAGTAAAACAGACGAAATGTACAACCGGATGAGATTGCAGCGTATTGATCGCTACATCTCAGAGAGAAGTTTTACTCGTTTTACATTGCTTTATCTAAAATCAGTGGTTCTCAACCTTTTGTCTTGGCGGACACATTTTGGTGCCCTCGAAGCAGTCGCGTACTCCTACATATATTATCTTGAAATGTACAGATAGTTCGTTTCCTAACGGAAACAATACTAATAATCAACATTTTGTTGTAATCACAGTCATAGCTAAACTGTGAGTGCTACTAGGGTTCTGACTAACATTTACATTTCTAAATTAAGCATTGATGAACAATCTGCCGTCTCAATGGAATTAAGTTGAACATAGCCGTATCAAAACATTAAACTCATTCGTAAGATTTTGTTTGGTTAAAAATCTTTGAGCGACGCCCTTTAAAATTTCAAACAACGTACCAGGGATCGCGATGCACAGTTTGAGAACTTAGAAATACTTTTATTTTCAAATGCCATAATTTATCAATTATCTTGGAAAACTCTCACGGACTCCCCGGTTGAGAACCACTGATTGAAATAGTCCAACGTTAACAATATAATTCGTGGCAGTAGCAGAACTTACTTGACGGCGTTCACTCGGATATTCTTGGATGCAAGTTCTGGAACAGAAAATACAAACAAGTCACACAACGAACTCTTGTGGGAGGTATTGTACTGTACTATAGTGGTGGAACATGGTTTGACCATTGACCAACCACATTAAACAAACATCAAAAAGAGCAAGCACAGCGGTCAGCGGCTCAAAACCTATACACCTCCCCTGGCTACATTTCGCCAAAACGATTATTACCAGGGTCTACTAATTAAATTAGTTTACAAATCGAGTTATCTAAAAAGTAGGAAGGAATATATAAAAAATTAGGGACATTTATGCCAAAGAAATTAAGTAAAATGGCAATACAAAAATTGAGGTCCAAGCAAAGACTAAGGGTTTAGTGGCATTATGAGCAATTGAGCATGTCATCCACTACAAGGCCCACATGCCAAACCAACGTGAAATATACTTGGCCTCTCATCGCTATTCCAAATGAGATAAATTAACTTCATACTTCAATTAATGTTTAATGTAGTTGAAAGTTTGTTGTACTTCAAAAACTTGAATTTTAGTTTTGTCCTGCATGTAAGTACCCATTCCCCTAAAATCCGGTACTGACTTAAACACGCGCAATCACAATATTTAGCCTGAAGTCGTAACAAGTTAGATATACAGTAGTTAGTTAGATAAAGTTCGCTATAGCATAGACTTATGGGAGTAAAACAAGCATGATTTTCTTTTGATTAGAAAAATTACATTCATCTTTATTTTTGGGGGAAGCTTTCAAGCATCTCCCCCAAGATTCACTATTGAATAACAACAACCCACCAAGCGCGATGCATCTTGTAAATTGGTCAACCGCAGCTTTGGAGATACAATAACTCAAAACACCAGGGAACTGCAAAGGCAACAAAAAACAATTATAGTCTTCCATTACTTTAACGTCTAAGAATGTCACAATGTTGTGGCAATCACCAAACACAATTTTCTAATATTAATATTTCTCTGCTTCGCACCATCACCAATGTGCAAGACAGGCCCAGCAGTGATGGCGTTCACTGGTCTCCACGCCACCTTGCATCTTCCTAAGTTAAAAATGGTCAGTGAAATTCAAAAGCTTTAGTTAGAATCAGGGATTCAGCATAGGGATCGCCAACTCGGCTGGATTTCTGACAAGCGGAGTGTAAAAGTGTTGCCAGATATTTTTTTAATTTTTAAAAAATATATTATTTTGGTATTTTTAAAGTAATAGTCGCCCAAAACTTGCCCGTGAATAACTATTTTAAAACTAACCTAATAGTCAGGTTCACTATGTCAATATAAAGAGTTTTGTTCAAATTTTTGGGAGATTAGCAAACCTATACATTTTCGGAAAGCTTAGACCATGAGGAATCCGAAAAACGTTGATTACATTTGCAGAGATATCCGCATGGCCGCCATTTTGAATTTTTATAATGGCCGCCCCAAAATATATATTTTGCTCTATCTCGGCTCTTAATAAACTTAGAAACTTCATCAAACATGCTAACCCTATGTTTTAAGGGTCAAGGAATCCATTACAAGCATACCTAGATGCCTAGCGTTAACCAATTTCCAATTATCTGCCATATTGGTTTTCAAAATGGCCGCCGAAATTATATTTCATTATAGCCTATTATTACTTACTAGTTGAGATATAAACTTCATTCAACAAGCTAGTGCTAAGTTGTGTTGAATGAGGAATTCATTAACAGCAAGCCTGCACACCACTGTCATATTTTAAAGACAAAAGAAAAACAATTCAATTTTCTAACAACTGTTGTTATTTACAATATCTGCATAGTCTGATAGCGAGGATCATTTTCAACATACCACTACCAATGTACATCACTACACCCATACAAACACTACCACACTGAACAGTTGTTATTTCACATTTCGTCATCACTGTCTGAGTCTCATTTCCAGCATTAGCCTACAGCAGGGCTACCGGTACTTAACTAATTTTAGCAAAGGTCCATTTTGACAAGTTGAATATTTTTGCGGTCCGTTGAATAGGCCTATTTCACATGCAACCACGAAAATTAAACAACCAGTACGAGCACCGAAACACTTTTTAGGTAGTGTGTAACACATCTTGGATTTTTGTCTGACACAAACAAAGAAATAAAAAAGGAAAAAATGTATTGTGTTTCTTTGTCGTGTAGCTGTGTGGATCGCACATCAAAGAAGACAGCAAAGCGTCGAGGGGTCTGGAGGCGAAGCCCCCAGCTCCTTGGATAATAAAAAAAAATTGCTTTTTCCTAATAGAAATCTGTTTTAAGAGGCCCTAAAATGTGGCAATGAAGTTATTCTTCCGAAAGCCTGAGGTCCACCTTCAACACCCAGAAGGTCCGGATTCGGACCGCCAGTTGAGTAGCCCTGGCCTACAGTCAACGTCATTTTCGCAGTCTGTCCCACACAGACACAAGTCGGTGCAGGTCAAGTTGTTCCTTCGACACAAACATCTCTGGGTTGAGCTGTTGGTTTTGCATTGGCATCGGACTAGCTGAATGATGGCTTGTGGTGCAGGTAGAATCTTTGTGGTGATAGGTGAAATCCCACTTTCATTCTGATGGTAGCCATGCCGAAGTGGACCAAGGAGCTGTTGCCACATGACAGGTCATGCATATCTGCAATATACCGTGGCCAAAGGCGTTTGTACTTTATCCGATCCAGGGCAAAGAACAACTTGTTAGGTTCCTCACCAGCTTGCAAATGGAGATTGAGATCTGCATTCCGGGATGCCTCGACAAAGAATAAGATCGTTTCCACGCGATGAACATATAGTTCATCATTGACATAAACATCGCATTAGAGGACTTCTTCGTTTTCCATGCTTTTAATTGCTGCATCGCATCCTCATCTATGAGGATTCGTTCCAGATGGTCATGAGCAGTCGAGATGGATTCAGGACTAATGTTTCTGTTATCAGATGACGATGTGCATGCCTCCTGGACCTCATCTGCTGATCTTGAACAAATAATCTTCGGCTGTGGCTTCTCTGCAAAAAACTGATCCAAAGCCAGTTCATACAAAGCTATGCAAGTGTGGATGTGTGCACGAAAAGTTCTCTCGTTGTGCGCACACTTAAGAATTTGTCCTGTGGTTGCAGATCCATACACATCGGCTTCGATCCAGACACCATCAATCCCAGAGTTCTCTATGGAAGTTTCGAGAGCTCTTAGTGCAGCCATCACAGCATGCAGCTAACCCAGTCAGGGAACAATTTTTCTTTTCAGGTCGACCCATGCGTCTAGCAACTGCACTAACTTTTCGTAGAGGGCAATGCCGAAGGTTATTACAGTTGGGTACCCCTAACCAACGACTAACGTCTTCAACTGGGATGCTTGTAGAATCACAGTCAGCATAATAGACCACTCGTGAGCAACTTCTGGTAGCAGAGGCAGTGCACCAACTTGGGTGAGTGGTTGGCAAGATGAGATGAATGATTTGTATCTTGCCCATCCTGGAATCTTCTCTGTTCACCATTCTCTCTTTCTTTGGACAAAGTAGATGCTATGACCCACCCTAACTGGGTCAGTTCATATGATTGAGCAACACTTGTTGTGTTGGCATCAAACCTCCGCGCTCTGTTGTCAGGTTTTGGTTTTGGCTTGGCACATGGCTTAATGGGCATATGATATGGAAGGATTGATAAGTTCTTAGCTGCAGTAAGTTCGAGCTTTGGTGCGACTAGTTGTCCTGGAACATTTGCTTTCTGATATACTGCAGTGATTGTTCCATGTGTGGTGCCTTTCCCCTTGATTGTGTCCTCCGCAAAGTATGTGTTAACAGCAAAGAGAAACTGTCCTTTCTTGAGGAAATGTGGTACATTCAGCCCATTGAACTTCCTGGTGTTCTTCACAACCAGTGATGTACGCGCATACAAAAAATATTGACGCCGTCAGCGCAAACGCAAACGTTCGAAAAACTATACGCCGCATGCGTCAACGCAACTTGTAAAAAAAGTTGGCGGCGTCAGCGCATACTCTAGCGCAAACTCATTTTGTTTGCTAGGTGCCAAACATTCACACGGTATAAATCACTCGAAACAACACACTTTTCAAGCCACTTCGCGACTTCTCGTTACAAGAAATTATCTTTTTGGGCGGAAGACACATCTGGCATTGAAAATATAAGTTTTTGCCTTTCGAAGAAGAGAGCTTAAAATACTTTTCCATGTAGGGCCATGGATTTGTATTATCATGCTCCATTTCACTTGGAGATTAGTATTACCGTAAGTTATTCCCTGAATACAATAGTGTAGTATAAGAAACTGTAATATATGCCTATCAAGAAAATTCTAGTATTATAGTAGCCTAACTGTCGCTCCTAGTATAACATACTAACTGTCGCTCCCTACAAATCCACTATAAAAAACACTATTTTTAAAATGATTCCGTTTGAATAAGACTAATGTTGCTTTTAATGCCATAATTCTCTCAGTAAGCTCTATGCTTTTTTCTGATAAGATTTTTAAAAAGTGGGTTAATGGAAGACAAAACTGCCAGACACAAGCAAGTTTAGATTCTGAACTGCACAACTCTTTGTTATTAGCATTCAGGGATAGTTAGCACCTACTAGTGTTATGAGCAGTAGCTTAGGCTACTCAAAAGCCTCTCACAATTGGCCCCTGGATGCATGTTTTGCTAAACTGCTTATCAAGTTACAAAACATAATATAATTAGGCTACATACTTACGCAACAGAATGTATAAATTGTCAAGTAAAAATTACCTTAGCTTGATAGCCTACTCCCTACTGTATGTAGAGGTAGGGGATACAACACATTTTTTTGGGGGTAGTGTCAAAAACATCAGTGTCCAACCATTTTGGAAACAGTTTTGTTGTACGACATCAAAACTGCAAAAAATATTAAAATCCGTCAACTACACATCAGTAGACATCATTTGCAAGATTAGTTTTTCCAAATTCGCGAAACGAAGAATAACAAAAAAGAAAGCTAAATTTCAATGATGTTTACAATTAACTCACACCAACAATGCAAAATATATGGTAGCCTTAATTTTCAAGGAAATCAGGTACGCAAGTCTAGTTTCCGAGATTCGGTCTCCAGATGTATGATCAATGACCATGACCAAAAAAAAAAAAAAAAAAGAACAATGACCATGACCGATAGATCATTTTTTCCTGGGACTAAAGCTAGAAAATGGAAGTTCGGTAGCAGAACTTTTGGGCGCGCAAGTGTGAAAATGGTACGGTATCTGCAATCTGCATGCCTGATTCCTTTCCCTGAAGGGTGAAAACACACACTGCGTAACAGTTTTCGGGTACCGTAGTTGCAGTTTTCACAGTTTTTGTAGCAGGCTCCTTGTACGGAAGTGTGAGTTTCACGCTTCGGTAGCAGGAATCCAGGTACCGTAGGTCCGTAGCGTAAAACTCACACTTTCGTGCAAGCAGCCTGGAAAAAAGTCACTTCGAAAATATAGCCTAAAGATAAAAATGCGTTTTTAAAGTCATCTGCATTCTTAAGCGTGAATTTCATCATGCGTCCACCAGTCATTTCCCAATCACCATCTGGTTTACATGGCAACACTTGCTCTGTGTCAACATCCTCAATGTCATTGTGTTTGGAGTATGTCCATAGCCGGCTGCTTTTAGGTTGTACTCTATGCAAATGTTTAACTTCTACCACCATGTTTCCTTTGTGCGAACGTGTATAATAGTGCACAACAAAATCACCCAAAGTATCCATTTTGCCATTCTTAAGATCTTCAAATACAGGGTCATCAATAATTAACGTTACAACAAGAGATCCAATTCAAAAACTGGCAAACGAGGCAAACATGGCCTATGAAACCATTTTCACAGTTGAAGATGATCCCATTCAAACACATGAAGAAACAATTGCTAAATGCCAATACCATTGAGAAACGTCCCTCCAGAGTCAGATTTCTGCTCTGACGCATTGAAGGAAGAGGCACGCTGCCAAACCTTGTGTTCAGCGATGAGAAGATATTTGATGTCTAGCATCATTTTAAGTCAGAATGATCGTGTTTGGTCAAGAGATGGTGACGTGGAACCCGGGTAGTCACTCGGAGACAAGAGGCGGCATCAATGACGCAGTCAACGAATCAGGAAGGAGTCCATTGATTTTTGTGGATCAAGGAGTGAAATTGAACCAAGAAAACTACCGAAATGATATTCTTGAGGGTTCATTGTTGCCTTGGGAAAAGAAACACTTCAAAAAACGTAATTGGTCATTCCAATAAGATTCTGCCCCTTCACATGGAGCTAAGAGAACGCAAAACTGGCTTTCAGCCAATGTGCCGTTCTTCATTTCCAAGGAAGAATGGCCTCCTTCATCCCCTAGACTTTGGCATCTGGTCTTACTTTGAGAATAATGTTTCGACTAAATACCACCAAAGATTGGAAGCGCTGAAGGCTAATCTAAAAAAAGAATGAGCAAAAATACCTCAAATAGTTATTCATGGCTCTTGCAGGTCCTTTTCGAAGAGTCTTCGGCTTGTTATCGACACAAATGGCAAACACATTGAGTAAAACTTGTTTTTCCTAAATACTTATTTCTTTGACAATAATGTTATATGTTTATTACTCAAAAATTGCCAACCATTTGTTAAATACAGTTGTTTGAAGTTATATATAACGTTAATTAATTATTGATGACCCTGTAGTTGTGGGAATGTGTTCAAAAGGTAAGGCTGGTTTGAAACTTCCACACAGTTTAAGAGAGGCAGAGTAATCTTGTGCATAAAAACAGATAAGACCTTCAATTCTGTGATAAAAAGCTCACAGTTTAAATAGAGTTTACATACCTAAACCAACAAATTCGTCCGGATGTTTCGTCCAGTAGCATATGAAGCAATGGTAATACATGAAGAATTGAGGCTGCTGAATAACTCAACTTGGTGAAATGCTGTTCGCGATATAGTGACATGTGCTTGATTTGCTGTTCTCTTTCCACAATAAGATCAAATTTATTAGCAAGTGAAGTTGAATTACCCGATTTATCATGGGTAGGCTAACCAACTTTAATATTGCAATTATACCAGACACAACAATAGCCTTTTTGTCTCTAAAAAAAGGGCGTAGAGCTTTGTTCCAGTCTTCCCACTTCCCCTCCTTTCTACTCTCTTTGCCAAATCAGCAAGAACTTTAACGTTTGACTCATTGAGCTTCTCAACAGTATGGCTTTTGCAAAGCAAATGGTATGGTCAGAAGACAATGCAATTGCAACATGCTCTTCCACCTGCAAGTTCTTGTTTGCAGGGCTGCAGCATCAGCCTTTAGACTATCTGTTTTGTCCCATAATTGCTTGGCTGTGACAATAGAAGATGTAGTCAGTGAGGCTGCTGTAGCCAATCTCTCGTAGGTTTCAACTATTAACTTCGTAATATTCTTCCTGTCTTCATACACAAAAAAAATTGTTCAAATTTTCACTATTCTAAAGGTCACAAAACGAAAGGTCAAGCCTCTGCTCGTGGGGTCAACTAAGGTCAAAATAAAATTGAGGATGTGCGGAAGAATAAAGTGGGTCAGGTGGAACGTACCTAGCACACGTGCATGTAGAGGACCTACACTCTACTCTGCACTCTTTATTATGAACTCATCAAAACATCCCGAAAACCGAATATTTACGTTTTTTCTCACAAATATGGTCAAAATTTTAAAAATTGTGTCTACTGATGAAAAATAAATATTTTTCAAATATTTTTGCATATTGTTGATAGTTATCATAAATAGACAGACAATCGATAACAACTTAATAACATTGAATTGCATAATTCAAAATTAATACAGAAATGAAACAGATACATAATTTCAAACGTTTTCGGCAAAACTTTCTGCCCTCTTCAGGAAAATATCTTAATTCATCTAAACAAAACAAAATTATTCGTGAAATGTTAATAATAAATGACTGAAAATTTAATAAAACTGCACTGACCTGCGTACAAGCAACAACTGACGAACAAACACAAAAGGTGGTAGCAATGAAGAGGGCAGAAAGTTTTGCCGAAAACGTTTGAAATTATGTATCTGTTTCATTTCTGTATTAATTTTGAATTATGCAATTCAATGTTATTAAGTTGTTATCGATTGTCTGTCTATGGTTTTTAAAAAGTACCTCTCTACCAAAGCTATATTATCATAAATACTTTCCAAAAAATGTGGACAGAGCAAAATCTGAGAAGGTCACACTTTATCCCCTACCTCTACTGTATGTAGGCCTACACATTACTACGCTACATAGCCTACAACAAGAATAACCGGCAAAGTAGTGTAGCCTACTACATATAACATACAGAGTACAACATCATGCAAGCAATCACGGTCGGAGACCAAATATTTGAGTTTGTTTAGATACATAGGCTGCACTGCTCATTGCCTGAGAAGTTTCTGATTTGCCCCAAAATGCAAGACTTAACTAATATAAATTAAAGTGCTCACAATTGCTTACAAACGCCTTCAACACTGCTTGACTAAAAAAACTTCACACTACGAAGCCAAGTCATTGTTTACATTTTACATGGAGCGACATTACCAACCTAGCCTACCTACTTGCTTGCTTACATTACATTCCTGTTCTGACCCGTAATTTACTAAGTAATTTCTCAGTAGGCCTAAGTTGTTTTAACTAATTCTTTCTTTTTTCTGCAAGACTTCAGTCTCCACGTGGGACTCTAGGGTCAAAGGCAGTAGTGCGATATACAAACAAACTCCAGCTGACTGAACAATAGATGACACTGTGACACAACACTAGAACAATGGGCAATTGCAAGATGTCAACATTTTGCAGTTTGACAAAAAAAAATTGCAAACAACAACTAAGACATTAAAACGTATGCGTTGACGCTATGCGCTAAAAAACCGCGAAAACTTTACGGCGCATCCTCAAGCGCAAACTATCCAAAAAAATGTGGCCACAAGCGTTAGCGCAAACAAAAAGTCTACGCCGCAAGTATGCGGCGTAGAATTTGCGGCGCATACGTACATCTCTGTTCACAACAGCATTGGCAAGTGAGGTTTCCAAAAGCAGGATTCGGTTGTACGATACACAATAGTTTTGTGCAAGGAGGAAACTTACCAGATTCTTGTTGCGGGTGTCATGATGAACACTCAATGACAACCTCAGTACTTGCGGATTTTCACGAACCTCAAGTGTCCGGAAGACACACGTTGACTGCTGGGTTAATGCTGTACTTGGTGTCTGGTCTTGAAATATATTACATTATGTTCTGGATTATCGTTAGTGCTGACATGTCTACTGTTCGACCTCTCATCTCTGTTCGAAGCTCCTCTTCAGGTCCCACCAAAATCCAACGTATGAGGCTGTACAACTTAGATGGAACATCTTCTCTCATGCTTCGTCTGTCACGTCTTTCTCAAGATTGAAGTTAGCAATGGCGCTTCGTATTAGTTTGGTTGTCTTGTACAACATCTTGGTTTTGTCCATTTCACTGCCATAACTTTGCATCATAGACGTGTAAACCATCTCTTCACATGCTTCAGGGTTGTGTAGAACAGATGACTTTCTTCTGTCTTTCTGTCTCACTGATTTAATATTTGGCAACTCTGAAAAAATCTTATCCTTTAGCCACTGTCGTGTCAATTTCCGTTTGTGTTTCTCTGTTTCCAAGCATGGAAAGGTAAGTTTTCTCAATGTCATGCTTGGGAAGGTAAGCTTGCTTTCCTGTCTGGATCTCAACAAGATTGATCAATTCGATCAAGCACGCCATCTGCATTGGTAACTCATTGTTGGTAGACTTCTCTGTCACTGGCTTCATCTCTGAGGACATGAAACACATGCCGAATCCAACAGAACTTGTGGCATCTCACATTTATCGCATGGGCATCACTTGAACATATCGCATTATTACTCAACCTTGTCATTAGGACCGGATCCTGAATAATTTCCACAGTTTGCCTGAGTGTTCTTCCCGAATTCTCTGTTTGGACTTTGCAGAGCGATTGTCCATCATCTACCTGACAGAAGTATCGGTCTTTCGACAGAGACTCTGTTGCAGACCTAGTGAATGGCACTGCTGTAGCTGATGTGCTCGCATCCATTTCCGCGCTTGTTCGTTTGTGTCCTCGTTTTTGGAGTCATATTTTCCTGTTGACACGGCATATTGAAATCGATCCCTAGCTCGTTGTATTGATACCTGATTGGTTGCACTGAGGTAACTACTTCGATGCCATGTTGCTTTTCCTTTGTGCATAGTTTCTTTAGAAAATCCCTGGAGACGTCTCTCGAGAGCAACATATTCTCCATCTTGTAGACTTGATCTTTCCAGAAGACTTTCAAGCAACTTCTCATAGGAATCCATCTTCGGATTTTGAACAACTGTCTCACGCTTTCACTCTTGACACAAAATATACTGATTCCAGTCTATAGTTTTATTCGTCTTGGTGACGGACAACTTGAAACCTGTGGAGTCTTCACTCATGTTGTGTTTGCCCTGAAGAGACTGAACAAATACCTCATCAATATACCACCTCCAGCAAGATAATATCAAATGAATTCTCAGTCAAACGGATATGCAATATGCATATATTTCGGAAACTATACCAGTACAGCAATCCCTAAAAAAATGTTAGAGGACTGGTTAGCCGATTACTTGTGCTTCCTGTATATAAGTAGTAATGTAATATATTTTCGGCAGCCATTTTAAAAGCCAATATGGGGATAATTGGAAAGTGGTTAACGCTAGGCATCTAGGTATGCTGGTAATGAATTCCTTGACCCTTAAAATATGGGATTAGCATGTTTGATGAATTTTCTAAGTTTATTAGAAGCCGAGATAGAGCAAAATATATATTTTGGGGCGGCCATTTTGAAAATTCAAAATGGCGGCCATGCGGACATCTCTGCAAATGTAATCAACGTTTTTTGGATTCCTCATAGTCTAAGCTTTCCGAAAATGTATAGGTTTGCTAATCTCCCAAAAATTTGAACGAAAATAGATAATGAAAATGACTATAAAGAAAATTTATTATTTAGGCCTACTCACTATATTTTTTGCAAATTTAACCTCTCTTTCTAAGTTTTCTTTAAATTTTGTGCATAAATTCACATTCTTATTGCAAAGTAACACAACTACAAACTACTTTAATCCGATCTTGTGCAACTTTAAACTTCAGGTTAGTTTTAATTTTTAAATGGACAAGCTTTGGGCGACCACTACTTTTTAAAAATGCCAAAAAATTGGTTTTTCTAAAAATTTAAAAAATGTCTGGCAACACTTTTACACTCCGCTTGTCAGAAATCCAGCCTAGTTGGCGATCCCTATACTATATGAATCCCTGGTTAGAATATAAGGAAATAAACAACTCGTGATGTTAGCGACCAGATGCAATAATCTGTATTACCGATTTGATTCCAGTGATGCTGGACACATTGACAACACTTCCTTGTGTCTTCTCCAGGTGTGGCACAGCAAGCTGGGTGAGCTGAAACAGTGACCTGATGACGATAATTACACAATTGGGACAGACTAGTCGGAGAGTGATAGTGAAGTGGGATGCATTGTTATGGAAGGAAGAAAATAAGTCTACCACCAGGTGTTAGTAGGTTACAGGAGTGGGAAAAACTTTTTTGAGAGCCAAAGACCATTTATTTAGCTACTAAACACAAACAATTGAGCTACCAGCAGCAACAAGCCTGTCGATATGTAGCATTCCACGTAACACATTTACGTTCAGAATTGATAAAGCTTGTGTAACTTAGACGAGTTTTTTTATTAATCGACCAACTTTTATTGACCTTGTTAAGCTAACCCTGCAGCTTAGCGTTGCCAGACACCATAAAATGAATATCCAGATTCCAGAGTTGCTTCCAAAATCTCGCTATCTTAATTACACTTCACCAGGACCTTTTTATCACAATATAGTGTTCAATTTTCCAATAATCGTGTTCCATTGTTCAAGATTGTCCTTCAAAAAAGGCCGTTTAAGGAGGTATCTAGCCTCAACCTCTCTTTCTTTCTGGAACCTCATAGTTTTCTTCAAATTTGTCCAATTTGAGAAAGTCCCTATTTGGCAACACTGTTGCAGCTTTATCCAATATGAAGTTCATATTATGAACAGCTTGCAATTGCATGAGCTGGAAAATTTACAAGACAAAAATTTACGATGCTCATCTGTGATGAAATGATAAATCAAATGGGGAATTCTGTCTTCAATTTGGAAGCAAAACACAGGAAAATATATTACTATTAGAATGGGAACATTAGCGTTTGAAACAGAGACGATCTTTCATAGAACACCTTGAAGCCAATCAAAGACAATTTGGGATGAAAAAACGTGAGTGAAATGAAACTGCTTTTGGGGAATTTTTGAAGCCGTTGCAGGTACATTCATTTAGTGGCATCTAGCAACACGGAGACAGATTGACTAAGTGTGAATTACAGTTGTTTTTTGGGGTCTACCACAGTAATAGACAAGAATAATGAAAAAAGATGAATGTGTTTCATGCACTTATTTATATCAATATCAGGAGGGCCAGATAAACAGACTAGCAAGTCCGTTTTGGCCCATGTCTTGCCGCAAACAAATAAATGCATTCAATACAATATCGAGTCCACTTATTCGTGGTATACCTGACATTAACATTAATCATGTGATCAAACTCGTCCAGATTTGTTGTTTCAATGGTCCCCAGTGCAATTATTCCAGCATTGTTGATGAGTGTATCAAGCTTGCCGAATCTTTCAACAGTTTTCTTTACAGTATTTGCAATGACTTGCTTTTGAGTGATATCTCCAGGCAGTGTCAATACCTTTAATCAAATGACTACCGGTAATGTATAATATTTAATCAAATGACCATCAATATGACCATGGTAATGTACCAACAGTCTAATATGTATCTCTGCTGCTCTAATGGCACAATGTATATATAATTATATATTATATAACCACTTTAAGTTTAAAAGTTTCAAATTGCAACAAAATACAGCATCAATTGGTGACATTTACAATACAAGCCACATCCCATACATCAGCATTGTTCTCCAGACACTTCTGTGCAGTAGCATCGAGGTTATCTTCGTTCCTTCCACATAATGCTAAATTTGCACCAAGTTTTGAAAACAAAATACTTGTTGCTCGACCAATTCCTGAACTGGCACCTGCAAACAAGTTTAAAACACTGGCTTGAAACTTTAAACCAGTGATTCCCAAACTGTGTGCCGCGGCACACTAGTGTGCCACCACAGATTCTCAAGTGTGCCGCAAATCTTTTTGGAATTTTGGAAAAGAACTGTATAAATATTCAAAATAAGCCATGCAGACAAGCATATGCGACTTAAAAGCGCCTTAACTGCTTCAATAGATGATAAATAAGCTCATGTGACGATGAAACCAACTATGGCATTGCCGATAGAGTAGGGTAATTGCCACGTCATAATTGTTCTGCTAAAGAATACGTTCAGTACGGGTTTATTGCTTCAGGACCCGAAGATGACCAACAACCTTTCTGCATTATCTGCAATAAAGCCTTATCTAGTGAGTTGCTTGTTCCCAGTAAGCTTAGCAGACATTTGGAGAAAAATCATCCAACATTGAAGGATAAACCAAAAGGATATTTTGCGAACCTGAGGTCCCAAACAAATAAGCAGGCAAAGATCATGAATAGATAGCTACCTCAAGCTGCCGGAAAAAGGATTGATTGCAAGTTACAAAGTGGCTCACTTGTTGGCGAAACACAAAAAAGCACACACGGATGTAGAAACAGTAATTGGACCAGCATTAGCCGTTGTTGTTGAGGAAATGTTTGGTAGTGCTTCCCCCAAAAAAGTTAGAGTTCCGTTGTCAAATAAAATAATTTCACGAAAGATAGAAGAGCTATCCTCAGATTTAAAGGATCAAGTTTGCAAACACTTTGTTGCTACAGACAACGAGCTTCTTCTTCTCTCGTTTGACTTGTAGTAGCTTAGATTGGCAATGCCTCCTCGTGCAGCCATGATACGGTAGTTGGGTCCAGTTGTCGAATACCAATGATTCCACTTGGGGGCCGTAAGTGTTGCATTGTTTGTTCTACCGCTCCGCAGACACATATCGGCGTATTATGCAACCCCTACCTAAATAGATTAGCTCCAGTGCAGGCAACGTCACATCTGATCCTGTTCAATGTGACCCATGCCTTTCTTGAGAGGTCTGCTCCAGAAGGGATGGAGAGTGCTGGTATAACTGAAAACTGGGGAGGGATATGTGGCAGCTCGTTCCATTCCTGGGTCCATGTCTCCATGCAGCTGAAGTTCTTATCCACAAGCTGTGTAGCATATCGATGGAATGGGCGCTATAGTACAGACAACGAGCTGCCTGTACTATAGTCTTTACAAGTTAAAGAATCTACTGACAGAACTGGGAAATCTCATCTGCTGGCTTTTATTCTCTTCATTAACACTGAAACATTGGTAAATGAATGTTTGTTTTGCAAAGAATTGGAGGGCACAACCAAAGGAGAAGACGTATTCAAATTGGTAGATGAAAGTATTTTACTTTCTGAGTTGAAATGCAGTAACTGCGTAAGCGTTTGTACTGATGGTTGATTCGTTTCCGCTCTTAATGAATCAACTCATCAACAAGAAATCCTTCCGCAAATCGTGAGCACATTGTCTGGACTTCAGCTTGCACTGCAACATTACTTCCCACCATTTGGAAGCAATGAATCAAGCAATCTTTCTGCAGAAGCAGAAGAACAACTCATTGATTTACGAAACGACCGTTTTTTCAAACGCTGTTTCCACAAAAAACTTGGATGAGTTTTGGCTGTCTGCTTCCAAATCGTATTTCATGATCGGTGCAAAAACAATCAAAATTATATTGCCATTTGCATCTTCATGGCTATGTGAACATGGCTTTTCTGTTTTGACTGAAATTAAAAACTGTAAACGAGAGAGACTGCTTGGAATTGACGATGAAATGCGGGTATGTTTGTCAACAATGCAACTATATGTTCCTATGAACAAGCACATCCAATCATCCATCGCATTAACTCGTGAAAATAATTTTTTTCAAAGCAACTTTTCTTATCTTGCAAGTGTGCCGCGAGCGTTATATAATTTTTCTAGTGTGCCACAAGCTGAAAAAGTTTGGGAACCACTGCTTTAAACTAATAAAATAACTATAATATTGATAACGATGACCAAAAGGGCTCAAATTTAAAATCTCCATAAATTAGTATAATATTCTAAAGTTGCAGAGCAACGTAAAACAAAAAACATAATTTAATAAAATCATAATTGATCGGTGTAATGCTGCTATTATCTTCAGTGCAGAGCATTAAGGAAGTGCAATACACAGCACACACAAAATGTTGTAGAAGTTTCAGAAAGCTATGTTCTATAAAAATTTCAAAGCGAATGATGGCATGCTATCTGTTGTGGCCCTTCACAACATTATGTCTTTTCAGTATGTTTGACTTGATTTCTTAATCACATACCTGTTATAAGAGCAATTTTTCCACAAAGATTTGCCTGAAAAGAAAAAAAGGATATTAGGTGAAAGCATTTAGCAAACATTAAACATAAAAATATTGATTGCAAAATTTCATAAACCAGCTGTTTAGAAATTGGCATTAATCTGTACACGGGTAACTCATCAATTTCTGGCTTCTAGTTGTGGTATATCTTATGTTTTCATTTAACACACGATTTCTTTATAGAAATTTGAGATCAGCAAGCTGACTGAGCTTTGGGGTGTAAGCTGATCCCAACAGGATTCATCCTAACGTATTGACCTTTTCGTTCTTAGATATACTTATATATATATATATACAATAAAATCTGTCTAACTCTGTCGTTCTCAAACTTTTTGTTTTAATAAACAGCTCTTTTTTGCTCTTTTGTTGCTCTGAAAACAACTACAAACCCTCAAAAAAAATTTAACCTTAAATTTTAGTTTATTGCGTTTTTTTGTTTCCTTTTTAGGTTTCTGATTGGACCAAACATTTCATGGAGTAGAATTTATAACCTCAACAAAAGACTCATTCCCTCCTGCACAAAATACATGGTTAATATAGTTTTGACAATTCGGATTTCATAACCATACTTATTTTAAAAATATATAAAGGACATTCTGCCTGGAGTCCAAAATCAGTCATTGATGATGAAGCATTATCTAAATTTACATTTTTTTAAGTGTAAAATAATTTTTAATAGTTTCTTTATGAATTTGGGCTGCTACAGCTGAAAATGACTCTTTTTAAAATGGCAGTGGCTATTTGACCGGCTCCGGTCTTTGAATCTGAAACACTATTTGACCGGTCATGATGTCACTACATAAGCACTTTTTTCTTTTTCAAAGCAAAAGACGATAAGCGCCTTAAGTTTTAAATTCAACACGTTTTTTTCAACTGAATCCGTGGCGCATACGTAACGTCTCGGGCTGCCATTCTAGAGGGAATGAGTTCGATTCTATCCGGAAGCGTTCTTTTTTTTTTTTTTTTAACTAAATTTTTGAAAGTGGAAAGTTGTCTTGAAGGTTTGGTTGAGATGATGATTTGAAACTTGACTGATTGTTGTGCGACAATGAGACTGGATTTAATTTTTAACTTCGGACTTCAGCGAAACGTAATCTTACAGCCTATTAGAAGGTGTGATTTTTTCAGAGAATTTGTGCTAAGAAATGAAAGGAATTTGTTAAAAATAAAGACTGGAAAAAACTTTTTTATATCAGTTTGTATCCTTTTGTAGTTAAAAAAAAAAAAAAAAAAAAGAACGCTTCCGGATAGTATCGAACTCATTCCCTCGAAAATGGCAGCCCGAGACGTTACGTATGCGCCACGGACTCAGTTGAAGAAAACGTGTTGAATTTAAAACTTAACGCGCTTATCGTCTTTTGCTTTGAAAGAAAAAAGTGCTTATGTAGTGACGTCATGACCGGTCAAATAGTGTTTCAGATTCAAAGACCGGAGCCGGTCAAATAGCCACTGCCTTTAATATTAGCTCTGACACCAATATTTGTTTTATGTAGAATACACCATTCATGCCTGACGAGGTACTTCAATAGGTTCAATATAGAGATGTACCGATATATCGGTATCGGCATCGGTATCGGTGATATCGGCCATTTTTTGAGTATCGGTATCGGCATCGGTATCGGTAAAATTTGGCCGATACTGTGGCCGATACTAAACATGTAAAAAAAGGCGTTTGCTGGGGATTTTCTGCAGAAGCAAAGATATTATATAGATTTTTTAAAGTAGTAACTAACATCACATTCATGTAGAAAAATAACAACCTGTTCAAATTTTTGATACCTCACACTCCCATGACTTCATGCCCGCACCTTTTGGCATTGTTTGCTTATAGTACAGTGATTCTTTCACTCAAACAAAACGTTTTGTTTCAGCAGTTTTGCATTGTTCGATTCTTAAGTTGTGAAGGAGACACAGTTTCTCCAATATTTATCATTCTTTTCTTTGTGTTTCTTTTTTACTCTCAGCAGAGGATAAAACCAGGCCAAGACTAGCCAGGTAGCAAAAATGTACTTTTGCATCGTTTTTATGTTGCTAAACGTTTAAAAAACCCATATAACTTGGTTGTTTTTAGTAAGCTGGTTTTATCAGTTTGTGATTTAATTTCCACCTTTCGTTGTAATAAACTCACCAAGCTTAAACAATGTCATGGCAGAGTAAGTAGGCGCAAAATAATAGCAATGGGACTACGAATCCTCACTAAACAAATCAATAAATGGTCTTGTTGCGCCTAAGATGACAACCTCATTGTGAAGAAAGGAGCGTTCTTCCCGGCTATCAGCACAAGGCTGAGCACTCACTAGTATACAGAGGCAGAACTGTTGCGATTCGCTAACCATAACGGTGTAGCTTCCACGCTAGCCATTTAGACCATCCAATCAACTATATGTTTCTCGGCAGCCGTTTTATAGTAAGAATTGACATCGACAAGAATTGAAATGGCTAGTGTACGCCCGGACGCGAAATTTTTTTTCCCACGAGATTTCTGTCTCATTGATTTTAGTCACTTTAAAAGTAAGATTTTCCGAAAGTGTTTGAGAGATTGGTTGATTCAGATTGCGAAATAACTATTTGCCAATAAAATTTTGCAATGATAATAAAATATAAGCTTTCCCTAACCCTACTTTTTTGAAAAGCTCTTGTGCACCGCAAAAATTAATTTAAAGAAAAAAAAAAGTTTGACTTCGACGGGCGTCGAACCCTCGTTCTCACGATTACTAGGCAGAGGATGATACCACTGAACCAACTGTGCCAACGAGAGAATATTGCATTCACACGGTTTTAATACAAACTTTTACCAAAATATGTAAATGAGACAGAAATCTCGTGGGAAAAAATATTTCGCCGCCCCGGACAGCAGAATAACTAACTTTTATGATTTAATTTAGGGTACTTTTAACAGAACATTTTTGCACGTAAAGCATTAAATTACCACTTTGGGCCCATAATTTGCTTGCAAAGCACCCGATTACCTTTCTGGGCCCTTTTGCTAGATTACGGCCCCTCTAAAGAATAACAACTTTAATGCTTGAAATCAGTCGTTTAGGATGGTTTTAACCAAACATTTTTGCGCGTAAATTATAAAACCACAATTTCGGACCCCCCCAACAAACACAGGCTTGGGCCGTCAAGGATACACCGTACCCTTCGTACCCCCCTCTCATAGGCCTTGGTCATCTTAGGTCAACAAGACCATTTTGATTAGTTTAGTGAAGATTCGTAGTTCCATTGCTTTCATTTTGAGCCTATCTATTCTGCCATGACATTGTTTAAGCTTGGTGAGTTTATTACAACGAAAGGTGGAAATTTAATCAAAAACTGATAGAACCAGCTTACTAAAAACAACCAAGTTACATGGGTTTTTTAAACGTTTAGCAACGTAAAAATGATGCAAAAGTACACATTTTTGCTACCTGGGTAGTCTTGGCCTGGCAAAAGCTTTTCAACCGCACGACAAGTGCCATTAGGTCGCACATTACTTGTCGAATAGTTTTTGTACGACTACGCAAATCACTTGGTTTACATTTTACATCTTATTATCAATTATGATAGCCTATTTGGAGAGTTTGCGCAAACACTTTATTAATTTTTCAGAAACCCCAATTATGATGTACAGTAATGTTTCTTCCCTCATACCCCAGTCCTCAATTACGGTGGTCTTTCATTACTAAAACCTACTATTATGACTTACTTTTCAACCACAAATCAAAAACCCTACTAAAATTTGGCAAGACGCAGGAGATCGATCAAACTGGAACATCATTGTACATCGAGGGCTGTATCAGCCATGATACCTACAGAGAGACTATAATGACACAACAATGCGGTTGAGATTGGATTCTTGAATCTTTAATAAATTATGCCAATTAAAAGCTTTTTTAATAGTTTTTTGCAAATAAGGTAAAGCTTAGCATTTGATATAATTCCTTGCAAATGCCAAAATTGTTTCTTTTTGTAACACCAAAGTATCGGCCAAAATATCGGTATCAGTATCGGTATCGGCCTAAAAAGGTGATATCGGTATCGGGATCGGTATCGGCCAAAATATTGGTATCGGTACATCTCTAGTTCAATACTTTAACTGTAATTGTTTTTTTCCCGCACTTCTATAACACTGTCCATTCAATTTCTTCTATTTGCAGGCAAAGAACTGAAACTTTACCTTAAATTATCAGGATTAACCAGTTTTTCTGTGGTGACACTTCTATTTCAATATTATTTACCTCTAAATTACTTGATAATATTATCTTTCAATTTTTGGTCATACGTTTTCTGAGGTGCCCTTTTATTGATTTTCCATCACTGCTTCATTTTGTACTTTTCTTGCAACACACTCATCTATTTATTCAAGATACCACATCTATTTCAGACGATGCTCTCAGCAATCTACTTTTACAATATATTATTTGTGATTTTGATTGAATCTTTATCGTCGGACTGAGAAAGCTTGCAGAGCTTAATCCAGGCAGTTTTGCATACTTGTAGAGGCTTTAAATCACTGACGCAGGCCGGTCACCAAGATTGACAGCTCTAGTGAAGTTTGCGATTGTTGCAGTGTTTTGCTGGAGAATTATTATTCTATCCATTAGATGTCGCTGAATGGAGAGCAATCCTTGACGTGTGTTGCTCAAGCGCATACCCCGATAGTCAAACCAGCGCCGCTTGATCTTGAAGCTTTTTACAAAATTTTATTACAAAGGGTTGTTTTGCACACACCATCCCATCATTCTTATTTCTGTTGTCTGTATTCACCTGCCTGATATACTTCTGAAAGATTTGATATAAAAAAATCACAATTTAAATGAGTCATTCTGAAACGAAAAACTAGACTTTTCGAGCACATTAGTAACAAATTATAGTAATTTAATAACAAACATATACAATAAGCTATTCTTACCATGGAAGTCTTTTTACTACCGGTACTTAATTATAAAAATGAAGCAGATCAAAGTATATTCTAAAGAAAGCAAAGTTTCTGAAAAAGTTAAACAATCTTATTGCTTATGGCGCAGTGTATTTTTTGAAAAGGTAAAAAATAGACCTAAAAAAGTTCATGTTGTATCAGAGTTCATAATATAAGAAGGCTATCAGCTACAAAAATGATGAAGGAGAAAGATACTTCTAGCAAAACTTTGAAAACACAGCTCTGCTAGTTGAATAGGCCAAGACTATTTGTTAATGTACGGTTGTACTGGTGGCTGTAAAAAGTTATATACAATACTTCTTTAAAAAAAATGGTTTCATTAATGTCAAGTTTGTCAATGTCAGTGGCGTGTGAGATGTTTCTCGGGCTGGCATCCCCAAGGGTATGAGTTCGATACTGCCCAGAAGCGTTTTATTTTAAACTAAAATTGCCTACAAAAAACACTGCCTTGATGAAACCATTTTTTTTAAAGAAGTAGCCTATTGTAACTTTTTACAACCACCAAATTAACTTGTTGAGAGCAGAAATGTAATGCGTCGTTCGGTAAACATGGTCAGTTGGTCACATCCTCTCATGACAAACGGAAAATTGCCCAGAGAAATTCTCAAATTCCAGAAAATTACAAATACTCTAACTTATAATATATTTGATAAGACATAAAAAAGCTACTCGAATTAAAAAATGCAGCAGCCTAACGATTGAGTTCACTTTGAATAAAAATTTAGTTAAAAAAAAGGCGCTGTAAGGAAGGGTTGCCAGATGGCCTTTTTAGGCCAAATTCCAAAAATCTGGGCTTTTTAAATTGCAGTGGGCTTAAAAAAATTGATGCAAATAAGGCCAGAAAATCTGACCTTATTTGGCCCTTTTTATGGCTGCAAATTTTGACCGGTTTAGAAAGTATTATGGTAACTGGTAACGTGTATCTGGTAACCCTGCTGTAGGGTAGTATCGAACTCATTCACTCGTGAACACCAGCCCGAGAAAGATTGTACGCGCCACGGACTCCGTTGAATAAAATTGTCGAATTTAGAACTTATATCTAGGCAATTTTTTCTTCTCTCGTCTTTTGCTTTGAAAGAAAAAAGAATTTGTCATGACCGGTCAAATAGTGTTTCAGAATTAAGAGACTGGAGCTGGTCAAATAGCCACTGCCTTTTTTTAAAGCGATGGAACGGCAAAAAAGGCCATATGGATATTTACCTGTTTCTATGAACATCATCATCTATAATAGGCTATTCATATTTATTGATAATAGCGGATTTAAATAAATTGTAGCAAAAATATTTCTGAAAGCAGCCCGAAGAATAACAAGTATAAAAGAACTGTAGAGGATGAGTTTTAATCCGCTACAATGGTGACATCTGGCACCACTAGCTGGCTAGAGAGTGAGCGCAGTCTGACTCGGCGCCGGCGTCACATTACAAGTATTGAACAAGACAGTAGGCCAATAGAACATGCATTAAACAATGGTGAATATGGTTTTCATCTGGTAAGGTTACGATATATGAGAAATATTGATTATTGTTCATTTTGAAAATATGGTACTGCTATTTTGCATTCATCAAATGCTGGCATTTGCACAACAATCTAACCTCTTAGTGTTATTTATTAAATAAGAATCGATTTCGCTATAGTAATAGCATCTTCAGCTAGCACATGTAAAAAAGAAAATTTGAAAATACGTAAAACGAACAAATAAAGCAAACTCCGATATTATCAACATGCATAAAATTCTATTCTAAATGGATGGTTACATAAAATTAAAATCAAAACCTGCAAGCCTAAATCTTATACTGGTGTTCTGCCACGATTTTCAACACTATACTGGTACAAAATTCAAGCACATCAGTATCATCCATCAAGTAAATTACAATCGTTCAACCAGACAAATACAAAGAAAAACGCAATTTAGATTACAGTCCACTGCCATATCGTAAGTTTACATTGATATAACGCCAAAAACAGGCGCGGATTTATGGGGGGGGCCCAGGGGGCCCGGGCCCTCCCCGAAATTTTGTGAAAAATTGTAGAAATTGTATGTTTCCGCATCAAATGGTTTGATATGCTTCTAAACAGCTGATATTAGTCCCTCGGCATCACAATTGATGAAAATGGTTGTTTTAATGTCTATTTTATAGCATATCGTATATGTCGTAGTATCATTGTTCATATCTGTTTAGCTTTTTCTTTCTTTTTAATTGATTTTCAAATTTTCTGGCCCCCCCCGAAAAAAACTCTTAGATTCGCGCCTGGCCAAAAAGAATAACTTCTGGATGGGCATGGTTGAATAATCTACACTACAGGGGTCGGAGGTTGCTGATAACATGGGAGTAACAAAGCAGACTAAGTGGTTGGTCGAATCAATTTTTGTATGTTAATGATCGCTTTGATTTTATGTAGCCATTTATCTTCAGCGATGTCTAAATATTGTTTGCTGGGTTGCTCGGCGAAAGTAACAACAAAGCAGTCTGCCAGAGCTGGTTTCTTTTTTAGTTCACTGTTGTGGAATTTTGCATGATGTTTCAATAATGCTGCTTTGTCACCGGATTTATCAGAGTGATTAAAACTGTTCCAAATAGATCTGTGTGTGGCCCAACGTGTGGAAAACTTTGTGATGGTTTGGCCTACATAGTGTTCGTGACATATAGTGCATGTTGCAATGTATATTAAGTAATTTTGGCAAATTAATTTTTGTTTAAGACTGAAATTTTTGTTGGGTTTACATTTAATAGAGGTGCATTCTTTTATCATAAGCTTATGCGCTCCATGGTTACCGCATAGTGCACATTTGCCGCATGGTTTGGAGAAGCCGTTGGTTGGTGTTTCTGTATTCAGGGCAATTTTTTTATATTTTGTAAGTAAATTTCCTAGCGTGCTTGGCTTTTTATATGTAATCATTTGATTGGGTTGTAGTTTTTTCTCTGCGTTGGTGGTCTTGAGTAAACTATAGGAAATGATGTAGGCCAGATTACTCTGTTGGCTTTGGTTGCATTTTTTTCTGTGGGTTTAGGTAGTCGTTCTGTCCATTTTTCAGCAAGTTGAATTTTTTCTTTGGTAATTTTCTGGGGAAAGTTTGATTTCAAAGCTTTGTTTTTAAGTTGTTCCAGTGCTGCAGTATAATCGTGTTGTTTCATTCAATCTCCTGAGTCGTAATGCTTCTCCATTTATGATTGCCTTGAATGTGAATGTGGGGTGATGTGATTTACCATTGAGGTACGGTACCGTACAAGCGGTCTATAGCTGTTTCTTAGGTGTAGTTGGTGGTCACAAATTTGAAGTTCGAAGTTTTGCAAATGCGGTGGTTAACATCTAGAAACTCAACATTTTTATCGGTTTGGGAGGTGTTGATTTCTCTGAAAGTAAGTTCCAAGTGATCATGAAATGCTGTAATCAAGCTATGTTTTATCAATTCTGTAGTCTTTTGGCCAAATGATATCCAAATTACGTCATCTATAAAGCGTTTGAATATTTCTGCTTGTTTCAGTGTGTTGGAAGCTGTTTTGATGACGTAGTGCATGGCAATGTTGGCGATCGATACAGAATGGTTGTCACCTGTTATTATACCCTCTGGTTGCTTATAGAAACTCTCACCGTTTTGCGTGATAACATTGTCAAGACAATACAACGTCAAATCTGTGAGTGTTTCTATTGCAATCCGAGGATATGTCGTGTGTTGATCCAAAGCATATTTCAGTGCCTTTTCAATTAATGACCTTTTGACGTTAGGATATAAAGCCTTGACATCAGCCGCGACTGAATGTAATTGATTGCTTTTGAGCTTTTCTGTGATTTGGGTTTGTTTGTCCGATTGCCATTGCATGAGTGTTTCTAGATAGTGTTTGCTATCTCTACAAAATTCATTTATTTCACTTTGACAAAAGGTTATGCTGACGGGTTTAACCAAATGTTCAATTAAAGCGGTGAGTCGGGATGTTGTGATGTGGCCAGATACCTGTAGCAATCAGTGGCGGCTCGTCTATAGAAACTGCAGAACTGCAGCACCCCCTGAACATTTCAGAATTTTTTTTTTTGTTAATTTCACGTTTTTTTTATTTTGTCTATAGATCCTACCGACTAGAAGTTTCATAATTTCTGAATTTTAAAAATTATTATGATTTTTCAAGTTTTATATTTGGAAGCTCTGAACTGCAAGCTCTGCAGTTGCAATCTTATAAAAGAAGAACAAACAGGAATGGTGACGTCATATTTGGCTGAGGTTGCTTTAAAACTGCACAATTCCGAACTGCAAATTTTGCAGTTGCCTGTCAGGCTAGCTATTGTTGCAAGTATACCGTACTTCATCGTTTTCAAGCACAATGTTAGGTGGTTAGACTAATGTGCTTTGCTTTCTGCACGAAAAGATAAAGCTTAGACTAGGTTATCATTCTTACTTAATTAAATATAACTTTTGATGACGGAGATGATCTCATTGCGTTGGAACCGTTTCAATTTTCAAGTTTCAAAAAAAAATAATAATAAAAAAAAAAAAAAATTGATTGATTGATTGAAATTTAAGCTTGGTTCATTGTTTACTTGCGATAATAAGTTAAGGTCAAAAATCTAGGGGTGTAGCCTAACTGTAAGAACAATGCTAATTGGCTAGATTTTTCATCAGCATTTTGCTGAGCAGGGTCTGCCATATTTACATTAATTCCACATCGCATTGTTATTTTCAGGCTGTGTGTTGATGGTTTATAAGTGCTAGGCTACCGTACTTGTGCAGCAAGTTGTAGACTGGTAGAAGGATAGGTTATGACATGGGAGGCTGCAACGTGGTGCTGTCAATGTGAACTTTCGTATACGAACAGTTAATAAAGTTCATGAACATTTGGAACCCTTAAAATTCTGCCTTGATGAAATAGCCTACAGTCTACATCAATTACTGATCATACCATTTCAGAAGCAACAGGTATTTTGCATTAACTTACCAACGAAAAATTGTCTGTTGGTTGCAGCTGTTTCATCAAATAATGCCTCATGTTGAAGTGATTTTCAACCAAATGCAATCTCGAAATATTGATGTGTTGAAAGTATATACATTAGAGTGGTTCAAAAAAACACAAATTTCTCAGAATCTTCCTCCAAAAGGCTTAAAATGTGCCATTTGCCCATAGAAGTGCCCTTGCAAAAAATTAGACTGATTGGAGGTCGTTTGAAAGTCAATCAGATTTTCACTTTTTTACCACATGATGCATAAAACACCTTATTTTTCAATATTCTTCTGTTCAAAGATATTCAAAGGCAAAACTTGTAATACACAGTGCAAGGTGGATGGCAAAGGCCATCTACTCCCTAAAGATAATTTTGTTCCGGGACCAGTTCAAACTTACCATTAAAGAGATCACTGGTTTATCCCAGTTTTGTCTCTTTGTGGCTCTTGTTTATGCACGGTACTGGCACGAGGCTCCATTAGCTACAAGAGCTCCTAACAACGACTTGAAAGTTCTCGACCTCTTTCACCACTACCCAATATGTCATATCAAGAAAGCAGCTCTGAAGGCCCTCCGGCCTCCATCGTCACTTGTGGTATTTTTCTGAGCATCTTGCGCTGTTTGAGGATAGCCAAAACAGCAATGGTGACAAACTTGGCACGACCACCACATCCAAAAATTCTGAAGCGGTTGGATGGGACAGGCTTCGACCATCAATCTCCAATAGTCATTTATAACAAGTCGGTCACTAAAGCTTTTTGATCTGCTGTGCACAAATGGTAACAAAGAAGCAGGAGCATTCCTTGCCAATTTCCCCATGCCCATACCTCTGGGCATCAGACCCAGCATACCATAAATTTAAAGCCGGTGTCAGTCTCCTGAAAGTGGTTAATGACGCAGCCGAGCGAAGAATTGCACTAATTCAGTCCTACAATTCAGCTGTAACCAAAGATGAGACTCAGAACAGTACCTACTGCAGTTAGTAAGCACCCACAGGAAAAGGTTTCCGGTGCCAACCAAAGCAACCCTCATTCTCAACAAAGCCTGAAATGAGACTGTGATGAAAACAATGGCCGAATGTCATATCTGATTTAACACCACAGTCCTTGATGCTAACATTGTATTTTAATTCATTTATCGTGGACGTGATATTGATGTCTCTTGTGATAAATAAAAAATTGTATTATGTTTAAACTTATTTAACCTATGAAAATGATTGGTGAGACTACTGCCGGTTTCGAGTGAACATTTTTCAATAATAATGGTAGTTGCCGATAGTATAGTATGGATATAAGACTTTTGCTTTGTTGGGTGTTAAGTTAATAAATGCTGTTTACATACACACTAAGTTTAATTCTGCATCATATATAAGTCTAGCTCATTCTCTGCTGTGGTTTTCGAGATAATAGGAGGCATTCCTCCCTCTGTAAGTCTTGCACACAATATCGGCCTGTGTGAGATAAGGTTTAACGTAGGCAGAATGTGGTAAAAAAGTGAAAATCTGATTGACCTTCAAATGATCTCCAATCACTCTAATTTTTTGCAAGGGCACTTCTATTGGGAAATGGCACATTTTAAGCCTTGTGGAGGAAGATTCCGAGAAACTTGTATTTTTTTGAACCACTCTAATATACATGAATATATAAGCAATTTCAAAAGTGCAATTTCTGTGATAAGAAACTTAAAAGTACTGTGAGAATTCTTCAAAAACACTTATGGCTGAAGCGAAGGAGGTGTGTGACTGCATATGCGTTGACATAATGGCTAGATATTCCTTCACCAAACAATTAGTAGCTGCAAAATTGTTCAACAAGAGAAGCTTCAATAGCTTTAAGAATAAACTGCCCATACATGAGGTGGCAGTAACTGTTGAAGCATATCCCATCATCATAGAAAAAGAAAAGTTTAAAACTGAACTTGCAGTATTCTGCAGCAGGTCGGACATGCATGAATATTCCGCGTTATTTGAATTGTTGACATTTATTCAGAAAAGTGATTTAAATGATGCTCTCAGTGAAATTTCCAAACTGGTAAAAATCCTCCTGACCATTCCTATATGACTACAGCAGAGTCTGAACGCTGCTTTTCAACATTAAAAAGAATCAAAACTTTTCTGAGGAGTACCATCAATCAAGAAAGGCTCTAATCAATAAATGCTCTTGCCGTCATTTCAACATAGAAAATAAATTTTGTCTCCCAGACATTAATGACAAAGTCATTTACCTTTTTGCTCAAAAGAAAACAAGAAGAATGGATTTTGTCTATAAATAAGCTTGGTTCCAGTTGATATGAAGCAGTTTATTTGTAAGTATATAACTTATGTTTTGTAGTTTATGCCACTGTTTACCTAAGTTGTATCCACCCTAGTTATAGCCTGCATAGTGCATGTGCAGCATGCACTGTAGGAACTTTGTGTCTTTTGTTTATTTGTTATTTATAGTAATGAAATAACCCATCATAATAAAATTTGTCAGATAATCCACAAGAAATCTTGTATTTCAGCAAAAGAAAAACTTTTCTGGATCATCCATGGCCTTGACTGAGTAACTCACTACTTAACGGAAAGTTCAACTCGTCAATGATGCAAAACACCAATTTGGGAAAAGAAATGTCTGGACAATCAATGGCAACAGTTTTGTATTTATTTATTCACAGACACACATAATCAAATCTTCAGAAGACATCCTAAAGTTAAGTATGTACTGATTAATTAATCTTTTAATGTTTCGGGTTAGGCCTATTAATAGCCTATCTAATTTGTTAAAACTGGTAACTATTTACAAAACAGTGCTTATATATGTATATTTAAATCAAATATAATATAGTTATTACTATCTGAAGCCTTTACAAATTGTTTCACCTAACGGATCATCAGAAGGTTTTATTCAAATAGAATATTTGATTTAATTCGCTCTGCTTTGCCTTTTTGCTTGGCATTGAGCACTTTTTGTAGTATTAATAGTTTTCATTGTTTTTTATATGTATATTTATATATGATACTGCAAATAATTTTAACCAATGTATATTGTACTAGATTGTCACTCTCATGTTGGACACTTCCTTGTTACTTGTAAATTAGGAGAAAAAGTCTGCTTTGAATTCATCGTATTTTTTGTCCCAACAATGATAGTTGTAGCAAGATCCCGATATCAATTGAGCAATATTGTGTTCAAACTGGAAATTGGTGTTTTCGTGTTTAAATTTCACAACAACTTACTACCAGATTGCTTCTTCAACCGTTTTAAATATGTCAAAGAGGTTCACAGCCTGTGTACAAGAAACCATGATAATGGTTCTCTAAACATTCCATACTTCTCAAAAAGCTTGTAACTCAGCATTCAATAGAATTCACAGGTGCAAAAACATGGAACGAATTTCCTTCTTCAATTAGAAAGAGTGATACAAAGTCACTTTTTGTCCACAAACTAAAGCAACATTTAAGCGAACAAAACGGATACGCAATAGAAAGACAACGTAGAAAGGCTGTTTTTTACATTTATATGAAGATTCCAGTTGAAATCCGAAATACTTTACAAAAGATTAGGCCTACCTAACAATAATGTTGACTGCTTGTGCTGTACTTTTATGTTTGTAGATATTAACAGCAAACGCAACACTCCATAACTAACACGACACCATAGGAGATAAGAGCTTCATCAACACCATCAGGACATCATCATCTACCAGCTCATCCATTCCATCACCCACCAGGACAAGAAACAATAACTTAAACTGGATCTCAAACCTCAATCGTCGTAGGCTACTGTGTGGGGTGCACTCTGACCATAGAAAGAGCTCAACATCTGCTCTCCTGGGCCACATTGAAACGGGCTTTTGCCTGAGGATGGGTTTCTTTTATGTTCGGTTTTCTTTCTCGATCTTATTATTATTATTATGATTACTGCTCAGTGCTCATCCACATCAATATTGGAACTGACAAATTCAATCCACAACACTTTTCATTAGGATGTCATTCATTACTACATGTGTGCTTGTTTATGTTTTATTTTTTACTGTTTGTTTATTGGGTTTTGTGGCCGTGGCTAACTGAACATAGCCTACTACATGATTTTCTATTCAGGCACGTTTTAAACCTTTCAAGGTTTTGCCACCTTTTCCCATTCATTAACGTGCTGGTAGGCTTATATCGACTATTGTAGTTAGTAGTATCTTTTTCGTTGTGTTAATGACAAAAAATAAAATGATTGACTGATATTCATATGAGCAAAATGTTCCCATCTATCACTTCAGATTTCCTATTTTGCACCAACCTTTAAGAAAAACCAATTTTTTTATTTCAAAGTTCTAAAAGTCCACATTTTCAACTGCTCAAAATTTTTATTTTTTGTCCTGAAAACACCAAGAATGACATTTTAGAGCATATAAAAGTGCAAAATTTTCTGTGGGAGCATGCCCCCAGACCCCCCTAGGAAGCTCGCGCCTTCGGCGATCGTCTGTTCGTGTTGGATTATGACGTCATACTTACCATCAAAATTTGCAGCACCCCCATCATCAAAGGTCACGAGCCGCCACTGGTAGCAATCGTACAGGAATTTCAGTGACATTAATGGTTTTTAAATTGTCCGGTGTGAGTTTGTGTGTTTTGAACAGGGGGTAGGCAAATGCTGGGTCTTTGGTCGAAAAATATTTTGCTTTACTACCTGTAATTTTGGTGTATGACCCCTGTGCAGATTTTTTTCTTCCAATTGTATGGAAGAGTAAATCGTCGTCAATAACATTTAGTTCGTGAAGTAATATTATTTTCTTTTCACATGTTTGCAGGATCAAGTTCAGTTGTGCATCAATTCCTTTCTGTGTAATATCCATTTTAGTAAAAGAATTCAACTCTCGTTCCAAGATTTGTTGATAATCTTTGTAATTTAGTATCAAAATTTTCCCGTCTTTGTCCGCTCTGCAAATGACAATTTTATTGTTTTGTGTCAGATTGGTGAGCTTTTTTAAGCTTTTCCTTAGACCTGTGTCCAAATTGTTCTTGTGTTTAAAATTATGTGTGACCATATCTCCTAGATTTCTTAATTTTGAAGTAGCCATGTCAGTGTAAACTTTAATTTTTTCGTCAATGAGATCTGGGTCCGGTCGGGAGTGTTTTGTTACTTTTAATTTGGGTGGTATGATTGTTTTTTGTTCCTCCTCTTGTTCGCCATGTTTTAAAACGTTAAACCACTCAACTCTTCTAATGTGTTGGTGCAAAGTTAACCACTCATTAGTTTCCATTTTTTGAGACCATTTGGGTGTGGGGACAAAATTTAAGCCATGCATCAGCAAGAGTTTATCTGTTTCTTCTAATTGTATGTCTGATTTATTTAAAATCATTGTTTCTGCTCTTTTAAGACTTTCTTGTTTTCTTTTGAAGATCTTTCTCTTTGAAAAATAAATTTAAAAAAGGCCAAATTTAAGGCCAAATCTAGAAACAGGCCAAATGTATACGGTAATTTCTAAGGCTAACAGACTCTAAAAAAAGCCAAATTCGAAAAATTCGGCCTTAAAAAGGCCAATCTGGTAACCCTGGCCTACAGAATTGCCAGATCTGAAATTCATAAAAAAGCCAAATTAACCTCAAAATTAAGCCAAACAAGTTTAAAAGTAGTAAAATATCTTAATTTATCACTCACTCAATTTTAAGTGCAATGTGACCAAATAATCTTACTAAACATTGAGAAATAACAAAAAATATAGAATCCCTTCACTTTTCACTAAAGTGCCCAAAAAATGGAGTTACTTTTACTGTGAACCTGCATTTACACTCATTAACATTGAACACTGCAAAATAACCTGCAAGTGTTATAATAACGAATTAGCGGATAACTTTAGAACTTTCTTCACACAATCACACATGTGTCATCTACTGTACACATTTGTATAACACCCTACACTCAAGTGGAAATTCACAGTAAAATACCCAATCGCAATCAAGGTGTGGGACAATTTACCCTAAAATATAAAAAACACATAAAAAAGGCTACAAAGTGTTTTGTAAAACTTGCACAAAATACTTCTTGAATAATCAGGAGCGATGGATGCGATATCCACATTTCTTCTGCCGTATTCGTTTTTTTTTTCTGTTCTACCTTCCTTTTTGTTTTGTCAAATTGTTATTTAAAAACGCAATACATTGCTGCTTGCTTTCATATAACACAGTGGTTCCCAACCTTTTTTAACCGGTGGACCCTTTTAGTCGATATTCAAGTCTAAATTGCCCCCTTAAAAATTTCGTTTGTTAAAAACTCGTTTACATTAATATTTTAATCTAAGTCTTGGAAAATAAACTAAATTTTCACTAGTAGCCTAATAAGCTTTTTAGCTTGTACGCCTAATATTCTTTTTCATACTAAAATAATTTTCTTAATGAAGAACGGTGCTAAAAAGTATTTTATTCTAAGAATACACTTAAAATATAAGAGTCAATGCATTTAACAGTCTGTGTGAAGCTTGTGATTGTTTGTTTCGACAACTCATGGATGTTGTGGAAAAGTATTGAAAAGAGCACAACTAATATCATTCTCCACGTCTAATCTGTTTCTCTGTTTTGTTTTCATTTCCAAGAGTTAAAAAACTTGATTTGCATACATAAGTAAAAGCAAACGAAAGGATATATACTTCGAATAGCTTTCTCTGCCACTTTGAGGTAGGAATTACACATTAATGGCCAAAATCCAGTGATCGATTTTTCTCTGAACAAGTCTCTTGTGCAAGAATCCGTTTTGAGTTCTAAAAATTCATCCTGCAATTTATCGGAAGGTTTTCCGTCAACAATGTGAACAAATTTCGTATTAAATCAAGCTCATCGTCATAAACTTCAGGAAAATATCGAATAAATTCTAGTTATAAAGCTGTGAGATGTGGCAAAATCAATTCTTTTTCCAACTCTGGAAGAACTTGTTCTTTGCTGTCAACAACCACCACCGATGATAACTCTAACTTTGTTTATTGACTAACTAACAATTGTTTATTCTAACTTTTCTCTTTCAATGATCAAGCTTGCTGGTGAAAGCTTCCAAAGCATCTTTAAATGCTGAGCGGTACTGGCATCTGCTTCTTGAAGGGCCACTCAAGCCAGGCTGGTCGAAAAGTAGAGGCCAGACAAAATTTAGTCCCCCTCGACCAGGACAGTAGAGCCTTCTAGTACCTTAAGACAATCTCCTAATAACAGTGACATTAATCAATCACTCTCCTCCAACCTGCCTTGAGCCAGTATGGAAGCAGTACAGCTTGTAAATTCACATGGTATCAATATGTCAATGGTTCATAGATACAGATAACCAATGTTGATGCGCAATCTGCTTTGAACGGAGATGGCGATTCAATATATACAGTATATTGGTGTTTTTCTCTTGCATATTCAGATTTAGTTTATTCAATGGACCAAACAAATAAGCAAGGAATCCATCTGTCATCATTTAGCAATGTAACAAATTCCAAGTTTATCTAAAGGTCAAAAAAGAATTTCAGCTCGTCTCTGAGCTCAAGCACTCGCTTGGTTACGTTTCTGCATCCATGTCAATGCATAGTTACTTCAATAGTCGGGAGTTAATCTAATAATAATTTCCTCTTTAACGCTCTAGTGTAGACCAACTTACTGGGCTTAAAAAGGTTTACAATCCTAAAACCAATTTCCCCCCTAGCAGTGGCGTAGCCAGGAAAAAATTTTTGGAGGGGCCAAATATTTGATGAATTGAAGAAAACGACAAAGTGTTTGATTTGAGCCATCGCCACCTGATGTGCAGTGGCGTATCCTGGTGGGTTGAGCAAAGGAAGCAATAAAGCTGATGGGGGGTAGAGCGTGCCGAAGGCACGCGTATACTAGAGGGGTCCGGGGGCATGCTCCCCCGGAAAAATTTTGCAAAATTACACTCAAATAATGGATTGTAACGCTTTCTGGAAACACTTTTAAGGTAATATTTGTATGAAATTTATTAGCAGATAAACAGCTATTAACTTATTAAAGGTAGCTCTTACACACGAACAGGCAAAACCTGCGGCTAAAATTAGAGAACACCAAAAACTCAGCTACACAAAAACTCAATAACTACACAAAAACCCAACAGAGTAAGCCATTCTGAAATTGCTTCTACAAATTAGTTAAAAGAAACGTAAATCGCGTGAATTTTGCGCGATTTACGATTTGCAAAATTTATTGGAGTCTTTCTGTGTGTCTAAACAAGTCTTTGGGGGTGTTAATAGCCAGATCCAGTGGCGTAGCCAAGGGGGGGGGGGTTTGGAGGTTACAACCCCCCCTTTGGCACGCGTGTGACGTCACGATATTGAGAATGATGCTTTCAGTCTAAAAAAATTGCCTAATTTTAAACAAAATTGCATTGAAAAAGCGAGTTTTGCCAATACCAAACATCTCAGCCAGGAATTAGCAACAAGAAAACACAGAGACTTAGCTTTATTTTCGAAAAATGCCGAAGAAAACATGATCTTATCCTTTTGCTATGCTACCAGACAGCACCATTTTATAGGAATATTCGTACCCACATTTTTGTTGAAAATGCTCTCAGAATGCACCAAATTCAAAGTAATTTTTCAAAATTTTCTGGGGGAGGCCCCCCAGACCCCCCGCTGCTGGATGGCTAAATCCTCCCCTTTCAAAATTCCTGGCTACGCTACTGGCCAGATCTCTTGGAAAAGCGTTATAAGTTTCTACAAGTTTTATTATATTTTCAACAAAGGGCTCAACTTTGGAATCTAAACTTTGAATATTTGGGGGGGCCATGGCCCTTTTCGCCCCCCCCCTGGCTACGCCTATGCCCCCTAGTGGGGAATTCCCCCCCGGTTGGGAACCACTGATATAACAGTTTGAGTGAATGCAGGCTCCACGGGTGCAACCTAGTTCGTACCCTGAAAAGATCGAAAAAAAAATTAAAAAAAGCCGAAGTCGCTGATGGGAGTTTCTACAAACAGCTCGAGGAGTATGGTTAGCAGAAACTGCGGTTAACGGAAACTGCGGTTAGCGGAAATTGCGGAAAAATATTTGCAGAAACTGCGATCAACGAGGATTAGGGTTAGAGAGCATAGATTACTCGATGGTTAGAGTTAGGGTAAGCGGAAACTGCTGAAGAATGTTTGCGAAAACTGCGGTCAGCGAGGGTTAGGGTTAGAGCCATAGACACCTTAAATAGAAAGGACTAGTATCTGCTATGCTCGGTATTTGGAACTTGGGTCCCAAATCCAAACTTGGGTCCATCTAAAATGTGGTATAAACTATTCATAAAACTTTGCTTTTGATGTCTTTTACAGGGTTTTGGGGGGCAAGGATTCCATTTTTCACACTTGTTTTGTTCTAAAATATCAATGAAAGGTCTTTTGAAGCTTATTAGTCGCAAAAATATTACAATTTTGGCAAAAATTGGTGTTTTTTTTACTTAAGTCAATGGAACAAGAATTAAATTAAATTTTACACACATTTTCACTATCTTATATGATGAACACCTGTGAAATTTATTGAGAAACACGAGAGTTATAAAGCATTTAGTTTGGAGGGGTCTGCCGAGGGTGCACAATTTTTTTACTTTTGGCCATGTTTGAGGTCCTATTACTGCTTAAGTAAATTAGGTAAGAACCTAATTTTTTTACAAGTGATAGTAGCCTACTTCTGCCAAATATTGAAAAAATAACATCGTTCACATTGTCACTCTAAAAGGTCAAAGACATCCAAATGTGGCCGTTTCCAGCTCTCGATTAAAATTTTCCAAACTTAACCTTGCCAAGACCCTATTTTTGATTGATTTAGGCTGACATTTAGTAGAAATGTTGTTTACAGGATTCTCTATGAACTGAAAAAATTTTAGTACAAAATATTAAAGAGGTTGGGAGGTATTTAATGTGAAACATGGGTCGAAATGACAAAAGCAAAAAAGAGGTCCTTTATCCCGGTTACCCATGACCCCAGTAAAAATTTACACTGAAATGTCATAGAGATTCCTGTAAACAACATTTCTACTAAATTTCAGCCAAAACCAATCAAAAATAGGGTCTTAGCAAAGTTTTTAAAATTTGGAAAATTTTAATCGAGAGCTGGAAACGGCCACATTAGGATGTCTATGACCTTTGACCTTTTAAAGTGACAATACGAACGATTAAGTTTCTGGGCAGCCGATTGTAGCATCGAATAGACAGCGATAGACACGTGTTTCGCACATGAGGCTGGGCTCATCAGTATCGCATCGTATTCTTGCCACTTGGGTAATCGACTGCCGCTTTACCAGTCAGTTTAACTCTTATCCTTGTGGAAAGAAAAGAGCCCACAAAACCAGCAGGTGCCAGGGGTAGGACATGTGAAGAAGGGGTGTTCTTCCCGGCCATCAGCACAAGGCTGATCACTCCCTAGTACAGCGAGCAGCAGTAACGCTTCGCTAACCAGAACGGTGTAGCTTCCACGCTAGCCATAAAGACCTCCAATAAACGGTTAAGTTTCTGGACAGCCGATTGTAGCATCGAATAGACAGCGATAGACACGTGTTTCGCCCATGAGGCTGGGCTCATCAGTATCGCACCGTATTCTTGCCACTTGGGTAATCGACCGCCGCTTTACCAGTCAGTTTAACTCTTATCCTTGTGGAAAGATGCTACAATCGGCTGCCCTATTCGATGCTACAATCGGCTGCCCAGAAACTTAACCGTTTATTGGAGGTCTTTATGGCTAGCGTGGAAGCTACACCGTTCTGGTTAGCGAAGCGTTACTGCTGCTCGCTGTACTAGCGAGTGATCAGCCTTGTGCTGATGGCCGGGAAGAACACCCTTCTTCACAAATACGAACGATGTTATTTTTTCAATATTTGGCAGAAGTAGCCTACTATCATCTGTAAAAAAATTAGGTTCTTACCTAATTTACTTAAGCAGTAATAGGACCTCAAACATGGCCAAAAGTAAAAAAATTGTGCCCCCTCAGCAGACGCCCCCAAACTAAATGCTTTATAACTCTCGTGTTTCTCAATAAATTTCACTCAAATTTTGCAGGTGTTCATCATATAAGATAGTGAAAAGGTGTGTAAAATTTAAGAAAAATTGAATAGGTTGAATTTCTTGACTGTGTGAATTGACACAGAATGGCCCAATGGTAAATTTTCAAGTGGCTGGTAGCAGATCAAGCTCTCGTCAGATTACATTCTAAATATGCACAATTAGTTTTAGTAGTAATTGGCAAGTTTTCCAACCCCAAGCTAATAAAAATTTTATAAAAAGTTTTTTTCACTCCACTCTACTACACAGCTGTGTATGTGACCTTTGTTAAACGGATGCTGTTTTACGATCTTCATTGTAGAGTGCTTCAATATCACGCCAGCGTGCAACATGCATTTTCGCCTCTTTCATGAAAGAGAGTTCTTTATTGTGCTCAGTTGCAATTTGTGAAAAGCGTTGCAATTAGTTGCAATTCACATTTCTTTGTCATGCTTTCGACGGTTTGAAACTTCGTTACGCTGCTGACCAACTTCTTAATTCAACTGTTTCATCACAAACCATTTATTTGTGCTGCAATTCATTGGCAAACATTGCTTGCTCGTTAACTGCAACTGTTGTGTATAATTTCAATAGATTTAGCAACAGTTAGCCATAGTAGCCTACAATAAGTCATAGTTAGGCCCAGTAGCGTAGCCAGGAATTTTGAAAGGGGGGGGGGTTTGACCACCGAGCGGCGGGGGGTCTGGGGGGCCTCCCCCAGAAAATTTTGAAAAATTACTTTGAATTTGGTACATTCTGAGAGCATTTTCAACAAAAATGTGGGTACGAATATTCCTGTAAAATGGTGCTGTCTGGTAGCATAGCAAAAGGATAAGATCATGTTTTCTTCGGCATTTTTCGGAAATAAAGCTAAGTCTCTGTGTTTTCTTGTTGCTAATTCCTGGCTGAGATGTTTGGTATTGGCAAAACTCGCTCTTTTAATGCAATTTTGTTTAAAACTAGGCAATTTTTTTTTAGACTGAAAGCATCATTCTCAATATCGTGACGTCACACGCGTGCCAAAGGGGGGGTTGTAACCCTCAAACCTCCCCCTTGGCTACGCCACTGGTTAGGCCTATGTATGCGCAATTTGTGCAAATTACGCATAGGCCTACTAGTTTTAAGTTTTTGGGACCCAAGTTTAAAAACCCGAGATTGCGAGTTACGAGTCCTTCTAAGTTATTTAAAGTGTCTATGGTTAGAGCATAGATTATTCCCAGGTTAGGGTAAAGGTTAGCGGAAACTATACGGAAAAAGTTTGTGGAAACTGCGTTAGAGCATAGATCAGTCTATAGTTAGGATTAGCGGAAAGTGCAGAAAAATGTTTGCGGAAACTGCGATCAGCGAGGGTTAGGGTTAGCGAAAACTGCGATCAACGACTTCGTGCTATCTTTCTCTCGATCTTTTCAGGGGAAAATTTTTAAAATGTTTGCGGAAACTGCGATCAGCGACTTCGGCTTTTTTTAATTTTTTCTCTCGATCTTTTCAGGGTACGAACTAGGTTGCATCCGACTCCACGATCTCCTATGGTACGTTATTTTAGGGCTACATTCATTCGCACTCTCATTGGATGCATAGTGCACACTGTAGCCTACGTTTTTGTTTTACACATAGGCTACGTTTCGCTTTGCATCCAAACAAAGACAATCCATCCAACCTCAACAAGACTCTAATTTTTTTCTGACCAAAAAATAAATAGGCCTTGCCTCATGCTCACACGCTAGTAGCCTCATGCTCACACGCTAGTAGCCTCATGCTCACACGCTAGTAGCCTCATGCTCACACGCTAGTAGCCTCATGCTCACACGCTAGTAGCCTCATGCTCACACGCTAGTAACCTCATGCTCACACGCTAGTTAAAAAACAGGAATAAACTTCTGAAAACACACATATGGTTGGTTTTGAATCTTTATCAATAACTGACGTTCCAGTGCCATAACAAGAAAAATTTGGTTTGGTTATTATGACTTATGAATTTTTATCCTCGGATCGACAAAGCCATGATAGGTTGTTATTCCTAGTAGTTTTGCAATATGAGGCTTTTGACGGTTCCGGTTACCGAGGTTGACACTTGAGTGAAGCTTCCTATTGTAGAACCATGGTAGAACTAAAAGTGTTGTTGGGATGAATTATTCCATCCACAAGTGTCGCTGAATGAAAAGCAGTCCTGAACAGTGGCGGCTGGTGATTTCTAGAAATGGGGGTGCTGCGTGTTCGCCGAAGGCGAGTTCAACTGAGGGGGTCTGGGGACCTCCCCCAGAAAATTTTGAAAAATCACATTTGATTAGGTATATTCTGAGCGTATTTTCAATTTTCAGCTCTAAATTGTGATAAAAGTTTAAGATAAAACTGGCTTATTTAAAAGTTTCGCAAATGTGTAATATTTTGAAGGGGACGATCAACAAACAAATATGAATAACATGTTCTAGCTATTGTGCTGTCACAGCATCTGAGCACGGCAGGGGAATGGTAACTCACTTGGTAAAACAATGTTAGTATTAGTAAAATATTAATATTCATTACAGTAGCCTAACAGGCGGCAGGCCTGACTGGTCAGTGATAAACAACAGCTGCAAAGCCTAAAACCAAACAAGTGGGTTAGTCTTGTGAACAACGTTTAAAAGGCCAAATTACAAAATGCCAAACAATTTTTTTTGGGCAAAAAACAAAAAAAGGCCAAAAAACTGCTAAATTTTGAAAAAAAGCCAAACAGGATTTTTTCATGCCAAACAACATAAAAAATGCCAACCTGGCAACTCTGAATGTGCTGTTTGTGACACAGCACAAGCGTTTGTATAGGCAACTCAAGAAAACACGCGGCTCGTTGACGTCATGATCGAGTGTTTGTTTTATTGTAACCTTGCGCAAAATATTTCACAGCACGCAGAGTTGCCAAATATAATTTACACAGTCAGCAATTCTGTGAACAGAAGACATAAACTACATTTTGGGCAGAAGAAACGCTTTTGCAAAAACGCAAAAATATTTGAGAAACTTTTCGTGAAAATTTTTGTGGGAGTGCTGCAGCACCGCAGCACACACTAGCGAGCCGCCCCTGGTCCTGAAGTGTGTTACTCAAGCGCACACCCCGAGAGCCGAACCAGCGCCAGGTTAGGCCATCTGCAACAGCCACTGAAACCTCGAACCAATCATAAGCTACGTTTTCTGTGACGAGTAAAACACGAAAACCACATGAGAGAAAGTAAATTGAGTAAACCTTTCATCGTCAGCACCATAGCCCAGCGGGTTAGGTAATTAGTCATCTCGATGACGTGGATTCGATTCCCACCCTTGCCAATGAAAATTAGAAAAATTTAGAATTGCAATACGTCAAGTTCAACAAAAGCAGTCTTCTTTGCGAAAAGCTGCATTAGAATTTAGTGTACTAAAAAGCACTCTGTCCCGTTAATTAAAAGATATGAAAAATTTGTTTTTTGTTTATCTTTATCCTGCATTGCGGAAAAGCGGACTTGAGCGCTATGCATCGGTGTACGCCTTCCGACATGGGAAGGGTTGGGTAAGATGAGCACCTTTTTGCTTAAGTTGCTTTTACAAAAGAACGGTTTGTTTTGGAAAATTTTAATAGGGTAAACTTAAAACACTAGTGAATCAGCTACATTTTAGATTGAGTTTTATCACCTTGCGATTTTTATTTTTTTTTTTATATTGATACTTATTCGCGTGTTGCTCAACTTACCCCGGCATAAATTGTATGGGGTAAATTGAGCAATGACCTGGGGTAAGTTGAGCAATTCGATTAAGTTGAAGCATTCCCCTGTCAGTTAGTTTGTATAATTGCGAGGCATTATGCTTCACAACACAACACTGTTTTTTTTATCCAATACGAACCTAAAAAGGCACAAATTCAACAGTTCAAACATTAAATAAGCTAAGGCTATTTATTTTGGGGTAAGTTGAGCAATTGCTCCAAGATACAGTACTTCAACTAGCATTGCACACTTTACCCCATCCTGATTTTTGTGACAAAATTACAAATATTTAAAAAACTACAAGACTAACCAACCTGAACGTTTTATTGAATATCCTCACACTTTATACTTACCAATACAAAAAAACAGATTTGATTTACATAGTGTAACAATAAAGTTATTCAGTTTTTGGCAAAAAAATAAAAATTTCGAATTTTCGACATATGCCATATAATCTGATATAATTGCGTGCCATTGTAAAATGCAATTGTCAGTGGACATAACAAATAAATTGAGTGAAGTGGCATTATGAGTGATACATCCAGAATAAAAATAAAAAAATTCCGCCGACTCGTTTTTCCAAAAACAGGGGTTGCTCATCTTACCCCATTGCACACTTTACCCCAGTCTCCCCTACACCTGACCCACGCTGCAGCCGACTGCAATGTCTGTTTCCGGTTGTCTACTCTACTTATGACTTAAATTTGGTACTACCCATTACTCGAAATCGATCACTGGGTAGAGGCAATTATCGTCAAGTTTCTTGCCCAGAGAAACAACAGCAAGTGCGGGTGGCTGGAGTCGAACGTGCAGGCTATCGACTGCGAGCCCAACGCGCTAACCACTCGGCCACTGATCCATCAAAAACAAGTTTCCAAAGTATAAGCAAGAAAAGCATGGTGACAATGCAGGTAGGCTACCCTACATACACACAGTGTTAGGCGCGATAACTCATTTTTCAGTTAAGCGATAACGATAATCGATAAACGAAAAATGCCTAAAGCGATAACGATAAACGATAAATCAAAAAAAAGTTAAGCGATAACGATAAACGATAAATTATCGCCGATAATGTCCGATAACGATAATTTTTTTTCTCGATTAGCGCTGCCCCATCCCATGCAGCACGAACTGTTTTCATCAACATGACGAAAAATCGAACATAATATACTGTAAAGGGACAAAACTTTTTGTAAGTTATGCATGAATAGAATCGCAACAGCGGCAGTAGGTATCGAATCTTCAACCTCTTGATCCAGAATCAAACCACTGAGGTAACCGCCGTGCTTATAGTTATACCTTCAGATACCAGTTGGATGCTTTTATCAATTGAGTTACACTGCCGCTTACGTGCAGTAGGCAAAATAATTAAATCAAATGAAACTACCATAAAAAATTTCAAACTTTCTATTTTGCTTTCTGCTTAAAGGGCTGTTTATAGCAAAGTCAGCAATAATTAAAAAAATTCCAAAAAACGCAAAATGCTTGAAAATTTATCAGTAATCTTAAGCGTTATTGGTAGTAAAAATGTGCATACTGTGAAATCCATCAAGCTTGTCAAATTAGTCGTGTTTGTTCAAGAACAATAACATAATTCTCGTAATTTACTGATAATTTCAGATAAATTTTCTGTTTTCTTTGTGAACACCATCAAGCAATGGCAGAACGCTGAGTTGTTGAAATAAGAATTACAATATAGGCACTGTATTATTAGTGGGAATAAAAATATTTGATTGAGGTTGGCTATGTCGCATAGGTAAATCATCGTCGTATTCAGGCTTACGCCCGGTGGTTGAAGATTTAGATTAAGTGGACGGGAAGGCAAGAAAGCCAATCTTCATGTCCACCTTCAGGCATGCCTTTAAGTGTCTTGCCCTTTCGATTGCCGTTCCAGCGATCTCACCACTCGGCTATGCAGCATAAGTAAATGAGAAAGGTTATACTGTATTTAGCATAATTTTACCACGCAACTGTATGCTCATGAGCGGTGTCGAACCGGCGCCCTTTCGATTGCCGTTCCAGCGCTGTCACCACTCGTCTATGCAGCATAGGTAAATGAGAAAGGTTATACTGTATTTAGCATAATTTTACCACGCAACTCGATGCGCCTATTGTCATGCAAAAACTACTACAAGATGCAAAAAGTGTGATGTCGGTCTGCATGTCAAATGCTTCAAGCAATATCATATTCTGCAATGACTTGTTTCAGTGATGGTGGCGCGAAAGACCATGTTTCCGATGTAAAAGCGGCCTCGTATTGCGACACTTTCATAAACCACTTGCCAATTTTTTTCGCTTCGCTTCAAAGGAATCTGTACCGCCTGTGCGCTTACATTTTAATTGTAAAATTCACTCGCGATTGCCGATTGCAGCAAAACAACAAGAGACTTGTTGCATGCATTTCATTGCATTGCAATTTGCAACTCTAAAAATTATTGTGTTGTCAGGGCCGTCGCTGCAGGGGGCGTGCCCCTCCCATGACAACGACCTGTGCACACACACTTCAGGCACTGAAGAAGAACTGGTTTTAATTTTAGTTTCATTAACTAGGTGGCTATAGTAAAAATATTACTTTTCATTGTCTTTCCACTTGTGTGTTGATCCGAAATAAAATTTATCGGCGATTAATTATCGGCGATAATCAAATATTGCCTTTGGCGATAACGATAACTGAAAAAATAATTAAGCGATAACGATAAACGATAAAAATTTATCGCCGATAATTATCGCCGATAAATTATCGCCGATAATGCCCATCACTGCATACACACAATAACTTTATATTTTGTTGCTTAGCGTAGGCTACTCTTAAGTAACAGGTTAATTTTCTAGTGTTAAAATTCATTACCGTATTGCCTTTGTTTGACTTGTTGAATGCACAGGAAAACAACGTCAACAATTTATAAACCTCTTGTCAGCTAATTTTATTATAGTACTTCTATCTGGTATGATTGTGAATTAATGTAGCAGGCTAAAGTAGACTATATGGTAACACATCTGAATTTTTGCAGGTATTCCGTCAACAAGAAGAGAAAGTCCTGGCTGATCATGTGATTCACTCTTCCAAGCTATTTCATGGTTTGTCAAAACTTCAAGTCAAAAAACTCGCCTATGAGTTCGCTAAGTAAGTAGTAGCATACAAAGGTGGGTCTTTGAAGTGGTCTAAACCAAAATGCTTCTGCATCATTCAAGAGACCATCCTTCTTAAACGCTAAATAGCCAAAGCACTTCACAAAAAAGCGAAAAATGGTCAGTCTGGCAACCCTGTCTACAAATCTGCACAATCAAAAAGAGTAGGCTTTCCACAATCACTTGTATTGTGGAAATTGTGTAGCAGGAGCTTTGAGGAAAACTAGAATTTAAACTAATCAGCTATTGCGACACAAATCACAGTGTTGATGTCATAATAATGGGATCTATGGACAACCAAACGTGAAAAGACGATCATACAGACACTTGAAAAATAGAAGGTCACACGCAAGCACAGCACTCGCGTAAGAAGGTCTCAGGGGTAGTCTACATAGTGCAAAGACTCCCTCGTAAGCAAAGCAATTATTGTGGCGTTAAATTCAATATGTGCGGTCAGGTTTCCATACTTTGCATGCAACGCACCAGTCGGGCAGCATTGCACGATCAAAAAAACAAATGACGACACCAGCGAGTGACGCTGTGTAAAATATTAAAAAGTAGCGAACATCAGAAACAACAACTGCACTAGGTGCAAACTGATTAAAAATTTCATCTATTATGACGTCATCCGCCGGTTTCTAACGACAAAACAAGGACACCATACAAAGTTATATGACACGAATAAAATTGACATTGCCTAGTGCAAGAAGTGTGCTTTCCAACAGCACAGGGCACGGCAGGTTGCTCAGCAGGACAAGTGCTCAACCAATAACGTACCTCGATTGAATCAAATTGGAAATCCCTCTGAAACATGGCGGTAGGAGATGGAGTCGCACCTCACTACAAAAAAGTCGTAAATTTGTCCAGTTATTTAGGAAATTGTAAATTGTAGCGTTTTTAAAAATATATTTGCAAAAATTCGCAGGCACAAGTTTTTTTTATTTTCCTACGGCTATGCTCTGAAAGAGTGATAAAGATTTTGAATGTGAACATTACATTAGCGCTCATTTCATTGCTTATAAGTTGAAGCTTTACGATCAGATGAAGTCCAAACGTTTAAATATCATCTTAAATTTTGAAACACTCGATAATGTAGCGCTACTTCCACAAAAGTGCAATCACTTCAGAAATCACAAAGCAACAAAACGATTAAAAAGCAACGAAACGTCAGACACAACTACTAGACTGGGTGCAAACTGTTAAAATTTCATCTATTATGACGTCATACTAACGACAGAACAAGGAACCACATAAAATTAAGACACGAATGAAATTGACAAATTGCCCGGTGCAAGAAGTGTGCATTGCAACAACACAATGCAACGGCGAAACTTACGTCTAGTGAAACGATATTCGCAATATCATCTGGAATCGGCTGGTCAAGTGCGTGGCGTCACACACGTTTCATCCCGAACACGCAGCTGTGCCTTTAGTGAGGCACTGAATGTGGACAGAAGAGGACACGAAGATTTATTGTCTTCCGGTTCATTTTAACTACCGAGCATTAGCTTGCAAATCGGTGACATGCGACGTTAAATTAATAAATCTTGACGTTAAGGAATCATCGATTGGAAGCCGCAAATGTTTCAATATTCATCTTGACCAGATGTGCAGATTTCTCTCTACGACTGTTTGTCAGCAATGTTTATCCTGAAGTACTTAACCAATCCTCGCATCATTCGAGTGAACCAATAGATGTTCAAAGTGTCCACCACCACTGCTGCCGTGACGTAACAGATCAGAGGAAGGGTCAACCTGGGAAAGCAAAATGTGGCCAATCATTCGTAACGAGAGACGACACCAGACCGGCATCATTGATTTGACAACCATAAGAAGGCATATGCTTTGGTATAAATAAGTAAGTAGAACTCGGTTAATCCGGATTCGATTTGACCGGAGATTCCATCCGGATTAGGCGAAGATCCGGATTAACCGATGACGGTTCTATCAAGCCTGACTCATTTGTACTTCCAGTTTCATCCGGATTAGGCAAAGATTTGGATTAACCAAGTTCTACTTAGTTCTGTTTGAAACTTTGTGTTTACATCTCTGTGCAGCACTCGCCAACAGTGGAAGTTGTCGGGCTGCAGATCCCACAATTCTTCACGCCACGAGTTTGCAGTCTTATAATTTTAGAATTGTTAAAACAATAATTTGAAAGAAAAGCGATGCTGTGGTCACAATGGCAACACTGCTAGGCGACAATATCGCAAACCACCATTTACAATCGCGCGCTTAGTCTGCAAATGATGTCAATGCATTATTGGCAAGCTGGTTGCGTGGCCGAGCGCCTGTACAACGCTCGAAAAGGCTTCGACGCCGCTCCAAAGCACGCAGTTATGTCTCCGCAAGACATTACTGGCCACACAGACTGTAAGACATTCGAAAGGTAGAAGCACGCTGTTGTGTCTTGAGTGTTGAAGTTGGACACGAAAATTGGCTTCCTTCAACTTCAGTTTAACCAAAGAACTTAAACTTCTTCCTTCAAGTTCAACCACTGGACTTACATTTAAATGCGACAACTAAAGTGACAATGTTGTGCTGCTCAAAATGTGCCTCGATGCAACGAAAATAAACTTTTCTTCAAACCAACCTGTCTATGGCATCGGAATCCTTCAAAGGGTAGACGACCATGTAGCAATAAGGCATGATGGCAAGCCGGCATAGAAAGAAGGATAGCACCATCAACCATCCGTTGATAAAATATATCTTGGTCCGCTTCATGTTGCACACGTCCAGGATCCACCTGAGTGAAACATCCGTCACAAAACTAGCATAATCGCCGAGTTCCGTGCTTGATGGAAACAAGAATCCACATCAAGCTCATCCAGCACATGCCGCAACTAACATGGTCACACGAGGACTTTAAAATACCATGGCTGGCGATTCAAATCTTTCGTTACCTAAGAATTTAACAGTTAATTTCGCCTCTTCATTAGTTGATAGCCCATTCACAAACAACGCCAAAGTGGTTTCGAAAAATGGAAAACGATTTCAGTTTTTGCAGCATTGCCATCCTTTGTCAAATTAATCATAGCGAAGGATATCGCACAACTTGTTTTTTTTATGCCATTCTTCTAAGACATAATTAAAAAAAACACCAAAACGTGACGTGGTATAAGATTCGTTATAATGTTTAGTTCGCATTTTGAGACCAAGCTGATCTAGTTGGTGATGAAAGTGTACCAACCAGCAGATGAATATATTATATATGTATGATCATTATACATGACGAAACACAAAGAAACAGAAAAACATTCAAAAGTACAATCACCAAAGGATACGAGGGGTAAGGGATAATCAAGTTGCCCTAATTGAAAGCGAGACATTTCAAGCATAAGTGAACAAGATATACAAGTAATCACTTGCGTTTTAATATCTTGCGTTTTAATATTTTCTATACTTCTACATGGTAAGCTCACAAGTTTTCCGCGACATGTGGAATTCAAATTTTCAAACTAGGGCAGCCAATTAGCATACTAGCTGGTCACAGATTAGTCAACTCATAGCCCAAAACCTATAACTGCATTTGTGCATCCAGGACGAATCCAAAGCAGACGTTCCTTTGGAGTGATAACATTCGTATTATTTGAATTATGTAGCCACCCAAGGGCTGAACACAATTATCTGAGATAATTGCCACCGAGGATGCAACTTAGAAGCTCCAATATAACGAGACTGCGAACATAAAGTAGTAAACTCAACTTAAAACCTGAAAGTGTTTGAATTATCAAAAGGTGGAGGGTGGTGAAGTCAAAGACAATTCCTAGTACACAAACTCTGGATGCTTTTCACTGCAAGCGAGCCACCTACCTCATGTTGACAAACGGGGTGGAAAGCTCGGCAAGCAACCTCACCACAGCGACGTAGGCAAAGCATCCATCAACCTGAGCAACAGTATTTCATGTCTACATCCTCAAATAAATTGTTTTTAAATCTTAATTTACTTAGTACATCAGGAAACACATTACAGGGTGGGAGATACGGCAAAAGTAGCATTTCCTCAGGGTATGATGGTCCTGCTATTTTGCATTCATCAAATGCTAGCATTTGCACAATAATCAAACCTCTTAGTGTAATTTTTTAAGAATCGATCTCGCTATAGTAATAGCATCTTAACCAAGCACATTTAAAAAAGAAAAATTGAAACATACGTAAAACGAACAAATAAAGCAAATTCCGATATTATCAACACGCATAAAAGATTTGTTTATGAAATGACATCATAATGACCACTGCTCCTTCCCTAAGATACCGGTGAGCAGGATAAAGCTATCAAACAGATATGACGTATTTTGGCCGAAATGACCCATCTCAAAGAATCAGATTTGGAAATATCCCAATTCGACAATAGTTTTTTTCAGAGACGATCGAATCGGTGATTTCTTGAAAATGTATAATGTTAATGTTTACGCATGGCAATATTTCGTCGAGTTCAGAAATGAACTAATTGATACAGTACCAGCAATTAACATAAACACTGAGAACACGTCATTGTTTACAGTAGATGCTGATTTGTTATCAAGTTTGCGACAGTAGTTTCCTAAACAATGCGACTTAACAAGTCAAATAGAGCAACATACTATGACGCTTGCGTAGATAGTGGTTGTCAGCAGGTGATGGAGCCAGGTGGTCATGTAAGCGTCGGTGGTGTCGCTCGATGCACTCAATAGGTACAACATATCTGTGACGAAATATCTCTTAAGCATCACTGACAATGGTATTGGTTCAAACAAAAAATATCACTGCAATGCAGCAATTTTCTTGATAAGGACTAACGATCAACACACCTCAACAACAACATATATATATTCTATTTAATCATCATCAGATTCAGAGGTTAGATTGATTTTTTGTACAATTAAAAAAAGAAAGAAAGGTAGGCTATTCTGTCATCATAATTATTGTTGTGTATGTTTCAACATGCATGTTTTACGGAGCAATTTGTACACTTGTAGGCCGTGACTGGCTATCTCAGCGGTTTCTGAACTTTTCCAAAATTTTGCACAGCAAAACCTTTGAAATTTTTTGATAACACCATGTAACAAAATTTCGCAAAATTTTTAGTTGCAGAAAAATTTTTATGTATTGTGTTCTGTTACTTCAAACTAATTACCAAAATAGCAAAAAAAATCTGAAATGTCCTTACTTTTGATAAAATGTTACTTTTTCCGATTGTTAGTTTTACTCAAAGATTTTCTGTATTAACCAGCATAGTTTTCTATTAAACGTGTAAGCATGCAAACACAAAGAAATAATACGTAAATATAAGCCATACATGCATCATGCAACGATGAAAACACTTCAAAAGTGATCACATTTGTGTGACTTGCGTCTATACACAGAGAAATCTTCTCGTATTGCGGACCATACACCCCCCCCCCTCTTTCATGTTGCAAATCCACCGCCCTAGATATTTTCTTTCCATATAAGATGAAACCTTTCACCATCTTTTCCGCTTCCACCAATCACCCATACAAGGATCAACACAATCAAGATGGGAGTGCAGGAAATGCATTTTTATGGACATGAAACACACCATTTTTCATATTCTTTCATCACATTGTTTCCAAAAGTTGATAATTATTGCTTTGTTGAGCGTATTACCAAAATTCTGAATTTATGTCTGTATTAGGTATGTTGAATTCGTCATGAGAGACTTTTTCTATATCTTGAGACACTACCGTGTCTTATGCAGCTTTTTTGCTCCAGGGTTTGAAAATCTGCAACTCAGCTGCTGACTGCTATGCGAAACAGGTGCAATAGAACATAATATGGAAGAATATGCAATAGACCTCCCCAATCCTCGGACTTTCTTTTGTTTTTATCTATGTTGTGACTTTTCTGCATGGGTTTTCAATGCTGATTTCAAAAATATGCATAAAATTTTTTTTCGATCAACGTCTGGGAAGTTATTTGCTGTTTCTTGGCAACAACTTTTCATAAAAAGTACAAAAATCCCCTTTAAAACCCCTTTACTTTTAACCTAGTATACTGATATCTAGATTATCTGAAAGCATTTCTTCTACTGAAGAATTAAAAAAAAAAATTACTAAAATTGAACAATTGGTACCAGAGTTATGATCGTTTAAGTACCCAGATTACGCAGTCACGCATGACTGATTTTTGTTAATTTATTGCCAAATGATACTAGAAAAATGGTGAAAGTTGCTGTCAAGGGGTTTTTGGGGGTAAGGAGTTCAAAAAATATATTAAAAAGTGTCTCAGAGCAACAGAAAAAAAGTTATTAATAAATTGATACGAACAGTCACGCATGAATGATTTTGTCGCAGTCGCTTCATTCCTACAACAAGATGTATTCCTTAGGCACCACAAACGTTAAATGCCTTGAGTCATAAACAGTATAACGTGGAACCGATCATCTCAATGTAGCTAACATCTGGGTACCCATTGCACTAGATGTTAGAGTACACGCTTCATTGCTTGGAAAGAGCTCTGATCAAGTGTAAGATGGTCACAGTCCGCCACAATTTCAATAGCATCTCTCACCCAGCATAATGTAGTCTATGTATCTAAATCATGTGGTAAAAAAATAGATTAAGTCAGCTGAACTTAACGATAACCTTCTGTAATGTATTTTAGGTTTCACTATTGATCAGTTAGCATTTCTACTTGTATCTTGTATGATTATAATAATAACGTATTGTATACAGTTCTACTGTCTAATATTCCATGCGTATTCATGTATCCATCATGGAGCTGAGGAAGAGTAAAATGAACAATGGTGGTTTGCTTGGTAATTTGCAGCCTTTAAAACATTTTAAGGAAGGACAATTTAGACCACCTACTGCAGATGTTCTTCAGAAATACATATATCATCTTCAATTAAATCCTCGTAACCACCAGAGTGGGAAACTCACAGCTTGGGATACAGCAGTATGTCTAGCAAAAGTATGGCAGCCTGCTTGCATTCCGCTGATGACAAAACAAAATATTCAAAACAAAATTATTTTTATTACAGGATTTTTTCATGCCAAACAACATAAAAAATGCCAACCTGGCAACTCTGAATGTGCTGTTTGTGACACAGCACAAGCGTTTGTATAGGCAACTCAAGAAAACACGCGGCTCGTTGACGTCATGATCGAGTGTTTGTTTTATTGTAACCTTGCGCAAAATATTTCACAGCACGCAGAGTTGCCAAATATAATTTACACAGTCAGCAATTCTGTGAACAGAAGACATAAACTACATTTTGGGCAGAAGAAACGCTTTTGCAAAAACGCAAAAATATTTGAGAAACTTTTCGTGAAAATTTTGTGGGAGTGCTGCAGCACCGCAGCACACACTAGCGAGCCGCCCCTGGTCCTGAAGTGTGTTACTCAAGCGCACACCCCGAGAGCCGAACCAGCGCCAGGTTAGGCCATCTGCAACAGCCACTGAAACCTCGAACCAATCATAAGCTACGTTTTCTGTGACGAGTAAAACACGAAAACCACATGAGAGAAAGTAAATTGAGTAAACCTTTCATCGTCAGCACCATAGCCCAGCGGGTTAGGTAATTAGTCATCTCGATGACGTGGATTCGATTCCCACCCTTGCCAATGAAAATTAGAAAAATTTAGAATTGCAATACGTCAAGTTCAACAAAAGCAGTCTTCTTTGCGAAAAGCTGCATTAGAATTTAGTGTACTAAAAAGCACTCTGTCCCGTTAATTAAAAGATATGAAAAATTTGTTTTTTGTTTATCTTTATCCTGCATTGCGGAAAAGCGGACTTGAGCGCTATGCATCGGTGTACGCCTTCCGACATGGGAAGGGTTGGGTAAGATGAGCACCTTTTTGCTTAAGTTGCTTTTACAAAAGAACGGTTTGTTTTGGAAAATTTTAATAGGGTAAACTTAAAACACTAGTGAATCAGCTACATTTTAGATTGAGTTTTATCACCTTGCGATTTTTATTTTTTTTTTTATATTGATACTTATTCGCGTGTTGCTCAACTTACCCCGGCATAAATTGTATGGGGTAAATTGAGCAATGACCTGGGGTAAGTTGAGCAATTCGATTAAGTTGAAGCATTCCCCTGTCAGTTAGTTTGTATAATTGCGAGGCATTATGCTTCACAACACAACACTGTTTTTTTTATCCAATACGAACCTAAAAAGGCACAAATTCAACAGTTCAAACATTAAATAAGCTAAGGCTATTTATTTTGGGGTAAGTTGAGCAATTGCTCCAAGATACAGTACTTCAACTAGCATTGCACACTTTACCCCATCCTGATTTTTGTGACAAAATTACAAATATTTAAAAAACTACAAGACTAACCAACCTGAACGTTTTATTGAATATCCTCACACTTTATACTTACCAATACAAAAAAACAGATTTGATTTACATAGTGTAACAATAAAGTTATTCAGTTTTTGGCAAAAAAATAAAAATTTCGAATTTTCGACATATGCCATATAATCTGATATAATTGCGTGCCATTGTAAAATGCAATTGTCAGTGGACATAACAAATAAATTGAGTGAAGTGGCATTATGAGTGATACATCCAGAATAAAAATAAAAAAATTCCGCCGACTCGTTTTTCCAAAAACAGGGGTTGCTCATCTTACCCCATTGCACACTTTACCCCAGTCTCCCCTACACCTGACCCACGCTGCAGCCGACTGCAATGTCTGTTTCCGGTTGTCTACTCTACTTATGACTTAAATTTGGTACTACCCATTACTCGAAATCGATCACTGGGTAGAGGCAATTATCGTCAAGTTTCTTGCCCAGAGAAACAACAGCAAGTGCGGGTGGCTGGAGTCGAACGTGCAGGCTATCGACTGCGAGCCCAACGCGCTAACCACTCGGCCACTGATCCATCAAAAACAAGTTTCCAAAGTATAAGCAAGAAAAGCATGGTGACAATGCAGGTAGGCTACCCTACATACACACAGTGTTAGGCGCGATAACTCATTTTTCAGTTAAGCGATAACGATAATCGATAAACGAAAAATGCCTAAAGCGATAACGATAAACGATAAATCAAAAAAAAGTTAAGCGATAACGATAAACGATAAATTATCGCCGATAATGTCCGATAACGATAATTTTTTTTCTCGATTAGCGCTGCCCCATCCCATGCAGCACGAACTGTTTTCATCAACATGACGAAAAATCGAACATAATATACTGTAAAGGGACAAAACTTTTTGTAAGTTATGCATGAATAGAATCGCAACAGCGGCAGTAGGTATCGAATCTTCAACCTCTTGATCCAGAATCAAACCACTGAGGTAACCGCCGTGCTTATAGTTATACCTTCAGATACCAGTTGGATGCTTTTATCAATTGAGTTACACTGCCGCTTACGTGCAGTAGGCAAAATAATTAAATCAAATGAAACTACCATAAAAAATTTCAAACTTTCTATTTTGCTTTCTGCTTAAAGGGCTGTTTATAGCAAAGTCAGCAATAATTAAAAAAATTCCAAAAAACGCAAAATGCTTGAAAATTTATCAGTAATCTTAAGCGTTATTGGTAGTAAAAATGTGCATACTGTGAAATCCATCAAGCTTGTCAAATTAGTCGTGTTTGTTCAAGAACAATAACATAATTCTCGTAATTTACTGATAATTTCAGATAAATTTTCTGTTTTCTTTGTGAACACCATCAAGCAATGGCAGAACGCTGAGTTGTTGAAATAAGAATTACAATATAGGCACTGTATTATTAGTGGGAATAAAAATATTTGATTGAGGTTGGCTATGTCGCATAGGTAAATCATCGTCGTATTCAGGCTTACGCCCGGTGGTTGAAGATTTAGATTAAGTGGACGGGAAGGCAAGAAAGCCAATCTTCATGTCCACCTTCAGGCATGCCTTTAAGTGTCTTGCCCTTTCGATTGCCGTTCCAGCGATCTCACCACTCGGCTATGCAGCATAAGTAAATGAGAAAGGTTATACTGTATTTAGCATAATTTTACCACGCAACTGTATGCTCATGAGCGGTGTCGAACCGGCGCCCTTTCGATTGCCGTTCCAGCGCTGTCACCACTCGTCTATGCAGCATAGGTAAATGAGAAAGGTTATACTGTATTTAGCATAATTTTACCACGCAACTCGATGCGCCTATTGTCATGCAAAAACTACTACAAGATGCAAAAAGTGTGATGTCGGTCTGCATGTCAAATGCTTCAAGCAATATCATATTCTGCAATGACTTGTTTCAGTGATGGTGGCGCGAAAGACCATGTTTCCGATGTAAAAGCGGCCTCGTATTGCGACACTTTCATAAACCACTTGCCAATTTTTTTCGCTTCGCTTCAAAGGAATCTGTACCGCCTGTGCGCTTACATTTTAATTGTAAAATTCACTCGCGATTGCCGATTGCAGCAAAACAACAAGAGACTTGTTGCATGCATTTCATTGCATTGCAATTTGCAACTCTAAAAATTATTGTGTTGTCAGGGCCGTCGCTGCAGGGGGCGTGCCCCTCCCATGACAACGACCTGTGCACACACACTTCAGGCACTGAAGAAGAACTGGTTTTAATTTTAGTTTCATTAACTAGGTGGCTATAGTAAAAATATTACTTTTCATTGTCTTTCCACTTGTGTGTTGATCCGAAATAAAATTTATCGGCGATTAATTATCGGCGATAATCAAATATTGCCTTTGGCGATAACGATAACTGAAAAAATAATTAAGCGATAACGATAAACGATAAAAATTTATCGCCGATAATTATCGCCGATAAATTATCGCCGATAATGCCCATCACTGCATACACACAATAACTTTATATTTTGTTGCTTAGCGTAGGCTACTCTTAAGTAACAGGTTAATTTTCTAGTGTTAAAATTCATTACCGTATTGCCTTTGTTTGACTTGTTGAATGCACAGGAAAACAACGTCAACAATTTATAAACCTCTTGTCAGCTAATTTTATTATAGTACTTCTATCTGGTATGATTGTGAATTAATGTAGCAGGCTAAAGTAGACTATATGGTAACACATCTGAATTTTTGCAGGTATTCCGTCAACAAGAAGAGAAAGTCCTGGCTGATCATGTGATTCACTCTTCCAAGCTATTTCATGGTTTGTCAAAACTTCAAGTCAAAAAACTCGCCTATGAGTTCGCTAAGTAAGTAGTAGCATACAAAGGTGGGTCTTTGAAGTGGTCTAAACCAAAATGCTTCTGCATCATTCAAGAGACCATCCTTCTTAAACGCTAAATAGCCAAAGCACTTCACAAAAAAGCGAAAAATGGTCAGTCTGGCAACCCTGTCTACAAATCTGCACAATCAAAAAGAGTAGGCTTTCCACAATCACTTGTATTGTGGAAATTGTGTAGCAGGAGCTTTGAGGAAAACTAGAATTTAAACTAATCAGCTATTGCGACACAAATCACAGTGTTGATGTCATAATAATGGGATCTATGGACAACCAAACGTGAAAAGACGATCATACAGACACTTGAAAAATAGAAGGTCACACGCAAGCACAGCACTCGCGTAAGAAGGTCTCAGGGGTAGTCTACATAGTGCAAAGACTCCCTCGTAAGCAAAGCAATTATTGTGGCGTTAAATTCAATATGTGCGGTCAGGTTTCCATACTTTGCATGCAACGCACCAGTCGGGCAGCATTGCACGATCAAAAAAACAAATGACGACACCAGCGAGTGACGCTGTGTAAAATATTAAAAAGTAGCGAACATCAGAAACAACAACTGCACTAGGTGCAAACTGATTAAAAATTTCATCTATTATGACGTCATCCGCCGGTTTCTAACGACAAAACAAGGACACCATACAAAGTTATATGACACGAATAAAATTGACATTGCCTAGTGCAAGAAGTGTGCTTTCCAACAGCACAGGGCACGGCAGGTTGCTCAGCAGGACAAGTGCTCAACCAATAACGTACCTCGATTGAATCAAATTGGAAATCCCTCTGAAACATGGCGGTAGGAGATGGAGTCGCACCTCACTACAAAAAAGTCGTAAATTTGTCCAGTTATTTAGGAAATTGTAAATTGTAGCGTTTTTAAAAATATATTTGCAAAAATTCGCAGGCACAAGTTTTTTTTATTTTCCTACGGCTATGCTCTGAAAGAGTGATAAAGATTTTGAATGTGAACATTACATTAGCGCTCATTTCATTGCTTATAAGTTGAAGCTTTACGATCAGATGAAGTCCAAACGTTTAAATATCATCTTAAATTTTGAAACACTCGATAATGTAGCGCTACTTCCACAAACGTGCAATCACTTCAGAAATCACAAAGCAACAAAACGATTAAAAAGCAACGAAACGTCAGACACAACTACTAGACTGGGTGCAAACTGTTAAAATTTCATCTATTATGACGTCATACTAACGACAGAACAAGGAACCACATAAAATTAAGACACGAATGAAATTGACAAATTGCCCGGTGCAAGAAGTGTGCATTGCAACAACACAATGCAACGGCGAAACTTACGTCTAGTGAAACGATATTCGCAATATCATCTGGAATCGGCTGGTCAAGTGCGTGGCGTCACACACGTTTCATCCCGAACACGCAGCTGTGCCTTTAGTGAGGCACTGAATGTGGACAGAAGAGGACACGAAGATTTATTGTCTTCCGGTTCATTTTAACTACCGAGCATTAGCTTGCAAATCGGTGACATGCGACGTTAAATTAATAAATCTTGACGTTAAGGAATCATCGATTGGAAGCCGCAAATGTTTCAATATTCATCTTGACCAGATGTGCAGATTTCTCTCTACGACTGTTTGTCAGCAATGTTTATCCTGAAGTACTTAACCAATCCTCGCATCATTCGAGTGAACCAATAGATGTTCAAAGTGTCCACCACCACTGCTGCCGTGACGTAACAGATCAGAGGAAGGGTCAACCTGGGAAAGCAAAATGTGGCCAATCATTCGTAACGAGAGACGACACCAGACCGGCATCATTGATTTGACAACCATAAGAAGGCATATGCTTTGGTATAAATAAGTAAGTAGAACTCGGTTAATCCGGATTCGATTTGACCGGAGATTCCATCCGGATTAGGCGAAGATCCGGATTAACCGATGACGGTTCTATCAAGCCTGACTCATTTGTACTTCCAGTTTCATCCGGATTAGGCAAAGATTTGGATTAACCAAGTTCTACTTAGTTCTGTTTGAAACTTTGTGTTTACATCTCTGTGCAGCACTCGCCAACAGTGGAAGTTGTCGGGCTGCAGATCCCACAATTCTTCACGCCACGAGTTTGCAGTCTTATAATTTTAGAATTGTTAAAACAATAATTTGAAAGAAAAGCGATGCTGTGGTCACAATGGCAACACTGCTAGGCGACAATATCGCAAACCACCATTTACAATCGCGCGCTTAGTCTGCAAATGATGTCAATGCATTATTGGCAAGCTGGTTGCGTGGCCGAGCGCCTGTACAACGCTCGAAAAGGCTTCGACGCCGCTCCAAAGCACGCAGTTATGTCTCCGCAAGACATTACTGGCCACACAGACTGTAAGACATTCGAAAGGTAGAAGCACGCTGTTGTGTCTTGAATGTTGAAGTTGGACACGAAAATTGGCTTCCTTCAACTTCAGTTTAACCAAAGAACTTAAACTTCTTCCTTCAAGTTCAACCACTGGACTTACATTTAAATGCGACAACTAAAGTGACAATGTTGTGCTGCTCAAAATGTGCCTCGATGCAACGAAAATAAACTTTTCTTCAAACCAACCTGTCTATGGCATCGGAATCCTTCAAAGGGTAGACGACCATGTAGCAATAAGGCATGATGGCAAGCCGGCATAGAAAGAAGGATAGCACCATCAACCATCCGTTGATAAAATATATCTTGGTCCGCTTCATGTTGCACACGTCCAGGATCCACCTGAGTGAAACATCCGTCACAAAACTAGCATAATCGCCGAGTTCCGTGCTTGATGGAAACAAGAATCCACATCAAGCTCATCCAGCACATGCCGCAACTAACATGGTCACACGAGGACTTTAAAATACCATGGCTGGCGATTCAAATCTTTCGTTACCTAAGAATTTAACAGTTAATTTCGCCTCTTCATTAGTTGATAGCCCATTCACAAACAACGCCAAAGTGGTTTCGAAAAATGGAAAACGATTTCAGTTTTTGCAGCATTGCCATCCTTTGTCAAATTAATCATAGCGAAGGATATCGCACAACTTGTTTTTTTTATGCCATTCTTCTAAGACATAATTAAAAAAAACACCAAAACGTGACGTGGTATAAGATTCGTTATAATGTTTAGTTCGCATTTTGAGACCAAGCTGATCTAGTTGGTGATGAAAGTGTACCAACCAGCAGATGAATATATTATATATGTATGATCATTATACATGACGAAACACAAAGAAACAGAAAAACATTCAAAAGTACAATCACCAAAGGATACGAGGGGTAAGGGATAATCAAGTTGCCCTAATTGAAAGCGAGACATTTCAAGCATAAGTGAACAAGATATACAAGTAATCACTTGCGTTTTAATATCTTGCGTTTTAATATTTTCTATACTTCTACATGGTAAGCTCACAAGTTTTCCGCGACATGTGGAATTCAAATTTTCAAACTAGGGCAGCCAATTAGCATACTAGCTGGTCACAGATTAGTCAACTCATAGCCCAAAACCTATAACTGCATTTGTGCATCCAGGACGAATCCAAAGCAGACGTTCCTTTGGAGTGATAACATTCGTATTATTTGAATTATGTAGCCACCCAAGGGCTGAACACAATTATCTGAGATAATTGCCACCGAGGATGCAACTTAGAAGCTCCAATATAACGAGACTGCGAACATAAAGTAGTAAACTCAACTTAAAACCTGAAAGTGTTTGAATTATCAAAAGGTGGAGGGTGGTGAAGTCAAAGACAATTCCTAGTACACAAACTCTGGATGCTTTTCACTGCAAGCGAGCCACCTACCTCATGTTGACAAACGGGGTGGAAAGCTCGGCAAGCAACCTCACCACAGCGACGTAGGCAAAGCATCCATCAACCTGAGCAACAGTATTTCATGTCTACATCCTCAAATAAATTGTTTTTAAATCTTAATTTACTTAGTACATCAGGAAACACATTACAGGGTGGGAGATACGGCAAAAGTAGCATTTCCTCAGGGTATGATGGTCCTGCTATTTTGCATTCATCAAATGCTAGCATTTGCACAATAATCAAACCTCTTAGTGTAATTTTTTAAGAATCGATCTCGCTATAGTAATAGCATCTTAACCAAGCACATTTAAAAAAGAAAAATTGAAACATACGTAAAACGAACAAATAAAGCAAATTCCGATATTATCAACACGCATAAAAGATTTGTTTATGAAATGACATCATAATGACCACTGCTCCTTCCCTAAGATACCGGTGAGCAGGATAAAGCTATCAAACAGATATGACGTATTTTGGCCGAAATGACCCATCTCAAAGAATCAGATTTGGAAATATCCCAATTCGACAATAGTTTTTTTCAGAGACGATCGAATCGGTGATTTCTTGAAAATGTATAATGTTAATGTTTACGCATGGCAATATTTCGTCGAGTTCAGAAATGAACTAATTGATACAGTACCAGCAATTAACATAAACACTGAGAACACGTCATTGTTTACAGTAGATGCTGATTTGTTATCAAGTTTGCGACAGTAGTTTCCTAAACAATGCGACTTAACAAGTCAAATAGAGCAACATACTATGACGCTTGCGTAGATAGTGGTTGTCAGCAGGTGATGGAGCCAGGTGGTCATGTAAGCGTCGGTGGTGTCGCTCGATGCACTCAATAGGTACAACATATCTGTGACGAAATATCTCTTAAGCATCACTGACAATGGTATTGGTTCAAACAAAAAATATCACTGCAATGCAGCAATTTTCTTGATAAGGACTAACGATCAACACACCTCAACAACAACATATATATATTCTATTTAATCATCATCAGATTCAGAGGTTAGATTGATTTTTTGTACAATTAAAAAAAGAAAGAAAGGTAGGCTATTCTGTCATCATAATTATTGTTGTGTATGTTTCAACATGCATGTTTTACGGAGCAATTTGTACACTTGTAGGCCGTGACTGGCTATCTCAGCGGTTTCTGAACTTTTCCAAAATTTTGCACAGCAAAACCTTTGAAATTTTTTGATAACACCATGTAACAAAATTTCGCAAAATTTTTAGTTGCAGAAAAATTTTTATGTATTGTGTTCTGTTACTTCAAACTAATTACCAAAATAGCAAAAAAAATCTGAAATGTCCTTACTTTTGATAAAATGTTACTTTTTCCGATTGTTAGTTTTACTCAAAGATTTTCTGTATTAACCAGCATAGTTTTCTATTAAACGTGTAAGCATGCAAACACAAAGAAATAATACGTAAATATAAGCCATATATGCATCATGCAACGATGAAAACACTTCAAAAGTGATCACATTTGTGTGACTTGCGTCTATACACAGAGAAATCTTCTCGTATTGCGGACCATACACCCCCCCCCCCTCTTTCATGTTGCAAATCCACCGCCCTAGATATTTTCTTTCCATATAAGATGAAACCTTTCACCATCTTTTCCGCTTCCACCAATCACCCATACAAGGATCAACACAATCAAGATGGGAGTGCAGGAAATGCATTTTTATGGACATGAAACACACCATTTTTCATATTCTTTCATCACATTGTTTCCAAAAGTTGATAATTATTGCTTTGTTGAGCGTATTACCAAAATTCTGAATTTATGTCTGTATTAGGTATGTTGAATTCGTCATGAGAGACTTTTTCTATATCTTGAGACACTACCGTGTCTTATGCAGCTTTTTTGCTCCAGGGTTTGAAAATCTGCAACTCAGCTGCTGACTGCTATGCGAAACAGGTGCAATAGAACATAATATGGAAGAATATGCAATAGACCTCCCCAATCCTCGGACTTTCTTTTGTTTTTATCTATGTTGTGACTTTTCTGCATGGGTTTTCAATGCTGATTTCAAAAATATGCATAAAATTTTTTTTCGATCAACGTCTGGGAAGTTATTTGCTGTTTCTTGGCAACAACTTTTCATAAAAAGTACAAAAATCCCCTTTAAAACCCCTTTACTTTTAACCTAGTATACTGATATCTAGATTATCTGAAAGCATTTCTTCTACTGAAGAATTAAAAAAAAAAATTACTAAAATTGAACAATTGGTACCAGAGTTATGATCGTTTAAGTACCCAGATTACGCAGTCACGCATGACTGATTTTTGTTAATTTATTGCCAAATGATACTAGAAAAATGGTGAAAGTTGCTGTCAAGGGGTTTTTGGGGGTAAGGAGTTCAAAAAATATATTAAAAAGTGTCTCAGAGCAACAGAAAAAAAGTTATTAATAAATTGATACGAACAGTCACGCATGAATGATTTTGTCGCAGTCGCTTCATTCCTACAACAAGATGTATTCCTTAGGCACCACAAACGTTAAATGCCTTGAGTCATAAACAGTATAACGTGGAACCGATCATCTCAATGTAGCTAACATCTGGGTACCCATTGCACTAGATGTTAGAGTACACGCTTCATTGCTTGGAAAGAGCTCTGATCAAGTGTAAGATGGTCACAGTCCGCCACAATTTCAATAGCATCTCTCACCCAGCATAATGTAGTCTATGTATCTAAATCATGTGGTAAAAAAATAGATTAAGTCAGCTGAACTTAACGATAACCTTCTGTAATGTATTTTAGGTTTCACTATTGATCAGTTAGCATTTCTACTTGTATCTTGTATGATTATAATAATAACGTATTGTATACAGTTCTACTGTCTAATATTCCATGCGTATTCATGTATCCATCATGGAGCTGAGGAAGAGTAAAATGAACAATGGTGGTTTGCTTGGTAATTTGCAGCCTTTAAAACATTTTAAGGAAGGACAATTTAGACCACCTACTGCAGATGTTCTTCAGAAATACATATATCATCTTCAATTAAATCCTCGTAACCACCAGAGTGGGAAACTCACAGCTTGGGATACAGCAGTATGTCTAGCAAAAGTATGGCAGCCTGCTTGCATTCCGCTGATGACAAAACAAAATATTCAAAACAAAATTATTCGTTTGGTTGATGAATACAAGAAATACAAACATGCCAAAAAGGAATCTGCTGCCTTAATTAAATTTCGAGAAACACTGACAACACTATTTATGATATCTGCTAAGAATGCCGAAAATCTTATTAACAAAAACAAAACGTTGCTACCAAAAGATAAGGCAGAAGGTATACAGTTTCTTAAATTGAAACAAACCAACCAGCATCTCTTGGACCCCTTGATAGAAAGAGGTTGAAATGCTTCATGAATTATGCATTGAAGAATCGAATAAAGGTAATAAAGTGTGATGTATGTTTGTAACATACCTATTAATTTTTGATACGGATGCATAAACAAGACGTTTTTTTACAAATAAATGCAGATTCTCAGCCATCTACCTCAGGACTTAATTTACTCTCCTCGTCATCTTCCCAATAAATTAAGTCGAATCTGCACTGAGGAACAAACATACATCATAATTTATTACCTTTATTCGATTCTTGAAGCATTTCAAAGGGGTCCAAGAGATGCTGGTTGGTTTGTTTCAAGTAATTTAAGAAACTGTATACCTTCTGCCTTATCTTTTGGTAGCAACGATTTGCAACAACGGTCTTCTGTATGGTTTCGGGGTTCTCTCCAAACTCTTGAAATAGCAAATACTGTAGTAAATAGCAAATACTGTATTAGTGAACTGCTGCAAATTTTACTGTACTATGCTGTTTATGAAGTTGTACTGAAAAGGGTTTAATACTCGAAATCGCGATCTGCAACACGATAATTTCAAGTTGGACCAGAAAAACTTTGAAAACTATTAATGCTGTAGTTGATCTAACATGGAAGTTTAGCAAATAAATTCTTGTTTCTCTTTGAATTGACTTGTACTCTACAAAGTGGACGTTAATATGTTAAGGTATTCTATCTATTTTTTTCTTAAATCAGTAGAAAGTTTGCATTCACGTGATGATCTAATTCCCAACTTATCTGCAATTTAGGCTAGAGCTTTTCACAGAACACAGTAAGAAACAACGAATGATTGAAACATTTTGAGTTCTATATTTTCTGGTTACATTGATAGTAAATAAAAACAATTTGAAACTTCTGTACTTGCTTTATACCGCGACTATGACCAAACAAAGATTATTGTTATGATACAAACTACAGTTATGAAGCTAAAATGATAGCCGATATGACGTCATAGTTCACCTCATAGGGAATTTAGAATAAGAGCTTGAGAAACAGGGTACTAGAAGTTCAAAAACCTTAAATAAATATGTTTTAAACAACACTTGTGGAAAAAAATTGCTAGAAACATGTTTTAATGAGCAATATCATTCAAAAAATACTAAAAACTTGACACAACTAATTTTTTGTTACATGGTGTAATTTGTGATCCTTTAAAATAGGATTTAGAAACGCTCTTGGCTTATGCCGATTGAGCACTTTACTAGAGGCACCTTGCTATGCATTAAATGAGAAAATGTCACATGGAGGTATATATCACCATGGCCATATCAGTGTACCTACTGCACTGAGGCGGAATGGCCCGTTTCGACGAGACGTTTGATTAAGTTTTCGACTTGACATTGCTCCCTTTTCACTACAATATCGCAACTCATGGCTGACCAGCTTTCAAGTTTCAATTCGCTGTAATACGCTCGTTTCCGTGTTGCAAATGAAACAAAAGATGCGCATATTCCCCGCCTTTGATCGGGTTTCTATGGCAACGGACGTGTGTGCGCCATGCAGTTTGCGCGAGTCCGTTGTTGTGTTGATTATGCCGCTTGTGCGACTGTGGGCAGTGCGGTTTGTACCAGCCCTTGTTACGTTGGTTAGTGGTAACCTCGGGCCGAGACTTCAAGTTCATTTTCACAGCAACCGATTCACTGCCGCGTCAATTCTCTGCAGAGGTTTCGACTTTCGAAAGCGACAGCGAGGCTGTTTGCAAGCGCATTAAGTTAAACGCACGTTGCGTCAACGTAGCAAATTATGTTGTTTTTAGGTGCATTCAACATCTGATGACATTGAATCGACGCAAAATGGTATATTTTTGCTATGTCACAGGCAGCAAAATCAGTCATTTTTACATTGATTCAACGTCTGCAGACGTTAAATCAACGTAAAAATAACAGATTTTTTTATCTGGGGTGGGATTGTAGCATCGCTACTCGTTCTAGTGATTATTTACTGCGAAGCTGTTGCGGTTTGCATTTAAAAATGTTTTCCTGCTGCCGATCGCTAGTTCATCTATTGTTTTATGTATCAATGCCGCATAAAAAGTTGCTCCCACGCGGAAATATGCGTGGGGCCTGGCCCCCACGGCTTAGGCGCTTATGGTTAAAATGATTAGTTTGGATCAACAAACGTGTGACCTACACTCCTACAGCTTAGATTGAAAGGAAATTATCGGGTAAGCTACCGTAGCCTAGTTATCCCGACCAGCAAAAATTTGTTCCAAGAACCCAGTTTGCCTAACAGTTCATTTTTACATTGTAGTAACAGAATGAAAAGGCTAACCAAATGTGTGGCCTATCGTTTTAACGTCGCTAAACGTTGAAATCGTGTAGAAAAGGGTGCTTTTGCTGACTAGGATACGTTGAAACTGAGAAACATTCACAGAAGCCCTACGATACGTTGCATTTTTAAGATAATGTATTCAGACGTTGAATCAATGTACAAATGAAATGTTATGCTAAATGGGTTCTTGGAACAAATCGTAGGGCTTCTGTGAATGTTTCTCAGTTTCAAAGTATCCTAGTCAGCAAAAGCTCCCTTTTCTACACGATTTCAACGTTTAGCGACGTTAACACGATAGGCCACACATTTGTTTAGCCTTTTCATTCTGTTACTACACTGTAAAAATGAACTGTGTTCTTGGAACAAATTTTTGCTGGTCGGGATAACTAGGCTACGGTACCCGATAATTTCCTTTCAATCCAAGCTGTAGGCCACACATTTGTTGATCCAAACTAATCATTTTAACTATTCAAAAGTACTAACTTATAGACATAAACATGATCTATTTTTTTTTTTTGTAACATTTTCTTTGTTTTATTTTCCCTTCATATCTTAAATTTTTCTGAAAGTGTTGCGACCGTGCCAAATTTCTTTCAACTCAATAACTTACTTCGGTCACAAGCACGTTTTAACGTTCGCGTTTTGTCGCTTCTACCTTTTTCTACACCTTTGCTATGTTGACGTGTATTGTTTTTGATATCATGATCAGAAAGAAAAACAACTGAACTGACATGACGAATTCAAGCACGTTTTAACGTTCGCGTTTTGTCGCTTCTACCTTTGCTATGTTGACGTGTATTGTTTTTCATATGATGGTCAGAAATAAAAACAACTAAACTGACGCGACGAATTTTAATTTAATAGTTCAAACATTTTATTTTTATTCTTTTCTGCACGATTTCAAAGTTAAACGACGTTAAAACGATGTAAAAACGGCAATCATAATTAGGCTACGGTACCCGATAATTTCCTTTCAAAAACTCGCCGAATAGGGCACTCGGCGAAAAGGGCTCTCGCCGAATAGGGAACTCGCCGAATCGGACTAGTCGAATCGGACTCGCCGAATAGTAGCAGACCCGCACTGAGGAGGCCAAAACAAATGAAAAAAAAAAGTGTAAACTGTCTGCAGTTACGATAAAAACATAACTATAAAAAACAAAATAAAAGTCACAAAAAAATGGGGGCGATGACAAAAACACAAACCTGAAAGAATAAAACAATTACAATGCTACTAAAGCCCCAAAAGTCTATATTAGTAATTGCATACATGATGATTAAACAGTAACACGTAACACTTTTAGTCAAACTTACCACAGTACGGACAGCCCTGTTATAATATAGCATCACTGTGCTCATTATGCAGTTATACATGTAAAATAATTCATAACATCTATACCGTGAGTATCACAATCTTACCTGAAATCAAATATCCAACCGCAATGGAAACAATAACTTCAGCCTTCCAAGATTTGCCCCTAGAGAAGTTTCCATTTAAAGCAAAATAATTTGATCATTCATTACCCATAGTAATGCAGATTTACACAGAGGGAAGTTCTTGCTTATGTGTAGTTTGATCTCAACTGTCCAAGAAGTACCGATATTAGAAACGTTGTTTTTATGATAGGCTACTGTACTGAACTGCAAGTGATAAGTAGATCAGACATTTTTGGCTGAAAAGCAAAGACAACACGCCAGAAAGCAGAGATTTTAAGGTTCAAGCAATGAGCTATTTTGTGCTTGTGCAAAGTGCCAAAATAATGTTTCAACTTAAGATTATATCCAAAGGCAAATCTGAGTTTTAAAGGAAGATCTTTAAAGTTCTGTACAAAAAGCGCTACAATCATTTGTTAAAAAGCAATAAATTGCTTGTGATTGCGGCTCATCATGTTTACTGTGTGCTTTCTAATCAATTTCAATCAATGACAATCAATGAATATTCAAGGTCAAGGTCAAACACAAGATCAAGGAAAACTGAAGCACTTTGTTGCGTATTTAGGTCATATTCTGAATTCTGACTGCACAGTCACAACAACAGCACAACTGCATTTGTCTTGACAAAGGAGTTGAGATTTAGAGAAAACTTTGAGTTCAGAAATAGTTACTGATGAAGTTAATTGTAGATCAAATAAAATATCATATTCATCTGCAAACGTTAGATTTGGTTAGTACAAAGACTATCAAAAATATATACATAAACTCCAAAATGCAAGCAAGAAAACATAGAGTAAAAATTTTGGGTCCACGTCTTTTAGGCGCAGACAGTTAGGCATACGCGCCGACTTCCGGGGGGCGGCGCCCCCCATAAATTTACGGATGAGGGGCAAAAAATGGCTATTACAAGTGGTGTTTCAAAGATAAAATACTTCACGAAAGAGATTTAGATCATTTAAACAGACTTAAAGAATGCCGAAACTGAAAAACAGCCTAGGTTGCTCTTGCCCGCAAAACAGCAGCTGATAACATAGCTTTCTCTGAAACGTGAATTACTACTGAGATGCGTATGGCACGCAAGATCACAGTCACACACTGCTTATCTTCCCGCGCGCGAGGAGCAACTTCAAAGTCAAAACGCGTGGTAGCGAAAAAGCGAATGCGAGGTTGAATGTTTAATCCCATTTTACGAGTTATCCAAACGTCCCTTAGATTTTCTGTGACTTAAAACATGAAATCGATTTTAGCAAACTTTATCGAGTTGAAACTACGAAATAAAATTAAATTAAAAAACTAATTAAGCACTGTATTGACTATATATTGTGAGAATATCTCATACACTCATCTATATGCACTCTTGCACAACCGTATATACTCGAGTATAGGTCGACCTCCATTCTCGTGTATAAGTCGAAACCCTAGTTTTGACCTGAAAATCGGTGATATTTCCTTCTCGCGTGTAGAAATCGAACAGCTTATTCCCGACACTACCATTCGATGGTTCATCTAAGTATTGGCATTGACATAAGGTGAGGAAATTTCAAAATAGAGCGTAAAGTAACTTATACTGCAGGAAATGTCACGTAACTATTCACGCAATTATTAAGTAAACCAGCAAAATTAGACGCGCTATTTTCAACGAGGTCTTCCCGCTGTGAGATCAATTATGATTCAACAGAACGCATTGTTTTGTTCGCAATGTGTGAGAATTAAATCGAAAACCGATAAAAAAAAAGGTGTTTAATGGTCTTGGTCGCAGATATTGCCTGCATTAACGACGTCTCTTGCCGCTATTATCACCAAGCCAACCTGACACAATTGTTGTATGCGGCCGCTAAGGTTTGACATCGACTTCAACAATCATGGAATGTTACGTAATAAGAACGATTATATCCTACACGCAAAAATAATACAATGAATCTCTTAAAACAGCTCTTTCTGCTGTTTTGTCTTGTGAGCTTTGCATATTGCTCAACAAGTGCATAAAGTTGAGAATTGACAAGAAATCATTAAATTTGAAAATCAAGTTTGCATCACTGCAAATAAACATATTCAAAACTTTTACTTCGTCCGACACCATTTCACACTCCGTAATCTACGTTGGCGATAATTTTGCCTCAGCAAAAATGCGTTCATTTTGAAAACTGGCGAGCTGGAGACAACAGCTTGTCCCGTGCATAAGTCTAACCTGTCTTTTTGAGGTGAAAACCACTTGCGAACATCTCGACTTTTACTCGAGCATATACGGTATTCGATAAAAGACTGTAAAGACTTTCGATAAAAAACTGAAGAGAAAACACTTCGCCGTTGTTAACGCTTTGAAGGTAAATAATTAGCAAAACGAGGTTAATAAAACTGATAGTGAGTTTCCACTCTGCTTGAGATCATGGTTTTTTTGCGTTTTATTTCGATAACTTCACTGTCTTGATCGCCGTTATTCACTCGCACGAAAAGGAAATGAATGGGCTTGTTTTCCAACTGTTCCAATTATGAGCTAACAATACCAAAATTTTTACGACTAAGCGTACTGCATGCGTAAAACTAATCGTTTCAAGCAGCGGTTCTAATAAATTAGGTTTGCGACCTAGGTGTCAATATAAACAAGACAGTAAGCTTAATCAAAGACTATTTTAATTGAGTAAAATAGCGTTATGGTTATGACGTCATCACCTTTCTCGCCCCCCAAGGTTTTCTGAAAAGTCGGCGCCTAACTGAGTTAGGCGCCGATCAAATAGGCGCGCACACTGAGGCGTCTGGATAGTTAGGTGCGGAGCACTGTGGCGTCCGTTCATTTAGGTGCTATTTCTAGCAAAGTCTGCAGATTATATAAGCTTGGCAGGTAGGGCAATGCTTTTCACACAAAATGTTACATTGAACAGAAAAATATGTTGTTTTGTTAATGCGCGTGTGGAGATGAGGTACGAGACAACGCTTTACTACTCTTGATATTAGCACATCTCCAATTCTCCATAGGACATTTGCTATGCATCCTGAACACAGGTTGCAGCCAGATGGAACTTTACTTAATCTGTTATCTTTCGCAATCACTTCTACTCGGGATGGATTGGTCGTGTGGAAAGTACGTATGAGACAACGCTCTACTACATGAATACATTTCTATAAGGCATATGAACCCTGGCTACAAGTTGCAAGTATAATGGTGCGACTTTGCTCGTTATTAAACCTAGTCGGGTTTTGACGGAAAACTAAGTCACTCTTCACTCAAGCCTACCACCCACTTGAATATAGGCTGCGGTATATTTTTTACTGATGTTTAGTGTAGTTATTATTCGACTCACTAAAAGTGAACTCAGTCATGTTCGGAAACTTTAATAATTTATTGATAAAGCTTTCGCCGACGCAAGCCTGGACTAACAACAAATAAATGCCGAACACGCGCATTAAAATACAATATCATATATTTTTCTGTTCAATATAACATTTTGTGTAAAAAGCATTAACGGTTCAAGCAGCTTCACTCACGGAAGCCATGACATATTTTTTTGTTCAATATAACATTTTGTGTGAAAAGCATTGCCCTACCCGCCAAGCTGATATAATCTGCAGACTTTACTAGGGATAGCACCTAAATGAACGGGCGCCACAATGCTCCGCACCTAAATATCCAGACGGCACAGTGTGCGCGCCTATTTGACTGGCGCCTAACTGTCTGCGCCTAAAAGACTTGCTCCCAAAATTTTGCAGTAAAGTAACAAGAATTCATGACAAAGCGGGAACGACCTCCGGTTTCTCTAAGCAATCGAAAAATAAGGCAAGTTGGCTATATTTAATAGTTTATGGTTGTGAGAAAAAATGTGTGGGGTTACAAAAAAAAATACATAGACAGACATTTGTATGTAACAATCAATCTAAATTTTCAACCCTTTCAAATCATATTTATGATCATAGTCCAGAAAATTAAATATCTTCTGACAGGTGTCAACTGTCAAACCCACAACAATGCTTGATATAAACGACTCGGTTACATGTCTTGTAATTAGAGATGTACCGATACCAATATTTTGGCCGATACCGATACCACTTTTTTAGGCCGATACCGATACTGATATTTTGGCCGATACTTTGGTGTTACAAAAAGGAGCAATTTTGGTATTTGCAAGGAATTATATCAAATGCTAAATTGTACCTTATTTGCATACAACTATTAAAAAAAGCTTTCAATTGGCATAATTTATTAAAGATTCAAGAATCCAATCTCAACCGCATTGTTGTGTCATAGTAGGTTTTAGTAATGAAAGGCCACCGTAATTGAGGACTGGGGTATAAGCATAGGCGCCTAACTATTTTTTTGGCCGTGGGGGCGAAAGCGTGTTTAATCAGCAGCAACTTAAATTCAGCAAAATGTCACGCAGATGGATGACGTAATTATGTCGTCACACTAGGAGTAGGATTGCTTTTATTACCACACTCGGAGTTATCGCTACGTTCGACCTACCGTTAATTATTATAAATAAAACTTGACCAAAACACATGCCATGCATCTGCGTTGGCTAGCGGTTGATGGACTGTGACTCTTTAAGCTAAGCACAACATAGAGTTTAGCAACGAACTAGATTTATTAGCATGAAACAAGAGACGAAAAGGCTTACTAAAATGTATAATACTGTAAATGGAATTGAAAATACTAACTTGATCATACGCTTGAAAATGTACCTGTTGAAAGCAAAATCATTCATGTTTACATCAATCAAAGCGCATCAATTCAACAGCACGTCACCTTGAATAAATTTAAAAGTTGCTGACATCCCTAAACAGCGTTTGAAAAATAGTTACGGAGAGACGTTTGATTAAGTTTTCGACTTGACATTGCTTCCTTTTTACTACAATATCGCAACTTATGACTGACCTGCTTTCAATTCGCTGTAAAACGCCCGTTTTCGTGTGGCAGATGAAACAAAAGATGCGCACATTCCCGCCTTTGATCGGGATTCTATGGCAACGGTCGTGTGTGCGCCATGCAGTTTGCGCGAGTCCGTTGTTACGTTGATTATGCCGTGTGTGTGCAATGCGATTTGTACCAGCCCTTGTTGCGTTGGTTAGTTAGTGGTTACCTCGGGCCCAGACTTCAAGTTCATTTTCACAGCGAGCGATTCACTGCCGCGACTATTCACTGCAGAGGTTTCGACTTTCGAAAGCAACATCGAGTCTGTTTGCAAGCGCATTAAGCCAAACGCACGCTGCGTCTACGTAGCAAATTATGTTGTTTTTGGGTGCATTCAACATCTGATGACATTGAATCGACGCAAAATGGTAGATTTTTGCTATGTCCCAGGCAGCAAATTTAGTCATTTTTATATTAATTCAACGTCTGCAGACGTTGAATCTATGTAAAAATGAATTTTTTGTCTGAGGTGGGATTGTAGCATCGCTACTCGTTCTGGTGATCATTTATCACGAAGCTGTTGCGGTTTGCATTTAAAAAATGTTTTCCTGCTGCCGATCGCTAGTTCATCTATTGTTTTATGTATCAATACAGCATAAAAAGTTGCTCCCACGCAGAAATATGCGTGGGGGCCTGGCCCCCACGCCCCCACGGGTTAGGCGCCTATGGGTATAAGGGAAGAAACATTACATCATAATTGGGGTTTCTTGAAAATTAATAAAGTGTTTGCACAAACTAGGGACAGCGGAATACCGGGACGACTCACTCTACTGATTTTTCTTGTGAAATGGACAGCTGGAGGGTCACTAAGAAGTTCAAAAATTAGCAGAACTGCACAACGTTTTCTTTGCTTTTGCGTAAATTCATTCTCATCACATGAATTGCTATATTTAGTAAAAATTTTGGGTGTTAGAAAATCTGCAGAACCTTACTGCAGCAGTGTGAGGCTACCTACTGTTACCGCTGTTACGTGAAGTTAATCGCAGCATTACTATGACTTGAATACCTATTAAATAAACATGATAATACATATTTCCTACATTTCTTTTGGCGATGCACTCTTTGTATACACGTGGGCAGGTCATACAAATTGCACCTGAGTATGCGACATATGGTAGTAGACCTCAAGCTGTATTTGCATCAAATTTTGTCATAATATTATGACCCTGCAGTTGTCCCCCTTACTTTTGAGTGAGCAATCCCCTACTTCTACTAGCACAAACTCTCCAAATATGCTATCATAATTAATAATAAGATGTAAAATGTAAACCAAGTGATTTGTGTAGTCGAACAAAAACTATTCGACAAGTAATGTGCAACCTAAGGGCGCTTGTCGTTAGGTTGAAAAGCTTTTGCCAGGCCAAAACTACCCAGGGAGCAAAAATGTATAATTATGCATCGTTTTTACGTTGCTAAACGTTTAAAAAACGTGTAACTTGGTTGTTTTTAGTAAGCTGGTTCTATCAGTTTGTGATTTAATTTCCACCTTTCGTTGTAATGAACTCACCAAGCTTAAACAATGTCATGGCAGAATAAGTAGGCTCAAAATGAAAGCAAGGGACTACGAATCCTCACTACACTAATCAAAATGGTCTTGCTACGCCTAAGATGACAACCTCATTTTGAAGAAAGGAGCGTTCTTCCCGGCTATCAGCACAAGGTTGGCTGCATAGCCGAGTGGTGAGAACACTGGAACGGCAATCGAAAGGGCGCCGGTTCGACACCGCTTAAGAGCATGCAGCTGTGTCTGTGGCAGGACACTTAAAGGCATGCCTGAAGGTGGACACGAAGATTGGCTTCCTTGCCTTCCCGTCCACTTAATCTAAATCTTCAACCACCGGGTGTAAGCCTGGATACGACAAACAAAAAAGCACAAGGTTGAGCACTCACTAGTGTAGCCAGCAGTTGCGATTTGCTAACCACAACGGTGTAGCTTCCACACTAGCCATTTCAATTCTTGTTGATGTCCATTCTTGCTATGAAACGGCTGCCGAGAAACATATAGTTGATTGAATGGTCTAAGGCAGGGGTGACGAACCTTTTTGCGGTCGCGGGCCACTTTGTCAATTACACATGAGTTATCGGGCCACACAACTTTTTAATCGTAACCTACTATGAAATCTTTTAGAAGCGACTCAAGATATTATTCATGAAAAGTAACAAACGGCAGATGAAAGTAATAAAACCCACACAGTTGAAATTATCTTACGCAGAATCGAAACATACAACAGTAAAAAATCGACCAAAAATGCAAGGTAATGTTGGTGAATAGTGTTTTCACAACTTTACCTTATTTATAGCTTTCCTATTTTCTAACTTTAAACCCTGAAAGTTTAGGGCAAGAAAATAGCAAACGAAAGGTGTACCAGTGAAGGCATAAAACAGCTTTGAGATGTCTTTTGTCTTTAATGCATCAGCGATTGTCAAATGGTTTTGCGGCCTCACAAAATTTTTTGATGGGCCGCATGCGGGCCGCAGGTTCGTCACCTCTGGTCTAAGGTCTAAATGGCTAGCGTGGAAGCTACACCGTTATGGTACACCGTCTTGGCCTGGTTTTATCCTCTGCTGAGAGTAAAAAAGAAACACAAATGATAAATATTGGAGAAATTGAGTCTCCTTCACAACTTAAGAATCGAACAACGCAAAACTGCTGAAACAAAACGTTTTGTTTGAGTGAAAGAATCACTGTTACAAGCAAACAATGCCAAGCAAAAGGTGCGCGCATGAAGTCATGGGAGTGTGAGGTATCAAAAATTTGAACAGGTTATTTTTCTACATTAATGTGACGTTAGTTACTAAGTACTTTAAAAATCTATATCTTTGCTTCTGCAGAAAATCCGCTGTAAACGCCTTTTTTTACATGTTTAGTATCGGCTACAGTATCGGCCAAATTTTGCCGATACCGATGCCGATACTCAAAAAATGGCCGATATCACCGATACTGATGCCGATATATCGGTACATCTCTACTTGTAATGCAAAGGAATTTATTTTTATACAAGTCAGTTCAATCATAAACAGCTAAAAATCAATCGATGATCATCTTCACTAGCTGATCCTTTGTTTTATGATCATAGTTATTATATTTCAAGGCCTATTTTAGCATTTTGGAAATAAGCGAATTTTTTCCTGTTGTAAACATTCCAGACAGCAAAGCTTTTCCTATTTTTTTTTACACTAATTCAACGTTTACACTTACAGATGTTGAATCAATGTAAAAAAGAAAAAAAAAACATTGCTGTTTCGAAAGTAAATGTATTGTGTATATAAGACTGACATAATTGCACACAATGAGAGCATAATACCCACTTTTTAGTAGAAGAGTTTTGTTTTATTCTTGCACATCTAATTATTACAGAAGTTGGGCTTAGCAATGTCAGAAGTCGAGTAAAAAGTTAATTGGAGATGATGAAGTATGCATTTCCTTGAAAACGATACGGCTTCTGGTAAATTACACTCGACAATGGACATAAATGCAAAACTAATACGAGGCTGATGAAAAAGGAAACCACAAAAAAATAGTTCAGTCGCTACATTGACACTGTGCAAAGTACTTCACAAATAGCCAAAAACACGCTGCAATTCTGGCAAGAAATGTTTGTGTTTGCACAAAAGTCTGCTTTTCGTGTTCTACCTCATCAGCGCTGGTGAAATGTGTCTTCTGTAGGGATGGTATCATCATAAGGCCTAACCGTGACGGCTGTCGTCGACTATGCTATCAATTTTGACTAATATGAAATGCAATGAGGATTGAGCACGTCCTCTAAAGATGTGCCCAATGTACTGTACACAACATGAGCCATTATTATTTAACCTATATTAGAAAAGACGTTATTATTTAACTGAAAAATTTCCTGATTTTCAAGAATGCACCGTGCTTTTGAAGACATGTTAAAAAACTTTGCTTCTTTATCAAAATGAAGGTCGAGCACTGCAATAACCAAACATAGGCCTACATGATAACAAAATTGAACAGGTTCAAAAATTCAATTATTTGGGCTCAATACTGAATCCAAGCACCCGATGGAAAGAAGAAATTAGACGATGCATTGCATTATCAAAGTCAAGTTTCAACACCATGACAAAAATCTTTAAAGATCAAAAGCTTTCCAAAACCTTAAAAATTCGTTTGTTAAAATGCTTTGTTTGGTCAATTTTGATGTACGGATGTGAAACCTGGACGCTAACGGCAAAAAACCGAAAAAAGCTTGAAGCTGCAGAAATGTGGTTTTACCGAAGAATTCTTAAAATTCCATGGACAGCTTTTCAAACCAACAGAGCAGTTCTCCAACAGATGGGCCAGGAGCAGCAGATAATGAGATCTATAGAAATGCGGCAACTGAAGTTCTTGGGTCACATCATAAGGAAAGGCGAACTTGAGGATTTATCTTTAAGTGCAAAAATATTAGGAGGAGATCAAAGATTCACATTTTTCAATCACATATCAAAAACCCGACTAAAATTTGGCAAGACGCACGAGATCGATCAAACTGGAACATCATTGCACAATGCACATCGAGGGCTGTATCAGCCATGATACCTACAGAGAGAGAGTAGGTAGAGTAAAATCTCATTCAAAATATCAACCATAATTTTAGCAAATTTTATGTCTCGACCTTGCCTCAGTCTCAACAAGTCATGTTTCGCTACTCGAGTGGTGAAAACAATGGTGCGGTACTCGAAAGGGTGCCCACTGCCCAGTTCTACATCACTCAAGAGTACCGTATGTAGCTGCGTCATTGGCCAGACACTTCAATGCATGCCTGGAGGTGGACATGCAGAATTGTAGATTGGCTTCCCTGCTTTCCCATTCACTCTATATCTAAATCTTCAATCACCGAATCCAAGCCTCAATACGACAAACAAACAAAAAAGCAAGAAATGTTTCCTTACCACATTGGATCATAAAAGATGTCATTGTCGACGATAAGGACAAATACGCAGAGCAAGAATATTATGCTGGCATGAAGACTGGAATTGTTTCTAAAATAAAATAAAAATGGTGTTTTGTAATATCAAATTGACTAAATATGAAAAATTTAAACAAAAGATACAAAAATATTGATCAGCCTAAGTATTATGTTGGAAGCTGTATCATTGCACCTTTAGGTACCATTTATTTATATACATTGCTTCTGCTGAGATGGAACCCTGGAATATGAAAAAAATGTCACTGCAATGCAGGTGCAATTGATCTGGAAGGAATTGTGTGCGCTCATCTTTTTCCTTACGGATAGAAATAGCTCCTTTGATACTATTGGTCACATGTAGAGTTATGTGCATCACTGTGTGAGGAGTGTTCTATAGCATGAACCGTCGAAGAACAAAGCGAGATACCGTAAGTTGCAAAGATGATTGTATGATATGATGGAACTGTTTCCAGTGCCTGATATCAAAGAATGATATATACTTGTACAGATTATTGGCAAACATTTCATGCATATTTATCCAGAAAAAAATATTGAAAAATACCCTCATCTATAGGTCCTTGTCGTGTTTAAAAAGTGTCTGCTAATCGGCGCAACTACCCTGTAGACCATGAACCTTGGTACCAACAACCTGAAATATATATATTGCCGTTTATCACTATTTTTTAGAAAGTGCAGATTTTACCGAGATTCCCAATCGCGCTTCACTTGACTTGGCAAAGTGACAAAAGTCTTGCTCAACACGTTGAAATAGTTGCTTAGTTTCATTCCAAGTGTAGAAAAAAACATGATGCTAGCAAAACAAATCATTATATTGGAAGAGCTCAAATCGCTACTTGGCATCTTCATAACTTGTGTTTGTATATTCTTGAATATTTTCCACATAAATAATAAAACCTTCAAATCTATGCCATGAAATACTGTAACACATAAAAACAAATTTGCTGAGTGGTTATGGTTCAGTGCTAGGGATGGGCCAAATAGAATAATTAGCTATTCTAGAATACTGAAACTGAATATAGAATACAGATATCTATTCTAGAATAATTGACCGTTTTTACCATCAACACATTTTAATGATTTTACAAAAACAATGAACATCACAAAATTGCTTATTGCAGTGTAACAAATTTAGGCTTTTGAAATGTTCACCAGTCAAACGAGATCTCATCTTGGTGGCAGTTAGTGTTGGGTGACATAGGCGTCGATTTTTTCTTAGAAAAGAGAAATTCTGGGTGGGCGAGAGCTGTCAAACAGATTTCATTGAATGTGTTTTGAATATGTTTGCAAATTCGCAATGGTTCAGTCTTCGAAGTTAGCATATTTTTACTTCGGCAAAAACGTTGCCGAGGCCAAACGGCAAAAGTTGAAATTGCCTCGGCAATTGCTATGAACACTTAGTAGGAAAAGATTGTACTAAAACATGTCGGTTTATAAACATGTCGATTCTATTTGAATAAGCTTAACAGAAGATGATCTAGCTTCTAGCTGATCGAAATTGATATTTAGCTATATATGATTGAGCTGACTCGTGTGAGAATAAATTTCTTTGCATTACAAGACATGTAACCGAGTCGTTCATATCAAGCATTGTTGTGGGTTTGACACCTGTCAGAAGATACTTTATTTTCTTGATACTAAAACAGGATTGTCAGACAGCTTTTGAGAAAAAGAGCCAAACAATGTCGAAAAAAGGGCCAAACTGGGTAAAAAACAGCCAAATTGTTCAATAATGTTAATAAAGTTGTTAATAATACATAAAATACATAACAACTTTTGTGGCTATTTTTATTACATTTGTGGCTATTTTAACAACATTTGTGGCTAGAATACGGTGCGATACTGATGAGCCCAGCCTCATGGGCGAAACATGTGTCTATCGCTGTCAATCAATGCTGCCACAGCAAATTCAGAAAAAGCACAAGATTTTTCATAGAAAAGCACAAGATTTGGATACAAAAGCACAAGATTGCAAAATTGAACCTTTGCGACCCATTTTCCGCCAATTTGAAGAATAACATGACTCTGAAATCAACAGTTTAGAGAAGATACATGCTTACGGTACTAACTACTAATCCCTGTTCTCTTTTTAAACGCAATTATGTAATAAGTAGACGAAGAAGGAAAGTACCGTAAATGCAATATTATCAGTTCTATCTATTAAAAAGATTTACACTTTATTAAATAAGGGTACATAATCGATCAGTTTTGTCTTCTTGTATCCAACTTTTAAAGTCAGGATCATTCAACCTTTGACGATTAAAAGGCTGTTTTACAGTATATATACCACTTTTTCTTTTTGGAAGTTGGTGAATGATTGTTATTATTTGGTGCTGATGTATTCTTTTCGCTGCTTTTGTTATCTAGCAACACAACCTCTTGAGTCTGACTACGAGCACATACCGTAGCCTACTCTCTTCAGATCAATTTTTTAGCTAATCTTGTAAGGTTTTATAACTCAATGTGTAAAATTGGTCAATATGCCCTAAGTGCCAGAAACGCAGACAGTCCAAAACCAGTCCTTAATTATCTACCAAACTCCACTGGCAACAACGATTAATTTGATTTTGTTCAAAAAACACAAGATTTAGCCAAAAATCGATCGGAAAGCACAAGAACACAAGATCAAAAGTGAAAACACAAGATCTTGTGCTAAAACACAAGCTGTGGCACCATTGCTGTCAATTCTTGCTACGAATCAGGGTTGCCAGACTGAAATTTGAAAAAAAGGCCAAACTCAACAAGAAAAAAGGCCAAATTGAGGCCAAATAGGTAGAAAAAAGGCCAAAAATAAGCCAAACTTAAACAAGATAAAATAAGCATTGTAACCAGGGTTGTCAGACTGTGAAAAGGTCTAAATGCCAAAATAATACAAGAAAAATCCGGTGGAAAATTTTCTTAGGATGTGTAGGCCTAGCGCCTGCGGTGTTTTTTCATGTTTGCTTTAGAGTTTAGACAGTGTAACTGCCGTTGTGAAATTTGTGCTTGGTAGGAATTTGAAACGCTGGCTGAAAATTAGGGTGTTTCATCGGAATTTTCACCACTTATCAGGGTTTGATTTTACATACGTAGTTTTACGTTGTTGTAGGTGTTGGTTGCGCATTTGACACATGCTGCCAGGCCCGTAGCCAGCCGGGGGCCAGGGGGGCCTCGCCCCCCTAAAAAAAATTTCGCCCCCCCTGGCAAAATTCCAACATTCTCGAGCAACAGCCACAATTGTAATGATTTTGCCCATTTAAATTTTTTCGGCCCTCCCTAAAAACAGTTGGACCCCCTTGCTCTGCGGTCTGGCTACGGCCCTGCATGCTGCATTGCTTGAAGCAATAAACCCCTTTAAATCAATCGTTCAGCGTTAAACACAGTCAGTTTGTGAGTTTCCAGTATGGTTTCTGTCGGCCAGTGTGTGGTGCCTTATTTTCTTAGTCAGTTTGTCACGCATGCCTTTCTCGGAAGTCACGGTATTAGTTTAATTATGGTTGTAGTGTAGTTTTTTATGTTCTGAATTAGTTTAGCTCGTTCTATTTGAATTCAAGGCATTATTTGGTTACAACGTTCCGACGTGGAAGTTCATTCATTTCTTTGTAATAAACTCCTATTCGCAAAAGAAGCAAGGTATTGTTCTCAAGATCATCCCCACTACACGCTAGTACCCGGGATGTTGCTGTAGCAGCTACAGCTAGGTATGGGCGGATCACGGATGTTCAGACCACTCGACGTCCGCTACAAAGGCAATACCTTAGCAAGGTCTGAAAGGAATGGTCCAACAGGAAAGAGTCTTACTGTAATGTCGAACAGAGCTGAACACTTTTCATAAAAAAAGTCAAATATGAAGGCAATCAATATTAAAATGTCGTCAGTAAATAAAGCTAAATTCATAACGTCATAATTGAATAATTTATGTTCATGTCGTCAAATTCATGTCGTTTAAATTCCTCAATCGTCGTAGGCTACTGCGTGATGTGCAGTCTGACCATGGAAAGAGCTCAACACTTTGCTCTCCTGGGCCTCATCGAAACGGGCTTTTGCCTAAGGATGGGTTTCTTTTATGTCCGGTTTTCTTTCTCCATCCTATTTTTATTATGATGACTGCTCATCCACATCAATATTGGAACTGGCAAATGCGAACCACAACACTTTTCATTAGGCTATCATTTATTGCTACATGTGTGCTTCTGTTTGTTTTTTGGGTTTTGTGGCCGTGCTAACTACAGACATACAGGCTACTTGTCACAATCAAGGTGCAATGCCTCGCGATGGCTTGCTTTGTATCTTCAACGAGCGTGTTGTTTTCATTATGGAATTTTGAGCGATGTGTTATTATCGGGTATTGACCTAAAGTAACCTCTGATGACGAAATCTGTATTATGTAACGTGTTTTCTACAACCTTCGGCCCTACGTGACATTCTAGAGACTTCTGTTGTTTACATTTAAATGCTACGTGACCGACGATGAGTTCGTGTGATGCAACACTACGTTATCTTCTCGAGGTTACTGGACTGAACAACCAACTATAAATAGTGGTGTAGTTTGTGTAATGTTTATTCTGAGAATTATGATTATTATTATGAGTTGATTATGAGAGTTGTGCTATGAGTTGTGGATTGGTAGTTGATGCAGAAATTAGAGTTATTTAAGAAGCCGTTCGTTAAAGTTCTTCAAGAAGTCAGATTATCATTTCACTAGTAGAATTATTCGACATTTAATTGACTGCTTTTCGGTTTGACCCATTAAACTACGTCATTGAACCTTTCCAAGTCTTTTTCCTGGTAAGAGATAGAAAGAGAGCGTGACACTACTACATGATTTACTATTCAGGCACGTTTTAAACCTTTCAAGGTTTTGCCACCATTTCCCGTTCATTAACGTCCTGGTAGGCCTATATCGACTATTGTAGTTACTATACTTAGTTAGTATCTTTTTCGTCCCGGACGCGTTAACGACTAAAAATAAATGAATGAATGATGTAGCCCAAGGGTGTGCAACGTGCGGCCCGCGGGCCAAATGCGGCCCGCGAAGAAAAATTGTGCGGCCCGCAAAGATGTGCCAATTTTGAATTGTGTGCAGCCCGCGAAACGTGTTTATAATTTAGTTTAGTCTGGTACGTGTGAACAATTCATTGTGAAGTAGCCTAGATTATTATAGATTTCGCATCTTCTGTTAACCAGTTTGGAAATCTCCCACCGCCCACCGCTATTCCATTGTGTTTAATTACTTGGAACGTAAAAATGTATGAATACATAAAAGGCTTGATGAACAAATTACGACTTTGGAAAGGTCACATACAGATAAGGAACTTTTTTCACTTTTCAACTTTGAGAGACTATGAAATGCATCCTGAGAAGAAAACTAAATTAAAAAAATTGTTGTATGAATTTTTGGCTCCTTTCAAGGACTTCAAATCTCATGAATATTTGTTTGGTATATTCTATTCGCCATTCGACACAGACATTGACAAAGCACCAGCTGATATCCAACTCGAACTTATTGATCTTCAAGAATGTGACAATAAATTTGAATAGCAGTTTTCTTCAGAAATTTATGCGTCTTAACTTATTATTTCTGCAAGGAAACCCTAATAATACCATAAGAATAACATGAATAACAAAAAAACTACTTTTTTGTTCCTGCAACTAGGCTACTAGAAATCAAATGTTAAATAAACGTGCGGCCCGCAGTTTCAGCCAGTTATTAAAATCTGGCCCTCCTGTAATAAAGGTTGCACACTCCTGATGTAGCCTATGTAGGCTATATCATTTAAGTGAACATTACTACAGTAATTATTAAAAAGAGATTCTTTTGTAACAAGTCTATGATCAATAATTTATTTGCTCATCACAAATTTATTTATAACATCACAAAGCATCACAATAATGGTAATTTGAAACGCACTCAATTGCACAACCACGAATCACTTGTATTGCTCAACAACTGAATTTCTGAAAGCATGTTCTGCTGGCAAGCCAGCGGTTGTGTTGGACTACCGATCGATCAAAAATGCAGCTGACTTTAGTGACCTTTTGGTCTTTCGCTGCCATCCTTGTTGTGCGAATTATTTGTGTTTATTGTGTTTTTGTATATATTTTTTTTTTTTCTTTCTTTTTCACCAACAAAACAAAAATAAATTGAACTGAAAAGTGAACACGTTAGTCGTTGCATTTCTGTATAGGCTACCTACTTTTGAGCGTTAACATTATAATTCCAAAATAATGTCTATAACATTCATATTTATCGATATCTTATGACTTGTAGCGGATTTTAATAAATTATAGCAAAAATAATTCTGAAAGTAGCAAGTATATATATACAGTATAACAAAAGGACTGTAGCAGATGAGTTTTAATCCGCTACAGTGGTGACATCTGGCACCACTGGCTGGCTTAGAGGGGAGCGGAGTCTGACTCGGCGTCACATTACAAGTATTTAACAAGTATAAAACATGTATTGAACAATGGTGAATACGGTTTTCATCTGGTAAAGTTACGATATACGAGAAATATTGATTATTATGCATTTTGAAGATTAAATTTAAAAAAGGCCAAATTTAAGGCCAAATCTAGAAAAAGGCCAAACGTATAATTTCTAAGGCCAAACGGCTTTAAAAAAAGCCAAATTCGAGAAATTTGGCCTCAAAAAGGCCAATCTGGTAACCCTGCTACGAATCGGCTGCCGAGAAACATAACGTCAATAACGTTACAACATTACAACAACATGATCTACCGTACATTCTACAAGAACAATTCCAATTCTTCATCTTCTACAGTGTTTCCACTCGAATCTTTGGCATTGGCATAAACATTGTCAGCAAAATGCTGTCTAAAAAATCGTAATAACGCTATTCAGTCTCAATTTCTGAAAGACATTCATTTAAATAGCTAGTTTGATAGTATGTGCCAACTGTTTCCAAAAAGAGCCAAATATTGAAAACAAAGGGCCAAGGGGCCAAACAATTTTTTTGCACCAACTGCCTCTAAAAAGGGCCAATCTGGCAAGCCTGTACTAAATCTATCATGCACGCATTGTTTGATTTGTTGTGATGTAATAATACCAAAAGTAGTGATAAACCGAGCAACGCGATACGCACGCTGTTACGGTAATTCACGTTAAAAAACTCACGGAGAGGAGGAAAGTAAGTTAATTTTGGGTTGATTCAACGTTCGAGTCAGCACAAATCGATTTAATTTTCCCGGCGGGTAATATTGCGTAACAACAATGCCCAATAAGAAATTTACGTTTGTTTTACATTAATTCAACATCTAGTGACGTTGAAGTTGAAGTATCATAAAATAACGTTAATTGCTCAACCAGGTACAGGTAACATATCAAGAGGCTCCCTGCGAAAAGATTGCCTCGATTTACGTCAGCTTATAAGCCAACATAATTTCGGCACAATTGGGACACTGCGAGCAGCACAAAGTCTGTGTGATGAACTAGTCAGAATCGGTATCATTAGATGCTGTATCAGCTGGACGAGATAACGGAAAGCGAGGCGCAACAAGGAGTAGATGCTTACAATAATTTGACGTCTACTGGAGTTTATTCAATGCAAATAGGGTGATATTTCTATAAAAGATTCTCCCAACTGGGCACCTGTCTAGTGTCTAAGCGCCGGCGAAGTAGGAAGTAACCCAAATAAAACATCTAGCAACATTGAATCAACATTCTAGTCTGGTGTAGTCTAAGAAAATTAGTTTTTTATTGTAGTCCTTACAATCACCTCGGCAATTGCCGACGGTAATTTCGAAGAGTGTGGTTAGTCTTTCTCACAAAGACTGCGTTTAGCGTCGCTGCAACAATTAAGCTTTAATAGGTTGGATGTTTTCTTTCTTGCACCTTGCGATCTTATGAGCGCTGCTAAACTAAACAAACTTCTTTTATGTTTTCCTTTGTGACGTAAAAAGCGCGTGACTTGTGACCTGTTATCTTTAAAGTGGCGCCTTCGGATTTGCCGCATTTTGATTTGTAAAAGCGATTGTTTCAGTACGTCCTTGGTTTGTATCGGTTATTTTATTGTCATGTTCATTATGATGTCATATTCATCTTCCCTTACGCTGACCGGGAAGTGAAGTTTGATTGTGACGTAACGAAAGTAAGACCATTCCTAAAAAAGATCAAACGTGGCTTTCTCTCACCAGGAATTGCCAGCGTGTGGCAGTTGCCCTACCAACAACAATGCAGTGAATACCGCATTTTTTTCAACGCAGCGTTGTTGCGGAATTGCTTTGTTCTGTCGGATACCTAGCGAGAGACATAGCGTAAAACAAGAAGTTGCGCTGCAGTTGGTTGGATAATCCAGCGTTTAAGAAAAACGGAAATAATTGTAACGAACACTTCATAAGTGTCATGAAAACAGGGTGGGCGAAACATATTTTGCCCACTCTTGTTTCACAGCAGGGTGGGCGTCGCCCACCCCGCCCACCCTATTTCGACGCCTATGTTGGGTGATATATCAAATTAAAATTTTCGATACGATACGATATCTTTTCAATATCGATATTTATTTCAATTTTATTAGATGTTTGAACTATCACAGTCCTAACTCGTAACTGCAAACTCTTACAAAAACGTTGCCAAGGCCAAACGGCAAAAGTTGAAATTGCCTCGGCAATTGCTTTGAACATTTATTACGAAAAAAATTGTACCAAAACATGTAAAACAAAAAGCGAAAAATCTACTAGAGTAGTCCATCTCGACCGCACTGTTTGATTTGTTGTAATGTAATAATGCCAAAAGTAGCGATTAAGGAGGGGTGCACAACCTTTTTGCTACTGCCGTCCGCATTCAGATTAACTCTATAAAGCACGGCCGCCAGTAATTTTTAAAGGATTTATTTTTAATTTGCATTATTTTAGAGAAGAATTTATTCGTTAATATCTACTAAACTTATCATACTTAGGCAATAGGCTATACCTAATCAGTGGCGGATCTACCGGGTGGGCCTGATTGGTACAGGCCCACCCAGATTGACAGTGGGCCCACCCAAAATCAGATTCATAAAAAAAAAATATTAACGTTTAATACTAGAACAACCATAAACAATTTACACAAAGCTACATTTTGCAACTTTCCGCGAGGATTCGAAAGGTGACTTTGGTGACGTGCTCAAACTAACAGAAAAACTGATGGTAAAACATGAGGTAACTAGCTGGGATGTGGTTGCTTCTCGTGAACGCAAGCTACCTTCGAAGTTTTATAAGTCTATTGTCACCACCTCAGGAATCTCTCCGGCAACTAAAGTCAAGACACCCTTTGTGCCAGCTGCTGTTGAATTACTACATCCATTCAGCGATCATGCCATCAGCGCAGCACACTTCATGGAAGACACTTGGAATGCAGCGTGGTGCGCCACCGACACCAAACTACATGGTTTTATACCCCACCCGGTGGCGCGCCTCCCTGGTATGGACCTGCCTCGGCCGACTTGGGTCAAGCTCAACATAATCCGAACCGGAGTCGGTCGCTTCCATTCCAACATGCACAAGTGGGTCTGGCTCCCTCATCGGCCTGCGAATGCGGCGCGGAGGAACAAACTGCTGACCATGTCGTTCTCGAATGCCCCATCTACAAGGCACCAAATGGAACGCATGGTATAGCAACGCTGGACGAAGCTACACTCACCTGGCTCTCCACCACCTGCCCTGAAAGTTGATTTGATCTAGTCTCAAACAAAAGAAGAAAGAAGACAATGCTGGGAAAAACGTCGGCTGTCAAGAGCAATGAGGATTTAAGGGCACTGTGGAACTGTATTCTTGACAGACAGATCACGGAGTTAAGCTGCCGCTTTATCGACAACACGTAGGCCTATGGATTAATCAGGGCAGCGGCCTCTTTCGCACCTGGATCTATCACTGTGCACGTGTGCACTGTATGGCATTCAAATCGCAGATGCTAAACATGCTATATTCATTCAACACATTAAACGGAAAATAGATCGGGAAAACTTTTCTACCTTGATGAAAGTACTGGACAGCTGCCCTGCTGTCATTTTCTCGAACATGAACAGTGTTTTAAGGACCATCATAACACTGCCTTCCACGTCCTGCATCGTTGAGAGACTTTTCTCCGCAACAAACAGGATTCAAACGCGCTTGAAATCATCCATGCTAACTGGACGCCTTAACAACTTGACACTTTTGAAAAACAACTCATTGACAGTTCGGATTATGATGACATAATCAACTTTTTAACTCAAAACCTAGGAGACTCCGTCTTGTGTAAAAGCTCCGGTAAGTGGTAACACTACGTTTTTGTATGCTGGCCCGCCGTGGCATTATTGGTAAAGGCCCACCACGATATTTCTTAGGCCCACCCATAAATTACGTTTTGAATCCGCCACTGTACCTAATAGTACCATGAAATATCAAACATTTTTTGAAATGAATTTATTCAATAAAAGTCTGCGACATTGCAACTCCCTTGATTTTGCATACGAGCACAATTTAAAACACCAGTCTCAGTTAATTTGTTCGGTACGCGCTTTTTAGGTACTTCATTTGTGAAAAGGCAGACTCACACTTTTCTTCGAATTTTTGACACAGATTTTCCTCGACTTGCCTTCCAATTTTGCATAATTGTGTGACATATGACGACAAAAATGCTGGTTTGAATTATTTCCTTTAACAGTTTTAACTACTTGACTGCATATTAGACACTAAGAAACATCATAGTATGCGTTGCAGTCTCGATCATGAAATAATCCAACTCCCGTTTGGAATTGAATACCCTTTTCTCCTCTGCTACTGTTCTTTTTCTTTTTAAGGACATAGTGCAATGTAGGCAACGCCGGTCTTAGGGTATTTCGGGCCCTGTGCGGAATATGCGTTGCGGGCCCCGATCACAATGATCCAATTTAGTAGCGTAGCTAGGTATTTAAAAGGGGAGGGGGGTTGACGGCGTGTTTGCCCAAGGCGACACTCAGCGTCTGGGGCGCCTCCCTTAGAAATTTTTGAAAAATTACTTTGAATTTGGGGCATTCCGAGAGCATGTTCAACAAAAAATTTGGGTATGAATATTGCTGTAAAAGGTGCTGTCCGGTGGCAAAGGTGGCCTGACGCAACAATCTCAGCACTTGCCTCACCCTAAAGCCACAACTGACGTCAAGGATAGGCTACCACCGGTACTTGCTTGTGAATCGAATTGAATTTTTTCCATTGGAAATGACAACATTACTGTATTTTCTGAGTAAATTGCGACTCCCATAATTTGCGAGCCATGTGCGATCCTACGGTTTGCACACCCCAAAGACCGGCACTTAATGTAGGCTACAGTTACAATGAAATTGGGTTGAGGAAAAAGTTTTGTCTCAAAACGATTTTAACAATATAGCCTAGCCTACAAAAACTTATGATAATAATGTTTTTCAAGTTTTAAAATTTAAAATATTATAATAATTACAAGGGTATCCAGTGGTTCTAGATATCCCTGTATAGCCTAATATTTAAAATTCATTTCATTTTTTTAATAAAATAATTTTTTTGCTTCAAAAACAAGGCACGGCCGCCAACACATGCTAATTAAATTACGTGTTAACGGCCGCATGATTATTCATCGACGGCCGCATGCGGCCGTACGGCCGCAGGTTGAACACCGTTGCGATAAAGCGAGCAACGCGATACGCACGCTGTTACGGTAATTCACGGGGAGGAACAGTAAGTTAATTTTGCGTGAATTCAACGTTCGAGTCAGCACAAATCGATTTAATTTTCCCGGCGGGTTATATTGCGTAACAACAATGCCAAAAAGAAATTTACGTTTGTTTTACATTAATTCGACATCTAACGAGGTTGAATTATCATAAATTAATAGCTCCCTGCGAGAAGATTGCCTCGATTTACGTATGCACTAACATAGTTTCGGCACAATTGGGATACTGCGAGCAACACAAAGTCTCTTTGATAAAGAACTAGCTGTCAGAATCGGAATCATCAGATGCTGTATTGGAGGATGAGGTTGTCGCGTCATCACTGGAATCAGACACATCAAGAGGCTCATCGCTTGGCTGTAAATCTACACTGTCTTTGCCGTTCGCAATGAAGCGTCCACGTTTTGCGGCTTTCGTGCCTTGATACCCATCCACACGCCTCTTTCGCAGAGCTCCATTAGGGTATTGACTAAAGAACAAATCTATGGCCGTGGCATAACGACTGGCAGGAATGTGTAACTCTAACCTTACAAGCGCTCGTGTGGCCTCGGCATTTTTATTGCCGACGCTAATTTCAAAGACTGAGAAACTCTTTTCCTAATTAGAACAAAAATATCGAAAAGTATCGAAGTATCGACTATTTTTTCAAATATCGTATCGTTTTTTTCAATATCGCCCAACACTAGTGGCAATTTAACCTGCACTTGAAAAACATCTCTCTAAAGAAGCAGATGTGGCAGTTACACAAAAATATTGCGCTTGACAAAAAAGATCTCTTTAATGCGAACAACGAAACTCGCACATTTTTCCTATGCCGGGTTGCACTAAATCAGGGGTTCTTAACCTTTTTTGTCTTGTTTACCCCTTGCCGAATGAAAAAAGTAAAATTTACCCCCACCGTTTTGGTGGCCCCTTGTGATGTCCGTGCCCAAACTTCGAGGTCATAAATCTCGTTGCGACTTCTACTGACTTTTCAATCATCAATTGTTGGAAAATTTGTGTAAATTTATTTTTGTACTCTTCTACTCCACAGATCTAATTTTGTCTAAAAGCCCTGAATTTTATCATGTAGGCCTACATCTATAATGGTATCATCACTTTTTCCTTGAGTTTGCATATTGAGCTGGTTCAAACTTGAAAAAATGTCTGTCAAGTAAACCAATGCACTAATAAATTTGTGGTCGCCAAAGTGCTTATACTCATCGGGGATTTGCGTTCTCGATTTAAATCTCGATTTCACCATATAGTTCGAAAACTCGAGACAAAACAATACCCCTAAAGAGCCACCGAACTTCGGTGTGATAAAGGAGAACAGAGTGTTGTGATCTCATCTGCTCACAAACCACTTTGAAAAGACGATGTTTAAGAGCACGTGCCCTGATAAAATTCACACATTCAACCACATGCTTCAATACTGCTTTCAAATATTCTGGAAAGGCTTTACTTGCCAGTGCATGTTGATGAAGCGTACAGTGAGTAGAAATGATGTTCGGTGCGGGTTGTTTCACCAGAGTTGTATAGCCAGACTTAGCATTGAGCATAGAAGGGGCACCGTCTGTGCAAAGTGAACCCACATGTTTCCAGGATATATTATTTTGAAAGAAACTATCATTTTTTTCCAGAACATTAACCGCTTTGGTAGTCGTCTCTAAACTTTCGCACATCAAGAATTCCTCTTTCATCTCACCAGCATGCACATATCGACAGTAAACCAACAAATATGCACAGTTCGACACGTCAGTGACTCGTCTAGCTGAAGACTAATTCTTGCCTTACTAGCTCGAATTTCGTCTTTGTGGTCGAAGTTCTAATTAGGTTGTGTACTGTGAAAATGTAGCACACATACCCTGCTGAAATGAAACTGGTAGTCTACTTGCGTGGAGATAAAAGAAAAAGAAGAAAACTTACAGCATAAATTTGAATCAAAATCGAATGCAACACTATCAGTTTTTTAATAACTTAAAAAATGAAGTTTGCTTTAATTTATGATTCAGTAAATTTACCCCCTCGGTAGGTGAAATTTACCCCCAGGGGGTAAATTTACCCCCGGTTAAGAACCCCTGCACTAAATCGATAAACAATTCTACTTTCGCTGCAGCGAATTCGTTGCGACCAGAAGCAGTGTTGTCAGATTGGGCGATTTATCTGCAATTGGGCTACTTTTAGTTGGGCTTGGCGCCAAAAAATGTTGGTTTGCGACTTGCGCTTTTTTGGGCTACTTTCAGTCTCTTATTTGGCGCGATACGGCGCTTAAATTTGGCAGAACTTTAAGTTGTTTGGCAGTGAATTTTGAGTTGGCAGAATGGAATAATTGGTAGAATCCGACGAGCCTTTGAAAATGTTGGTAAAGTTTCGGTTTATTACGGAAAAAATGACGTTATTTTTATGATTCGGCATGACTCGCATGAGGATTGATTTTACCGCTGATCATGAGCAGCTTTGACTGTTGTTGCATTAATGCTGTATTTATTTTCATCCGGGAAAACGGAAGGACTGACTGGTGAGTGGCGAAAGTGAAATTGCACTTGTATCGAATATCGGAAATTATAGTTATGATCTTTTTAGTGCCATAATTTTTGAAGCTTTTATTGGTGTCTAAGCTATAAATTAAAGTTGGAAAAATTGAATGTCAGTGGAGAAATATACTGAATGTAAACTGGTCTTCCTTGTATGATGAAAAAACAATGATAGATTGTTGTAGGCTACTTTTTGTACCAAGGTGTACGAGTTTAGAAATGCTGCAGTGCAGGGAAGTATAAATTTAGAGAAGTTGCTCAATTGGCACTAACAATGTATATCAATCAGCAATGCATTGGTTGAGCGAGCATTTTCGAGAGTTTCTGCAATCAAAACCAAACTGCGAAATCGTATGGGACTTCAACTTTTGTCAGCGATTTTGAGGATCAGAACTCTGCTGCAACAATTGGAAAAATGACTGGTTGATCCCCGGTCATCAGTGCTGAAGTATGATAGCTCTATTTATGAAAATGAAGCTTCAGCAGTTGATGAAAGAATTTTGTCGGGTCTTAGTTCTTAGTAGTTCATCTGAGTTGACAGGCTTATGCTATGCGTTAGCATCTACTATGGAACCATTTGTATCTTGAATTTGAAAATAGGAATTTGTAGGAAGTCTGTATAGCATTGTCCCATCTAAGTTTTTTTCTATTGAACAATGCTTGATTCAATATTGAACATTCTACGGTACTTCTTGTATGTTGTAACAGTGTATGCATTTTGTATCTACACAATCAGCATGATGGACAAAGATGTTGCTTTGTCCATGACTCTTGGGGGCATGCCTCAAAACCTCCCTAGAAAGCTTGCGCCTTCGTCGCTCGATCGTCGACGTCGCGACGGCAAATTGGGCTACTTTTAAATCGCTTTGGCGCATTTTTGGGCTCTTTTTTTTCAAATCTGGCAACACTGACCAGAAGGAGTGGTACGGAGTCAATCGTTAAAGCGGTTTCAATTATTCGATTTCATATGCATTTTGAAACCGGTTAGGCCTCACAACCGGTTATTCTATATCATATTCGGTATTCTATTTTGCCCATCCCTATTCAGTGCTTCCACTTTTGCAAAGCTAGATTACCACTTGTATTACTACATTTTGCCCTCAGATTACCACATGTTTTACTGTGACTTTCTTCCCAATTTCAACTGTATTTTGACTTACTTTTACATTTACAAAGTGGCTATTTTTACCCACTTGTTGCCATGGTTACAATCAGGTGTTGCCAGAGTTAGGATTAAAGTTAGAAAGGGTTAAGGCAAGGGTTACAATTAGGAATAAGGTTAGGGTTTTGATCTTTACCCAGAACTAAATAAAATTCTAAAATATACCGTAAGCTTTTGTTTTTAACCGTTTTAAACTTTTCTCAAACTAAGGCAAAATTCCTTATCTGGCAACGCAACGCTATTATTCATCTGCGGTGGGATGGCGCAACGGATAAGGCGTTGGCTTTCCAATTATGCAAACCTGGTTCAACTCCCGACTTCAGCTGGTTGTTGAAAACACCACTCACCTCTACCCAGTACCCAGGGTGTAATAAATTGGGTGGGCATAGTTGCTGAAGTAAAGGCGGCCGAGAGAAAGGAACTAGCCACCCTACTCTCCTTAGTGCCGAAGGCTTAATACAAGGCAGTGGCTATTTGACCGGCGCCGGTCTTTAAATCTGAAACACTATTTGACCGGTCATGACGTCACTATATAGGCATTTTTTTCTTTTTCAAAGCAAAAGACGAGAAGAGTGCCTATATAAGTTCTAAATTCAACATCAATGTTCAACTGATTCGGTGGCGCGTAGGATACGTATCGGGCTGGTGCTCCAGAGGGAATGAGTTCGATACTACGTGGAAGCTTTTTTGTGACTCAATCGTTAGGCTTCTGCATTTTTGTGGTCAATTATTAATTTGAGTAGCCTACAGCCCAATTTTTTATGTCTTATACCGGTATGAGTAATAAAGGTATGAGTAATAAAGTTAGGGTTTTTTAATTTTCTTGAATTGAAGAATTTTTCTGGATAATTTTTCGTTTGTCATTAGAGAATGTGACCGTGTTTGCCAAACGACGCAAAAATGTAATGACCAACGGAAAATTATGACAAACGGAAAATTACCCAGAGAAATTCTCAAATTCCAGAAGATTAAAAACTCTAACTTTATTACTTAATTTCCTTGAATTTAAGAATTTCTCTGGATAATTTTCCGTTTGTCATAAGAGGATGTGACCGTGTTTGCCAAACGACGCAAAAATGTAATAATAAAAATTAAAAATGAATGTAAAATGTATGTAAAACGCAAAAATATAATAATAAAAATTAAAAATAAAAGAAGCTGCCGCATAGTATCGAACTCATTCCCTCTGGAGCAGTGGCTCCGAGAGGGGAGGAAGTCGGGCCAGTTTCCCCCCTAGAAAAACATTGTAAAGGAAAAACGAGTACAGGGTTCCCACGCAGTCGGGAAAGTAGGGAAAAAGTAGGGAATTTGAAAACCCGTTTTCCAGACCGGGAAAAGGTCGGGAATTTTGTGAAACCTCCGTCGTGGTATTGAAAAAGTATGGAAAACCTTGATGACTAAATTGTAGATAAAAAATCCGATGTATTGGTATCGGTGATATCGGCCATTGTTTGAGTATCGGTATCGGCAAAATTTGGCCGATACTAAACAGGTAAAAAAGGCGCTTGCTGCGGATTTTCTACAGAAGCAAAGATATAGATTTTTTAAAGTAGTAACTAACGTCAGATTGATATAGAAAAATAACAACCTGTTAAATTTTTGATATCTCACACTCCCGTGACTTCTTGCGCGCGCATTTTGGCATTGGTTGCTTGCAGTGATTCTTTCACAAACAAAACGTTTTGTTTCAGCAGTTTTGCCTTGTTTGATTCTTAAGTTGTAAAGGAGACTCAATTTCTCCAATATTTATCATTTGTGTTTTTTTTTTACTCTCAGCAGAGTATAAAACTTGTAAAAGTTTTTCATCCATACAACGTCATGAATGAAATATCTCAAATCGGCGTAATGACGTGACATCATCTAAACATTTTATCAAATAAGGAATTAACAAATTCGATCGTCACAAGTGGTTTGGTTGTGGTAAACAAATACGTTTTGACTTTGAAGTTCAGTGAAACAAAATATCCATTAATCGATATGTAATATATGTAGTCAAATTCCATATCAAGAATAAGTCCATATTTTTTCAGGTTTATGTATGCTCCAGAGATGAGTAGGCACAACAAGACCTTTTACTGATTGGTTCAGTGAGGATTTGTAGTCCCGTTGCTTTCATATTTAGTGAATAGACTCGTTTTCAATTCATTTTTATAAGACATTACGTAATGAAAAAATATGTGATAAGGATGGAAGACATTACGTCGTGTATTTTCAATACAAATTGAAGTTTAAAATTTATTCTTTTGTTCATAGTCGTAATCCTCCTTCAAAGCGGTATTACAAAGAACAATTTTCGATATGGGGGGCATCAAGAATAAGTCGACATGACTTTTAAGGTTTACGTCAGCTCCGGAGATCAGTAACATATAGTATAAGGTTGTCCTCTTAGATACAAGACCATTGGTTTAGTAAGGATTCGTAGTTCCATTACTTTCATTTTGAGTGATCATACTGATTTTCAATTTATTCCTACAAGACATTACGACTACGTAATGAAAAAATATATGATAACTAAGGAAGGAAGACATAAAGTCATTTCTTTTCAATTCAAAATGAAGTTTAAAATTTATTCTTTTGTTCATACTCGTAATCCTCCTTCAAAGCGGTATTACAAAGAACAATGTTGTGGCGCAACATGCAGCTTTTCAATAAAGTTCGGGAACTGTTTTTTTCTTGTTCATCTGCGCTTTAATTACCGGTCATTCTACTGTACAGACAGTGGTGTAGCGTAACCATGGTGTGACTTATTTATTTGTGGGGCACTCCAGAAGCAGAAATATTTAACTTGACATGAAAATTTAGCCTCGGGCGATTTTTGTTCTGTAGCCTAACATTCAAAATTTTACTTATTATCGTATATACTCGAGTGCAGTTTGAGATTTTCGCAAGTGGTTTTCACCTCAAAAAGCCAGGTTCGACTTATACACGGGACAACCTGTTTCCAACTCGGCAGCCTTCAAAATTAACGTATATTTGCTGCTGCAAAATTATTGCCGACCAGACACTGAGTGTGAAACAGCGTCGGCTGAAGTAAAAGTTTTGCATACGTTTATTTGCCGTGATTCAAACTTCAGTTTCAACTTCAAATTTTAATGATTTCTTGTTAATTCTAAACTTTATACACTTGTTGAGCAATACGCAAAGCTCACGAGACAAAAGAGCTGATTTAAGCAATCGATTTTTTATTTTTGCGTGTTGTTCTTATTACGTAACATTCCATGATCGTTGAAGTCGATTAGCGGCCGCATAAAACAATGATGTCAGGTTGGCTAGGTGATAATAGCGGTAAGAGACATCGTTAATGCAGGCAATCTCTGCGACCAAGACCACAATACCTCAGTCCTCAATCACGGTGGCCATTCATTACTAAAACCTACTATCATGACACAACAAAAAAGACAATATCATTCATAAATCCTATTTACTGTACAATGTCTTTGTGATTCAGTGTTCAGAATCACAAAGACAGTGTTCAGTGTTCTTTTCACTTACTTCAGTTTGTCAGTAGTGTGGTTTTTAATTGTTTTGGTTTGGCTTATGGCAGGTTGCCATGTCCGATGGAATGAGGCTTTGAATTGCAGTTTTAGTATTATAAATGTGACCATAGGCGCCAACTTTTATTTTTGAACGAGGTGGCGGATAGCACAATATGGCAACCTATAAACTTTCAAACTGCATGTTTTTGTTTGATTTTTACTAAGCGTGTTTCGTAGATGCAATTGTCTTTTCACACCTGATTTGTAGCTCGATAATTTACAAAGCAACTTTAAAACAAAGCGCAGGAGGTATGTCGTGAATTTTATTGTTACGTTTCTGCTCTGACACTTTACATTTGGCAAAAGTATTTTTGCGAACAGCAGCTCTGTCAATCCAACTGTTAATCAACTGGTCAAGTTGTAACCGTGAAGCTTCAGCTTGATAAACATTTAAAATTAGGACGTGGTTCAATCGATGTTGCGTCATGGTAGATCGCAAGCAGGTTTTTATGCGCCTGAGTGCACTAAACGATCGCTCCGCCTAGCAGGTGGTGGAAGGCAACGATAATCTTCCACCTCCCTGATCGTGCTAACGCTTTTTGCAGTGGCACACTTTCGTTTCGTTCAGGCGTTTGGTCACTTTCATGCTGGCTGAAATCCTGACTAGACGCAACAAAAAATGACTCAATGGAGGGCTGCAATTTTGAACGCTTTTTCGGTGGCATCTTTAAGCTGAATAAAACTGGAATGTCGGCGAAAACTTTTACTGAACGACTTTTCGTAATTTTTTCTATGATGTAACAAGCAACTCCTAAGTCAGACCAATGAATTCCCACCTCACAGTTTGTCACGCATTGACACGCAATTTTACTGCATGAAGTAGATAACAAAGTAGAAATTAAAGCATGAAGTAGATGACAGTACACTCCAATTGAAATCGGAAAATAATTCAAAATGCAAAATCTTCAGTAGTTGAAAAAGGTTGCTTTTATTATTGGAAATTGGCAGGGGGTGTAGCTTTCTTCGAATAGAATCATGTAAACGTGTAAATTTGCAGAACGTTAAAAGTTCTGCTATTTTACTAAGTTCACTTTTTAAATAAAACTCAAAAAGTTTCGAAAATTGCATTTTTTTAATGAAATTTGAAAATAGATATTTATTTATTTATTTAGGGGGTGGAGCTATCAATCATCGAGATAATTTTATTTCCAAGTATTTTATAGCTGTCATAATTTATAGTGATATTTTGAGCAGTTTAAAAATTTTCAAAAAAGATTTTTGAGGGAGGCAATGGAAAGATCGTATTTTATTGATTAATAAATCCCATTGTAAACCTAACAAATGTAACAATGACTTATGACAAGTAACAAATAAAACGATCGCAACAACAAGGAAAAAACTCGTAGCCACGTGTTGCGTGTGGTAATCTTCACGTAGCTTGCTTGATGTTATGCGAGTATCATGCTTGTGACAAAAACAATCATTTTCTTCGCAATACTTTATTGGTTCACCTCTTGCTTTACGTTGACTTGAAGCGAAAACCAATGATAAAAAAAAAGATTTAAACGTCCGTTCAAATTACATTTATTTGCAGTAAGTAATGTAACCTGAACGGGGTGGCTGCCACCCCGCCACAGCGGTTACGGGGTGGCGTGGCCACTCCGTAACCCCGTAAGTCGGCGCCAGTTAATGTGACAGTTTATTCAAACTGATTTCAGTTCGGGTCTTTTGAATAAAAAAGAGTTTTTTCTTCAAACAGGAATCTTCTACTGTACATTTTTATTATTTTTCATACTGATTCGAATGTAATAGAGTCCGGATATACAATTTTAAACCTGTGCATGATCGTGTTTGGAAATAATACAGCACAGAAATTTTCATCGATTAAACACTGTTAATGCGCAATTTAGATCAAAATCAGGTTGGGAATTTTTTTAATTAGTGTTGAAAAAGTAGGGAATTTTTAGAATTTAGTATTGAAAAAGTAAGGAATTTGTTTATAAAAAATGTGTGGGAACCCTGCGAGTAGTTTTTTGTGTTTGCACTTTTGAGGGGGGCCCATTTTTAGTACTAAAGTAAAAATGTACCAACTAAATAATCAACAAATTCTTAAATGAAGTGCGTAGTTCCAAGTATTTCTCAAGCATTGTAAATGTCACTCTCGATGCTTCTCATCAAGAACAAATCATTTTCGTGTTAAGGTAGGCGATGTTGAACACTCAAGAACAGCTTCAAGATGTAAAATCTGAAGCTGAAATGATTTCTGTATCACAGAACGGTTTCGATTGTATTGATAGTGTCAACTTGAAAACTGGTGCTGTTTTAGCTAAGCAGGAACTATTTTTGCTTGACAACTGAACCTTAACTTCAAAATCTGCGTTGGCCAGGCAGAGGATGTTGTATCCAACATAAGTTATCTGGGAAAGTTAAAGGTATCAGTCCAAGCACGATTAAAGAAAGTAAATCCTGTATATTTTTTGTTTATGGATCATCATCAGTCATCATCTCCGCCTGCAGCAGATTGCGCATCAACATGAGTTATTTGCTTCCAAGAGTGGCGATTTTGAGCCAGCTCGCCCAGTGTCGCCAAGTTGAGTCCGGTCCATGATTGGATGTTGTCTTGCCATCGTTTTGGTTGTCTGCCACGTTTTCTTTTTCCTTCTGTGCAAACTTTTCCTTCTGTGCAAACTTTGCTGATTCCAAATTGTGATCTTTAAGTGTGGCCGAACAGTTTTAAAACTTTTGATTTTATTAACTTATTGCTGCAATTGGATGTAATTTTGTCATAGTTAAAAGATCTTCTGTTTTCGTGTGGTCAAGTAGCCTTCTGTTGGTCATGCTTCTCATGATGTGATTTTGGAAGGTAGTGAGTTTTTTCTTTATTTGAGTTTTTTGTTTATGGATGTTGTTGCTTAAATCTAGTTGGAATTCATAATGTTGCCTACAGACAGCGTTGTTCAAATGTCTTATCATTTTTGGAGTAGGCCTAATTGATTATCTGTAAGCTAGTGGCATCTTTAAAGTTATAGCCCAGTCAGAGGAAAAATTCTGAATAATCTAAAGAAAGCTGTCCTATCATCTTGCAAAGAAAATTGACTTCGGGAATGTAATCAAGGCGTGGTGCAGTCAAACCCAATGCTTTACATTACCCTTTTGCAATTGAAGCTATAAAGACGTTACTTAAATGCATCAAGTACGGAACCAACAAGAGCTTGATCGCAAGCTGAGTCAGTGCTAAAGTAGCCTACAACTAGCAGTTTTAAATTTGTGACTGCTTTGTATTATGTGGATTACGGTCCAAACAAGATTCACTGATGAATTTAATGAAATTAAATGAAGATGTAATCTAAGTAAGAGAAAGCTGAGAAGAGTAGGCTACTACTCGCAAGCTAAAGTTGCAGTGGCAATTATAAATTTAAAAGAAAATGATTTGCTTTTCCTGAGGACAGAACGCTTTTACAACTCCACTTAACTAGCTGAATCATTCGAAGAAAATGTATTCTACCGTACATTGCAAAGGATTTGATAGTTGTTGGAATTGACAAATGTATCAACAAACCATGCAACAAACTCAAACATATCGTCGATGAGTTTGAAGTTCCATGAAAATTTCATCGTATGTCTGTTGTGCAGTTGCGGGCATGTGGGACAAATTTAAACCATGTGTAGGCTACAACAATGACATTTTTCAAGACATTTTGGATGAGTTGGTACTTTTGACAGAAAGCCATACAGCAAACTTCAGCTGCAAACCAGAACGAACTACCCCATAATCTCTACACAAGGAAGCATTGATTGCAACTTTCGAAAGGTTTTTCTAAATAGTTTTGTTATGATGTTTTTTGTGTTCCGGTAGCTACCTCCAACGGTTGCGCTTTGAGAACGTGGTTTTAGCAATTACTGAAATTTGTAAAGAATTGTTTGCGCTCCAGTAGGCCTATGACTCAAAACCGATTGAAAAGCCTAACTATACATGTTGTGCATCAATTCAGACGTTGCAAAATTATATCTTTTGATGCTGTGATCCGTAACTTTGCATTACAAAAAGTCCAGAAAGAGTTGAATTAAATCAGGGATGTCCAAAGTCCGGCCCACGGGCCAACTTTGGCCCACGAGACGTTTTTGTATGGCCGGCGCCCGTTGTTGTACAATGTGTTATTTTTGGCCTGCAGACACACAAAAATCATATAAATTCAACTTGCAGTTTTCAGAAAAAATATTGTGGCTGTTGGCCCGCGAACACTTATTATCAAATCTGGCTCGCGTGGGAAAAAAGTGTGGACACTCCTGAATTAAATGCTTGGTTGAACTATTTTTGTTGCCTGTAGGCCTATTGTGTGTTTACAAAGCTTTCTAGACAAAAAAGTTAGCCTCAACGTTCAAATATTATGTAACGCTTTTTTCCGAATTTTTGACCCCCCCTCCCCCATGTAACGCCAACGTAACGCTTTTTTCAATCCCCCCCTCCCCCATGTAACGCTTTTTCAGTACGAATTCAGCACAAAAAACTACCATTCCGTACTCGAAAGCGTTACATAACGTTTTGCTTGAACCCCCTCCCCCCTAATGTGACGCTAACGTAACGCTTTGCATAAACCCCCCCTCCCCCTCGAAAGCGTTACGTAATATTTGAACGTTCCCAAGGGCTATGGCATTCCAAATGACTGCCAGACAAACGAGAGCCAGATGCTGGAAGCTGCTTGACACCAAAACGTAACTAAAATTTCACCAGCTATTTAAAACACCCTAAATAAATCGATTTCGCCTAAAGTACACATGGTTTTTAAGACATAAGACACTGCCATCACGCATACGCAAACCTCTTGCAAAACGTTTTCTATACGAGCAGGGATTATTCGCTAAAAAGTTCAAAACATTGAAAAAACTTTTTTGAAAAAATTTAGTGGGGAAAATTTCACCAAAAAGTTGTCTGGTTCCAAGGTCAAAAAGATTGGCATCAAAAATCTCTAAATTTCACCAGAATTTTTTAAGTTGGTATCCTACTTTCCCATCTGGCAACGCTGAACAGGAGCGCAGCTTAGTTGCCGTCAAGCCCGCACTGACAAGCATCGCTCGGAAGAAGCTGATTGGCTAGTATACTGAGATATTTCAGAGCCAACTTCTTTAGCAGGGACATCTGCTCAATGTTGTTAACTTGTTACGGTGTTACGCCACCAGTCAAACTATCGCAGAGTCGCATACGCACGTGAATTAAAAAAAAGCATTGCACAATTGTGCATGTGTACAAAACGTGAAGAAAATTGTGCGCTTAGTTTATTTGATTGCTCATGCGGGCGAGTGACGTAAGGATGCATGCGCCGTGCACGCACAACCACGTGCAAAACGTTTTTGAAAGTGCGAATGGTGTTAGTGCCAAGAAAAAAGAGAGTAAACCACACTTTTTTCAGTTCACTGTCTCAAGCTGAACAGCTTGCACAAGACATGCATATCTATAAAACCGAATCCTATTACCCGGTTTTATTGCCATTTTGGATTCGGATAGTTTAGGATCCGAATCCTTCTGGATTCGGTATTCTGAATTGCCCATCCCTAATGAGCGATTGTCAAATTGTTTTGTGGGCCGCACAAAATTCTTTGACGGGCCGCAGGTTTGTCACCTTTGATCTAAATGAACGGGCGCCACAGTGCTCCGCACCTAAATATCTTGACGCCACAGTATGCGCGCCTATTTGACCGGCGTCTAACTGTCTGTTCCTAAAAGACTTGCTCCCTACAATATGTCAACATATCATATTATGTCCAAGGTCAAAACAAACCTAACAAGTCAGACAAACCATGTGCCGTAATTAAGAAGCGTTGATCGGATTAGTAAGGTTAATAAAAAGTCTACACATTGTGTGAAATATCTGCATAAAGCAAAATTAAAGAAGAATTCATGTCAAGTATTGTTATGGTGACGTGTACTAGGGTGGCCAAAAAAAATTGAAATTTTTTATTTTTGTTTGCACACCCTCTCATTTGAGGAGGATTCATGAAAAAATGACTCTGTGAAAATTTGAAGTGAATCCGACAAGAGGAAGTGCTCTCCCACCGACCTCAAAGTTTGCTTTTATTGGCATAATCTGTCAAAATTCCTTGAATATGTGACGTAATTCTTTTTTGACTTATCTACATTGCAGTTGCAGCATTTTTGTTTTAACCATTGTTTTACTCTGAATTTATGATACAATAAGTGTTTCCACATGCAGAAATAAATAATGCACAAAATAGATCACATTAACAAGCGTTTGGTATGAAATTAAATGCACTAAACTTTAGCGAAAACCGCATAAAAGTACGTTCACCAGTCACGATCGCAACGCTTTAGGTGACAACACGTTGCCCAGAAATTGCAAGAGAAATGTTTGTAAAGAGTCAAGCCATTGGTTGACTTTATTGCACTTGTTGGAAGCAGCTTTCTGTGGTGTTCGACCACTTGATAGAGGAGCTGGCGCTGTTGTTCATTTTTTGTAAGGACTTCATTGAAGTGAGTAGCTAATTTGACTGCCCAGTGCCCGCTCTGCACAATCATTGACGGCTTTGAGATGAAGCCAAACTTTGCAGGCTTCTTTATAATCATCACGATCACGCCATGTGTCGACAGAAGCAGTGACTCGAAAAGGTTAAGTGAATGCTGTGTTACAAACTGTGCCAAAGAGAGACGTTGAAACTTGACAATTTTGTTTGGGGCAACACGACGAACATCTTCGGGAAATGGGTCTTTCTTAAGAGCATTAACGATTGCTTCTTTTCATCATCTGTGTTATTATCATTGAATAAAGGTAGTGCAGCAAGATCCTCACCGATGTACCACAAGCGCAACCTCAACTTTTTTCTGCCACTTGAGAAATTGCATTGTCAACCTCTTTATAATCCTCTGTGAGCTATAACATTGCTAGGTCATTTGTAGGGGCAGATATTGATGAAGGTGCTGCAAACCAAAAAGTGGCATAGATAGTAGTAGTTAATATTACTTCATGTGCAACTGTACTGCACGCAAGTGGCAGTGTAATCTTATTGATCTTCATCTCGTAGTAGAGACGGCGAAGAACCACACCCCATACAGGCAGCTGACATGGCCCCTCAAGACAGTCAACAAATGGACACCCACTCTCTAGTGTTGACTCTCTTGAGGGGCCATGTCAGCTGCCTGTATGGGGTGTGGTTCTTCACCACCTCTACTACGAGATGAAAATCAATAAGATTACACTGCCACTTGCTTGCAGTACAGTTCTTGTGGGTGAAAGCTAATATCGCTACCACTGCAAAGACTCACGTTGTTACCAAACTAAAACGCATCCATCAAGAGCATATAGGAGAATCAAAGCACAAAGGGAGGCGAAATTCAGCTTCCTAGCTGACCTCAGAAGCTGACTTCACCCAGAGCTTAAGTGCATTATTTGATATTACACATGCTAACTGGGAATGCCACACAACAATACCAGAAGACTGCCAGTTTTTGATAGACCAATGTGGTGCATGACAGATACTGATGACAACAGAGGACCCAATCATGGACTTCTAAATAGTATCAGGACTGGAAACTCAGTTTACAACAGTAGGCCAAACAGTTGGTACAACAGTTGGCCAACAGTGGGCCAACAGGGTTAGTTACTTGGCTGTTGGTCCACTGTTGGCCAACTGTTGTACCAACTGTTTGGCCTACTGTTGTAAACTAAGTTTCCAGTCCTGATATATTTAGAAGTCCATGACCTAATGCATCGCAAAGCTGCTGCAAAGTATAGAAAGCGCAAAGATGATGAACAAAGACGCAACAGAAATCGCATTGATCCAGTACCATCAAGTACTGCTGCTTTCTCATCTGAAAATGATCAGCAGATGATGAAGATTCTTCCAGTGACCCACTATTTGCACCACAAATCCAAATAACAGCAAAACAAAACTCAGTAGGAGCAGCCATTACCAAAACGCTGCATTATCGATAATCCACTGTTTAATCCAGCACTGAACAGAACTATAACATCAAGTCGTCAAGCAATGATGATCATCACTCCTGATCTTGCTGCAGCTGGAATTGATATAAATGAATTGACAATGTCACATTCCTCTGTCATGAATGCTCAAAACACCTCACGTGAAAGCCTTGCAGCTGCAGTGCGGAAAAAATTTAAACCAACTGTTCCACTTGTTGCTCATTTTCATGGTACCATTTGACTAATGCCACTGGCACAAAGTGCGACTCTTTGGCCATTGTAGTTTTTGGTATGCATGTTGAAATACTGCTTGGCATTCCGAAGCTGCCTATTGGAACGGGATCACTAATGGGCCAAAAAGTAGTGGAATTCATACACGAGTTGTAGCAGAGCATTTAGCTGCACTTTGTTTTGACACAACATCAAGCAATATGAGAATCCACACTGGAGCTATCACTGTCGTGCAGCAGGCATTTAATCGAAGGCTGCTATTTCTTGCATGCCGTCGTCTCAAAGCCGTCAATGATTGTGCAGAGCGGGCACTGGGCAGTCAAATTAGCTACTCACTTCAATGAAGTCCTTACGGAAAATAAACAGCAGCGCCAGCTCCTCTATCAGGTGGTCGAGCACCACAGAAAGCTGCTTCCAACAAGTGCAAGTAAAAGCCAACATGCCAACAGCTCCATTAAATAAAATCAATGGCTTGACTCTTTACAAACGTTTCGTTTGCTTTTTCTGGGCAATGTGTTTTCACCTAAAGCGTTGCGATCGTGACTGGTGAACGTACTTTTATGCGGTTTTTGCTAAAGTTTAGTGCATTTAATTTCATACCAAACACTTGTTAATGTGAACTATTTTGTGCATTATTTATGTTTTTCTGCATGTGGAAACACTTATTGTATCATAAATTCAGAGTAAAACAATGGTTAAAACAAAAATGCTGCAACTGCAATGTACATAAGTCAAAAAAGAATTACGTCACATATTCAAGGAATTTTGACGAATTATGCCAATAAAAGCAAACTTTGAGGTCGGTGGGAGAGCACTTCCTCTTGTCGGATTCACTTCAAATTTTTACAGTGTTATTTTTTCATGAATCCTCCTCAAATGAGAGGGTGTGCAAACAAAAATAAAAAATTTCAATTTTTTTTGGCCACCCTAACGTGTACCTTGCAATGAGATGTCTCTGCGACAAACAGGTTGGTCACGGTCATTTGTCTTGTTTCTGCTTGAAGTGCTGGTATTGCAAAATAACATCTTTTGCCTTTTCTTCATAAGGTTGCATCCAAGGACCAAGGTACTACACTACTACAACTATACCTTTTGATATTTTAATCCTTGTGTCTGTTGTTGAAGTTGGGCTGTTTGGGGTTATCACTTGCAGTGTTGGTAAGGCAAAACACAATCTTGGTCTTGGGCATGATATTAAACTGCATCCTTGACGTGTGGAGGAGAGTTAGCAGTCTAGGGTGTTTCATTTGCTCCCTTTATTTGAATTTTGATCTGTCCCTAAGTTAAGTCTAATCCACTTTGGAAAAAAATAACCTTACAATAATTTTTAATGTCATGGCCTCCCGTTCACCCGCCCACCGCGACCTCCAAATTTCTGCCTACTCCAATTGCCATAACTCAAAAACTACTTTTGATAGACATGGGTTGTTGGGTATCAAATTTATTGGCATACCCCACTTTAATTCAAAAATGCTGCCAAAACAACAATCTGAGCAAAAAAACATTTTTTGTCATTTTTGCACAACATAAAAAAAGCACTTAGCATGAATACCCAAACATATGATGTGAACAGCAACCAAACATAAGTGGCAATTGACACAACACCAAAATTAGTCACATGACACAATATTATCAAAAACCATCTATGAAGTAATAGGACATTACAATTAGTAATAGCACAGCAGGGGCAAATGTACACACAACTTCCATTAAGCAGGCAGCAACGTGGTGTGTTGTACTTAGCGCATTGGGTCTTTGCATCAAAGCGTGTTTACATTAATTTCAGCTACTGAAACCACTGTGTTGCTGTTTTCTTGGCAAGAAAGGTCAAAATGATAGCCTCCATCCAGTAATGGGTAGTTCCAAATTCAAATCATACTAATGTAAGTCACTGGAAACAGTGTATCACAGGCAACACCAAAGCAAGTGCTGCAAAAATTGCCTACTATGTGCTGTGCTTCAATGATGTTTTTCCGTCCTGGAGGATAAAAATTCAATGACGACAACACAAGTGGGACATGAATAGTCACAGCAACAGCTAATGCTCATTAAGTAGGGCATGGATAGGATACTAAGGCCTGTATTCTAAGATCCAATTTGAGTTCAAGCTTGAACACAAGTTGAACTTGGGGTATGGTATACCAAATACAGCACATGGACCAAGTCAAACTTGAGTTTCTGCTTGAACTCATGTTGCATCTTAGAATACGGGCTTAAGTTATCTATAATCCTGCAATTAGTTACACTTTTCACAAACTGCAAGTACGATTTTCTCTAAGCCAGTTGATTAACATATTATCATGATTGATGATGCATGCATATAATCCTTAAAGAGGCGGTTGGGCATCATCAACAGTGGGAGCTTCTTTTGCGAAGGGATGGTTGACACTTTCTGTGTTCTTCTGCCACTTGCAGGATGTCTTGGTGCTTGGTAATGGTCTTCACTGCGAGAAGATCCCAAGAAGTTTGAGCTTAATTTTATATACCTTTCAGCACAGTCATTAATTACATTGATTCCTTGGACATTTATCAGGTTTTCTTTGAAGGTGCTGTCATCATGCCATTCATTAACAGGCATGTGCAAAAATTCATGGTTCATGTTCAACAAGTTGAAAAAATACCATGAATCTTGTCCAACTAAATCACCAAGCCTTGTATCTTGGCTATCACCGTATCTTGGCTGCACGAGGAGGCATTGCCAATCTAAGCTACTACAAGTCAAACGAGAGAAGAAGAAGACCGAGCCTTGTTGATGGCTCTAAGTCTAAGGTGTTGTGGAAATGTTGGCTTTCCAAACCCAGATCCATGTCGCTGTTTCGGGATGGCTGAGTGTGTATCAATGCATTGCAGCATTCGATCAGCAAGAAACATCTTTTCTCAAGAATTTTCACAAGAATAGAGAAAGAGGAATCATTTCCTCTGTCAAGTATCAAAGGTGTCTCTTTAATGCCTTCAGAGCACTGGTTGTAATACAGTCATTGATGTTGCTGTCACCTAAACAGCATTTTGCAAAACTTCAAATCATTCCATGGAGCATTAGTGAGTGATGAACATGTCAACCACCACTGAGATTACACAAGAGTGACGAAGTTGACAAAGCCTCTTATCTTTGAAGTTTGTTGAGTGGTAGTAACAGTGCCAGGTGGAAGCTCTCCAATGTATTTTTCCAGAAGACATATCTTAACACAGTAAATTAGCTTTGCCATCCATCTGGCTTTCTGCAAAGCTCTTGGCTTTTTGAAGGTTTTAGGTCATGCAGTGAATGCTACAGGAAAATACGACAGAGTTCAATGAACTCTAAATAATCACCCCTCTGGGAAGTATGCTGAGCAGAACAAAGTTCCAGGACTTTCTGCTTTTGCATTTTTTTGCAAAATTACACTCAAATAATAGATTATAGCGCTTTCTGGAAACACTTTAAGGGTAATATTTGTATGAAATTTATTAGCAGAGTAACAGCTATTAACGTATTAAAGGTAGCTCTTACACACAAACGGGCAAAACTGCGGCTAAAATTAGAGAACACCAAAAACTCAGCTACACAAAAACTCAATAACTACACAAAAACCCAACAGAGTAAGCCATTCTGAAATTGCTTCCACAAATTAATTTAAAAAAACATAAATCGCGTAAATTTTGCGCGATTTACGATTTTCAAAATTTTTTGGTGTCTTTCTGTGTGTCTAACACAAGTCTCTGGGAGTGTTAATGGCCAGACGTCTTAGAAAACGTTATAAATTTCTACAAATTTTATTATATTTTCAACAAAGGGCTCAACTTCGGAATCCAAACTTTGAAAACTTGGGGTCCATGGCCCCTTTCGCCCCCCCTGGCTACGCCTATGGGTCTAACGTTTTGAAGATGGAATATGACGAGAATTTGCCAAAACGTCGGAAACTCTGGAAGGAAATGCTAAAAAATCTTTCTAATTCCTTCATTGTGTTCTTCACTCATCACCAAGACGTAAGTTTGCTAACAGCTGCGTACAAAACATTTACATTTGCAGGCTTTGCTCACCGCTCTTTCATCAATTCTCGTTTATATATTTGATACGTAGCCTACTTTACTTTACTGCCGGCTTGGTTTAGGTTTCATTCAGCACTTTTTTCAATATTTACGCTTATGCTTTTTCAATATTTACGCTCATGTTTTGACATTATTGCGTCACTGTATTCTTATTTAAAACATTACTTGTAGGCTTTAACTGTCCTTTATCAGAACTGATGATGCAATAGCAAGTGCGAAATATATGTTCTGTTACATCTACTGACAACTGATCCCTGTTGCCTTAGCAATTGAGGTTTTAGCAGCTGCGTACAAAGTTGTTTAAACGTCATTGAGTGTTGACGCAACGTGAAGTCGCAACCCTGGTTTGAATTTCTTGTTTGCTGTGGCCAAGCGGATGACCGGAGGTGAAAAAGGCAACTACATTTTTCAGCGCAGACAGCGGCATTGTGCAGATATCCCCTGCACGATGATGCCACTGTCTTGTTTTGCTAACCTTACTCGTTATCTTGTTCGATACATTTGAGTGCTAGGGATTATTGGAACTGCTTCGATAAAGCTGTTTAAAGTTTAAGTTTACCCAAAAATGTAAGTAACGGAGAACCAGCTATCAGTGGGTTACTTTTCACAGCTCAGCAACTATTGCAACGGAATTTTGAATAGTACTTCTGAAGGGAAAGAAGCAAAGACCTCGAAGTATCGAATCAGCTTTCATCTCTTTAGGTTGTTACTTGAGATGTAGAATGCAGTTCATTGCTGCTGATTCCTTTGCTACAAAATAACTTATACATACTGAAAAGGCAGTCAGTGCCCCAATCAGTAGAACGAGGCACTGGTAGTTAGCATTTTTAGCTGTAAAACTAGTGTACAGTTGTAAGGTGAGGCTTGGCCGCTCAGCGTTAGGTAAATCAAATTTCAGGCTGTTTCTATGCTACAACAGCTTGTATTTGTTGCCTACACATGACCGTGTCTCTTTCACCATATGTCCTCACAAAAAATTTATTACGTTGTCATAACCATGTTCGTTCAGTGCCGATAGAACTCGTATCAGTTACGGCAAATCACATTACATTGATGTTTCACCGTGATGTGATGAAAACCTAAAGGTGATGAAAACTCCAAGCGGATGTTAAGACAGCAACGAGCCATGTCTAGCTGTTGATGCTTGTGTTAAAATTTGTTATTTCTTTTGACTTTGGCTCGTTCTTGTGGAAAGTCCGTACCTGCTAGGAAGTGAGGGTGAGTTCATCGAGGCTGCTTGGCGCCACGTGAATACGCAGCCCATTCAATAACCACATGTTCCTTCGCTGCTTCCTGTTGTGTTGCATCTGTGGTTTCATTGTATTGTTGCAATGGGCATAAAACATGATCATAGTTTGTTGACGTCGTGCTGTCTAATCATCATCAGATAATGAAGAATTTTCAAGCCGCAGAAGGTGCAAGTTTACCCACCACGACTTACATTGATTTGTTGGGCGTGTCCTATGCAAGCGGTTCTTCATTTCCGCCTCTTGATTGGTTGGTTTGGATTCGAACGAGTTTCAATTATTAACTCGTGGTGTGTCGTAAAGTTTTAAATTCAAAAATTTTCATCGGTTTGACGTTTGTTTTACGAATCAATGACAGGGCAGGTGATATTATCCGCTCGTCTTTATCACCGGGATGAGTAAATGATTGACGAATCCGTGTGGAAGGCACCATACCACTAATATAGCAATGTTTTTGTTTGCTAAACCCACTTTGTTCCCAGGCTACCATCAAACTACGTACATTAACGATGCGATTCTGTGAGTCTCTGTATCTTGATATCAACATATTATTATTTTAATTAACAAGAAGCCGGTCTGTGAAGCTTGAACAGAATCTAAATCCAATGTTCATCCACTTTTTACTTTGGAGACAACACTTTTGAAATCACCCACTATTTATCAAGCTACTACAGCACAAAGCTTTTGGAATATCAAAGTATGGTTTACTGTCTGCAGATTAGAATCTTTGCGTCTCTAACACGGAGACAACGAAAAGACTGTAGGATTGACTGTTTTACAAGTCGGTTGCCACTCTGTATGGGAATGAATGGTCATGTGACAACACACACAGTAAAACCATTTTAAAAACACTTACAAAAAACGCCATCACATGAAAACTTCTTAGACTGTTTACATTAAAACATTTTTGATGAAACTGAACTTACTATTATGAAAAGTCTAAGTGGAAAACTGTTTGAAGAGTGCATATCCCTGGAAGAGTGCTAGGGACCGTTCAAATATTACGTAACGCTATCGAGGGGGATGGGGGGGGGTTTATGAAAACTGAAAAGCGTTACGTTAGCGTCACATCGGGGGGAGGGGGTTCAAGCAAAACGTTACGTAACGCTTACGAGTACGGTAGTTTATTTGTGCTGGCTGGTATCGTCGTTTGGATACTAAATTAAGCTGAAATCATATCCAACAGCACCAACAAAATCTCTATCAAGTATCAACTACGGTACTGTAATTCCCGTAATTCCAATTCCATACAGGTTCTAAGTGCTTAAAACCTCTCATTGCGGAATTGCAAGGCAGCATTCTTACATCACAAAGCTTGCTTTATATGTTTGATGTGAGTGAACAACATTAGGGTTGCCAGATGGCCTTTTTTTAGGCCAAATTCCAAAAATCTGGCCTTTTTAAAATGCAGTTGGCTTAAAAAAAATTGATGCAACTAAGGCCAGAAAATCTGGCCTTATTTGGCCCTTTTTATGGCTGCAAATTTTGACCGGTTTAGAAAGTGATATTTTAAGTAAATTGCAAATGAAAGTATCACTTATCACTTAAAGCAGTGGTTTTCAACGTTTTTGGTGGAACGGAACCCAATGAAACATTCCAAAAGCTGGAGGAACCCCTGTTCAATAATTTAATTACCTTATGCAAAAAACATCATTTGATTAATAAAATTAAATTGAAATACTTATGTTCAGATTTATTTATGTACAATAGAAATACAAACTGTAAAAAACCTAATAGCCTACTGGCAAAACAAAATGATCTCTAACATGTTCAGTTGTTCACGGCAACTTGACCCACCGGCAGAGGTGGGCAGTAGCGCGCTACTTTTGTAGTGGCGCTACTTTTTTGGTAAAAGTAGCGGTAGCGGCGTTACTTTTTAGTTGGAGTAGCGGCGCTATTTTTGTTCCAATTAGCGGGAGAGGCGTTACTTTTTTTTCAGTCGCACTCCCGCTACTTTTTAATTTAAATTGAAAAAAATGCTTGTTTTTTGCAATGCTGGTGTGGTCAAGCAGCTATATAATTTGCGTGAAGAAGTTGACCGAGATCAGTGATCTTGTAACCTGTGAGGAGTTGAAAATGAAAATCCTTGAAGGGGTGATTCAACAAGTGCTTCAACAACATGAAATGCTTTATGGCATCATGTCTTCATCCCTCCTTCAAGACGTCGTGGCTACAATTTCTGCACTACGTTTCCACGGATAATGCTGACGCACTGCGAGAAAAAGTCAAGACAGATGTAATTCGACTGTTGCAGGAGATCAAGCCAGGTTGATACCGAGAAGAGTGACACCAACACCAGTCATGATTCCGAGTCTCCGATGGTGTATTTTTGGAGTGTTTGCGCCATCCCGTGAAACGTCTGTGCAGATGGAAGCAACAATTGTGGACTCATTTTTTTCGGACAAGAGCGAGTCCTTGAGCTTTTCGAATACCGAGTTAAAACATCTGCTCATTAAATACACCATCCCCAATCCCCATTCCTTCCAGTGCTGCGGTGGAGAGACTTTTCTCTGTTGGAAAAGATGTACTTAAGCGACAGCGGGCAGGACTTAGTGACTCTCATTTTGTAATGCTCGTGTTTTTGAAAGATGCGTAACGATAAATTTCCCTTAGAATGTGTTTTCTATAACGACGTTAAAATGGCAGTGTAAACGAATGATAACATTCGTTTTCAAGGTCATTTTTGCGTCACTAGTGACTTGAGTGTTTTCTAGTGTAATTTTAGACAAAAGTAGCGGAAGAAGTAGCAGTAGCGCGCGCTACTTTGGCCCGAGTAGCGGGTAGCGCGCTACTTTTGTAAATTGGTAGCGGTAGTGCGCGCTACGTTGGCCCAAGTAGCGGGTAGCGCGCTACTTTGAAAGTAGCGGGTGCCCACCGGTGTACAAACGAACTGTCTGAAAGGACTCCTTGAAGTGAAGAAAACATGTGGACAAAATTTGGCAGGAAAGCAGAAAGTTAAAGGTTATCGCACCACAAGAAAACAACGAAAATTCGGGATCGCAGCGAACGTGTTAAAGTGTAGAAAATTTATTAATAGTGGCAAACCTAATCAATATTTGATTATATTTAAACAATATGCATATAATAGACTCTCGGATTTGAATGTAAACTTGCGGAACCCCTAGACTTACTGGCGGAACCTTACGGTTCCGCGGAACCCTGGTGGAAAACCACTGACTTAAAGCCTGAACTACAGTATATCCGTTTTAATTACTAAGTAGAAACATAGAGAGTAGAGAATGTGTTAGCTGTGGACAGGGTGGTTCTATTGAGTTGAACCGGGTGGGCTACTAAACGTTTTCAGTAGGTACATAACGTTTTAATTCCAAAAAAAGAATACAGTAGAACTCGGTTAATCCGGATTCGATTTGACCGGCGATTCCATCCGGATTAGGCGAAGATGCGGATTAACCGATGACGGTTCTATCAAGCCTGACGTTACCTAGATAGAAGGGTGTCGGTAAAAATCACCGAAATTGAACGCATTAGTGTGGTCATCTGTCAATTCCGAGACGCGCGATCACCATATTAGCGATAGAATTCTTTTGAAATGCAGTAGCCTATGCATGTAAAACGATTGTATTTGTAGACTCTGCGTCTAACGCAAGAACACACTGGCAAAAGTTATATCTTCAGACATGCGTGTCGGAATAATCTGTAACTTAGTCACTCAAAACTTTTGAAAACAGTTAAGGAAGACGAGTTTCTTTGGAAAACTTACAAAAAATCAAACAAAGTCTTCTATTGGAAAAACATCACCGACATACCGCCGAAAATTCCACCGACATCTTTTCAAGTGACAGTACGAGTTTGGGCATTTACGCACGAATTTTGCGTTAGGAGGGATTACTGTGCATGAAAAGAAGAAATCCGCAATAATTTATTGCGTCACATTAACGGAACAATAGATAAGAAATTTCTCGCAATAAGCCACGTTACGTTTTAGCATAAAATGGCAAAACTGTCGGGAAAATCCGGATAAAGCGATAGAGAAAGCGCAACTTTTGTCCGGAATAGGCGAAGATCCGGATTAAATAATCCGAAGTCGTTTCTCAAGGAAAAGATTACAAATCATTTGTACTTCCAGTTTCATCCGGATTAGGCGAAGATCCGGATTAACCGAATCCGGATTAACCGAGTTCTACTGTATATCTAAAATTTCATGTCTCAAGCGTAAGCTTTAGGTGCATACCAGGGTTGTCAGAAAGCTTTTGAGAAAAAGAGCCAAATAATGTCAAAAAAGGGCCAAACTGGGTAAAAAAGAGCCAAATTGTTCAATAATGTTAATCACGTTGCTAATAAAACATAATAACGTTACAACATTGCAACAACACATTCTACAACAGGGGCGACGAACTTTTTTGCGGTCGCGGGCCACTTTGTCAATTACACATGAGTTATCGGGCCACACAACTTTTTAATCGTAACCTACTATGAAATGTTTTAGAAGCGACTCAAGATATTATTCATGAAAAGCAGTGGCGTATCCTGGTTGGTGGAGCAAGGGAAGCAATAAAAGTCGTGGGGGATCAGAGCGTGCCGAAGGCACGTGTTTTCTAGGGGGGTCCGGGGGCATGTTCCCCCGGAAAAACTTTGCAAAATTACACTCAAATAATGGATTATAGTGCTTTCAGGAAATACTTTTAGGATAATATTTGTATGAAATTTATAAGCAGACAAACAGCTATTAACTTATTAAAGGTAGCTCTTACACACAAACGGGCAAAAAATGCGGCTAAAATTAGAAAACACCAAAAACTCAGCTGCAGCTACCTACTGCTGTAGTAGCCTACAGTAGCGTAAGCCAGAATTCATTTCAGTCAAGTTTAGCCTAGACCTCACATATCCTGTTTTATGCCAAAGTCTATCCAGCCAGGGTAGCAGTGTAAAGTCAACATTTGGCTCAAACTTTTGCTTACTAGGCCGATATTATAACCAAAACAGCGTGTTAATTTTTTTCATTTTCAGCCCACTGGCGCAAAATCCAACAGAGCAAATTTGCCAGACTATGAAAAGGTCTAAAAGCTAAAATAATACAAAAAAGACCAAAACAAGAAAAATATTAGACAAAAAGGCCAAATGGATATATTTACCTTTTTCTATTAAAAATAATAAAATGTAGCCTACATATATTTTATGACTTGTAGCGGATTTCAATACATTGTAGCAAAAATAATTTTAAAAGTATAACCTGAAAAATAGCAAGTATAAAAGGACTGTGTAGCGAATGAGTTTTAATCCGCCACATTACGAGTATTAAACAAGTATAAAACATGTATTTAACAATGTTGAACATGGTTTCATTTGGTAAGGTTACAATATTTGAGAAATATTGATGATTATGCTTTTTGAAGAAGTAATTTAAAAAACCTAATTTGAGGAATTTGGCCAATCTGGTAACTCTGCGACAGGGAAGCGATTGAAAAGTTGCTTCCATTGATGAGTTAAAAGAAACGTAAATCGAGCAAACTTTGCGCTGCTTTTTTTTTCCTTTCTCTCACTTGTTTCTTAGTATAGCAAAAACGAGAGCAAGGGAAGCGATACGAATGTTTGCTTCCGTAAGTTTCCAACTTTTTTAAAATTAAAGCCGAGCTGAAATCATACGGGGACATGAGTTAGAAAGTGTTCTAATTCGTATTCAGGTAAGGAAATTACGAAATCGTTTTACTGAAAAATATCATTTTCTCTTTTCAATTTTGACAGGGGAAGCAATGCTTCCCTTGCTTCCATTGAGGATACGCCCCTGATGAAAAGTAACAAACGGCAAATGAAAGTAATAAAACCCACACAGTTGAAATTATCTTACGCAGAATCGAAACATACAACAGTAAAAAACAGTACAACATATACAACAACAGTACATACAACAGTACAACATACAAACCAAGATATTTTATCAACACGTGTTTCCACGTCATAATTTTGATATAAACTGGCAAAACGGGCTTTGTAATGGAAAAGCGTCACGTGGGGGAGGGGGTTGACAAAAACGTTACGTTGGCGTCACATGAGGAAGGGGGGTCAAAAATTCGGAAAAGCAGCGTTACGTAATATTTAAACACTCCCCTACTAAAAAGTGCATGATATTGAAATACCAAAAAAACTTTAAATACACATTACACATAGAGTAAATTTACAAAAGTGCCCTCTGTGTGATGTCTGCATGATTGCAATTGGGAATATTTTTAATAGCAATAGAGTTGGCAGGATTTTGGTGTGTCTGGAGCCAGCGTCTGTATAAAAGGGCGACTCCAGCTTGACGAAACATGATTATCAAAATATTGTTTTTGCTCTCTTTCATTGCACTCTATCTTAAACAAAAAACATAAGTGTTTGCTCTAGTCAGTTTTTGTCACTTAAAGTCGCCGCTTCCGTTTCGTTTCCGGCTTCCAGAATGAAGCATTTCCAAATACGCTTCGGCTACTCGACATTTAAAAGTGCATAATACTTAGATCACATTTCAGTCAGCAATAAATAAATTAAAAACAAACTAGAGATGTACCGATGATATCGGCCATTTCTGAAGTATCGACTATATTTGGCCAATAGCCTACCAAAAATGTTTAAAAAGAAACGGATGTAACTTAGATTTTTTGAAGCAGGCTAAGTAACTAACATCACACTTATGATACTTCACACTCCCATTACTAGTGTTCCCTCCCACGTGCATAATTGCGCTGTGACACAAGATCATAGTGCGATTTGATTTCTGCGTAGCCTACTTGCAACGCCTCGAAATTAAAGCAAAGCTTTAAAGTTTATCTTCTATAGAACGTGTCTGTGATCTGCTGAATTATACTTGAATACATTTCTATTTGAAACAAAAAAACATTATCAGTTAAAAAACGACAAAAAGAAGTTAAAAGTTTATGAAACTGAAAAAAATTATTGCGCCTTAGAAAATTTCCTCTCCTTTGGACTCGTCTAGTGACGTAGCCAGAAGAGGAGGGGGCAAAGAAGGGACAAGACTTTTTTCAGGAGGAGCAACATATTTCCCGACGTCATATGTAAAGGCGATATAAATTGCTTTAAAATTTATGTTAGCGTTAAAGTTAAATTGACGATAAAAGATTAACTTACTGTCTTGGACTGGTCATTCGAATTGCATTTCCTGATTCTGGTTCGCTACAATTTGAAGGAAAAGCCATACAAATGACATTTTCTAAATAACGATCATGGTGAATCAAGATAACACATTATTCCGTAATCATATGAAAAAATTAACAGTATGAATCGCAAAAAGGACAAAGAAAAAGTTGCTGTTTTCAATAACAATCGTTAGAAAAATGATTACAAGAAAGCTTGAAAACTTTCTGTGGTTCACTACAGTATGAACTACAGTATGAACAAACTACAATAAAGAGGCTGCGGGTAACATTTAAGTGAGTTAAGTCTTGAGCTTTGTGGTATTTTGGCAAAGGAAAACAACCGGCTCCACTTACCCCAAAACGATTCTCATATCATATTATTGTAGACTGTGGTTATTTGCAGATATCAACAAATTCGTTTAGATCGAGATCAGTTGATCGTTGACACCGTGATCACTAGAAGCCTTTTGTCAGTAATGGCATTAGCCTGCGCAAATAAGACTAAATCAGACTCAGTGCCGAAAAAATTCTTTCTAAGGAAATCCTTATCACTGGGATTGTGACAGCAATTTTGCAGAAATACCAGAGTTCGTGAAAATTTTACAAGGTTCAATTTTGCAGATCAACCCAAGACTGGCTCAAGAGTGAGTGAACCTTTTTAGTCGTGCGTTCGATCATTCTTTTAGCTTGGTGGAATTCATCCAAGAGATCATCAGAATTTAAGTGACATGCGTCTGCAATATGTTTCAAATGGCGGCAGCAATGGCGAGTGGTTAGCACGTTGGGCTCACAGTCGAAAGCCTGCATGTTCGACTCCAGCCACCCGCACTTGCTGTTGTTTCTCTAGGCAAGAAACTTTACGATAATTGCCTCTACCCAGTGATCGATTTCGAGTAATGGGTAGTACCAAATTTAAGTCATAAGTAAAGTAGACAACCGGAAACAGACATTGCCGTCGGCTGCAGCGTGGGTCAGGTGTACGTCGGAAGGCGTACACCGATGCATAGCGCTCAAGTCCGCTTTTCCGCAATGCAGGATAAAGATAAACAAACAAACAAACAAATCTCTCATCAAAAACATTTCGCTCTTTAGATTCAAACACTGAATTTCCCGCATTATGTTGCCATTTGAGCCAGCAAACCTTCGTTAAATCCTCAACAATATCTAACTTTCTTGCATATTGAGAGACGTTATTGGCTAATGCCAATAACGTGATATTAGCAGTAGTGCAAATTACTTTGTGATATTATGTTCTTTTATTGTCAGAACTAAGTTGCAACTAAAATGGGCGAATTTTCTCTAATTGTGAAACCTCATGGCCATCTTTTTATCCGCTTCCATCTGTTTAGCTGTAGCCTAGTTTGTTTGCTTTTTGACAAAAAACGCTCCATTCTGATACAATGTGAATGTACAACTACTGATATTTCACTTATTCATCATACGAAGTAGCTGGTGTTGTGCAAACATCTCCTACAACAAAGCTTCAACTTAGCCTACTCATCCCTGCGGCTGTCCTGACATTTTCATAACTTTCGCAGCGGGAATCCCACGAGCTCACCCATAGCCTACATGGCAGAAATCGAAGCCTTTCCGAAGATCAATATTGTGACATCTTGTTTTTAGCTGGATCAAGGAAAACGAATGTACTTAACCTCAGCATAATTAGTGCAGTCGTGGGAACTTAAAAAGTGGTGTTTGTGGGAAATTTTTTTTATCAAGCTGATACTTTTCTCAGACCTTCTCCATATTATGCAAATGGCTCAAAAAAAATGCCCATCAATCGGATGATGGGAAACCCCCTTTTGGACCCATTTTCCAAATGACGTCCAATCCCTTTATGAAAATTTCAAAGTTTTTCAAAATAGAACATATTATACATCATTTTTCAGCTTTTTTCAAGGAGAACAACTTTTTCTATTAACAATAACCCTAAAAATGTACAGAAAAGAAGTTATTACCGATTAAGCAAAAGGATAAATCTGAATTTCAGGCAAATTTGAAATTATTCGTCACTGTTGGACTTATTCTTCTATATTCTATAACAAAAATTAAACAAAGTAAGCGAAACGTAAATTGAAGCTTTCATCAAAAACGTCAAAGATGTTGCTTTCCTCCTCGTCTTGTCCCGTTTCATATCTTCATTGTACGAGAATTCCTTTTCTTCGGTACCAACATCGACGTCGTGCAGAAGTGAAAAAAAAGTCTACATCTGGAATATCTCGTTCATAGAAATTATTACTTAGATACGAAAAAGATGTAAAACTATCTTTGTATTTAAAGCATACTTAGGCTACTATACTATTACATTCAACACCATGACATTCACCACACGAAGAAACACATGCCATTCCATAATTGCGGCAGGTGCAAGTTTTCGTTCCACATGAATTTTTCGTTAATTTCTTACATCTGCATCTAATTACTTTGGTCAATGCTTCTGGTGCTATAGGCATATCCGTCATTATTGGGAAAAGTTCGTTGTTGCTATTGTTTCTCCATCCCCATTCACAAACATTGAATTTATAAATGCTAAAGACGTAGGCTAACCCATGGAAGTAGGCTGCTCTTTGGCTCGCTGGTAGCATTTCCGGTACATTTATCCCTTCGCATGCCATAGGCCTATACATGTATTTGTCATGTCTAAAAGTAAACAAAGGTAAATATTACATACAGGGTATCTAGAACTGGACAATATCTTAAAAGTGTAAACATTATTATATAATCCCTATGTAAAAATACATACCTGAGTTTAGTAAGCGTTGAATCTTCATTGCCACAATACCAGATCTTGAATGCAGTTATAGAGGCTTCTCGACTTCGTTTTGGGAACTCCAGACATTGCTGATAATTGCAGAATTCTCTTTCAGCGTTTCTGATTTTTGCAAACTTCTTTTCCCTTTTCCAAATATCGATGACGTTGTGTCGCATCCTGACCATGCATGGAGGAAAAGAAGATCTTCTTTAATATCTTTAATACTTGGGTTGGCTTCTTTGATTCTCCAGGTTTTGTTGAAGCGCTCCTTGGTCGAAATAAATATCATCATGAGTGTCAGTCTTCCAATGATGCAGTAACATAGTAACTACATCAGTATCATCAGCAATGACATTTACTGGACCTTTTCGAAGAGAACCTTAATCAAGGGATTTCGCTACAATGGAACCGTCAGCATCATCAGAGCATTTTGCCTCGCGTAATTAACCGCAACTACGGTAAGCTACTACGCAAGAACTCAATAAACAAACAACAAAACTCTCCAAAATTAGACTACGAGCAGTTATTGTCAAACTCCCAATTACAATCCGACTACAACGTAGAGGTCAAGAACAGGTACGCTGCCCTGTGTGACTCAACTATGAATAAAGAAAGCTCTGACGACTTGTCTTCAAAATGGACAGCTCTTCGTACCGCCATCACAGAATCGGCCGAAGCAGTTATATCGCACAAAGCAAAAGCTGCCAATCAAGTATGGATGATCGACGAAGTTCTAAAGCTCATGGATAAGAGAAGAGAATCGAAGAAAGATCTGAAAAATTTCAACTCACTAAATAAGGAAATCAAAACTCGATGCAAGCAACTGAAAGAACGATGGTGGCACCAACAGTGTGACGAGATTGAGCGTAGACCATCCATTGCTCACATCCAAGTGAAGAAGATGCAAAAGAACTCTGTGCACTCCTGCACAGGCTGCATTAAAGCCAAGAACGGTAACATCTTGCTGGAGAAGGATGAAATCCTTGAGAGATGGGCTGAATATATCAGAGACTTGTTCGACGATGCTCGTGGAAACAAACCTGCGATATCGAAAGAGATGGATGGACCACCGATTCTAGAAAGTGAAATACGTCACGCTATAAAGAAAGCCAAATTGAAAAAAGCTCCAGGTCCTGACGCTGTAAATACAGAAACCCTTAAGGTTTTAGACGATTTGGAATAAAAAAGTTGACTGAAATCGCGAATGAGATTTATGACAGCGGAAAAATTCCGGAGGACCTATTACAATCGATCGTCATCACATTACCGAAGAAACCCGGGGCGATTGATTGCGAACTACACCGCACAATCAGTCTAATGAGTCATGTCACCAAAATTTTTCTGACCGTTTTACTCTATCGACTACGCAGATGCATCAATTCCGAAATCTCAGATGTGCAATGCGGATTTGTGAAAGACAAAGGAACTAGAAACGCCACATTCCTAATCAGAACACTTGCTGAGAGGTCGATAGAACACAGGGAAGACCTGTACCTCTGCTTTATGGACTACAGCAAAGCTTTCGATCGCGTTAGACATGAGCCACTCATGGAGATGCTTGACAGCTTAGACACAGATGGTAAAGACCTCCGACTTCTCAGAAATCTCTACTGGGATCAATCAGCAGCAGTCCGGATAGATGGCGAGCTGAGCAAGTGGACACAAATTCGGAGAGGTGTTAGACAGGGGTGCGTAGTTTCACCTGATCTTTTCTCACTCTACGGCGAAATGATCTTACGACATCTAGATGACGAAGAAGGCGTCTCTGTAGGCGGACAACACTTCAACAACATAAGATACGCAGACGACACAGTAGGCTACTAATCGCCACATCAAACTCCAGTTTACAAAATTTACTCGACATAGTCATTAAGCAAAGTGAGAACCTTGGACATAATTTGAATGCAACAAAAACCTTCTGCATGACCATCTCATCAAAAGAAATAACTTCAGTATGCACTATCAAAATACAAAATACAACAGTCTCACAAGTAAATAGTTTCAACTATCTGGGTTCTATGGTCACTTCGAATGGTCGATGCTGGAGCGACGTAAAATCAAGAATTGCACAATCCAAACAAGCTTTCATCAAAATGGACAAAATACTGAAATCTAATTCAATCTCTCTAAACACTAGAATAAGAATTTTACATGTGTACATTTGGTCAGTTCTGCTATATGGCTGTGAATCCTGGACTGTATGCCCGAAGATAGAGACGAAGATCAACAGTGCTGAAATTTGGTTCATTCGTAGAATGATGGGAATTAACTGGACGGATAAAATCACTAACGAAGAAGTGTGGAGACGCTCTGGGTGCACCCCTGGCGTCCTCATCACAACCATCAAAAAAAGGCAAATGACATTTATCGGGCATGTCTACCGCAAACGCGGAATTGAACACTCGGCAATGATGGAGCGATTTCATGGTCAGAGGCACCGGGGACGTCCACGTTTGGAAATGTTCAAAAATCTTTCAACATGGACAAACCAAAATTTTGAAAACCTAATTAGAAGTATGGACAATCGATCGTTGTGGAGACTCACGATAGCCGACGCCTTATTCAGGCATGGCCGATGATGATGAATTAACCGCCATGCGATGTGCCTTTCTCCTCTGCTTTGCAGTTTCATTCTTGTGCATTTCGTTTTGCAATATTCATTATGTAGATCAAGTATTTTCAATGTAGATGTTAGCCTATAGTAAAATCATCAGAGCACTTGTGAACTTCAACTTCGGATTGTCTCAGAAGGGTAGAAACAAACTTGATGAATTCAGCCTTGGTTTCGATGCAGCTGAGGTAGCGCTCTTGAGTAAAAGGAAGTGAATTGCTCGGATCAATTTTCACAAACGTGCTCTGTGGGACGGAATTTCGGCGCAAGTGCTCGTGAGTTTTAGTACTTTCGTCATGATAGACATCAAACACAACAACAGCATGGGTAGGCTATAATGGTTTTGGATATATTTCACATACGAATTTCAAACTTCATTCCTTTTTTCCAGCGAACTTTATGTAGTAGGCCTAATGCACCACCGTCGATAATAGAAGTTGCTTGTTGATTTCCTCTAAGGCACGCGACGAAGAACCAGGCAAAAAATTTTTTCGAAAAGAGGGTTTGTCAGGCTTTCTCATCATGCCTTCCTTGAACATCGATATTGGCTCTGAAGTCAACTCGAATTCGAAAAATTGCTCAAGGCTTTCCTCGCTTTCAGCAAACATCCTATTGCACACGACTTTCGAACCAATACCACTTGCACCACTTTTGTTTTGTTTACTTCCATTAAGGATTCTAATGGTTTGATCAATTGATTGATGCGATAGTAATTGCTACTCTATCTAAGCCTTTTTGGATATTTTGACCAATTTGCTCCGCTTGTTCACAATATTGACGTCATCTTTTCCAGCGATGGACACTAGACCGTTTGAAAGAAAAGATAGGTTTATATCTGGTACCAAGAATGGGTTTTTCGTTGTTAACCAGGCCAGAAACTTTTACAATATTCGTAATCCCTCTTTTTTCTTGAAGCACCCAACTTTTCATGCTGGTTAGCCTACTTCATAGAAACTGAGCCTTGTTTAGTTGCGTCATGGCTTCATGAATACTTGCCGAGTGACTCACACTAAAAACCCAAAGATGATAGTTTCACATCTTTTTCGTATCTAAGTATAATTAGTATGTACGACATACTCCAGAGACTAGACAAAAAACTTAAGAATGAAGGTTTTTTTTCACTTTTGCATAACGTCGATGTTGGTACCGAAAAGGAGTGCTCTTACAATGAAGATGAAACGGGACAAGACGAGGAGAAAAGCAACATCTTTGACGTTTTTGATGATGATGATAGATCCAATTTTTGTTTAATTCTTGTTAACAAATGTAGAATAATAAGTCCAACAGTGACGAATAATTTCAAATTTGCCTGGAATTCATAGATTTATCCTTTTGCTTAGTCGGTAATAACTATTTTTCTGTACATTTTCAGGGTTCTGGTTAATAAAAAAAATTATTCCCCTTGAAAAAAGCTAAAAAATGATGTATAATATGTTCTATTTTGAAAAACTTGAAATTTTCATAAGGAATTGTGACGTCATTTGGAAAATGGGCCCAAAAAGGGGTTTCTCATCATCCGATTGATGGGGATTTTTTTCTGAGCCATTTGCATAGTATGGGGAAGGTCTGAGAAAAGTATCAGCTTGATAACAATTTTTCCCACAAAAAACCTCCCACGACTGCACTAAATCTGTCATTGTTACATTCATTCAATGTAAAATTGACAAATTTTGCTGTCTGTGACCAAATCTGTTTAAATTAGGCGAGCTACTGTAGCCTAATGCTCTATAAAAGATTGAATTGTATAAAAACAGTTCTCCCAGATTAACATCTTATAAATTGGATTTTACAGGGGGGCAATCGCCCCTTCTTGGCTACGCCACTGCGCATGACTCCTTGCGTGCATCTTTTGGCAGTGGTCTCCTGTAGTGATTCTGTCACGCAAACAAATCGTTTTGTTTCAACAGTTTTGCGTTGCCCGATAATTGTGAATGCGGCTCCATGGCTCCAATATTTATCATCTGTGTGTTTAATAGTTATTCATCTGTAAGCTATAACTTAATTTGTTATTCATCTCCAATAGTTATCATCTGTATCATCACAAATCCCATTTCGAAAAAGAACTCGTCGTCGTGTGAGTCTCTGGGGCTGAGAGTCTATCCCTTTACCATCTCAGATTCGATAGTCAATTTCCATATCAAGAATACGTCGATTTGATTTAAGTACAAAATTAAGTTGAGGCCCAACAAGACCATTACTGATTGGTTTAGTGGTCCATTTCCTTTCATTTTGAGTGATTAGCCTAGCTTTCAATTTAGTCTTTAGCTTTCAATTTAGGCTTTAGCTTTCAATTTAGTGGTCCATTTCCTTTCATGTTGAGTGATTAGCCTAGCTTTCAATTTAGTCTTGTAAGACATTATGTAATATGTGAAAAGGATAGCAGACATTACGTCATGTCTTTTCAATACAAAGTGAAGTTTAAATTAGCGTAAATATGCGGTCATTGGAATACTACATTGTTTTAGATTACGTACTGGGCCGCCCTTGAACTCGTCACTCATTGCTGCAGGTTCGTCGTAGATTTCGTTCACAAATCTCATTATAATTACCTCTAATATATTTCAGAACAATCGGCACAGTATCACCATTCACTGACGCACTCTAAAAAGTAAATGTTTGTAGCTTGGTCAGTACAATGCCTGCGCAATGACACGTGCTCCACTCAATTAATGGAAAAATAAATTCATAGGTAGCCTATTATATTTACATCTTTTATTAAAAAAATATGGCGGGCGTTGAATAACTTTGAAGTTTATACAGCGGTGTAGCACAAGCAAAATGAGAGCAATTGCTTTTATTCAGCAAGCAATACAACGATACCCTGCTTATCACAGTCTTGAAGCAACTGGTACAATACAGTGTAGACGATCGGTTTCCTATCGGGACGGTATAAAACTAAAGTGGTTAGATAATGAAGTGACGTGTACAAGGTGGGCGATGATACGAGTCGGTGAAATAATAAGAGAAAACGATCACAGTAGAATGCGGTGGTTCGGTTGGTGATCGAACACCTCGATCACGAATTGAGTGACCTAAAGGTAGAGTGGCCCAAGTCGAAAATCTTCATTTTGAGTAAATCGACTTCAAAGTTAGGCACTTTTTTTACTATGAAGGTGAAGTTGAATCTATCCAGTGAAGTACAGGGAATAATTCATATGACTACAAAAATTTTTTCGGAAAATTGTGTGGTCATATGACGTCACGTTTTTTTTTTATTAGCTTTGTTTATACTTGGGTCACTCTACTGTTTGTATTTTTAGCGAAAAAAAGTGACCCAAGTTTACTTGGTTTTGCAAAAATTCATAATTTCCCAACAGTAAACTGGCCTATCTAAAAAAATTCGAATAAAAAAAAATAAATAAATGCATGTTTTAATGAAATTTTATCCATTGGATAATTGCAACGCATATTTTTGGATTGGGGCAGGATAAATTTGACTTACGCTTAATATAATAAATCGTTTGGCAAGCAACTGGTACCAAAAATTTTCGTAAAAACGTTTTTACTTCAAAGTTCAGCATTCTGATCTAGCTCATGACATCATCAAAACTCAATAAGCAACCATAAATAAAACCGTACACGATCTGGGCGAAACCCTCTTGGGCGACGGTAACGAAAGTTTAGCCGTTTAAAACAGTGGTGACCTATATAATTTATCTAGTTGCTTTGCGGCGTTACTGTTCATCGTGAAGCTTAATAGAAACCCCTAAGAAAAGAGCCAAACGAAGACCTCCCAAGAGGAATGGCCAAAAAGTGGTTGACATCAGTTTTGAACGCTCCTTAACCGTTATCGAAACTTGTCAGTCGCAATACCGATGTTGATGGTGCATTCTGTTGAAACATTTTTCGGTATAAGCGACAGGCAGAAGAATCATCCGGCAACCACTGCAAAGTTCTGATTTCGTGTTACTTCAAGTCTTAAAATGTAATGACTGTCAGTCACAATGTGTTCTGTGAACTGCTGATCCCTAGAGCAGCAGTTCTTAACTTTTTGCCTTGTCGGCACCACCTTGAAATTACCAAACAGTTCTCGCACCCCCTCCTAGGATTGGCTGAAAAGTAATAGTCGCCTACAGTTCGAAATTTTTGTTGAAACCTGGTAAAACAACTTTGCTTCTTACGTCATATTATAACAAACCTTGATAATTCAGCATCCCCGCACCGCCGAGGCACAGGTCTCGCACCCCTTAGTGGTGTGTGCACCCCTAGTTAAGAGCATTCGGATTAAAAAATATCAGTTGACGTTCAGTAGCAGAGGACACAGCTTGTATTAACCACACGCAAATTAGTAGCTTTTACTGCAGTAAATGATTTTATTTTAAGTGCCCACGTTCATTACATGAAGTCACACGGAATCAGAACTTTGCAGTGGTTGCCGGATGATTCTTCTGCCTGTCGCTTATACCGAAAAATGTTTTAACAAAATGCACCATCAGCATCGGTATTGCGACTGACAAGTTTCGATAACGGTTAGGGAGCGTTCAAAACTGATGTCAACCACTTTTTGGCCATTCCTCTTGGGAGGTCTTGGTTTGGCTCTTTTCTTAGGGGTTTCTCTTAAGCTTCACGATAAACCGTGACGTCGCAAAGCAACTAGCTAAATTATATAGGTGTCACCACCGTTCCGAACGGCTAAACTTTCGCTACCGTCGCCCACTTTGGCCGTCACCCACATAAGCCGTGGCCCACTTCGACTGTCGCCCAAGAGGGTTTCGCCCAGATGTCGTGTACCGAAATAAAATGCTGTAACTTTCATTGCAATCACATATACAACAAGTATTCTCTGAAAAGAATTGTAAATTGATTATACAACAAGTACATGCTTCCGTACATTGCTGAAATAACTATATGACTGGTGTACACTGTACAGGTATATTAAATTGATCTACATCGGTTTATAAATATTTGCATGTTTCCGTTTTTCTATTGGTATCCTCAGTAGCATCAAAAGTAAAGACATGTGTTCATTGACGATTCACTCTAAAGTTTTCAATGCAAGTGTAAATGACAATATGTAAAACCCGGTAGCATGGAGTGAAAATGGAAAGCAATATTCCAGTGGTTCAAGGATAAACCCGATAAAAACTTCCCTTGCCCTGTAACCAGACAATTATCTCATTAAATTTCAGTATGGGCTGTTGGTATCAGCTATTGTATAATGCGAATAAAGAACCAACAGAGAGATGGGAATTAAGTTTTATTTTGTTAATGTTATGGAATTTATACACTCATAATATTTTATGTTATGCATGTTGACTGATGATGATATTTTGTCAATCATATTGCATTATGTATGTATGCTACAACATGCACTGCCTTAGCTTGTTCAAAGTTCAACACGAATCCTGCGCTAAATTGGAACACTTTCACTATAGATAAGACTCTAGTTACATTCCCAAATCACCTTCCAAATACTTGTTCCAGATTCTCATTGTGCGAAAGCTTTCTTAGCACACCACCTTACAATCCCAAAAATCTGGAGAAGAGCTTTAGTACAGTAGTTGCCATCCTTGTTGTATATGTGATTACTTGTTGTATAATGTGATTACCTCACAAGCCACTGGAGGACCCAAGGAGTTATCGTCCGATATCCCTACTCTGTGTTCCTTTCAAAAAGTCTGGCTGATCTATGCCCGCGTCAACTCAATCATCAACCCGCTCCTTCCAAAAGAGCAAGCTGGATTTCGGCGCGGAAAATCCACCGTCGATCAGGTTACCCTCTTGACCCAGACATCGAGGACTGCTTTGAGGCAAAAAAAGGCCGGTGCTGTCTTTCTAGATCTCACAGCTGCCTATGACACCGTATGGCATTGCGGCCTTACTTGCAAGCTGCTTTACCTGCTTCCTGACCGACATATGGTCCGTGTGATTATGGAACTTGTCAGGAATCGAAGCTTCACCCTCACCACTGGCAACTCACGGAGAAGCAGACTGAGACGTCTGAAAAACGGCGTCCCACAGGGATCGATCCTGGCTTCAATTCGTTTCAACATCCACACCCACGACCTGCCAACCACAGTCTCCGCAAAATGCGCTTATGCGGATGACCTGGCAATTCTCCACTTCACGAAGTCGTGGGAAATCTAGAAGACATCTTGAGCCAGGACATGCAATGCAAACCCTTTCAGCTTATCTCCAAAACTGGCGACTGAAACTCAGCATACCAAAAATGTGGCAGCAGCTTTCCACCTGCACAATCGGGAAGCTTATCCTGAGATACATGTCCAGAACAACGGAAAATCTCTGTCCTTCTGCCCTGAACCAAAGTACCTTGGGGTGACACCAGACAGATCGCTCACGTACTGCCACCATTTGGTGTCACTGCGTAAGAAACTGACATTCCGCTGCGCTACTTAAGCGCCTGGCAGGCTGTGTCTGTTCTAATTAGCAGACACTGTCTAGTGTCTACAGTATGCCTGTAATATAACAGCATAATCTTGGTGCGCAATGGCCCTTAGTAGTCCTAGCGTTTGTTCTTTGCAGTTGCACGTGGAATTTCAGCGTCGCGAACACACTTGCTCGTTCGTATGCATTATGACACAACAATGCAGAGACAAATCCCCATTGACTTATTGTGGAACAGTACTGCAACGCTGGGTTTCCGACAAGTGTCATTGTTACCATGCCAACTCAATTTACTAAGTTGTGGAAGAGTATACTGTTATTACAGATGTTGAGCTGTTATTGCTTTTGTAATTTTCTTCACGTATTGCAAACCAAGTAAATGTGGTCCACTGTACTATTGGTTAGTTTTGATAACAAATACAAACCAAGTAGACTTGGGCCACTGTTGGATTTGTAATTTTTTTCAGTGATGAACCAAGTTTACTTGGGTCATATTTTTTTCTAACGATAGAACTTCCCAATTTTCCCAAAAAAAATTTTGCATCTTTTGTTGTTCCTATGGAAGCAAAAACTCATTTTCGGTCCAAGTTGACTTGGGCCACTCTACCTTTAGGTCACTCAATTGAAATCCAGGTGAGTCCCGAATCAATGCAAACACAAGATGATGCTACCAACTTGCTCTGTACAGATGATACACTTCAGTGATGCACTAATTTGATAGCAAACTGTTTGGCCTAACGAGCGTGACAAATGAACACCACTGTGGACTCGTGCATCCGAAGTCATTAATTACAAGTAGCGTAGGGTGATGAATATAAATACTTTGGGCGCAGAGCAACCGAAACACTGTAGTACCGGACACATGGTAAAACAATTCACATTTGGCAAGCTATAAAATCTATGGAACATCACCAAACACAAATCTATTGATTGAGGTACCTTACAATTTTCAAGCCTCGGAATAAAAGTGTTGAGTGGTTCAGGTTTCCACAGTCGACTGCCAAGTTGATTTTGCAAACAAAACAAGTTGAAAAGAAAATCACTGCGGGAATTAAAAAGACGAGACACTGCAATAAACATTTTTTTAATCACAAGAAGCCAAGCTCATGTCCAGCACTGCATTGGTCGGGCAAAAGCGTAGCAAATATTGCACGGTGGGTTCGCTCCTTGTTGAACACTGATGGAGCATAAGGCACCTCAATCCAAGGTTGAAGAATCATAAAACAGCCATTAAATTAAACAATCTAAACACAAATAGAAGTAACATGCGATTTCAATCGTCTTTTCCTGCAGCGACCGTTCCATTAGAACGTGAAGGAACGGCACCGGCTTCCTTGTGGATGTCCATGTACTTGGTTAGACCACTGAGCATCTTCCGGAACCACATCACGTTAAGGATGTCGAGGACAACGCAAACAAACAACCACGACATGTGGACCGTGGTGCTCAGACTGGAACAAGAAAGCGGTTTGCGATGACATACGACGGAGATCAGTTTGTATAAACATCAAAACATCATGCATCCTGAAATCGCGAATCAGCGTGATTTAAAAATAACACCGACGTTATGACGTGTGTAATAATGTCAACGAGCAGTGATACCTGCAGGAGTTGGAGGCAGCTAGCAGGAAGAGGCACAGTGTATGGTAAGTTGGGAATATCGTAGAATTTGCTTTCTGACGTGTATTACACTATTTGTGATGATTAAGAAGCAAAAGATACAAACAGAAAGTAAAACAAGGATTGTTTAACCATGAGCGACGCTGCACAGATACTATCCACTAAAGCTGCGAGATGTAAGAGAAAATCATGAAAAATACGTTTGGCAACGACACGTTAGCAAGCAGACACGAATACAACAAAGTTACATGTTCTTACTGGCGATGGTAGTCCTCCGTCTGCGACACGTTCACCACCATGTAGTAGTAATATGGCATGAGGGCTATCCTGGTCAGGAAGAAGCTAAAGGTCATCAAACAGCCGTTGTAGAAGTACAATGAGCCTGTCTTGCTGTTGGTCACCGAGAGCGCCCACCTGTGGATCATGTAATTGTTTTCGAACTTCACAAGGCAGAAAGTATCAGGTAGGAACACAGCACAGTAAAACACACATTGCTTCCTAGTATAGACAGTTTGAACGCCGCCGACTATGGTTCAATATAACGAACATTATTCAAGCAAATGGCAACATACAGAAAAGAACCGAGGCAGCCAGTCAGTTGAGCATCTGAGTGATGCTCAACGAATCAACAAAACCTTCATAGACGGCCTCAAAGGGCATAATTTCCCTTGCATGAAAAAACTACGTTTTGATAAGTTATTAGCCACATGACTATTAACGCTATCATGTAGCCGAAATTAGCTTTTTTACTTGCGTTATCTTTAAACATCTGCTAGTGTAGTTCCTCATCTGAAAGATATATATTTAATTAAAACTTGGCACGTACAAAAGAATTTGCCTAATAACAGCGCGTTTTGGGGATTACAGAAAGATGGTGTTGCATACGAAAAATAAAATATTTCCATTTTAATCAACAAACATTATCATCCAAACAAACAATCGTGTATTATCGAATCATGTTTGCCACAGCCAGAAAAAAACCTTCAAACCGGCAAACTTCACAGTAAATGCATCATCTATTAATTTTTTACATTAGTGATAGTCACTGAAACGTTCAAACTAATTGTGTATCGCGGCCCGTGATCATTTGTAATGGAGGGGCCGCAATATTGCTTCGATATGATTATTGGTCGAGAATGATTTCGTTGGAGTTTTAAAAGATATGCAAGAAATATTGATGATCTATTATGTAGGCTAGCTTATAGCTTAGCTGAGAATTTCTCACCAACCTAAGTTTTACTACCAATAACGCAGTTAAGTGTTAACTATCAAGCTATATTGAATAAACACTTTTAAAATAATTGAAGGTTTAGGACATAGGCGTTGATTACGCGGGGCAAGGGGCGGCGCTCCCTCGGGTCTGAAACAGTGAGGGGGTGAGATATGTCTGGTGCCCTCGATTTTTGTTAAAAGCATTACAATTTTGTCAGAAAACTTTCAGTTTTACGCAAATGCGTAAGCCATCTTTGTTCAAAAAGTCGGCTTCGCTAAATGTCTTGTAGCAAACGTGGCGCATCGGATTGTGCTGTGGCAATTTTAGCTCGTCTATTTAATGTTGAGTCACGATTGAGTTCATAATAATACACAACAATTACAAAAGCTAAAAAGTGTTTGATAAAACGAAGTCCAATTCGATAGTTCATTCAGTTAAACGACCGATTGTGAACCAAGAAACGGCAAGATTAAGCATCTATGCTTCAACTTTTGGGATGTTCGCTTGCATACCTTGAGTGTACGATTGTTTGGTATGTTTTGGTGTAGAGCTCGACCGATATATCGGTCAGCCGATATGTATCGGCCGATATCAGGTGTAGCCGATATTTCGTATCGGCTATTTTTCGCCGATAAACATCGGCTAGCAAGAGCACACTCAAAACCAGCCATACATGCCTTTAGAACAGTGGTTCTTAACCTATGGGTAATTACCCACATGTGGGTAATTTGAAGATAGCAGGTGGGTAATCAGCTGAACCAGAATATATAGAATTAGATGTAACAAACAATGTCACAGCTGTAAGTGGTAAAGTTGCTTTATTACTTACACTTTTTTTGATGTTTTGAGTCCCTTCAAAACAACCAAACAAGCACAGTGATATTTTATCATTTTTAAAATTGTTTCGTCATAGTAATTTATTCAAAAGTGAGAAAAACTAACTGGTAAAGGTGATCAGGTACTATGACACTTCCTCAAGTAATTTATTTTCTCATCAGTTTTGTCGCCGGTTTTATGTATTTTATTTTTGTGACATAATAATAAGATTTTTCTTGTATAATAATCAGTTCAGTTACAGTTGTTTTATGAGCAAGCTTGATGGCTGCGTTGCTGTTTGAAGTAGTATAGCTAAGTGTACATTTAGAGTTAGTGTTGAGACGAGCGAGCTATATTCTTTTGAAGATGAAAGCTTGGAAAAATTCTGGGGAAAGCATATCCAAAAATCACTAACATTGTTGACCATGTAGCCTATATATATTCTACTTATCTCTGTGAATCAGCAATTTCAAGTGTTGTTGCTTTTTGAAATCAAAATCCCGAAACAAGCTGTTAGATCTGGAGTCAGATTTGAGTTGTGCAGTATCCAAAATCGCACCCAATATTGCATCGATTGTACACAAAAAAAACAAGAACAAATGTCTCACTGACACTATTGATGTCGTTCTTTGCATTAAATGTTATTTTTGTTGAATAACGCTGTTCTATATTTTTAATACGGCAAAATAGATAAAATTAGATTTTGGGTAATCGGACTTTGATCTGGACAGAAATGGGTAATAAGGGAAAAAAGGTTAAGAACCCCTGCTTTAGAAGAAACACAAGTTGCTCAAACGTGCTTGCATAGCACAAACAATTGCTGTGAGAATATAATTTCCCGCCCATTCTAGTGCGCGCATCTAGAAAATGTTAATGCTGTATCCCTTAGCTTCCATTCAAGCAGGAAAAATTTCGAGTTTTACGTTGCTTCAACGATTGATGACATTTAATCAGTGTAACAAAGGTGAATTTTTCGCTAAGAATCGATGGGAGTGCGGGTGTACTTCTACACTAACCACGCACAGCTTATTTCAAGTCTTACGTCACAATGACTGGCTTTGATCTCCGAGTGATATTGATAAGACAAGATTCGTTACAAAATTAGATTATACGAGTAGGCTATCGCAGCAAGATGCAGCAAAACTAGTCAAGTTTTGGTATTACAGTAAGAAAGAAAAGGTCCAGGGAAAATTAACTTTCGTTCACATGACATGCAAAAATAAACCCAAAGAAAAAATCCTAGTGAAACTTTGCAGCACAGAAGAAAATAGTAGCGTCATTGTAGAAGTTGCAAAAATAAAGAAAAAAATCCTGGTGAAACTTTGCACAGAAGAAAATAGTAGCGTCATTGTAGAAGTTTTCCGATTTGTGCCCAGAGCATTGTGACGCAAGAAGCCACACGACCTCTTTCGGTGGAAGTTATGCGGCGTAATTAAGCAAGCAACCACCTGCGCCGAGTCCCGGGCGGGTGGGCCGCGCCCGCCGGACATTTCAGGAATTTAAAAAAAAATTAATTCAATTTTAAGTCCAAAAATTTCTGTAACCATCTGCCACCTTCTAATACTAGCCTACTTACCTTATTCGCAAGGTTTTGTCGCCATATGATAGGCCCTACTAGACCTACTAATTAAGCGATTAGTTTTCGTCAATTATTGCCATGTTACATTCATGCAACGTTAATCAACGTTGATTCGCCGTTAAACGAGCAAAAGTGTCCAGCCGCGCGGTTTGTCTCCACTCTGCCACTCGTAAGCCCAGTGCTATAAATCAAGTAAATTGCGCAAACCTGTGAGGAACTTCATTCGCAGCAAAAGTCTGACCGCAATTTCCACTGCTGTTACATCGTTTTAACATCGCCAGATGTTAAATCGGTTTAAAAACTGTGGCATTGTTCTTCAAAGGAGTAATTTTCTCTCAAACGACGTCATCAATTAACTCTGCTGCTAAAATGCTCTATTTTGTCGTCTCAACCATCACAGTTGCGTCTGTTACGTCACTGATATTAAACTGTGCACTACTGCACAGTGCACACGTGTTGGTTTGGCCGGATGAAACCGTTGGTTGTCATTAGTTGCAATTCAGCTCCTTCGTTATATAACTGTTCTAATTGTAGATTCAATGTAAGCTCGGTTCAATAGCGCAGTTTATCGCTAGATATTTGCAATTTATAGTAGTAGGAACTAGGAAGCCTAGATCTTGGACCTTGGTGGTAGGAAACAGGCCCGCAACCAGAAAATATTTTCGGGGGGGGCATTTAATTTTTATCAAAGAACAAACATTAAAATGATGCATTGTGACATTTTTATGTTAATGTCCACAAACAAAATCGTTAGCATGGCTTCCAACCAGCGTAGCCTACTTCCGGTTTCGATAGTCTACACCAGTGGCGTAGCCAGAAAAAAAAATTGGAAGGGCCAAATATTTGATGAATTGAAGAGAACGACAAAGTGTTTGATTTAAGACATCGCCACCTGATGTGCAGTGGCGTATCCTGGTGGGTTGAGCAAGGGGAAGCAATGAAACTGGTGGGGGTGAGAGCGTGCCGAACGCACGCGTATTCTAGGGGGGTCCGGGGGCATGCTCCCACGGAAATTTTTTGCAAATTACACTCAAATAATGGATTATAGCGCTTTCTGGAAACACTTTTAGGATAATATTTGTATGAAATTTATTAGCAGATAAACAGCTATTAACTTATTAAAGGTAGCTCTTACACACGAACGGGCAAAATCTGCGGATAAAATTAGAGAACACCAAAAACTTAGCTACACAAAAACCCAACAGAGTAAGCCATTCTGAAATTGCTTCCACAAATTAGTTAAAAGAAACGTAAATCGAGTAAATTTTGCGCGATTTACGATTTGCAAAATTTATTGGTGTCTTTCTGTGTGTCTAAAACAGCGCTTCTCAACCAGCGGGCCATGGCTCACTGGTGGGCCATAGAAGCATTTTGAGGTGGGCCACAGACATATTTTAAAAATTGAAAGATTTATTGAAACATTTTGTTTCATTTTTGTCACTGTAGTCAATTTTACACTTGTGTGTTTGTTTAGTTACAATGAATGATGCTGCTGTTTTTAGCTACAAAGTGGCAATCATCATTCTATCTAATTATTGCAACATACAGTACAGTTTTACATCACCTCAGTTTTTACAACACTGTATGATGTAATAGACTACTACTTTGTGGTTACAATTAAGCCATCTTTATAAGCGGTAGCCTTGTTGAACTTCTGCAGATCCGCTTTTTAGTACGTGCAGCATTTTGTTTTGTGGATTATTTTGGGGAGGAATTGACAATACAGTATTTGAAGCTTTAAGTTTGATAAAAATTACATTCAGTATGCAGCCTACATCAATTTTTGATAACAGAGAAGAAAAAGGACAATGCGTATTATGTTGTAAGGTTCTTAGTCATCCAAATTACTAGGAGAAGGATGAAGATGTGAAATTTTTTTAATGAAAAGAAGATACTGTGAAGCGTCAGCGCCTGGATTCAACAAGGGGATTCCAGCAACATTCCAAAGGCAATGTTCTGCTGCTTTTGTTTATAAACCTGTTTTGTAATTTTTTTCTTACATAAAAACGGAATGGGCCACAGAACTTTTATGCAAACAAAAATGGGCCACGAAGGAAAAAAGGTTGAGAACCACTGGTCTAAAACAAGTCCTTGTGGTGTTCATAGCCAGATGTCTTGGAAAACGTTATAAATTTCTACAAATTTTATTATATTTTCAACAAAGCGCTCAACTTCGGAATTCAAGCTTTGAAAATTTGGGGGGGCCATAGCCCCTTTCGCCCCCCCCCCCCCTGGCTACGCCTATGGTCTACACTCTACAGTATGGCTGTACATGTACGACGTACGTCTATTCATAGTAGGCTACATTTCATACTGCATAGAACGCTGAAAAATTTTTCAAAAAATTTTGGGGGGGGCAAATGCCCCCAATGCCCCCCCTGGTTGCGGGCTTGGTAGGAAAACAACAGTGGAGTTCTACATTATTATTGGTGATCACGACGTGACGTGACAGTATGTGTTCGCCCGCCCAGCTATTTTGAAAACTCGGCGCCTATGACAGCAACCAATGCATAAACTTTCTTGGACTGGTTTGTTGCTTAAGGGAGCAAGTCTTTTAGGCGCTGACAGTTAGGCGCTGGTCTAATAGGCGCGCACACTGTGGCGTCTGGATATTTAGGTGCGGAGCACTGTGGCGCCCGGTCGTTTAGGTGCTATTCCTAGTAAAGTCTGTAGATTGTATTAGCTTGGCAGCTTGCCAGAAAATTATATCATGGCTTCAGTGAGTGAAGCTGCTAAAACCGGCAAAGCTTTTCACACAAAATGTTACATTGAACAGAAAAATATATTGTTGTTTTATTGATTTATTATTGTTTTATTTGTTGTTAGTCCAGGTTTGCTTTGGTGAAAGCTTTATCAATAAATTATTGAAGCTTCCGAACATTATTGAGTTCATTTTTAGTTAACTCTTTCGCGACCACGGACGTATACACACGTGTTGGGATTTTTGCCATGATGACCAAGGAAGTATCCCTACGTCCAAGGTTAAAAGGTAGCCTATTTCAAGCAAAAAAATAATGTAAATGATGGCAGATCCATAGTCTTTGCCTGTCCTTTTTTGGCTAATTAAAAAAAAATATTTTGGCGGTGCAGTTATCAGATGAGGACTTCTTAAAGATGGGGACACAGTGGATTTTTTTTCTTTTACTCATTGGAATTGGCAGTCAAAACTGGCTAGGCAACCCCTTACTTTGGAATTTCTCGATCAAAAACACTGTAGGCTAAATTACGTAAACTTTTTGCTTAAAATTTTCCAAATTTTTCCATAATCATTCTGCTGTACCTCCTAAAGCATTGCGCGCAGAAACGAAGTAAATTTTTTCTCATGTGCAGAATTGTTTTGGCATTCGATTAAACTACATATATTTTCGTATTATTGTATCATGCTTGGGTAGTAAAAATTATAATGAAGTACACTTTTCTGCCAATTTTTAATTTTTTAAAAAATTAGAAAAAAATACCTTTTGGAAAGTTGCTAGTTGTACATAGAATGTTTTAAATTTTATTGCAAAGCTGAAGAGGTATGCTTTCATTTGATGTCAAGATTGTGCGTCTACGTCGATAACATGACATGTTTTTACCGCGTAAATACAACAGATTTGTGTGAAAAATGTCTGGTAATTTAGATTAAATATAAATTACTTCTGTTCGGGATGGATTGGCCATGTGACGAGAACGCGTAAGACGCTCTACTACTGTTCACATGAATACATTTCTACAGGGCATATAGGCTACACCTTGGCTACAAGTTGCAAGCATAATGGTGAGACTTCGCTCGTTATTAAACCTAGTCCGGGTTTTGACGGAAAATTAAGTTACTCTTCACTCAAGCCTACCGCCCGCTTGAGTACAGCCTACGGTACATTTTTTACTGATGTTTAGTTATTATTTGACCTAACTAAAAGTGAACTCAATCTCATACATTTTCGGAAACTTGAATAATTTATTGATAAAGCTTTCGCCGGCGCAAACCTGGACTAACATTAACAACAAATAAATGCTGAACACGCGCATTAAAAAAAACAACATATTTTTCTGTTCAATATAACATTTTATGTGAAAATCATTGCCGGTTTAAGCAGCTTCACTCACGGAAGCCATAACATATTTTTCTGTTCAATATAACATTTTGTGTGAAAGGCATTTCCGGTTCAAGCAGCTTCACCCATATACTTTTCTGTGTAATATAACATTTTGTGTGAGAAAGCATTGCCAGTTTAGGCAACTTCACTCACTGAAGCCATGACCAACAACGCACACGCATTAACAAAACAATATATTTTCCTGTTCAATATAATATTTTGTGTGAAAAGCATTGCCCTACGCCCCTACCTGCCAAGCTGATACAATCTACAGACTTTACTAGGAATAGCACCTAAATGAACGGGCGCCACAGTGCTCCGCACCTAAATATCCAGACGCCACAGTGTGCGCGCCTATTAGACCAGCGCCTAACTGTCAGCGCCTAAAAGACGTGGACCCGTTGCTTAATAACCTTGTTGGTAACAAACTTTTTGTAGTTGATATATATCGGCCGCTATATATCGGTATCGGCCTAAAAATTTCATAAATATCGGTATCGGCCTGAAAAAGTGATATCGGTCGAGCTCTATTTTGGTGTGTACGATTGTTTGGTATGTTTTGGTGTGTACGATTGTTTGGTATGTTTTGGTGTGTACGATTGTTTAGCTTGCGTTTTGCTTCAGTAAAAAAGTTCAAATGTAACTTGCAAGTTTTTAAATCCGATCATTTAAATCTCCCGTAGCTCGATGTGACCGACATTTCATGTAAACAGGGTGAATACCTTGAGTCGAACCAGCGCTGGGTGATTTAGAGCCACTGAGCTATCAAGGCGGACAAACTTAAAACTTAAGTTTTAAGCACTTCGAGAGTCGAACCAGCGGCACGCAGCGCTGGTTCGACTCTCGGAGTGCGCGCTTGAGCAACGCATTCTAAAGATTGATCTCCATTCAGCGGCACCTAATGGATGGAATAATTCCCACAACACTTCAACAATCGGAAAACTTCACTTTGTCAATCTCGGTAACCGGCCCTGCGCAAGAGCCTCTACAAGTTAGCGAAACTACCAGGAATAACCAATCAAGGCTTTGTCAGTCCGAGGATAAAGATTCAAAACCAACCTCTACCAGCCAACCCTAGGGTCGGTCGAGCCTCTACTAACGAAGAGGAGGAACCCCGCCTCGGTTTAGTAAAAACGTTGTTAAAGCAGCAGCGAATTCTGTATTACGACGTCACTATTCACGTTTTTGCAACGACCTAACTTTCTGCGTCGTCTTCCGAAAGACCAAGATAGGTCACGTGGCGATATAGAAGCGATGAGTGAAACTAAACTCGCCAACATTATTCAGACAAGTAACAAAAGATGTTGCGCAGTTTTTTATTCTTTTTATTTATTGTGATATTGTTGCTTGATTGACCTATGAATTAATCCTGAACGAACGACATTCACTGCGTTGAATTTAACTAAGTCCCGACATAAGCATGCGAGGGTATTCGCCAGGTGTCCTCCAAGGGGTTTGGTCAGCTTTGCGTATTTACAGACAAACTGAATGCTGCGCAAATTGTTGCACGACAATCGCGACAGACTGACATGTGGGTCCTCAAATAGAGAATTATAATCGTTCAGGCTGAAAATCGGCAACTTTAACAAATCGCCTTCAGAATTGGTGGAAAATTCTCGCTTCCCTGAGATTAGCTTACTTCGGTAAAAATCGACGCCAAGGGTTGATAGTTACTTTTCATCACTGTGTGATTTAAACCACCAGTTCCCAACCTTTTTTCTCTTACACGGACCGGTTTTAAAATAAAATAGTCTCGCGGACCGGCGATAGATAAAACAAAGTCTAACAACTAGGCTACTTATCGGTCTAGTTTTATCTATCGCCATTTACACACACTTAAACCAAATTCCTAAAATATAACAGACAATGTACAAGTTAAGATCGGAAAAGGAAACTACTTTAGTAGGGAGGACTGCGAGGATTGGCCTCAATATTGATGAATATTTAATGTTGTTTTGAAACGAAACGAGCGAGAAAATTTTGCATAACTGTAGCACTACGTGTTTTTTTCGAATTTATGGGGAAAATGCGTGAACAAGTGCTCCCCCCTTGAATAGTACGTTGCTGTTTTGATAGATAAGCCAATACAGCATGTATTAGCTTAGGTACAACTGACGTGATGGAAGCTGACTTGGTAACCTCGTAAGGTACTTTACTTCCTTCCTCTCTCATTTCATTATTTAATGTACCAATATATTGTCGTGATATTTTGAGAAAAAAATAAATTGGCAGTGATTGATTGTCAGTGACGATCGGTGAGGGAAAGCAAGGAAAGCAGTGCTTACCTGAGAGAAAACTATGCAAAATGTAATGACTGAATTCTAGGTTTAACTTCTTATTATTTTTATCACGTCTATTTTAACTTGAAAATTACTGTGTTCGTGACTAGAATTACTCGTAACGCTTGTGAGTAGTCTAAGTCCTCACCAAACCGCATGTCTTGCCTATAAATGCCAATTAACGCAAACGCTCCTGTCAGAAACAACCACTGAGACTTCAGGGAAATCAACTTGCAAAGTTGCTTTCCCCACGTCCAAAAACGCCTTCGTTTTATCCAATCCTCACTCGTTTTGCAAAACGTCACCAGCTGCTTAGCCAATCAGATGTGTTATGGTTAGAGTTGCTTTCCCAGTGACGTCAATGCGTTCAATTGCTAGACTAATTGGTCATACACACAGAATGGTCTCTCGTCACGGTACACAGCACAGCATCATAAAGGCGAAAAGATTGTTGCTGTTTTTTGATGTCTCCTCGCCATGTACTTTAGCCTACTAGCTTTCATAGTCATGCCTTTACCCTTTTTACAGCGTTGATATAACGTTACTTCGCCAATGAACGTTCAGGTGCGGATGCAATATTTAGTCCGTTAAGCTTCTATACGCAGGAGGCAAACTTATCCAGCTTTTTGTACAAATTGCTTGCGGTTGTAATGTTTAGGCCTAAGTGTTAGTTTTTGTAGTGTAGGCCTAACTGAATATCTGAGAAAAAACATTCATGACGAATTAAATAGTTAGACAACTATTATTCCATGTCTAACACTGGATTTTGGTCCTGCAACGTTAAAATTAAGATTATTCATGACTTCTAAACATTAAATGGATGTATGATCACGACATTGGCAAAGCACAATTTGACAGATTTTTATTTTTGATTTGTTTTGGAAATGCTTTCAGAGCGCACCAAATTGGAAGTGTTTTTCAAAAATTTCTAGGGGGCCTATCCCAGACCCCCGCTGGAAGTGTTGCCGAGGCAACACTTCGGTTAAACAACTTTGACGGTTAAAACAACTTTGACGGTTACGCCCTTCATGCCTACTACCTTGCTGCAGAATATTCCAAGTTGCTTTCCCAACGATTTAAGCCACCGAACGTCACTGTTGATTGTAGATATTCTTTCGTACGTATTTAGTGCATGACTGCAATTGTTTCCACTGCAATCAATTTATTTTAAGGTTAAGGACATACTTTCAGCCAACTCTCCCTCTTGACGGCCATTTTGGACGTGTGTTTTGCGACACGGTACTGGGTTGCAACCCGGTAGTTGGAGGCCTCCGATTTAAACAAGATGCGATTGTCTTTCTCATTACGATTCACAAGTAGGTCTGTTTGATTTGCAACTCACCAACTATAAAATTTGAAAGCATTTCAAGGCAATGTCTTGCTTCGTTCAAGTTACGTTACAATAAGCAAACATCATTCACAGGGGCTGCGATGCGATGCAGTCAATACTAATGTAAAAACAACGAATTTTCGAAGCAAAAAAAGGAAAACATAGCTAGAGTAAACCAATCATTTAATTTAAGTAGAATAATACGCTGCTTTCTACTACAAAAAAATTTGGGGGGAGGGGGGCTGGGCTGCAGCTTCTGCAGTGCTTATGGAAGAGTCGCCCTGTCGCTCAATATACTCAGGAAATGATTTTTCTTTCAAGCAAAAAGTTGTTAGCTGTTATGGTAGTCGGACAGATTTAGAAACCATCTCGTTGAAGTTTTATTAGAAAATGGAATATTTACTCGCTATATTTGTAATTGCATCCATCTAGTTGCATTGTGATCAATGCTTGTAGTGTTAAAACAACTTTTACAGGATTTCCGTTATTACCATCAGGCTTTTCTTGTTCGCTTTTCACAACAGTGCGGTATGTTACCAGTAAATGTCCAGTTGGAGGGATTGTCAATGAAAATTGGCAATATAATTTTTATGGCAAGCATTGCCTCCAGCACTTAGACAATTGTCTTGCAAGCTGCTATCCCATGATGTAATGCCAGGGTTGAACCGTTCAAATCCCTAATTGTAAATCGCTATTGTATATCAGTAATCATAAATCTTACATGGTACAGACGGGCCAAAAAAAAATTATACCACAGTTGGCTTCCTAGGTTGGTTTGAAATTAATTCACATGACTCGCAGGACAGTACAAAGCTAAGTGGGTGAAAACAAATTAAGAGTCAATGTCAATCATAGCGTTGTGGCAACACAGCTTATGCGTATGATTGGGGCAAAATAACTGTTGCTTTTGCTTATATAGCAGGGGTCACCAAACTTTATACTCTAAGGGCCGGATTGCTGCGAGATTAACAGCTGCGGGCCAGATGCAAATTGCGAAAAGATATACAACTATTTAGAATCTCTATTGACTTGATTTGAGCACAATAAATAACAAAGTCAGAGGTGGAATAGCAAAGTTGTGATGAAAATCGAAAGGTTGCTGGAAAATATATCCCCTGCTGTGATACACTACAGGGCATCGTGCTCTTGAAAAAACATTACATCTTTCCAAATTTGGCCTATAGGCTGTCAGGCTGTTCCCATTTGAGGTGGCCTAATGATAAAGGTGCAATATGATGGTAGCTCAACAGCAACGTCAGTCCTTTACAAAAAGTTTGGTAACTTTTTTCCTTAAAGGCATACTAAATGAAAATTTCAAACCGGAATTAAGCATTAAAATGAGTTAACTGAACATTCAAGAATACATTTCAAAAACAATTACCCAAAAAAAAATTGTTTTCAATGGCGCTGGCAAGGCCCAAAGTCCAGTGTTTCATTTATTTTCATTTTTTCAAAATGACCAAAACGTGCAAACACTGCTCGAGAATACGTAATAAAAGACAGCAATAACAAAAGCCACGTTACCACATCTGATGTTTTGATGTACATACATACATAGCTTACAGTCAAATCGCCCGCAGTAACAATTATTGCGTGATCTGCTAATTGCTAGTCTTTTGTTACGTAGACTGTACAGTCGCACGCTTCGTTGCTTAAGCCCAATCTCATTTTGAAAGCTCTGACAAAAGCACGTGCACAATTGTGGTCAGACCGCAATGGGGTAAAATTTTATTGAAAATCGTTTTAAGGTAGCATGTTAAACACAAAGAACGTGGAAAATCGCCAAGTCAGGTTTTTCCTTTAGTACCCCTTTAACAGTTGTACCGGTAGTGCAGCTGTTATTTCCGCAGCACGTGGCGGGCCAGATGAAATCAGTTCGCGGGCCGTAGTTTGGTGACCTCTGTTATATAGTATATGGTCATTCCCCTAAGCACGACTTTTTTTTTCTGAAACACGAAATATTTTTCATCACCCACTGTTTAATTCCGAAGATATATTTTTTTGGTAGTAATCCACTTTTAGCTACTTGCGTCTACCTTACAAAACAATTTATTTCAGGCGAAAACTCCATCAACTTCGGAAATACGGAAGAAGATCGTGAATTGGGAGCAGGATTTTCGTGGAAGGGGAAATCCCTAATGCATAAATGCTCAATTGGGGAAATTCGTGTTTGTCCGCCCCGATAGCTCAGTGGTTACGCACCCTGCTCTAAATCACGCAGCGCTGGTTCGACTCTCGGAGTGCGCGCTTGAGCAACGCATTCTAAGGATTGCTCTCCATGCAGCGGCACCCAATGGATGGAATAATTCCAACAACACTTCAACAATCGGAAAACTTTACTTTGTCAATCTCGGTAACCGGCCCTGCGCAAGAGCCTCTACAAGTTAGCGAAACTACCAGGTATAACCAATCAAGGCTTTGTCAGTCCGAGGATAAAGATTCAAAACCAACTAACCAAACAACCTCTACCAGCCAATCCTAGGGTCCGTCGAGCCTCTACTAACGAAAAGGAGGAACCCCACCTCGGTTTAGTAAAAACGTTGTTAAAGTACCAGCGAATTCTGTATTACGACATCACTATTCACATGACTCGCAGGACAGTAAGCGGTTTTGGTCTAATTTTGTGCAGAAATAGGGATAGCAATCTTCTTACCTGTGCCATTTCAGTTTCTGAGTTTAAACAAACATTAGCCTGTTTTATTTGAAATTCGTGTTTCGGGTTATTTTACCAAAAATTCGTGTTCAGGGGAATCACTATATTCTGTGTAATGATGATTCTTGATGGGCCAACTCTATTGATGACATGACTGGCCCTGTCACAACAAAAAGTAAATCATCAACTGAATTGTGCTTTACCTCAAGTTGACAAAAGGGGTAGATAACTCCGCCAATAGACGAAAGTTTGCAAAATACGGCAGAAGCCCATATCTCTGTGGATATAAATGTGTAAGTGACAAGCATAAAGCAATGACGATGTAATCGGTTGCACTGTTCAGGTGTGAGCGGTATACACAACAAAAGCAGAAAACGTTAATTGCTTAATCTTGTTAATTCATAATTACTATCCACATAAATGTGTTTGATTGATGATTTACAAGAACTGGAGAAAAAGCATCACGGAAAATAGCTTAAATAATAGTCGAATCAAGTTTATTCAGGATTCAATAGCGCGAAGACAAACAAACTTTGTACTTTGTCCTGTTGACAAATCGCTTCACATTCTCAAGACTCAGCAAAACCAAATACTTGCTTACCACAGTAAACCAAAAAGCGTACACAGCACTGGCATGGTGCACAATATAGCCCCAGTTTCGTTTCAACTCTTTCACATCCATCACCATCAGAATTAGATCTTTAAAGAAACAAAAAAAGAATAATAGAAAACAACAAATAGTTACAACAAGCGCCACCTTTGAATGCATACCAAGCCAAATTCATGTTGCTACATGAAGAAGAAGCGACATAACGCGGAAGTTAAAACGCGCTTGAAACTGAAATAAGTAATTATATAAGTTAAAAGAAAGTTGGCACGGTCGGCGACCGTCGGTCGCAACACTTTCAAAAAAATTTGAGATGAAAAGGAAAAAAAAATACAAAAAAAATAAAAACAACAAGATATATCCAGGCTATAGCTTTATCAGCCCATATAGCTTTTAGGTGGTGTTTTTAAGATTTGTAAAGACACTTGCTATGAAAATCCGCCATGGTGCGTTATCAAGAGTGCTGATGTTAGTGAAGGGAACACATCTTGAATCTTGATATGTTTACTGTTTAGCTTATAGCAAAGAAGAGCAAGGCAGGCAAAAAAACCCACAACGAAATCCTACCATGGGCAAAGTCATTCAATCGCAAAGCACCAGCAACTTGTCCTTCGATTTTTTGTGGTCGTATCCAGGCTTACGCCCGGTAGTTGAAGAGCTAGAATAAGTGGACGGAAAGGCAAAGAAGCTAATCTTCGTGTTCACCTTCAACCATGCCTTCGAGTGTCTTGCAAAGACCACATACTCTTAAGCGGTGTGGAACTGGCTCCTTGTCAAACATCGAACCATGGTTTCTCACAACACGGCGATACAGCTGACCTTTGCCCCTTGATAAGCTGACGTTTTAACGAAATGACATTCGATGAATTATTGCAGTAGCACTAGACTGGAGTGTAGAAAGTCAGTAGATACTCTCAGACTTAGATAAGACACTTGATTTATAAAATACATCTCTAATTGAAATATACAAAAGAAAAAGATAAAACATTCGAAGTCACACACCTGCCGAGAGGTAACCAATAGCTACTTCTATGTTTCCTGCAGCAAGTCGTGAGTAGCCTCTGAAATACAATCATCAAAGAAATATAATGGAACAAAAGTTCGTGATCATTAATGTGGGGCACTTTCAACAAAAGAAAATGAGCAGAAATAACATGAACCATAATCTACAATCTACATCAGACACAGTTGTTCATTTTGACCAAATATCTTGATTGCAATTTAAATAAACTTACACAACTAAGTTTGTTTGGATAGCCTTCTCATGCATCAGCACATAGATGCCAATCAGTGTCACCATCACAGCATGCACTGTTGAGTTGTTTCTGAAACAAAAGATGTGTTTGAAACAGGAGGTTGTTTTGCCATTTGGTAGGTAACAGTCATGAATGGAAGACGATGACTGATGAGGTTGGCAATTACATGAAATAAACAAATCAATTGTCATGGATCAACACTACCCGTTTCGGATACCCCATGTCTGGATGCGACATATAAGTACACTAGTACAGCAGAGAACACTTGATGCATGGCGTGTGAGTCTACCAGTGGTTTTTTAACCGGGGGGGGGGGGGGGGGGGGAGGTTGCAAACACTCTTGACAATAACAGAATAAAAATAATTTAGTAAATAACTTTCAAAATTGTTTCTTGTCTTAGAATTATGTTAGTCGGCTGCATAGCCGTCTGAGAACGTCTGTGCGAGTGCGATATTTCAAAGAAAGTGGAATTGACACCGCTCCAGCACTCCACCAAGTAGAAGAGGCTGTGCAGTAGAGGAGACTCTGTTGGTACGATCAGTCGATCACATACAACAAATGGAAGAGGACTCCTGACCTAAGAAGGTTCACTCACTGGAAGTGCGCAATCCACACAAACGACCAAAGAAGAGGTTGTGCCATACTGCCATAACCTGCAGAGCGACCCTCGACTTTGATCCACCTTGTGGAGTGCAACTTCCAAAATGGGAGTGCAATAGTGCATGGAAAGCTGCCATCAAGCTGGATCAAAGTTTACAGACGTCCAACCCTGGCTATATGGGGAACAAAGGATGGAAAGCTGTGCACTAACCAACTGGAGCATGATGCATTTTTCTCACCGCATCTCCAACAACAAAGAAACCCTGCCTACATTACCGGGTGCGGACAAAGTCCTTGGACTAAAATTAAATTTTAATTTACTATGTCCTTAAATAGATTTAGTAAGGGTTTGATAGAGCATATTTATTGTACCAAGCCTTATCTTTCAGAATGTGTCATCAGTTTATCATCATTTAGCTTTATTTTCAAAGTATGAGTTGATAAACGTGCAGCTATCATTGAGCTTCATCGAGCAGGCAAGACCAATTCAGAGATAATAAAGTTTCTTGAAGCACCAAAATCAATGGTTTATCACACTGTTAGCAGGCTTAAAGAACTGAACAGTGCCGAAGATCGCCCTCGAAGTAGGATACCATGAACTTCTCGTACCCCAAAGGTTATTAATGCGGTTTGAGCCAGAATCCGCTGCTCCAAGAGATCCATGAGGAAAATAACTCGAGAAATGGATGTGAATGAAAAGACGATCAGGAAGATCGTTAAAATCGATCTGAAGTTGTCCCCCATCAAAATGCAAACTTGCCAACACCTCACAGACCTCCAAAAAGAAAAGATACTCGCTCGAGCTAAAATTCTTCTAAACAGAATGAAGTCAGGTACGGACACAGGAGAGATCATTTTCTCAGATGAAAATTTGTTCAATGTTGAAGCAATGTGTAACCGACAAAATGATCGTATCTTTGATAAGTCTTCTGCAGACATTCCTGACTCCATGAAAAAAGTTTTCAGGCGCCAGAAACTGTCTTCTGTCATAGTGTGGGCCGCTGTCTCCAAAACTTGGATGTTTCCCCTCATTTTTGTTCCACAAGGCGCTAAAGTTAACACCTAATCGGACATTGAGACAAGTTTGACTCCTGCCCTTGCAGAGGCTAAGAAACACTTCAAAAGGAAGCCATTCACATTCCAACAAGACGGTGCGCCATCCCATACGTCCAAGAAAACCCAGTAATGGTGCCAGAACCATTTTCCTCATCTCTGGAGCTAGGCAGTTCGACCGCCCTCATTACCAGACCTGAATCCAATGGACATTTGTGTTTGGTTCATTTTGAAGGCAGATGCCTGTGCTTCATCCCATGACTCAGTTGAGGCGTTGAAGTGCTATCTCAAAAAAGCATGGGGCAAAATACCCCAAGAAACCCTAGGCATGTAAAGCGGTAGGGAGTTTCAAAGTAGATTTGAGCGTGTTATTCAGGCCAGAGGGGGACATATTGAATAAAAGTTTGTACGATTGTTAGTTACTGTCTTGACAATACAACATTAAAATATTTTGCGATTTTATTCACTATTTACTAAAATATTACACTTTAAAGCAGTCCAAGGACTTTATCCGCACCCTGTACTTCTAAACTTAAAAAGCATTTTACAACAGATTCGGTAGCTTGTACTTTGCGTTCTGCAATCGATATGTTAGGACATGAGTAGTTGAGTAGGCTATAGCACCACCTGGGAGCACTTGTCTTTTTAAACTTGTTGAGAAGGAGCGATCTTCCTGGCGTCAGCACTACCGGTACCGTACCTGACTACTCAGTACTCACTATAGAACAGCGAGCATTGTCTTTCGCTAACCATACTAGCAGCGCTGCGATTTTTGCCTTTTTCGGTGACGAGGTCACTCGACACGCGCCATCACTATTCGACAAACGCCGTGCCTTACGGAAAAAAAAAGAAAAAAAACTGAGAGAAGACTAAACGTCGTCAGGTCGAGGAACAATCGGGGGGGGGGGAAGGGGCATCACATGATCCAATCATGAAAGTGCTGACTTACATAAACTTTCTTGCACCAGGTACTTCAAAGCAAGGTTTAAAAGCGACGCTTCACACGAGAAACTCCCAAGGCGTCAGCGCCGCCGTTTTGAACACTGCAGGAGAATGCTTTGATCGAAGTTCCAACGACTGGCATCAAACATTTCGCAACACACGTTTCGTGCTATTCGACACAACGGGTTTCTTTTATAGATGAAATAACCTAGGCTACGTTGAGTTGTCAACGTCTATGCCAGTTTATATTTCGCCGTTTGAGCCAATTAACAATATTGCTCTGGTAAAATGACTGTTGGATACTTGCTATTAAACTTTTTCACATGTAGAAAACAGCGGTTGCAACTCGACTTTCTTCCACTCAAAGAGTCTCTGTGATTACGTAATGGGCGATTTTGCACATTCACAAAAGCACACAACCCAGCTAGCAAAACCCGTCGTTTTTACATTGATTCAACGTCTGCAGACGTTGAATCACAATGCATGACATGTATAAACAAGTTTGCTGGCTGGGAAGTCTGGACATCTGCAGAAAATTTGTCTCGCACCAGGCGAGATGCCATCCTTTGAAAGATTTAACAATGATGGATTTATGTAGCCAGTGCATGATGACGAAAACAAATTTAAGATTTCCTTCCCGTTATATAACTTAAAGCAGGTGATTGATACAGGAGAAAATAATCGCAGAAGCACACAATAAAAGAACACAATAAAGCCTACTTATTACGCAAGTTTTTTACATCAAGAAAATAGTCTAGTTTCCGACCAGATGTTCAGAATCAGAAACACAGATAAGAAAGGTCGTTATATATAAGAGTTTGCTTCTAGAAGAATAGTAGGTAGTCACTGGGAGTGGACAAGGCAAGGTAATAGGCAAGTTGTACGAACAGCATAGCTTTGCCCAACTACGGATAGGATAGTCTTCAGTTAGTCAGTATCCTATAATGACTAAAAAAGGAAAGAATCCTCCGACAACACGGATGGCAAAAGCTTCGGTCGGTCTTACCGAGAAGCGGTTAAGGTTCAGCAAACAGCGAGTGAAGTGCGGGATCTGTTTGAAGGAGCTATCGAGAGAAGCATTGCCACGTCACTTTGGAACTTATCATTCAGGTAAACTTCCGGCTAATAGCGTTTAGTAGCCTAACGTCGCAAAGCATTCTCAATTTTGAACATGTTTAAATTAATAGTGGTAAGCAAAAGCATGCTTAATAAAATGCGCCATTGCGCCTACTACGTTTTCACTTTTCAACAATAAAATTTTATAGATAAGCCCGTTCAAGTGCATAAGAAAACGCATCGATACAATCTTTTCTCGACGAGACAATATAACGTTTCTGAGTTTGCCCAAGCACAACCAACAAGCAGTTCAAGTTCGGTCGGTGAGCTTCCATCTGCAAATATTATAAGGTCAGACTCTGGCGATAGCATGACTTCACTAGATAAGATACAAAGATCAGCTGAAAAGTCTCCCTCAGCCATGCAAACATTGATCTGGATTCATGGCAACAACTTGTTAGTGACAGATTACTTTGGAGAAAAATAACTAGGGAAGGCACAGAAATTTTCGAAAAAAAACAGGATACAAAAAGTCCAAGAAAAACGTAACACTAGAGCAGAAAAGCTAAAACTACCACGTCCCCCACCCTCCATACAATATGACTTTTGCCCACATCTTTTCCATCATAAACTGGGCCTCAAAGGTCACATACCATCCGAAGCCAAATTCGATTTGAAGACGAAACTAATGCTCGGACACGAGCTGGAGTTGACGACGATAGCCAAAGGGCTTTTTTCTTTTGCGATCCTCAGTTTTACGTTTACAACAGTTTTCTTCCCGGAGCAAAACAAACAATATACTCGTCCGGTAGGTACACAACTTAACGCTTGATACTCCTTTGTAATCACTCAATTAACGTGCGATTAAAATCTTATGTAAGTGACTCTGACGTGCATCCACACAACTTGTGTGGTAATTCGCTGCAAACGCTTTATCTGACTCTTGTGACGTTATATTACTATTCGAAAAACAAACGCAGAATTTTTGGTCGTTCGACAAGAAAGAAAAAATCGCAGCCCTGCATACCAGTGTAGCCTCCACACTAGCCATCAAGACTTTTTCCAAAAACAATGTTTTAAACTTGATTAAATTTCGAAATGTCTCAATCAACAATAGTGTTTGTTTATGCCTTTTCAAATATGAGTAATAAAGTTTAAATGTTACAATTTTTTTAATTTTGTTGGGATTTGAAAATTTCTCATAGATATATAAATTTTTGTTTGTCAAAAAGGGGATATGGCCATGTCTGCAAAACAAACTTGCAAATGATTTCTCCACACAACTGTTAGCTCTTAAACTTAAATTTTCTTTTTATTACTAGCTTAGTTTAGGAAAATGACTGATCCTATGCATTACACCAGGGGTTCCCAAACTTTCTGTTCATCGGTACCCTTTGGTCAATTTATAGATTCGCTCGTGTACCCCCAAAATTTTCTCATATTTTTGGCTTTAGAAAGTTTAGATATTGCAACAAATTAACAGTAGAGCTGCATTAGAAGACTGCATACATGATATTTTGTATCAATCAAAGCACACAAAGTTATTCATAACAATGTAATCCAAGGTTAAACAAACACTACAATCAATCAAACAAACAATATATCGGCTGAATAAGCCCAGCGATCCTAGCTAATGTGATGGATAAGCCTGCTTTTTAGCAAAAGGCTCATTAACACGAGGCTCAACAAGCTCATTAATACTCCTCCTCTTCCTCCTCCTGTGAATGTGGTGCCGAGGAACAGACCGCAGACCACATCATCAATGACTGTTCCATCTTCAAGCCACCTAACGGAGTGGAAGGTCTGCGTGTCATGGATGATGAAACCAAAGACAGGTTGCTCTCTAGTAGCCTTCCAGTGTAGTCCGGGAACATCGTGAATCTGGGGTGGTAAAAGGATAGACCCTCGGCCCCAGAGGCTCACACGATGACGACGAATATGAGGTGAAACATTAGCAACAGCACAACGAAGATCATGTTCAGGTGTTTTGAGCTGTGATCTGTTTTTTGATTTGATTCCAAGCAGCACTGAAAATGTTGACTCATACAACCATGTTGATGGAAACAACAACAATGCATGAATAGCAGGTTCCGCAATCTTTTTGTACGACTTGCACATCGTAAACCAAAAATCACTAAATTTCTCTCAGAGCACACATCGCGTGCAAAGCCATCATGCTGGAGTTCAATCAGTTTCTCTTGCATCCCTGTCCCAGCCTGCAGTGTCTGAGCGTTCGCGGTGAAAGGATTCCTAAGATATGCAACTTTGCAATATTTTAAGGCAGATTAGAAGTTATGGAAAGAATATCCTTATACTTAATCTAATGTACCCCTTGAAAAGTCGAAATGTACCCCTGGGGGTACATGTACCCCAGTTTGGAAACCCCTGCATTACGCAATGCATAATTACTGAGTAAATTTGGTGGCTGTAAAAATTAACAATGCTTATTTAAAAAAAAATAGTTTCATCAATGCATGCTATTAGGGTTTTGGCTTTGCCATTCTTTTGTATTATTTTGGAACCTTTACACTTTTATTACACTCAATTTCATGTTTTACAAAAAAAGATATTGGTTATATACATGTCAAATGTCTTGCTTGAGTAAATACGGAAATATAGCCTCAGAGGCTATATTCACAATCATAGGCGTCGAAATAGAGTGGGCCGGGTGGGCGACGCTCACCCTGCCGTGAAACAAGGGTGGGCAAAATATGTTTCGCCTACCCTGTTTCCATGACACTTGTGAAGTGTTCGTTACAATTATTTCCGTTTTTCTTAAACGCTGAATTATCCAACCAACTGCAGCGCAACTTCTTGTTTTACGCTATGTCTCTCGCTAGGTATCCGACAGAACAAAGCAATTCCGCACCAATGCTACTCACTGCATTGTTGTTGCTACGGCAACTACCACAGCTGGCAATTACTGGTGAGAGAAAGCCACGTTTGAACTTTTCTCCGAGTGGTTTCGTTACGTCACTATCAAACTTCAGCTCCAGGTCAGCGTCGTCGTCGTGTGAGCCTCTGGGGCCGAGGGTCTATCCTTTTACCACCCCAGATTCACGATGTTCCCGGACTACGCTGGAAGGCTACTAGAGAGCAGCCAGTCTTTGGTTTCATCATCCATGACACGCAGGCCTTCCACTCCGTTAGGTGACTTGAAGGTGGAACAGTCATTGATAATGTGGTCTGCGGTCTGTTCCTCGGCACCACATTCACAGGAGGAGGAAGAGGCCATTCCACATTGGTGCATGGTTGAGCGGAAAAGCCAGACGCCCGTACGAAGACGGTTGAGGCGCACCCATGCCGGTCTAGGTAGTGTTAGGCTGATGGGGCGTGTGTCGGCGTCGGGGATGAACGAATGGAGTCTGGTGGCGTTTGACTTCCATTCAGAACTCCATTTCTGGTCCGCCCAACTAGCCGCAGAGATGTCTTGTACATCAGCTTCGTTGATAAGAAGTTGAGCGGCTGGCACAAATGGGTGTCTTGATTTCAGTCGACGAGGGTGTTCGTTTGGGAGAGCAGAAATCCTGTGGTGGAGAAGGAGGTCAGGCGCCAGTGCCTGTCGACCGAGGGACAGAGTGGCTTTTTTGCGACGAAGCTCAGCGGATTGGATGCCAGCGAGAATGGGGAGATTGTCCAACGGTGTCGGACGCATGCATCCGGTCACTGTGGGCGCAGGGCGCTGTTTATGGCAGTGTCGATGTTGTGGCAGTGAGCACTGCGGCACCAAACAGGTGCACAGTACTCTGCTGAAGAGTAGACAAGGGCTAAGGCTGCTATACGCAAAGTGTCAGCCCTCAGGACACGAAAACTCTCTCAGCCTATCTCCAGAACTGGCTACTGAAAATCAGCAAAACCAAAACTGTGGCAGCAGCTTTCCACCTCCACAATCAGGAAACTGACCGTGAGCTACACGTTCAGAACAACGGAAAATCTCTGTCCTTCTGCCCCGAACCAAGATATCTTGGGGCAACACTGGACAGATCGCTCACATACCGCCACCATTTGGTGTCACTGCGCAAGAAACTCACATCCCGCGCTGCGCTACTTAAGCGCCTGGCAGGCTCTAGCTGCGGGTCAACGTAATGGGATGTGAATATGACATCATAATGTACATGACAACAAAATAACCGATACAAACTAAAGACGTACTGAAACAATCGCTTTTTACAAATCAAAATGCGGCAAATCCGAAGGCGCCACTAGATAACAGGTCACGAGTCACGTGCTTTTTAGGTCGCAATGGAAAACACAAAAGAAGTTTGTTTAGTTTAGCAGCGCTCATAAGATCGCAAGGTGCATGAAAGAAAACATCTAACCTATTAAAGCTTAATTGCTGCAGCGACGCTAAACGCAGTCTTTGTGAGAAAGACTAACCACAGTCTTCGAAATTAGCGTCGGCAATTGCCGAGGTGATTGTACGGACCACAAGATTACAAGAAAAAACTAATTTTCTTAGACTACACCAGACAAGGACTAGGATGTTGAATCACTCTTACTATTATTGGATGTTTTATTTGGGTTACTTCCTACTTCACCGGCGCTTAGACACGTGCCCAGCTGGGAGAATCTTTTATAGAATATCACCCTTTTTGCAATGATTTAACTCTAGTAGACGTCAAATTATTGTAAGGATCTGTACTCCTTATTGCGCCTCGCTTTCCGTTATCTCATCCAGCTGATACAGCATCTGATGATACCGATTCTGACTAGTTCATCAAACAGACTTTGTGTTGCTCGCAGTGTCCCAATTGTGCCGAAATTATGTTGGCTTATAATCTTACGTAAATCGAGGCAATCTTCTCGCAGGGAGATGTTAATATGTTACCTGTCCCTGGTTGAGCAATTAACGTTATTGTATGATAATTGATAAATCAACGTCGCTAGATGTCAAATTAATGTAAAACAAACGTAAATTTCTTATTGGGCTTTGTTGTTATTGCAATATAACCCGCCGGGAAAACTAAATCGATTTGTGCTGACTCGAACGTTAAATCAACCCAAAATTAACTTACTTTCCCCCCTCCCCGTGAGTTTTTTAACGTCAATTACCGTAACAGCGTCCGTATCGCGATGCTCGCTTTATCACTACTTTTGGTATTATTACATCACAATAAATCAAACAATGCGTTCGTGATAGACTACTCTAGTGTATTTTTCACTTCTCGTTTTACATATTTTAGTACAATCTTTTCCTACTAAATGTTTACTCAACTTTTGCCGTTTTGCCTCGGCAACGTTTTTGCCGAAGTAAAAATATATGCTAATTTTGAAGACTGAACCATTGCGAATTTGCAAACATACATATTCAACGAAATATGTTTGAAAACTCTCGCCCACCCAGAATTCCTCTCTTCTAAGAAAAAATCGACGCCTATGTTCACAATATATGGTAAATATAACCTCTGAATAAAAACAACGTAAAAGGTAAATAAAAACTTTACACACCTACTATTCCATTCCTTTTTCTGATGTGAAGACAACTTCTTGTATGCTGGAATATTGCGTGATATCAACGGACTAATTATTTTATCAAAAGCAAGAAAAAAGGAAAAACTCGTTAAGGCACCATAAAGACTGTTCATTTCAAAAGTTTAGATAACCTACCAACAAAATGTTAGCTGAAAGCAAAAACACACAAGAAGTCAAGGCAAGCGTCAGTTTACTCTTTTCAAACAAATTCTCTCAAGTAGCCTATTGCATTAAATCATCCAAAGTTTCTTCTTAGGCCACATAACATAGGAAAAACCGGGTCTGCTACTATTCGGCGAGTTTCCTATTCGGCGAGAGCCTTTTTCGGCGAGAGCCTTTTTCGGCGAGTGCCCTATTCAGCGAGTTTTTGAAATTTTTGAAAGGAAATTATCAGGTATATACCGTAGCCTAATTATAATTGCCGTTTTTACATCGTTTTAACGGTCGCTAAACGTTGAAATCGTGCAGAAAGGAATAAAAATAAAATGTTTGAACTATTAAATTAAAATTCGTCATGTCAGTTCAGTTGTTTTTATTTCTGACAAATCATATTAAAAACAATACATGTCAACATATAGCAAAGGTAGAAGCGACAAAACGCGAACGTTAAAAAGTGCTTGAATTTGTCACGTCAGTACAATTGTTTTTATTTCTGATCATGATATCAAAAACAATACACGTCAACACAGCAAAGATGTAGAAAAACGTAGAAGTGATAAAACGCGAACGTTAAAACGTGCTTGTGACCGAAGTCAGTTATTGAGTTGAATGAAATTTGGCACAGTCGCAACACCTTCTGAAAAATTTAAGATATGAAGGGAAAATAAAAAAAATAAAATGTTACAAAAAAATAAATAAATTATGTTTATGTCTATAAGTTAGTACTTTTGAATAGTTAAAATGATTAGTTTGGATCAACAAATGTGTGGCCTACAGCTTGGATTGAAAGGAAATTATCGGGTACCGTAGCCTAGTTATCCCGACCAGCAAAAATTTGTTCCAAGAACCCAGTTAGCCTAACAGTTCATTTTTACATTGTAGTAACAGAATGAAAAGGCTAACCAAATGTGTGGCCTATCGTTTTAACGTCGCTAAACGTTGAAATCGTGTAGAAAAGGGAACTTTTGCTGACTAAGATACGTTGAAACTGAGAAACATTCACAGAAGCCCTTCGATTTGTTCCAAGAACCCAGTTAGCCTAACAGTTCACTTTTACATTGTGGTAACAGAATGAAAAGGCCAACCAAATGTGTGGCCTACAGCTTGGATTGAAAGGAAATTATCGGGTTCCGTAGCCTAGTTATCCCGACCAAATCATCCTAATCATCCGTTGCATTCACTCCTCAAATCGCTTGATCAGACCTGATGTCTTCTGATTGTTTTTATCGTTGTCTGACGCAAATACAGCCTTGTCTGACGCAAATACAGCCTTGTCTGAAGCAAATAAAAATAATTATGTGAGCAAACATTTTAATTTAATAGTTCAAACATTTTTCGTTAAATCTCATTTTCATTTATTTTTTTTGTCGGAATGCAAAAGAAACGATATTGTGGAATAAAATACAAAATTCTCTAAATAAGCAGAAGGCGTAGTTGGATTTGGAATTTTCTAATAGTTGAGGATTCGAATATCAATTCAATTTTATTTTTCATTGCTGGCGCGAACATGTAGATAACGATAAAGTAAACACACGAATTTTACATCAACAAAAGGAGAAGATGACAAAACCAAAAGGTTTAAATTATGCATCAGTAAAACAGTGTTTGAAAAACATAATCTTAAAAATGCAACGTATCAATGTATCCTAGTCAGCAAAAGTTCGCTTTTCTACACAATTTCAATGTTTAGCGACGTTAAAACGATGTAAATACGGCACTTCTGCTGGTCGCGATAACTAAGCTAAGGTACCCAATAATTTCCTTTCAATCCAAGCTGTAGGCCACACATTTGGTTAGCCTTTTCATTCTGTTACTACAATGTAAAAATGAACTGTTAGGCTAACTGGGTTCTTGGAACAAATCGAAGGGCTTCTGTGAATGTTTCTCAGTTTCAACGTATCCTAGTCAGCAAAAGTTCCCTTTTCTACACGATTTCAACGTTTAGCGACGTTAAAACGATAGGCCACACATTTGGTTAGCCTTTTCATTCTGTTACTACAATGTAAAAATGAACTGTTAGGCTAACAGGGTTCTTGGAACAAATTTTTGCTGGTCAGGATAACTAGGCTACGGTACCCGATAACTTCCTTTCAATCCAAGCTGTAGGCCACACATTTGTTGATCCAAACTAATCATTTTAACTATTCAAAAGTACTAACTTATAGACATAAACATGATTTATTTATTTTTTTGTAACATTTTATTTTTTTTATTTTCCCTTCATGTTTTGTCGCTTCTACGTTTTTCTACACCTTTGCTATGTTGACGTGTATTGTTTTTGATATCATGATCAGAAATAAAAACAACTGTACTGACATGACGAATTCAAGCACGTTTTAACGTTCGCGTTTTATCGCTTCTACCTTTGCTATATGTTGACATGTATTGTTTTTGATATGATGGTCAGAAATAAAAACAACTGAACTGACATGACGAATTTTAATTTAATAGTTTAAACATTTTATTTTTATTCCTTTCTGCACAATTTCAACGTTTAGCGACAGTTAAAACGATGTAAAAACGGCAATTATAATTAGGCTACGGTATATACCCGATAATTTCCTTTCAAAAATTTCAAAAACTTGCCGAATAGGGCACTCGCCGAAAAAGGCTCTCGCCTAATAGGTAACTCGCCGAATCGGACTGGCCGAAACGGGCCATTCCAGGAAAAACCAGCTGGTTGGTTTTGAATCTTTATTCTTGGAATGACAAAACCTTGATGGGTTATTCCTAGCAGTTTTGCATACTTAGAGGCTTTTGACGCAGGGCCAGTTACAGAGATGGCAGAGCAAAGTTTCCGATTGTTGAAGTGTTGTTGCCAGGGAATTATTCCATTAGGTGCCGCTGAATGGAGAGCAGTCCTTAACGTGCATTGCTTAAGCCCACACCTTAAGAGTTGAACCAGCGCTGCTTGATCTTGAAGCTTGTTCGTTCACAAAGACATGCAATAACCAACTGAGCTAGCCTATTGGGGCGAACAGTACATCTCTGCCCATTTTGCCAATCTATAGTTGGGATCTTAACAGGCGCTATCACTCCGGACCAGAGTGAGCCTTGGAGTAATTGGCTACAACAATTTAACAACAATCAGAAACTTCACTTTGCTAATCTCAGTAACCGGTCCTGCATCAAAAAGCCTCTACAATAGGGTGGCTCGTTTTTGAACTTTTTTTAAAATTCTCTCGGGGTAGTGGGTAGTGTGTCGTTTTGAGCATGGAACGTGGCCTATGAAAATAGTGGTATGATAGAAAAACACAGCTCACACACATTGTTTTGAAATTGCAAAGAATTTTTTTTCAAGTCTTAATTGCGCTGTCTGGTAAAATAATTAATTTGCAATGTGTTTCAACTGAACGAAACTGCACAAATGAAATTATGCACTGCATTTCACAACAGTAGGCTACTTTTTTTCAGCAATTTAAAAAAAATTCTCCAAAGTTTTGGGGTAAAAACTTTTGGACATGCTTTCCAACACTTCCCTCTTAAGCTGAAATAATTTGTCCATGTCCATTCCTTGGAAGGCCAGTCGCCGACGGATGACATCAAAAGCATTTAAACTTCTTCAGTGTGATTATTTCTTTTGTGTGCTCTTCTCTTTTAATGAAGCCCAGCTGTGTGAAAATTGGTTCGTTGTAGTGCGATGTCTAGCACATAAGATTATGGCCTGGGATTACAGACACTTGTCCTTGTTTTGAGTGCATGCGTCTGTCTCACCTTTGCTTCATTTCGCCTTTGAACATTGCAGACAATAATGCGAAACAAAAAAGAGACATTCTCTTTTCGCGAACGGGTATAATTATACGATTAAATAAATAAAGTATGCAAACTAGAAGCAAATCCTGATGCTTTTATCCGACTTATTCTTTTAAGCGGTATGCGCTTAACGGTTGTTTTTACTTAACATCAGATTGGATTTGGTTTGGGATTTCAGGTTTTGATTCAAATAAACGATTGATACGTTTAAGCAGTATACTATTAACCGATTTCGTCTGTATTTTATTGATTAATAAATCCCATTGTAAACCTAACAAATGTAACAATGACTTATGACAAGTAACAAATAAAATGATCGCAACAACAACAAGGAAAAAACTCGTAGCCACGTGTTGCATAATCTTCACGTAGCCTGCTTGATGTTACGCGAGTATCATGCTTGTGGCAAAAACAATCATTTTCTTCGCAATACTGTATTGGTTCACCTCTTGCTTTACGTTGACTTGAAGCGAAAACCAATTATCAAAAAAAGATTTAAACGTCTGTTCAAATTACATTTATTTGCAGTAAGTAATGTAACCTAAACGGGGTGGCTGCCACAGCCACAGTGGTTACGAGTGGCGTGGCCACCACGTAACCTCGGAAGTTGGCGCCAGTGCAAAGACCATAAAACTATGTATGTGTAACACAATTGCCAGGGTGCGACTAAGCATTCTTAAAAATCCAGTGCTTTAAATTCTTCTGCAAGATGCGAGAATGAGCTTTATGCCTCCAGTGATGCACAGATTACATAGATTCTAGAACTTTAAAGTGAAACAAGACTGGGTGACATCAGAGAAAGCTCGGAGAACTACGTCATCCACAGGAAGTATAACTTTTCAATGGGATGACATCTTGAATATGAAAAGTTGGTTAGCACATGACTTCGTAAACGAAGAAGCTTTAAGATCAAGCAGCGCTGGTTCAACTCTCATTCTCTCAAGGTGTGTACAAGAGCAACACAACTTAAAGACACTCTTCATTTTGCGGCATTTGATGGATGGAATAATTCCCTGGCAACATCACTGCAACAATCGGAAACTTCACTCTGTCAATCTTGGTGATTCAAAGCTTCTAAAAGTATGCAATGGATTAAGGTCATTAAGGTCAGGATTAAGCTCTCAAAGAAGCCTTCCCAGTCCGAAGATAAAGACTCAAGCAATCAATCAAACAATCATAATAACTGAAAGTGCAAACTCAAAAGGTTAAAAATTGGATGGTAGGAATAAGGTGGTGCAACCTACTAGTTCGTACCCTGAACAGTTCATACCCTCAGTTGTCAGTTTGTACAGGTGAAAGATCGAGAAAAAAAATCAAAAAAAAGCCGAAGTCTCTGATCGCAGTTTAATAGCACAAAGCCGAAGTTGCTAATCGAGGTTTCTGCAAACAACTTGAGGGTTAGGGTTAGCAAAAACTGCGGAAAAATATTTGTGGAAACTGGGATCAACGAGGGTTAGGGTTAGAGAGCATAGATTACTCGATGGTTAGAGTTAGGGTAAGCGGAAACTGCAGTTATCAGAAACTAAGGAAAAATGTTTGCGGAAACTGCGATCAGCGACTTCGGCTTTGTGCTGTCTTTCTCTCGATCTTTTCAGGGGATAAATTTTAGAATGTTTGCGAAAACTGCAATCAGCGACTTCCGCTTTTTTAATTTTTTTTCTTGATCTTTTCAGGGTACGAACTAGGTTGCATCCGGTGTAAGGTCTAGTTGCCAACTGCAGCACCTCCCAATTGTTTTTGTAAAATAATGAAGATGCAGTCTAAGTATTATTTTATATAATTTAATTAATTACCTTACGTTCTTCAAACTAGGATTCCTTCTTTTTGCTATTTGAAAATGCGTTGTTAACTTGTTTTATGAATGAAATCCTGAGCTGCGTTGCAGCAGGCTTGCAGTTGCAGCTGAGAGCAGTTGCAGGCCAGGGTTACCAGATGTAAATTTGGCAAGGAGCCAACTGCACGTTCAAAACGGGCCAAAAAAGAGCCAACTTTCAAAACAAGGGGCCAAAAATAGGGCCAACTCAATTTTCAAGTACTAAGAAGCAATTTCACTGAGTTAGCAACACATTCTTAGGCTTAGCAATATAGCTAAATATTTCACCTAAACAAAATAATTAAAGTAATTTGTTAGTTAAGCTACGGAAATAGTTACTGTGTACCGTACACAAAAATAAAGAAAATCGACAAACATTATTGTTTGAAATAGGAATCAATCAGCCAAACATTTCCACATTCAATTCACTATCATCCTCCCATTCGAGTTCACAACATACACAATGTCTGTGGTCTGGGTTTTTTTTTCGGTCATTTATCGGTCATTGACCGATTTTTTAGCAAAATGTCCGAAAAAAATATAGTCAATTTGGTCAAAATGTCTGAAAAAATATATATTCAATTCGGTCAAAATGTCAGAAAAAATATGTACGCACGCAAATCGATTTCAGTGATTGCAAAGAAGCTTCTTGCGCCACTCTACAATTTTTTGTCAATCAGAAATACAAGACGTAGACTTAGTGTTTGAACGTTGATCCAATGTCTTATTGTATGTGATAACGTAAATACAGAAGTAACATTTCCCAAACGTGACTGACGTGGTGCTTTCAAGTGTGACGCAATGTTGCGTTGCCTTGGAAGGGTCATACCGCTTGGTAGAGATTGATCGGTCTTTTCTGTCAATCGGGACATTTTCTCAGCATGTTGCATATTATGTATATGATCAATTTTTGAGCTGCTGGACAACCCTTTCGAAATGTTATTGACCAGACCTCGATAAACAACGAAGTATATATATATCCCTTTGTACGTTGATCCAATGTCCCATTGCTTGTGATAAACGCAAACAAGAAAAATAACACAAACACACTTAAAGACTTCAACTTTCTAGAAATGCCACTGTGTTTTCAAATCTTTCCTTCGAGTCATGGAAAAAATTGATCTGTCTGTCGGGAAATTATCCCAGCATATTGCATAATGTTGTTAACTTTGGAGCTGGTGATAACCTCTGTGAAATGTTTGACTCCACATCGATAGATAATGATTTTGTGTGATGGTTTTTGCAACGTCGTACTCCATTGAGTAGACGCAAAAAAACCTACAAAAATATAACTGTTTGTAACTTTTTATTGAGCAGGTGGGAAATCATTTCAATTTAGCTGGAATTTTTTCGGTAAGTATTGAGTAGCCTCAGGGGCGTATCCTCAATGGAAGCAAGGCAAGCCTCAAACCCTGTCAAAATTGAAAAAAGAGAAGATGATATTTTTCAGTAAAACGATTTCGTAATTTCTTCGTGAATACGAATTAATACAGGTTCCAACTCAGGCCTCGACACTGAAGGCGCCATCACAAACATGGCCGCGATTAACCTACAAAAACAGACATTTGTCCGCTAGGTCTCGCACTTCCGTCGGCCGCATTTGTCCGCCATGAAGTTCCGAGAAAATTTTACGCAAGCGGTCTTGTGAATAAAGTACTTTGCCACTTATAATCACAAAGGATTAGAAAGCAGTCAAAGCACCCGATAAATCATAATGCACACTGTCTATGCTTGAATTGTTAACATTATATATTGATTGCGAACCAGATGACAATTGGCGGAAAGTTTTAACAATAGCTACGAAGCGTGGCATAGATTGGCCAAGTTTGGCAGCTATTGCTAATGCTTTGCTGACTTTTAATGCAGAGAACGCAACCGTACAACGTTGATTCAGTTTGCTTTCTCGTTTGCGAACTCCAACAAGAAATCGCTTGCGTTGTTCAACTACAGATAAACTTATGCGTTTGAGGCATGGCGATCTATACTACTGGCCTTCCCAACGTGGCAACAGCCAAACAATGTGGGGGCCTATTAAGTTTTGGCAACTAACAGGTATTAGGCGTAAAAAAGGCGTTTTTGCATGAATTATTACTAAAAACAAATACTTCTGGATTAGAAAACGAATTTTTTAACATACTGAGTGTTTGGAAAGTTGAGTCACTCTTGATTTCGTGTACCTTGATTCTGTTGATATCTTGATTCTCATGGTATTCATTAACATGTAGCTATTGTCCTGCTTTCTTGCCACTTATTTAATAATATTACGGTACATCTTAATTACGTTTTGGCACTGTATTTACAATTTTTAGGCTAAAAAGCATTACTTGAGCAATGAAAATTGCTGATTTCATGTTGTAACACTTATCTCAGTCGGTAAATTGAAATTTTGTATAGGCCCCCACATTATTTGGCTGTTGCCACGTTGGGATGGCATGGTTTGACGTTAAATGCTGCATCATACAAAACATTCAATTATGACGTGGCATACGCGCACTGGCACAGTAACGCAAAGCCAGCATGCTACAACGTGAGCGGTGAAATTGTTGAGGAGATAATATTCACTTTGTAATTGCAAACCATTAGAGCATAACGTGTTTTTTTATTTGGTCATTCTTACTTGTTTTTATTCCTTTCCGTTGTACTGTATTTTTGTCTTGCGTTATGTTTGAATGTGTGTTAGTGTGCAATAAAACATGTTTGTGGCCGCCTGTTGCAAGGTTGAGTTTCGCTGATGAACGTTGAAAAAACGTTTGTCTGTTCTAACTTTTCTCAGATAAAACACTACAACGTTTCTCAGCGAAACTTAATGTTGTAGCTAGTCAGAAAGTGCATTTTTTTTTTGTATCAGCTACTTGAAAGGAAGTATATTCATCAGAAAAAATGACTGAAATAAATAAAAAATGACCGAATTTTTTCAAGTCATTTCGGACAAATGACCGAAAAGTCTCAGCGAAAAAAAAAAAACCCAGTCTGTGGTAAGTTTTTCCCCAATTACCATACTACTGTATTTCCTACCGGTACGGTACCGCTCTCATATCCTGCTTTCTACTTCTTTGGCATCCTAGTCTTTCTGGATCAAGTCCAACAAACACAATTGAAATAAAATAGTACCGTATACCTGTATTACACTGCCACAGTAGCCTAACTAGTGTTATTGTGTTACAACCTTCACCAGAAGACAAGGCAAAAAAATCACTTGCAAAAAGACATTCTACAATCCCTCATATTTTGATAACGGCCAAACAAGGCCTAAAAAAAGCTAAAGGGCTAAACTAAAACTTACGGTAAGAAACCAACTGGTTTTCAAAAAGGGCCAAAGAGCCAACCCAAAATTGGAAAGCTAACTGGCTTTCATAAGGCCAAATTTCTGAAATTGGCCCTAAAAAGGCCAACCTGGCAAGCCTTCAACTCACTAAAAAAAGGTCATGCTGATCTGATGTCGAGCCGGGTGTGAAAAAAGAAAACAGGGTGAAAAATCAGAAAGTCAAGAGTTGCCAAAAAACACGTTTTGACTTCCATATTGATGAAGCTTACATTAAAATCTAGGAAATAGTTTTCAGCCTGCTCATAAAGAGCCAACGAGCCAACCAAAAATTTGGGGGCCAAACAGCTTCAAAAAGAGCCAGATTTCTGAAAGTTGGCCCCAAACAGGCCAACCTGGCAAACTGGTAATGCAGCCAGAGTTGCCAGAGACTACAGATTTTTTCAGCCAAAACATCCTTCAAACCAGCCAATTTTTTTGAAAGTAGCCTAATCCAAAAAGGATTTAAAGCGTATAGGTTTTTAACGTGCACTTAAAATGACTAAAGCGCTTCGTTCATATTTTGTTCTTTATTCTATTGCACCTAAACTTCTGGATTAAAATCATGCCACCATTCACCGCACACAATGCATTGGCAATCTAAATTTGTAATGATTTTTGTGTTGCTAACAGGACTTTATTTTGATATGACTTTTTTGCAAAAGTTAAATAAGGCCTACACTATCCACAGGGGCGTTGACAGGGGGGTCTAGGTGGTACTTTTGGACCCGGGCCCGAAAAATTTAAGGGGCCCGAATTAAAAATATTCCCTGCGACTTCACACATTATCAAGATCTTAGTATAATCAGATCTAAAGGAATTGCCATCAGAGATTAAAACAGCTATTTCAGCCTTCAGATGGTAAAGTACCGGGCCCCTTTCTGGGTAGCGGCACAATTTAGCTTTCTGGTGGTAAAATAGCCACTAAACAATAAAATAAAATTTAGTCTAGTATAGTGATTTCCCTAACCACGAATATTACCCGAAACACGAATTTCAAAATAAACAGGCTAATATTTGTTCAAACTCAAAAACTGAAATCGCTCAGGTAAGAAGGTTGCTATGCCCTATTTCTGCACTAAAAATTAGATGAAAACCGCTTTTCAGATTGCAGCAATCCAGCAAATGTTTGACCTAGGCCCAAACACCTTTCTGAAATCAAATTGAAAACTTTCTGACTGTCTGCACTAACTTTGCACTAAATTCTCTTCTTGTGAGCGCAGAATGACCAGTGAAACATCAATGAAATCGGGAAATAATTCTCTAGCGCCATGTGACAAATAAAAGTTCAAAAAAGCAACCTCTAGATAGAGATAGTAGCCTAAGTTTTGCAGTTCAAGAAATTTTAAGATTTTGCAAGATTTGTTAACCCTTTGAGGACCGTTGGTACATATGTGTAGTGTGTACCATGAACTTTTTCCAAGATTTCTAATCATTTTCTTGTAGTTATCAAAAAGTATTTGTCTCTAAACGTTTCTTAAGTAGATAATCTATTTATAAATAACAAAAAATTTTGAAATTGTATTTAGTTTTAGCTTTGCTTTAACTGGTTTTGTTTGGTGAATTGGTCAGGGTTTGAAGCGGTAAACTTTGAAAGATCAATAAGACAAGTAAAAAATAAATATAATTTTTATTCTACAGCAATGTTTAGTGATCAATCTGACTTATCCCATCAGTAAAACCATAAAAAAATTAAAAAAACATGTTGCTAGACAATGCTAAACTTTTGTGGTACACATATGTAACAAAGGTCCTGAAGGGTAAATTCTATTCTAATGGAGGGATATAGTGATGCGGGAAAAACTTAAAAATTAAGACTGTTGTTGTGAAATTTTAATATAAATAACACGTAATATTTTAGGAATGTATTTTAGATCTACATGCAAAGGTAAGTTTAACTGATAGCATTACTTCCGGTTGAAAAATTTCTATAATTTGGCGCAAATTATGTCAATAGGCCTACTGTACAAGCAATTATGATTTGCGTTGTCGTCGCCGTGTGAGCCTCTGAAAACAGCTTCACCTAACCGAATAACTTTACAGACTTTTTGAAGCTAGTTTTTATTTCGCAGAGTAGCGATGAGCCGTGAATGTAGAAGTGTTAGCTGTAGAGTTAGGGTATTCAACAGGTTATAGGAAGTGCTAGTCCAGCCTAGGGCATCTCAAAATCACTTGAACCTTGCATGCAACGGCTAGGCTTGTCAAGACTAAGCTCAATACTAGTAAAGTTTGTCTCCAAAGCAATACTATTAGGTTTTTTAAAATACAGCTTAGGAATATCAACTTTTCAATAAAGTTTGAATGCATTTTTTCAAAATTTGAGGTAAAAACATGCTCAGAACGCACCAAATTTAATGTGATTTTTTAAATTTTTTTTGAAGGAGAACCCCCAGACCCTCCGCGAAGTCGTTCGCCTTCGGCGAACTGAGCGGCAGGTTTCGCCCCCCTCTCCCAACTATTCATTGCAGCCCCACTGATCACAAACAGCACCAGCCGCCACTGTGTAAAACCATACCAGCAATGATACTAAACTCATTACCCTTAAGGACCAATGGTACAGTTCAGTTCAGTTCAGTTGTTTTTATTTCTGACCATCATATCAAAACAATACACGTCAGCATAGCAAAGGTCGAGAAAAAGGTAGAAGCGACAAAACGCGAACGTTAAAACGTGCTTGAGACCGAAGTAAGTTATTGAGTTGAAAGAAATTTGGCACGGTCGCAACACCTTCAGAAAAATTTAAGATATAAAGGGAAAATAAAAAAAGAAAATGTTACGAAAACAACATATATTTAAGCTATAGCTTTATTAGCCCACATAGCTTTAGCTGATATATTTAAGATTTGTATGGACAGTTGCTATGAAGATCGGCCATGGTGCGTTATCAAGAGTGCTGATGGTCATAAGGGGAACACGTCTTGATGCGTTTAGCTCATAGCAAAGAAGAGCAAGGCAGGCAAAGAAAACCCCACAAAGAAATCCTACCACGGGCAAAGCCATTTCAAGCGCAACGCACCATAGGCCTTGCACGACTCACAAAATAGATAGGCTATAACTTGACGACATAAAAACAATGACAAAAACAAGTAAAACAAACTAGCAAAAACAACATCATCATCTTGCGGAAATTTAATTATACCCAGGGAAGTTATGTCTTGAAAATATCAAGCGTGCTTTGATAAAAGTTGCGTTGATAAAGCGATAATTTTAGACCTCAGTCAGCTAAACTCGTCACCTCTACACTGATCCAACGTTAGCAAACGTTGAATCAATGCAAAAACGACAGGCATGGCCAGCTGGGATGTAGTAGTAGCACATATGTACTACAGCGTAGGCTACCTTCTATTTGAAATAAAAAAAAATTAATTTTTTTTCAGATACCTCTTTAAAGTGATAAACTTGTAGTAAAAGTCATCAATATTTTAATAAAACATGTCTCAAAAGTTTATGGTCCTCAAAGGGTTAAATGACCATGCTTAAACGACATCAATAAAAGTTTGTACACAACCTTTATATTCATAACATTGTCGATGAAGGTGGCGCGAAAATAAATTGATACCGGACCCGAGAAATCCTGCAAACGGCCCTGACTATAACTTACTATTGAAAAAGATAAGTCTGTTTTCTGTGAGCTGTGGCAGAAGTAGGCCTAAGTCATCCTTGTTTAGAAATAGGACTTAGCTTACTGACTGAAGTTGAATGTATTGCTTGTGGATATGCTAGTTCTATTTCTGTGGCAAGCAAAGGCAGTGTTAGGTTCGATGACTATATCTGATGAATTTGTAGCGGACGCTGCTGTAGTCAGCACGCGCGCTCATATAACCTACAGCCGTCAATGAGGACGGCGACATTCCTGGGCATGACTGGCGAGGAATGACCGGGACACGAAGTCGTCTTCTCTACTGCCTTGTTTATCGACTGAACTTAATAGAATAATGCTTGATCACAAGTAGAGTTCTTCAAGACTGCGTTATTTATTAACTCGACTTCTAACTTCCTAAGAACAGAATCCAAACACACCAAAAATGAAAACACCGAACGACTAATAACTCCACCACCAAAACTTAGTTCAGCATACAGGCGTACTACATTATTAACTTAATTCAAAAGAAAGAACTTTAACTTCGGAATTGAAGAACTTTGTTTTCACTTTCATTTACAATTGCAACTTGATTACACATAGAATTTTACATATTACATCTGGATCTGGAACCCTAGTTTCATAGTTACATTTTACATATTACCTTTTGGTCACAGCGGTAAACCATAATCTCTTCGTGGGAAAATTGTAACATAAGATTCACGGATCCGTTCGTCTGCATGTAATGACCGAAAGAAACTATCCTTTGAAAACGTCTATTCAAAATTGTATTTCTGTAAAATTAGCCACCTGGCTGTCGAAATTGGGATGCAACACCGTACACCACTAAAAACTTGTCACTACGATCCAAACTACTTAGATAAAGACGGAACTTTCGTCCAGCTGGCAAGCACTAAGCAAACAGTTAAATATGCGACCAACTTCCAAGTAACAATTTTAAGAATGACTAGAATACATTGCTATATCTCAAACTCACGTACGCAGTTACTGTGACGTCATAGTGAAACATTGTGAAGCAATTCTCAACAGGTGTGATACAAGTCTTACGAACGATGGTACAATCTTGGCTCATATTTTAGGAAAAATTCCATAACGTAATACGCTAAAATTCAGTAGACCTGAACGGTTTTATATGACGTTTGATTTGGTGAACCATTGTCGGGAACACCTTTTACAAGTTACATCTTCCAGGTTATATTTCACAAGCCACATTCTACAAGTTACATCAGGAACCATAGTTTCAGTTTCTTAAAAAGAACTCTGGTTTTGATTGGAAAGGCGCAGCCACAGGCATTAGGCCTGCAAACTCTACACGTGACCATATAACGCAACATAATGGTAGAGATCTAGGCTACGTGTCGAAGAAGTACAGTAGAAGTGCGATTCAGGCATAATGCAAAAATTGATTACAAGACTGCATTCCGAGCATAGGTGTACGAGCCGGGGGTGCAGGGGGTGAAATCGCACCCCCAATCTGTCGAGAATTTGGGCAAGACTTCATATTTGAGAAAGATGTCATACCGATCTAACCTTCTTAGTCTTCAAAAAGAGAATTTTCGGAAGATGCAAATAATGCCAACCAACAAAGCTTGAAGTTGATATCTGAATTCTACACCGTGGAACAGGATTTCCTGGAATAGGAATATCAACTTTTTCACCAACTTGCTCTCAACAGAGAAATCAAAACTGCTGTACCATGTACAAAATTCCTAATTTCAAGTGGATGAGATAAAACTATGCCCCACTTTGCAAAAGCTGCAAAAATTCTAGCAACAGTTCCTGCAACTTCATGTTCAGCTGAGAGGTCTTTTCCAGATTACGACGACTGAAGACATATCTGAGATCAACAATGGGCCAAACAAGACTGTCAAACTATTAGCTTTGTTGCACTTGGAAAGACCAACAACAAATAAAGTGGATGTCAATCGCATTTTAGATATATTTGGACAACGAAGTGGGCAAAACAAATACTTCTATTATAAATTGTAGCCTATAGCCTATATCACCAGTCTACCACTAAGGTCTACTAATCAATACTTTTTAGTCCAGTTTTGCAGTTTTAGAGCCATGTAGCCTATCGGTAGTAGCCTACTGCATTCTACTGGTTCGTTAGTGTAGTGTCAATTACTCCCTTCAATTGTCTTGATGAATTTGTTGTTTTGCAAATTTGCATAATGGTATACTTATCCTACCAGTGGCTTTGTGGAAATCTTGTCAGTTGATGCCTTATGCTGTTTTTTTCTTGAAGGCTATATTATTGCTTTTTCTTACAGGTGTAGGCTAGTATACTTTTGTTTAGGCGCAGTTGATTATATTTGGGCAAGAATTCTTTCGCACTCCCAAAAAATATGCTTCCCATACACCTATGATTCCGAGAGCACGCGGTATTTGTTAATTGGAGTAGAATATTCTAGAATTCGACTTGACGTCAGTGAAGTGACGCGCGTTACGTCAGAGAGAAAGAACTCTCGAGCGCTACAAATTTTTAATGAACGACACCTGTTTAGGCTCCTGCAGCCTATTCCCTACTTGGATTTAATAGACCACGTCATCTGCAAAGTTCAAATGTTTTGATTGGATGCTTTTTTCTAGAACAAAAGAATACGATAACGTTCAGTGTAAAGTATCTGGAAGAGAGAAATGTTGGCACTGATAATATTAAACTGTGCAATAGCCTAATACCAAAACTTGTGCAAATACGCCTTAACCCTATCTTAATACGACACGGGTCAAATGAGGACGCCCCACTCTAGTAGTGAAATATTTTACAGAAGGAAATATGCTAGAAATGTGAAATTTCTTGACTTTTAGTTTTTATTCTTTGCGAATTTTTTAAATCTACCCTGGTTTTTTTTCTACCTTCCTGCCCTTCACAATAAGCATTTCGTCTCAGTTTTATCTTATATTTATCTCGTAGAGCATCGATACAATATAATATAACACCTGTCATGCTACATACATAACGTGTTTTGTCAGCACCACGGTGTAATGAATTCGAGGTCATTGATTTTCGTTATGAGTTCATAGCGTCTCTACTATGAAGAATGAGAGGTACTTCAAGCGGTCCCATCATTGCTAAAAATCATTATACGTTTCACATATTTGTGTAATCGGTTGTAACCGTCAAATTATGCCAATTTACTGTCATTCAACCTATTTAGACAAATATAGATGAGTTTATATCGGACAGAAAACAAAGTATCCTGGCTCATTTTAATTTCTTTGCGCAAAACTTATAAACTTTACAGCTATTCTACGTCATTTTGATGTCTCATGGCACTTTGTTATTTATGAGATGAAGAATACTTTGAATAAAACACAAAGCATTCCTCATTATTGCGGCAAACTCTTGAATTATGTAAAATCGTAATGATGAATTCCTCTAAAGGTGCGATATAGATTATCTGCACCACGTTGGCAGTAGGCCTATATTTAGTTCTGAGAGGACTATGAGCAACTGTCCAAATAAAACGACATCTACGATATGTTAGTATGCTAAAGACCAACGTTGCGTACAGGAATAATGTAGAAATGCACATAATACCATGGCGATATTACAAGTCAGGTTACATCATAAGGTTATATGAAAAATATATGTTTTATGGCCCAATTAATTTGATATTGAAAAGGCCAGAAGTACAGTAATAAACTTCGGAGCATAACCGTAAGATTTAGAGAAAATTCGGACTATGAATATCAAAGCTAACACATTAGCGAACATTTTATTCAAACGTTTCGAAAACTGCTGTTTTCATCGTCAGTCAAAGGTAAGAATGAAGCTATGTTTTTACAATGGCAAAATCGAGCGAAAAATGAGATACAGTAGTTGAGTCACCTCGGCTATCAAAATCAGTCACTCAACAACGATTCAACATCTGCCAACGTTGCCTGACCAGGAAGAGGAGCGAATGTCGGTGGTTGTTGACCAAAGAAGTAGAGTGAAAGTTGTTTGGAGTACTAAGCAACCATCAATAAGAGGAAGACAAAACTCTGCTAATGTGGTGCACAGTTTACCAGGAGTAAAGCGCGATTATCAATATGCAACGACGTCGTATAATGCATGGCATTTCTTATTTACAGCAGAGATGATCTACATCATTGTTTCAAGCCCCAGGACATGTATACGAGAGAAGCTATCGTGAATATCGGAGGCTCAACGAACTTCTTGGCATGCTTCACAATTTCAGCAAACTGATGCCACGGAACTAGAAACATTCATTGGATTGTGGTATATTAGAGGACTGCTCAAGCGAACATTTCACCGAATTAACATTGCTTTTCCCATTTATATGGACATCTTTTAGCGCGACAATGTCGTTGAACCGATTCAAATTTCTGTCTGCAAATAATTGTTTTGATGATAAAAGCACAAGGGCCAATCCCTGGCAAAGCGACCGATTTACAGCAATCAGAGAACTTTTATAATATTTTACTGGGAATTGTGAAAAGATTTTAATACCAGAAGACTTCCTTTCATTGGATGAGACTTTGTTTCCATCCCACGTTGGTGTGTCTTTCAGGCAGTAAGCTTCAGGCAAAAAATAAGCCTGCTAAATATGATTTGTTGCTAAGAAGCATAAATAGTGCGCGTATGTCATTCACCTATACCGCCATAGCTTATGCGGGTAAGCCAGTAGGTGTACCAGGACCACACTATCTGACTTCCACTATGGAATATGTGGAAACGTTGGTACACAATTTGGACAGAGTTTTTCGCTTCAAGGACGAAACATATCCCTTGATCGCTTTTACACTTCACTTGATTAGGCAGAATGGCTTTGGAACAGAAACATAACTTTAGTTGGAAAATGGCAAAGCAATAGAAAAGGGGTTAGCTAGTTAAAATCTCTCACTGATTGGGAAGCCTTCAGTACCAAAATTTACTGGGAGGAGTCGAGAAACCACATTACCGTTACGTCGTACGCAGTCAAACCAAAATCTACCGGTAAACGCTATGTTCTGGTCTTATCAACTATGCAGCCAATCCTTGGACTAACCAAAGATGACGGAAAGAAAAAACCTGCAATAATCAAGCTCTTCGATTTTACCAAGGGTGGGACTGATGTCGTCGACCAGAAGATGGCATATTATAGCGTCAAGCCGAAGTCAGCAAAATGGACTGTGTCTGCATTTTTTTACATTTTAGACGTTGCGCGGGTCAATGCAATGACCATTAGTTACTTGAACCGCGAGTTTTCCTTTTCACAAGCCAAGGGAGACGAAAGTTTTGTGGAGGGGTGGCAGCTAGCCATGTCATTAGTCAAACCACACATGTCTAGACGATTGGATGATGTACCTATTCTGCGTAGGTCACTCCGCCATACAACGTCAACATTTTTGGGACGAAACCATAGATTAACAGCAAACTCAAATTTGCTATTACCAGTGGTTTTCTTAATGAAATAGCCGGCTATCATAAGATTTGTTCTTATCATGTTATCGTTGATTATGGGATTAGATATTTTAATCACAGTATTTGGTCATCACCGTTTTATTTAAAAGCGGGGTATTTTTCTATCTATAAATTGATCGAAATATTACTTATAAAGCTGTGCGGTTCAATTTCATTACCATTATACTGTACTTGACGATGCTAATTTACTACACTTGCAATACGGTCTGTTTTGTACAATATTTCGCACAAGTCATATTTTTTTTGTGACTAGAATTTCTTGTCTTCGAAGAATTTTGATAAGTCAGTTTTTCTTAATGCAATGACGAGCTGCATGTCTTCATTTTCAATAAACAGTGCCTGGATGACATTATGTGTTTCCATTTTCGCTGATAGGCATTACTTTCACAGATCAAATGTTTGTACTGTTTCAACGTCTGACGACGGTGAACCGCTGTAAAGCGGCCGATATTTCCTGCGAAAGTTTTGCGTAACAAAAAAGCATTCATTCAAGAGGAATGCAATTTGAAACAAACGCATGACTTTCTTAGGTTGTATCGCAACACCGCTGAACGTTGTATCGACATAAGCAAAGTATCTATAAGCTGTTAGCACTCGCAATGACACGATAGGACATATCAAGCTGTGCTTATTTCTCTACGACGAGAATTGGGTCAGGACAAGAGCGGTAAACCAGAGTAGACCTTTCGCTGCTTGATATTTGAGCAAACAAATTATATGGTAGATTATAAATATTAGTGCAATTTCTTTGTAATGTAAAAACGCCCAAAAATGCCTTATATTTATGAGGAAAAGTAAATTTTTGTTTAATTTAGCATTACTCCATGTTATAATTCAAAAATATGCGTTCGAACGGTCAATTTTGAAGCTATTTTCGGAAAATTATAATAAAAACTGACTTTCTATCGTTTTTTCATCTCAAACACTTTATTTCAATAATTTTGTGGGGTAAAATTTTAATTTCTATACGCACAATACACATGGCTATTATCTTGCAAAATATTTTGGCTCTGTGATTTTCGTAGCTCCCGTTATTAGCGATTAATTAGCACTGGGCTAAAATAGCCCGTGTCGAACTTTCCGCGTACGAAAACAGCTCGTATTAAGATAGGGTTAAAACTCACACACTTGCTTCTCTTTTTTTTAAATAATGGCACATCAAAAATGAACAGACTATTTGCAGAACCTCAGAATGTATTAATGGACTATTTAAAATTGTGCAATTCGTCTACAAAAAGGCCATGTCTCATAAACCAAATGTAGAACGCATTTTTTCTATGATGCAGCCACAAAAGCGTGAGAAAGGGACAAACCCGTTTCTAGCATCTCATCTGTAAACAGGATTTCAATCACATTTCGTGGAAGCATTTTTTTGATCTGGTCAGTTGATCTTTCATTATTGAAAAAAATAAGGAAGCAGCAAAATATTCAAGGGCTAAATCTGATAAATAAATTTGTTTTGTTTGTCAGCTGTTACATTTCCTGCATAGACACGTCGGTCGTAGGCTAATTGTCAAAGGAGATGTAAGAAAATTCAAACATGAAAATCCATGGTATTGCTGGTATGCTGTGGTATGTGCTGTGGTATGCTGTCTGAAAATCTGAGCCATATGCACAAAATGGTGAGTCGGATTGAAACATGCTACTATTGAAAGGGTAGCCACTTTAACAAGTCGAAATTCTGCCACTGCGAATGACTACAATGCAACCGCCAACCAATCAGAACATGTTATAAGAGGCTACCGTCCAATTGTGACCTTTCTAGCACTCATCCAGAGAGTTAATGCTTGTTTTGAACTTTATTTGGTAATTACAGAAGAAAATGAGCAATAGCAGTGGTGGGAATCGAACCCGCGTCAATGAAATGACTACTTTCTAGCCCTAACCCTAACCCCAAAGCCAACCAGCTAACAAAATACCCATCACTTAATTTGCTTTCTATCATCTTTTTTTGCCATTTTTTACGTCACTTAAACCGTAGCTTATGATTGGTTGGCGGTTTCATTCTAGTCAAGTTTAGTGGCAGAATTTTGACTTGTTAAAAGTGGCTACCTATTGAAACAGTCCACTCCAGTTCGCAAGCAATTAGACTTCACCAATTCCTTCCGTGGTAGTTCTGCTCCGAGTGGAGTTTTGGTATCGGAAAAGACTGTGGATTGAATTGGTCTCGCGACGTCTTTCATAGATGAGTATCTTTGTTTTTTTTTTTTTCATATATTTATCCTGCATTGCGGGAAAGCGGACGAGCGCTGTGCATCGGTGTACGCCTTCCGACATACACCTGACCCACGCTGCAGCCGACGGTAATGTCTGTTTCCGGTTGTCTACTCTACTTATGACTTAAATTTGGTACTACCCATTACTCGAAATCGATCACTGGGTAGAGGCAATTATCGTAAAGTTTCTTGCCCAGAGAAACAACAGCAAGTGCGGGTGGCTAGAGTCGAACATGCAGGTTCTCGACTGCGAGCCCAACGCGCTAACCACTCGGCCACTGCTCGTTGAAAGATGGCAATTCTTGAACGAATGACAATTCTTGAAAAACATTGCTACTTAGTGACTTGAATCCACCATCCTTACTTCATCTTCAAATTGTTGTGTGTGAACGAATTTTATATGATGACGATTTCGGTCATGTTTGTTCAAGAACGTCATTATCAAACACACAACCGAGCAAGCATTATTCTGACCAAAGCATCAATATTTGAATGAAATGTCGCATTAGTTTTGACGTTACTTCACCATAAGGCAATGTTGATGCAATGTAAAATGAGCCAAGAGATTTTGATAAAAAATTGCAAAAGTACATAATTGATTAACAGTTAAGTAAGCTTACATTACAGGAACTTTAACACATGACCCTGTAAATGTTTTTTTCGTGATATTTCTAAAATGTTGTTTTATGTTGAATTAACGGTCACAATGTGATGACTCAAACATCAATGGTTTCATCGTCTTTGAGTATTTGACGTCAACACGTACTTCGGAATACAGCTTTGGCTTCTGCAGAGCGACTTGAGGTGGGTGCTTCTAGCATCGAAACGAAAGAATCATTTATAGACAAACGTCTCTGTAGTTTCAGAGAGGCAGGAATAGCAATATGCAAAAGTTATGCATGCATTCCAACCATAATCGAACGTCAATGTACAGTGTTTCACTAACGTCATTGCTGTCGCCAATAAACTAGATTAGAATCTCTGAAGCTTAGATTTAACTTAGCTGCAACGTGGTTTTGTTTATTTGTTTTCCGAAACTAATGTGCAGATAGCCAGCGAAACTTCCAGCTGATGCGTTCAAGATAGACGAAAATATCTCAGATACTTATCAGTTGTTGACTGTGTTGTGTGCAAGTTACTATCTAACGATATGAACATGCTGAGCTTCTGTCCAACTTGCGCAATGCTTACCGGCATGAAAGATGCATTCTTTCAAGGAAAACAACGAAACGGCGATCCGCGTATTTCAAAATAAAATATGCCGATGGTACATCTACTGTGCGCGATGCGATGTATCAACATTCAGATTGTTCTTCAATTGTTGTGAGACAATTATCTATTGCCATTTAAAAGAAAAGGTTTGTGTTCCAGTTTAAGATTAAGCATCAAAAAGTTTTTCTTGATCGAAAGATTTTCACAATCATTGCTTCTACATCAATATTGGTTCGCTCCTGAGACGACGCAACCACTGCTAGACCAGCTGGTGAAGTTATGAAACCAGTTTAATTAACTGCTGAATACTTAAAAAGATTTTTATTTCTGCTGTTCAACTTTATTACCGCTTAGCTTTGTGACGTCTGATAGGTTGCTGTGATTGTCATGGAGCTCCAGTGTTCCCTTGCAAGTTTTAGTTTGTTTATGATACTCGGTAGAAATGTTTGTCCACTGTTCCTCAAGTATGTTCCAGGCTACAGCAATCTCACCACAGACGTGAAGAATCAATGGAACGAAAGGTTTGAACGAAATTCTACATCTCACGTTAGCGATTGAGCAGTGGTAGAAGTTAAATCTGTAATAGCAGTGCGACTGCGTAACTACAAAATAATTTGGCCTAAGATTTTGAAATGGTTGATCCAACATAGCAGTGTAACAACTAAAAAGTATGTTGGATTTGCATGCAAGATGTATTACCTCAACAAGGGTATGACCGAGCAAAAGTTTGCTCGCTGAAACAACTGGTTAAGAATGGAAGTGATGTCACTCTAAGGATAACAAACTGCTCAGTGGAAAATTCGCTCATTTTTTTGATTTATTATCAGCCTTGCAGACTAGTCGATAGAACTTATTAATAAAGTAAAGTAACGAATTCATATTTTTCCAACTGCTGTATGACACTTCATGGTCACGCAGTGGTTCTCCAATTGTGAGTCGTGGCGCTCTGGTGCGTCATTTCAATATTTTAAAGACGTTGTACATTTTTAATTGTTTGTTAAACAAAAATAAAGCTGCTGTGCTATATGCCATAAGCTTACTTATAAACACTACAGTAATTATACTTTCCTCTTTTCCTGTTTTGTCGTCCGACCAGCAAGGTGATAACCACGCTGTGAAGTCGGGCGAAAAATATACGACTCCGAGTAGGCTATACTCAGTTTAAATGCTGTGATTATTTGTAGCCTACTTGGTTGAATGATATGGTCAATGTTTTTAGGTGAGTGGAGATGATTTGATTACTTGCGATCAAAACTACAGAATCTAGTGCAGGGATATCCAAACTTTTATTACAATGGGCCGCATTGTCACTTGAAATAATTCAATGGGCCGCAAAACTCAATAAATTTCAAGAAAAATGGATACGGTACAGAAAACAAAAAAATTAAAAATTATTAATTTCATCTTTGAAAATAGGAACAAATAACACACACATAGAAGCCACAGAGCTGCACACATTCATCATTAGCGGCGCAACCGTGACATACATGCAAGTTGCACTGGTGGTGTATCGTGTACGAAAGCTTTTGACGTGCGGTATCAATCTCAGAAAATTTATGAGATGAAGTGAAATGTTTTTAAATGCTAGTATTTTTCAATTTTTAGCAATTTTGCTAAAAAATACTACTTGGAGTGAAAATGGCTGCTGCAGCACGAAAATTTCAAGTGGTCTGTAGTGCGGCCCGTAGGTTGCAGGTTGGACATCCCTGATCTAGAGAGATCATTTATCTTTGTGGAGATTTTGTTTATCTCTTCCCACCTGATCTGTCAGAGCATCCGTCTTTTTCTGCAGAGCAGCATCATCTATTCACGCTCTATTTGCTACGGTCCAGTGCGTTTACCTTCTCGCCTTCGAGGAAAGCATCAAGACTAATGTGGTTTTGTGAGTCATATATTTTTTGATTAAATATTGTATCATTGCATTGAAGAACACCTAGCTGTTGCCAATAATTGTTCAATCACTTTCAATCAATCACTTCATGGAAGTTTTACATGCTTTTCTGTAAATCATCTTAGAATTACTGTAGGCCTAATTACTTAGGCCTATGTAAGTTGATATCTCAACATATTACAGTAAAAGCCTCGAAAGTTCAATATCGACAACAAGTAGGTTAAACTATTTTGATGGAAAATTTAATCATGTTTGCTGTATTTAGGGGCTACTCAAGCGTTGCGGCGTTTTCCATATCGGTTGCTATTGGTTACTTTGCTTCAGGTAAACTTCACCTTGTTCACACTTTGTTCATTGATTGAATCTTTATTCTGGGACTAAGAAAGCTTCTTTGAGAGCTTAATCCTGGCTGCTTCCCATACTTGTAGAACAGTAGTTCCCAACCTGGAGTCCGCGGACTCCTTGGGGCTCCTTGAGAAAGCATTTGGTGGTCCGTAATTGCCTTGATGAATTTTGGAAGCGATCTTTTTACTTTCATTTCTCTCATTAAATTTGCTTACGTTGAAAAAGTTTTGGCATGGCACTTTGGGTTACCTTAATATTCAAATACTGTTGACATTTCTTGAACAATTCATTCATTTTCTTATTTGAGCAACTGTTTAACCCGATGTTTGCCGCAGGAGTCATAGCGGCAATGCAATATGACACGGTACAGTAGGCCTACTTGAGTAGCATAATTATTACAATAGTGAATAATAGTTGTAGTAGTTGTATGATAATAGTTATAATAATAGTATTATTAGTATTAATAATAGTTATAGTTACAATAGTTGTATGTTAATTGAGTTTCAGGCAAAATTTAGGTAGGGGTCCCCAGAATTAATAATTTGTCTAAAGGGGTCCGTGACAACCAATAGGTTGGGAACCACTGTTTTAAAGGCTTTGAATCACTGATGCAGTGATGCAGGCCCGGTCAACGAAATTGAAGTTTTCCGATTGTTGATTGTTGAAGTCTTGTTGCCAAGAAATTATTCCATCCATGAGATGGGAGCAGTCCTTAACGTGCGTTGCTCAAGCGTACACCCCGAGCGTCGAACCAGCGCCGCTTGATCTTAAAGCTTCTTCGTTTATGAAGTCACGCGCTAACCAAAGTGAGTCATCAGAATTTGATAGATGGCACCATATTTGAAGATGACAAGGAGAAAGTGGTTCAGGGTTTGAAATACATTTCGCCTAGGGATGGTAGAAGTAGGGGATTGCTCACTCAAAAGTAAGGTGGACAACTGGAGGGTCATAATGTTATGACAAAATTTGATGCAACTGCAACTTGAGGTCTACTGCCATATGTCGCATACTCAGGTGCAGTTAATATGACCTGCCCACGTGTGTACAAAGAGTGTATCGCCAAAATAAATGTAGGAGATATGGGATATCATGTTTAATTAATAGGTATTCAAGTCATTGTAATGCTGCGGTTAACTTTACGCAACAGCGGTAACAATAGGTAGCCTCACACTGCCGCAGTAAGGTTCTGCAGATTTTCTAGCACTCAAAATTTTAACCAAATATAGCAATTCATTTGATGAGAATGAATTTACGCAAAAGCAAAGAAAACGTTGTGCAGTTCTGCTAATTTTTGAACTTCTTAGTGACCCTCCAGCTGTCCATTTCACAAGAAAAATCAGTAAAGTGAGTCGTCCCGTTATTCCACTGTCCCTAATTTCGCCCCACTCTTGATTGACCAGATCTTGTGGTTGGCACAAAATAGTTTTAAAGAATCGTAAATCTGGATCAGAAGTTTAGATAAATTATGCTGCAAAATAAAATTCTTGTTTTCTATACTGTATATCTGAAAATCTATCAGTATTTGACATCAAACAGATATGGAATTTCGCCGAGCTTGCAACTCCGTTATATCGTTTCTTTTCACCCTGAAATTATTCAATTTTGCTTTCTCAAAAATTGTCAATATTTTCCTGTTTCGTTTTTTTTTATGTATGTAAACTCAGGCTTCGGTTATTCTGACAAGCTCGTGAAGAGTCAAATGAAAAGTATGAATCATTGACCGTTTAAATTTAACTTTTATCTCAAACAGTGATGTAGCCGGGTATAAAATTTCTTAAAGAAAACCTAAAATTTTGGGGGCAAATATCTATGGTTAAAAGAATGTAGCCTAAGTGGTGTGTTTTTACCTCATTAAGTCAAAGTCATAACTTGGGTCCAATGTCGTAGGCTAAGTAGAATATTTTCATGTGAGGGAGGGGATGTTATTTCACGGCAGAAACAAAAGAAATTCCATGACAGGCCACAAATCGTAGGCATAATATAGACTAAATTGTGATCATGATGAAGATTACAAGATGGCAGAGTAGGCTAAGCTTCACTCACATTACGTTTCATTGGTTGTAAATCTGTCAATTAAATGAGCAATGCAATGTAAATTGTGAATTCTTACATTCTAAACTTCACCACGCAAGGTTATGTTTTTGAAATCTGGAAAGTTACAATTTAGCAATAGCCTACGCATTGTGACTTCTGCACCTTCAATGCAAAAGTAAATGCTGAGATACGTGGAACTTTCATTAATTGCATTAATAAGTTAGAGCTTCGGTAGAGAGTTTGTCTTGTTGAACCATAGGCATACGAAGCCGAGCAACGTGATCAAGTTTAACATCTTCAAGTTTATTACATATAGAAACACAAAACTACGCCACAAATTAAGTACCGTATCGAATGTTTTCGACATCACAAGATGTCCTCTTCAGGAATAATACTATACATACAACTTAACTACATCTGAATAAAATACAATGGTTAAACTAAATCTATAAACAAGAAAAGACAAAAACTGCACAGTACTTCTGACTAGCTCAAACTCAACGATAGGCTCCACGAGAATCAAAGGCAACTGCATCAAAAGGTGTTAGACATATCACATAATATGGTAGAAAGGCAAGGTGCGAAAAAAGTAATTTTAAAATACAGAGCAAGAAAGATGAGCCGCAAGCATACACTTGTCTGTTCAAAAGTGGATTGTGACGTTTTATGTACAAGGCTTCCAAGATCTTAGTTTGATACTCAGACCTGCCTCTGGACATGATTTCAAATTGCTTGATAGAAACGTTGTTTTGACATTCTGTACATGAGAAAATGTGATCTTTAATTGCGCTTTTCTGTACAGAATTCAAATTGAGGTGTTCCCCAGCTCTAGTCGATAAATGTCTTGTTGACATACCGATGTATGTCAGGCTTGCATCACGCAAACAACTGAATTTATAAACGACATTAGAACATAGAGCAAAGGGCGTAGGCGACTTCAGCTGGAAATATCTGCCTACTTTGAACGTTCTATAGGCTATATTATACAGGGTGAATGTCACAATCAAATTTATTTTTGACAATTTTAGCTAGATTTTTTAAAAATCTTACCGAATCTTTTCCCAGGAATGGTACATCAAAAAAGTTGCTAAAATCGTTTTCTTCGGGTTTATCTTTCGGTTTCGTATCCAAAAAAGCTTTTAATATTTTATCAAAAAAGTATGACGGGTATCCATTTAAATGTAGCATAATTTTTAACTTGTTAGTTTCATTGTGGAACAATAAGTCCGTCGAGCAAACCAAACAATTGTATGCTTGCGGCTAGTCTTTCTTGCTCTCTGTATTTTAAAATTAGTTTTTTCGCACCTTGCCTTTCTACCATATCATGTGATCTGTTTAACACCTTTTGATGCAGTTGCCGTTGATTCTCGTGGAGCCTATCGTTGAGTTTGAGCTAGTCAGAAGTACTGTGCAGTTTTTGTCTTTTCCTGTTTATAGATTTAGTTAACCATTGTATTTTATTCAGATGTAGTTAAGTTGTATGTATATTACTCCTGAAGAGGACATCTTGTGATGTCGAAAACGTTCGATACTTAATTTGTTGCGTAGTTTTGTGTTTCTATATTAATAAATTAACATGCAAAATGTCCAGGTTGAGTAATTTCTTTTAACTTTGATTCTATAATTGTTTTTAAATCTAAGTATTCCAAGCTAAAGTGCTTTCTATACATGTTCGTGCTCATCTATTGCTTGTATGTGCTCACCTCCTAGCTGCATGTGCTCACCTCCTACCTGTGTGTACTCACCCCCACTTGCATGTGCTCATCTCTTACTTGCATGTGCTCACCTCCTATCTGCATACGTTCACCTATTATCTGCATGTGCTTACCTCTCACCTGTGTGTTGTCATCTCCTACTTGCATGTGCTCAGTTGTGTGTGTTGACCTCCCACCTGTGAGTGATCACCTCCTACCTGTATGTTCTCATCTATCGCGTGAATGTACATCTCTCCTACCTGCATGTCTTCATCTCCCACGTGCATGTTCACCTCCTACTTGTATGTGCTCACCTCCTACCTGCATGTGCTCACTTCTTACCTGCATTTGCTCACCTCTTACTTGTGTGTGTTCACCTCCCACCTACATGTATTCACTTCCTACCTGCATGTGCTCACCTCCTACCTGCAGGTGTTCACTTCCTACCTGCATGTGCTCACTTCTTACCTGCATGTGCTCAACTCTTACATGAGTGTGCTCACCTTCTACTTGCATGTACTCACCTCCTACCTGCATGTGCTCACCTCCTACCTCCATGTGCTCACCTCCATCTGTATGTGCTCACCTCTCACCTGTTTTTGGTTTGCTTTTCAGATCTCGTTAAAGTTGTGATGACCTTTTCAAGAGAGTCTGATAGTGACAAATTTGGCTTCATCATCCATCACTTTGTGTCAATTAGTGCGTTCTGTCTTACTTTGGTAATAACGACGACTTGTTGTTTTCAGTCATTTTAAATTAAAGCCAGGGACATTGATGTCTGCACTATAATCGTTTTGATTAATGTACGGTATTTCCTAAGATATTTGCCAGCTGTACAAAGTCTATACGAATCAGTATCCCTCCATAGATTGTGATATATTTACAAATGCTTCATCTATTTATCAGCATAGCAACAGGTATCAGACGAGCTACTGTATAACTATTTCTTAAATAGATCTAACACAGAATCTGGAAAAAAAATCCTATCAGGTAGGCTACTGTACTGGGACCAACGATCTTGTCAGAGGTTCCAGCAACTTGAAAAACCTATTATTTCATTGTTTAAAAGAAATGAAAACCCTAATTTTACAAATCTATAGAGAATCATAGCTTGTGTGTAATGAAAATCTAATCTTTGCTTATTTTTTGTAATTTTTAAGCTTTGGTAGAGAGTTTGCTTTGTTGAACCAAAGACAAACAAAACAAAGTAACTTTAGCGGGTTTAACATGTTTTATTACAAAGTCATATACAGTAGGGCTACCATATGTCCTCTTTTTAGAGGATTGTCACAGTTTCTTTCTATCTCTTACCAGGAAAGAGACTTGGAAAGGTTCAATGACGTAGTTTAATGGGATATTACTGAAAGGCAGTCAATTAAATGTCGAATATTTGTACTGGTGAAATGATAATGAAAATTCTTGAAGGACTTTAAGGAACGGGTTCTCGAATAACTCTAATTTCGAACACAATTTATATCAGCACCAATTCAATCTACTTGTATTCAATTACTTCAAATCTCAATCAACAATAATTTCTGCACCTTTTACCAATCCACAACTCATAACACAACTCTCATAATCAACTCAATATCAACTCTCATAATCAACTCATAATAATTGTCAGGCAAACTACACCACTATTTATAGAAGGTTGGTCGGTCTAGTAACTTCGAGAAGGTTACGTAATGTTTCATCATAAGGACTCATTGTTCTGTCAAGTTGCATTAAACGTAAACAAGCAGAAGCTTCCAGATTGTCACGTAGGGTAGAAGATTCTAGAAAATACGTTACATAACAAAGACCTCGCAATCATAAGTTATTTCAGGTCAGTGACCGATAATAACACACAACATGAGAATTCCATAACCAAAACAGCACGCTTGGTCAAGACACAAAGCAGCCGTCGCGAGGCTTCGCACATTGATTGTGACATACGCCCCCCTTTAGAATATTGTTGCAAACTTTATAACAACACAATCAATACAAAACACATTGCAAAAACAATTAATTACTCAATAAAACAGTTCTCATTAGTTCATCGTTGCATGATCTACCAACGACAGCGTTTCTCAAAACAATAATTGTCACGTTTACTGTGAAAGTTTCAACCGTCCTCAATGTCTTCAGTGCTCCGGCGAGCGAGATGACCCATCTTCTTACATCGGAAACACTTCCTCTCTGGACAGTCCTTGGCCAGATGACCTTCTCTGTGACAGTTGTAGCAAGCCTTCTCATCAAAAGGGCAGCTCCTGGCTATGTGTCCAGTCTCCCCACATCGGTAGCACTGGTTGTCACGGCAACGTCTGTTTTCCGAATATCCACCGTCAGCAACGCACTCCCTGGCGAAGTGTCCGCGTCTACCGCATCTAGCTTATAGCAAACTCCAAATGGTCGTCGCTTGCCTCCTCTCCTCGGTTCTTTGCGCTCGTTGTATCCGTCATCGTGAGGTCGTCGCTGATTAGCCTATCTGCAGAACAATCTCGAGCAAAGTGACCATTCTTGCCACAAGAATAACAAGTAACTTCAGAATCTCTCTCAGTAACATTTCCGATTATAAGATCAACTAAAGGGTTTTGTAAACATAACGCTTTCACAGTCCCCTTACAATACGGCGTTTCGATATGTATCTTCGCTAACGGTCCTTGGATTGAAGTGTTATTTATCGACATCACATGGCCAGTTTTTCCCGTTAACTGACTGTCTTTTACTAAATCTCTCCTCACCATTATACCCGCAGAAATAGAATCACGTAAGACTTTTACATTTTTGTTTCCAATTGTTGCAGTCACTACTGGCAGGTAATCTTCAGGTATTATTTTTTCGCAAGCATCTTTTTTTGTCTTCTTTCCCGTTTTCTTCTCCAACTGATCATCTTCATCCGGTCTCTCCTCCTCAAGCGCTGGTTCATGAATAATTATCGCGCAACCACCTTGATAAACGCCTGTGTTTCTCCCAATCTTTCCAGACTGATTGGATAGGGAAAACGACTTGTCCTTGCATTCCTTTGCTTCGTGTCCTTGCCTATTGCAACGATTGCACCACTTCCTCGCTTCTTGATGATTTCTGTTAGTGTTCTTCAGGCAGTAAACAGCCTTATGACCTAATCCATTACAATTAAAACAACGTACTTCTCTTGGAACCGCACCTCCTTTAAAATTATTTGTTTGCTCCTCGTCATTATGGAATGACAACATCTCTTCGGTCGACAACTTCTCATCATGGGCAACTAAATACTGTTCCGCCACACTGGCTATTTCTTCTAGAGTCTTTGGACTTCTCTCCATTAAATAAACTGAAAGATCTTGTGAACATGACTCTGTGAATTGCTCCTTAACAATAAGGTTGGCCAATCCATCTAGCGATTGTTCAGCCCCCGAAAGTTCAAACCATTTTAACAAAAGGTTTCTTAAACGTTCAATAAATTGACCTGCGCTTTTGTGAAGTTCAGGCTTTGCCTCACGGAATCTTTGACGGTATATCCATGCTCGGTAAAATTGTATCGCTTTAACAAAGCTAACTTCAATTTGTCGTAGTCCATCGCATCTTCTTGTGAAAGTCTTGAATATAAATCAAGGCCTTGCCTCGACAACAACATGCTTAATTGAGTAGCCCACGCTGTCTTCTCCAATTTGGCTTTTGTAGCATATCGTTCAAATCTTAACAAATAACTATCCAACTCATCTTTTTCTTCAACAAATGATGGCAAATCTGGACGTCTAACTTGCGCCACAATAACATCTCGAGCATTATCAATAGTAGAATTAGATCGCTCACCAATGTCCAGGTTTTGTCTTTCTAAATCAAGCTTTAACTTTTCCAATTCATATTGCGCTCTTCTTTCTTCAGCTTTTGCTTCCCGCTGCGCCCGCTTCTCTTCAGCTTCAAGTTGTGCTCGTTTCTCCTCAGCTTCTGGTTGTGCTCGATTTTCTTCGGCTTCTGCTTCGCGTTGTGCTTCTCTTCAGCTTCAAGTTCTGCTTTCCTTATTTCAAGAGCAGCTCTTCTTTCTTATCTTTCGTCAGCTTCTTGCTGAGCTTTTTGGTCCATTATCTTGTGATACTCTTCCATCACAAACTGAGACCTCTCATTGTCACTCAGCCCCATTCGTTCAGCCATGCTCCGTAGGTTTTCGATCATCTCATTTTTGACAGTATCTCCCATTTTGACAGCTTGTTGTTGATTTATTGTTCTTTCGGTTGAATTCTATCCTTCGGATGATCTATTCTTTCGGTTATTCCCGGACGAGCCCCAGAATGTCACAGTTTCTTTCTATCTCTTACCAGGAAAGAGACTTGAAAAGGTTCAATGACGTAGTTTAATGGGATATTACTGAAAGGCAGTCAATTAAATGTCGAATATTTGTACTGGTGAAATGATAATGAAAATTCTTGAAGGACTTTAAGGAACGGGTTCTCGAATAACTCTAATTTCGAACACAATTTATATCAGCACCAATTCAATCTACTTGTATTCAATTACTTCAAATCTCAATCAACAATAATTTCTGCACCTTTTACCAATCCACAACTCATAACACAACTCTCATAATCAACTCAATATCAACTCTCATAATCAACTCATAATAATTGTCAGGCAAACTACACCACTATTTATAGAAGGTTGGTCGGTCTAGTAACTTCGAGAAGGTTACGTAATGTTTCATCATAAGGACTCATTGTTCTGTCAAGTTGCATTAAACGTAAACAAGCAGAAGCTTCCAGATTGTCACGTAGGGTAGAAGATTCTAGAAAATACGTTACATAACAAAGACCTCGCAATCATAAGTTATTTCAGGTCAGTGACCGATAATAACACACAACATGAGAATTCCATAACCAAAACAGCACGCTTGGTCAAGACACAAAGCAGCCGTCGCGAGGCTTCGCACATTGATTGTGACAAGGATTTGTCCTATTTTTTTCAAGATAAATGAATAATCCTCCGAGGACACTCAGAAATGCTCAAATGTCCTTTTTTTTGGTATTTTGAGTTTTCTTGGTTATATTTTCAACAGGATTTTATGGTTGTGCAAATTTTCAGCGATAGCTTGTAGGCTATGTGCTTTCCAAAACAATTTTCTGCACCAATGCAATACCGGTATTCAAAGATAATTCAAAAAATTGACGTAGCCTATCTTGTTGGTCTGTTGTTGTAAACAATCAGACGTCTATTGTATTGTAACATGTTAAACACCATTGTTTCGCGGTTATCGGAAATTTGTGACTTTGAATTTGGAATTTTATAAGGAAATTTGTGACGAAGTAAGACATTTGAGATATCAAAAAAATGAGTGGGCTATGCAGGCTAAATCACGAGGAAATACATTAAAAAAGTGACCTAAAACAGAAAAATGCAAAAGAGTTTGTCGTATTTTTAATTTACGGCCCTCTGCATACTTTTACAAAAAATATTTTTTTACTTAGATTTTATTAAATTGATTCAACGCTTGTAGACGTTATGATTACCAACTTAAGAGTTTGGCTTGTTGGTCAAGTGAAGAAAGCAGGAAAGAATGCCCAAAAATGCACCATGAATAATATAACTTACGGTAGGCTACTGCAAAAAGAAATCGTGGCATAGATACTTTCAGTTTATGCAGATGCAAATAGAACTCATTTTATGTACAATTTTCGTTTCAGCCTCAATGGTGCATGGAAACAAACAGCCTTTTAGTTATCTCAGTCTGTTTTCATAATCTTGACTATTGAGTAGCATACAATTTCAATCATATTTCATGCCAACAATTTTGTAAGTTCAAACCTGATCCTTTCTCACTGAAAAAGTTAAAGCTTTGCTACCTGGAGGTGGTGCCTGATTTGTCACATTTTGTAAATTTTTGCGATCGTTGCTGTCTCACTTAAAATTTCTAAAAATCAGATATTTTCGCTTTTTGCTGACTCGTAATAATATAAAAGCTTTTTGTTACCTTGAGGAAGCATTCAAAAATGAGAAAAACTATATTAAATAACGTTCAAGTAGACTGTGAAAAAGTCCTTGTAAGCAAGTCTTGTTACCAGTTTAACTGAAATCTTATAAGTTAAATTGTCTTCGTTTTTCCAACCCTTGTGATGTTGAAATTCATTGTGTCATTTGGGGAAGAAAGAAAAATATGTTAAAATATGATTTTTAAAAATTTTACTCAAACAGCAACCGAAAGTTTGAAAAATCTGGAAACGTATTGCAGAATGAAAGCTAACAAATCAGACCATATAAGGGGGCTGTAAAACATTCATAGGCCAAATCTGGCATATAAATTTATCTTGTTTTTTTTGCTATAACTTTTGCTGCATAAGCTTAAAATTATCCAAAAGATGTAAAAGATTGTCCAAACGTAAAACTCCACTTGCATTTTACTTGCTGGCGAAACGTGTCCTCTTTTTGAGCTATGAAAATATGGTACGCCTAATATACAGTAATATAATTTAAAAATCAACAAATGTTTTCGACACGTACTTGTGTCCTCATCAAGAATTACTTAAATCTGTACTATAAGGCACCTGCAGCTAATAAGGCCCTGCCGGTAATAAGGCCCACCCCCGGGATCTCCGTTGTTACAAATGTTTTAAACAAAAGTGAAATCTCTGGTTGTTGCTATGGTGAATTGAGACTGACTAGTAAAGTTTCACAGCCTAAAGTTTACAACTTTTTGAGTTACGGAATTAAGGTTGAAGTTTGGGGGGACTGAATTTGAGTGGTTTTATTAATTTTCACATTTTTTAGACCGCTCTGCAGTTAACAAACCGCTTTGACTTTCGTTTTTTGCATTTTATGTGAAACCTATGTGCATGCTGGTGCAGTAAAACCAATAAATTTGAACTTTTTTCTAATTAAAGCAAGACTGATAATGATGATCACGACTAGGCAAATCTTAGTAATAAGGCTCATGGGCACATGGGGTAGGAAAATTGTACCGTTGGGCATCCCTGGTTAAGAAAGTGAGGGTTAAAGACTTGAATAACCCAAAAAATTCTTGTTACACTATTAATCTAATTTGTTATTGCAATGGAAATATCATAATTTCAGTATCAAAATACTTTAGTATCCCTACCACATTTAAAAACACCATGTCGCTTTGAAAAAAATGGAGTATGGGGGTAGGAGGGAATAGTTGTCTCTGTGTATTTACTTGTTAGTTCTGTGCCTGTGTTGCCGATTAGAAGTTGTTTTGTGGTGTTGTTATTGTGAAAATCACTTTTGAAAATCACACCTTTTCTATCACTTTTGGTGCAAATTCAAACCGGGCCTTATTCACAACACATGCATCTAATAAGGCCCGCTTGAGATTTTTTTTATTTTTTTAGTATTTTACAACTCCTTTTACTTAGAAACTTGTTTCACAGAAATGTTGTTTAGATAGACCCAAAGTATCCGTATTCCAAGTTTCGTTCAAAACTATGTAGTATTTAGAAAATATTAAGGTTTGAAAATTAGCGGGCCTTATTAGCTGCAGGTACCTTACATAAAATGAAAATTACAAGATAAATCTGACTATGCACTGTAATGACACTCAGACTGAAAAAGCACAAACTGAACAAGTGATACAAGAATGATTACTAGTAAATTATACGGCGGGAAACAGATTACTTGAGGTGTAAAGTACAAGCATGTGAGAAACAATTAGAATACACACAAAATGTTTGTAGCCTAATTTTATGTAAACAATACCTACAATAAATGTTTGTTTTTGTTTTGGTGTTTATTTTACATTGTATTTTGCTGGAACATTGTATTTTTCTGTATTTTCTGTTTTCTCGACCTTTGCTATGTTGACGTGTGTTGTTTTTGCTGTGATAGTCAGAAATAAAAAAACAAAAAAACAACCGAAACAAACAACTGTTACAATTTTTAAAATTATTATTTCTATAGGGTGCCAATTGACTGATAGACTACATGGTCGTCTCGTTGTCTCCCTGTCAGTATGGAAACTTGTGCCACTTTTGCAGTGTATTATCGAGTTATTATCTTTGCACCAGTTAGTTTCTTGTGCTCCATAGTATTGCTTCGTTTTCACAGAATCGTCATCTTTTGCTGTACTTTGCCATCTTCCGACTTCTTGCAGAGGTGTCCACCCCATTTGTTAATTTGAGGTGAGATCAGTGTTCAATATGTTTATGAGATCTTCATTAATTTACAGATCATGTTCAACATAGCTTTGGTTAGTGACTATAGGAGAAGGCGGGGCAAGTTGAGCACGTTTTTTTTTTAAATCTTTTTTTTTATTTCACTAACTTTTTCGAAGACTCAAGTACTGTATTGCATTTCAAAAACATGCTAATAAGCCAAGTTTTTAGACAAAAGCTGGTTGGTTTTATTTATTATTTTGCACTGTATTCAAGTTTAAGTAACGATTGCACAACTTGCCCCGGATTATTTTTCCGGGGCAAGTTGTGCAGCACCATGGGGCAAGCTGTGTAGCACCATGGGGTAAGTTGAGCAACAACAATCGTTCGTTTTGACTAGGGGCAAGTTGAGCAACATATTACGGCCAGAAAAAGTACTGACAATTTAACAAATCAGCTATTTTTACAGTCATTCACTGGTCATTTGTTACATTCATTTATGTGGAAGACTTTGAAACTATGTAAAAATGGCTAATAGGCTAGAACATTTGTAAATTAACAAAGGCGGTTTACAGGAACAGTTGCACAACTTGCCCCGTCATCAATTGCACAACTTGCCCCATTCACACTTTTTTTAAAGAACAAAAAATTTCAAGAAAACTAACAAATGTACGAAAAAATTTTACCTGCGAAAATACAACTACATCACATGTCTACTGACCCCTACTGCTAAAGTTTGACTAGTTCTATTGTGCATCCAAAAAATCAAAGTTTTGTTTGCATCTGAATTTAGATCCTAAGATCTAAACACCGTATATCGTTGATCAAGCCTAACCTGCCCAAAAAACTGATAACTGCAATTCACGTGCTTCAAAGGCATTATAGGGAAAATATAATAATGGCGTTAAAGATTCATTACGCTATTTATTTCCTTTCAAACGGGGACTTGCACAACTTGCCCCGTTGCACAACTTGCCCCGCCTTCCCCTATTACCATGAAAGTATTATAAATGACAATATTACCATATTAAAATTACCGTCAAACATATGTTTACCTTTTTTTAAATTTCTACACTACGATACGTCGAGAAATTCCTTGAATAGCTTCTATAGTAGGCTTGTGTGATGTTCGCGCTTCGTTTCCGAAGATGGCCAATGAGATTGAGATCAAGCTTTTTTCTTTAGTTCAGTGTAGGCTACATGAGTGCGCAGATGGCTGATGAGGCCTATCTGTGCGGTGAAGCTTCCACTGCAGGATGGACATTGGAAGGATGGTTTGCTGTGGCCATAGGGTTGTTTGAGGCTCGGGACTTGCGATGTTCTCGTTTTTTTGACAGCAGATAGCGTGCGGTGTTTCTCAGCTGATTCTGCGCCTTTAGAAATAAGAATGCGCCATGTTGGTCGCTCTACGGCTAAGTCTTCCCACGGGTCTACGTCGATGGCGAATTCTTTCATGGAAGCTTTTAAAGTGTCCTTAAAGCGTTTTCTTTGACCACCTACATGACGTTTGCCGTTAGTCAGTTCTCCGTAGAGCAGTTGTTTAGGAATGCGATGATTCGGCATCCGTTAGACGTGGCCAGCCTATCTTATTTGTGCCTTTTTTTGATGGTAAGAGTGCTGGGCATGTTCTCTTTACTGAGAACTTCGGTGTCTGGGACTTTGTCCTGCCGTCGAATCTTGAGAAGCTTTCTGAGGCAGGAAATGTGGAAGTGGTTCACCTGCCTTTTTTGTCTCCTATAAAGAGTCGAGGCCTCACACGTATACAGAAGGGTCGTCGGAATAACAGCTTTGTAAACTTTTAGCTTTGTGGGCAGTTTGATTCCACGCCTCTCCCACACATGTTAGACCTCAAGCTACCGAAGGCGATAGAGGCTTTGGCGATTCTGTTGTTGAATTCCAGGTCAATGGTGGTTTTGTTAAAAAGAGTAGCCTACTACCGAGATACTTCAAACTTTGACATACAGGTAGTTTCTGGTCGTTTACAGTGATGAGTGGTTTGCTATAGGATTTTCCAGGGGCTGGTTGATACATTGCCTCGGTTTTTTTAGTGCTGATTGTTAGTCCAAAATTATCGCAAACAGAGGAGAACTTATTCATTTGTTGCTGGATTTCACTTTTGGAACAGGCGTTCAAGGCACAGTCATCCGCGTACAGAAGTTCCTTAATGACAGTTTCGATCATTTTGGTGATTGCTTTGAAGAGTCTCAGGTCAAATAGTTTTCCGTCACAACAATAGCGAATTGGGATACCATTACAGTCTTCATCTCTGAAAGCATCTGTTAGCATGGCTGAAAACATCATGCTAAACAATGTAGGTGCCAGGACACAGCCCTGTTCGCCGTTTGTAACTGGGAAGGCTTCAGAGAATTCATTGTCATCAACAACGTAGGCCATCATTCCATCATGAAATTGTCTTACAATGAAGATGTATGTAGTTGGGCATCCATATTTATGCATGATCTTCCACAATCCTTCTCGGTCACTGTATCAAAAGTTTTTGTCAAATCGACAAAGACAGTGTAGAGGTCTTGGTGTTGCTCCATGCATTTTTCTTGAAGCTGTCTGGCCACGAAGATCATATCTACAGTTCCTCCGCCCTGGCGAAATCCGCACTGGCTTTCAGGGAGGAGGCCTTGCTCGAGATGGTTCAAGAGGCGGTTCAGTAAGACACGAGCCAGAATTTTTCCAGCAATTGACAGGAGGGAAATTCCTCAATGGTTGTCGCACAGTTAGGGATTTCCCTTGTGTTTGTAAATGTGCACTATAGATGCATCTTTGAAATCCTGGGGAAGTACACCTGTAAACCACATTGACTGGAATGAGTCAGTAAGACTGTCGACAAGGCTTTTGTCGCCTGATTTGTAGATCTCTGCTGGTATGGAGTCAGGTCCAGGGGTTTTTCCCAAGGGTAGAAGGTCGATGGCTTTCTGAACTTCAACTGTTGGGAGGGCGTCGAGTTCACGATTGATGGTTACCTGAGGGATGCGATCAATGGCTTCGTCGTTTATCTCTGAAGGCCGGTTGAGGACATCATGGAAGTGTTCGGCCACGTTTTTAAGATTTGGCTCTTGGTAGTGAGTAGAGTTGATCCATCGATATTAAAGAGAGGACGTGGTTTAGACGTGGACGGACCATACTCAGTTTTTAAGGCGGTGTAAATGCGCTTAGTGTCGTGCCTATCTGCATAGCCAGTGTTGTACGCGTCATTGAAATAATTTGACGGCGTCAGCGTCAGCGCGAATTGCCTAAAAACTTTACGGCGTAAAGGACTGCGTAAGCTCTTACAGAAATTGACGGCGTCAGCGTCAGCGCTAATTTCTAGCGCTATTTTTTGCCAGCGTCTCATAAAACGGAAATATTTCAACCAAGTTCAGGCTAACAATAGCTATAAATAAAGAGCAGGTATTATGTTTTGAGACTGTATTGTAATTAGCTGCTCAGCCTATTAGTTATCTCCTTGCAGAAAAACAAGCATTTCAAAACATTTGTCTGACAATCTGCTGCGTTTGAGACGCATATTCAGGGGCGCCGGAGCGATTTTTGACTGGATGGGCAGGAGTATGAAAAAAGGGCACTTTTGTTGCTGAAAGGCCAATTTTTTTTGTAAGTTTTAAAATAAGATATAGCGATAATGCTCATCTATCAACTCATTATCGAGTAATGATACAAGTGTCCGCTATACAAAGAACAATGGCACGGAAGGGCATCATGCTATTTTATAATGATGTAATATAACTTACTGTGATGGAGAATTTTGGGTCGTGAATATTATTTTGACTTGAGGCAAAAATAGAATATTGTAATTAGGCTAAAAGCGAATAGCATAAATTTTTATATTGCAAAGTGTGCAGTAGCTTACATAACCTTAAAATGGCACCATTGCCCCCTCTTCCCTCCCCACCCACAGAAATTTTAGGGCGAGGGGGCATCCGCTCCCCCTGCTCCCCCCCGCTTCCGGCGCCCCTGCGCATATTGTCATTTCCAAGTGAAAACATGCCTTCCACAGCAGCGCTGGTTGGTATTGGTGTGTTGTATTTCAAAAACAAGTTTAAAACGTTTAGTCGGAAAGGTATTACTGTTCCAAGCGTGCTGTGATAGTTTAGCATGTATACATCTTTTAACGAGGTCCACTGCACCAACATCGCTCTTTTCAGGGGCATAGAGCTCTTGAAATAAAGTATATTCAACGTCCGCGATGCCATTCATGGATTTTTCGCTTTCTGTCTCTGATCCCTCGTTCTCAATACATGGGTGATCACCATTTGGCGAACTTCTTCCGCATGTATTCTAGGAAGCCATTCCAACCAACGCAAAAGCCGGTAATTCGGATGAGTCGCGCTGGCCAGAATAGCCTACATTGTGAAACGAGATTTTCCATGAAAACAAAAAATGACGCTTAGCGCTTGACGCTTAAAATCAACAAAATAGTTGACGGCGCTATCACTTCCGTCAAATGAAAAATAAATTGACGGCGCTAGCCTCAGCGTCAACAAAAAGTTGACGCCGTCAAATGACGCCGTCAAATTGACGGCGTCAACGTACAACACTGTGCATAGCTTTGGATCTCATCAGCTTTAGCACTAAGCCAAGAGTCTTGCATGTTTCGCAACTTGACTTGAATCTTGCTGCGTATATTGGTAAAGGCAGTTTTCTTGGAAACATGCAAGGGGTTACGCTGGTGATCTCTAAGTAGAAGTCGCTTGGCTTCCAGCATTTCCATGATCTCTGCGTCGTTTTCATCAAACCAGTCTTGATGGTTTCTGACTGCGGGGCCTAGTACCTCAGATGCGGTGGAGTGTAATGTGTCTCGTAAAGTGGTCCATTGACTTTCAGTGTTGTTATCACTACTGGTTGTGATTGAGAGATTGTTTCTCAGGGCACATTGGAACTCCTTCACAGTGTCAAGGGAATTCAGCCGGTTGATATTGAGCCGTTTTGTGACTGTTTTGCCTTGTTAATAGCTTCTATAGTAGGCTTACTTATATAATTGCATTGCAAGCTATAATTATAATCTTATACCGGATACAGAAGAAACCGCTTTTGAGGTGGCAAAAGTTTTATCAATAAATTGTTATACAAGTTTCTGAACCTGACTGATAATGTTTACTTCTTGTGTTTAATTTAATGGTTCAGTTACATCCGTAGTGAAGGATCCATGCACAACGTTCCATTTTTAATAAGATTGAGAAACGGGAACAGAGATTAAGAGACATCAGCGTCTGTTTCTTCACTCATAAAATTTCATGTGAAAATACGTTTGATAAAATTTTGGTATTTCTCACGCTCTTTTCAGAGCATTTTTAGCGTTTGAAGAAGCCGCTGTGCCTCTCAATCAACTAGCAGCTTACTTGAGCCAAATCATATTCTCTTCTCTAAGGTGTTATGCTCTTTCTCCTTCAAAGTATTTCCTACGTTGGCTAAAATCTAAACAATCTTTCCCTCAGCCCCTCAACAAAGAGATTTCATCCCTTCCTTCTCGACGCTAATACCTAGGCTACTCTAAAGCTAGTACAATACCTGTTCTTATCGAGACAGGCGTTGACGCATCTCAACCGCCTTGCACGAGCGTCTAACTTTTTTACTCAACTATTGCCCTTATGGAAAATTGGATCATCTTCTTGTTCTGTTGTTCTGAGAAAGAGATACAGACCATCAATGATTGTATCATCCACCAAACAAAGCAGAAGGTCTGTGGGCCTGCTTCCACCAAGTTCTCCGTCCTTGCAATCAGTGCCAATCTGGAGTGGTGAAAGACTTTGAAAGCCATGGCTTGTTTTAATTGGAGCAGAGCCGCTATATCATTCATATATTTACATAAATAAAGTACAGTCATGTGTTTGTTCAACGACAGGGCTTTCGGTCATGCTGTGTCTGTTAGACAACAAAATCTTATTATGTCACATGTTACTGATATAACGATATCAAACATTTGACGCCACAGGTGGATTTTGTTCATATCTGGACATAAAACAAGCAAGTTGTACTTCTACAATGGCTGCATGATGACGACCACATTCTTCGTGTCCAGAATACTCGTCATTCCCCTCTTCTATTACAAGATCGTTCAAGTTGTTTACCTGGAAGACAATGCCTATTTGTGAGTTGTTTACTTTTAGAATACATCAACAATCAATAAAACAAGATCTAAAATGAAGCGAAAAGATTTGAAACAGAGAACTATCACTTCCAGCTTCATTGATATGTTGCTAAATGGAAGAAAGCTTATGAAGAGCTATGTTGCAATGTTTCTTGTAGGATGATGGTTTTCTTTTTATAATATTGTAGGTTTGTCTTATGTCTGCAATGTTTTAATTTAAATATTGCCAACTACATTTTTTATTTGAACAACTATCTTATAAAGCCACAAGCATAGCTGAATATTTTAAATAAATATATGTTTTCCCGATCAGACGATAGGCTATAGCTAGCCTACGTCTTTATGAACATGGAAGGTCAATAAACCGTTTTTACTTTCATAGAATCAACTCCATGATCTTCCATTCTTTGCTCATCATCTGCGTCATCTTGGATGTGTTGAACATTGTTTGGTTTAAAAAGATGTTGGACGGAATCATCAAGCACTTCAACGGAAACTTGCAGAATAAAACTGTTTGAGGAATATAGAAATACAACTTCTGCTGTCACTGGATTACCTCCTATTTCGGATGACAGTGGGTAGTTTCTCAGCGGAATGTGAAAAATAATAAGATGCATGACTTTGTTAAATAGCAATTCATTATGTTGAGCATGAATATCACTTTTCAAATGTCACATTTGTGTAGGCTATTTATTGCATTGCGCATAGATCACCGCTTCGGCAGTTTGAGCACTTTGGCAAGATGGGTGAAAGTACCCAGGTGTGGTTCCTTGTGGGTTACCACAAATGGAAAAATAACCACGCTGCATTACTTATATAGTAATAAGGCGTTCCTGCCTAGTGTGCGATTTACGGCACTTCAGAGAACTTAAGGTCGAAACATTGGCGTCCTGTCTGCAGTTATGTTGTCTATTCGTATGCAATCCTTTTCCCCTTTTAGTTACAACTTTTGAATATTTCTTTGTAGCTTCTTTTAAGTTGTTTTTTTGATGAGATACTTTTACAAGAAATATATTGAACGTTTTTGCATCTTCTCGTAGTAGACTAATAGAGGAGAAACAGTCATTAGCCTTGAGCGAAGACCGACTGTTGATTGATTGAATCTTTATCCTCGGACGGGAAAGCTTGTGGCAGAGCTTAAATCGTGGCAGTTTCGCATACTTGTAGCGGCTTTGAACCACTGACGCAGGCCCGGTCACCGAGATGGAAAGAGTGAAGTTTCCGATTGTTGAAGACGTGTTGTTGGTGGGAAATTATTCCATCCATTAGGTGCCGCTGAATGGAGAGCAGTCCTTAACGTGCATTGCTCAAGCACATATCCCGAGAGTCGAACCAGCGCCGTTTGATCTTGAAGCTTGATTGAGTGTTAGGCTGTTGGCAGTGCTGTGTTAAGCCGTCACCTTTGAAATTACATGCATGATGATGTTATGTTATCTCGAAGGTGACGGTTAAGCCTTCTGTTAGCCTTAAGCCCTCTGTTAGCCTTAAGCCCTCTGTAAGCCTTAGGCTAAGCCAGAATAATTTTGGCCCCTGTTACCATCGCCGTAACAGCAAGCCGATCTGCAGTAATATACCATATAGCCTACTTGCAATGCACTGACATGGGAAAGGCGAATTATAGTTGAATAACAATCTTCTGATGATTGAAAATAAAAGTGAAACAACCTGTAAGGAATTTTTAGAGACTAGTAACTTGATGTAATTGTGATCATAGCCTATATTTAATTATTATAACTGCAAATACATGAACACGTGTAATTAATTACATTCAGTTACAATTATATATTGATCCAACCCTGGCCAATACAGCACTTTTCTAAAGAATAAGAACATTTCAATTAGTTTAAAAACGAAAATCATGGACAGAGTAATATTGCCAACATTAACATATGGAGCAGAAACGTGGTCACTCACATGACAGCAAACAAGAAACTGACAGCAGCGCAAGGGAGCATGGAAAATAATATTAAACATAAACAGAAAATAAACATAACAATAAAAATGGACGGGACATGTAGCAAAATGGCGGACAACAGATGGGCTAAAATAACCACAGAATGGGCTTTCAAAGTTTTCTTTTTTTCTACGTGTCAGACGTTTGTCTATTGAAAATTTATCAACACACTTTCAATGTATGAACAGAAAGTCTATTTTCAGATAATTTTATATCACGGAGTTAAAAAGTAAGGTCAGAATTTACTTATCAAATAAATCTTCTTGCATTGCAAATTCATAAAATATTCCTTAATTGAAGGCTTGGACCTACAGCAAATTACGTGGTTCGTATCTGCAAGGTGTTTCCCACATTATCTCGTGCGCAAAGTGAATGTTGTAATCTTTATAAGTGTGGAGTGACTATACCTTCCAGTGTTATGCACGACGGGACAAAGCAACAAAGTGCAAGAAAAAAATAATCTCCCCACCGTGGCCTACTCAAATAGATGGCCAGATGGCCTAGAAACCGTGAACAAGCCGTCAGAATTGAAGGCCGAAGTCGATTGCAGATAAACGTGTCACTAGGGCTCTACATTTGCCTGAAATGCTTTTTCAAGTGTTTTTATTCCATCATTTTGATGTTTAAGTGCTTTTTCATCATGAGAAACTATCATATGATAAGAAAAAAATAGCATTTTATCAAGCAATGTGGACAATTGATTAGTTCAAACCAATGAACAGAATTATCTGTTTGAGTTTATTGTTTATTCTATTTGAATAAGCAAGGACCTTCCGATGACCCCTAGTGAGGGTAAAACAAGCTGTAAAAGTTATTAGAAAATCGTAACTGAATTTGATGTAATTTGCTCTGCTTGGCTTTTTTTGCTTGGCATGACTTTTTGTAATATTGATAGTATTAATTGTTTATTTCTCTATTATGTAAATTCAATTGAGTGTATTGAGTTGAGTGTATATCAATGTTCTGCTGCAAACTGGCAATTGCAAATGCGCGACATTGCATACTGTGTGTGAGTGACTGCTCTTGTCCACTTACAAGTAGGTTTGTTAACTGTACCGATGCAGGTTTTAAAATTATTTAAACTTTTTGGTTTTGCCATTTCTTTCTTTTATTGGTGCCAAGCTCGGTTTGGTTTTTGAATCTTTATCCTCGGACTGGCAAAGCCTTGATTGGTTATTCCTGGTAGTTTCGCATACTTGTAGACTGAGTGTAGAGGCTCTTGACACAAGGCCGGTTAACCTACCGAGATTGGCAGAGTGAAGTTTTTCGATTTTTGAAGAGTTGTTGCCGGGGAATTATTCCGTTCACTAGGTGCCTCTGAATGGAGAGCAGTCCTGAAAGTGCGTTGCTCAAGCGCACACCCCGAGAGTCGAACCAGTGCCGCTTAATCTTGAAGCTTTTTCGTTCACGAAGTCACGCGCTAACCAACTGAGCTACTGGAGTCTTGTGTCGTCCTTTTCATGTTCGCGCTAGCAATGAAAAATAAAATTACGGTTGAAGAAGAGAAAAACGTTATTGATTTAAAGATACAATGGAAAAGTTGCAATATTTCAAACTTTATATAATCACTAATTACTTAAAAACAGGTTGTTTCAACTTTATTGGATTTTTAGAAGGTTCAAATAGAATTATTTCAAAAGATTATGTAGAATATTTATAAAAATGCTGATGCAATCTTAAAACCGGTGGTTAACATGCAAGGGTGAAAGGGGCCGCAAGATTTCTTGATTTTTAGAGAACTATTTTTAAATAATTTTTAACAAAACACGAGAAGAAGATAACATCGTTGATTTTACGAAAAATTCGTAACTGTGCTAGAGATAAGATTGCCTTCAGCAATTGAGGACCAACATATTGATCTCGTTATGTGCAATGGGAACTTCTCTTTTTTTTTCCTTCTAATTTTGTTGAGGTTTTTATTCTGAACCTGAGTCACTCAGGCGGGCATTCAATGAGATATAGTGTTGGGACAACAACAACTCAAAGTGAAATCAGGTTGCGAGATCGACAAGGCAACGACCAGAGGCGAGATGTGCATCGTTACAACCAGTTCGTTACCAAGTTGCAGATTGCTTTAGTTTATAAATTTGCTGAGAATACGATTTTACGTTACTTAATATTCCATAGGATTCCTTCATGCTCGTATGTATGCTTAATCTTTTGTGTTTAAAAAAATTGTGCAATGCTTTTTCGTTACCTCGACAAAGCCCGTAGCATGAAAGAAGCGTTTCTTCCAACAATGGCTCAGCGCGTTTGGTAGCCTCGAGTCATGATCTGCCAAAGTCGATTACGATTTGCCAGCAAGGTGTTGTCGATGAAACGACGATCAATTTCTTATTGTAAGAGTTCGAGTCGAAAAATATTTAGTCGTCTCAGATGCCTTAACAATTGCATGCCAACAAAAGTAACCACAACATACACGCAGGTGACGCAGCCGTCACGTTTTGATACAGTTTGGGTAGAAAGGTCACTTTGTTCAACTATGAGACGATCAGCAACAACACAGCATTTGACATTATGAAACCAAAGCAGCAAATGTTTCGTAGACATTTCAGTGTTCGCAAAATTTTTGTTTATTTTTGAAGTGAGTTCAGTAAGAGTTGCAGATATTTATCGTTATTGCAAAAGCGATTGAAGCTTGAGGCGCGGTCAAACATGACAAGGTTTTGTTATTAGTTGTTGTTTGTTGTTGCGCTAGTGCGGCTGTGCGGGACCGCTTTGATCTCCCAATAGAGAAAAGTTAAAATAAAACTTGGTTCGAAAATTCATTGAAACTGTTGATTTGAAAATCATCAAACAAATCTTGCGCACTCAGGCATGACCTCGTTGAAAGCATATGACGAGATATCTCGAGATTGGTGCAAGCAAATGATTTAAGTTCCATCAATCCAGCCCAACCATTTAATTTAGCTCACTTTGCCATACAATTGCATACAGTAACTGAACAAGCATTCCCGCAAAAACCTCAATGGTTTGTGTGAGAGTTTTCAGAGTGTTGAAATTTTAAATACAATTACATTCTAATTATCACTTTATATCGTTTAATTCTCCTCATTGTTTTTATTCTTTCTGCTTGGGTATTGGTTTTTTCTTGCCATTAAACATTCTCTTATAGGTTTAATAATATTTTAGATATAACCTAATTATGTTTTTTTATATTCAACAGTAGTTTGTAAGTACAAATTGCTACTGCGGTTGCCATGGGAATAGTTGCTAGATTGATCTTTGTGACGATTGTGATGTCATCGGTAACTACCGGTGACGCTTGCAATTTTGAGAAGGGCGAAGATTATCAAGACTTTGCGACGAGGTAAGAAGTGGCCGAGATTGCTTTTCTTACTTAGCCAGAGCTGGATCAATTACAAATAGGCTACGATTGCAATTGAATGCAATTAGTCACACATTTTCATGTAATTGTAATTGAAACTTTTTGTTGTTATGCAATGTAATTGTTATTTAAAAAACTTTAGTTCAAATGACAATTACGTTTGATAACTTGCACTTGCACACATGATTCTACATTAAAACAATTTTTACCAAATGCAAATATACTTTGCTATAATGAAATCAAAATGTAAAAAATTAAGAATGAACATCAACATTGAAACATTAATTTTTGTAATTGAAACATATAACTGATTATATTTGCAAGCAATTGTAATTGTTTGTAATTTGAAAATTTCAGAAAAATGTAGGCCTAATTGTAATGTAATTGAATTAAAAACTATGCAGCTATTAAAAACTATAAACAAGAGAGTAGGGGAGGATGAGGCACCTTTTTGTTCGTCGTTTTTGCAAAAAAATGTTTCGCTTTGGAAAATTTAAAAAGATGGACTTGCAGCATCAGTGTGTTAGCTACATTTTAGAATGAGTTTGGTAAATGTGTGATTTATAGTTACATATTTTTTTTATTAAATCAAATATAGTTATTACTATCTGAAGCCTTTACAAATTGTTTCGCCTAACGGATCATCAGAAGGTCTTATTCAAATAGAATCTATTCAGAAAAGATTCTATTTGAGATTCTTATTATTCAGGTATTTTGATATTCAAATATTCAGACTTTTTGTATTGAGATAGTAAAGGCTTCAGATAGTAATAACTATATTTGATTTAATTCGCTCTGCTTTGCCTTTTTGCTTGGCATTGAGCACTTTTTGTAGTATTAATAGTTTTCATTGTTTTATTTTTTTTATTATATGCGTATTGCTCAACTTACCCCAACAAAAATTTTATGGGATAAATTGAGCAAAGATCTAGGGAAGTGGTTCTCAACTTTTTTGTCTTGGTGGACCCCTTTTGGTGCCTTCGAAGCGGTCGCGGATCCCTATAAATTTCTATTTGAAACTTTGGTATGTCGCGTCTCCTTATGGAATCATATGTTGCATAAGTTTTGAAACACACTTGGAAGAATTTTCTGAATTTGCTACGCACTTGACGATTGATGAGATTGACAAAAGTATGAACTATATGTTGGCACACAGGATCAAACATCGGTAATCTATATGCTCATTTGATGTTTTTCTATAAATTTTATCAAAACTTAATAGAATACTTGCGACCGTTACCGTACAAAGAATTTCTCTATTTTTTCATTTGTAATCAATATTAATTCGTTATAATCACAGTCATTGCAAAACTGTAAGTGGTGATAGACTGCTGACCAACGTTTGCATTTTTAAGTTAATCATTGATTAACAATCTACTATTTCAAAAGAATTAAGTTTAACATTGCCTCATTAAAAGGTTTAAGTCATTTATATGATATTTTTTTAGTTAAGAAACCAAACCTTTGTGCAAAGTCCTTTGCAATTTCAAACGAAGCACCAGTGTGTTGCGACTTACAGTTTGAGAATCACTGTAAGCTAATACATAAATAAAGCACATAAATAAAACTTTTTTAGATTTAAACAAACAATTTTTAAATTTCGTAATTTATCGATCATGCTAAAAACTCGAAAACTTTTACGGAACCCCTGAAATCGCTTCACGGACCCCTTGGGGTCCGTGGACCCCCGGTTGAGAACCACTGATCTAGGGTAATTTGAGCAATTCCCCTATCAACTTGGTTGTATATTTGCAAGGCGTAATGCTTTAAAACACAACACTGTTTTATTTTTTATCCAATGAAGCTACAAAACATAAATTTGACAGTAAACATTAAATAAGCTATAGGGTCATTTTATGGGGAGTGGAGTAAGCTGAGCACTGCTCTAAGATAGCCTACTCTAGCATTGCACATTTTATCCCGTCCTAATTTTTGCACGAAATTAAAAAAACTACTAAAATTAACTAAAAATACAAATTTAAAAAAACTACAAGACTAATAGTTATTCTAAACTTTTTATTGCATATCTTCACCTTTTATATCTATTAAAATAAAAATCATATTTGATTTAGGCTACATAGCGTAACAATAAAATCATTCAATTTTTTGCAAAAAAAAGAAGTTAGAATAGTCGACATAAACCATATAATTGCGTGCCATTGTAAAATACGATTAATGGATATAACAAATACGTTGAATGAAGTGGCATTATGGGTGATATAGTCAGGACAAAGGAAAAACAAAATTCGCCGACTTGTTTTTCCAAAAACAGGGGTTAAAAAACAAGTCAAAACATCGCCGTAGAAAATCGTCCAACTCAGCATGACATATTCGGTTGCATTTGAGGAAAAACAGCTACGAAAATACCAAAAATCCATGACCAATTCTGCATTGAAACCAAAGCTTAGTTGAGCTGAGAAACAAAAGTACTTGAGCCTGTGTGGGAGCTGTCAAGACGATTCTGTTTTGAAAGTGCGGTAGAAAGACAAAGAAAGTAATGAAAAGGAAGCGATATCCGGAATGGAAGCAGGAAAATTGTTTCTTCAGTATACCGCTGTTTTTTATGTGTTGCACTCTCAGGCCACCAGAAATGTGTCACCTCAAACTCTGGTTGGCAATTTTATAACATTAAACCTTCTAGTTGAATATTTTCATAGTTGGAGATAAGATTGTTGTCAAAGAAGTTTGCAAAACGAAAGCTCTTTCAATTTTATGAATAGGTTTTAAATTTATGAATTATTTCTGGATATCTTCTTTGACTCGCAGCCTTCGGATGGCATCAAACATGAAGCCATCAGTTGATATAGAATCGGTCAGTGGCGTCATGTTGTCTCATCCCAAATTACTGTTCCAAGCATCGTTGGACACACATTCCATTGAGTTGGTGCGTGACCACCGGGCAGTGAATTGATTTGATACTCGATTTGTATCATTTGTACATTTGAGTTGGTTTGGACAGTTCTTTTACTTGTCTTATCATTTCACTGTATCAGTGTTCGAGAGGCCATTTCACATTATCATCGATTTTGTAAAGCTTCCTCCAAAAAACTTTGTCAAAATTGATTTGTTTGATTGATTGTTGTGGTTGTGCTGCAGTTCTTATCAAAACCGGTCCAGCAACAATCCAAGAACTTGTGCCCATTCAATCTCTTAAAATCTCAGGAGTTGATTCATTCAAGGTGAGAGTTGAAACGTAAAATTGCCAACAAGTTGTAAGACAGGGTTGCTTTCTTCATAACCTCGATAGGATCATGTTTGGAAGCCTCCAGGCATGTCAAAATGGTTATTGCATTCAAAAACGAAACTTCCATTCCACACCAGACATAAAATAAATCAGCAATTTGGCAATTCATTGCTGGCGCGAACATGTAGAGAACGATATTTACCGATTCGCCAAAACTTTCAAAAAAGACTTAATCGAAAGTAAAGTTCTCCAATTTTACGATATCGTAGTTTACATTCTAGAAATATTTTTCGAAAACTTTTTCTTCTATGGATACTTAGCAAATATCGATTTTGTCTCATTCGTGGTGATTTACCTCGATTTTCCCACAGCTGAGTTAGTCATACTGATTTCGTTTTTATGCCAGATAAGCTTGCAATGCAGTTTGGCCAAACGTCAACAATCTAACATCCACAGCTGACCCAACTACCAACAGAATATAAACAGTTGCAAATCACAGCTTGGACAGACGAAAAACGAACAGCTGGATAGCTAAAACCTAAAGCAAACAAAACTTTATATAACAAAAATATCGAATATTTGAATTTCACAAAATGGAAGCCTTTGGTAAATTCTTTCATTGTGGTAAATGTAACGAGTCCTATGTTTATTTAACTGGCAGGCCTAGCCCTAAGCAACATACAGTTACAGCCTGCCAAACTCCATTCAATCCGATTACACAGCTTATTTTTGGCTTCAATATATTACTAGTCTAACTTAGCAACAAGAAGTTACGCAAGGGTCCACTTCTATTTTTGGTGGCAACCTGTAGCCTACTCCGATTCCGATCACGACAAAAGATATTAAATATAATAATTATGGACATCAAATATTTTAAATCGCTTGTGTCTGCGATCGCATTGAGCAGAACTTTGATCGTGCTATATCTATCGATGACAAATAGCAATAAAACCACCTATTATTGTATAGATTTGCACTATCTGCGATTTATCATAGAATTGCTTCAGCAGTAGGCCCATGTGATAATGTAGAGTATTTATGAGATTTATTTCAGAGAATTGTGAATGTGCTTGATTTCCTTTTTTGCAGCGTGAGTCCACACACCAAGCAGGTTGGTTCTGTGGCTTCATATGGAAGCTCGTCTTGTGAAAAAGTACAAAACCTACAAGCGCTAGAGCCTAATGGAGTTCGAGCATATTGAGCAACTTGAACTTTAGTTTTTGTCACAAAATTAAAAATGAGACCTGTCGCTAAAAGACCAGAGCCGTTGTATAGCGACAACAAATAAAATTATAACATTACTTTCATGATAAAATCTGAGAAGAGGAGTGAAATACTGACACTTTTCAGATCTGATGTCATCTTGCTGGTAACCCCCATTTCTGTTGAAAAGGACGACGTCAGAGCACGATATGAAGCCAAGTTTAAAGTTCTTGGACATTTCTCGACAAAATCGGGTGGGTTTCAAATGGATGACGTCATAAGGTACATGCACGCGTCTTGTTTTTGTTGTGAAACGTTCTGTGTATAGGTTCATCCAGTGTTGGGCGCGATAACTCATTTTTCAGTTAAGCGATAACGATAATCGATAAACGAAAAATGCCTAAAGCGATAACGATAAACGATAAATCAAAAAAAGTTAAGCGATAACGATAAACGATAAATTATCGCCGATAATGTCCGATAACGATAATTTTTTTTTTCTTGATTGGCGCTGCCCCATCCCATGCAGCACGAACTGTTTTCATCAACATGACGAAAAATCGAACATAATATACTGTAAAGGGACAAAACTTTTTGTAAGTTATGCATGAATAGAATCGCAACAGCGGCAGTAGGTATCGAATCTTCAACCTCTTGATCCAAAATCAAACCACTGAGGTAACCGCCGTGCTTATAATTATACCTTCAGATACCAGTTGGATGCTTTTATCAATTGAGTTACACTGCCGCTTACGTGCAGTAGGCAAAATAATTAAATCAAATGAAAATACCATAAAAAATTCCAAACTTTATATTTTGCTTTCTGCAGGGCTGTTTACAGCAAAGTCAGCAATAATTGAAAAAATTCCAAAAAACGCCAAATGCTTGAAAATTTATCAGTAATCTTAAGCGTTATTGGTAATAAAAATGTGCATACACTGTGAAATCCATCAAGCTTGTGAAATTTGATAACGGATTTGCCTAGCGTCTTATATATAGGACGGCTTTTTTCTCAAAAAGTACAAACACAATTAGGAAAAAAATAATTGTGATATGTTTTTTAGGATTAGGTCATAATTATGCAATATTTAAATTTTCCGAAATTTTTTTTAAGTAGCCTACTTTCATTTTCGGCACAAATGGGTTAACTTTTTAAGTTAAATGGCACTTACGCATTTGGTTATTGTTTTTGGATTAAATTTATATCGCCAAGCTAGAAAAAATTCGATCTTACAGTCTATAACCGATCTTGTGTTGTTATTGTGTGTGAATTTTGTCTTTTAAACTGAGTTTGTGACGTAACCGCACGTCTCAAGGCAAGTTCTTGCAATTTTAGTTAATCTACTCATCTAAAGATTTAATGCACTTAAAACAGTAAGTTTCATGTTTTGACGAGAGAGATTTTATTTTTTTACGACAATTACTAAAAACTAACAATTCCAACGAAAAAGAAAGCACAAGAATAAAATAGTTGATCGTGAAGTGGCGCGAAAGACCATGTTTCCGATGTAAAAGAGGCCTCGTAGCCTATTGCGACACTTTCACAAACCACTTGCCAATTTCTGTCGCTTCGCTTCAAAGGAATCTGTACCGCATGTGCGCTTACATTTTAATTGTAAAATTCATTCGCGATTGCCGATTGCAGCAAAACAACAAGAGACTTGTTGCATGCATTTCATTGCATTGCAATTTGCAACTCTAAAAATTATTGTGTTGTCAGGGCCGTCGCTGCAGGGGGGCGTGCCCCCTCCCCTGACAACGACCTGTGCATACACACTTCAGGCACTGAAGAAGAATTGGTTCTAATTTTAGTTTCATTAACTAGGTGGCTAGTAAAAATATTACTTTTCATGGTCTTTCCACTTGTGCGTTGATCCGAAATAAAATTTATCGGCGATTAATTATCGGCGATAATCAAATATTGCCTTTGGCGATAACGATAAACGATAACTGAAAAAATAATTGAGCGATAACGATAAGCGATAAAAATTTATCGCCGATAATTATCGCCGATAAATTATCGGCGATAATGCCCATCACTGGGTTCATCAGTAGTGGACCTTCTTCATATGAACCTTCTTCGCCACTCGAAGGGTCGAAAGGACTCAGCCTTTTACCACCGTTGGGTAGTGGCAACGACTCGGTCTAGATCAGCGGTTCTCAACCAGTGGGCCATGGCTCATTGGTGGGCCATAGAAGCATTTTGAGGTGGGCCACAGACATATTTAAAAAATTGAAAGATTTATTGAAACATTTTGTTTCATTTTTGTCACTATAGTCAATTTTACACTTGTGTGGGCTACTTTGTTTTGTTACAATGAATGATGCTGCTGTTTTTAGCTACAAAGTGGCAATCATCATTCTAATTATTGCAACATACAGTTTTACTGTACATCAACTCAGTTTTTACAACATTTATGATGTAATAGACTAGTTTGTGGTTACAATTAAGCCATCTTTATAAGCGGTAGCCTTGTTGAACTTCTGCAGAACCGCTTTTTAGTACGCGCAGCATTTAATTTTGTGGATTATTTTGGCGAGGAATTGACAATAGTTGAAGCTTTAAGTTTGATGAAAATTGCATTCAGTAGGCTATGTGCATCAATTTTTGATAACAGAGAAGAAAAAGGACAATGTGTATTATGTTGTAAAGTTCTTAGTCATCATTCATTGAGGCCATCAAAACTGAAACTTAACTTGGAAAAAGTTCATCCAAATTATAAGGATGAAGATGTGAACTTTTTTTAACAAAAAGAAGATAGTGTGAAGCGTCAGCGCCTGGATTCAACGAGAGGATTCCAGCAACATTCCAAAGGCAATGTTCTGCTGCTTTTTGTTTATAAACCTTTTTTGTAATTTTTTTTCTTACATAAAAACTGAACGGGCCACAGAACTTTTATGCAAACAAAAATGGGCCACGAAAGAAAAAAGGTTGAGAACCACTGGTCTAGATGTTTGGGAAAATGTCGAGCAGCCACTGAATTGATTCGTCATCCAGTTCACGCAGACCACGAACGTTATAAACGCGTTCAATGTTCAAGTTTCACTGTTCCTATACTGCCAGAAAATATAAGCTGCAAATGAAAGGACGATTGAAATTTTAAGCCAAGGTCATTATTGAAATGTTATGCCATTCATTGAACATGCAAACTGTATGAGGTCTAGTTTGATGAGCAGAGAAAAAGCTTATCAGTAGCACTTCTTTGCACCTTGTTGCTTGTACGTGGTTGATCAAGATATTGGTTTTGTTCAACAGTCTGGAGGAGGTTGATCAGAAGTTCTCTTGCGCCCTCCATCTCGTCGGTGGCCGATACTTCATATTCATAGCCAGAAAGGGAAATAAAAAATCTGGATTTTCTTATTCATTGACTTACAAGCCGGTTCCCTTCACGGACAAAACCATGAAGATATTGGATGACGTCATGAAAGGTAGCGTAGAAATCTTCACGTTCTTTGATCAGATGAGAACAAAAAATAATGACTGATAATGATAATAATATTCCCGAATATTAGATTCAACTTTGATGAATTAACATTAAAATCAATCATCAGTAGCCTATTATGCTTGTTTGCAATAGCAAGCTGTGAGATAGTGTGTTTAGTGAACTATCAACAAATGCTATTTCTATTTATTTCAGAAGATTCTTATGTGAAAAATCAAATTTTTGGCGGTTGGAACGTGAATTTGTTACGTAAGCGAAGAGAACTTAAAAAAGTAAACCAGGAACCAAGAAAGAAAGTGAAAGTTACAAAGACAAACAAGAAAAAACCACAAAACAAACTAAATCCAACGAAAACAACCAATCGTCCGACCAGATCTAGACAAGGTGGATCAAAGATATTAAACAAGTGGCGAACAACTCCTCCAATGCCCACAAAGCGACAGAAGTCAAAGAACAGTTTTCCAGTAGGAAAAAAAGTGAGAAAACCAAACACATCTGCACGACGGGGTAGACTGTCTAAAAATATCCCAACAAAACAACCATCTCATAAAAAGCCAGCTGCATTTCTTGCGCGACCAGCCAATGATGAAGAACCAACAAATCCACCAAGACAAAGGGGCTTCAGGCCTAACCAGAGACCAAGAGGAGGAGCTACAAGGCCACCAAGAGAACGAGCATCAGCGACTCCACGCCGACGACCCAATGGAAGACCTCGGCGAACGACAACAGTCAGAAGTAGGCGACCAGGAGCCAGAGGTACAAGAAGGCCCAATCGTAGGCCAGGAAGGCGGCCCGTAACAAGGCGGCCCGTAACAAGGCGGCCCGTAACAAGGCGGCCACTTAGAAATCGTCGCTCAACTACCCCTGCGACAACAACAACACCAACAACCACAACTACAACAACAACTACAACTACATCCACTACAACAATAACGACGACAACGACAGAAGCTACAACGACCACCACTGCAACAACTCCACCTCCGAGACCGGTAGCACCAAGAGTGGTGCAAACTAGCATAGTGACCAGGCCAGGCACAAATAGACCTTTACTGGCTTTAGGACAATCTTTGTTTGGTTGTCCGACCTTTAATGGTTTGGTCAAGATCTTTAGTTCATGGCAAGGCCGATTCCACGGCATGGTGAAATTTCCAGGACTATCGCAGGGAGTACAGGGCGGTTGGATGTTGCGTGTCACTTTCAACATGCCGCTACTAACGTTAAACACTTACACTGTGGACGTCCTGCCTTGTGGACCAACAAAGCAACAATTCTGTTTGGTTCCAAAAGAATACGCCGAAAATATCGCTTCCGGAACGGTGAGTAGCAAGTAATGTAGGAAGTGGCATAAGACTAATGGCGGAAACGATGTGAAAGGTTTACACAGGGTTTTGACTAACGACTTCCAACCGTGGGTTTACGGTTATACTAACTCAAAACTGTATCAAATTAAATTAAGTGTGACAACTGTATTTGAGCTTTTATTTGCGTGATCACTATTATGATTATATTCCTTCCTCGGATTAAGAGTTGGAAGCAACGCATCATTATTTGCATCATCAGCGCTAAAAGAAGAAAATGCAGCCAGGTCGTAAAGACATTCAATATAATTGGCCTAAAACCCCTTATAAATGGGGCATTGCGAAAGAGAAGAGCGACTTGTACTAGGGAATGGTTCGTCCATCATCTAAAAACGTGGATCCAGGGCTGGGGGGTTTTGATGCCTAGTTAGAGAAAATTAGTGTGGAAAATGTTTTTATGACTCCTTTCCAAAATTGAGAAAACCAGAATTGAATAGAGAAGCGGACACGACAGAGTAGTCAGGTAGTGTTAACTCCAGGAAAATCGCTCCTTCTCAATAGGAAAAAATAGGTTAAAAAAAAGTGTTCAATTTTGTCTCTCGTAGATACTGTACTAACTCTAATTTCATTGATTGGGTTCCCAACTGGCTGCTTTTAAGTGTAAGAGGGGGTTAGAAGCTATGGTTTCCTCACCTGCATGGCGGAAAAATGATTAATTAATGAGTTTGTGACACTTTTTTCAGAAAGATACCAGGTAAAAATCTATTATGGTGAAACAGCACATTAATTTAAAGTGGAGTTAATTTCGAATTGAATGGATTTGAATCGAGAAGCATGGAAAGTTGTACACATCCTCAGGAGAATGCAGTATCGTTCAGCTGGGCTGTGGAATTTCGCGGATAGAGTTGGTTGTTGAATGTTGAGGTTAGGAACAAAAAAAATAAAAAATGGAGTTAACTTTAGTGGGATGGTCAAAAGAATCAATGGATCACTGATACCGGATGCACTGGACTGAGGTGTATTTGAACCAAAAGTGTGAGGTGATAAACGAGTAAAATGCACGGGGACGTGACCAAGCGTGACGTGACAATACCACGGCACAACATAAAACAAGTAGGCCAAGGTCGAAGAGAGCACTTGCTGTGAAAATAAATCCATTTTCCTTGGAATAACTCCCGACCTCGGAAGCAGTCAAGTAATGACGAAATGTCGCTGCCTCAATCTCTTTCGGTATGATCTTAAAGCGACATTCATTGCTTTTGTGCGGAAACCCTATCCTTCGAAACCTCGTCTCCTAAGTTTACCCCCTGGCGAAAGCGTAATCTGTTCCAGGGGCGTTTCTACAGCTCAACCAGGTAGAACATCGTGCATAGTTTAATTACTATGGGAATTGGAAGCTTTAATATTAAACATTAAATACAGTAACTCGTTCTCGTTTGCTGCACAATGCCAGAATATCTTTCTTTTCCAGTCCAAGGCAAGGTGGATATCGCCTTCATCAATATCATGTGCATCATAACGGGTGTGAGCTCGATTCTCACGCTAATACCAGTGCTGCCAGTGTGTCTGGTATATCCACCAAGCCGAAATATCTTCACCAATATAATTATTACCAAACAAAGAACGTCTTCAGAACGTGATTCTTGAAACACAACAGTCCAGACGCCAATGTCTTTCTTTCCTACCACCGCGCTCCAGCCACGAGGGAGCGAACCACATAGGGGGCTTTGTCATCAGGGATTTATGTGGAGACCACTGGAAAACACGCACACGAGATAGATGATTACACCTACGAAAACGATCTTCGCAAACATGGATGATTAGCTGAAACATGAATGATTAGCTGAAACATGGATGATTAGCTGAAACATGGATGATTAGCTGAAACATGGATGATTAGCTGAAACATGGATGATTAGCTGAAACATAAATGATTAGCTGAAACATGGATGATTAGCTGAAACATGGATGATTAGCTGAAACATGGATCTGTATGGCAAACCCGAGCCGTCAGTAAACTTGATCCATTTGTTTGCTGCCGAGCAGTAAACTGATGAGTCCCATTTTTTTTCTGAAAGATATAAGTTTTGGAAAAGAAAATTAGTTGTTTATTTTTAATAGTTTTATTCTACCACGATTTTCTGAAGATAACACACAAGCAACAGCAGTGGCCGAGTGGTTAGCGCGTTGGGCTCGCAGTCGAGAGCCTGCATGTTTGACTCCAGCCACCCGCACTTGCTGTTGTTTCTCTGGGCAAGAAACTTCACGATAATTGCCTCTACCCAGTGATCGATTTCGAGTAATGGATTGGGTAGTACCAAATTTAAGTCATAAGTAGAGTAGACAACCGGAAACAGACATTGTCGTCGGCTGCAGCGTGGGTCAGGTGTACGTCGGAAGGCGTACACCGATGCATAGCGCCCAAGTCCGCTTTCCCGCAATGCAGGATAAAGATAAAACAAACAAACAAAAAACAAACCACAGCACATGGTATGAGAGAAAACACTTCAAATAAAGCTAAAAATTAAAAATCACATTTTGTACGACTCAGTAGCTTTTCTTCACATAAACTTTTACTTTTTTCTAGGATTTGGTTGTGAGTTTTAACGCGGAGAAGATGCATAAACGGCCGATCAGATCAGTGGCTGGTGAGGCCCAGCTTTTGGGAATTTGCCAAAGTCCTGGAAACGAAGGAAGACGATTTCGTGACCTCATCCCTTCTATTCCGGACAATGGGAATATTGATGAAAAAACTGGGCAAGCAGGGTAAATTCAACTTTGCATGCTATGTTCAACACAATTATTGAATTGAATGATAATATCAGTATGTTGTTGAAAAACTCATTAATTGATTCTAAACGTAAATCTGGCAACACTGCAAAAAGCTTTTAAAAAAGCAAGTGGAAGAGAACGCAGAGGAGCAAATCTTTTGTGGCCTTGAGCATATTAAGACACAGCCGCGTACTCCCGATGGGATCACGATAGGACACACATAGGTAAAAAACAAGAAAAGAGACATTCATTCGATATTTCTTATCCGAAGCTGGCACACACAGCTTCAGATAGTTTGTGGACCAAGTTCAGTTTGCGGACCAATTACGTGGAGTGGTGATCAAATACAATCAGACTTCTCTTCACTCCGACACAGAGACCCTCTCCATCGGCACGCTCCTGCCGAAACGAGCGTCGGGTTTTCACGCTAAACCTAATTCTAAGACGCAGTGAAAACCATTTTGCGCAGTAATAAACCAAAGTTGTGCAGTGATAAAAGAAGTGTTTTTTGGCCGAAAAGTCAACAACCCGTACAAAACACAAAGCAGATTTCTTTCACGTTGTCAGTTTCTTTTTTTTTTTCAAAAATCCAATCAGTGTAAATTAAATTTCGCTTGAAGTTCTCTGATCTAATATGTGTTGTAATAATGACCGTCTGAGCTTTTATCAGGTCATTTACGCAGCGACCATGAGTGTTCGGAGTAAGATATGATACTACTTGCAAACAATCGCTAGTACATCAATCAGTGATTGCTTGTACATTAACATGAATACGTTATCGCTCTCTGAATATAACCCAACCCGATATTTTGAGGTACAGTAGATGGACGATGAAGATGGTGAAGTTTAAAAAAACGCCAACAGCAGGGAAGCAAGATTGGTTTGCAAAACATTTTCATGATAATGACAAAGATGCGATTTCAGACGAAACAAAAATAATTCAACGCAAATTTTGAGAAAGATAATTTTCACTTTTCTGCGTGAGGTAATATACATCATACAATATACATTGACACGACATCGGTTTCTTAATAACTAACCTATATAGTTCTCCGACTGTAAACTTCTTTTGTGTTCTTCAAAGATGTTTTTCATGTGACATCACATCAAAAGCGGTTTTAATTAAACCAATCAAGCGCTTAGAGTGACTTCAAAAAGTTTTAACTATTTTTTAATATTTTTCGTCTGTTTTACCTTTGCTTTTCAAAATACCACTTTATTGGAATTGCCTCTTCTCAATTTTACAAAAAACAATTGGATTTTGCACAGTAGTCAGTAGCTTAAATGAAACTGTACTGCATAGCAAGCCAACCAAGAGCGAGGTAACCGGAAAAGTCGCTTTTCTTAAGTTTTGTAATTTTATAGTTTTCATGCTATATATAGCAATATGTAACTATTTTCTAAGAAAATGTGCAGTGATAAAAATTTCTTAGACTTAGGTATGCGCTCAACCGTCCATGCATGGGGGGAGAGAGTAGCACTGAGGAACAAACCTCAAAACCTACAATCGGCCATTGTGCAATCCTTCAGTCAAACAATAGAATAGAACGTTTGCGTATCTGAGGCAATAAGACTAAGGATTAGCTGTCTTCCAGTATCTTAACCGTAGCTCTAGTAACCTGGTGAAACAAAAAGAACATAATCTCGGCCTCAAAGCTTTCAACGACGATCATTGATTCGATGCATATAGGATTAAGTAGAAACAAGACTCAGTGAAAATAATAATCAACAAATATTGCATGAAGTTAATTAAATTCTAATCTTACTCTATGTAAGCTTACTCAATCTAAGCTTACTTCTAAGCTTACTCAATCTAAGCTTATTCAATGTATTTAATAAGAACTTGCAAATGTCATCAAACAAGACAGAGTTTTTAAGCAAAGCGCAATCTTGCTTTCTCAATGTTTACAAATACCTTTTGAGGAAATGGACTTAGCAAAATATGTATGCAATTACGTGAAAGCACGATGCAGACAAAAAAGTTTTATAGAACCAAAAAGAAGCAAACTGAATAAAAGGTTTTGTTCTTATGTTTGCAGGTCATATTCTGAATATAAATTTTAAAATACAAACAAAATACTAATGTCAATATCGTTGCAATTCTGTTGGTGTGCAATGGGACACTGGTCTGTTGGTGTGCAATGGGACACTGGTCCGTTGGTGTGCAATGCAAAACTGGTCTGTTCGTGTGCAATGGGTCACTGGTCTGTTGGTGTGCAATGGGACACTGGATTTTTAACTTTCTTAACTTTAAACCAAATAACTTAACTTTGTCCCGATACGATGGTTATTGCAACGTAAGCTAGGAATCTTGTACATTGTTAATATCGCGCTAAAATACAAAAGTAGTTGAAAGCACTTCACAGTGTTGCCTAGGGTTGCTATATGTTTTGTTTTAAGAGGATTTGTTCTCTTTTTTCAAGAAAAATGAATGATCTTACGAGGACACTCAAAAATGCTCAAATGTCCTCTTTTTGGCATATTGAATTTTCTTGCTCATATTTTCAACAGGATTTTATTGTTTAGTGACTTTTCGGCGACGGCTTGTATTTTATTTCCAAAAATATTCTGCTCCCACGCAGACGGCATATTAATTGTTTTTCACAGTAATTCAACGTATGCAGACGTTGAATCAATCTAAAAATGACGGATTTTGCTGTCTGGTGATGTAACGTGCTGATCCATAGATTGAAATTGGTGCACCTTGTTGAACTGTTATTGTACACAAACTTAGACGTTCATTGTAAAATATTAAATTGAGTTTATTGTATTTATATTTTACAGTCCTCACACTTATACGAAACAATTATTCTTTTACCCAAATATGTTTTATATTGATTTAACGCTTGTAGACGTCACTGATTACCAACTTAAGAGTTTGGCTTGTCTTCGTTTTTCATCCTTGTGACGTTGAAGCTCATTGTGTCACCTGGAGAAGGGAGCACAACAGATGCTAAAATATTATTTTTGAAAATTTCAATCACATAGTCACCAAAAGTTGGAAAATGTTACAGAATGTAACAAATCAGGTCGTAGGCATACCTCTGCGTAGCCATGAGTAAGGGAACAGCAAAATATCATGGGAGAAATCTAACAAATACATTTGTTTTGTTCTTTCCCATCTGTTTTTGCGGTAGCTTTATCTACAAAGGCCTATCCGAAAGATTCTTGAATTGTAAAATTCTACTTGCATTTTACTTGTTGGTGAAACGTGTTCTCTTTTTAGGAGATGAAAATTTGTTAGACCTAAGTTGTTGCCTAATTATTGATATTTAAAGCCTAATCAATTACCTTATTCATATATTGTTTATGCAATTTAACTTTGCTCAAGACAGTTAACTCTGGCGGTTTAGGTTTAGGTAGGCTACGTAATATAATGTTTTTAAATACAAAAGTGAAGTAAAATTTTTGATATTGTAGCAATTTGTTTGAAATTTATATTTCTTATTTATCAACATAGATACTAAAGCACATAATGGTTTGAAGTTTTTTCAGGTGTAAAAATTTAAAATTTAATCTTTGCTTGACTTTTCTTTGTCCTTCTTTTTTGCAGGCTATCGTAAAATTATGACAAGTTTTGTCCAGCCTAGTTATTGTTTAGTTTGCCTAAAAACTTCAATTTGGTCTTGCAAGCGTTACCCATTGAACCTGCTACATATGTTTACTTTATATTTCATAAATTATATTTTATGTTGCCCGCCACGATAAGATTACATGACTTTATTGAAACTGTTATTGTTGATAGTTTGATCTGGCAACACTGTTTTTGGGCTAATTTATTAGTTATTATCTGCTAAACGCACCAATAGAGAAACTTAACACTTTTCTACTCTTGATCAGAACACCAAGGTTTACTAATCCCAAGTGTTTTGCGCTCGGAAGTGTGACCTGTCTGGGCTCTCCAACTATCGTTCGCTAACTCGAGTTTTCGAAGTGACGTCATCAGCAAATAATTTTGTTGGTCGTTTAGAAATAATGAAGAAGTGAGCGGACGCCAGGGAAGCACAGCCTCTACTATTCCCAACATCCTCCCCTTCACCGTCATTGTGACGTCACCTACGGATAGCCGATGCCGTCCATTAGCAAACAATGGGAAGCCGGCGGAAAAGTATGGACAAACTAAACCTCAATGGGAGAAGCTTGAAGGGGCAGGTATGATGAGAATTGGCAGTAAGAATTGGCAGTAAACCTTTAATTAGATTTTTAATCATGTTATAAGAAAGGATGAAATTTCAAATGGTAATACTTTCATTAATATTTATCAACCCACTTGATGTGACTGAACAGTAGACCAGTCGGTGACCCTCACTGTGCACAATGGAATGGTTGAAAGTTATTCTTTCGAGCAACTGTAATCCCGCCTAACAGCAACGTTTTATCATTTTTTTTCGCCTTGTTTTAGATGTTGATTACAATGAAATCCTCCACAAGTCCATATTGTTCTACGAGGCTCAAAGATCAGGGGAGTTACCCGAAGACAACAGGATACCATGGAGAGGAGACTCGGACCTCCAGGATGGATGCCCCATCCGCAGGAACTTGACAGGAGGATGGTACAATTGTAAGTTTAGAAATGCTCTGAAAGATTTTTGACGTATTCATCATGCTTACATTGTGTGTTCATTTGTTGTGTCTTTCATTTCTGTGTGTCATGGATTGTGTGTGCTTCTGCTTGAATGCTTTCCCTCCACCCACCGCAAGTTGTACAACATCGTACAATTACAATAATTCGTGGCAATGCAAGTGACGATTAACGATGTTTTCATATGATGAAAACTGACGTGTTTAACAAAGGAAACAAATCCAAAGTAGATTTCAAGTTAGTCGTTAGATCAGCGTTGCATTGTGATGAAATCTCTGCTGCGAGTACTCCGTGAGATGCAATTTGTGGAAATGTTTCGGATGTTAAAGATTAGCAAGTGGCAACGAGCAATATCAAATCAATGTTCGGTGGTTAGCTCAGTGGTTACGCACTCGATTCAAGATCACGCGGCGCTGGTTCTACTCTCGGTGTGCGCTTGAGCAACGCATTTCAGGTCTGCTCTCCATTCAGCGGCACCTAGTGAATGGAATAATTCCTCGGAAACAAGATTTCAACAATCGGAAACTTCTCTCTACCAATCTCGGTGACCAGGCCAGCGTCAGTGGTTTACAGCCTTTGCAAGTATGCGAAATTGCCAAAATTAAGCACTCAAAGAAGCTTTCCCAGTCTGAGGATAAAGATAAAATCAATCAATCAATGCTACAAAAAGCATCGAATATTATTGAAATGAGTCATGCTTCACTTCCACTGACAAATAAATCTTGTTGGTAACATTGTCATGGTTGTAGCTTGATATTCGTGCCCTCCAACGTTGGGTGAAGGGTTGAAATACATTTGCACCCTAACCTAAGTTGTAAAAGGTAGTTTAATGAAAATTACATTTGATCGAAACAGTGCAATTTACAAAAGAAACCAACTGTTTGAGAACGGGATATATTTAAGTTGTTTTATTCAGGGATATCTAGAGAAGGGGGTATGAAGGCTCACAGCGATTGCCTTATTCTCATGACACTACCAGGGCGGTAGTTTGTAGCGCGTGAAACATAAGGTTCTTTTCAAAATTGCAGAAAATTTTGTAGTGCAACTGGTACAGTCAGCTACCAAAGACAGTTAGTAAACGTTACATAAAGCATATTTAAAGAATAGTTGTTTACAAAGACGGTTGAAAAGTTACCAGTAAGCTGTTTTTTTAAACAAAGCCTTTGCAGTAGGTTAGATGTAAAGCAAGTATATGGGTAGTTAAATTAACAAGCAACCATGAGCATGCTGTGAAGATCCAGGCCTGATGCTAATAGCGCAATGCAAGTTATCATAACAAGATTTATTAAACTACTATCGGTGGCAATTGTCATTTCACGATAAACACAGATTATTTACGATTAACAAAAGCCCTTCTATTGTCAGACGTAATAAAAGCCTTCGTATCCCGTCTTTAGATATCCCTGGTTTTATTAAGTGAAACGCACTTTTGGCTGAAAGTTCTTTTTGTTTCGACAAACTATAGATTCAAAAAACTCTCATGCGATGAGCTGTCGTAGCAAGGTCCAGTACAGTAAGCAACTCTAGATGCAATGTCGTTGTGAAATGGTCACTTTTTATAAGACAGATTTGATTTTGTAAAAAAAAAGCTTATTACTTTCGTGAAAATTTTGAATTATTTAAAATATAGTTTGTTGTATATATTTGTGATATTTTGCTCGTTATCAGCTCATATGACTTGAAATGTTCATATCCGCAGCTTGATGGGTGTAGAAAAGTAAATGTCCGATTGCTAGTTAGCTTCCCAGCCGTTCGTTCGTATAGGGTGCAGCCTAATGTTTGTAATAACAAAGTACTTGAAGCTGAAGAATGTATGACAGTGTTGTGGGACCAAAAATGAAAGTATGTGTTTGATTTTGCTGTTCAGTATTTTTCGATGGACATTTTATTAATATTTTAGACATTAGACACATTGCCACATTGCTCAGTAGAATCGCATTAGTGAGATGTTGACCGAGCAGATGTGTAATCAGGGGAGGAAACTGTTTTGAAAGCCATGTGGTTGCTGGTAATTGCTTTCCGATTACTTGGTCGTGGTGTGACTTAAGGTTATTCTAACATTGATTCCTGCAAATGTTTGTTTCAGCGCAATTCAATGGATTTCTAACATGAAAATACTGGTTGAGTCGCCTCTTATTTACTTTATTTTTTGAATTAGCTTAGCTGAAGCATTTACCTAAAACAACCCTTCAACTTCATTCATTAGTCTCCTGTCGACAGCAAACGACTTTCATGCGACCTCAAGTTCTCTGGTGTTGACTCCGGAATGTGGACATGGAGTTGAACTTTCCCGTTAATTCTTAGGGGTTTTTATTTCTAGCTGGTGGAAACACAAAAACAACGTCATTGATCGCTTTCTCGACGACAATGTTGGCATGGGGAGCCATCGATTACAGTGACGCATACGAGGCAGCCGGTGAGCTAGCGAACGTACAGAAGCAGCTCCGATGGGCGGCAGACTACCTGATCAAGTGCCACGTGGCAAAGAATGAACTGGTTGTCCAGGTGCCGGTTTCGCTGATAACTTTTAAAAACGTTTCAAAATGAACCTTTAACTACAGTTTAGATTTATGTTAATTGCTATAGTTTACTACAAAGCAATACTAGATTTCCAGACATATATTTGTACACTGGCGTGGTGTCACGCTTCCTTCAACGTGATATCCACGCTACGTGACTACGTCACCATATAGTTGGTTTGACAGTTGTTTGTCGTATGTGGGATTGACTTGATCGCGAAAAGAAAGTTCTTCAACCACGTTTGTTCAAACTCGGCTTGTGCAGCTGCTGCTTGGCTTATATCTTGCTCTGCAGCAATAATTGTTTCATTTATTTCTTTTAAAAGAATCTGAAAACCGCCTGACTGTCTCCACACCTCTATCAACGATAATCATTTTTGGTCGGAGCGTGTGTTTATATGAAATCCTTAAAATTTACAGCATGATAATGCAACTTGTGCTGTTTCCAGTAAATTGCAGTATGCAGAAATCATAAATGCAATGAACTGTTTTTTATAAGTTTAAAAGTCGTTCAATAGCCTACTATCTAGTAAAACCTTTCTGGCAGTTACCATCTAACCCAAGGCAACTGTCTGCTTGAAGCGGTTGACTGTCTCTTATGTCTTATCAAAAAGTATGGAATTCATTGCAATACATCCTTACTCGTAGAATATCGTAATTGGAAATACGTGCTTATAATGCTTCATGGGTGTCTTCATGCAATGACAACGTGGTACAGCAGCCGGCAACCTTCTTGCTCAGTGATGTCAAAACATTTTTTCAAGTTTTAAAGCAATGTTTAGATTGGCGACTACACATCTGCATCACGTGACTGGAGTCGGCCGGAGGAGTCAATGTCAAGGTCACGTGTTGTCTACAAAGCGGACAAGCTCAATCCGGCAGGTGACGCTGCCGCGGAAACAGCCGCAGCTCTCGCTGCTGTTTCCATGTTGTTTGAATCTATTGGTAAGTCTATTGACGTCACTGATTACGTATCAGCGCCAAAAATAAACTAATGTGCAAACACATCCTCAGCAAAGATCTATATTCCGATCAAAAGTCGACTACTTTTTCGAGACCGATTTTGTCTTGTCCTCCCCCATTGACTACAGGTGTTCACTATATCAGACCCTACAAAAACCTGTCCACATCAGCATCAGGATTGAATCTTGAGATTCACTGAGAATCGGGCCGGATTTAATTAGTTTTTGCAGCAGACCGAAGGCCCAAAACAAAGTATTCACGACGGTGAACTACCAAACTATTTTCATCCTGGCCACATGCCATGACGCTCAGCAATATCGAGCCTGCAGTCAAAACAAAAGAACTGACTCGCCAAAGAGCTAAAACTTACCTCAAATTCACCAATCTCTGTGAAATAATGAATCATCATCATCCAAATTCTGTTTTGTCCTTACTCGTGGGTGGTAGTTGATTCTTTTCTCATAGAGATTGTCTTCAGACCTATTTTATCCATCTCATGCTGTCTACCTTCATTTTTCACCTGATGTTTTCATGTAAGCCTTAAAATAACCAATCAAAGTATTTGTCAGTCCGAGGATAAAGATTCAACACCAACGACGTATGGTTGTAATTTCCACAGCTTGATGGCGTCTGTGTGCAGCTTGGCACTAACGAAATGGGGGGATTGCCTTCACTGAGAACGAATTTAAAAACTTGCTAAAAACAGACTGGTTGAGGCCTACTAGGTCGCAAGATGAGTAAACCAATTTTAATTTGCGATAAGCTCAATAGAGTTAGGAAAGCTTGGCCAACACATTGCCAAAAAGCTACAGATAAAATGTTGCATTCAAGCTATTTATCTCAAACAACAAAAGGGAAATTGAAACACTGCTTTTCATACAAAGACCATTCTTTCTTAGAAGACCCTTTTTTCTTTACTTTAGGTGCAGCGCACGTCAGTGTGATTATTTCATAAACAAATAGTTAATTTACAGCAAAAATATTTTATTACATCTCAAAATTGCTTTCTCGCTGCCAGCGCTGTGACACTTTTGCTTTTAAAGTTTGTTTGTGGACGAAGTTTGTACAAGTTATGTTTTGCAAGGTCTGGCGCCAATTTATCTGTTTGCTTCACTTGCGCAAGATAAGCATCACTGTCTTTTTAACGTTTATCACTGTAGCGCAATCTTGTATAGTTTTGCAAAGCGTCAAATTTGCAGGTTGTATTGCTGATGGTTGCTTCAAATATCTTGAAAATTTTCAAATTGATAAATCGAATTGTATGCGACGTTGGACACGTATGTGTAGTTGGACACGTATGTGTAGTTGGACACGTATGTGTAGTTGGACACGTATGTGTAGTTGGACACGTATGTGTAGTTGGACACGTATGTGTAGTTGGACACGTATGTGTAACATCAATGTACCAGAGGTGTACAGGATCCAGATCTTGCTATTTTTACCGAATCCGGATAGGATCAGGATTTTAATTTTATACATTTTTTTTTACTTTTAAACACAAAAACGTAAATTTTAAATGAGCTCCTGGCAACATTTGTTGCGCAATCACTCGTGACATTCAAGTAGCGTTCTCCACCAACCAACCGACCATAAATTTAATGTGATTCGGTCTAATTCCATATTTGTAACTAACTGTGTGGCGTAGCCTAGGTTAGACATAAACTAATGTATGATCAAGTATCAAGTAGTGAAATATACTAATGTAGTGAAAATAGCAGTGAAATATAGAAGAAGTAGAGAAAGTAGTAGTGAAATGTAGAAGTAGAAGTGAAATGTAGAAGAAGAAATAAAGAAGTAGTGAAATATACGAAATATACATAAACTAATGTATCAAGTAGTGAAATATTTTTTAATAAAGTTTGAAAATTCATTCGAATCTTTTTTGGATCCGAATCTCAAATAGCGAAAGCCAGATCGAATGGGAAACCTAAAAGACCTGGATCCTGACAGCACCTTTGCAATGTACTAGTGTCCATGAACGTTTCTGTGAGTTTATTCTGTCATAGTGGCATGGTATCATCTTTACTTATAGAACCGGAATACTCGGCCGAATGCCTGAACCACGCCAAAGAGTTGTATGCGTTTGCTAAGGAACATCCTGAACATTACAACTACAACTCCAAAAACCGAGCCTTCTGGTACAGCTCCAGGCATGGATCACGTGATGAAATGGTGAGAGTAGATTTGATCCCAACAATAGAATATAATTTTGAGCAATATTTTTCATTGTTTGAAATCACAACGGATCTGTCATCATCTTCACATATTTGAGCGTACCCAAACACCATTAGCACAATACTTCCAAACAACTCCCCGGACATTCACTTTATCTGGTCCAGACGTGGTACTGGTCCAGATTTGGTCAGATCCGTACTCGATCAGGCAAAGGTCTGGACCATTTAAAGTGGTTGTCTGGGCCTGTCCCTCATCGGATTTGACAGTTTATGTTTCTGTGCTCCAGTGTCTTGTTCCAGATGCGGAAAAAAGCTTTTCTTAGTTAACCCCATTTCCTAATACCACAGTTTGTTTCCCAATAAAGAATAGTTGAGATTTCTCGTTGACTTCTAAAGTGGTGACTTGTCAGCTGCAACCTTGGTTTTTTGAGGGTATCAGTGAGAGATGTTCGGCGGCGGGTCGCTATACTATTTAATGCGAACAATTCATCATCAGTAGCCAACTTGGTTGGTCATCATTATTATTTATTCTTTGGTGTAAGTGATTACAAAATGTCAAGTGTTAGGTTGATGTTTTCAACACAGAGACAACTACGACGCTACGACGTTAAATCGAACTGGGACGACAAACTGTCTGATTCAGCTTTAACTTATACCCTACAAAATTTCACCACTTCTCACGCACAAGCAGCAAAGGGAAATCATATTTGATTCTACAAATCATAAAACTGGTTTGGGAAGTTGTCATTGCATTTTTTGATGATGTAATGAATTTTACATAACTCCCGTTTGTTTGTTCTGTTTTAGGCCTGGGCAGCAGCCTGGCTCAACAAAGCTACCGGTGATAAAAAATATTTGACGGAGGCAGAAGATATTTACAATATGATCGTCTACAACGAAGCCAGTCGCTACCTCTTCTCGTGGAACCAGAAAGCAAACGGCATAGCTGTTAGTGTATTCCAAGTTTCTTGCCACAGAGCAAGCTAATATGCATGCAATGGTTCTGTGTTTTGCCAAGTGGCAGTCTCTAAAGCGCTCTGGTCTACGTTAACTTAAGTCTTCTGAGTGTGTTTAAAACTACAGGCTACTGTAAAACATCAACCTTGGCCTCACTTGAATTATCTCCTTTCAAACATCTTATTTACATTCATAGACATCGATTATGCGATAGCAAGGGATGACGCTCCCTCGGGTCCGAAAATCTATGAATCGCGTAGGCAAAAAAATGCGGAAACAAATTTCTATACCTGTTGCTTACACAAACCCAAACAGCAAATTAATCCTTTTTTGCACTTAATCAACGCCTGCAGACGTTGAATCAATGTAGAAAAGAGCTGATGTTTAATTGTTAATAGAAAAAAGCAATGGTTTAATTGAGGCGTAAAAGCGTGGTGTCAAGCAGTGCAAAGGAAAAAATATAACTCCTGTCGTAAGTGAGCTGCGGTCCACATCATTACAACCGACCGAGAAAATCCGTCTTGAAAGATACTGTAGAGTGTAGATCATGGGTCACCAACTGGCGGCCCGCCACGCAATGTGCCGCCGCGGAAGGTATCAGCGCACGGTAGGTACTTTAACATTACCCACTCGTCGAAAAGGTACGCAATCATGCGTGACATGTTCATTCGCGATTCAGCTGATTTCAGTCATGTGACTCGACACGTAATATTCTGATCGAAAAATTTTGATACAAAGAAATTTAACTGAACGCTTCACCACAACCACCGTTGCCTAATGGTTAGGGCAGAGGAGTAGTAACTTCGATTTCGTGGGTTCGATTCCCACCCTCTGCTAATACTATTTTTTCTTCTGCAACTGAACTGAGTGCAAATTGTGACTAAAACACAAAGCAATTTCACATTGAAAAGCAGGCAGTCTTCGACGAGTGGGTGATGTAAAAGTGCTTACCATCAGCGCACAAGTATAACCAAAATACTTTTCTTGAGGAGTTAAACAGCATGAAGGCAAAAAAAAACAGCACCGTGGCTCAGTGGTTATGGCCTTCGGCTCTGGTGCTGGTAGCCTTGGGTTCGATTCCAGGGCGGGTGGTACCAAAGACTTTAAAAACGGTACCGATTGTGTTCTTTCTTGCATAAGCAGTGAGGATAAATCGGATAATAATCTGGTGACATATCACCCTCTTCCAATCTGCCTTGAGCCAGCATGGAAGCAGTAGGCTACGGCTCATAAAATCACATGGAACCCTGTCAAGTAACCCTTGTTGATGCGCAATCTGCTGCAAGTGGAGATAGCAAATGATTATTAGGCAAAATTTACTTTTCGGGAAGCAAATTTTCGCTTTGCATACGATTCCACCGACCGACCAATCAGATTGTTGTTCTAGGTAGGGGTCGCTTAAAGTTATTCCAAAGCGATGTCTAGCCGCACTGTCCCAGTGGTTGATTAAAACGTCTGTTTTCGAATTTCGAAGTTGTCAGTGAGCATTGGGTTGCTTATTTTAAGTTTGTAAATTTCATGTAAACACTAGTGTGCGTTTCACCGTTATTGTGTTTCAGGAGCATTGTTCCCTTTAGGCCTATGCAAGTTTTTGTTGGCAAAATAGGTCGGTATGCCAACTCAATTTATAATAAATTGGCAGAATATTATGTATAAATTTAAAGACTTTTTCTGGTTGTATTATGAAAATATTTAGCTTAGTACTGCAAAATGTTGTTAATCATCAATTCTTGCCATGCTGATAAGCATCGCAAGTGGCAGTTGTCTAATAATCAAAGAAAGACGGTTTTATAGACTTTCACAGAAAGGATGAAAAACCAACTCATTGCTTTTTTAGAGGGAAGACTGTTCATGAGTTACGATAGAAACGTTTTTTCGGTGATTTCCACAAGCGTTTGTTTCATGGTGCCTGGTTTCTTTCTCCCTGTTATTAGAGCCTATTTTTCGCTGATATGTTTGCAGGTCACTATTGTTGCCTGTATTGCGATGTGTCAAACATTGCCTTGCTCACTGAAACTGTTAATTGCAACTTGCAAGATATCTTTTGTGAAGCGAAGTGACAACACCACTCTTGCTTGGCGATGAATATTCTGATGAAACCACTTGCCTCGCTATAAGTACGCAAAACAATTGGCCTCGTTTATTAGGCATTGTTGAAGAAGTCAAAAGTTGTTGAAGGAGCTTGGCCTGGCAGTAGCGTTGTTCGACTAATTTTGTTGCTGCGGTATTCTAAGATAAATATTAACAACATGTAACGCTGGATACTGGGTACGAAATGCGTTCTTTTCTAGCATATAAATCAATCTACTTAAAATTTTATTAGTGCGGCCCGCCACAGCTCTCCTTAGTGCCAAAGTGTCCCGCATGCAAAAATGGTTGGTGACCCCTGCTGTAAATATAAATACCACAGTTTTGATGTTTTCAACACTTGCTTCTTCGATTTTCGTGCCGAAAACATCACGAGCGCTTTTGTAAGTTACCGTTAAACGATGAAGATTGAACATTGCGGTTAATGGTAGGTTTATCGCTTTCGAGTTTTCGAGCATTTTTGCTTTATTTTCTCGTGTTAACCAGTTACCTGCAGTAACGACGTCTACTGCCGCTATTTTCACCTAGCCAACATCTTTGTGTCATGTTGCCGCAAAAGTTTCAGGTCGACTGCAACGATCATGGAATGTTAGGTAATGAAAACGATTATGCGCACTAATTTAAAAAATTGATTTTTTAAAACAGTTCTTTTTGCCTACTGAGCAATGGAGAATACTGTTTTCCAAAAAGCAGTTAGTCTACTTTATTTTGTGAGCAAAAAAATCATTAAATTATAAATGCGATTGGAATCACGGCAAATAAACGTGTTCTAAATATTTACTTCGGTGATTGTCGACGCCATTTCATCACTCGTATTTGCCGCAGTAAAAATATGCAAATTTCAAAGGCTGATAGAGACAACAATACTACAAGAACAAGGAGAAACGATGGGCCAACTCCTTGGGTATGCGCTTGAACAACGCACTTCAAGGACAGAACTCAAACCCATCGCAACAAGTTTGCATCGAGTTTGTGACTTCGCTTTAAAGATAGAATGCGAAACTTTAAAGCGTGAAATGAAAATCAATCTAAGTCCTACATAAACTCATAAACATATGAGGGTTCTCGCTGTATGTCTTTCAGGGCGTTCAGTCAACGTTACGCATTTACAAACTAAACAATGAGAAAAATGATCTCTGCCTTAAAATGTTGCACGACAATCGCGACAGACTGACATGCGGGTCCAAAAGTAGTGAATTATAATCGTTTTGGCTGAAAGTCAACAACTTTATGGAATCGCCTTCAGGATTAGTGGGGAATTCTCGCTCCCCTGGAATTAGCTTACTTCAATAAAAAATCGACGCCAATGTATACCTTCAAAGAAAATGAAGGGAGGTGTACCGGCAAACATCTATGTAACATTAGCCCATCATACAAGAGAAGGATCCACAGAGGATACTAACTGCTATGAATAAAGCAGCAAGTGAATAAACAAATATCAGTAACTTCTAAAGTACGTGCAGTTCCACACCAAGTGAAAATTGCATGAATTTTAACTCTTTTATACTTCTATAAAAATAATTTATTTACATTTGTTTTTACTTTCATTTCACTAAAATAGTTAAAGTATCTGAACTTGGCTTCGTTTATTAATATTTGTATTTTTCTGTACCTCACACCTGCCCATGTCACAAGCCATACGTCATGAACTTCATGAAGTTAGTCTGACGTGAGTTCGATTTAGTCTGACGTGGGTTCGATCATTGTCATGGCCACGTTGTGTTTCAGGTGTTGCTGGCCGGACAGAGCAGCAGGTCCGTAAAATACGTGAGGAGTCTACAGCAGTTCTTAACCTGGACCCAGAATGTGGCCCGCAGAACGCCCCAAGGTCTGGTCTATCTCAGCTTCAGATATCCAACCATGTTTGCAGGTAAGCTCACTGTACAAACCATTCTGTATATTTCTGGGATAGTGAGTATTTTAAGCGCCTCGAGCTTTATTACAAAAGAACATCCAGACTGACGTCGTTCGTGACAAGCAGATGTGACACCGCAGACTTCACAGCCTCTTTGTTGCCAAAGTTTGACAAAATGTGACTGGAAAATAATTTTATTTTATTTTGTCGTTGAACAAGACGCATCGTATGCCAGGGTGCTGCATAGAGATGCAGCGAACCCAAAATTTTTATCCGCACACCGCGCCGCAACTGAATCACCTATCCGCACACCGCATCGCACACCGCAATTTATCTGGAACTTTGACACTGCACCGCACACCGCAAATTACAAAATTTTCAAAAAATGTTTTACGCGTTATTTTTTAGAAAGTCAATTGTGGCAAAAAGCACCCAGGGCATATAACTGGTACCGGTAACCTACCGGTACAGTTGTGCACTATAATAACTAGGCTAACCAGATCATATTCTTTTACCAGCAATGCATCTAAGTTCTAAGACATCATGCTTTTTCAAATAGAATGTTCCTGGATCCAGTATCAGGACTTTTGAACTACACACAACACACAGACAAGATGTCAAGAGTAAAACTTATAGCCTGAACTCACTAGGCTAACTGTTAGAGTAACTAATGCGGTAGTTGCGCTAGGCCTATAGCCTGGTAACTGAGCTTATCAGCTAGGCTATTAACCAAAAACTCTCGTACAGCTTCCTCACAAGCCAGCCCCAAAAACCCTGTCAACTGCAAGCCATTTGGCGCGGCGCGGCACGCGGCGAAAAAGTCATAAGCGGCCGCGCACGCGGCGCGGCGCGGCTTGCATCACTAGTGCTGCATCGTATGCCGGGGTATGCCAGGGTGCCGCATCGTATGCCAGGGTGATTCACAAAAAATGTTAAGTTCAGATTTGCTTCACTTGATGTTTTAAATGCGCTCATTTGATTGGGAAGACACGTCTATGCACCACACATCTGTACATGGGTTTATAACGTTGCATTGCATCAGCCATTTGTTATATTGTTGATCTCAATTCACTTCTTTTCTGTCAGTGTGACGTATCTGAGAAACTGATTGTGTGATCATATTGGTGAAGCGCAATGGTTTCAACCTTTTTGACAATTCTTGCTTTACATTCTTTTTTGTTTACAATTCTCTGTCCACGTAGAAATTGTTAACAATTTCCTTTAGATTAAAAAAATGGTTGCAACTTTTACATGAATGAATTCTGCGACTGCAACTGAAACCTGGAACCAATCAGAAGCTACGTTGTTCGTGACGTGGAAATGGCTACCTTCATTGTGACCCTTCTAGAACTCAGCCAAAGGGTTGATCCTTGGTTTGAACTGTAGTAGGGGAGAGTGGGGTACAATTGGACATCGCATTTTATAGAAAAAATTGGAAACTCTGAAAGTCCCTGCCTTGGCAAAAAATTAGTTTCACATCAGTCGTTGTACTATGAAAATTCTAAGAGTTTGTGTTGGTCGTGTATTGAGTTTGGCGGTGGGAAGTGTTTTAGCACCTGTATAGTATTTTTAGCGGATTTTGTTTTAATCGTAATTTTTTTATGTAAAGTAAAGATTTTTAGATTTTTTCTTTTTCTGTTCAAGCCATATACAGTAAAGTATCTTTTCATTACCTTTGCTTTGACCTGACTTTTAGAACAGGTTGTCCCTGCCCAACTTTAAATCGATTTTGGTGTGTGGGGCACAATTGGACACAAATTTTGGGGTACAATTGGACAGCAACACACATGGTAGATCATACTGTAAAAGTAGTTCTTTTAATATTGCATGGTCTCATGCAACGCAATGTCATTTAAACGTTGTAAATTGTAATAACATTAAAAATAAAAATTTTGGGAGACAAGATAAAATTTTAGGGGGGGGTAAAATTGCTTTTCCAAGACCCCCCTCCCCCGTGGCAACGTCCCTGATTTTACTGCAATAAACAAGTAAAATCTATTTATTAGAGTCCTTGTCAGTTTCTTGATTACTTTTGTGTTGGTTTAAACTGTTGTTTCTAAACCATTGATAATATTTGCAAATGTCCAATTGTGCCCCATTACCGGGGCACAATTGGACAAAAAAAATAATTTTTTCAATTGACTGTAGTATTTAATATGCATTACTTAAGTGTTGTTTCACTGTCTCATTTTGTTAACAGTGTGATACTTTGTTGTTGTGCAAAAGTTGGATTTTGTTAGACTTTTAATATAGACGGTACTTCTATTTTACTATTTTTTGTCCAATTGTGCCCCACTCTCCCCTAATTACAGAAAAAAAACAAGTTATGACTGGGGTGGGAATCGAACCCACGTCATCGGAACTAATACTTTCTAAACCTTTTTCTTCATCGTGCCCAGAGCATCACGCAAGCTCTTGTATTCCTCTATCGTTGAACTCGGCTAAATCCTGTGCAGAGCACCTTTTCTTTTAGGTCAGGGCATTCGAGTAGATGTTGCATTGTTTGCTCCTGTTTGCATTTGCAACTTGTTCTCCCCATGGAATACCCTCCAGTGTCTCATTGAAGTTTTACACCTGCCAATGCCAGTTCTTAAGTTCCGCTTTCCGGGAGGAAGGCCCTCTACTGGTGAGAGCTCCATATTAGCCAATATCGAAGCAACCTTAGAACTTACTTTTTCGATATGGGATTTGTATGTGAGGGACCTATCTAGTTTGACGCTGAGGTATGTCGGATTGATACAGTGTACAGTGTCCTAAACCTTAACCGCTACGCCATGTTGTAGACGGCAAAACCTTCGCTTATAACTTTAGTTTACATCATCTGCTTTTTCGCGCTTTTTTGCGTCACGAAAAGCGTAGCTTACGATTGGTTGATTGGTTTGAGATTTCAGTGGCTGTGGCAGAAGTTTTTTCATACAATATTATTTATCACCATTATCATGTACAACACCAGGAGCTTAGTTTGCACGGTGAATGTGGCGCTATATAAAGGTTGTTATTATTATAGTGGCTACTTACAGCAGCAAAATAGCTAGAACGTAATATTTTAACTTAAAGTATCAGCATAATTTGACTTTAAAATTAACGTGATGACTAAAATAAACTTTGGAATAACTTTTTAACTTTTCAGCTAATTCCGCCTTCATTTCACTCAAGGCTGTTGGCGTTGTGAGATCGTCGCAACTATCACGGAATGCCACTCGGTTTGCCCGTCAGCAAATGAAACTTCTGATCGGAAGTGAAGGACAAAGTTATGTGGTGGGTGTAGGGAAGACCTCTCCACGGCGACCCCACCACAGAGGAAGGTGAGCCTTGTACACCTTAGGAACGATGACATCGCTTTATGAGCAAACTTAATACATCAAACAGTTAAACTTAAAGCTTGCTGAAGAGAGTAGGCTAGGGTGACGAACAAAAAAGTTTTGCGATAGCTCCTAGGTTTGAGTTTGATCGGGAGAGCATTTCCTTTTATATAATTTATTGCAAACCTTACGCATTTCTTTGTTTCGTCAGTACTTGCCCTGGCTTGCCACAGATTTGCAACAAGTCCGTCATCTACCAGAATCGGCCCAATGCCAACACATTGTATGGGGCGCTTGTAGCTGGCCCCACAAGGACCGGAAGGTAGGCTACTTAATTTTAAAGAAATATTTAATTTCTTTTTACTGTATCAATTAATTTTAGATCATCAATTATTTTGACTTAAAGCATCTAATAAATATTTTTACCATGTTGTTGTGAGCTACAACCATAAGCTGTCTTTCGAAGAATCAAAATAGTTAAAATTCCTTTTGGTAAACCTGGTTGTAAGCGCCATTACGTGTAGCATCATGTAGACAATAACTTAAGGTATCCAAGCAAGTAGAGAAACTACAGTATTGCCAAACGAAATTTATCTTGCACATTCAAAAGCGATTGCATTGGCAACAACTACCATCTCAAAAACACTTGACCACTTTATCCGTGGTCTTCAGATTCACCGACCGTGCCAGTAACTACATCAACAGCAACGTAAGAATCGACTTCAACGCCGCTTTCCAGTCACTGGCTGCCGGCTTGTTGGATCTAGAACTACGGACCACAGGGTAGAGGCGGAATATCCGAGCAATGTCAAGGGAGTGTGGAACCTATAAAACATTTTTGATTATTTGGCCTGTACGAACATAAATCAATTGGCAAATTCTTGGACCGGTATGGAACTGGCCTATCTCAAGAAGTTTACTTGTTTTTATTGTGTGCGTTAACTTTAATCAAGGATTGTAATGCTGCCAATTGCCCTTCCAAATGCCCCCCCTGTGTTACCAATGACACATTTCATTGAACTTTTCGAATACCGGTCCAGAACATTCAAGCAATCTTATAGAATCTGTAATCTGGCTTATGAAACACTGTAGGTTACATGTCTACATCATCCATAAAATATGTTCAGTAAAGGAATTAATGGTGAAAGAAAATCTACATGCCAAGTCTTGCGCGCATATGCGTTTCAAATAAATTCCATTGTTACAAAATACACACTGCACAAACGAAGTAGCAACATGACCTCACAAGAACCAACATCAGTATTTGCGCTGCATTCGATGTGTGCGCTTCAACGTAAAGGCGTCCCAGCTTGTGAGCCCGGAAGGAAGTCTCATACTATGAAAATACATGCATTGTATGTCGCGTCAAAACGCTTCTTTTATTTCACTGCATCAGTTAGGGGATTGTTAATAACTGCCGCGTCGTTTCTTCTTTATTTTTTTTTGCACCAACAGCTAGAAAACACCGGAGGGGGGGGGGAGATTGCAAAAACAGTAAAAGTTATTACTTTTGTAAAATATTTTTGAAACCGCAAATAATTTCGAAAGTTATAAATTTGCTACAATCGTTTTACAAGTTGGCTTGTTCAGTGAAAACAAGAGCACAAAGTCGAAGGAAATCTGAAGACGACACAAGCTTTATCAGATGGTACTGTGTATATAAAACATAAAACAATGAAAACTATTAATACTACAAAAAGTGCTCAGTGCTAAGCAAAAAAGTAAAGCAGAGCGAATTAAATCAAAAATAGATTCTATTTGAATAAGAACTTCTGATGATCCGTATAGATGAAACAAGCTGTTAAGGATTCAGATAGTAATAACTATATTACTATCTGAATCCTAAGTAATAACTATATTACTATCTGAATCCTTAGTAATAACTATATATAAAACATAGATATAAAAATAGAACTTTTATAACCTCCGTTGGACTTGACATCAGGTACTGTTGCTTTTACTGTTCCAATGATAGGTTTCACATTTTCCTTAAAGATCGAACAGCGTTGGTTTTTGCTTCTCCCTCCCTGTTTACACTTGATAACATAGACAAGCAGCCGAGTCTACAACAGTGCTGTCTTAATTGCTTATGTTTGTCTGTAATTGCTTTGTACTTTGTGTTATATTAGAATCATCATAAACTTCACAAAGGAAAAAATAGAAAAGAAAATCTTTTTTTCAAACTTTTTGAATGAAGCTGAAGATCCCAGATATTTATCACTGATTGGTTTCCGATTGGAAGTGGTGGCTGGAAAAATTGTGGCAAACAAATGAACAGAGATATGGTTGTAGATGTCTCAAAGTGAGTAATGTTATGCTGGATTTCAATCGGAAACGTCATGGGAGAGATCTTTTAGAATCCGGGATTCGATCGTTTGACTGCCTTTGACGCGACGGATAGCTCGAGGATGATTATGGTCAAACGAAAGCAACATTTGTTTCACATTCACATCCCATCATTTTATTGCTCTGTCGAAACCTCATGCTATTTGTGGTTGTTGTCTGGCTGCAAACTTTATCTTTTCTTTCATTTCGTTTTGCAAGGAAGCCACTTCGTCAACAACATTTGATTTCGTTTGTTCATTGTTCATATTCACTATAATGTTTCCACAATTTAATTGTATTTTGGTTATTGCTTATCTGTTGCCTTTCCTTCTCTGTAATCTTTAACCACTAATAAATTCATTTTTGTTAAAAATAAACTGTCTTATGACGTCAGTATGACCCACCAGTTGCCTTCCCAACCGCCTTCGAGACGACGACGACGGCGACTACAATTCCTCCATCGTGCTGAAAGCGTTGAAGTAACTTCGCTATTACACCAACCGCCAGGGCCGGATTAAGGCGGGGGCTGATGGGGCTGCAGCCCCAGGCCCACCAAAAAAATAGGCCCACTGATAACAACTTACTAAGAGCAACTGACATGCTTATTATCAGGATCGAAAAAATAAAGGACGAATATCATAGAACGAACGCTAACTGTGTAAACCAGTGGTTCTTAACTCATTTGCCAACAATTAAGCCTTCGTCTGATACACGTTGGGAGGCACACGATATGACGTTATACATGCGCTAAGAAAAAGTTATCAAGCAGTTCTTCAAGTCTTGAAAGCAATGTCTGATGACAATGACCACTGTGACAATGACGAACAATCACAGACTAAAGAAACAGCCAAGGGGTTTATCTTGTCAATGAAAAAGCTTGAAACCGTTATTTTAATTGAGTTATGGTCTTGCATAATGGAACGGTTTTATAAAACTAGTCGGGCGCTACAGGATAGCAAAATTACTTTGAATAAGGCAACAAATCTGCTTCAGGGTCTACATAACTTTGTTCAAAAATTTAGATCCGAATTTCAAAAACTCAAAGAAAAGGGTAGAGCAGGGCTACTCAACTTGCGAGCCGCGGTCCAAATCCGGACCTTCTGGGGGTTGATGGTCCCAGTCAGCAAGGGTTCGTGGGGCCCACGTGGGATTTCCATGGGCATTCGGGGGCTTGTGGGATTAAGCTGGGTTTATCTGATGTTTCCGATTAGGCCCCAAGTGCGCGGCCTACTTCATATTTTTTTCTTTACAACCGATTCCCGACATCTTTTATTGAATTTATCTTAATAATGTTATCATATCATGAAAATGTATCTGGGAATTTATTTTCATTTCTTGAAATAAACTTTCTGGGCTTTCTGTGGGCATGAAGTGGGCTACCCACCATGATGAAAAATTATAAAATATACGTTTGCACCGGTCCATTATGCTATATTAAAGTGCAATAATCATAAAAATTGAATATATACAACGATACAATGCGACGGCAGTTTACATTTTAATAATGGTTTCATGGTGGGCTGCCCACCCATTAGACGTAGGTGGGCTGCCCACTTGGGACATTTCTGCAAACCGTGGACACATAGGTACTGGGGCCCACGCAATACAATGTGGGTAACCCATATGCAGCCCAAGTGGGCCCCACGAACCTTTGCTGACTGGGGTGGAGCTTGAGCTTTTGGAAGAATACCCTCTTTGCCACGTTGCAGGGCTTTTTTTAAACATATTTCTACTGGGAGGAAGCAATTTCCACTGTGATTATCCTAGTTGCTGGGGGTCTTCGACTCCCAAACTCTCCAATACTTTCTCGGAAATCTAATTCGAGTTACATTTTACCTAAGAAAGTGGTTTGATAAAATAGTTTAGCTTTCGTGGTTGCGTGTGAAATAATTTGTTCACCGGACCGCTAAAAATATATAACTTGTCAAACTGGACCTTCGTTAAGATTAGTTGAGTAACCCTGGGGGGAGTATTAAGTGGCTGTCATCATTATATTGAATGAAGAAATTTCAAGAAGGAAGAGAAGAAAAGTATGCTTGGATAGCGAAGGTGGATCTGAAGACACATCACTTGATCCATCGTGCAGTTTCAAAGTAGACTCATATTTGCCAATCATTGACCAAATTATTTTGTGTATGAAATCCCGAATTGCAGCATACGATCGTCTTCAAATAAGATTTTCGTTTCTGGCGGAATTAAACACCATGTCTAACTGTAAAATTGAAGAGAGTGCTAAAACATTGCTTCACTATTATCCAGATGATCTAGATTCTGGAAGAATCACTGCCTGAAGAGATGATTCATTTTTCTACACTGCTTAAACAACACTATTTTAACAGCGAATGCAGCAAAGAAACTCGAATGTTTAGATTCATCAATGAAAATGAGTTTATGTATGCATTTCCTAACGTATTTGTTGTAGGCTACTAAAAATGTATCTTTGTCTGATGATTTCTAATTGTTCAGGTGAGCACTCATTTTCAGTGCTTAAAAGAGTAAAGAATCAACTACGTTCATCCATGGGCCAGAAAAAAGTGTATTCCTTAGCTCTACTCTGCATTGAAAACAAAATTTTGGAAACAATAGACACCGATGATGTTATAACAGCTTTGTTTTGTCTAAATCCAGAAAACATGTCATTTGAATGAGTTTAATAAGTAAATACTGTACTTCGGGTATAATTTTTGTTATTTCATTTTAATTCTGATTGTTACAATGAGGGAAATGAAATATAGGCCTCAGATTACCAATAGCCCCAGGTCCATGAAAACCTTAATCCGGCCCTGCCAACCGCGTAATGCGCTTGTCCACCAAAGATGCAGATTCAGATCCTTTTTACTTGCTTTAGCACTACAGTACTTAGCCTACAAATACAGATAAATAAATATATACATTGAATGTGGTGCTAGTACTAGGATGACAGCGAAAGACCACAGGGTCAACGAAGTCAGCTGCCACCCTCATACAAATAAAAAATAATTATAATAAAATTAAACAAACAGATCAACAAAGTACGTAATAAAAATAATACCAGACAGCGAGGTGGTGGCGGTGGTAGGCCAAATAAGAGAGTGAGTAAAACTTTCACACCTTGTTGTTGGAATGTTTGCTCGTCTCACAAATTAACGTTAAAGCTACAAAGCCCAAGAGATCATCGGCTTAGCGGTTTCAACATTGACACTTTCTGATCTCACGCAAAACTTGGGATTATTTGCTGTAATTCTGCTGATAGGTGATGGTTAGCCTATTCATGTTCCCGTTGTCGAGTTTGCTAGATCGAGATGTGCCATTTGCCAACACACCTTACAGCTATTTCAAAATACGTCACCAAATTAGCATTGCTACAAGATTCGTTTAAAAGAAGTCACTTTATTCAATGTTTAACTGTCTTTTGTGAACTGTTATACTCATAAAAGGTCTTTAAAGCAAAGCAATATAAACAAATACAAATGAAGTTCTCCATTGAGCATATGATCCGGGCAATACCGGCTTGTAAACTGCTCAGGAACCAAGTTTTCAAATTACTTTGCCACCAAGTGAAAAACACTCTTATGTTTTTAATAATCATCTTCAGCTTTGGTGATTTAAAATTATCCTGCAAAGATTTAAGGCTTTAAAATGTAATTGATACATCTAGGAGCAAAGTGCACAAAATATAACAGAAGCTCTGGTGATTTTTGTTTTGAAAATAGCTAACGATGTTACAAGTTGTAAGGTTTGAACCAGGCCACAACTTGTGTATTAACTTTCTTTTTAAAACTTAAAGGTGCACTGCAACGAAAATATATAGCTTTTGTATTCATAGATCTTTATGAGAAAAAGCGATTTGTAACAATAAAATTTTTTTTGGGTTTTGTCATTAGCTCAAAAATCTAATAAAAGGGATATTGGTTTAAAGCAGTGGTTCCCAACCTTTTAGACCTTGCGGCACCCTATCAAAGAGATACTGTAAATAGTTTGCAGCACCCTGGCAAAACTGGATCAATTCTATGGGGTTTCTGTATTTCAAATAACTGTATGAAATAACACAGAATGAGTTGTACAGTATAGCGCGTAAATAAATGTTGTTATTCAAAACTCAGTGTAAATTTTGGGCTTGACTTCTTGCACAAAGTCCCTTAATATGTGGGGGCACATTCGATAAAGTCATTTACATTTCTTCCTCGACTACTAAGCAGTCGTTCTCGTGTTTTAGTTCGTTACGGAAAATCCACTCTCACATAGATAAGCTATGACGTGGAAAACTGCAGCAAGCAAAAGCTTACAATAGCTTTTTTTCCAACGCAAGGATATTCATTTTGAATTTTTATCCAGAACTCGTCGAGAGGCATCTGCTTGTGCATAAGCTTAAAATTTCTATCGTTACGAATGTCAATTAATTCTTCTTTAAGATTCATAACAATATGAGAGTCCAGTAAAACTGGATTTCTCGAATTCTTCACAAAATAAAATCATGAAACCTGGCAATAATGATGCGTTTCAAACGTTTTTATGGAAAGAACAGCAACGAGTCAAAATCTCTTTCACGCTGTTTTTCCTGGGCGAGAAAACAAAGGCTTACCGCGGATTATCAACTTACCGCCAGCGACTTCTCCACTAAGCGACCCTCCAGAAAGGAGCTGGGAATAACTGCGAGACGCGCAAGTTACTCAATGAAACTCTGTTAGAAATAAATAAATTCCGCACTTAACGGGTTAAAGATAAAATAAAGAATGGGCCAGAATATTGCAATATCTCGCGTCACCCTTGAGCATTGCAATTGGCACCCCAGGGTGCCGCGGCACCCGGGTTGGGAATCACTGGTTTAAAGGATTCTGACTGGTCAAAATCTTTGATGACGTAGTTGGTTGTTCAGGCAGAATTCTGAACCACTAGTTTGCATACAAATAAACTATAAACAAGTGGGCTACATATACAAAGAACAATTTTATACTTGAGTTTTACGCGTTGAGATGGTTTTTTGTATGGCTCCCGGTTGTTGTAACGGAAGAAACGTGAAAGGAGTACAATTTCATCGTTTACCTCTGAATAATCAAGACAAGCTTAAGAAATGGATCTCAGCGATGAAACTCAAAAACCCACCAGTTAACAAGTACTGCCGTATGTGCAGCGACCATTTTCTGGCCGGAAGTGGCTATGCTTACAGTGCCGTAGATATAGCCGTTCCATGCCTTTTTTAATCTTTACGTCACTTTCACTGCGCATGCGCGCTGTTGCTGCACATTTTTCTTCCACCCTCTCTTCAAAGTAAAGGACGAACAAATGATAAAAAGTGCATATATAACTTCTAAATTCAACTGTTTTGGCAAAGTGAATCAGTGGCGCGTGCGATCTTTGTCTGGCTCATATTACCAAGGATATGAGTTTGATACCACAAGGAGGTGTTTTTCTTTTAAAGTAAATTCCAACCCGAAGTGACTCAATCGTTAGACTGCGCATTTTTGTGGCCGTGTTTAGTTTGCTTTTATTTCTGACCATCACAACGAAAAAACAATATATGACAAACATAGCAGAGGTCTAGAAAAAGGTAGAAGCGACAAAACGCGGACGTTATAGCGTGCATGATACCAAAGCAGGACAATCAGTTTAAAATATGGCACGGTCGCAACACCTTAATAAATTTTTATAAATTTCGAATTTTTTTAAAGAAAAAAACTCACTAGTCTTTTTTTCTCTTTTTCTAAATTTATAAAATCAAAATTTTTATCTGGCTTCTGGCAACATTCATTTTCCAACATTGTTGGCATGATGGCACAATTTCCACACCTACACCATTTCAAATTCTCCATCCGACTGCTGTCGGAGCTGGCACTGTCGTAGCTCGAATCCGAATCACAGTCATCTCTGTCAAGGCGCTGTCTTTTTGGTTCAAACAAAAATCCTTTTTTGAATCCAGACATCTTTAAAGATTACGACTTGTGCAGAAGCTACCAACTGAGTGAACAACCAACTACGTCATAAGGCACATAGCGCCATCCGGTGGCTGATTTTCTTTTTGCTATTGTTTGCCAAACAAAGAAGTTTATCAAAAAAATTTTTCAAAAAAGATAATACTTAAACACTAAAGAATCAACAAAAAAAATTTTATTTTTCATTTCAGGTCCCCTTTAAAGCAGCACTTTTAGTAAAATTAAATTTATCTGCGCACTTTCCAAGAAGCTGCTAGAAGTGATGGCATCAATTAAGCTCCCACACACCCAACACACACACACCGCTCACCTCTACCCAAGATGTAATACATTGATTAGGCGTAGTTGCTGAAGGTAAAGCGGCCGAAAGAAAGGAATTGGCCACCCTCATTAGTGCTGAAGGATTGGTAAAATGAGAACCTCTACTTCTCATTTCCAGAATCATGAATTTAAGTATGGGACTCACCTTTACACAACCAACACATTGAGGGTTTGTTCTTGTAAACACGGATTTACAAAGAGAAGCAAATGTCTACCCACCACAAAATATCAATATCGATTTCTTGAAAACAATTACGAGCTAGTCCAAAAGCAGGCCAGGTATTTGTTGTTCACAAGTTTAGAAGGACAGGAATTCTCACACTGCTTTGTTTGATAAAGTGGTGACAGTAAATAGAATTTCTAACATTTTTTGTGGGTTAATATTTGCAGCTCACATAACCTATTAATTAGCGCAACAGGATGAAGACGTTTCAGTCTGGCTTGAAATATTTGTAGTATTTTCTTGGTAGCAATGGACGCATGTTGTTAAAGTATCATCGCTGTGATGATTGTGCGAAAACTGAATGTGACTGTAATAATAAAAACAGAAATGGAAATAACCTTTAAAATTGTATAAACAATGAACAATTGCCTGAAAATAAATCTGATTAACAGTAAAATCGATGCACGGTTGCGTTCTAGTGTTCTCAATCTCGCATGTGCTGTTTACTAACCACAACTAAATCTAGCGCAACACAAAAAAGAAGTGAAGTTATGCCAAAAATTTTAACGAAACGATTCACATTTGCAGATTCAAACAAGCGTTACGACACGATGTGTCAATCACTTTATTGAAGTTGAGATTCTGTGAAAGGCGAGTTTGTCAATGGCTGACTCGTCGGGTGGGTTTGCTATTGCTGCTGCATAACCGAATGCTCCAGAGGATGGGCCTCAGATGCAATGATTGAAAACTTAAAAGTTTGGGTGTTCATTGGTATAATTATCGTTTCTCGCATTAGTCATCAAATGCTTAGACTAGGTAGACGGGAAGGTAAGAATTCAAATCTCTATGTCCACCTTCAGACATGTCTTTGGATGTCTTGCCAAAGACACAGCCGCATGCTCTTGAGCGGTGTCGAAAGAGAATTATTACTACTTTGTTGTCTGGGAATGTCATCCAAGACTCTTTAGAAGCTTAATCCTGGAAGTTTTGTATATATGCAGAGGCATTGAATCGTTGATACTGACACAAGTCCGGTCACCAAGATTGAATGAGTGAAGTTTCCGATTGTTTTTAAAGCGTTCTTGGCTGTAAATGTATTTTTTCCGCTAGGTGCTGCTGAATGGTATACTGTCCTTGTAAGGTCGAGTGCTTTCCTATTGAGCTGAGGCTGCTGCTATATCTCGACCAACGGTAGCCACTTTAACAAGTCGAAATTCTGCCACTGCAAATGACTACAATGCAACCGCCAACCAATCAGAACATATTATAAGAGGCTACCGTCCAATTGTGACCTTTCTAGCACTCATCCAGAGAGTTAATGCTTGTTTTGAACTTTATTTGGTAATTGCAGAAGAAAAAGAGCAATAGCAGTGGTGGGAATCGAACCGGCGTCAATGAAATGACTACTTTCTAGCCCTAACCCTAACCCCTAAGCCAACCAACTGACAAAAAATCCATCACTTAATTTGCTTTCTATCATCTTCTTTTCGCCATTTTTTACGTCACTTAAACCGTAGCTTATGATTGGTTGGCGGTTTCATTCTAGTCAAGTTTAGTGGCAGAATTTCGACTTGTTAAAGTGGCTACCTCGACCAACACTGTTTCTGTCGATTGCTTGGTGGCTTTTCACTTGAATTCACGTTTTGAAGTGTTTCGTTAAAACAAAACCCTCAAAACCATATCAAAACAAAATATAAAAGTTGCCAAAATTAACGGAGAAGCTGATCCCCAACGATTCTTGTCATCCATTTCACTTTTTTAGATCTCAATATTTATTTTGTTCATTTTGCTTCGAATTTTAACATCGCTGAAATTCTCATGTAGGTGTGCCCAAAGTGCGACCCGCGGGAACATTATGTGCGGCCCCGTCTGGGCTCTAGAATATAACCAACAATCTTAAAGGCATACTTAATGAAATTTTCAAACGGGAATTAAGCATTAAAATGCGTAAACTGAACACTCAAAAATACATTTCATAAAAAATTACTGAGAAAAAATTGTTTTCAATGGCGCTGGCAAGGCGCAAAGTCCAGTGTTTCATTTATTTTTTATTTTTTGCAAAATGACCAAGAAGTGGAAAAACTGCTGAAGAATTACGTCACAAGCGACTCCAGCAGCATTATCAAAAGTGTTTTCCCGCGTTGGGTTGGAAAGTTCAAACGTGTTGCGTTCCAAGAATTTTCACATTGATTGATGATGATGATGGCGTATGAGCGATCGTTCCAGGCTAGATTGGAGGGCAGGAAATCTTCAGCCACTCAGCAGTCTCGTCGTCCAGGATTCTCAGACCATGCGCACCGTGTGGAGGCCGGTGGGTTAGGCAGTGATGGATGACATGGTCTGCGGTCTGTTCCGTGGCACCACACTCGCATTCTGATGAAGGAGCCAGGCCCCACTTGTGCATGTCCGAACGAAAGCGGCCGACGCCAGTTTGCAGGCAGTTAAGCCTGACCCACGCAAGCCTTGCGAGGGACATCCCTAGTGGACGGGGATCGGCGTCGGGTATGAAGTCACGGAGCGTGGAGGTGTGATTTTGCCACTCCGTGTTCCACATGTGGTTCGTCCAGTGTGCCGCACTTAAACCAAGTTCTTCTGCGTTCTTAAGGAATTGTTGTGCGGCAGGCACAAAGGGGCGTCTTGATTTCAGCCGCTGCTTTATGGGTGGTGGTCTCTTGAATGTTGCATGGAGGAGATGGTCCGGGTCCAAAGCGCGGCGAGCGAGAGAAATCGTGGCTCCTTTACGGCGCAGCTCAGCGGGTTGGATGCCTGCTAGGATGGGTAGGCAGTCTGTTGGAGTGGGACGCAGGCATCCAGTCACAGTACGCAGTGCGTCGTTGATGACGGTATCAATCTGGTGGGTGTGAGAACTACGACACCAGACCGGCGCGCAGTACTCAGCGGTGGAATGAACAAGGGCTAGGGTAGCTGTACGAAGAGTTTTAGCACCAGCTCCCCAGCCGGAACCCGCCAATTGCCTCAAAATTGCGACGCGTGTAGATAGTTTTTTGCGCAGTGAATTCAAGTGCCGGCGGTACGTGAGTGACCTGTCCAGGGTTATGCCGAGGTATGTAGGTTCGGCACAATAGGGCAGGCGTTCCCCATCAATCTTGATGTTTATCTCACGCTGTGCCTCCCGGTTGTTAAGGTGGAAGGCCGCCGACACTGTCTTTGACTTGCTGAGCTGTAGCTTCCATTTCTGGAGGTATGCTGATAGTGTTTGCATGTCTTGGCTGAGGTTCCTCTCCAATGACTGCCAGTTTCCTGCTGAGTGCCAGGTCGTCTGCGTAAGCATATTTCCTGGAGTTGGTGGGGGCCAAGTCGTAGGTGCATATGTTGAACAGGAGAGGAGCCAAGACTGAGCCCTGTGGGCATTTAAGGCCTGGAAGCGTTGAATCCATGTAAAAAATGCTGATTACTCCACGCCTTCTGAATTGCCTAACTGAAATTGTTTCACATGCCTTTGTGGAGTTTGCCTTCAAGCACTTGTTTTTTTACATTTTCATTTTACATTGATTGAAGGCCTGGATACGTTGAATCTATGTAAAAGAGGCTGATTTACTGTTTGAAGAACAAGATCTGCCATTTGAAACTCACGCAGTAAAAACTCTTGCCCGATCAACCGATTGCTAGTCACTGGTGACGTAGACTGTATAATCGCACGCTTCGCTGCTCAAGCACATTCCGGTTTTGAAACCTCTGACAAAAGCATGCGCAATGGTGGTCAGACTGCAATGGGGCCAAATTTTTTTCAAAATCGTTTTATGGTAGCATGTTATACACAAAGAATGTGGAAAATTGCCAAGTCAGGTTTTTCCTTTAGTATGACTTTAATCATAGGGTAAATTTCAAGAAAAAAAGGAGTTAAAATGTTAGTGCGGCCACCAAGGCTTGCGAAAAGCGAAATGCTGCATGTGTTAAAAAACCTTTAGGCACCTCTGTTCTCACACCTTCAAGTATGTTTTTTAGATCCGCTACTGCACTGATTAAGTTTGCACTTTCATTTGACAACTTCTCCCAAAAGAAAGTTTATTTTTTCTAGCACTGATGTTACGAAAGACGATGGAATGGTATTCCTATGTCGGCGCAATCCAGTTATAATTAAACTTTGTTGAATTGGAAAACCAGAAGTTCAGCAGCTGATGTCACCTCGTCAGTCTGGCCGACTTAATTAGTTATATAAGGAAGCCAACCTCTGTGCAACCAGTTGGTGGCTGCCCTGTATAGCTTACGCAGAAGTTGTGTTGTCACTGTTTTTCCTAGACTTTAGACAGCAAGCAGAATGGTGAGTTAAATAAAAAACAAGTTTTGTTTCAACTCAATAGAGATTTAAAATATCGCGGCGGAAATGGATGATTTGTGTCTACATTGTTCGGGTTGTAATTGCTTAAAAATGTTGTTAAATTAATGCGCTTTCTACCACAAACTATTACAAACGTCCTACACGCCTGATCTTGTCATCGCGTATTGACAAATTTCGCAATGATATAACAAATAATCTAAAGAAGTGTTTTTTATGCTGGCACATCGGCCTTGTGCATCCAATTAATATCAGCTACAAGTGGTTTTGTTTATACGCTTTACTGGACTAAACCGCTTATCTGTGACGCAATAATGCACCAAGTTATGATGATATAAACAATCACTACTGGCTGTTTCAACTCGACCATCTTTGGAGACTGGAAACCAAGGATGTTACAATAAAAAAGCAGCAAGAATTCAAGAGAGCGACGTTGTGATATTAGTGCTAATTAGGCCAAACAGAATTTCCCAAAATCCAAGGTTCTAGATATACTATCTGCTTGAAGGGGTCTTCTAATTCATGTGAAATTAAAACAGTGCTAATTTTTTCTACATTAGAAAATGCATTCATTGCCTTTTATAATAAGAGTAGGTGGGTAGGTAGTCTGTTTCAAACATTGAGTCAATGGAAGGCTTTGATGATTGTAAAACTTAAATAAGCGTTCGTAGGTGACATGGATTAAAAGTAGTAATTTACTTTGAATGGAAAGTTATTGTAAGAAATTCTTCACAGGCGGGAGGGAGGAAGTCAAAGAAGGAGGGAGGGAAGAAAGCTCAGAAAACAACATCAAATGCCTTTTCCATGTTCGATCAAAACCAGATCCAGGAATTCAAAGAGGTTTGAAGTAAAGTTAACCTACCATTGCAATTTTCAAATACTACTCGATGATTATAAGTTTGTAAATACTACTCGAATATTACGATGATTTGTAAACTAGTTGACATCTTTGTGATTGTAATTACGTCACTATCAGGCGACGTGTTTCCAATAAGTTTTGCATTTTTGCAACCAAGTTAGATTAACACAGATTTCATCCTGACAGGCCTTCTCAATTATGGACCAGAACAGGGATGGTTTCATAGATAAGATAGACTTGAAGGATACCTACGCTTCCTTGGGTGAGTGGATGGGAGGTCGCTTCTTCATTGGCGTGCTTAGAATGTGACACGTCAGGATTTATGTTTCTGAAACAAACTTGAAGAATCAAATAATCATTTGCTGATCTTCTAGGAATTCGTGACGTGAAAATGGAGAAGCTCGAGGCGATGGTCCTGGAAGCGCCGAGCGCGATCAACTTCACCGTCTTCCTCAACCTCCTAGCAGATAAGCTTCATGGTAAAAGATTTCGTTTTGGTTTTGGAAGTTTTAACTCTGGCTCTGATTTTTTTATGTTATTTGTGAAATTCATTGCAAGCAGCAATGTAAGTAATCTTCATACAACTCAGGTACCGATCCTGAGGATACCATCGTTCAAGCTTTCAAACTCCTGGATCCGGAACAAAAGGGAGTTATCCATAAAGATTAGTAAGAAAGTAGTGCAAGCATCATTACGCTTGGGCATTATTGGTTTGTTTACGATAACTGACCACATGAAAAAATACGTCGTTTACTTGCATCACCTATTATCAACTTCATAGTCACACATAAGAAAATAACTTCTGAAGACGTTTTGCCATTACCTTGGCCAAAACTTAACAAATGTAGTTCCTTGTAGAATGGATTAGGTTAGGTTAAAACTAGACCTAGGCTAATATTGTGTATGCAAACACCTTATTCTACTTAGAGTACTGTAGGCTACAAGCAAGTAGGCTAGTCCGTTTACTACATTTTCCTCAGCAATGAGGTGGTTGCGACCCTATGTGTAGACCCGAAACAACAGCGGATCCAGATTTGGGTAACGGCCAGCAGAGTTTCAAAGAAGTAAAGAGAAAATATACCATATAAAAATTGGGGTCCTAAAAGATGTTTGGCAAACGTTTGTGGCGCTTTCTTCCAGAAACGTTTCAAAAAATTTACCCCACAGCTTCGATAAAATATTCACTTTATTGTACCACAGACATATAAGACTGAGTAAAGTATTTCAATTCGGAAATACTTGCTACGGAATATTGCATTATTTTCTTAATTGTACGTGCAACTGCATACTGTATACTCCTTAAATTCCGTGCTAAAAGCACTGCTGCCAAATTCCGCTGATATTTATATTTATTTCAAAATATTTATTTCAATTTTAATTTTTTGTTTTAAAATGTTCTTTTTTATATATTTTTTTTCTTTTGTAACCAACATATACAAAATATTGTGAAGAAAGGGGCGTTCTTCCCGGCTATCAGCACAAGGCTGAGCACTCACTAGTACAGCGAGCTTGTACTAGTACAGAATTCTTGCTACAAATCGGCTGCCGAGAAACATATACAAAATAGGCCGTCTTTTTTTGTACGAATCCCAATGTTTGTCGCCGAATGTTGTCCGACTACGAAATATTTCATGGCATAGTTGCATATTTTAAAGTGTAAAGTCTCTGCTTGGTATTCTTCCAATACTGAAAGTACAAATATCTATTTCTCCTTATCACAATTTTTATCACAAATTTCGAAACATCCATCCGAAGAATCCATATCTTTCCTCAGGCTATTATGCATGAGGTATAGGCTACCCTCTGTTACTATTAAATTACGTTAATTTAATTTATAACTTGAAGTTGAGAGAATGTTTTTAATTTAAAATATTTCATTTTCACTCAGTTGTTTTGGAAAGCATTTTATTTTTATGTTGCAGCATCCAACAACTTCTGATGACGCAGGCAGATAAGTTCTCCAAAGAAGAGGTAACTAAGCATCGAGATGGGTTGTGCGTTGTCGTTCAGTTCAATTTTGTTTAATTGTCATTGTTGGCTTAAACGTATGGCAACACAATAATTACCCCAACAACACATGAGCAGAAGAACCAACAAAGAAAAAGATGCTTAACACGATATAGCAACACAAGCCAAAAAACTTTAGGGCGATCTTAAACAATAATAACCTGAGTTGAAAGTTATTTACTATCATTGCTAACATGTTCTAATGGTGCATTTACATTGCATAACTGCATTGCGTTGTCGTCCATTCTATACCAATCTCTTCAGCTACTCAGGCGTAAAACCAGAATCATTTTGTAGGTTGATCAAATGCTTGAGATCGCTCCGATAGATGTCGCCGGGAACCTCGATTACAAATCTCTCTGTTACGTCATAACTCACGGAAAAGAAGAAGAATAATGTGGCACTGCTCCTTCCTCGATTCCAAAGTTTCTTCATGCAGCAAAAACAAACACATAAATGTTACTATGGTGACACATAGTTTGTTATAAAATAACATTGTTTTCTAACAGAACGGTTAAGGTGATGTAATAATTCGTAATCAGAATAATATATATTGAATGTATGCTTTACACCGTGTGCTGAGTTTAGGCTTCGTTGGTTCAAGCAGCATAAGTTTGAAACCATACATATATTGATTTCCATTAAGGATATGCTAGGGGATCTCCTGACTAAGAAGCAGCGGGCCAGCGATTCTCCATCAAGTATCAATTAATCATTCTTTATTACAAAATACATGGAAAATCAGCAGAGCCCTATTGGCATATGCATTTCGCTCTAACTTTAGAGCATCTTTAGTGCCTAAAACGCAAACATAAGAAAGCAAAACCTAAAAACTGTCACTAAATAAATGAATAAATGAATCTGGAGTAGCCTAAGATACTGACCAAGACTAACTGCCAAAACTAACTGGTAGAATACTGCGTAAATATTAACTGGCTGCGTAAAATATTTATAGGCAAATTTAAACTATATTTAAACTAAACTACACGAACCTAACTACTATGACAAAATAATGATGACAATTTATTTTAATTTATAATTATTTTAATAAAAATTTTTGTGCATTGTCATCATTATTTTGTCATAGTAGTTAGGTTCGTGTAGTTTAGTTTAAATATAGTTTAAATTTGCCTATAAATATTTTATGCAGCCAGTTAATATTTACGCAGTATTCTACCAGTTAGTTTTGGCAGTTAGTCTTGGTCAGTATCTTAGGCTACTGCAGATTTATTTATTTATTTATTTAGTGACAGTTTTTAGGTTTTGCTTTCTTATGTTTGCTTTTTAGGCACTAAAGATGCTCTAAAGTTAGAGCGAAATGCATATGCCAATAGGGCTCTGCTGATTTTCCATGTATTTTGTAATAAAGAATGATTAAGTTTGAAACCGGTGTGACAAGGGAACCAGCTTAACTGCATCTCAGTCCCACTGCGGGATAACTGTGGAGAAATGTTGCAAGTGTCCAGTATTTTTGATGCGTTCAAAAGTTTTAATGAAACAAAATTGAAAACCTGCAATATCTGGGAAGAATTTTCTGGCATTTACAATCGCAGCCCATACCTTTGTGACGTGATAATCGATTTTCCTGTTGATATTTGAAGAAACGTGTTGACATTAGAACTTACTCGAAGCAAAAGATTGGTTGAATATTTGAGGTTGGAATTTTATAATATTGCTGCCAATGGAGTCACTGCATTAATTATTTTTGTGGCTACACAATATGGTTGTGGCACCAACCGGATTATCTTATTGCTGTAAAATATTTCCTGGCATCACTGAATATCAGCGCAGTTTGATTTGGTGTAAACTGTAAATAAACATTAACAACGTTAGTGTGGGCATTGCAGTATATGCACATATTGCTTTGCACGATTCAAACACTGGATGATATTTAAGCGAGCAATTAAGATAAAAAAATTACTGTTTTAACGAAATCATTCATGAATTATAATATAGCATAATCTTCTTCAGTGCTCCAGAAATTGTGAATGGTTGAAGACATGATGGCTGGCAGCGGTGCTTTTGTAAAGTTTTGTTTAAAAACAATTTGCAAAGGACCACAAATTAAAGAATCTAATCTCTACAATTGCATTGGAGTAGTTACAGACATTGTGAAATGTTAATGCTAACAGTTTTCCGTAATGCTACTTATTGTTTGAAATGAATAGAATGTCCAGTAGTTGGAAATAATGGCCTAACGCGATTTACGTGCATCGTTTGACAGCGGAAACAATCAGAAAGTTGGGATCAATCCGGAGTTAGGTCATCGTTTGAATCAGCGCGATCGTTTTCTATAGATCTTTGCTGAAGTTGTCAGGGAAACAATTTTTGTGATTTCATCAATGACGCATCTTCAGCTTGTGCTTATGTCGCATACTGGATTGATGCAATAAATGTGACGATGTTAATTGCTTGGCCTCCCTGACGTTTGTTGTGAAGATGTTTCGATGGTACCGACATGTCCTAGTTCAACATTTTGAGCAACGTGTTCCTTTCGACATCATCTGTGAACAAATTAAAACCTTCCTCGTCCTGTAGGCATCAGACCATCATCCAACGCAAACCAAACTATTGATCATTTCAACCCAGAGCACTAGCACAACTCAAGTTTCCTGTCTCAAGATCTTTTTCGATGAAGTTAAAGTAACTAGCCAAGGAAGAGCCGAATATAAACAAGTCAAAAGTGAGAAAGTTGTGAACTTCTATTTTTGCTAAATAAACATCATAAAATCCTTTGAAAGGTAATAGTTCGTTGACTTACCTTGACAAGCAACCATCGACCATTTAAACTTGTGCTTACATAAAAAAAATATTTCCAATTAAATCCATTTCGGTGCCGTATTGCAAATTGTAATTGAAAGCCATTGCTCAGCAAACGATCCATAAACAATAAGTCTTTATCTTCAAACCGAATATGAGCTGTAGAAAGCAATGATTTCAATCACTACCAAAGTATATAACATAAAAAGTTTTGTCCAGTATGAAGAGCCAAGATTTGTTTTGTTAAATTAAGATAATTTTAGTAACATCCCAAATTGTCCATTGATCAGGTTTGATATCCGATAATGCGACTCCGTGGCAGAGATGATTTATCATGCACTGTTGCTGCCGCAAGAGGCACTGTAAGTCAATGCAAGGTTGTAAGTGTTTGGTCGTTCCGAATACTTTACTCAAGCTGGCATTCAATCAAGCAAAACCAGAGAGGTTGAGTTAAAATCATCAAAATAATTTGTAAATTATCGCAAGCAAACAATTGTGGGTATGCGTAACAAAGTGGGAGAGTTGTCTTCAAATGCTTCAAATTGTTCAAGGGAACACTAAGAAACGTCGTCGTTGGATTGTCTTGCTTATCTGCCATGGGGCGTCACCTATCAATAGCGAATGTTTAATCGTGGTTCTGGTTTCGATGACGAAGTTGAACTTATCTTGATAATGTTTGTGAGGTCATAACTAAGCCAGATGTTTGACATGGACAACGTCAGAATTACATAAAACAGCGTTGTAACGGCAACGACAATGATATGAAGTTGTGCGATTATTCCGTCTGGATCAGTGAGATACTTGTCGTTATCAGCTTCACGAGCCGCCATATATAGGATCGGGCTGATCTGGCTGCATTAGTCGATCGCAATCTCAATCAGAAAGCCCAGGGAAGAATCATTCAACATCAACCACCATGAAGAAGGTAAAACTGGCTCTTAATTGCCTCAATTTGTTAATTTAAATTTTATTATTACAAATTCTTAAATAAAGTATTTCGGAGGATTACAAAGATTTTAGTATTGAAGCTTTTCAAAGGTGCGAAAGATGCATAATTGTTCCTTCCATAAGTTTCTCGGCAGCCGATTTGTAGCAAGAATTGACAGCGATAGACACGTGTTTCGCCCATGAGGCTGGGCTCATCAGTAAAATTTGATTTCGAAGATTTTAGTCAGACTGTTAATTTTTCAATAACAGTCTGATTGAGCGTTTTTCAACTTATTTTTTCTCATTTGCTACTGCTTCCCCAAGGCAACAAAAAGCTTTTATATCATTAGGAGACAGCAAAAAGTAAAAAAATCTCAGAAAATATCAGTCAAACAACTAGCAGTACTGTAGCTGTAATCAAAATCTGCAAAATGTGACAAATCAGGCCGCATCTCCAGGTGGCCATGTTTTAAGTTTTATGCTTCTGGTGACAACTTTCACTTTGCAGGGATGGTTGCTGGATGTGTTACCTTGCACCTAGCTGCCCACATCTGTTTATATTTCTGCTTTGCCAGTCATTTACAATTTTGACAGATTAAATTTGCAAGAGAAACGATTTCTTGTAGATCTTAAAGTGAGTGAGAATCCAAATATATCAATTGTGTATCGCCACTCTGTATAAGCAGCCGGTGAACGGCCTTCCAAACATCATATGGCCACCTCCTAAATAACGGCCCAAAGGAGTTCAATTATTCATATTTTTGAATAGATCTTAATCTGGTAGGGGAGAAAAAATATCGTTATTAGCTTTGTAAGCATCGTGCAAGTTATTGGAACTTCTTGTCAACAAACAACAAGTTTTCAGTTGGCAGCTGGAGAAAAAGTTAAGAATTATCATAATAAGGTAGAGCGGTTGACAGCAAACTTCATAGTGAAGTTGCATTAGGGAGGGAGATTAAGACAAGCATGAAGTGGTATCAAGGAAGGAATGTTTTAATATAATTTTGAGCGTGGACGCATGACAGTTTGGCGGGTTGTATTGTTAAATTAACGTTTCCACAAGGATATTAACCCAAAGTGGCAAGTCACTGTAACGTTATGTTCATAGGCACATGGCAACATGAGTTGTGTTTGCTGGTTGTCAGAACTTTCCTGATGGTCAAGCAATATACCTTTCAAAGATTTAAGTTAAGTTATCCATGAAGCCGAAAGTATGTGAATTGATGTGGGAGTTTGTACTCTCTAGTTTGTCCTTGATTGCTAAAGATATTTCATGAAAATGTTTAATCTGGATCCACCGGAAGCAATATAAACCTTGATTAACTGTTACTTTATGCAGCACTGAAAAATCATAACACACCCACTGCAGTTGATGTGAGGATACATTTCTTGTCTATGTAGGCATAGCCCATGGAAAAATAATTTTTATATTTTGACTGGTACAACTCAACTCAGTCTTGTCTAAAAGAACTTAATATAATTTGGCGAAGGTCTGTTACCCGGTCACACTGAGATAGTACTGATAACCAGGGCCTCTGAGAGAAATTTTCACTAGGGGTACGAAGAGTCATTTCGGGCCCCCCTCTCACTCCAGGCCCCTTTGTCTTGGGAAAAACGTGTGATGTTTGCTTAGGCGTATTGCACACCATACAACATTTTGCTGCAGAATTGGACATCTGTGTGCAATAATAGTATCAAGCTGTAGTAAACTATTCTTTAATTTTAATAGGCTATATGTACAATAATACTGAATATGAAAGAGGATAAATATATAATTTCCCTCATGATATAGGCCTATACCCTGCCCTGCTGCCAGATTCGATAAGACTGAGCATCATAAAATACAAGTTTATAACAACAGAGAATGGCATTGGCCTACCCTAGATTAAATTCTATTCCCATGCATCTGAATAATGACATAATGTAAGGAGTCGCTCCGATAGCTCAGTTGGTTAGCGCGTAACTTCGTAAACGAAGAAGCTTCAAGATTAAGCGGTGCTGGTTCGACTTTCGGAGTGTGCGCTTGAGCAACGCATTCTAAGGACTGCTCTCCATTCAGTGGCACCTAATGGATGTAGTAATTCCTAGGCAACAAGACTTTAACAATTGGAAATTTCACTCTGCCAATCTCGGTAACTGGCCCTGCTTCAAGAGCCTCTACATCTGCAAGTATGCAAAACAACCAGGAATAACCTATCAAGGCTTTGTCAGTCCGAGGATAAAGATTCAAAACCAAGTTTGCCCCTTTTTTCAAATAGTTTTTAAAAAAACACAAAAAAGCCCAAAAACATCCGGGCATTAAAAAAACTATCGGTTTTTAACCAAACATTTTTGCGCGTAAATTATAAAATCGCAATTTCGGGCCCCCCAACAACCACAGGCCTGGGCCCTCAAGCAGGCGCGAATCTAAGAGTTTTTTTCGGGGGGGGCCAGAAAATTTGAAAATTAATTAAAAAGAAAGAAAAAACTAAACAGATATGAACAATGATACTACGACATATACGATATGCTATAAAATAGACATTAAAAGAACCATTTTCATCAATTGTGATGCCGAGGGACTAACATCAGCTGTTTAGAAGCTTATCAAACCATTTGATGCGGAAACATACAATTTCTACAATTTTTCACAAAATTTCGGGGGGGGCCCGGGCCCCCTGGGCCCCCCCCATAAATCCGCGCCTGCCCTCAAGGGTACGCCGTACCTTCCGTACCCCTCTGTCGTAGGCCTTGCTGATAACTTGTAAAGTAAACCTGGTTCTGTTCATGTATGAAAAGGACGAAGCGACCAGGACACAGCATAGGAGACCAGGACACAGCATAGGAGACCAGGACACAGCATAAGCGACCAGGACACAGCGTAGGTGACCAAGACTCAGCATAGGCGACCAGGACACAGCATAGGCGACCAGGACTTGAACCAAACATTTATTGTTGCTGTGCAATGTACAAAACTGTCATTAGAGTGCGCTATAACGACGTACTTCTTGTTTAAACGTTGTCCCTGGTGAGGATTATCGTCCTAAGCGATGAGTGAGCCTAGCTGATATTGGACTGATCATCTGTTAATGCCCCACTTCCTCTCTACACCCCCACTTCTTCAGTTATGACACATAAATCCAGCATAATAACACCAATAATCACAATACACAACAACCAACTAATGCCTGTTGATTTGTCCCTGTAGCGAACTTGTAGCAAAACACTTTTAGTAGCTACCTTGCTCAAATGACTGTAACACTGTTTCGGTTGTGATTGGTCGAATCGAAATGTTTTTGCAGCCTGTTACCAGCTTTAGTGGTTTTTCTTCGTCATTCATGTTAATACTTAGCTTCTGCACATTGATTCCATTTTACCACAAAAGTTCATGGCTTCAACCATACAGTACATTGGCTGAAACATCTACTGTGTTATCTTTTCAGTATGAAAAATAACTACAAAAGCTTTACTAAACTTAAAATATGTGTTGAATAACACAGTTTGCGATCAGCGTGGTGTTAACTACGCGCTTTGGTTTCATATGTAGCTTTCATCCAGTAGCACAGCCAGGAATTTTGAAAGGGGGGAGGTTTGACGATCAAGCGGCGGGGGATCTGGGGGGTCTCCCCCAGACAATTTTGAAAAATTACTTTGAATTTGGTGCATTCTGAGAGCAATTTCAACTAAAATGTGGGTATGAATATTCCTGTAAAATGGTGCTGTCAGCTGGCATAGCAAAAGGAAAAGGTCATGTTTTCTTCGGCATTTTTCGGAAATAAAGCTAAGTCTCTATGTTTTCTTGTTGCTAATTCCTGGCTGAGATGTTTGAATGTTTGCTTTGGCAAAACTCGCTCTTTTAATGCAGTTTTGTTTGGTGTCCGACGTTTTTTTCGTAAACAGTTGTTCGTAAAATAATTGTTCGTAAACAATTTGTTTGTAAAACAATTGTTCGTAAAATTAATTCTTCGTAAAATAATTCTTCATAAAGCATTTCTTCGTGCATGCAATTGAGAATTGATGTATACCAAGAAATGATTTACGAAGAATTGTTTTAGGGATTTAATTTTACGAACAACTGTTTACGAACAATTGTTTTACGAACAATTGTTTACGAACAATTTGCCTATAACCGTTTTGTTTAAAAGTTGGCATTTTTTTAGACTGAAAGCATCATTCTCAATATCGTGACGTCACACGCGTGCCAAAGGGGGGTTGCAACCCCCCCCCCCTGGCTACGCCACTGCTTTCATCCCTCATAGCCGTGAAATCCCAAATTTAGCAGTTTTTTATTTAACACCGAAGTCAAAATGTGATCGATTGCTGAAATGATTTTTGTCACGGTACCTAAGTAATAACACCAAAAACATGACTAAGGCAAATCGTTTAACAAAGCTTAGTTCAAAACTGGGTAATCTCACAATTACATTTATCTATGACATAAACTCTTGCTGATTTTCATTTGAGGATAATGCAATGTTATTACACCTAGATAACATGTTGCTTTGAATTTCTGTACAAATTATTGTGTGGGAGACCCCTATGTTTGGCTAGCAGCATCTTTACTACAACTGATTAACAGACATTGTATAGTATATTACTTTGCTTCTTTGTGCCAACTCACTCTAATTCAACGCCCCTTCAATCCCCTTAACCCACTATACCAATCAACACCATGCCAAACCCCAACCGCTCATCGTTCTATCAACACCCCTTCAATCCCCTTAACCCACCTTACCAACAATTCGCGCTCATCGTTCAATCTACATTTCACTGTAGAGCAGGGGTCACCAACCTTTTCTGCATGCGGGTCACTTTGGCACTTAGGAGAGCTGTGGCGGGCCGCACTAATAAAATTTTAGGTAAGTTGATTCTTATGCTAGAAAAGAACGCATTTCGTACCCAGTATCCAACGTTACATGTTGTTGATATTTATCTTAGAATACCGCAGCAACAAAATTAGTCGAACGACGCTACTGCCAGGCCAAGCTCATTTAACAAAAGTTTTGACTGTTGCATATAGACAACAATAGTGACCTGCAAACATATCAGCGAAAAATAGGCTCCAATAAAAGGAGAAAGAAACCAGGCACCATGAAACAAACGCTTGTGGAAATCACCGAAAAAACGTTTCTATCGTAACTCATGAACAGTGCTCCCTCTAAAAAAGCAATGAGTTGGTTTTTCATCCTTTTTGTGAGAGTCCATGAAACCGTCTTTCTTTGATTATTAGACAAATGTCACTTGCAGTGCTTATAAGCATGGCAAGAATTGTTGATTAACAATATTTTGCAGTGCTAAGCTAAATATTTTCATAATACCAGAAAAAGTCTTTAAATTTATATATAATATTATTCCAATTTATTATAAATTGAGTTGGCACACCGACCTATTTTGCCAACAAAAACTTGCATAAAGGAACACTGCTCGTGAAACCCAATAACGGTGAAACGCACACTAGTGTTTACATGACATTTACAAACTTAGAATAAGCAACCCTATGCTTACAGACATTTTCGAAATTCGAAAACAGATCTTTTAATCAACCACCGGAACAGTGTGGCTGGACATCGCATTGGAATAACTTTAAACGACCCCTACCTAGAACTACAATCTGATTGGTTGGTGGGTGGAATCGTATGCAAAGCAAAAATATGCTTCCCGGAAAGTATTTTTTGCCTTCATGTTGTATAACTCCTCAAAAAAGTATTTTTGGTTATACTTGTGCGCTGATACTTTCCGCGGCCGCACACAACAGCGTGGCGGGCCACATGCGGCCGCGGGACGCCAGTTGGTGACCCCTGCTGTAGAGCATTGTGGGTGTGTTGGCTGATTTCAATCTTATTGTGACGTCATTCGCTAATGTTGCGACAACGTCACAATGGACTGGCTTCCCTCAAAGTCGCATCGCCTGCGCAGCGTCATAGATGACAGGTCTCGTTTGAATTTTGCGATAAACGGAAAGCATTTGGAAAGACGAAAGACGAAAGACGACAACTTCAAGGGCGCTTTGTCTTTCAGGCCAGCAGAAAGACTAAAAAGAAGGAGGGGTCAAAGCAGAGATCACAGAGAGCTACTTCCAATGTCTTCTCTATGTTCGACCAATCCCAGATACAAGAGTTTAAAGAGGTGAATAGATATAAGATTATAACTAAACAATAAAATAATTATAGAGTTACATTTTATAAAATATAACTGTTGGTTTTTTTATTTGTTTTATATATTATTATTTTTTTATATTAGTAGTATATTTTATAAAATATAACTGTTGGTTTTAACAACTATCACGTAACAAACCAACACTTTGATATTCTTTTAACGTAAGGTAAGATATAGGTTTAAACGATTTGCAACTTTTAAATGTTGGTATGCTACTTCATGGCTGCGTCCGATTCAACCCCATTGCTAGAATTCAAATGTAGCTGGCAAACAGCGATGCCGATGGTCAAAGGCTCTTTGGCTGAAATGGGTCAAGCGCTGGTGTCCATCACTGTCGGCTGGCTTCACTTGCCTGTCACAATTTCTTCATAAACTGCAACTCATGAAAACTTTCAAGTTAAGCAAAACGTAGACAGAAAGGAAAATCACACCGCGTGGCAGTCGCGCGCTTGAACGTGACAACGGTGTTCTCAGTGAGAGCAACGCAACTCATCGTTTATCACTCGCTACAGCGATTCAACACAATGACGAAACCGAGAGAAAAGTCAAAGTGAAGCTTTAAATTAAACGATTGTCACAAGACAAAACCCTACCCTCGCTGCATACAGAAGCAAACCCGCGATCCTATTTTCTACAATCTAGCTTGGATTGAAGCATTACGATTAATGTTCTGATAAGAATACATTATCATAAGACAAAAGTGAGCAATCACGTAACAAACTATCAGATTGATTCGGTTTGCCGGGTTACGGTTTTCTTGCACGAACATTGTAATAGTGAGTGGCGATGAGCAGAATAAATTGATTTTAGCGTTTTGTAATCAGTGGAGTTCCATTAGTGGGTAACTACGATGGGCTCACCAGAGCTTCGTGAGGTCACTGGAAACATGTTTCAGGGTTTCCACTCTGAGGTTTTAGATATAACCATTGTACGTGATGAGAATGATAGAAGTCTGTATAAACCAGAGGTTCTCGAACTTTGCGTCGCGACGCTTTGGTGCGTCGTTTCAATATTCTCAGGGGGGTCGCACAATGATTTGGTTTTGTAATTTCTTTCCTCTTCATAACCTGACGTGCGCAGTGTGCACCCCTCGCCTATGACATCACGTAAACATTTGTGATGTGACTCATCAGAAGCGGTGATGCGTGGTAACGTTCGCTTCCGTTGCTGTTAGGAAATGTCAACGTCAAGCGACGTTAAACGAACGTTAGAATTGCAGTACTATTACTCTCATTTCGAAGGATGTGCGGATTCTGTGATCCTGTCAAGCATTGCTGCAACTTGTATTTTCAAACTAGTTTGTCAAGATCTAGGCCACAAGAACACTGAGTCATTGGCCGTTCTTGCTAGTTGCGCTGCAGCAGAGTTGAAACTAACGTGCGCATCTATCTGCAAGCAGTTCGTTTAAGTGTCAATTGTTTCGTTTGTTCAATGTACAATAAGCTATGTTGTGGTTGAATACAAGCGAGATGGATTACTTATGTTTACTAACAGTAGACCTATTTATAACTGGGACTATAACTTAGAACTGGGACACTGGGGTCGACGGTCTGCTTTATTCTAACACTGTCAACTATAACTTCTGTCGTCCATTTGCATCAAGGAATCTCCACGTCATTCTCTCATTTAACATCCATTTACTATTTCAGGCTTTCACGATGATCGACGCAAACAGGGACGGATTTATAGACAAAGAAGACCTCAAAGACACATACGCGTCGCTTGGTGAGACACATGTGTCGCTTTTATCGATCGACAATTAGAAGTTACTAGTCAGCCGCAGAGAGGGTGATCAGCTGAAAGTTTATATCAACAATGTGTTCTTGGCATTTGATCTATAAACCTGGCTTCTACATTTTGGAATAGTCAAAATAAGTTTATTGCTCACGAGGCTTTCTAAAAAGACTTGTTCAAGTTTGACATGTCACGTCATGCAAAAGTAAATATCATGCTAGCGAAACCGTTTCAATGTAGCCCACCAGTGTAACTCACATTGTTGTGCAATGGAAATTATTTGATATTGGGAGAAAATTTTTTAAACATTGAAATTAAATACAGTAATTTTTTGTAATCCTGGGTCTTCATTTGATTGATTAGTTTGATGTTTATTCTCGGACTGGGAAAGCTTCTTTGAGAGCATAATTTTGGCAGTTTCGCATACTTGCAGAGGCTTTGAATCACTGACACAGGCCCGGTCACCGAGATTGACAAATTGAAGTTTCCGATTGTTGAAGTGTTGCCGAGGAATTATTCCATTCACTAGGTGCCGCTGTATGGAGAGCAGTCCTTAAATGCGTTGCTCAAGCGTACACCCCGAGAGTCGAACCAGCGCCGCTTGATCTTGAGTCTGGCGCGTAGCCACTGGGCTAACATGGCGGCTTTCGTCAATATAATTTATTTTTGTTTTGTCCCATCGTACTGCTGAGCAGTTAATATTTGTTTGAACTGTTTCAACCCTTTTGATGACGTCAATCGTACTTAGAGCCGGTTATCTTTTTCAACATCTTGTGATATCTTGGTCAGCAACGATTGGAAGAGCGCAATATGCAACGTCATGCATTAACGCAGCTCCCCTGATGACAAAGTTTGTGGCGCTTTCAAATCGTACTTGAGCTTCTGGTGGCGACATTTGTAATCTTTTAGTTGTTTTAAGTAAACTTGCTTAACACTTTATAGCCTCATACATATTATTATTACTTCAACCCTTGTTGATTCATGTGCGCGAAGGAAACGTCAAGAATGAGAAGGATCTGGAAGAGATGCTTTCCCAAGCTCCTGGTCAACTCAACTTCACGGTTTTTCTCGCCATGATGGGCGACAAAATAAAAGGTTCGGATTGTACAGCTCACAGAATGATGAAACAAATGTGAGACACTATCTCACGGAGGCAACCAGCACCCAGTCAGAATCGCGTTTTTCGAAATTGTAAACACTTCACACGTTCAATTATTACGTGACACTGAACATACTAGTGGCCACAGCTGCGTCTGACATAACAAGTCTTGCTTGGGAGTGCTGTTGAATGCATGAACATTGGATTGTTGTATTGTAGACTGTAGAGCTCAAGAGCAATGTTCAACAAAACGATTATACCGGCATTGATGTTGTCATATAAAAAGTTGGGTTGTCGTTTTACCACCCAGGCTTCTAGTATCATATTAGGCTACCAGCAAGATGATTGACTAGCCTACATTCCTTCGTGATTGTAGCATATTGATGCGAAACTTTTTCACGGGAAGCACAACTATGTAGATATGTTGACGTTAGTTTTGCATCACCACACAATAAATCATTGTTATACGATGATACGTCATCACTAAAGAGGAATGCTCTTGCTCCACCCACTGGCACTGGCCATTGACGAGCGTCACGCATAAGTGCGTGCGTTGTGTCGGTTTCGATTTGGCATGAAGTGTTTGGTATGAAGTGTTCTTATTTAGTTTTCAATTCAAGTCCATTATTATTTTATTGCTTCGATGTCCTTCAACGTTGAGCATGCCAAATATTTGGCGTGAATCTCAATAGTAACATCCGCTCGTAGCTAATAACCACATACTTTTTTTACATCGCGTTTTTGTAATTGATTATTATCAAAACCTTTCTCCGGCAGGTTGGTTATTTCTCCGGAGCAGTTGATGCCAACTGCGCCAAAAACAAACATGGATTTTGAGTTCCCAGAATCCTTGTCTGACAAACAAAAAGTGAGAGTAGATTTTATTTTATCGTCGAATCCAACACGGATGCCATGGTCAGGTCTGTTTGCTCTCCACCAACTGTAACGAGGTTCATATCTTCAGCTCCCAGAAGGGCATTTATTAAAAGGACGTCATCGCTGTGACGTGACGAGCGTTGTGCTTGTTTGTTGTATGCTTAACGTTTCTTCGTCACGTTTCAGGGACAGACCCGGAAGAAACAATCGTTGCCGCGTTCAAAGTTATCGACGCCGAAGACAAAGGCTTCCTGCACAAGCACGCGTAAGAGAGCTGGGCAAAATAAGTTGACTAATTGACTTGAGCGTTTATGCAGCAGACGACTTGTGTATGAAAGGGTTGAAGATTTATTTGTTTGCTTGGAGGCCCAACCTCGACTTGTTGAATAATTTGATTTCCCAACAAACATTGACAGCAAATATTAAATAATTAACATTTTGCATCGGGTGAAACTTTGGGGGCTCGAGCTTTGGCATTGTTCAGCAATGTTAACCTACTGAGCAGGGTCAAATGACTTTTGTTTTATACACCCGGAGCAATGAGCTTGCCTAGTCAACAAAATAGTTTAAGCTTGTTTCTTACAACCCAAATATTGTTAGCCTACATTCTGATGGCTTCCAGCAGCCAATGAATTCTGGGAGTCATTGACTTTGTATTGCAGGCTGGCGGAACTCCTTACTACTCAAGCGGACAGGTTCGACAAGACAGAGGTAAGAGAACAACTTCACATCAATCCTCCCTTTGAGATGTGTTTGATAATGATAAGTGGTGTCATTAGTAATGGTGACGTCACACATGTCTTAAAAGTGGAGTTTCTGGATAAAGCATTGGCTTCGGTAGTTGCAGCCAGTGGCGTAAGCAGGATTTTCTCAAGGGGGGGGGGGGGGGGGGGGCATTGACAGTAGCATAGGCAGAAATTTTGCAAAGGGGTATTTTTGACGACCGGCAGGCGAAGCCCGACGGCGTTTTCGTCTAAGACGACACCCAGCGGCGGGGGATCTGCGGGGCCTCCGCCAGAAATTTTTGAAAAATTACTTTGAATTTGGTGCATTCTGAGAGTATTTTTAACAAAAATGTGGGTATGAATATTCCTGTAAAATGGTGCTGTCAGCTGGCATAGCAAAAGGATAAGATCATGTTTTCTTCGGCATTTTTCGGAAATAAAGCTAAGTCTCTATGTTTTCTTGTTGCTAATTTCTGGCTGAGATGTTTGAATGTTTGGTATTGGCAAAACTCGCTCTTTTAATGCAGTTTTGTTTAAATTTAGGCAAGTTTTTTTTAGACTGAAAGCATCATTCCCAAGCATAAAGAGACTGAAAGCATCATTCTCAATATCGTGACGTCACACGCGTGCTAAAAGGGGAGTTGTAACCCCCAAACTCCCCCTGGCTACGCCATTGGCCATTGATATCCCAGACGTCTTCATGATATCCCAGTATGGTTTTAGTTTAGACTTTATCCATTTCTTTCTCACTATAATAGGCTTACAGAACACTATGCTACATTGGGTATACCTGGGGTGTGGTAGGTGGATTGGGCCATGTATTTCGTATTGGCTTAGTTTATAAAACAACATTGTTAATTGCTTTGACAGTGCAATCCAAAACATATTAAATGTCTTAATCTACGTCGTTAACTACTAAAACATTTTTAAGGAAGGGAGGCATTGCCTAATGACCCCCTGCGTACGCTAGTGGTTGCAGCGATCATTAGTCCCCTAGTTCTGAACCCGGGTTTGACCTACCCGGAAAAGTTATGGGTCGGTGTAAGGCTTTAATTGAATAATTATTTTTTAATGCTAATCTTTTTGTCATCTTGATACGTCACAAGCACGCATTAGCATTGTGATGTTAACCATTTTCAATTTGAACAACTGTGAGTATTTTCAGCAGTTTACATCATGCACTTTGCATCATTTGAAGCACTCGGCCCTACATAATCTTGATAATAATTATGACAAACTGTGCGAGATACCCGTAAAGTTGGCCCTTTCCAAAGCAGAACTTTGTAACTTTTTACTGCTATTATGCATTTCTACAACAATCTTCCCGTTTAGCATCATTTATTTATTTTTCAATGTTTCGTCATAGTTAAACCAGATGTTCGACATCGCGCCCATCGATGCAGCCGGGAACCTGGATTACAAGTCGCTCTGCTACATTGTCACCCACGGCCAAGAAGAGGAATGAGCCGTCACATCTACCATCGTCTGGAGCATCACTTATATTTCCTCATCCCCACCACTTGCAAAACGAAGTGATGATAGCTTTTGTGTGGAGTTATCTTCGCTTTCGTTATTATTGACGCTGTTCAATTTGACGTAATAGTTTCCATGGGACAAATTATTCGATAGAACCCCAGCCAGCAATAGTTGTATTGCTTACATTGTTTCAACGCTCAGTGACGTCTATGAAACCAACTTTCAGGCCGGTGCTTGGTCACCAGAAACATTGATTTTAAAACCTATAAAAAAAACAAAATAAAAGTATTTTTTTTTTTTTGAGCCAAATCCTTCAATCTTTCTCCAGTTCAGTTTGAATTTCACGGCACACGCTTTGTAGCATTTCCAAAATTATGGAAACTCTCCTCTGGAGAAAACGAATGGCAACGGAGGCTCGTTACAAAAATACAAGTTGAAAAATAATTATTAAGAAAATAAATTAAAAGAAATTCAAATAAAATTATTGAGAACACAGATAGTAAGCCCTTGACAAGCAATTAGCAATTGTTTGCGAACCATAGTGGCGCCCAAAGGGCTTTTGAACTCTCGAATCTTCCGCGCCTGGTTTTGTTCCGTGAGTCCATTTTAACTGCCAAGCCGACAACGAAACAAAGGGATCGCTTTAAAACGATACCATAGAACTTTGAGGTGAAATGAAACGAAATATTTCATTTTATTTATTTCGAACAATTTTATTCGGTTTCTGAAAAGTCATTTTTGTTTTGGAGCAAAATCCAAAGTAATTTTAAACGGAACGCAAAAGCTCCGTAGGATTAAAATTTTGTGGCTGGTGCGAAACTCTTCAAATCATTTTGTGATAAAAGTTTTCGAAAAAAAAGCGAAGGCAACGTCAGTTGGTGATACGCTGTTTATAACGAAACAAAACTTTTTATTTCTTTCAGATTAAAATATTGTTGTTTACAGTTTGTTTAGAATAGAAAGTTTTTGTTTCGTTTTGAACAGCCGATCATAAAATAAACTTTACTTTCATTTCGTTTTTCCCTAAACCGAACTTATTTTGAACCGCCTCGATTGGAATGTTGAACAATTAAACATCCTCGTTTGGAATGATTCGTATTTTTGCAGCCTAACTCTCGCTTTGAAAAAGAAATAACGGCGCGAGGTGATGGACTCATGAAAAGAGATGCGGCAGTCTGAAGGTTGCAAACAATCGCTGCTTGATGATTTGTGAAATCAACTGTTTCAAACAATAATGTAAACAATCGACGGTGGCGAAACCAATAAAGTTGGTTGGTTTGTTCATTTCCACAGTAACTAACCTGCAGGCGCACAGGAGCAACCGAAAGAGAATCAGGAAGCGAGAGAGCTCTACCGAGGAGAAACAAAGAAACAACAATGACAGCGTGATGGAAAAAAGACACGCCGAAGCGCTTCCGCAGCGCGACGCTTCCGCCTGCTACACTCATAACGATTGGTGTAAATTTTTCTTTTAGTGATGCAGTCCGTATAAGTGCGGATCGCTTTCAGCTTTCAGGCGAGATTAGACGGTGATCAGGCAGCCCGTTCTTTTAGATTTAAAACGGAGGTAACTTCATTGAAGTAGACACTCGAAACTAGAGTGAAATCTTGCGCGAGCCTCAATTCAATGAGGGAACAATGAAGAAAGCTAAACGCAAAATAGAATAGTGGGAACTACATAAGATTTTCGTTGCTTGGTATTTCGTTTTGTGAGCTATTCCTCATCAGCCGTATTTTCATTTTATCTCAATGCCATGTCATAATCAGAGCAGCTGACGCCTCGATGCTACCAACTGTCTGTTATTTAATTGTGTTGGATTTGTAGGTTACAGTTGCCAATACAGACAATGTCTTTATTTTCGCAAGTTTGTCCTTTTCGAGTTCGCGGGGTCAATGATGCCAAAGGTTGTTAAACCACCTCTTGAAGGGTGATCATTATTTTAAAATATCATCTTTCGAACAATGTGTTTGCCAAACTTTTGTACATGCCTAGCCTATCGTAGCCTACTAGTTGCATTAAAGATGGTTAGGCTATTGACAAAGTTTAGAGGTGGAGGTGTTTGGAGGCGCAAGTTAACATTTGTAAAAAAAACTTCGATTTCCACCCAAAATCTTATTAGGCAGAAGCAAAGCAATGTTACAACCGATTGTTCAAACCACCTGCGTATGTTATGGATCAAACGCGATTCACAATAAAAGCAACTTTGATAGACGCTTGTTTCATGCCAAATAATGCATCAAATAGTTCAAGATCAATGCCAATTTCCAGACGATCTGTAGAACAGTTTGAGACTTCAAACATTGGCTTAGGAGACACCACGTTAGCTTGCGTGCTTTCACAGTAAACGATTGAAGACGAAGTGTTAACTGGTGAGAGTGTGAAGTATTGAAGCACACTTAAAAATGCTACAATACTTTGCCAAAATGAATCCCATGAAGTAAGTAGAATGACAACATGGTGGCAGGCATGACAACATGGTGGCAGGCATGACAACATGGTGGCAGGCATGACAACATGGTGGCAGGCATAATTCCGTCAGTTACTGCATTGCAGTCATAATTTACACCGTTTGGTTTCAATGTATTTCACAGTCTATCATGCAGTCAACTGGAAGCCGCAGTTTGCCCTTGGAATGATATTGATGCAGTTGTTCATTGGATAGCTCGCTACTTGCTCAGTTCAATCTCAAAGCGTTTGTTTAGTCTGTTTCTCTAGTTTGTTTTAGTGATAATTAAATTCATTGGTATGGTAACAATAGCTGCAATGCTCCTAAGCCACAACAACTTTATTCTGAATGGGTTTGCATTTAAGGGAAACATGTAGTCATGAGGGAAATAACAATGCAATCTATCACCACTGCCCACTTCCGTAGTATTCGGTTTACATTGCAGCATGCTATCATTTGTTTCATAAGCTCAAGTCAAAGGCTATCTTATCATTCAATCTCACACGATGGTGGACTGCGGTATTTGCTTCACCCTCTCACGACCAACGGGGGTTACTAATAGCAGAGTAGAATCATTGTCTTCAGCGTAATTGAACTCAAAGATTGCCTGGCTGTAGAAGTATTAATTTTTTTTGTTCACTATCAATGTGCTCTGTAAGTATATAAGCCACTAAGCATGAAGATATATTTATTGCATCAGCAAGCATTGCGATTAGTGGGGGCTGTCACCTCGGTGAACTGAGTGGCTTTTAATGGTCAAAAACTGAAGGTGATTGACACAATTGATCAAAGAAAAACCAAATCGTTTAAATCAATTTTGTATTTTAAAGTCACGTGGTCAACTCCTATCATGGACACCACCAGCTTCGCGAGGCATGCGTCGTCGCTATTTAAAAACAGCGGAAACATATGGACAGATTTCTCAAAAATTACTTCACAAAAATCTGAAATTGGCGAGTTCTCTTTTTTGTTTTGGAAACTCTGTTGTTGATTGGTTATTGCACGTGTGTCTTACCTGGCTTACAAGACCCCTTGTTTGTTAGCTCTGAGGTAGTTTGTCTCTGCAATCGATCTCATGCAGTGCCAGGACTGAATGTGAAAAAGTTAGGCAGCCTGTTAATAAATGTTGACTTTTAATTTTTAAAGACTGTAACGTCTTCAGTCTACCCAGTAGACCAACAGTTCTGCGTGTCTTGAATGATGAAATCAACCCAGTGCTTCCCAACCTTTTTCAATTCGCTGCCCACTTTTTGTCATCATTTTTTTATGAGACCCATAATAATAAGATGTTATGAACAAACAAATAAACAACAAATTAATAAATGAAAAACAACGCATCTTCGTGCAATTTACTATTAAATTAAAACATGAGCTTACATGTTGCATCGACTCGACGACCTTCTACACTTTCAGGGCTACGGTCTTTCGCACTCTCTAATTAGATGCACACTGTAGGCCTACGTCTTTGTTTTTTATATACGCTTTGTTTCGCATTCAAACAAAAGTAAATGACCATCCATCCAGATCAAGCCAAGGCTTAACAAAAGACAAGCTTACACGCAATAACATTAAGTGTCTGTTTTCAGCCTGGTCCTAGCCATCGATTTAGTTACAGCTACAGCCAAGAGAAATTTGATGGCGCGTTATGATAGAGAAGGGTATTCCTTGCTTGCATGGAGCCAAATGAAACAGGATCAACTTCGTGGTATTTAAACATAAGAGTGCTGTCTTCAGAAAGTTTAATGAGTTTATTCTCAAGTTCTGCTGGCAGAAGCACAACCCTGGCTTAACCAACCAGGAGCCTATAAATGCAATTGATTTATTAGACATAAGATTAACACTTAGGCGTCTGTGCTGCTGATTAACCGATTTTAATAAGTTTCTAATCTGCCTACCTACACTTTGCAACATGTAGGAGAGATACGGAAATTGACAAATTGTTGACACGACACAAAACATGATTTTGATTGTTGCATGTTTGTTACATTGCAACAAGCTAGCATTTAAAAATGCTTTGCATTCCACCTGAAATAGCTTCCCGACCGACCCACTGCTTGGGAAGCACTAGGTTAACCAATTGCCATCCATTCTGTTTAAGCTGGAACAGTCCCGGTTGTAAAACTTAGACGAGATCTGCCAAGTCCTGGGTAGCGAGACCTGCCTCAAAAATATATAAAAACCTTTTTTCTGATGTCACGATGAGGCTCGTTGTTTCAAAGCGTATCGGTTTTTAATCTTAATTCAGTGGCCATTTGATTGCAGATTGTCATAAACCAACATCATGTCAGGAATTGCTTCCCCAACATCAGAAGAAGCAAAAGGAAAGATGTTGTCAGGGCATGGATTGGAGACACTCATTGCATAGACAAACTCCAGCACTGAAGTGATTGAAGTCAAGAAAAAGTTTTCTTGCTTCAGTTGTCCCACTGGGCCAAGACGAGCTCGCCGCGAATGTGAAGGTTCAATTATGGCAGGAGGGACTGGCAGCAGGGTCGAAATAGGCCAATATGGAGCTCTCACCCATAGAAGCCTTCCTCCAGGAAAGCGTGAACCGTAAAAGTATTGACGATGCCTCAACTGCTCAAGAACTGACATTGGCAGGTGTAAAATTTTGATGCGACACTGGGGGAGTGGGGGTATTCCATGGGGAGAACACGTTGCAAATGCGGACAGGAGCAAACGATGCAACATCTGCACGAATGCCCTGACCTAAAAGCAAGATGCTCAACACAAGACTTGACCGAGGTCAACAATAAAACCAGAGCTTGCCTGATGCTTTGGGCTACAACCATGTAGAAAAAGTGGGCTGGTCAGAAAAAGCAATATTTAGAAGAATCCGATGCAATATCGTTTGGCTGAAAGTGCAAAGTTGGAGCTTTTACTTTTCTTGAACCCATCAAACCCTTGCTTAAATTTTCTGAGATATTAAAATGATTTTACAGGTTTTATCTATAAATATCGTAGATTAGCATGTTCTCTTCACATTTCCATATGAATTTTGTTTCTTTCGATATCTTGCATACAGTGATGATATAGCTCGTTGTTGCAGCATTGTAGCTTAATAAATGATTTGTTTTACATTTCAGGTTGATAAAGAAAACAATAATCCATGCTTTCATAATTACAGAAAGTAGAAGCATAGTGTATTGAACATGACAGAAACAGCTGTGTATGGGGGGGTATGTCAGTCTATCGGCCTAAACTCTTTGAACGGGATTGACATGAGCAAGGGAAACAAGCATCACAGAGCATTACTTGCTTGCGATGGTGCAGTGCAGAACAGTGTCGGTGAAAAACACGGCAGTGTAAAAATGATCCAACTGGGCGCTGTTTGTCCAGGATCGTCCACTCTTTCCAATAGTACAACTGAGCCTTTCTTTTACAACGGTAACTCAGCCTCGCATAATTCTCTAACCGGTGCTCAAACTAATTCTGTTATTTCCAACCATGCTCTAGGAAGCAACAAACCACAGAGAAACGCGGTAAACTTGTCAGTCACCGATGGACAAACATTTTCCAAACCTAACTCTCCTTCATCCCCCTCGACAACAATGGACACCATCAGCACTAGCTTTGCAAATCATCATCTCAGACTTCTTGATGTCAGTGAATACGACTTCCTCCCAGCTAGAGAACCTCACGCTCCTGCGGTGCATTTTGATCATTCTGTGTTGATAAATAGCGGACTTCAACAATTTGCCACCGAATATATGGAACCCGAGGGTTATGGGTTTGACACCTGCTTGAAGGACACAAGAAGAAACAGTTTACACTCTTTGTCATCAGGAATGTCTAATTCAAGTTGTGGTTTAACGCCCATGACACGTTCTCCAGAACACGAACACCTTTTCCCAGCGCACTGCTTGTACACAGAACCCAATTTGAAGGAGCCAAGCTTATCCCCTCTCATAGAATGTTCGTCTTTTCTGCCGAACGCTGCAAGTCGCCTGGATGTTCCTAGCCCAGAACCTAGCAACGAGACTCGATTTTGTCATCCGAGTTACATCAACCCTTCTCCTTACGACGGAAACAGCGTCTTTGACTGGGGCAAGTCGCAGTATTCAAACCATTCTAGTTACACTAAACTTTCAAACTTTAATCCTACATCTGCTTTACATGATCCCCCAAGTCCATATATACTTTTAGACAAAGACGGTCATATTCATGTGGATCGGCAAGACAGCTCTTATCTTCCTACTTTTTCCCGTCATTTTAATTCTCAATGCTTTGATCCTGGTAAAGGAAAAAGCTCATCACATGAATTGGAGCCGAGATGGGATGATTCTTGTGTCAAGTCAAAACCTTGCAAAGATTTTTCAAGCAGTTTGGCTTCTAAACTTCCTTTGCTGTCGTACGCTGGGGAAACTAGCAGAAACGGAGCCGAGGTTGAACAGCCCGGAAGTCACGCGCAATATGGCGGTGGGCGGTCGTGCAGCTATACCATCAAGTCAGAGCCTTTTGACGATCACGATTTAAGAGAATCAATGTTTCAAGCGGAAGAAAAAAAACTGTCATCTTCGCGATTTCTCCCCGAAACGAATCAACAAGGAAATTCCCTTAAGAAAAATATCACTCCACCAAGTGTCACCAATAAATCCCTCGCAGATATTTCTGTCCCAGACAACAGTAACCGGCCGCCATACTCATACTCAGCCTTGATAGCCCTTGCAATTCAAAACAGCCCCGGCAAGCGTATGACGTTACGACAAATTTATCAATACGTGATAACTTACTTCCCATTCTACAAAGACAGCAAGACTGGTTGGCGGAACTCTATTCGACATAATCTTAGTTTGAATGATTGCTTTAAAAAGGTTCCTAGGAATGACAACGACCCAGGAAAGGGAAATTACTGGATGCTTGATCCAGGGAGCGAGAAGATGTTCGATAGTGGGAACTTCAGGTAGGTCACGCGCTATTCACCATCGCGTGTAATTTGCTCTTACTTTTTGTTTCAAACCTCTAGTGTTGACCATCAGTGGGCGAACAAAGCAGACGCAAATATAATATTTGATCGCAAGCAGGACAGATGTAAAAGCATGCGACATAGTTGGAAGTAATCGATTATATTAACATGAAAAACGCTTTGCAATTTACATAAAAAAATATTGAAAATTACTGAATGAAGGTGCTTGTGTGCTCCTCAATAAATGAGATCAGTCCTCCATCATTCAACGACATACTTGTTGAATTTGTTCCTTGTTTTTCAGGCGGAGAAGAAGACGTCGGGTGGAGATGCGAGATGTCAACTCACTACGTGATAAAATCACAGACCCTGCTCTGTCTTGCTTCAAGAAAGGTTCGAGAGAGCACAAAGCGAGACTTCCCCTCGGCCACGAAGATGGCAAGGGGGGGTATGACGTCACCAGTCCAACGTCATCAACATGTAGTCTTGAAAGGTATGCTGACGACTGCACCGGGGAGCTACCAACGTCGGATTTATTTTCGCCTTATGACGTAGGCGAATCCTATTTGATGGCAACCCCTAACGTCAAAAACCAGCACAGTAATAAAGCTACGTCCCCGAGCGTTGTTTGTTCAAATCAGCACGTTATAGACGACATCAAACATTCCGATGGTTCCCGTGAACCTCCTGGTACGTGTGAATCAAATCAAGAGCAACACTCAACCAACCCCGGAAAAAACAACCCTGTTTCCAAAATATAACGTTTTAAACTTTTCTGTGCTATTTATAAAATTTGTGTATTTTGCATCGTTTCGACAAGTAGGCTATAAACATCTAATTAATGCAAAGATATGAGATCAATTGGATGTTTCTGATGCGTCTACAGCGACCCTTCATAGCGATCATTGTGGTAGTGCTATAATTATTATTGCTGCTTTAACATATCACGCACTTATTGGGACCTTAAAAATGCTTAGTCACAGTTGCATTGCGTGAATACTTTATTATTAACCAAGCCCAAAACCATTACGTCAGCATCGCTCCCACTCAAAATCCGCCCTCGCTGCTTTGTTGGTTTTGCATAAGGTCCCATTTGCTTTTGTGATACTTTTCGAGCAACTGCGACAGGTTTTCCCTCTTGGGCAATTTATTTTCATGCTTTTGCCATGTATGATATATCTTTACGTTATGAGTGCTGACCTCGTGCATCCCGTAACCACGAACAAAGTTATCGGGTCAGCGCACTCAAATCTCATCATGAAGATCTTATTGCTCACGTGATATTTGGCGCAACTGCATGAAATACTTCACAATAACTTGCAAATTTGTCAAAGAAGAAAGTTACATCTTCCATAGATACCTCGCAATTCGTTTCAATGTTTTCGGTTGCTCGTTGTTGTAACTGACATTTTGATTGCAGAAATGGGCAATCAGCAAATTTGTCATTTGCACAATTTCGATTCTTAGGTAATAACTTTTCTTGTAATGTTTTTTTAGGACTTTCATGCTAAGTATTAACCTGTTCTTATTTTTTGCATCTTTATTTACCTGGATGATGACTGTTTCCCTTGTAGTTTATGAAATCTTTATATAAGTACTGCCATGTTTCTGACACCGGAACTTAAGCACAACGAAAGAACGATACAACATAGTTCCTGAAAAGTGACGAAATATGAGGATTCCTTCATTTTACATCCAATGCGGCCCCCACCTACGTATAACACTAAAACAGTTCATCTTTATTCTTGCATTTTGTTCCTTTCAGTGCAATTCTGCGGGAAGTGTAGCGAAGCATCTACGCCTCTTGATCAGTGTTATTGTGCCAGCGTGGTTTCCTCCTCAGTGCAATGCTACCAGAAAAAATCTGCGTAAAAATAAGAGTCTTGTGCTTTTCTTTTGTTATCTATCTGCGAATTGTGATGCTTCTTAGAGAGATTTTCCACATGGAAGCAATTTCGTTACTTTGTTCCTAATTTTGTTTGATGTTGTGCCTGATCCTGATGAAGAAAAATCAGAGTCTTTATTTTGTTGTCAAAATCTAATTTGATGAAGTTTTGTTGTCACAATTGTAGCTGTTTCATTTTAGATTTCTATCATAACCTTGTAAATATCCTGTCTACTTTATAGTACACCAGTTCGTTCAGCAGTTGAATTATTGATAGTTATATGAGTTCTACCAAATAAAGAGGAAAAGTCAAAGTTTGGAGTTGCATCCCTTGAAAGTAACTTCGTCATTCTTCTCCTGGTCTGTCGATGTAGCCGAACCAAACTGAAAGTTGGGTATATCCTGATAAAGTCCAAGAAGAAAGTGAAATCATTACTTCGTTTTATTTTTTTAACTTTTAGTTAGGTAAAGCTATTGGTTTGTTGATTTATTTTTTGAAGTTACCTAATGAAGAATTGCTCAACTTCGTGGTAGCCTTCAGCCTTCCTGCTGAGACAAGCTATATATTTTCATTAAATATAGGCAGCATCAACCACTGACGTTCGGTTAAAAAGATTCTACTTCGCAACAATTGGCAAAACATGAAACACGAGTGGTTTTCTTGACTACTTTACTCCGTGTTGTCAATTCTGCTTTTTCCCGTGCAGTCGAACGTTTAGAGACATGAATTGTTTGCGAGCGCTGTAGTTCTATCTGTTTGAGTTAAATACCTTGTTCAGGCTGTAACCCACTAACTACTATGACGTAACGGAAGCGTCGACTTTATCTCTCGATCGCCCAGAGCGGATGTTCGTGTGTGACTTCATGAATGTATGATACCGTCGAGCTTGTGCGTCATGCAGCTTTAGACAAACAAGAAGAGGAGGTCACCTTGGCCTGGGGCTCACTCACCCCTCGTATCAACAATTTGTTCTACCTGAACTACGAACTCATTAACGTACCACTTGTTGAAGGCATGCAAGCTGTCAGCCAAACCATATCTGTGATGAATCGAGTCATCTTCTTTCGACGGTTTGGATGTTTGGCTTTACTTGTGACATCGTTTGTTCGTCCCAGGTTTGCTACAACTTGTCGCATATCCTAGCTCATCCCGCACTGGTGTCCTGCACTCGCACCTTTTGTTTGGGTAACAATGGTTAGTTGTTGAGAGTACGATTCGAAATAAGTGTTTAAACCAAGGTTTCCATTTCCCGGTCATCAGAGATGGGCGTGATCTTGATCTTGATTTTCAAGATCACCTTTTTTTTGGTGATCTTGATCGTGATCTAAGATCATTTTTTTTTGTGTGATCTTGATCTTGAAGAACAATAAGATCAAGATCACTTTAAAATTGAATTTTAATTCCTAGATAGAGGCATTTTTTAGAACTCGTACTGTACAAAGTAGATAGTGGCAACTAGGCTACTAACATTAAGCCACTGTTAATATGATATATGTCCAACAAAAGACGATTTCAAGTCTCCATCTAATCTGGTCAGTGTTGCCATTTCAAAATTGAAAAAGTTTTCCGTGTTGGTCGTAATAAAGAAGTCAACTTCCGTGTACTTTATGTTGACGTATAATAAAAAATGATTTAATTTTATTCACAATTTCCATGTGTGAATTTTAAAGAAATGTTTTCTTTCTTTGACCCAATTTTAGATGTTTTAAAACTCTAGAGTGGCGGTGTAAAAAATCTGGACTCTACGACGCCGACTTTGGTCATGTAAAGTGGTTTATTGCAGCAAATCAACCAGACCAAGACTTGTTTAGGGTCTGAGTATGGAGCGGTTTGTGTGACCGCAGGCCTCTGAACTTTTTTGATAGCAGACAGCAGCATCAAGATTGCTAGATGGGCAAATGGTGCAATAAACATTGACATAATACAGTGAAGTTAAAACTGCTTAGTAACACGAATAAAAACTCCCACATGACTAATTGTAAATTTTGCGACTTTTTCGGAACTTATACTGTAATTAACCTCGGCCTTGGGTGGGACGTTGCGATTCTACGCAAACTACGTCAACCATTGATAGGCCTAATAACAACAGTCACTAACTTATTACAATTCTTAGGCCAGCGATCGAGAAGTTAAAAGTAAAAGTTAGCAATACCATCTATATACCTTTACCCAGGTTGCTTATAGTAATTATTTTTTGCAACATCATTGATCAAAAACATCATTTTTTTTTCAAGTAAAAAAAGTGATCTTGATCTTCAAGATCACATAGTTTGGTGATCTTGATCTTGATCTTCAAGATCACCGATACTGGTGATCTTGCCCATCTCTGCCGGTTAGGGTTAGTTTTAGTTTTAGTTAGTTTAGTTTATTTTCCGCTTAATATTTAAGAGAACAACCATGGCCACCTGGAAATGCGGCCTGATTTGTCACATTTTGCAGATTTTGATTACAGCTAACTGCTAGTGCTTGACTGATATTTTTTGAGATGTTTTTACTTTTTGCGGTTTCCTAATGACATAAAACTTTTTTGTTGCCTTGGGGAAGCAATAGGAAATGAGAAAAAGTAAGTTGAAAAACGCAAAATCAGACTGTTATTGAAAATTAACAGTCTGACTAAAATCTTCGAAATCAAATTTTCTTTGTTTTTCAACATGTGAGGATGTTAAAATCTATTGTGTCATCTAGGGAAAAGAATAAAGAAAGCGTAAAAATCTAATTTTTAGAAAAAATTATTTAAACGTTCACCCAAAGTTAGAAAAACCTGGAAATATCTGCAAAATGTGACAAATCAGGCCGTATCTTTAGGTGGCCATGGAACAACTATGTAAAACTATTTTGAATATAATCAATTAATCAATAACAATTAGGAGTGAATTTGTACGGAGTGAACATGCACTGTCTGCACCACTGGCATCAATACAAGTGAAGTTTGGTTTGAAATTAAGGATTTCTGGAAGCGGGGAACGTGATACGATGTACAAGTAAAAAAATGAAATAAAGAAGTGTTGCCAGATATTCTTTATGTTTTCAGATATTTTCAATTGTTTTAAAACTAAACCAACTTCTTCTTCTTCGTCGTATGAGCTGTCTTCTTCCGGACTATATGTTTGGTCTGTCTGGTCTGTGGCACCACACTCGCATCCCGGTGAAGGAGCCAGGCCCCATTTGCACATGTCTGAACGAAAGCGACCGACGCCGGTTCGTAGGCGGTTAAGCCGGACCCACGCAAGTCTTGCGAGGGACATTCCCGGAGGGTGGGGATCGACGTCGGGTAGGAAATCACGGAGTCGGGAGGTGTTGTTTTGCCACTCCGTGTTCCATGTGTAGTTCGTCCAGTGTGCCGAACTTATTCCAAGATCTACAACGTTGTTCAGAAGCTGTCGTGCGGCGGGCGCAAATGGTCGTCTTGATTTCAGTCGCTGCTGTTCTCCATGTAGGCACTGGAATGTACTGTAGAGGAGGTGGTCGGGGTCCAGTGCGCGACAAGCAAGGGAAATCATGGCTCCTTTACGGCGAAGCTCAGCAGGTTGGATGCCTGCAAGGATGGGAAGGCAGTCCGTTGGAGTGGGACGCAGGCATCCAGTCACAGTGCGTAGTGCGTCATTGATGGCGGTGTCAATGTGGCGGGTGTGAAAGCTGCGGCACCACACTGGTGCGCAGTACTCAGCGGTAGAATGGACGAGGGCCAAGGTAGCTGCGCGAAGGGTTTTCGCGTCAGCTCCCCAGCCGGAACCCGCCAGCCGCTTCAAAAGTGCAACGCACGCAGATAGTTTTTTGCGCAGTGACTCCAAGTGTCGTCGGTACGTGAGTGACCTGTCCAGGGTTACGCCGAGGTAGGTGGATTCGGCGCAGTATGGCAGGCGTTCGTCATCGGTGGTAATGTTGATCTCACGTTTTACTTCCTTGTTGTTTAGATGGAAGGCCGCCGACACTGTCTTTGCCTTGCTGAGCTGTAGCTTCCATTTCTGGAGATATGTTAATATAGTTGACATGTCCTGGCTTAGGTTCCTCTCCATTGACTGCCAATATCCGGATGGATGTAGGAGAGCCAGGTCGTCTACGTAAGCATACTTCCTGGAGATGGTGTCAGGCAGGTCATAGATGTAAGTGTTAAAGAGGAGGGAGGCCAGGACAGAGCCCTGTGGGACGCCGTTCCTGAGTCGACGTAGTCTACTTCGTCGGCCGCTTCCGGTGGAAAGGGTAAAGCTGCGGTTTTGCACAAGTTCCATAATCATATGAACCATGTGCCTGTCAGGAAAGAGACTGAGTAGTTTGCAGGTAAGGCTGCTGTGCCATACAGTGTCGTAGGCAGCAGTGAGATCAACAAACACGGCGCCAGCCTTCTTTTTTGCCGAGAAGCTATCCTCGATGTCTTGGGTCATCAGAGTGACCTGGTCTACGGTTGATCTTCCATGGCGAAAGTCGGCTTGTTCCCGAGGGAGCTGAAGGTCTATTATCGGTTCGACACGGGCGTAGATAAGTGTTTTGAGTATCTTGAAGGGAAAACAGAGCAGAGAGATTGGACGGTAGCTCTTCGGATCCCCTGGGGGCTTCTTCGGCTTTGGGACTGCAACCACTAGGGCCCTTCTCCAGATTCTTGGGATGCGCAGGTGACCCAAGCAGCAGGAAAGAAAGTCTTTTAACCAGGACCTCATAGTGGGGGCAGCTTGGAGTATTAGTTCCGGGCATAGGTGGTCAAGGCCCGGGGATTTGCTTGGCTTTAGGTGCTGGAGAGCGGAGGCAAATTCCTCTGGGATAAACTCACCAGAGATGTTACCCTCGACAGGTGTTGGGACCTTTCAGAGGTCCGCCATTTCCTTGAGGACGGACTTGTCTGATTCACGGTCTCTCGTTCTGTGCACTCCATTTTTCACAAGTTGTGAGGCGATGGCATTTGCTGAAATGGGGCATTGGCAACGAGAGGCACGTGATCTGCCAGTGAGGTTGTTGAGTGTACTCCATGCTATGCGGCTGGAGTGCGTGAAGTCGATTGAGTCGATGGCCAACTCTGTCGGATTAACCCACCTAAACTTGTCTAAACAGCGTAGAATATTGATTAGTCGACGTTGCAGCATCCTGAGAAGTATTTCCAAAGTTTGAAATAGTGAATAGAACGAAGTTGCGAAACCAAATCAGTTCTCAGTCCTTTCAATCATGTACCATTGCTCCACCCGAAGCAGAACTACCTCGGAAGGAATGGGTGAAACTCAATCGTTTGCGAACTGGAGTGGGCCGTTTCAGTATCGCAACATGTTACAATGTGGCCTCGCTGACACCATTTTGTGCGCGTGGTTCAGGTTTTTAGACTGCATATCTACCAATACATGCATATTACACTACTGATTATCTACCAATGTCCCGTATGCTGACCCCAGGATGAATATGTGGATGGATCATAGCTCAGCATTTTCATAATTATTTCTCCAAATTCTTATGCACTCATTTGAAAGTTATAATATTGACTAGTCGTCGTTATAGCATCTTTAACACAATTAACTTGCAGTATGCGTAGTTGATTGGAATAGGAAACAGCAAGTGCAGTAAAAGTTTTAATACAGAAAATTGCAATATTGTCAAGATACCAAAGAAAGTAAATGAATCAAGTGCTTTTGGTGCAGTATTTTATAAAGCTTGTAATATCTGCTGTATGTAGGTTGGTAAATTTTGATGGTTCAGTTGACCGTTAAGTAATGTTTTTCATATCCATGTTAATGTTTTAAAATGTGATGTTAGTTCAGGAAAGAATTGAATAATTTTAACCCTCATTATACGAACCCTTTTTACTCCTCAATTTTACCAAGTGGGGTCCATGAGGACCCCAGTGGAAATATAGTAATTGTATGCGATTATATCATTGCGAATATGAACTTTTTTTTTGCAAAAGGTTGTATTTTCAATAAAACATCATCATACAGCGCAGAAGGTAAGGATGAGTCATCGTTGGGACTACTCAATAAGATGCAGAAAAATGTGGTTGAGACACTAATGAAAGAATGATAACACACCTTTTCTATAACCATGTACTTGCACAAGCAGCAAGCGCCAGGGGAGGACATTGTGAAGAATGGAGCGTTCTTTCCAGCTATCAACACAAGGCTGAGCAGTGTGAGCACTCACTAGTACACTGAGTCGCTATCAGAAATGTTTACATTTTTTCCTTGCTCTACCTCTTCCATTTACGTCGTGCTGTCACAGACAACGCAGCTTCTGATTGGTTTATGCTTTACAGGCGCTTACAAAAGTTGCAGGCGCTTATACAAGTTTTATTACACAACAATAACCGCACAGATAACAAACACAAAGATATACATATATTGTACTTGTACTCATCAGCACATCAGCAAGATGCGTGCAAGTTCGAGTTCACCTATCTATCTATGTCATGTGGTTCCATTTCAATTGGTGATATTTTAAATTCTCAGACCTTACGGCAATCACTCGCTCTGATTGCTGAGTTTCTTTCACCGTTTGAATAAACTGGAAAATTGTCGGATCAGCTTCGGTATATTTGAATTGATAAACAACATATCGTGCGTATAAAAGTAAACAATTCAACAAATTAGAATTCACAGTTCCAAACAGAATCAACTGGTCATTTGCTATCACATGGTATCTCAGTTTAGCTGATATCCAAGAAAAAACATCTTTCCAATAATTTTGTACGACATGACATTCGCAAAACAAATGAAAGACATCCTCTTATTTTTCTGAATCTTTCCAGACGATGATCCAGCCAAGCTTCATGCTCAAAGGGAAGCCCTTCGTCTCGTCATCGTAGTAGAGATTTTGTCAACTTTGAGTGATGTTGTCAAGATGCACGTTATAGAAATGATCCCTAAAAGTATGATCTTTGAAAGGCATTCTCCGTGTGGCTACCTATTCAATGGAAGATGTAGTGCCACCTAACGGTTTGAAAATACAAAAAACCCATCCACTGTGTTGCCAAACAATGGTAAGAAAACGAAACTCATTTCAGTCAGCGCCACAGGGGGGCTAGAAAGAGGTAAGGTGAGCTTCTCGGGCAAACTAAACGTATCACAAGGTGAAACTGCACTATTGCGCTTGCAACACCATTATCATGAGTCAGGTCGTTAGTTGCTTACAATGACGTCAGAACTACAGTTGCAATAAAAACACTCAATTGGCGTCATACGCAAATCAACTTCTTTTATGTGATGCTCGACGTTCTCGGCAACGGTCACGACTAGAACATCACACAACTAAGGCGAAAGAGCCACGCAGCTTAAGTCCTGTCATTGTCATGAGTTACCAAGGGGGGTGGGGGGGACTTGTATACCTGGGACTGATATATAAGTCCCCCCCATCCCCCTTGGTAACTCACGACAAAGACAGGACTCAATGGACATGGCTCTTTCGTCTTAGTTGCGTGATGTTCTAGTCGTTACCCTCGGCAACGCGTTTTACCAAAGCATCATAATGTGATGCCAGTTTAGTTGTGGGATTATTTTTTTCATTTAAATTGTGATCAAAATTGAAAAGGGGACTTTCACAAAAACTGACAAGAACAAACGCTTCTATTTCCTGATAGAGTTTTAGAGAACAATACGGACAACAAGAAACTTTATCTTTAAAAAAGGTGCAAGCAATTGTGTTTATGCGAATACGATAGCGTAGCATCTGAAATCTTACTAGAAATCATTACAAAGTATAATAATTATTATCAACCTGCTGATAAGCTTATCACACACGCCTTGTGCAACCTGTTAGCTTGAGAAGATGCGATTGAACGAGGGAAATCAAAGAGAAACGTTTGCAATAACAGAAAAAAAAATTAAACAATAAATGCTATTAATAGTACAAAAGTGATGAATGCCAAGCAAAAAGCCAAGCAGAGCAAATTAAATCAAAGATAGTTATTAATCTCTAAACCCTTGACAGCCTGTTTCACCCTAGAAAGGAGGATCTTCAGAAGGTCCTTATTCAAATAGAATCTAATAATAAATAGAAAAAAATGACGTGTTTTTTCTTGGTTTTGGGCATCTGGTGAACATGTGCTCTTGAATCCACCACCGACGTCGACAGTTCTATAAAGTTACCGATATAAAAAGTGTTGCCATTTTTTTCTATGTTACCATCATAAAAAGTAACATAGCCTAGCTTTAAATTTTTCCAAGAAACCAATGTCAATTTGCCCCGCACTGCGACCAGGTTGTAAAGTCTGAGACACTCGATTGTGATGTCATCATGCTTCGGGATTGAGGAAACAATTTAAAGTCACGATTTTTGTGAGATTTTATCTCCCGGTGCAGATTAGAAGATAACAATAATAATTAACCAGACTCTGTCAAGGCTCCCACATGCCTTTGGGATTTGTTGGTAATACAAAACATGCAACTCGTAACGGGTGGAACTGTACTCGGTGTAGAGAATAGCCTTACCATGAGTGACGTTGTTTACAAATTGTAAGTAGACTTCAACCTTCAACACAAGGCAGTTGATTTGTTGTGTAATAATAAGCTTCAACGCAAACCGTCGATGACCTAATAATATCTCACTTTGTTGCAGCCAACGATCCAGGAACTTTGAAACGATGTTTGTCATTGTCTTCCTTTGCGGTGTTTTGGCTTACTTAAAGTTTGCCACAAAGTTTACACAAAAACCCAACGATTTGTTAATTACCTCTGCTCGTGCTTGTTAGTGACGATAGATCATAAGTTGCCATAACACTGCTTTGTGTTGAGTTTATCGGCTAAAGATTTTATCAATTCTGCAAAACTCTAAATTAAAACATGAAGAACGCAACGTTAAGTTTCAATTGAATCCTTCCCCAACACCCAATGGTTGTACAGTAGGGGCCGCTATTTGACAGGTAGCATATAGCTTTTTATATTGGGCAATCGTGTTAGCAATAATTCGTTCAAAAATATTCCCCTCTCTCAGTAATACAGTACAAGCCCTGTAGCTCATTATTGCCCAGGCGATATACGAATTTAATCACATTCTCTTTAGAAAATTGAAGAATCTTTTTAGATTTATTTTTGGGAGTAGAATCCAAAAATCGAGAGTTTACAAAAAATTTGAGATGTTTGCAATTTTTCACGTTTTGAGCTGCTTCCAATTTTAATTTTTAATTTTTTGCCTTGACAATTCGTCATAGAATTAGACACTTTTTGAGTTTAGAAAGTGCAACAAGTCAAAACTATTAGAAATACAAGGGGTAGTGAGATAAAGTTGAAAACATCATTCTGATATTCACTGTCATCAGAATCTTCAGAGAAATTCGAATTCTCGTACTCACTGTCATTGTGATATTGGTTCCAGATATAAGGCAACCTTCAAACCGGTTTAACTTTATTTTCCTCTTTCTACCCATCGGTATAAGGGTGATTCTGTCACAGGCTTGAACTTATTTACAAGTTTCCGAATCCTTGCAATAAAATTTGCTTATTGTGCTGGATAAGCGTTGCCTTGCAACATGGACTTCTAAATAGTCGAATCTGGACTGGAAACCGACTTTACGCAGTGTACAACAGTTGGCCAACAGCCAAGTTTAGGGTTATTTACTAAGGTATCCAAAAACCTCCCTTAGCGAATAACCCTAACTTGTACAGTACTGGTACTGTACGAGAAGGGGTGGGGCAGCAACTGAAAAAGCACTAAAATAAGAACTGGCAACTTTTTGGCCAACTGCTGTACACTTCGCAAAGTCGGTTCCCAGTCCAGATTCTACTATTTAGAAGTCCTTGCCTTGCAAGGACAAGTTGTTAGAGGTTCCAGTCAAGTCAATTTGTTTTGTTTCAACAGCGCCATATATTAAAAAACAAGCAGAGTAAATATAATTGTCAAAACAGTGTGTTGCACAACTGTTGGTTAGACTATGGCGCAATCGGAATGGTAGTGAAAGACCATAAGCAGTCATCTAGTCAGCCACCACCCCATAATAGTAAATTTAACTGCACATTCATTATTATACACATGTGTGCAGTCTTCCGGAAGCCGCCCGCACCATGTCTTGCTAGCATAAGCTTTATTTCAAATATATCTCTGCCGACTTCATTGACTTCATGAAGTTGTCTTTTGCCGTAGGTTGGACATGCAAACCCTCTTATTGCAGTTTTCGTTAGCACTGTTGGTTACATAGATCTGCCAGTGCTTGAAAGAACTGAGCGTATTTTAATGCAATTAAGAGTGGTCTACTTTTGCCAAAGAAACAGGAATTGTACTCACACCCTGTGATGGAATCCTGGCAAAGCAGAATCATCATTCGTCTCCAAGAGGAAGGTTGGTTGTTATTTGCTTCCACACGTCACATTTCTCTTCTATTGTTTTTGCTTCTCCGATGCTTGACAAGTTAGACGAGCGTTTTAGATCATCCCCTCAAGTTCTTCTTCATTTCTGTATCTCTTTTCTTTCACGATACCTTCAATAACCAATTAACGTAGCTGACATGTCGATCATGTAGATGGAGTCACCTCAGATAGATTTTCAAAGTTCTGGCGCCATTCAAACTTTCAAGAAATAAATTATTGGAATCTTTCTGTAGGCTACTCCTAAATATTTTTTTTTTTAAATCGTAAGCTAATTTAAATTTTAAACAAAATCTTCTACTCAAATCCAACATACAGGCGTGCATCTTGATAAACAAAACATTATTGTGCCAGAAGTGCTTAAACAGAAACGAAAACAAGACCAAATTATATTTGTTAAAATTTTCCAGAGGGGCAATTAGCCCTCTACACTCCCTTTCAAACTTTCTTTTTCGGACATTAAGTTTTGCAATGTTTATTAATCTTATAAGTTTTGCAATGTTTATTAATCTTATAAGTTTTGCTTTGTCAAAACTTTGGTTCTTCCCCAACTTTTTTCTCAATCTTCTACTGCATTGTCGGCATAGCCTATCAACTGCAGTAGGCTATATTGTTCCAGAAAATTTCAGAGTTGTTTACTCTTTGATAAAATGATGAAAGTGACTTTTTCACCCCGTTAAAAGAGTTTGCGACCCTGACCTGACGCTTTTTGTCCTATTTTTAGGGCGGTCACTAATCATAGGGGCTCATTAGTAAATATTTGGGGGGGACAAGACGGTGTTCACACAGCCCTGCTTGCAGTGCGTCAAGACCTGTTTGTAAAACTCCACAGCTTTCAGTATCATTTTCCCACCTACTAAAATAGTCCGGGGCAGAGATGATTTACCTTGCATTGTTGCATTAATTTTTTTTCACTGTTTATTTTGGTAGCCAAGGGTCTCCATTGTCAGAAACTGCTTGATGACATGTTGTCACCTTTGAGCAATTTGAGAAATTCAAGATGGCGTCCAAGATGGCCGCCATTACCTAGAAATGACCATAACTCCCTACCCAGTCACATTAGGAAGGTGATTTTTGTTTCTATGCCTAGGTTGTAGGGGTTAAGCTATCCATTAGAACTAAGTATTACGTTAATATCGTATTACATACGGTAACGGTAATTTCCAAGATGGCGTCCAAGATGGCCGCCATTACCTAGAAATGACCAGAACTTCCTACCCAGTCACACTAGGAAGGTGATTTTTGTTTCTATACCAAGGTTGTAGGAGTCAAACTATCCATTAGAACTAAGTATTACGCAGTGATGTGCGCGCATACAAAAAATATTGAGGCCGTCAGCGTAAACGTAAACGTTCGAAAAACCATACGCCGTATGCGTCAACGCAACTTGTAAAAAAAGTTGGCGGCGTCAGCGTCAGCCCATACACTAGCAGCGCAAACTAATTTTGTTTGCTAGGTGCCAAACATTCACACGGTATAAACCACTCGAAACAAACAAGTTTTATTTTGAATTTCCACGAAGATACACAAGCATCTGAAAGTGTTCATCTGACATTTTACTGTGTTTTGGTTCCAATAATATGTCTTTGCCCATTGAAAACATTTTTTCAACTGAAGCGCTGGAAGGTATTGGCGTGTTGTAGCGAAAAAAATACACTGAAAAGTATGCGTTGACGCTATGCGCTAAAAACCGCAAAAAACTTTACGGCGCAGCCTCAAGCGCAAACTATCCAAAAAAATGTGACCGCAAGCGTTAGCGTAAACAAAAAGTCTACGCCGCAAGTATGCGGCGTAGAATTCGCGGCGTATATGCACATCTCTGGTATTACGTTAATATCGTATTACATACGGTAATGGTAATTTCCAAGATGGCGTCCAAGATGACGTCCAAGATGGCCGCCATTACCTAGAAGTGACCAGAACTCCCTACCCAGTCACACTAGGAAGGTGATTTTTGTTTCTATACCTAGGTTGTAGGAGTCAAACTATCCATTAGAACTAAGTATTACGCAGTGATGTGCGCGCATACAAAAAATATTGAGGCCGTCAGCGTAAACGCAAACGTTCGAAAAACCATACGCCGTATGCGTCAACGTAACTTGTAAAAGAAGTTGGCGGCGTCAGCGTCAGCCCATACACTAGCAGCGTAAACTAATTTTGTTTGCTAGGTGCCAAACATTCACACGGTAAGGCAAACCGGGGCTTGTTGTCACAATTAAGGGGCGTGTTGTCACAGCAATTTTTTTTGTACTTGCACTGACTGCTTCGAGTCTATATTTGTAGCACGTGCTTTGTTAAGAGTCATCTTCATTTTGATGTTAGCAAAGTTAAGAAAAGACAGCAGGTTTAGCTTAAATTAAATTATTATCAAAAATTTGGTCATCGATGTAAATTTCACTAACTTTTCAAAATTGTGTGACGCTTTCGTAAGAGCAGTCTGACCGCAAGTATGAAATCAGTTTTATAGTTTATTATGTTAGGAGTAGCCTATAGCTGACACTTTAGAAGTTAATAGCGTGCCTTTTCTAGTCGCCATTAAAACTTTTGTCCGACTGCGTACGTCGGGGCGAGTTGTCACAGCTGTGATGATGGTCACAGCTTACGAGAAGCAGAAGCAAAATTTGGCATAAACTACCGAACCCTTGGTTGATATGTGAAAGCAAGGAAACAAGACCCAAAGCAGTTGTTGAATTAATTTCAACTTGTTTATAAGTGTAAATTCCACGTAATAAAATTTAATTTTGTAAGGCAAACCGGGGCGTGTTGTCACAGGTTTGGGGTTTTTCGATTTGTGCTTTTGCTATATACAATGCAAATGATTTGGTTATATCATTCGTACGCTGTCCACTTACACTTCCTTTTGACACTAGTTAAACTTTTTAATCGCAAAAGAATTTCAAGAAAATCAAATTTTTGTAAAAAATAAAAAACATTGTGACAACACGCCCCGTGCTTTGTGACAACACGCCGTGCTGCCCCGTGCTGGGGCGTGTTGTCACATTTTTTTTTTTTTTTTAAATTTGATTTTCTTGAAATCCTTTAGCGATTAAAAAGTTTAACTAGTGGCAAAAGGAAGTGTAAGTGGACAGCGTACGAATGATATAACCAAATCACTTGCATTGTAGCCTATATAGCAAAAGCACAAATTGAAAAACCCTAAGCCTGTGACAACACGCCCCGGTTTGCCTTATAAACCACTCGAAACAAACAAGTTTTATTTTGAATTTCCACGAAGAAACACAAGCATCTGAAAGTGTTCATCTGACATTTTGCTGTGTTTTGGTTCCAATAATATGTCTTTGCTCATTGAAAACATTCTTTCAACTGCAGCGCTAGAAGTTATTGGCGTGTTGTAGCGAAAAAAATACATTAAAAAGTATGCGTTGATGCTATGCGCTAAAAAACCGCAAAAACTTTACGGCGCAGCCTCAAGCGCAAACTATCCAAAAAAATGTGACCGCAAGCGTTAGCGTAAACAAAAAGTCTATGCCGCAAGTATGCGGCGTAGAATTCGCGGCGTATATGTACATCTCTGGTATTACGTTAATATCGTATTACATACGGTAATGGTAATTTCCAAGATGGCGTCCAAGATGACGTCCCAGATGGCCGCCATTACCTAGAAATGACCAGAACTCCCTACCCATTCACATTAGAAAGGTGATTTTTGTTTCTATACCAAGGTTGTAGGAGTCAAGCTATTTATTGGAACTAAGTGTTATGTTAATATTGTATTACATAATGGTAATTTCCAAGATGACCGCCGTAATACTAAAGTATCTTCTATGTACACTATTCAACCTTGGAGGAAAATATGAAAAGCAAAACGACCACAGGTGCTATATTACAACAAATGTTCTCTAATTGTAAATCTAAATTCTCACACAGACTACCAAAAGCGTATTATGCAATTCATAATTATTAAGGATGGGTACTACTTTGCCAAATGATCCACACTGTTGTGCATTGTGTTGCCTATGTGCATTACAAAGACATGCAATCAGCTATGATGTCAGGTTACAGCAACCCTGATTATAGCAAGCTCAAAGTGTGTGTTTGATACCTTTTATTTGTGAAAACTGAGGGAAAAGAATTACACGTGTGCTCTCTACCAGTGCATAAGTCGAACTGATTAAACTTAACATAAACACGTTGCAGTCAGCGCAAGAATGTAGCTTCTGGAGAATCGGACATTCCTCGCGCTGATTGCAACAAGCAGTGCTTCCAGCATATTATTGCAAATACTACAACAGTGTGCATTTCATGTTTGCAAAGTTGCAACTACAAGCACGTGAACTGCATGGAGTAGTACTGTGGCATCCATATTTTATTAGACGTAGTACCATCTCTGGGGGCTATCTCGACTTCATCAGGTAGGGTGACTGGTTGAAGGGACTTGTTTTGGTCATCCTTTACCCAACCATCTTTCATTGGGTCCAACTCGGGTGGATTCTGCGCTTCTAGTGACTGCCATACCAAAGTCTGATAGTGAGCTCTTTTAACATTCTCTTTGAATGCCTCAGTTGTTGGTGGCAAGGTACACAATTTCGGTGTTGATGACCCTTTGCATGTTTGTAACAGCAATACCTTTAACCTTGTCTCTGACATTGTACTACAGTATGTTTATCCATAGCACGAGATAAACAAGATAAACAAACAAACAAACGAGGAAAAGAAGGAGGTAGCCTGTTGAATAACAGATCCCATTGAATGCCCTGGTGCACCCAACAAGTTAAGTGAGTGCCCCGATCGAAGTATTTTGAATGCAGTAGCCTTTCCAATTTTAAAATAGGAGGCGACGGTGTCACAGCCAGAAAGTGCATGTGCCGGGAGTATTCCTTCGTCTATCTGACAATGCTTCTGCACAGTTTTTCCTATATCAAGCACCACCCTTCCTTTGATGGGGGACTCCATCAATGCAACATTCTTGAGATTTGCCATGTGATGATAATGCAGCAACAGTACAAAGACGTTAGTGTCATCGGCAACAAAAGTGATTTTGCTTCCTCATTACGCGCGGCACAACTCAAGACCTGTAGCACAATGATGTTATCTGCTTCGTCGTGTGAAGTTGACAGATCTGCCAGTAAGATGACAATTCCACCTTCACTAATTTCGATTGGCACCGGATCTGCTCCTTTTACCACTAACTTATGATGCTGTGTGTTGTCCTCAGGAAACTTCTTATCCTGGACAAAATCACCAACTATCAGTTGCATCAGTTGCTTCTTGTTTTTGGAAGAGGTTAATAGAATCTTCTGCGCTGGAAGTTTACTGTTGACTTACAAATGATGAGCCCTACTGACACCAGTTGCCCTAGATCTTCTGGTAACACTCTTCATGCTGTAATCATAATATCTGTCAAATATCAGATAGGCGAAGGAACTACCCAAAGTATTGCTGAGCCATCGAGAACACTAACATTCGCACCACAACTACTCTATCAGACACCTCAATTTGGAGAATTTTTTTTAAAGTAGATTTAGATTTTGCAATCCTCCAGTTAAATCAAACATGGACGTTGGAACTGGCGCAAGTTCATGACCAAGCACATCCTAATGTCAATGTCTCGCCCAATAACCTGTAAGCCAATCACCCTTGCGTAAATCAAATTGGTATCAAATACTTTCAAAGCTCCGACCTTCACATGCTTCCTTACATGATCCATAGGAACAACCTTTTTCGTGATGGTATCATAAAGTCCTTGCGGTAACCGACTTTCGAAAACTGTCATAATTTGTTCAGTCCCGATTGTGACACTGACAGTATTGTGGACATTGACTTTACTTGAACCAATCTGGCCGCTAACTACATTGACTATACCACTGGGGTGTGCCGCAGAATCTAAAGGATTAATGCAAGTGTCGAGTTTTTGTCTGATTCCATCTCGGTTTTTCTTGTCTTTAGCAATCCTGGCTTTTGCCTTATCTTTGTGTATTGTTACCACCTTACTCTGAGTGTCCGATCAGATTCCAACCTGCTGCATGCATGCAAACTAAGGGCCCATACCTTCAGAATTTCTGGCTTAAAGCGTGATGCCAACTATCCCCCCAGGAGCATGCCCATACCGCATGAAGGTCGTCTCAATAATCATATCGCACCAGATGCCATTCCATAAGCCAGCAGAATGGTGCATAACATGCTCACCCTTCATAAAGTGTGACAACACCTCTTGTGGTAGCCGTTCCATCTCACGAAGGTAGCACAACCTATATCTCGCATAGTTCACATGCTCCGCAGCAAAGAAGTATGGTAGCATTTGCTTGTACTTTTCCAAATGATGGGCCAGTCACTTTCGCGCTCAGCCGTACGGACATCATGGTGAGCAGGACAGGTTCAATCAAGACATCGACCCAAAGTCTGGTAGTTTGACTCTTGCTGGCTTCGGTTTCGAGAATTTGCATGAGGTCACCACTGCAATATAATGGGTTATCTTGAATGATTCCGCGAAGTGCCTCTTCAGCTACCATTCGCAATGCTCTGACGTCCTGGGAAAATTTTCCTTGTGAGCATTTTCAACACACCGCCAAAGACAGAGGACATTATATCTGACAGACCGGTATCAGCCATCAGTGTCCCGATAGATCCAATGAAGCTCAATAGAGAATACATCCCTCCCAACCGTAGAATAACATTTGAAAACCTGTCTGGATAAGTCCACTGAACTTTTAGAGCGACCTTGTACAATGTACAGCTGCAGATCACAAGTAAAAACTCCGAACTATTGCCCGACATTGTGTGTGTAGATCTGTGCACAGGCCATTGATGTCATCATGGTATCTGGGTGTGACGGGATCATATCTCTTAAAGGAAGGTAAAAAGCCGACGTCTTTGGTTGTGCTTAATGACCCTGTCGACGTGCATCCCTAGTATTGTACCCATTGTACTCAGGACAATCTAGTGCGCTTTTTATGTCTTGAAGGAATGCAAAGTCCATCTCACTGGCTCTTCCCTTTGAAATTACTTGTGCCAGCATACTCAAGGGCTAAACTGATCGTTTGGGGGTGTTCTGTGACATCGGAGGCTTCTTGGGACCATTATATCTCTTTATTTCGACGTCATACTCGAGTGCCTTAATCATATCTTCCTTTTTCACACGTCTAATGGTGTCTTCTTGGACTGTTTTACTACTATTAATATCTGGTTGTGTGATCAGCATGGCAAGGGAATGGATGGATGACTTTCCATTGGGAGACAATATGTTCATCTTGGACGCTATCTTGGAAATTACCATTATTTAATACGATATTAACGTAATACTTAGTTCTAATGGATAGCTTGACCCCTACAACCTAAGTATAGAGACAAAAATCACCTTCCTCATGTGAATGGGTAGGGAGTTATGGTCATTTCTAGGTAATGGCGGCCATCTTGGACGCCATCTTGGAAATTACCATTACCGTATGTAATACGATATTAACGTAACACTTAGTTCTAATGGATAGCTTGACCCCTACAACCTAGGTATAGAGACAGCAATCGACTTCCTAATGTAAATGGGTAGGGAGTTATATGGTCATTTCTAGGTAATGGCGGCCATTTTGGACGCCATTTTGAATTTCTCAAATTGCTCAAAGGTGACAATATGTCATCAAGCAGTTTCTGAAAATAGAGACCATTGGCTACCAAAATCAACAGTAAAAAAAACTTAATACAGCAATGCAAGGTTAAGGTGATAATTGGCATTTGGCTCCCAAACTAAAAGAAAGTGCTTTCGAGCCACGTTTTAAAATGCAGCTGTTGTTCAGTGACCACGATTTCTACTACAATTATGTGGAATGGGAAAAAAAAAAGGAAATGGTTTAACCCTTAGGCGGTTGGGCTCCTGGAGTCTTGCTCAGTTTGGGGGGGGGGCTGTCGATTCTTCTTATGCTTTTGGAGTGATATCTCTGTTATTTTTTAAGGCACGGTTTCAAAATTTGGGATTCACTTTGTAAAACTATTCACGCAGAGCATATCCGAAAATTAAAACTATGTAAACTTTAGAACTGCTTATATACGTTGAAATGTTGATGTGACTTATGACGTTTGAATTATTTGGTATTTTTTGATAGAGTAATGAAAAACATGCATTGCAATGATGTGAATAATTTTTTTTTTACATAATCTCAATTTAAATCATTTGATTAACGAGACATGGGCCAAATTAATTGCTTTCATCTAGCTGGTGGGAAAATTTTGAACAATAGAATATGAAATATTTCAGAGGATGTGCTGAGAAATGCCTTATATCTCTCAATTTATAACCTTTATTCGCTCAAAATTTCAGCTCAATAGAGGTGAATAAATATTAGGAAAAGTCAAGAAATCTCGTAGTCGCAGCCTCAGTGGTTTTAGAGATACAACTGTTGATACAAAAAAGTTGAATTGACAGCCCCCCCCCAACCTTCAAAGGGTTAATGGAGTCAGATAAGATTGCTAAAGTGTCAGGGTTTATTGAACTGGTACTGCTAAGCTACATTTTGAATGTTCGTTTACTACGCTTCTGATTATTATGATACAAATTTTGTACATGATATTTTGACTCGAAAAACAAAAAAAATGTTAACTATTAGGTCTTCCAGAGATATTTGTAAGTTCCCGGCATCACTTCCAGAATTATCTGTAAATTCCCGGCATCAGTTCAAGATTCAAAAATTTTTAAAACTTCCTTTTTTGTAAAATTGGAAAAACAAAAATCAAAAGTTTTTGTACATCTTGTGAATTCCCGAATTTGGGTTTTTCGAATATGACTGGAACACAAAGATTTGTTTCGTCATATTTCAAATAACTGACGGTTCTCGTGGTTAAGTCTAAAGCAAATCCTTGAAATACAAAATCGTCAACAATTTGGTCGATTTATCAGAATGTAGAGTTTTGATTTCGTCACAATGACAACGCGGTTCAGTTTATCAGTATCTGGGTTGTTCTCACGTAACGTTGTAACACATACAACAAAGTGTCCTTTCCTGAATCCACCGATAGCCTCGCGACAACCGGTGCGTCGAGCGGTGTTGGCACAACAGAAACACCCGAAACCTTCAAGTTGACAAAACTTTCCTCTTCGATCCACCAGAGCGAGCAGAGCTTCAACTGTAAACAGAAACAAGATCCTTGACTATTAGCAAACAGAGGCGCCGAGCTCTTAGTGCGCCAGCTTAATGGCATCATGGCAATAATTAGAGAGGAGCATTACTTTGGGAACACCACCTGACCCGTAATGCCGCGTCGCCAATCAGCTGCTTGATCATGTGGATCGAAAACGCGATTGAACAATGACGACCGAACTGGATTCGATTTTCTGTAACATTTTTGCATTAATGTCGAGTAATGTCGGTCTGGAATTGCATGCGGGAAGTGATTTTCTGATGTCTCTGGAATCTGGATTTATTAATATTCAATTGAACACTGAGAATATGTCCTTATAATCTTTGCAATATATTGTATAGAGTTTGAATTTGGCCGTTGTTATTGCGTTCATAAACGTAGTTGCACTGATGAGAATTTAATAAAAGTAGTTGCACTGAAGTAGATTTCTATCACGCATTGAAGCGGTGATCTGATCATGAAATTTTCTACGGTTCGAGAAAAAGTTTTCTCTGCCTATGAAACGTTGAATGGTAGTTTTATCAAATATTTCTGGAAACTTATTCGTATTATCTGAATTTTTGTATTTATGATGTTTTCTTACAATGAAGGAACGTGGCAAGAAGTGCTCATTGTCATCAAAGACAGCTCAGTTGCTGCATAGATTAGCGCGATCAATCTCATCACTTCAACGCAATAACTTTCCCGGTTACCGTGAAAGAAGCGACATTGCTGGAATTTCACTGCTCTGATGCCACATTGCAATGGTAAGGTCGGTTTCAAGCAACCGACTACAAAATATGGGCGATTTGGTAGCTGATGTTTGTAGGGGTGAATTTTCTTTTATAAACTGCCTCATGATAGGCCACTGCATAGTTATTCCAACGAGGAAATGTATTTTACAATGAGACAGCAGTTGAGCTACAACGGTTGAGCACAATATGACAATTTGTAGTTTTGGTAAATTTTCCATTTCAAATTAAAAGGAACACAGAACGTGTAACTCTTTGAAGGTCTTGTTTGTTAAAAAAGCAAGAACCTGCTGCCTGTGTTACCAAGTCAATCTGAAGGTACTGGAGCTCAATTAAACCTGAATGAATGTTAAGAGCTCAACTTATGTAGAAACTAAATTAAAAAACTACATTTTAAAGAAAATAAATTTTACTCTAAAATTTAATCGTCGACCCAGCCAAACATATGAATTCCATTGTAGCTGACGTTACTAAAAGAAAAACGACAAACAGCCTGGAACGGTTTTTGTTTGTCGTATCCAGGCTTACACCTGGTGGTTGAAGATTTAGATTAAGTGGACGGGAAGGCAAGGAAGCCAATCTTCATGTCCACCTTCAGGCAAGCCTTTAAGTGTCCTGCCAAAGACACAGCCGCATGCTCATGAGCGGTGTCGAACCGGCGCCCTTTCGATTGCCGTTCCAGCGCTCTCACCACTCGGCTATGCAGCCGACAGCCTGGAACGGTTGAAAATGGCGCACGAAATATAAAATTTACAATTTTTTCAATCAGAAAATTATCTGTATCCATCAAAGCGGCTGTGGACATCCATTCAACGTTAAAAAAACAATAACAGTAAGATCTGAGATTCGTAAGGGCAGTTATTTTGAATCGACTTGCTGATTGGTTGGTGCAGGTTTCGACAACGGAATGAAGCGGAAAGTTATCATTGAAAACAAAAACATTCCATCAGATGTTATGTTGCGTATATAGTGCAGTTGCTCCAACAAAACGTGCCGAAATAAAAGTTGGTCCGAAGGATCTTTGCGTTGAATAAGTATACGTCATTGATGAGTAAGGCACAACAAACCTGCTTTTCATTTAAAAATTCTTTCGGAGTAAGTCGGGGAAAGTTATTTATGTTTCTAGCAAAAAAATTCTTGATTTTATAGAAAAAGTCTCAACTCGCTTCACAGAAGCGCGCACAGACTATAGTTGCCATAACAACATAAATCCCAAGTCGTGTAAACAGCTTGATCCTGATATTTTCTTGTTTATTTTAGGTAATTAATATTTACAAATCAATGGGTGACATCACAATTAGTTAATCACTCACAAAAAGTGGTTTAGATTGGACAGCGATAGACAAAGTGCAAACAAAGCCAGAATGCCGCTTCTACAAAAATGTGTCGCTTCACCACTGTTTGGTACTCCTTCAGTTAGCAAGCTTCACCATTGCTTGGTACTCCCTCCGTTAGCAAGCTTCACCATTGTTTGGTACTCCCTCAGTTAGCAAGCTTCACCATTGTTTGGTACTCCCTCAGTTAGCAAGCTTCACCATTGTGTGGTAGCCTACTCCTTCAGTTAGCAAGCTTACTGTGGTGATAAGGCTATGGGTTTTGAAAGAAAAACCATAACAAAATAATTGTGACCAATTACAGTATGATCTAGGGAAGCTTACTAGGTGGTAATGCCTCATTCCACCATTACAATAACAGGAAGTATATTAGTTGTAATACCAAAATCAATCAATAACGAAATAAAGAATTTAGGCGCGAAATGGTTGGAACGTCTTTTCAATCTAACCATAAATTAAAGAGCCAAAAGTGTAGATAGCTACTACACTTGAAGATAAAAACAGCTAAAACATTTTCTGGGCATGAGTTCAGTACCGTATCTACATTTTGGGCTCTTAATATTTTGGGCTGATAATTTCTGGAGTTGTCTATGACTTCGATGAAAGTCGTTTAACTTCGGTTTGCAGTCGTAGCAAATGTAAAAGAACCAACTTTATACAGGTAACAGCCAATACTCTTTTCATCCTAAAAAATAAACAAATATTCCTCCAGAGTAGATCAACAGAATGATCTACTAACATGGAACTGTGATGTTTGGAAAAGCAATGGCGCATAGTTGATTTAAATTTAACACTTTCGTGGACTCTGTGAACTTTGTAAAGTTGGGTTTTAAAAATTCCAATGGTGTTCCATGTAGAAGATGGCCCTCCTACGTTGACCCTAGCAGTAGATAGCGGCAAACCAACGCATGAAAATTACTCTGCAAGGTTGAATAGAAAACACTTGGCCACCACTGAGAGTCTCAAGATATTATTTTCTTACCAAGTCGATAACTCGATTACGGTATTGGAGTGGAAAGTATCAAGATAATTCGTGCGTTAGTTACGTTTGTGGTCATGTTTATTTCGATCCACTCTCCTGCTAAACAAGCGTTGGTTATTTGAAACAAAGGCTACCAACTCGTCATGTGAAAGCGACCAAGTGACTGGAAATCACCGCCATCTCCAATGACATAATTTAAACAAAGAAGCAGTGAAAAGGCAACACAGCAAGTTTGCCATTGTCCAAGGTTTGTGATGGAATCTTGAAAGTAAAGTAATTTTTTGCGCTTAAAGTTTATTACACAAACTCACAGCCTTTTCCAACTGGTCTTTGTTGTACTACAGAATGAAGCAACCGTTATGTGAATAAAAACATGAGCGAAAGTGTACAATAGTGGTAGTTTGTGGATAAACAAGAAAGACCTTTCATGGCATTTAGCGTCGCCTCAAATTTGTTTCCACTCTTCGTTAATCCGAGGTCTGCCAAAGTAATTTTGTAGTATTCACTTAAAATCAAAACATAGCCATTCAATTTCTTAAAAGATTTCCTCAACCCTAGCAATCAGACAATTGCGCTGCGGAATACCAGTGAACACAAAGCCCGATCAATGCAAAGGCGGTCCCATACTTGGTAGCCGAGCCGAAGGGGTGGGAAGACAAGATTTTTATTGTATAAAGTTGTTGTTACTAATTATAGTAAAGTGGATACTTTACTTGGCCGCCTTTTTACAACCACGCCCATTTTATTTGTAACCTCGAGCGTGAACTATTACGACTCGCACGTTTTGACTAATTGATGCGAATATCTTTCCGGTATTCCTTTGCAATGGACCAGCTTAATATTTGAAAGTGAGAACTACGTTGAAGGCACAGACGGGCGTCATCAGTATCCAGGCATCATCAGTACCCTGGCATCATCAGTACCCTGGCATCATCAGTACCCTGGCATCATCAGTAGGCTACCCAAGCATCATCAGTATCCAGGCATCATCAGTATCCAAGCATCGAAGCACAATGAGATGTTGTGCATTATTTGACCTTCAAAACTTCACCAAACGACTTAGAATGATAAGAAAACATGAATATGAGAAACTCTTTGGTTAGAAATATCCGGCCCTTTTCTTTTGCCAAATGTGAAGCAAAGCTCACTGACGCATGCGCAGTAGTGTGCGCATGCGCAATAGTAGTTGGAGGGTTTGTTTAAGTATTTCGACGAGATCAGATAGACCGTACTGAATGATCTCACTTTCCTAGAGAAATATTTAAAAGATTTATGAAACTGACAGAAATGTATATATCTTCTCCTAATGGCCCACTATCAGTGGCTACAAGCAAATAAGCTTCGTCTGGCGTAGTGATCGCCACAATGTAGCAATCCTCTGTTCTTGGCACATCGCTTCATGAATAAAATATTGTCTTGTAAATATTGAAGTATTCTGCCAAATAAGCGACGAGATTATGAGACTTCTTGCTCGATGTTTATGTAAACGTCAGGAAGACGACAGGTCGGCAAAACATTGGAACAAGATACCGGTTTGGTTGTCGCCATCAGTGATGAAGTTTAAGATGATTTTGTCAATTTATTCCGATGATGGGAAATCAAAACTGTCAATAGTTGCCGCATGTCCTCGTGGTATGAAGTACATGACCAGAAGAGGGAGGGGGCCAATGCGGTGTCACTTTTGAGTTTGGCACGATAAACTGATGAAGACTTTTAACTCACTTAATTCACACATTCTTAAAACTATCGAAATGTTTGTTGTTTGTTGCCCATCCAGCAAAGCAAACCTTTTTACATCGATTTGATGTCGACAATCGTTAAATCAATCTCTGACTTGAATGCTGGATGCTGGCTGCTAACTCTCCACAAAAGCGACTGACTCTCACTTAGTTTCTGTAAATCTCGAATGCAAAATTTCCCTGGATGGCTTTCATGAGGTGATAAGTGCAATGGTACTTTAAATACAATGAGACATCCAAATAATTATTTCGCATAAGAAAAATGTATTTTTTTCTTTTCCTAATTTTGCTACAAAATAAAAAATCTTTACACTCGATTCCAGCTAGAAGCCAACAACTACAGCGCGATGCATGGGTCGCCTCTCCGTTCGTTGGCGTCCACTCGAACTGGACAACCCATCACGACTAGGCCTTGATCAGTGGTGACCTCATACCCAAACGGCCGACGAGGCAGGCTGATGGAGGGCATGATGACCATCAGTGGTTGTTGGTTCACTACCTCACTCGGGCACCTGATCCACATTTTGTAAAAATATCATTTAATATCGTTTCTTGATTTTGAAAAACTGTCGAATTGAAAACTTTTAAATCCTAATCTTTTCTCAGCTATCTGTCTAGAGTTGACTAGTAAAACCAAACAAAAGTTATCGATGTCGAATTGCCAATCTGTCTCAGTTATTACGAAGAATCCTTCGGAACCTTACAACGCGCAATCTTTTCTGGTGAGAATAAGAAAGAAGGTAGAGTTTGAACACGAAAGGAAACAGTTCGATGCACAACATAGATTTTTACAGCTTTGGTTATTTACATTTTTGAATCCTTTCAACCAATGATTTTATTGTTTCTAGCACTAGTTGAACACCCATCCTGATGAACACGCATACTTTTCAGTATTCAATGATTTTATGCTAGCAGTTATTTTTGATTTTTTTTTTGTAAGTTTTTTTTATCTTGACGTTATTTTTTCTGTTGTAATAAAAAAAATTATCAACAGAAACTTCGTTGACCTATTTTTGATAACGAAGGATCGTTTTAATCAAATATTGAGGTGAAGAGACGCATGTTGTCATTAACAGCAACGGAGGAATGCTTTGAAAGAAGAAGCATGTCATTGATGGTAGCTCGCTTACAGTTTACAAAACTCGCAATCGTCAATCGTCGCCGTGTGCGTGTGTTTACACCGAGATGACGTCCAGGTGGCTTAACGGCTCGCTGTCTGTTTCTGCGGAAAAACGGGGAAAGTCTCGCCAAAAGAGAGAGGCGCATATAAGGAGGCGCGTGTTGCGTTCCACAACTACATCCAAGTTTGTTGCTGCAACTGCCATAGTTTGGGGTTAAATATTTCCGTTCAATGATCATAGACAGATTTGTGCAGAACATTATGTGGCAACAGATCGAACTGTTAGTTAGTTGTGACATCAAAAACAGCTGAGAAATAAGTAGTCAGATGACGTCAGATACAGGTAAGAAAGTCTGAAAGTTTGTTTTAGTTTGCAGCGACAACAGGTTTGTTAAGTAAACAAAAACCAATTGACTTTCTATTCTCTGATTTTTGCCAACCTCAAATATCAATCAGAGTGGCACGGTTTGTGTTGAATGCAATTATTATTTGCGTGACATCAGCAAGGCCACTGTTCAACTTGATCGGCATTAAATGAAACAAACTGCGATTCTGCGAAGCAACAAAGTCTTCGTGGTTCATTGCATTGTGCCTGGGATCGCCAAGCAGAAGTAAATTACCCCGGATGGGTAAAAACAAAAGTTCTTGGGGAAATTTTAAGAGTTTGTATGTTTGCTAGGAATACTTTAAACAAGTTGTCACTGAAAACAAGTTTTTTTTTGAAAAAGCGGCTGAAATTCTTTTGTATGTGTCAGGGTAGTCATGGCCTGCTGGATTGTGTAGATGGAAACCATTTAATTCTTGCTGATTTCCCAAAAAAAATATCGGGACTCCACAAACTGGGTTTGTTGCTCTGCCATATTTAACATCTGCTGTATAAGTATCGATCCTGCAAATGGTAGTTTTCTGGTAAGGGAAGGTCGGGTTAGTTGAGCCACTTTTTGCATTTTTTTTATATGAGTTGCTTTTATTTCTTCATTCACAGTGCTCTAACTTGTGGATATATTAAACAATATTTGTAAGAAGTACAAGCCTTATCGAATGACGACAACCGGGTCCACAGGTGTTTAAAAATTAGTAGTCAAATGGCTCAACTAACACCACGGGAAGGGTTAGTTGAGCCACAGACTGGGGTTAGTTGTTTCTTTTCCAAGCCTTAGTTTATATTTAAAGTAATAATATCAATGTATAAAAACAGGTTACCAATTGTTCCAAGACTCGCTCGTAACTCAATGTTCACATCAAATAATGAAGATATTGCTACGGCATCCAAATAACACCATTTCATTAAAGCTTGACCAAGTTTATGTGCCTTTGTTGAGTTTTTTGTAGTTCAAAGAGATTTATTGGACCGCAAACAGACTTATCCTACGGCTGCAATCTATGTAAGGTGTGTGGAGGTATCGTAAGCATTATAACGCCATTTTAACACTGGTTCAATTAACACCGAAGGCAGTGACTCAAGTAACACCTTAACTATACCGCCATGGAAATGTTAAAACTAAAGCAAAACTTTATGGCACACTATGCCGCTATTTATTCAGAACGTAGCTTGTTTGGTAAGCCACCAAACAAATTAAATGAAACTGTCTCAGTAACCAAGTATAAAAAAATATTATTGGACATACCTCTATTTTCAAAATCTACTTTCCAAGGTCAAAACACAACATTTTATCTTCAGCACCACGTATAATATCAAGCGTCAACTCAAACCAGATGGAAGACCACGCGATGAGAAACTTCAAGATCACGTGATTACAAAATGTGGTTACCTCACCACATTTAAGAATTAAAAGATGTAGATCAACTAACCCAGTGGCTCAACTAACTCGACCGATACGTTTCTCAGCCACGAAGTCAAGTTTTAAAACAAGTTTGAACAGAATTAAACAGTAGCCCACATCGATATTTTTGCTGAGAAAACAAGATTTCATTTTTACTACCGCTATCACGTTTCAACGGCATGTCTTTCCAAAGAAAGTTTTTTTTCCTTTTCCATTAATTTTAGATTATTTGTTGTGAGCGAGGATGACAAAACATAATCAATGCTGCACCACAAGCTTTTCTCAGCCCCAACCACATAAGTCTAGGAGAACGAATGAATCCTTGCCCAGAACCTATAATTATTTGTGCACAAATAATTTTTGCGACCAACACACGACATGTGTTACTTTAAAACTTTTCGCTGCTGCCAGTAATCTAATGCTCATCTACTACTTTGTCAATTACTATACCACATTTGTACAAATATTTAAATAGGGGAGACCGGAGTAAAGTGTGGAATAGGGAAAGATGAGCAACCCCTGTTTTTGGATAAACGATCGATTCGACGGAATCTATTTTTTCTTTGTCCTTAATATATCATCGATAATTCGACTTCAGTCAATGTATTTGTTATGTCTATTGAGAATCTCATTTTACAATGGCACGCAATTATATTGTTCATGTCGACAATTGTAACTTTTTGTTTGTTTCGAAAAATTAAATAATTTTTTTGTTACGCACTTACGATGTATAAATCAAATATGTTTTTTATTTTAATAGATATAGAAGGTGAGGACATGCAATAAAAGTTTAGATTAATTAGTCTTGTACTTTTTTAAATATTTTTAATTTTGTCCCAAAAACCATGATGGGTTAAAGCAGGGATGTCTAACCTTTTATTGTAGTGGGTCGCATTGTCACTTGAAATAAATCAATGGGCCGCAGGACCTATTAAATTTCAAGAAAAATGATACATAAAAAAACAATTAAAAACCATTCATTTCATCTTTGAAAATAAAAACAAAAATTTATTTCTACAATACCAAGTCAATGAGATTTTTGACATTATTTTCCAGCTAAGAGGTTATCAACATTTGCATTAAAGGACGTTGTCTTGATTCTTAAGATGTTTGCGAAGTGTTTGTCGGTCAGTCTGTTTCTTTCTGCAGTTTTGATGTTTTTCATGGATAAAATAACTGCTCGCAACAATATGTGCTGCCTCACATAAACAAAAATTTTCTGGACAAATTAACTAATTAACTCATTACATGAATGTAATTCTTTGTAAAATAAAAGAAGAGTGTGTTCTCTGTGGAAAGTTTTCAAACTTTCTCGACTTTGCAGTTCAATCAGTTCAAGTTGGAATTCGGGTGGCGCTTTATCACACTGAAATGAAAATGGGTCACTGAATAATTTAATTCAATTTCAATCTTCTTGAAGTCAGAGAATCTGACTGTAAATTCTTCAAGCAAATCTTCACATAACTTTGCATACTTTTTATAGTTTACAGACCTGTCTTGAATTCTTTCAGATAGACTACGAAAATGTAGCCTATTCAATTGTGCTATGAAAAGTTTTAATTTCCTGATAATGCTATTAATTATTCACTCGAACATTTAACTACACAACTGACCATTCTCTTGTAAACGCAAATTGAGTTAGAAAAATCATTCAACCATTCTTCATTTTCTATAAAGTTTACATTTTGTTTCTTTTTCTCCATGAAGTTAAAAATACTACTTGGAGTGAAAATGACTAGCGGACCGCACAAAAATCTCAGGTGGGCCGCAGTGCGGCCCGCGGGCCGCAGGTTGGACATTTTTGGGTTAAAGTGTACAGTGTTACCTCAAATTACCCCAAAAGAAATAACATCAGCTTACTTAGTGTTTACACTGTTGAATTTGTGTTTTTTTAATGTCATTGGATAAAAAAAGCATGGTTGTGTTCGAAAGCACAATGACTCGCAATTGTAAAAACAGACTGACAGGGGAATGCTTCAACTTAATGGAATTGCTCAATTTACCCCAGGTCATTGCCGAATTTACCCCATAAAGTTTTTGTTTGGTTAGTTGAGTTACACTTGTATGAATATTAATCTAAAAAATATTATATAAATCGCAAGATGATCAAACTCAATCGAAATGGAAGCTATTTCAATGCAGGCTTGCCAGATTGGCCTTTGTACGGCCAACTTTGTTAAATTTGGTCTTTTTTGAAGTGGTTTGACCGACAAATTTTTGTTTGGCCTTTTGGCTTTTTTGGCCTTTTTTTAATTTCCTGATTGCCACCATCATTTTGTTTAGATTTTCTGTGAAAACTGCAAGAAAAAATACTCAGGCAATTGATGTGCAAGAGAAAGGCACGTTGGCAGCCCACTGTGGTGCCATGACATAAAAAAAGATAGCAAATAGGACCGTAACAGGTTCTATTTGATATGAATAATAACAACAACAAAAAACTATATTGTTGCAGTTTAAAATATATTAGCACTTTGGCTTATACTTTGGTAGATCTGTACTTCATCTAAACTTTTATATGAGATGCCACCTAAAAAGTGGAAAACCAGTTATGACAGTGGCTGTAAGCAGGGGCGCCGGAACGATTTTTGACTGGGGGCCAGGATTATGAAAAAAGGGCACTTTTGTAGCTGAAAGGCCAATTTTTTTTTTAAGTTTCAAAATAAAGCGATAATGTTCATCTATCAGCTCATTATCGAGTAATGTTTTAAGTGTCAGTATACAAAGAACAATGGCACGGAAGGGCATCATGCTATGTTATAATAATGTCACCGACTGTGATACAGAATTTTGTATCGTGAATATTATTTTGAGGCAAAAATGAAAAATTATAATTAGGCTAAAAGCGAATAGCAGGAATTGTTATATTGCAAAATGTGCAGTAGTTTACATGACCTCAAAAGGGCATCATTGCTCCCCTGCCCTCCATCCTCAAGCTCCCGGTGTCGGCACCTCTGGCCGTAGGTATAATTCAATTTGGGATAAAACGTATTTTTGGGTGAATAAAGCTGCAGGTAGACCGGAAAATGCTTATTGCAGGCTTTGGCACATTACTATAGCACCAAAAGCGAGTAATCTTTTGAGTCATAAAAAATCCAAGAAGCACACAAAAGAACCCCAGATAAATTGCAGATGCTGGGTGTGAGTGGCTTATAATGTAGGTTTCTTCGTTCTGAAAATGATCTAATAACTTTTGTATAATTTTACCAAAAAATCTTTGCTGATGATGTTACTGAATCTTTTCTTGTGCATGTTTGCAAATCTTTGATGATATGTGATAATTACTGCTTTCAAACTGGATTATTTGCCTTACAAATACTGTTACAATGCTTATTTTATCTTGTTTGAGTTTGGATTTTTTTTGGCCCTTTTTTCTAACTATTTGGCTTCAAAGTTGGCTCATTTTTTGGTGAGTTGGCCTTTTTTGAAAATTAAAGTCTGGCAACCCTGTTTCAATGATGTTGCAAGTCCACCCTTTTAAGTTTTTTCAAAGAAAACTTTTTTTTGCAAATGCTACTTGAGAAAAATGTGTTCATCTTACCTCACTTTCCCTTACATTCATTTTATTAGCCTACTATTAGACCTCAGTTTTGATTGTTTTAAAAGCTAAACAAAGGTCTGAAATTCTGTACCCAAACTTTTAACAAATCAGCCCAAAATCTCAACAGACAAAAAGTGATTTTTGAAATCTTACAAACGAGACCATACACTGGCTCAGCTTAACATGTAGCCTATCAACTTTGTAGCCTACATATTATTTAATCCATTTTTATTGTTAGCCGGCAGCGCTGTGATCAATGAGTTAGCACCAGAAGAACTGATTACATTTGAAAAGTAGATAAAATATTTGTTTTTTCAGTAATCAATAGATTTCTGAAACATTTCTAAAACTATAGCCTATTGTAGGAAACATTGGGTGCCTGTATTATTGCGACATAGAAGATAATCTGACCTTCCATGCTTTCTTATATAACGATCGGGCATCTTTGTATAGAAACATCTTTGGGGGAGACAATTGCAGAGATTTTGAGGCAAACGCTGCGTCGGATCTTAGCTGCGGAATGATGAGTTCTATCCCCACCCCCCACCATCATCCCTCCTCTCAGTCGGATATGATTGATGGGGCAGGGGCCGGAAGTGGTTCGTCCATGTACGACAACTTTTACAATCAAAACATTGCCGCTCAAGCCGCCGCGGCAGCGCGTGGTCCGCACGCCTCAGCAACAGGTCATCATTATCATTACCCTTCGGCTTTAGACTATTCTCCTGCTGCGGGGGCTTCAAACCCTTATTTATGGCTGAACGCCGCCGCTGCGGGTTCTGCATCCATGGGGTCTGGTTCAAACCCTTACAACCCTGCAACATCATATATGCAGTCGGCGACTTATGGAGCAGCCGCCGCGGCAGCTGCTGCTGGACAAAGACAATTGTTTGGAGCTCCTGGATTCGGGTCAGATTTTGCGTGGTTGTCGTTATCCAGTCAATCTGAGCTCTTCAAGATGGTGCGTCCTCCTTATTCATACTCAGCTCTCATAGCGATGGCGATCCAAAACTCTCCTGATAAGAAGCTGACGCTGTCCCAGATCTACCAGTACGTGGCTGAAAACTTTCCGTTCTACAAGAAGAGCCGAGCTGGTTGGCAGAATTCTATCCGACATAATCTCTCGTTGAACGATTGCTTCAAGAAGGTGGCCAGAGATGAAGACGACCCAGGGAAGGGAAATTACTGGGCGCTCGACCCAAACTGTGAGAAGATGTTTGACAACGGAAACTTCAGGTAAATATATAACTTGATACTTGCAAGTCAGGTTTAAATAAAGTCAATCTTGAGGAGTGGGATAACTAAACTTCGGATATTTTTAATTTTGTATCTATAGAACTTTACGAGACGAACGTTGTTGTCCAAAGGGTAAAAGAAACAATCAGTTTTGTGACACGAAAAGGTCTGATGACAACATTTTTCAATCACCAGTTTGTCGCTCCGAGCAACCGCCATTTTGTTTCGTGCAATGACAAGAAAGCGAAATGTTAGTTATGAGAGGTTATTTACAATGAGAGCTTACTTAGCAGCTTCCAGTCATCGAGGGCAAGATGAACTTCTTGTTAGCTTACCATTTTTACAAAAGAAAGATGCATATCTTTACGTGGTTGTAGACCGGCGCGAGCCTGGCCGGAGCGGCCGCCGGTGCAGATCTTGGTGGCATTAGCAAATATCCTATTTACATAAATATGCTTTCACTTTGACAGTCATCGGCTACGGTACTGAAACTATTATATTCATGTTTTGCTTCATCATTTAGGAATCGAGCTTGTTTGCGAAATGTTTCAAACCCTCAAAATGACTTTGCAGAGATATTGTCATCGTGCCCATGCATCAGATTGTTTATAAACAAATGAGATTTGCTTAGATAAACAACGCGCGTGACGGATGCTCTTTTGGTCTGTAGGGGCGACGACCGGCGGAAAATATATCGGTGTCGTCGCTCGTAGACATCTACGATATACAAATCACTTTAAAAAGAAGATCAAAACATTTATCACTGCCTGTTGTCGGTCAGTGTTATGTCATAATGCCATAGGTGGGCAAAGTTACTTTCAAAAGTAACTGAGTTACAGTTACAGTTACTTGGCCAAGATAGTAACTGAGTTACCGTTACAGTTACCGATTTTAAAAAGTAACTAGTTACCGTTACTAGTTACAGTTACTAGTTACTTTCAGTTACTCACAAATCTGAACATAAAATTCTGCACCTGGCCAGCTCTGCGTGCAAGTCCAGTTTAACCGCAATGTTTGATATATAGTGTTAGAGCCATCCATGCTAACATAACAGCACAAATACAAAACCAACAAGGTTTTATTTAAAAAAAAATAATCACTGGCTTATATGTTTATTTCCTTTAAGAAATACGAGCATTTCAAAGTGCTGGTCACTCAGGCCTGCCCTTTTAGGCTTTAAAATGTCCTTGCCCAATCGTCGTCGTCGTGTGAGCCTCTGGGGCCGAGAGTCTATCCTTTTACCGCCCCAGATTCACGATGTTTTCGGACTACACTGGAAGGCTACTAGAGAGCAGCCAGTCTTTGGTTTCATCATTCATGACACGCAGACCTTCCACTCCGTTATGTGGCTTGAAGATGTTACAGTCATTGATGATGCACGCCCCGATAGTTCAATTGGTTAGCGCGTCACTTTTGGAACGAAGAAGCTTCAAGATCAAGCGGCACTAGTTCGACTCTCAGGTCATGCGCTTGAGCAACGTACGTTAAGGACTGCTCTTCATCTAGCGGCATCTAATAGATGGAATAATTTCCCGGCAACAAGACTTCAACAATCGGAAACTTCACTCTGTCAATCTCGGTGACCGGGCCTGCGTCAGTGATTTAAAGCCTTTAGTCTACAAGTATGCAAAACTGCCAGGATTAAGTTCTGCAAGAAGCTTTCCCAGTCCGAGGATAAAGATTTAATCAATCAATCAATGATGTGGTCTGCGGTCTGTTCCTCGGCACCACATTCACAGGAGGAGGAAGAGGCCTTTTCCCATTGGTGCATGGTTGAGCGGAAAGGTCCGACGCCCATACGGAGACGATTGAGGCGCACCCATGCCTGTCTTAATTGGTAGTGTCAGGTCGATGGAGTGTGTGTCGGCGTCGGGGATGAACGAATAAAGTCTGGTGATGAACAAGTGCTGCAATGAAAACAGTATTTCTACTGCATCACTTGACGGAATGGGAGTGTTATGTTTTTAAAACAGTTTTTTTATCGGTCCAATTGTGAATCTGGATCCGCTTAACTTGTCCTCAGGGTCCGCTTCCAAATACTCCTGTAACAGATTCAACGCGCATTGCTTTCTTTTCTTGGTTTTTGCGTAAAGTGGTGCAAAAAGTCTTCCGTGGCTTTACCTAGGCTACCACCATCCACTTCAGTGTCGCTGCTACTCCCCTCTTCAGCAGAGCAGTTTGCTTCTTCAATTGCTTGAAGCATGTTCTGTTTTATTTTGGTCTTCAATTCAGCAGTGTCGCTTAATGATCAGGCATTAAACACAGATAGGCCTAAGTCTAAATTGTGGGTGGAATGCACTCGCAAGCTGAAAGTCGCTGTCCTCGAACCAATGACCAAATCTGGTTTGTATAGCTTCCACAAGAACGTCTACCAACGGCAAGCAAACAGCAATGCTGTTGCTGGTTTAAATCTCAGACAATCTTTTTAGAGGCATTGCAAGCGTTACACTAAATGCAATAAATTTCAACTTCTTGAAGGTAACTAACAAACTGACTATAAGCATCAACAAATTGCTTTTAATCGCTGCGTGTTTCTTGATGCTAATAGTCAGTTAGTTATACAGTAGAATTCGCCTATAGTGACACCTGAAGGGACCGCGGAAAAAGTGTCACTATAAACGAAGTGTCACTATAGACGAATGATGACGTCGTTGATAACGTCACTTGTGCAGTATCTGCGCATGCGCATCCCATGTTGGTTTAATTCAAACCCAGTCAGCAAATCAATCCTTTATGGTTCAACCTCTGCATACGTTAAATCAATGTAAAAAGATGGATTTGCTGGCTGGGAACTGGCGAATGCCGATAAGGACAAAATATGATTCCAACTTAAACTGGAAATACACCGTAAAGTGTCCTTATACGAAAATTTTTGAGCCCAAGGGACAGAAATGTGGTGTCACTGTAAGCAAAGTGTTCTTATACACGAAGTCACTATAGGCGAAGTCATTTCTATGCAAAACATATGGTTTGCAAACGGGACTTTGCAACAGGTGGCACTATAGGCGAAGTGTCACTATAGCCAAAGTCACTATAGGCGAATTCTACTGTAGTTACCTTCAAGAAGTTGAAATTTACTGCATTTTTATAAATATTTTCAGGTTCCTGATGAGGGCTTAAGTTAAATCGAAAACGTTTGACTGTTAAACTCATTTGTAAATATGTAAAATATATTATTATAATGCTCAAACCTGTTGTATTGTTGTGTCTTGCCTGTCTTTGGTACATATTGATTAATCGCCAAAAACAATTAGCCTAATTTAGCCAAATCAGTTATCAAAAATCGCCAAAAAAAAGCCAAATCATAAATATGAAGCTAAACGTCTTAAAAAATTGCCAGATTTCTGGACTTTGGCGATAAATTCGCCAATATGGCAACCCTTCTCCAACAGACAACAAAACAAAAGTAAAACCGCGCATGCGCAGTGCAGCGCCGATATATCTGCGAGAAAAGTGCATTATTGCGCAAAACTCAGCAAACACGCACTAAGCAAGACACAACCACGTGCAGAGAAATCAACGGCAATTAAAAACTTAAATTTCAATACAAAAGTAACTTGTAACTGTAACTGTTGAAAAAGTGCTAAAATAGAAACTAGTTACCGCGTTTCGTTACTTTTGGAAAATAGTAACGAAGTTACCGTTACAGTTACTCAAAAAGTAACTAGTTACAGTAACTAGTTACTTTTGTAACTAGTTACTGCCCACCTCTGCATAATGCAATCCTAAACATCGTAGAAGGAGACAGCTGCATCTTTGGGTTATTTGTAGAGCTGAGTATCCATTGTCAGCAGACTAAAGAAGTAAGAGATGCACAGTGAGTGAAAGGCCATGCTAGCCACACTACCAGTTGCTTTAGGTATGTGGAGCCGACTGATTCTTTCAACTAATTCATCTATTTTAAACTGTTAGGTTTGTTGGCCGAGCTTAATTTACTTTCATCGACGTATCCTTTAAATTTACATCGCATGCACGTTTTAAACTTCTGTGGTTTTGCCGCCTTTTCCTTTTGTTGATTTTGTTCCCGTAAACTATTGGTAACTTTATCATTGCTGTTGTTTTCCGACAAAGAAAAATAAATTGAATTGAATTGAATACTTTACTTCGGGCATTCTACTGTTGATGAGGAGTCAAGCGGTTTGGAAGACACGACTGACTTTCAATCCGACAGCCGTATTGAAAGAATCCCGTAAAGTCATGGATAACCAATAGTTCAGTTTGATTCCATTTTGGGCTGTCAAATTGAAAACATTAATGAAACAAGCTGGCAGCCAAAGTAGGTGTAGAAAAAAATCAGAACTAGAAAACGCGAAGGTGTGCACGTGCGATGTTTGAGACCCAAATGATATATCAAGCAGAAAGGACATAGCGCGGTTGCAACATATTCAGCTACATAAAAGTGATAAGTAAATTGATGCCAGTCTGCACAACTCGACAGTTGGCGCGGAAGACGTGAATGAGCGATGGACTGGACTGTTGAGTGACTCGGAAGACAATGGCTCGAAAGATCTGTGTTCGATCACATGATGTGTTGGTAGGTTGCAGCTTTTTGGTGTGTTCAGTCTCGATGGCCTGCCCCGATAGCTCAGCTGATAAGCATGTGACATCTTGAACGAAGAAACTTCAAGATCAAGTGGCGCTGGTTCGACACTCGGGGTGTGCGCTTGAACAACGCACGTTAAGGACTGCTCTCCATTCAGCGGCATCTAATGGATGGAACAATTCCCCGGCAACAACACTTCAACAATCGAAAACTTCACTCTGTCAATCTCGGTGACCAGCCCTCCGTCAGTGATTCAAAGCCTCTACAAGTATGCCAGAATTAAGCTTTGCAAGAAGCTTTCCCAGTCCGAGGATAAAGTTTCAATCAATCAAGTCTCCTAATTTGGTCACTCCATAAGTGCCCCTTGCACCCTTTTGTTTTGCAAGGGCAATATTCCAATTAAAACATAAAGTTAAAGAATTGATGCGAAAGGCAAACAAAAAGTTGTCGGTCCGTGGTTGGTTTCATGTGACAGCAACTTGAGCGCGAACAGCGGAATGGCATCGACGGCCAATAGAATGACCAAGAATGTTTGCAAGGTTGAGAAAGTAGCCTACAGGAGTTTTTTGCCTGGGTTTTTCTCAAACCTGCTTTTGCTACACTATGCTCATCCCCTCCCCCCAGGAGAATAACTAACTATTATGATTTAATTTAGAGTGCTTTTTACAGAACATTTTTGCACGTAAAGCATTAAATTACCACTTTAGGCGCCTAATTTGCTCACAAAGCACTCGATTACATTTCTGGGCCCTTTTGCTAGATTGTGGGCCCCCCAAGACTAAATAATAACAACTTTTATGTTTGAAATCAGTCGTCTAGGATGGGTTTAACCAAACATTTTTGAGCGTAAACTATAAAACCACAATTACGGGCCCCCCAACAAACACAGGCCTGGGCCCTCAAGGATACGCCGTACCCTCCGTACCTCCCTCTCATAGGCCCTGGCTACTTGCATAGTGGGATAACTCAAGTGCTCTTTTGTGGTCGCTTGGGAGCTCAATGTTTTAAAATGTTAAAATTTCAGTTCAAGATTTGACACAACAATGACAGCAACCATGGCCACAAAATCCGTTTAAATAAAGCTTACTTTAAACGTTATCTACGCATTGTTTCATGAAACGTTTTGTTTTCAAGGAGGAAACGGAAGCGACGAGATCAAACTAATTTGTCGGGAAAGGAATCGATTGAAAGGCCGTCAGATTTCAACCTCCCCCAAATACCCCCACCGATGGCCCTGCTCACCTCCACCCAAGATAACAGGACAGATGGAAGCCCTAATCCAGCCCCTCACCACCACACGAGCTCGATGGGTAGTCTACCTGGGATGAAACAGCAGGTCGGGGGGGTGCACAGCGGGGAAATATATCGGCAAGACACATCCAGGACACCAGGGATGCACGTCAAGCCGGAAGTCCAACAACAACACTCCGTGGAATCGATGGACAACGGGAGTCACGGCCGAAGTCCTCTCGGAGCAGGGACACAACGTAGCCCCACTTCAATGAGCTCTTATGACATGGGGGGCAGTATAATAAACGCGTGCTCTAGATACGGGATATCAGGTAACATATCGTCGCCAACAAGTGCGGGATGTGCTGAAACGAACTGGTACGGGGAGTCAGCAATGTTATTGGGCCAGCAACAAAGCTCGTATGTTCACGGGAGCCGCTCATCGCCCCATGGTAGCCACTGCTCCCCAAACCCGTTCAGCTTCAGTGTGAACAATCTGATCCATTGTAACTTTCCAAAGGTTTAAAAACTGAACTCCATAAGTTACTCTCACTATACAAATCTTCAGTCATGGAGGACACTGCATGTGGTATACAGGGAACCTAAAATTCGCCCCCAATTATTTTTATGGTTTCACATTTCAAAAAACCCTCACAGTTGCCAGGTCGTCCGAGCTCCACTGTTATCGTCGGTAGGCACTTTACCGTATTCTTCTGTGCCAAAGCAGTAACGCAATCATGCGTGACATTACAGTCATGTGACTCAGCACGTGATATTTTGAGCATTCTTCTGGAAAGAATTTTAATACAAAGTATCTTAAGTGAATGTATTACCACCAACAGCGTGGCCAATGGGTTAGGGCAAAGAATTGGCATTTCAATTCCAACCCTCTGTCATTATTCTTTAATCTTCTGTAACTGAACTGAGTGCAAAAAAAGATCACAATGACTGCAATCAATTGAGTTTATAAGGAAAATTGTCCTACCTATCTTAACCAATGTCATATGTCACGCATGATTGCGTTACTGCTTTGGCACAGACGAATGGTAGCCACTTTAACAAGTCGAAATTCTGCCACTGAAATTGATTAGAATGCAACCGCCAACCAATCAGAACGTGTTATAATGAGGCTACCGTCCAATTGTGATCCTTCTCGCACTCATCCAGAGAGTTAATGCTTGTTTTAAACTTTATTTGGTAAATACAGAAGAAAAAGAGCAATAGCAGTAGTGGGAATCGAACCCGCGTCAATGAAATGACTACTGTCTAGCCCTAACCCTTAAGCCAACCAGTTGACAAAAAATCCATCACTTAATTTGCTTTCTATCATCTTCTTTTCGCCATTTTTTACGTCACTTAAACCGTAGCTTGTGATTGGTTGGCGGTTTCATTCTAATCAATTTCAGTGGCAGAATTTCGACTTGTTAAAGTGGCTACCCAGACGAATAGCCTACCGTTATCGCATGATGCAGAAACAAGCGTTTTCTGATAATAAATTTATTTTTGCATAAAAATATCGGCAATGTTGTTGCAGATGCATGTGGTGGCTTGACGAGAGCTTTAGCAAGGATTCGAACAAGTTGCTCGTATCACACAATTACCCTCTACTGCCATGGCGCGGTGATAAATTTATAGGTCAGGTCATGAAAGCAGACGAAAATTAGGCTATATCATTCCCTTCTTGACATCATAACTATCTTGTCTCGTCTACCAATTGCAATAATATACGAAAAAGGATTTCATCTTCATCGTTCCTTCATCTACAACAATGAGGTTGTTGGAAATGAAAAGTTAGAAGGAAATGCTCTGGCTTCAGTTAGCTCAGAGGTTACGCGCCGGCTCAAGATCACGCGGCGCTGGTTCGACTCTCTTGAGCAACGCATTCAGGACAGCTCTCCATTCAGCGGCACCTAATGGATGGAATACTTCCCCGGCACACGACTTCAACAAACGAAAACTTCACTCTGTCAATCTCGGTAACCGGCCCTGCGTCCAGAGCCTCTACAAGGTTGCGAAACTACCAGGAATAACCTATCAAGGCTTTGTCAGTCCGAGGATAAAGATCCAAACTCTAACCTGACCTCAAAGCATTGTAGGCGCCAATGCAATGATCTGAACACGCCTCAAACAGCGCCGCCACCATTCATGCATCGATTGCATGCGGTATGGCGAGTCCAAACACGCCTCCGCCGTTCGAGACGCTGTTGGTTGAACGTTCAACAGGTGACACTAGAGAGCACGTGACACGGTCATGCAGGGTTCGTTGCAACCACTTTTGCATGTGGAAGTTAGGTTCAAAACTTCGAGATGCTACTCAACGTAGCCGCATTGTTCATTATAAACTTAAAATAGTGAGCAGGAAACACTAAATCCACGCGTGTTAAATACGAGTGAAGATATATCATGGCCATAGTTGCGCCTGGAAACGATTCAAGCGCCAAAAACTAAGCGAACTGTAATAATTACATTTAAAAATGTAAAATTGTCAGCAACGTGTTTTGACGTAAAGTACCAACCGCAACAAGCGATGCTGAATGACGACAAAACTTCGAAGGGCTCTGTTGAAGCAGTTGTGCGGGTACTGAGGTACCTTACTGTAGGTAGCATTGATAATACAATGTATAATCAACTTAAAATTGCTTCTACATGTCCCCATTAGAACAACATCACAAGCTGCACAATACTTCAATCAAATTCAGTTTTGGATTGTTTCTGACCTGTTTGTGAGCGGTGACTTGACAAAAGAAGTGCAATATTATCTTGTTGGACCGTCAGTTAGAATTCTACAATACAATCTCGACGGAGTTCGATTTCTAATCACGTGAGAAACAATTGCCATCAAGTTTGAAGTTCGATTCCCGCTCAAGACAACATGGGTATGCACCATTGATGATCAAAAACAAGGGTGAAACTCCAATATGGCGCCTTCCGCCTTCCGATTTTATCACATTTGAAAGTAATTGAAATTGTAATTTAAAAACTTCAGAACAATGTAATTAAAATTGTAATGTAACGAAAAAAATTTGATGGTATAATTGTAATGTACTTGAATAATTTGAAAACTGTGCAATTGATCCGCTCTAATTTGCGCACCATCCGACAAATGTTTCAAGAGCTCAAGTTGAGACTGGTTCCATCAATGTCAGTAAGTTCCCCTGCAACTCTGCGTCATGGCAAACATTACCTTAGTATTGACGATAGAAACAAACTAAACAATTTTTAAACTAGTTACCAAAAATAAATGAAACACGTAATAAATAAACTTAATAGCGAGGTGACCAAGTGGAGAATGCTTGAATGGAGGTTCAAGCTGGTCAAGAATGTCTTGGTAGTGCACTGGATGACAGGCGGTGGACACTTCATTGAACCTTCAATCACCAAGCACACGGCTGGGGCAGCAAAACCAAAGTTGAAGAGCTGATTCGCTCGGACGATTTTGCTGAGTAATTGTTCATAAGCAATGAATGACGAAACCGTTTGTCAGAGAATATGCATAATTGCATGGTCTACAGTGCAGTGCATCGTGGGCGGTGGTGGGAGTGTAAGGTAATGCAGGAATGGCCTTCGGTAGGCCCAGAGGTCAAGGAACCGTTTGTGTCATGTGTAGAGGAGTGATCATCTCTTCAAACTTTGTTCCTTTGACGTTGCATCCGCGTAGGTTCGCCTCGAACAAGTCACATCCCGATAAGTCACAGTCCTGCAAAACATCAGGAGTGTGACGGTTACATTCTGTACGTCACTGATGGGAGAGAAACCACACGGCGAAAGGTAACGAAGCGTAACATTCAAACGCATGTTTATTTCCAGGTCACACCACAATGCAGAGGATGACGTGGAACAATTGATTGCCATCCCGCACAAACAGCTCTCGTTCGCTCAGTCGGGACAGTTTCCATCTTTCAAAAATCAGCATAGAAATAAGACATATTGTAGTATAGCCTGTGTTGTGTAGCCTATGTGAGCGACGGAACTCACGCCGTCTACGTTTGTTACACTGACAATTATGTTTCTAGTCGACGAAGCTAAATCTTAATCAGAAATTTCTCGCCTTTCTGGCATTCATCAATTCCAATACTTCAAGAATCACCAAATCTTGTGTGAGGAAAACCCATTAAATGCTGCGAGAAATCAATCTCAGCAGTTACAAAACTATGATGACGCAATTGTGACGAGGTTACCGATGTCAGAAAACGATTAAGTTGAAAAAAATGAAAAAAGGAATGCTTGAATCGGACTGAGGTGCAATGGCATCTGCCGTGTACACAACACACAAAGGGACGTGAAGAGGGGCTTTTTAAATAAGGAGCATAACTTATCCAAGCAAGGCCACACAAGAATAGCACCAACAATAATTCAAGACATATCCGGCTGAGCGCTATGGGTCCTACCTCTAAGTCCGTACCGGCCAAGATCGCGCCACGCAGATCACAATTCCTCAAGTTGGAGTTCTTCAGTGTTGCCACGCGGAGGTTTGTTCCGGCCATGAGGCTTCCCTCGAAGTCAACCGACTTCAGATTGGCACCTAGATGCGACAAAATCATTGAATCAGATGCCAACCGAGGATGGACACGATGCTGAACGAGTCACCGCAATGTGTGCAACCCATGCATTGCAACCGACGCCCAACATGCAGCGAGTGCCTATCAAGCATCTCACCTTCCATGTTTGCTTTAAGTCCGGATGGGTCGTCGAAGTTGCACCCGCGCATGGAGCATCCCTCAGCATTGCAGCATATCATCCGCACTCCTTGGAGGTTGGCACCCTGAAGGACAACACAATCCCTTATGTGGCAACAATGGTATTCAAAGCAACGTTAATCAATAGATTGAAAAGGTATTACCAGCGAATGAATAGTTCCAAACTGGAATCACGTCAGACGATAGTTAAGTTTCGATCAGACTGAGTGTGACGTCACCACCACGGACTCACCCACCAGATCACTCCTCAGGGTGGCAGCAGACTGCCAATCAAATAGAAGACAGGTTGCTGCGTTCTAACAAGGACCATTGATGGAGCGTGCTTTGGATTAACTTTCATGAGAGCAATTTACTCACGTCCATCTTCGACCCGGATAGGTTGGCGCGCTCCAGCGAGCAACAGTACAAGTTGGTCTGGCTCAGGTTGCAACCACGAAGATCGGCCAGTTTGAAGTTGATGTAGCGGAGATCCAGCCGGGAGAGGTCAGCTCCAGAGAAGTCGATTCCCTGACAAGTACCAATAATGCACATTGTGACGTTAAAATGACATCAAGACAACTTTGCCGAACATTATTACCTGTGTCTGCGCCCCAAAAATCACACACTGAGCAACAACAGGCGTGAGTCATACAAAAACGCACCATCGGTAAGTCGATTGGGCTTTGGACACCCAAGCTCTAGGTACATGAGCTTGATCATTAAGTCATTCACATTACATCAAAAATGTCGGTTACGTCGATTCGAAAGAATACAAAACGCAATTTCACAACAATCTACCAACTCCATACTGAATAGTTCTGCAAGGTATATATGGACAGTTGCCATCCTTAAAAACAACGCACATTAATAATGCGATGTCCACTCTTGTAGGCTTTCTTTCACTTCCCTTCCTCGGTCAACCAACGTTTTCCCCTTGATAGATGACAACCTGCAGATCCACCACTGGGAGGTTGTGGTCAAGCTCAGTCTTCAGTCTCTTTGTAAGTTCTCCAAGGAATCTTCGTTATGTTGGTTCTCCTCCCTTCAGTTGCTTTATCAGCTCCAACCCACCTGGAGTTAAGCGATGAGGAACACAATTGTTTGACTACTTGACCGCATTAGCGTTGGCAAAGATTTTACAGCCGCATGTCCTTGCTGACGCCAATCCCAGTTATAACCTGGAAATTTAACTTTTGCCTAAAGCGAAATTCCTGCAAGGCAGCAGGCTGAAAGTGATTGTTCTAAGGCGCCAATCACTTGCACAGTCAGAGTCTCGTTAGTGCAGAAAGACTGAACCAAGCTTAAAGGCAAGGAAATCAAGAACGTACCGGTAAGCGCGAACTAGCGAGAGCAGGTTGCGTTGTGCGAAATGTTGCCTGACTTGATGAAGTTGACTTGGCAGGGAGAAGCTATATCTTTCGCTCATAACTTGCGTGGTTTCAACACAGGCCACATCTGCCATTTCAATCCTTTTGGAAAGCACAAATATTGCAAAAACCTATCTGTATCATTCTACTACGATGTGATCTTGCTAAACTATTGGCATTGCCTCCCCTGGCGGCTTTTAATGCAGTAGTTTTCATAGCAGTTTAAGACAAGAGATAATAATGCACAAAACCAGTCACCTTACTGCTATATAACAGTTTTAAAACTCAAGTATTCCAATCCCGAGATATATTTCTGGGATCACAAATGTTTAATCGCGTGGTTACTTACAGCTTACTTGCATCGCTTGGTTACTGACAGCTTAGTTGCACTGCTTGGTTACTGACAGCTTAGTTGCACCGCTTGGTTACTGACAGCTTAGTTGCACCACTTGGTTACTGACAGCTCAGTTGCATCGCTTGGTTGCTGACAGCTTAGTTGCACCGCTTGGTTACTGACAGCTCAGTTGCACCGCTTGGTTACTGACAGCTTAGTTGCACCGCTTGGTTACTGACAGCTTAGTCGCATCGCTTGGTTACTGACAGCTCAGTTGCATCGCTTGGTTACTGACAGCTTAGTTGCACCGCTTGGTTACTGACAGCTTAGTTGCACCGCTTGGTTACTGACAGCTTAGTTGCACCGCTTGGGTACTGACAGCTTAGTTGCACCGCTTGGTTACTGACAGCTTAGTTGCACCGCGTGGTTACTGACAGCTTAGTTGCACCGCTTGGTTACTGACAGCTCAGTTGCACCGCTTGGTTACTGACAGCTTAGTTGCACCGCGTGGTTACTGACAACTTAGTTGCACCGCTTGGTTACTTACTTGAAATCGAAGTTCACACTTGGCAGGGGTAGAGAGGAGAGACTTTACAACCATACTTCGAGTCAAGGGTTCTTTATAATCTTGCTTTTCTTCCTGTAAGATGGCAACAGCAGGCATAACATGGATGATGTTGATGCACTACTTGGGAGGGCAGACGGTAGCGGTGCGGTAATAAACAAACGTTGTAGACAACATCTTCCGAATCGTAACGTAACCACACTACTCAAAAAGACAATAAAATTAACTAGCGTTTAAGTCTAATGCAACGTTTGGTAAACTTTATGTAGCCCACCACAGTTCTTCAATATTAAACAATCCGACACAAGCCAACATTTACGATGGCTAATATTAATAAGTATCTTTGGAAAATTGGTCAGAACTCTTGGTTCATCTGAATTTATAGTACAGAGTGTAAAGTGTAGGAATTAATCGAATGCTCAAAAAACGCTTCGAACATTAAGCTGTTTTCGTCGTCAGTGAGAGCATTCAGTTTAACTGTTCAGTTATTGAAGTATATAGAGTGTATCAAAAAAATGTACACAAAAGTAATTTGTAAAAAAAGTTCCAAAAACATTTTTTTCTGGGAAATAACATTGTTTTTCTCATTTCAGAAAAAGTTTGTGTTGCAATAGATTAAAAGTTAGAAAAATGCCGCAGTTAACCCTTATTCAAAGAAAATAATTGAGTTTTGGCACCAAACGAAATCAGTGGTCCAGGTCCAACAAAGGAATCGTAGATTTTTCAACACAGCAGCTGCACCAAATCGAAGAACAATTAGCAGAACAGTTGCTAAATTTTCCACCGTGAGGACTGTGTGTAATTTGAACAAAGGACACAGTGGTAGACGAAGTGCTCGTTCAGTGGAACATGTGGATGCTGTAAGGCACTCCGTTGCGCGGAGCCCACGAAAATCCATTCGCCGTCTCTCTGCAGAAACTGACATTCATCGTTGTTTTGTGCAACGCATCCTAAGGGCTGACTTGCATCTCTTTCCCTACAAAATTCAGTCACAGAGCGAACTAACACCCCAACAAAAGGCAAAGAGACTTGAATTTGCTAGGTGATTTTCAGGAAAATTGGAGACAGATGATTTGTTTCTTAGGAAACTTTACAAATCACATCATATCAGATGAATGTCATGCTCATCTTTCGGGAAAAGTGAACACACAGAACTTTCGATACTGGGGGACAGAGAATACAGGCGATGAACTGATAGATGAATGTCCTAGATCTGTACTCAAGCTGACAATGTGAGCAGCGATTGGCTGGTACGGTATCATTGGACCTTACTTTTTCGAGGAAGACGGTGGCAGAACAGCCACAGTGAACCAGGACAAGTATCGTCAAATGATTCAGTAGTTCTACCTTCCAGAGTTACGTCGGCAAGCTCGGAGACAGAACAACGGGATTCGAATGACGACACAGTGGTTTCAACAAGATGGAGCTCCACCACACACAGCAAGAGCAACACGAGAATTCCTACGAACGAAGTTTCCTGGACGTCTGATCTCTCTGCATGAAGACACTGAATGGCCTCCCTATTCACCAGATTTGACGCCCCCAGATTTCTTTCTCAGAGGCTTCTTGAAGGACCGTATTTATTCGAATCCCAACTCCCAAGCCAAGAGACCTCAAACAACTTAAGGCAAACATTCGACGAGAAATGCAGAACATTCCAGTGGAAACATTCCCAAGTGTGATGAACAAGGTAGCAGCAAGGATGCAAGTTGTCATTGGGAAACGAGGAGGTTACATTGATCATGTGGTGTAAAAAAGTAAAAGATTAAAATGTCCAAATGGAAAGACTGAACTAACAACTATGCATTGGGAAAAAAACTTACATGCTTCAGCTGCATGGTCCAGCAGAAAAAGTCTGAAAATATTGATTGGTTTATCTGTGTCATTGATATACTTTTGTGTACATTTTAACATTTAAATTCAAATAATGGGTCAAACATCCATCTGGTATGACGTCACAAGTCACGTGAAATATACTTTATTGAAGAATTTCATTTAAATAATAAAAAAACTAGAAAATATGTTCTGATTATTAGTATCGTAGTGAAGTCTTAGATGTAGTGGATTACCTCAATGGTCCGTTGCAACTCATCAACAAGAGTGGGAAACCCAAAGAACTTTGCTTCCTCTAAAACGCCTGCAAGAACATTAAAGGGGTTTCACAAAAAAATCCTAATACAACTTCCATGCCACATCCTACCAACCTTTCAGACTGACGTTAGAGTCAACAACAAGCTTCCCATGCCTCAGGTAGCCGAGTATCGGTTCGAAATACGTTGGCGAGCGGTCGAAGAGGACAGCGCCGGATTCGTCCTTCAAGTGATGCCACGTGTCTGAAAACATTCATCCACCACGAGTTTAAATCACGCGAACACAAGTGATTTGACGCCTGACCAATCTGAGCCACAAACATAGGTTGAACCCCAATTAATGTGAATGCTGGTATTCAGATAGCCAGACTGCACAGAATATTTATGAACTACTTACAAGCATTTGTGAACTTAAACTGAACTTAAACTTGTGAACAAATGCAATAAAGGTGTTCGTTCCACTTACAAGCAATGCAAGGTTACTTAAATATATATGATTTCAAATTGAATTCAGGGAGTTTATAGCACAATTTACTACAAAACAGTATTACTGGAAACTTCTTATAGTACGATATATCAGCTGGGTTGATGTACTGTAACTGTATATTCATAAAATGTTTTTGATTTATAAAGCCTTACCATCATCTTGGAACATCCGAGCAAGCATACTTTCAGGATTGCGACCGACAAGGGTGCTCCTAAGAACACAACAAATTATGACATCTACATTTCACAGCCATTTTAAAAACCATGAGCTTAAACCAGATATGTACAATATCCGGATCGGATCTAAATCTCGTTTTTTTTTTTTTATAGAAGCCAGGTCCTAAATTGAGACATGACTTTATTCAAATTTTTAACACGAAAACGTAAATGTGGAATAAACTTCTGGCAACATTTCCAAACGCGGAAAAAGTTTTGAATTTAACCTTTTACTTTTGCCACTACGGTACCAATCATTTTCTGTTTCTGTTTAAATTAACATGTACTCTCAAAGGTCGTCGTTAATATTACAGTGTTCACATTTTTCTCTAAGTTTTGAATCACTGCGTTTGTGCGGGTTTCAGTGTGAAGCGTGTTTTAATGACATCTCTTAGCAAAAGTAACAGTATACGAGCTCTAATAACCAAACTGAGCTCTAATCATTAATGGCACCACAACTCTCGAACTTGATTTGACAGAAACAAAGTTTTCAAGTACTATATAATATGTATATATAGATACGAATAATCTGATTAGTTTGGGTATCAGAAGCATTCAATAATTGAAAAATCACCTTTACGGGCAAAATATTAGAACTTTGATGACCTACCTAATACCCATGCATCAAGAAATGTTATCTTTTATTGTTGAATTGTGCTCTGTGTAGTATAGTTTATAATGAGCTAGCATAGCAAATTTTAGTTTTTCATTACATTTACAGCTACCGCAAAATGACTTCAGACCTTTCTAAATTTTCAAGAAAAACAAGCATTTTGTATACAATGAAATTTTTTAATAAAAACTATCGACCTTTCTTAATAATTTGTCATTTTGCATTATTATAACCTTCCTCACATTTTTCACAATCTTTCCATTGTTAGTCACAATGCTTATTGTTAGTGGTATGACCTGATGTAAAACGCACAGCTACTTTCTTAATAATTTGTCATTTTGCATTATTATAACCTTCCTCACATTTTTCACAATCTTTCCATTGTTAGTCACAATGCTTATTGTTAGTGGTATGACCTGATGTAAAACGCACAGCTACAAACCTGGCGTAAATTTTGGTAAAAAGGTCCGAAGTCATTTTGCGGTAGCTGTACAACAGAAGTTTTGGGACCTAAAAATGGCAAAAATTGCTATTTCTACGCTACACCCACACAAGTCAAAAATGAGGGTGGTACTCGAAGTTCAAATGGATGCCATGATAGTACCTTTCGAGATATTGATCTAAAACTTATATTCTTTCGTTTGGTAGCCTGAATCATAGTATGACAACTTTTTCTAATCACAGTATATACAACTTTGATATACTGCCATGAGAAAATTTTTCCATGAGGGGGGAATAGCACATGGCAGAATAGTAAAACTGTAAAATATACTCTAAAACATTTTTTCTAACTTACAGTCTCTTCATTTTTGTTACATTTTTTAAATGATAAAAAGCATGTGAAATTCAAAATAAATACACAACATTATAGTCTAACCCAGGGGTGGGGAACCTGCGAGCCAAATGCGGCCCGCCAGACTGTTCCATGTGGCTCGCGTCAAAATTTCTTCACACAAAATATATCGAAACAAACAAGCACCTCTCCGAGCTCAACGTCAAGTTGCAGGGACCGAGTCAGCTTTTGAGCTCGCGCTTGGTTGCAAAAGTGAAATCATTTGAAGCTAAACTACATCTGTGGAATAGGGTGTATATACCAAAAAAACCTTACTTTCACTGATCTTGCTGTTGGCTGGCAAAAAGTTGTGTTTGGGGTCAAAACTAATGCTAATATAAAAATTTTTAAATTTCATTGATGATTGACGCCTATTTTCTTTACGTTTCCATGGAAACAACCCAAATTTTTAAAAAATGGCGTAACTTGAAAACCACTATAGTTAGAAAGCTCTAATACACACCAAAAGTTGCAGAACACCAATATTCCTATGAGTGTTTAATACATTTTATGGGTCTAGGTAATGTAGTTTTTTAGATATTTCCTAAAATAGCGTTTTTGTAAAAAATCTAGTTAATTTACTCTAAAAATTATTTTATACAAATTTTTGCTGTAGCTGGCTAAAGTGGCAATGTAACAATCTCACAGTAGTCTGGCAATGTAAACAAAAAATTAAAGTATATAATTGACTAAAAACTTAAATTACCGGTATACATTCGGTATATATATGCAGTAGGCCTAAGCAATACTATTTTACTTCCTTTGACAATGCTCAAGACAAAAGGTATACCAGTGGTCAGGTACCTGTGTAGCCGTAATGTGATATGCATTGTTTTATACATCATATCAATGGAAATCAATGTTGCTTGATTTGTAGTTTTTTACAAGTACAGTTTCATTCCTTTTTTAGTAACTCTTTCTGATGATGTAGCAACTGTGGCTTGTTTTTCTCTCAATCCTTTGATATGATCTTTAAAATGTTTTGTTTTGCTGTAGAATTTCGGGTGAGTTTGTTATAAAATTCAGTAAGAAGACCCAATGTTCGTTCAGATGCATCATTGACAACTGGGATTGCTTTGATTATATTTCTTACCTTTAAGTACAGTAGATGTTTGTGCCAAAACTTGGGATTAGCTGTTAAAAAACTTGTATCTAATTTGAGCAAATTGAACCAAGTCCATGAGTCTTTTCCTATAAGGTTGTGGAGTTGAGTTTGTTGTTGAAGAACTGGCATTTGCTGGATTCTGGATTTTGGAAGTTTACTTGATTAAAATACTCCATCATACTTTAAAAGTTCTCTAGCCATTTTCTGTTTCTGAGTGAAGGAAACATGATCACTGAATAGTGAATAGTGCAAAAATAACTAGGCGCTCAGAAAGGTACTACAAATGTTTACCAAACTTTGTCAAATATGCTGAAGGTATTTCAATAAAAAGTGGAGGTATAGTTGCAGAATATTTTTGCATCTCTTTCATATCATTACTCAACTGGTAATGTAGTTTTAAACCACCATTGATTAGAGAATCAAGAAAATTGGATGTAGTAAACCAGGGCTCTATAACCAAATGATATAATACTAGAAAAACTGCCAGGATGCCAAATCTCGGAGGAAGTTTGGATGCCAGACAAGTGTTCCATTTTCAAGCTCCAGGAGCATCACATCATGCTCATTGGATGAGTAGAATAATATATTCTTTGAAAATATCTTCATTCAAATCACAATTGCTGAAGTTAAATCTGGTATCTGAAGCAACATTGAATGAAATCTCATCTCTGGCAGTGTTTCTAGTATTTTATCATATAGAGCCCTGGTTTACTGCATCCAATTCTCTTGATTCTCCAATCAATGATTTAAAACTACATTGCCAGTTAAGCAATGATATGAAAGAGATGCAAAAATATTCTGCAACTATCCCTCTACTTTTTATTGAAATACCTTCAGCATATTTGACAAAGTTTGATAAACATTTGTAGTACCTTTCTGAGCGCCTAGTTATTTTTGCACTATTCAGCAATCATGTTTCCTTCACTCAGAAACAGAAAATGGCTAGAGAACTTTTAAAGTATGATGGAGTATTTAAATCAAGTAACTTTCAAAAACCAGAATCCAGCAAATGCCAGTTCTTCAACAACAAACTCAACTCCACAACCTTATAGGAAAAGACTCATGGACTTGGTTCAATTTGCTCAAAATAGATACAAGTTTTTTAACAGCTAATCCCAAGTTTTGGCACAAAAATCGACTGTACTTAAAGGTAAGAAATATAATCAAAGCAATCCCAGTTGTCAATGATGCATCTGAACGAGCATTGGGTCTTCTTACTGAATTTTATGACAAACTCACCTGGAATTCTACAGCAAAACAAAACATTTCAAAGATTATCAAAGGATTGAGACAAAAACAAGCCACAGTTGCTACATCATCAGAAAGAGTTACTAAAAAAGGAATGAAACTGTACTTGTAAAAACTACAAATCAAGCAACATTGATTTCCATTGATATGATGCGTAAAACAATGCATATCACATTACCGCTACACAGGTACCTGACCACTGGTATACCTTTTGTCTTGAGCATTGTCAAAGGAAGTAAAATAGTATTGCTTACTGCATAAATCTTTTCAGGTATATACAATGTATGTATATACTGTATGTATACCGGTAATTTAAGTTTTTAGTCAATTATATACTTTAATTTTTTGTTTACATTGCCAGACTACTGTGTGATTGTTACATTGCCACTTTAGCCAGCTATAGCAAAAATTTGTATAAAATAATTTTTAGAGTAAATTAACCAGATTTTTTAACGTTATTTTAGGAAATATCTAAAAAACTACATTACCTAGACCCAGGGCTGCGATTTTTGCCTTTTTCGGTGACGAGGTCACTCGACACGCGCCATCACTATTCGACAAACGCCGTGCCTTATGAAAAAAAAAAAAGGAAAATAAAAAAAAAAAAAACTGAGAGAGGACTAAACATCGTCAGGTCGAGGAACAATCGGGGGGGGGCCTCAAGTGATGCAATCATAAAAGTGCTGACTTACGTAAACTTTCTTGCGCCAGGTACTTTAAAGCAAGGTCTAAAAGGGATGCTTCACACGCGAAACTCCCAAGGCATCAGCGCCGCCATTTTGAACACTGCAGGAGAATGCTTTGATCGAAGTTCCAACGCCTGGCATCAAACATTTCGCAACACACGTTTCGTGCTATTTGACACAACGGGTTTCTTTTATAGATGAAATAACCTAGGCTACGTTGAGTTGTCAACGTCTATGCCAGTTTGTATTTCGCGTTTGAGCCAATTAACAATATTGCTCTGGTAAAATGACTGTTGGATACTTGCTATGAAAGTTTTTCACATGTAGAAAACAGCCTAGTTTCCGACCAGATGTTCAGAAATACAAATAAAAAAGCCGCTATTTTTATGGAAAGGAGTTCTCTTCCAGAACATTTTGAACACTGCCGGAAAATGCTTTGATCGGAGTTCTAACGCCTGCCATCAAACATATCGCCACACACGTTTCGTGCTATTCGACACAACGAGTTTCTTTTATAGATAAAATAACCGAAGTAGGCTACTTTTAGTTGTCAACGTGTTTGCAAGTGTGTATTTATGTCTGAGTTATGCATTTGTTGTTCGAAGATTGCTGAAATGTTTTGCAATGTGAATAAAGAATAGTAGACAGATAAACACGGTTGGAAGTCGACTTCCTTCCACTAAAAGAATTTTTGTGATTACGTAATGGGCGATGTTGCACATTCACAAAAGCACACAACCCAGCTAGCAAAACCCGTCGTATTTACATTGATTCAACGTCTGCAGATGTTGAATCACAATGCATGACATGTATCAACAAGTTTGCTGGCTGGGAAGTCTGGAAATCTGCAGGAAATTTGTCTCGCACCAGGCGAGATGCCATCCTTTGAAAGATTTAACAATGATGGATTTACGTAGCCAGTGCATGATGATGAAAACAAATTTAAGATTTCCTTTCCGTTATATAACTTAAAGCAGGTGATTGATACACGAGAAAATAATCGCAGAAGCACACAATAAAAGAACACAATAAAGCCTAATTATTACGCAAGTTTTTTACATCAAGAAAATAGCCTAGTTTCCGACCAGATGTTCAGAATCAGAAACAGAGATAAGAAAGGTCGCTATATATAAGAGTTCGCTTTTAGAAGAATAGTAGGTAGAGGTAGTCACTGGGAGTGGACATTTATTGGACAAGGTAAGGTAATAGGCAAGTTGTAAGAACAGCATAGCTTTGCCCAACTACAGATAGGATAATCTTCAGTTAGTCAGTATCCGGTAATGACTAAAAAACGATAGAATCCTCCGACAACACGGATGGCAAAAGCTTCGGTCGGTCTTACCGAGAAGCGGTTAAGGTTCAGCAAACAGCGAGTGAAGTGTGGGATCTGTTCGAAGGAGCTATCGAGAGAAGCATTGCCATGTCACTTTGGAACTTATCATTCAGGTAAACTTCCGGCTAATAGCGTTTAGTAGCCTAACGTCGCAAAGCATTCTCAACTTTGAACATGCTTAATTTAATAGTGGTAAGCAAAAGCATGCTTCTCGACGAGACAGTGATAACGTTTCTGAGTTTGCCCAAGCACAACCAACAAGCAGTTCAAGTTCGGTCGGTGAGCTTCCATCTGCAAATATAAGGTCAGGCCCTGGCGATAGCACGTCTTCACTAGATGTTCAAGCTCATCAGGAAGCGATCAGGAAGTTGCAACGACCTCTCAATCTCATGTTGAAGTACCACCAACAATCGATAGATCTAGGTCTGAAGCTGGAACGCTCTCCAACGAGTTACGAGACGAACTACGGTAAATACATCTAACATCTTCGGCTGATTTCTGTAACTTGCAGTGCTGTATATCCATTCTTCCCTAAGAGTTTTTAACACAGAAAAATTTAAATCATAAAAAAAATGGCTGGCGTTATAGTGGAAGAAACTCGACGCAACAGGCCAAGTTCCTCCGCCATAAAGCAAACGACGACTACGAATCAAGCATTCGCTTCAAAGGCAAACCATCTCGCCATTACAAAATCGCTGATCGATGCGATGAACGTACTGGGCGATCGCTTATAATCTGACTCATGTGACGTCATACCACTATTCGACAAACAAACGCAGAATTTTTGGTCGTTCGACAAGAAAGAAAAAATCGCAGCCCTGCCTAGACCCATAAAATGTATTAAACAGTATAAACACTCATAGGAATATTGGTGTTCTGGAACTTTTGGTGTGTATTAGAGCTTTCTAACTATAGTGGTTTTCAAGTTACGCCATTTTTTAAAAATTTGGGTTGTTTCCATGGAAACGTAAAGAAAATAGGCGTCAAACATCAATGAAATTTAAAAATTTTTATATTAGCATTAGTTTTGACCCCAAACACAACTTTTTGCCAGCCAACAGCAAGATCAGTGAAAGTAAGGTTTTTTTGGTACACCCTACTGTGGAAAGTACAACTTGAAAAAAATAAAACCACACATTTCCCTACCTTGCAAGAGCAAAAGCATTTTACAACAGCCCAATATGCCCATGTATGTGTCAATCTTATGGAGACATTTAATTCAAGATTTTCGGACATAAAGAGTAAAGAAATGGAGTTAGATATTTTTGCCTCTCCTTTCAATGTGGGTGCAACTGATGTTCCTAGTAACTTCCAACATGAAATAGTAAAGCTCACAGAGTGACGGTACGTTAAAAGCCATGTACCAAAACATTCCACTGCTCAACTTTTATCAACGCTACATTAGGGTGGCCAAAAAAAAATTAAATTTTTTATTTTTGTTTGCACACCCTCTCATTTGAGGAGGATTCATGAAAAACTGACACTGTGAAAATTTGAAGTGAATCCGACAAGAGGAAGTGCTCTCCCACCGAACTCTAAATTTGCTTTCTTTGGCATAATTTGTCAAAATTCCTTGAATATTGACAAATTATTAGACGGCGAAGAACCCCACCCCATACAGGCAGCTGACATGGCCCTCAAGAGAGTCAACAAATGGACACCCACTCTCTAGTGTTGACTCTCTTGAGGGGCTATGTCAGCTGCCTGTATGGGGTGTGGTTCTTCACCACCGCTACTACGAGATGAAGATCAATAAGGTTACACTGCCACTTGCTTGCAGCACAGTTCTTGTGAGTGAAAGCTAATATCGCTACCACTGCAAAGACTCACGTTGTTACCAAACTAAAATGCATCCATCAAGAGCATATAGGACAGTGGTTCCCAACCTGGGGTCCGCGGACCCCTTGGGGGTCCGTGAGAAAGCATTTGGGGGTCCGTGATTACCTTGATGAATTTTGGAAAAAAACGAAAAGCGTTTTTGTTACTTTCATTTCTTTCTTTAAATGCAAATGTTTCAAGCTTAAGCCAGCGAGAATAAACTGTACCGGTATGCATTAAAACAAATCTATGCTGCTACAGTTTGTACATTGACCTTAAACTACATCTACCACAACGCAGCGGTGCAACCAAAGTTTACCTTATAGTGGCGGGAACAACACCATTGCTTGCAGTTGGAGAGCTACACTGTAGCCTACTAGTAGGCCCGTAGATATATACCGGTAAGCATATAGTTGAGTGGTATGCATAGTCATAGTCAATATTTGAATGAAAACACTAGGATGGAGTTAAATAGATATGAGGAATAAAGCAGAGGAATAAATTTTAGTAATGATTAAGTGTGAAGTTTTGAGGCTTAAAATATGCCTATACCGGTACTTGCACGGCCGATCGTGCATGACACTCAGCCGAGACTTGCTTACAGTTATCGAAAATATGTGAACTAACTGGCACGAATTTTGATGTATTGAGAATTTGTCGTGGTATCGAAGACTTATCCTCTGGTAAAAAGGATTTACCACTAAATGGCAAAATTTATGTAGGGGTCCGCAGAATTAGTAATTTGTCTAAAGGGGTCCGTGACAACAAAAAGGTTGGGAACCACTGATATAGGAGAATCAAAGCACAAAGGGAGGCAAAATTCAGCTTCCCAGATGACCTCAGAAGCTGACTTCGCCCAGAGCTTAAGTGCATTATTTGATATTGCACATGCTAACTGGGAATGCCGCACAACAATACCAGAAGCCTGTCAGTTTTTGATAGACCAATGTGGTGCATGACAGATACTGATGACAACAGAGGACCCAATGCATCGGCAAGCTGCTGCAAAGTATAGAAAGCGCAAAGATGATGAACAGAGACGCAACAGAAATCGCATTGATCCAGTACCATCAAGTGCTGCTGCTTTCTCATCTGAAAATGATCAGCAGATGATGAAGATTCTTCCAGTGACCCACTGTTTGCACCGTAAATCCAAATAACACCAAAACAAAAGAAAACCCAGTAGGAGCAGCTATTACCAAAACACTGCATTATCGACAATCCACTGTTTAATGCAGCACTGAACAGAACTATAACATTGTCAAATGTCAAGTCAAGATGTCGTCAAGCAATGATGATCGTCACTCCTGCTCTTGCTGCAGCTGGAATTGATATAAATGAATTGACAATGTCACATTCCTCTGTCATGAATGCTCGAAACACCTCACGTGAAAGCCTGGCAGCTGCAGTGCAGCAAAAATTTAAACCAACAGTTCCACTTGTAGCTCATTTTCATGGTAAACATTTGACTAATGCCAATGGCACAAAGTGCGACTCTTTGGCCATTGTAGTTTCTGGTATGCATGTTGAGATACTGCTTGGCATTTCGAAGCTGCCTGTTGGAACGGGATCACTAATGGGCCAAAAAGTAGTGGAATTCATACACGAGTTGTAGCAGAGCATTTAGCTGCACTTTGTTTTGACACGACATCACGCAATACTGGAATCCACATTGGAGCTATCACTGTCGTGCAGCAGGCATTTAATCGAAGGCTGCTATTTCTTGCATGCCATGATCTCAAAGTCGTCAAGGATTGTGCAAAGCGGGCACTGGGCAGTCAAATTAGCTACTGACTTCAATGAAGTCCTTACAAAAAATGAACAACAGCGCCAGCTTCTCTATCAGGTGGTCGAGCACCACAGAAAGCTGCTTCCAACAAGTGCAAGTAAAAGCCAACATGCCAACAGCTCCATTAAATAAAATCAATGGCTTGACTCTTTACAAACATTTCTTTTGCTTTTTCTGGGCAAAGTGTTGTCACCTGAAGCGTTGCAATCGTGACTGGTGAACGTACTTTTATGCGGTTTTCGCTAAAGTTTAGTGCATTTAATTTCATATCAAATGCTTGTTGATGTGATCTATTTTGTGCATTATTTATGTTTTTCTGCATGTTGGAAACACTTATTGTATCATAAATTCAGAGTAAAACAATGGTTAACACAAAAATGCTGCAACTGCAATGTAGATAAGTCAAAAAAGAATTACGTCACATATTATATATTCAAGAAATTTTGACGAATTATGCCAAAGAAAGCAAATTTAGAGGTCGGCGGGAGAGCACTTCCTCTTGTCGGATTCACTTCAAATTTTTACAGTGTCAGTTTTTCATGAATCCTCCTCAAATGAGAGGGTGTGCAAACAAAAATAGAAAATTTTAATTTTTTTGGCCACCCTAACGCTACATAAATGCTGATGATTTTTCAGTCATGCGGAAACATGCTTTGAAATATGTGTCTCTGTTTGGAAGCACCTACCGTTGCAAGCATTTTTTTCCAAATTTCATCTAACAAAAAGTCGGCTTCGCTCTAGACTGACTGATAAAAACGAGGAGATGCAGTTAAGAGTTGCAACATCTTCCGTGTCAGCAGACATCAAAAATAAAAACTTTCAGCCATCCCATTAGCTGTGAAAGAGAAATAAATCATTGTCTACTTCGCTGCATTTTTTATCTGTAAATAAAATTTCGAAATTTTTAGTGGCCCGCCTGTGTTATTTCTCATTTTATGTGGCCCGCAATACTAAAAAGGTTCCCCACTCCTAGTCTAACCTACTGCAAAACATTTCCCACAGAAAATGCAATTCCAACTTTAAGAAAATGTCATTTTTTATCATGTTCATTTTTAGGATATCATTACCAGAACAGGATTTCTTCCGTCTTCACTTTTCTATATAAGGTCAATGTACATATTTGCAACCATCGAGGTAATTGCATTGCATCCACTTTACAAATTTGTAAATTTTTGCAATTAAAAATAATCAGACAAAAAAAATTAACAGATTATTTATCAATAATATTATTACAACTTGTGTAAGTTTCCTCTTTTAACACTAACTATGTGACATATTTTTTGGTTTTCAAGTTACGTTTTTAAAAAAACTCTGTTTTTTATACGGTACTAAAAAAAAATATAAAACCAATCTTGACTTTCCAGCGGCATAAAAATAATATTTCAATGAGAAGTGCTTTTATCAAGGTCGGCATGATGTTGCTGTCATCGCATTATTTACCACATGCTTTATACGGATTGTTTTATTTGGCGGATTGTGCAGAATTATATTGCAAAAATAACAGTGGTGTTCTGACACATTTTGAAATTAAAACAGCAATCACAAAATGTGCAATTGTAATTTTAATACACACAACAATACCATTAAACTATTACACACTTAAGAGTATGAAAACTACTTTCTAATAAAAAATTAGTAACTCTTAAAGTTAACAAACATATCGCTCACCTAGAACCGAACTATGTTATGTCCACTTTTTGCAAAAATCACTTTTTCAACTTTTCTTGGGTTTTGGACATAGCTCTATCTGATGGCATGCTCAGATTTCTCTTATGTCCATTATTTTAGCTTTTAGCCTATGTTAAGTCCTGCAGAAATTTCAAAATGTTCAAACTAAACTGTGCTATGTCCTTACCTGGACTTAACGTAATGTCAACCTATTAACTGTGTCTGGACATAACATAGTTTGTTGGACTTAAACTAGTTGCTACTTTTGACTGATTGAAAATGCTGGACATAATACATGTTGTGAAAAGGTGATCTTCGGGTTTATTTATTGATGGTAAATTTTCAGCACCCTTTTACCATTGTATCACTCAGAGATGACACAGGCTGTGTAAGGCTGGTTGCTATGGGTCAGAGAACATCCCACAGCTTGTTTTCTGTGTGACAGGTAGGGATGCCCAAAGTAGAATAATTGCCTATTCTAGAATTATTCTAGAATTTATTTTCGGATCTAGAATTTCGAATCCTATTCTAGAATCCTCGGCGTCAATTTTAACCTTTTCTTTTTATTGAGAAAATACACATAACGGCATGAAAAAGAAGCTTTGCAAAGCTATCATTTTAACAAGTTCTCAATCGTTCACAACAGTGATGAATTGCAATGTAGAACGTTTATCTCCTCCAGATGCTGCCCTGTCAGCCTTGTTTTGAGTTTTCCAACAGTCAGCCCAGCGCTTGAAAACGATCGCTCCAAAGAAGCTGATGTTGCTGGAATGGCCACGTATTTTGCAGCTAAATTGTGCAAAAGTGGGAAGTCTGCTTTGTTGCAAGACTTGCAGGCGTATTTTTTCAAAATTTTTTTTATTTTTTTTATAATTTTTTTTCTCCGTATTATTTCCGAATCCAATTACCCGATAAAAAAGCGGTTTTTAGATTCGAATCTGGATGGATTCGAATTTCAAGGATTCGAAATTCTACTTTGGGCATCCCTAGTAACAGGCTGCTATTTTGACCTAAGGCATTAATGATAATGACCAACCTTTCAGTTTTTCTCCAGTCCAGTCCAGTTTTTTCTCCAGTCATTCTAAACCAATCCTACCATAGTGACAATCACTGATTTTAGCCAAGTTGTTGACTTCAAAAAAATTGTGAATGATTCACCACAATACTCACATATCATGCGAGACTCAACTTTTGATTCTGACGGTGAAAAAATACTGTGGACCAAGATTATGCAATTAAAGTTTTGCAAGGTAAATCCAGTCAAGCTATACTTCAAGTACAAATGTTCAAAGCCGTCTTTCAGTGAAATAGACTTCATAAAATCAAGTCGACAGAGCAGCAGACGACTTGCAACTGAATTTTCATTGCCGTTAGTTGTGGAACTACCAAAACGTTACAAATCACAGCTTGCAGTAAAAAAGGACAAAAAAGCCGATTTGATGAAGTTATTGTAAAAAAACCTCATTCCTCCACACCATCACCACTTTTATGCAGACATTCCAGAGTAGCTGAACAGTGAACACCAATGCTAGTTTTGCTTTTGTTTCAGCTGGACTCATCTTGACTTCCAAAAGAACTGTTGAAAATTCTGAGATCCTAAGTATCAATTTTGCTGATATTTAGGTCGCAGAATTATTATCTTTCCTTGTAATTTCATTATGTGGTTTGTTCGTTCTGTAGATACTCTTGAAAATTAGCATAGAGATTTTATTTACCCATTCCTTGAGTTCTAGTTTTATGAATGCATCACTGGTTTGCAGTGATGTACGCGCATACAAAAACTATTGACGCCGTCAGCGTAAACGCAAACGTTCGAAAAACCATACACCGTATGCGTCAACGTAACTTGTAAAACAAGTTGACAGCGTCAGCGCATACACTAGCGTAAACTCATTTTGTTTGCTAGGTGCCAAACATTCACACGGTATAAACCACTCGAAACAAACAAGTTTTATTTTGAATTTCCACGAAGAAACACAAGCATCTGAAGTGTTCATCTGACATTTTGCTGCGTTTTGGTTTTAATATGTCTTTGCCCATTGAAAACATTCTTTCAACTGCAGCGCTGGAAGGTATTGGTGTGTTGTAGCGAAAAAAAATACATTAAAAAGTATGCGTTGACGTTGTGCACTAAAAAACCGCGAAAACTTTACGGCGTAGCTAGCCTCAAGCGACAACTATCAAAAAAAGTGTGGTTGTAACCGTTAGCGCAAACAAAAAGTCTACACCACAAGTCTGGTTTGTGACTGGTTTGTGACAATGATGTGGCTGGTTTGTGACAATGATTAAGGTTGTCAGATCAACTAATTTAGTAAATACAATATTGTTTAATAACTTACAGTGTTTTAATTGGGATGTTTTTTTTAATGTCCAGACTCCAGATGTTAATTTAGTTGAGCTGTTGGCGTTTATTTCAAAGTCTGATGAAAGTTGGTGGTTAGGCAGCTAAATTAGAAATTCAGAAATCTTAGTTATGGTTCTATCTAACAAATGGGATTGCAGCATAGAACAATAAAGCTTTCAGCTATTTACTAACTAGGTCTTTTGAGGAAGCCATGTACCAAAAGTCCAAAGAAGACCTGTCAGATTTTATAGCACTATTGCAGAAGATGTGTAAGATGGCAAAGAAACAATTGAACATAATATCACACACGACTAAGTGAAAAGATTGTGTGGTATCAAAACAGGAAACCATGGTTCTACACTGTCAAAAAAGTTTACAAATGCTACCTGGAGGCTACTATCTCAATTTATAGCTCCATCTCAAATTGTTTCAATGTAAAAACAGTGGTTGCAATACTTTAATCGATTTTATAAGTATGCTATGTCCGTTATTTCATGAAATTACCAGTTAGAATTTTCAAAATTAAACAATGTTAAGTCCGTCCAATACTTGAAAAAACACTATATTGCTCACTCTAGTGGTTAAAAAGTATCATAAATGATGCCTAACAAACAGCAAGATATTACTAGTCACACTGGTACAAAATATTGCATATATATCGGCCCATCGGGAGATAATTTACAAAAACCTAATTCAAAATCTATTTTCCTGTTTTTCTCAAAACTTGAAAAATGGACATAACATAGTTCGGTTCTAGGTGAGCGATATATACAGAAAAAATCGGTTAATAGTATACTGCTTAAACGAAACGTATCAATCGTTTATTTGAATCAAAACCTGAAATCCCAAACCAAATCCACTCTAATGTTAAGTAAAAACATCGGTTTAGCATATACCGCTTAAAAGAATAAGTCGGATAAAAGCATCAGAATTTGCTTCTAGTTTGCATACTTCTAGTTTGTATACTACATTCATTTAATCATATAATTGTATATGTTAGCGAAATGAGAATGTCTCTTTTTGTTTCGCATAATTGTCTGCAATGTTCAAAAGTGAAATGAAGCAAAGGTGAGACAGACCCATGCGATCAAAACACAGACAAGTGTCTGTAATCCAAGACCATAATCTTATGTGCTAGACATCGCACTACAAAGAATCAATTGTCGCACACCTGGGCTTCATTTTATAACAGAGGAGCACACAAAAGGAACATTCACACTTCCCAATAAAGAAGTTTAAATGCTTTTGATGTCATCCGTCAGCGACTGGCCTTCCAAGGAATAGACACAAACAAATTATTTCGGCTTGAGAGGGAGGTGTTGGAAAGCATGTCCAAAAGTTTAATCTAAAAAACTTTGAAGAATTTTTTTTAAATTGCTGAAAAAAAGTAGCCTACTGTTGTGAAATGCAGTGCGTAATTTCATTTGTGCAGTTTCGTTCAGTTGAAGAACATTGCAAATTAATTATTTTATCAGACAGCGCAAAAGACTTGAAAAAAAAAACCTTTGCGATTTCAAAACAAACAATGAGTGTGAGTCGTGTTTTTCTACCATACCACTATTTTCGTAGACCACGTTCCATACTCAAAACTACACAGCTGGTACGGAGCTAAAAATAGCACGCTTGAATCAAAAACGTCAACATCAAAGTTCGCGTTGTGATGTCACAAAGATCGGTGAGATTAAAAGAAGTCCGATTGCCGCAGTTTGCAGAAAAAGGCTTTGATTGTACATGCTCTCCCAGTCAGCAAAGCTGGTCTTTTTTATATTGTTTCAACGTCTGCAGACAATAAATCAATGTAAAAAGGACAAGTTTTGCTCTAGTAAACTCTAAAGTTTAACCAGAATTGTATTATAAACAGTTGTAGGAAGCATCAGCTGTAATGTGCGTTGCAGCCTAGTCAGCACAGACATCTTCTCAACAATTACGCGGATTCACAATAAACCTTTTTTTTAGTAAACTGGTTAAACAAAGCAATCGTATAATCGTATCACAACGTCTGGCAAATAGGTGATTTGATTAACTGACTTCGTCTGTATACAATTTTCAGAAGTCTTTGAAAAAAAATAGTTACAAACACCCACATAAACTATATATACATACATACATACGGTATCCTAAGCTATCTTGTATTTTAAAGCAGTAAAAACACACCTTGTTGTTGAAAATGCTCTTCCTCCAACATTTAAATGAATCCAATCAGACAAACAAGGCTGTAACTTCTCCTTGTTGCTTTCTATGGAAAGCGTTGACATTTCATTATATAGAAAATAGCTCTTCACTGATCAATACGTCACAAGAAAATAATGTGAACAGCATACAGTCTGTACAAAATAGCATGTGAGGTAAAATGGTGTCAATGGCTATATTTTAATTATAAATAGTAATGTCAGGATCTAAAAAAAATCAGCCGAATGCACATTGCACAATGGAAGCTGGTGTACAAGTCTCTGCCCAGGTAGCTGGTACGAACTGACGGTACAAATTGTTCATGGTACGAATTAGGTTGCATCCGGTAAAAATACCAGGAGGTCATGGACAGGAATCGACCAAGACACATGGGTTGAAGTGTGTGAACAGTAAAGCAAAGGTGAAGTAGTTTCACCCCATATGTTTGGTTGATTCCTGTCTATGACATCATGGCATTTATTACCAAGGCAGAGACTTGTACACTAGCTCTCACAAATGTAAGTCTGCCTAGCCACAAAACAGCCAAAGTGCCTCTAAATTAGCATTGTTGCATTTGTTGAACATTGTCGTGGTTGACAGTTCCAATGCGGTCAGACAACCTGGTTCCAATGCGGTCAGACAACGCTTGAAAATGTCAGCTAGTCCCTAAAATGCCGATAACATATTTGCATTTTTTAAACTTTGAATAACCTCCTAACAGGTGCTCATTCACAACCACAATGACATCAGCCGCATCACTTTTTTTACCCCACCCACAAACATGGCACTCTTGATAATGCTCCAAGGCCAATCAACATAGCACCTTTTTTTACTCATATGGGCTAAATTTGGAAAATTTCACGGTGCTCTTCCACAAGACGCCCTGTTGGTCAACCAGACAAAATGATGACGTCACACATTGGAATGGACTATTATGAAGGAGGAAGTGCGGGGTGGAAATGGAACGAAATACACCAGAAGGAAATTGTCTCCCATTCATTCATTTCTTGTTCAATTTCAACAAATTTGCTATTGTTGGAAAGCACAAGCATAGATCTAACCAACTAAATTAGTACCAAGTCCCAAAATACTACTAGCTCCATCTGGTGGCCACCTAAACTTGACCAAATTCAAACCATCACCAAAACTTCATTTTAAATGATAAACAATCTAAATCAAATCCAATTAAAAGAACATGTTACTGTTTATTAAAGTGGTAACTTTCATTGTTATATCTTATTCAATATGCGCGCAATCGTGGCCACCTAAACTTGACCAATTTCAAACCATTATCAAAAGTTTATTTGGAATGATCAGAACATTAAACGACAGCCAATTAAAAGAACATGTTACTGTTTATTGAAGTGCTAACTTTCATTGTTATATCTTATTCAATATGCGCGCAATCGTTGTTCGAAGACAGCCCCCCAACGAAGCTTTTGCCCAATGCATTTCAATGGCGAATCGATCGTCTTCCAGTTCACGCCCTGCATGTTCACGATAATTAATTGTCTCCCATTTATTCATTTCTTGCTCAATTTCAACAGATTTGCTATCGTTGAAAAGCACAAGCATAGATCTAACCAACTAAATTAATACCAAGTCCCAAAATACTACTAGCTCCATCTGGTGGCCACCTAAACTTGACCAAATTCAAACCATCACCAAAACTTCATTTTAAATGATAAACAATCTAAATCAAATCCAATTAAAAGAACATGTTACTGTTTATTGAAGTGCTAACTTTCATTGTTATATCTTATTCAATATGCGCGCAATCGTTGTTCGAAGACAGCCCCCTAACGAAGCTTTTGCCCAATGCATTTCAATGGCGAATCGATCGTCTTCCAGTTCACGCCCTGCGTGATCACGACAATTAATTGTCTCCCATTTATTCATTTCTAGCTCAATTTTAACAGATTTGCTATCGTTAAAAAGCACAAGCATAGATTTAACCAACTAAATTAATACCAAGTCCCAAAATACTACTAGCTCCATCTGGTGGCCACCTAAACTTGACCAAATTCAAACCATTATCAAAAGTTTATTTGGAACGATAAGAACATTAAACGACAGCCAATTAAAAGAACATGTTACTGTTTATTGAAGTGCTAACTTTCATTGTTATATCTTATTCAATATGCGCGCAATCGTTGTTCGAAGACAGCCCCCCAACGAAGCTTTTGCCCAATGCATTTCAATGGCGAATCGATCGTCTTCCAGTTCACGCCCTGCATGTTCACGATAATTAATTGTCTCCCATTTATTCATTTCTTGCTCAATTTAAACAGATTTGCTATCGTTGAAAAGCACAAGCATAGATCTAACCAACTAAATTAATACCAAGTCCCAAAATACTACTAGCTCCATCTGGTGGCCACCTAAACTTGACCAAATTCAAACCATCACCAAAACTTCATTTTAAATGATAAACAATCTAAATCAAATCCAATTAAAAGAACATGTTACTGTTTATTAAAGTGGTAACTTTCATTTTTGTATCTTATTCAATATGCGCGCAATCGTTGTTCGAAGACAGCCCCCCAACAAAGCTTTTGCCCAATGCATTTCAATAGCGAATCGATCCTCTTCCAGTTCACGCCCTGCATGTTCACGATAATTAATTGTCTCCCATTTATTCATTTTTTGCTCAATTTCAACAGATTTGCTATCGTTAAAAAGCACAAGCATAGATCTAACCAACTAAATTAATACCAAGTCCCAAAATACTACTAGCTCCATCTGGTGGCCACCTAAACTTGACCAAATTCAAACCATCACCAAAACTTCATTTTAAATGATAAACAATCTAAATCAAATCCAATTAAAAGAACATGTTACTGTTGATTGAAGTGCTAACTTTCATTGTTATATCTTATTTAATATGCGCGCAATCGTTGTTCGAAGACAGCCCCCCAACGAAGATTTTGCCCAATGCATTTCAATCGCGAATCGATCCTCTTCCAGTTCACGCCCTGCGTGTTCACGATAATTAATTGTCTCCCACTTATTCATTTCTTGCTCAATTTCAACAGATTTGCTATCGTTGAAAAGCACAAGCATAGATCTAACCAACTAAATTAATACTAAGTCCCAAAATACTACTAGCTCCATCTGGTGGCCACCTAAACTTGACCAAATTCAAACCATTATCAAAAGTTTATTTGCAATGATAAAAACATTAAACGACAAACAATTAAAAGAACATGTTACTGTTTATTGAAGTGATAACTTTCATTTTTATACCTTATTTAATATATGAGCAATCGTTGTTCGAAGACAGCCCCCCAACGAAGCTTTTGCCCAATGCATTTCAATGGCGAATCGATCCTCTTCCAGTTCACGCCCTGCGTGATCAATGGTGAATCGATCGTCTTCCAGTTCACGCCCTGCATGTTCACGATAATTAATTGTCTCCCATTTATTCATTTCTTGCTCAATTTCAACAGATTTGCTATCGTTGAAAAGCACAAGCAGGGATCTAACCAACTAAGTTATAACCAAGTCCCAAAATACTACTAGCTCCATCTAGTGGCCACCTAAACTTGACCACATGCAAACCATCACCAAAACTTCATTTTAAATGATAAACAATCTAAATTAAATCCAATTAAAAGAACATGTTACTGTTTATTGAAGTGCTAACTTTCATTTTTGTATCTTATTCAATATGCGCGCAATCGTTGTTCGAAGACAGCCCCCCAACGAAGCTTTTGCCCAATGCATTTCAATGGCGAATCGATCGTCTTCCAGTTCACGCCCTGCATGTTCACGATAATTAATTGTCTCCCATTTATTCATTTTTTGCTCAATTTCAACAGATTTGCTATCGTTAAAAAGCACAAGCATAGATCTAACCAACTAAATTAATACCAAGTCCCAAAATACTACTAGCTCCATCTGGTGGCCACCTAAACTTGACCAAATTCAAACCATTATCAAAAGTTTATTTGGAAGGATAGGAACATTAAACGACAACCATTTAAAAGAACATGTTACTGTTTATTGAAGTGCTAACTTTCATTTTTGTATCTTATTCAATATGCGCGCAATCGTTGTTCGAAGACAGCCCCCCAACGAAGCTTTTGCCCAATGCATTTCAATAGCGAATCGATCCTCTTCCAGTTCACGCCCTGCATGTTCACGATAATTAATTGTCTCCCATTTATTCATTTTTTGCTCAATTTCAACAGATTTGCTATCGTTAAAAAGCACAAGCATAGATCTAACCAACTAAATTAATACCAAGTCCCAAAATACTACTAGCTCCATCTGATGGCCACCTAAACTTGACCAAATTCAAACCATCACCAAAACTTCATTTTAAATGATAAACAATCTAAATCAAATCCAATTAAAAGAACATGTTACTGTTTATTAAAGTGGTAACTTTCATTGTTATATCTTATTTAATATGCGCGCAATCGTTGTTCGAAGACAGCCCCCCAACGAAGCTTTTGCCCAATGCATTTCAATGGCGAATCGATCGTCTTCCAGTTCACGCCCTGCATGTTCACGATAATTAATTGTCTCCCATTTATTCATTTCTTGCTCAATTTCAACAGATTTGCTATCGTTGAAAAGCACAAGCATAGATCTAACCAACTAAATTAATACCAAGTCCCAAAATACTACTAGCTCCATCTGGTGGCCACCTAAACTTGACCAAATTCAAACCATCACCAAAACTTCATTTTAAATGATAAACAATCTAAATTAAATCCAATTAAAAGAACATGTTACTGTTGATTGAAGTGCTAACTTTCATTGTTATATCTTATTTAATATGCGCGCAATCGTTGTTCGAAGACAGCCCCCCAACGAAGATTTTGCCCAATGCATTTCAATCGCGAATCGATCCTCTTCCAGTTCACGCCCTGCGTGTTCACGATAATTAATTGTCTCCCACTTATTCATTTCTTGCTCAATTTCAACAGATTTGCTATCGTTGAAAAGCACAAGCATAGATCTAACCAACTAAATTAATACTAAGTCCCAAAATACTACTAGCTCCATCTGGTGGCCACCTAAACTTGACCAAATTCAAACCATTATCAAAAGTTTATTTGCAATGATAAAAACATTAAACGACAACCAATTAAAAGAACTTGTTACTGTTTATTGAAGTGATAACTTTCATTTTTATACCTTATTTAATATATGAGCAATCGTTGTTCGAAGACAGCCCCCCAACGAAGCTTTTGCCCAATGCATTTCAATGGCGAATCGATCCTCTTCCAGTTCACGCCCTGCGTGATCAATGGTGAATCGATCGTCTTCCAGTTCACGCCCTGCATGTTCACGATAATTAATTGTCTCCCATTTATTCATTTCTTGCTCAATTTCAACAGATTTGCTATCGTTGAAAAGCACAAGCAGGGATCTAACCAACTAAGTTATAACCAAGTCCCAAAATACTACTAGCTCCATCTGGTGGCCACCTAAACTTGACCAAAATCAAACCATTATCAAAAGTTTATTTGCAATGATAAAAACATTAAACGACAACCAATTAAAAGAACATGTTACTGTTTATTGAAGTGCTAACTTTCATTTTTATACCTTAATTAATATATGAGCAATCGTTGTTCGAAGACAGTCCCCCAACGAAGCTTTTGCCCAATGCATTTCAATGGCGAATCGTTCGTCTTCCAGTTCACGCCCTGCGTGATCAATAGCGAATCGATCGTCTTCCAGTTCAAGCCCTGCATGTTCACGATAATTAATTGTCTCCCATTCATTCATTTCTTGCTCAATTTCAACAGATTTGCTATCGTTGAAAAGCGCAAGCATAGATCTAACCAACTAAGTTAATACCAAGTCCCAAAATGCTAATAGCTCCATCTAGTGGCCACCTAAACTTGACCACATGCAAACCATCACCAAAACTTCATTTTAAATGATAAACAATCTAAATTAAATCCAATTAAAAGAACATGTTACTGTTTATTGAAGTGCTAACTTTCATTTTTGTATCTTATTCAATATGCGCGCAATCGTTGTTCGAAGACAGCCCCCCAACGAAGCTTTTGCCCAATGCATTTCAATGGCGAATCGATCGTCTTCCAGTTCACGCCCTGCATGTTCACGATAATTAATTGTCTCCCATTTATTCATTTTTTGCTCAATTTCAACAGATTTGCTATCGTTAAAAAGCACAAGCATAGATCTAACCAACTAAATTAATACCAAGTCCCAAAATACTACTAGCTCCATCTGGTGGCCACCTAAACTTGACCAAATTCAAACCATTATCAAAAGTTTATTTGGAAGGATAGGAACATTAAACGACAGCCATTTAAAAGAACATGTTACTGTTTATTGAAGTGATAACTTTCATTTTTGTATCTTATTCAATATGCGCGCAATCGTTGTTCGAAGACAGCCCCCCAACTAAGCTTTTGCCCAATGCATTTCAATAGCGAATCGATCCTCTTCCAGTTCACGCCCTGCATGTTCACGATAATTAATTGTCTCCCATTTATTCATTTTTTGCTCAATTTTAACAGATTTGCTATCGTTAAAAAGCACAAGCATAGATCTAACCAACTAAATTAATACCAAGTCCCAAAATACTACTAGCTCCATCTGGTGGCCACCTAAACTTGACCAAATTCAAACCATCACCAAAACTTCATTTTAAATGATAAACAATCTAAATTAAATCCAATTAAAAGAACATGTTACTGTTGATTGAAGTGCTAACTTTCATTGTTATATCTTATTTAATATGCGCGCAATCGTTGTTCGAAGACAGCCCCCCAACGAAGATTTTGCCCAATGCATTTCAATCGCGAATCGATCCTCTTCCAGTTCACGCCCTGCGTGTTCACGATAATTAATTGTCTCCCACTTATTCATTTCTTGCTCAATTTCAACAGATTTGCTATCGTTGAAAAGCACAAGCATAGATCTAACCAACTAAATTAATACTAAGTCCCAAAATACTACTAGCTCCATCTGGTGGCCACCTAAACTTGACCAAATTCAAACCATTATCAAAAGTTTATTTGCAATGATAAAAACATTAAACGACAAACAATTAAAAGAACATGTTACTGTTTATTGAAGTGATAACTTTCATTTTTATACCTTATTTAATATATGAGCAATCGTTGTTCGAAGACAGCCCCCCAACGAAGCTTTTGCCCAATGCATTTCAATGGCGAATCGATCCTCTTCCAGTTCACGCCCTGCGTGATCAATGGTGAATCGATCGTCTTCCAGTTCACGCCCTGCATGTTCACGATAATTAATTGTCTCCCATTTATTCATTTCTTGCTCAATTTCAACAGATTTGCTATCGTTGAAAAGCACAAGCAGGGATCTAACCAACTAAGTTATAACCAAGTCCCAAAATACTACTAGCTCCATCTAGTGGCCACCTAAACTTGACCACATGCAAACCATCACCAAAACTTCATTTTAAATGATAAACAATCTAAATTAAATCCAATTAAAAGAACATGTTACTGTTTATTGAAGTGCTAACTTTCATTTTTGTATCTTATTCAATATGCGCGCAATCGTTGTTCGAAGACAGCCCCCCAACGAAGCTTTTGCCCAATGCATTTCAATGGCGAATCGATCCTCTTCCAGTTCACGCCCTGCGTGATCAATGGTGAATCGATCGTCTTCCAGTTCACGCCCTGCATGTTCACGATAATTAATTGTCTCCCATTTATTCATTTCTTGCTCAATTTCAACAGATTTGCTATCGTTGAAAAGCACAAGCAGGGATCTAACCAACTAAGTTATAACCAAGTCCCAAAATACTACTAGCTCCATCTAGTGGCCACCTAAACTTGACCACATGCAAACCATCACCAAAACTTCATTTTAAATGATAAACAATCTAAATTAAATCCAATTAAAAGAACATGTTACTGTTGATTGAAGTGCTAACTTTCATTGTTATATCTTATTTAATATGCGCGCAATCGTTGTTCGAAGACAGCCCCCCAACGAAGATTTTGCCCAATGCATTTCAATCGCGAATCGATCCTCTTCCAGTTCACGCCCTGCGTGTTCACGATAATTAATTGTCTCCCACTTATTCATTTCTTGCTCAATTTCAACAGATTTGCTATCGTTGAAAAGCACAAGCATAGATCTAACCAACTAAATTAATACTAAGTCCCAAAATACTACTAGCTCCATCTGGTGGCCACCTAAACTTGACCAAATTCAAACCATTATCAAAAGTTTATTTGCAATGATAAAAACATTAAACGACAACCAATTAAAAGAACTTGTTACTGTTTATTGAAGTGATAACTTTCATTTTTATACCTTATTTAATATATGAGCAATCGTTGTTCGAAGACAGCCCCCCAACGAAGCTTTTGCCCAATGCATTTCAATGGCGAATCGATCCTCTTCCAGTTCACGCCCTGCGTGATCAATGGTGAATCGATCGTCTTCCAGTTCACGCCCTGCATGTTCACGATAATTAATTGTCTCCCATTTATTCATTTCTTGCTCAATTTCAACAGATTTGCTATCGTTGAAAAGCACAAGCAGGGATCTAACCAACTAAGTTATAACCAAGTCCCAAAATACTACTAGCTCCATCTGGTGGCCACCTAAACTTGACCAAAATCAAACCATTATCAAAAGTTTATTTGCAATGATAAAAACATTAAACGACAACCAATTAAAAGAACATGTTACTGTTTATTGAAGTGCTAACTTTCATTTTTATACCTTAATTAATATATGAGCAATCGTTGTTCGAAGACAGTCCCCCAACGAAGCTTTTGCCCAATGCATTTCAATGGCGAATCGTTCGTCTTCCAGTTCACGCCCTGCGTGATCAATAGCGAATCGATCGTCTTCCAGTTCAAGCCCTGCATGTTCACGATAATTAATTGTCTCCCATTCATTCATTTCTTGCTCAATTTCAACAGATTTGCTATCGTTGAAAAGCGCAAGCATAGATCTAACCAACTAAGTTAATACCAAGTCCCAAAATGCTAATAGCTCCATCTAGTGGCCACCTAAACTTGACCACATGCAAACCATCACCAAAACTTCATTTTAAATGATAAACAATCTAAATTAAATCCAATTAAAAGAACATGTTACTGTTTATTGAAGTGCTAACTTTCATTTTTGTATCTTATTCAATATGCGCGCAATCGTTGTTCGAAGACAGCCCCCCAACGAAGCTTTTGCCCAATGCATTTCAATGGCGAATCGATCGTCTTCCAGTTCACGCCCTGCATGTTCACGATAATTAATTGTCTCCCATTTATTCATTTTTTGCTCAATTTCAACAGATTTGCTATCGTTAAAAAGCACAAGCATAGATCTAACCAACTAAATTAATACCAAGTCCCAAAATACTACTAGCTCCATCTGGTGGCCACCTAAACTTGACCAAATTCAAACCATTATCAAAAGTTTATTTGGAAGGATAGGAACATTAAACGACAGCCATTTAAAAGAACATGTTACTGTTTATTGAAGTGATAACTTTCATTTTTGTATCTTATTCAATATGCGCGCAATCGTTGTTCGAAGACAGCCCCCCAACAAAGCTTTTGCCCAATGCATTTCAATAGCGAATCGATCCTCTTCCAGTTCACGCCCTGCATGTTCACGATAATTAATTGTCTCCCATTTATTCATTTTTTGCTCAATTTTAACAGATTTGCTATCGTTAAAAAGCACAAGCATAGATCTAACCAACTAAATTAATACCAAGTCCCAAAATACTACTAGCTCCATCTGGTGGCCACCTAAACTTGACCAAATTCAAACCATCACCAAAACTTCATTTTAAATGATAAACAATCTAAATTAAATCCAATTAAAAGAACATGTTACTGTTGATTGAAGTGCTAACTTTCATTGTTATATCTTATTTAATATGCGCGCAATCGTTGTTCGAAGACAGCCCCCCAACGAAGATTTTGCCCAATGCATTTCAATCGCGAATCGATCCTCTTCCAGTTCACGCCCTGCGTGTTCACGATAATTAATTGTCTCCCACTTATTCATTTCTTGCTCAATTTCAACAGATTTGCTATCGTTGAAAAGCACAAGCATAGATCTAACCAACTAAATTAATACTAAGTCCCAAAATACTACTAGCTCCATCTGGTGGCCACCTAAACTTGACCAAATTCAAACCATTATCAAAAGTTTATTTGCAATGATAAAAACATTAAACGACAAACAATTAAAAGAACATGTTACTGTTTATTGAAGTGATAACTTTCATTTTTATACCTTATTTAATATATGAGCAATCGTTGTTCGAAGACAGCCCCCCAACGAAGCTTTTGCCCAATGCATTTCAATGGCGAATCGATCCTCTTCCAGTTCACGCCCTGCGTGATCAATGGTGAATCGATCGTCTTCCAGTTCACGCCCTGCATGTTCACGATAATTAATTGTCTCCCATTTATTCATTTCTTGCTCAATTTCAACAGATTTGCTATCGTTGAAAAGCACAAGCAGGGATCTAACCAACTAAGTTATAACCAAGTCCCAAAATACTACTAGCTCCATCTAGTGGCCACCTAAACTTGACCACATGCAAACCATCACCAAAACTTCATTTTAAATGATAAACAATCTAAATTAAATCCAATTAAAAGAACATGTTACTGTTTATTGAAGTGCTAACTTTCATTTTTGTATCTTATTCAATATGCGCGCAATCGTTGTTCGAAGACAGCCCCCCAACGAAGCTTTTGCCCAATGCATTTCAATGGCGAATCGATCCTCTTCCAGTTCACGCCCTGCGTGATCAATGGTGAATCGATCGTCTTCCAGTTCACGCCCTGCATGTTCACGATAATTAATTGTCTCCCATTTATTCATTTCTTGCTCAATTTCAACAGATTTGCTATCGTTGAAAAGCACAAGCAGGGATCTAACCAACTAAGTTATAACCAAGTCCCAAAATACTACTAGCTCCATCTAGTGGCCACCTAAACTTGACCACATGCAAACCATCACCAAAACTTCATTTTAAATGATAAACAATCTAAATTAAATCCAATTAAAAGAACATGTTACTGTTTATTGAAGTGCTAACTTTCATTTTTGTATCTTATTCAATATGCGCGCAATCGTTGTTCGAAGACAGCCCCCCAACGAAGCTTTTGCCCAATGCATTTCAATGGCGAATCGATCGTCTTCCAGTTCACGCCCTGCATGTTCACGATAATTAATTGTCTCCCATTTATTCATTTTTTGCTCAATTTCAACAGATTTGCTATCGTTAAAAAGCACAAGCATAGATCTAACCAACTAAATTAATACCAAGTCCCAAAATACTACTAGCTCCATCTGGTGGCCACCTAAACTTGACCAAATTCAAACCATTATCAAAAGTTTATTTGGAAGGATAGGAACATTAAACGACAGCCATTTAAAAGAACATGTTACTGTTTATTGAAGTGATAACTTTCATTTTTGTATCTTGAGTGATTAAATGTAGTGGTAAGAGGCATACTTTTGTTTAGGAAAACTGCATTGACCAAGTTCCGTTACCAGCGCAACTCTTCTACTAACTTTAAATATGCATCGATATCCAAGCTTGATAGGCTATCATGTGATTGAACGAGTAAAAGGAGGAGACAACTTGACAAAAATATAAAACAAATTGCACTGCTTTAGGGTGGACGCGTGACTAAGCTCCCCTTTGGCCTGATACTGAGTAGGTCATGAAATTGTTTCAGCTCCAGATCACGTAACTTACTTAATGTGAATTGAGATCAATGGACTTATTTCTGTGGGCCTGTGGCTGCAGCCTTTTTACATCTCGCCTTGATCCTGCAACAAGTTGTGATATCACATTTTTATGGCGAATGTTTCAGCAAGCATTTGAAATTGTAACAATTTCATCAGCCGTTCCTACATATGTTTCGTGTAGACCTGCAGAACAACAACATCACTTCGGAAAGGCTCCTTCTTCGAAAAATCTCATTTAGATCTCAAAACGGGAATCAAATTAATTTTTCATTGGGCAAAAGACGCTTTACCGCAAAGAGGAATTCAGGAGTACACGAAAGTTGGTCATACAACAATTGTGCAATGGATGGCGTTTCTACGCGAGGTTTGTCAGTTAATGTAGCTTTTACATGTTTCCCATTGCAAGGACGTGATCTCAATAGCAATAATGTGTAAACAGGGGCGCCGGAAGCGGGGGGGCAGGGGGGCAGATGCTTCCCTTGCCCTCAATTTTTCTGCAGATGGAGGGACAGGGGGGCAATGGCGCCCTTTTAAATTCATGTAAGCTACTGCACATATTGCAATATAACAATTTCTGCTATTCGCTTTTAGCCTAATTATAATCTTTCATTTTTGCCTTAAAATAATATAGCCTATACGGCACAAAATTTTGCAACACAGTTAAGAGGTCTTAAAACTCTTTTTTTTTCCGAAAGCCATCGTGGCCTATCGGGAGCACCTTCTCGGCGGCCAAATCTGCGTGCTTGGAGGCCAAAATACAAAATAAAAATAACGATAGCACAAGTAAATAGAATTAAACTTGAAACAATGCAAAAATGATCACTTAGCGTTGTTGAAGTCTGGGCCTGGGCGACGTCCTAAAATTGAATCGTTGCACCACGTAATAACTGCTTTATCGGGATTGTAATCCAGTACTGCGGGACCATCTAACGACACTGGCACGAGTGTCTCCAATGTGGCTGATTATAAAGAAGTTCGCCACTCCCCTAGAATTCAGTTTAGCAACGAAAAGCAACGTTCAACATGTGTTGACGATGACGGCAAGGTAATAAAATAAGTATTTCAATGATCTGAAGGACATTACTAAAAGAAGCATAATTTTTGCAAAATATGATCAAAAAATGTTTCCACTCGGATGTCAACTAACCTAGTTCTCCTTCTTAACTAATCTAGTTCTCCTTTTTAATGTCCGACAACATTGAATCGACATAAAAACGACAATTATTGCCAGCCGATGTAGGCTAAATTAGCACTTCGGATTAAGACTGTGTTAAAATAAGCGTCTGGAATTACAATCAAGACTTACAACGCTGGTGACCGCAGATGGATATATTCCATCAATAACAAATATTCCCGCACTAGTGCAACAGTGGCGATTATGACGCGCTGACCTAATTTTGCGTAACTCTTTGATACTACATATTTTCGACAGTTAATCCACGATCATTCTATTGCGAAATTAAATAATTGGCTAAAAAAAACCGGCGGCCAAACTTGGCCGACCGAGGAGGTAGCACCGGCGGTCATTCAAGCACTACTTAGCGGCCATGGCCGCAGGCTGCTTTGAAGCTTGACAGTAGGTTACATCATTATAACATAGCATGATGCCCTTCTTTGTAGCCTACACCGGACACTCGTAGGCTATCATTAGCCTACTCAATACATAGTGAGCTGATAGATTAGTATTGTCGCTATATCTTATCTTAAAACTTGAAAAAAAATTGGCCTTTTAGTGAACAAAAGTGCCCTTTTTTCGTAATCTTGCACCCCCAGTCAAAAATCGTTCCGGTGCCCCTGTGTGTAAAGCAGCGTTTCTCAACCTGGGGGTCGCAAAGGTCATTTCACGGGGTTCGCAAAGATATTCATAAAAGATTTTCGAAATCGCAAAGAATCCTGGAAAAGTGAAAAATCTTTGCAGCAATCACTTTAGTACACAATAATGTACCGTAGTCGATTGTTGTAGAAAAATTAAATCTTCGTGTTTTTTAATAGTTGCACTGAGGTCTCCACAGGGCCTCTGAAAGAAATTTTCTGTAGGGGTACGAAGAGTCATTCCGGGCCCCCTTTGTCTTTGGCAAAGCGCGTGATTTTGCTTAGGCGTATTACACACCATACAACATTTTACTGCAAAATTGGTCATCTGTGCGCAATAATAGCATCAGGCTGCAATAAAACTATTATTTAGTGTTTTGTGTTGTACATAGCCTATCATGTGATCTGTTCCTCGCCAATTATTCCTCGCCAATTGCGTAAGCTATCCTGCATTGAATTCGTGTGTCAGTTGTTGATGCCGGTGCTGTTGAGAGGTGTCGCTTGTAGCTTACAGCTTTAATGCAAAATTTTCAAATTCATTCATTTATTTCTCTTAGATGTAGCCTATAATTAGTCCTGATGAGGACACTATGATTTGGTGTCGAAAACGTTGGATTTAGTAGTTTTTTCTTGTTTTTTTGTGTGTTTAATAAAAAATGTTAAATCCACTAACGTTACTGAGTGTTATATGTATCTGCGGTACAACAAGTCAAGCTCTCTACCAAGGCTCAAACGTAACATCTTGTCAAAACATCATCAAATTAATCGTCTGACCAATAAGCTTTCTTCATTAACTTTTGTATTCACCACATGCCTAGCAGAGGTGAACGAAGTTACTTTTTTTTGACTCGGTTCCGTTCCTGCTCCGAAAGTATTCACTTCGGCTCTTGCTCCAACTTCTAAATTCATTTTGAAGTGAAATAAGCGTGAAACTACCTTTTTCAAATAATTTTAAAAAAACACAAAAAAGCCCAAAAACACCCGAGCTTTTTAAGAAAAGCCCGAGTTTTTCTCAACCCTGCTTTTGCTTCCCTATGTCCTAACCGAACAGGAGAAAAACCAACTTTTACGATTTAATTTTGGGTGCTTTAAAATGGAACATTTTTGCACGTAAAGCATTAAATCACCACTTTGGGCCCCTAATTTGCGCGCAATGCACTCAATTACTTCTCCGGGCCTTTTTGCTACATTACGGGCCCCCCAGGACTAAATGATAACAACTTTTATGCTTGAATTTAGTCGTTTAGGGTGGTTTTAACCATCATGTTTTCGCGTAAAGTATAAAATCACAATTTTGGGCCTCCCAACAATCACAGGCCTGGGCCCTCAAGGGTACGCCGTACCCTCAGTATCCCCCTCTCATAGGCCCTGGGTCTCCAAGCAAAACATTCAAACACAAACGGTTTTGGAACTACAAACATTCGTGCTTGTACGAAAAGCATAGGCTACTATGTGGCTTCATGCCACACCATCACTATTGATGAACACGAATATTTGCCATTTGTTGATAACGTACAGGTCTGTTCGGAGGATTTGTTGAGGAATCAGCATCAAATCGGTGGACCTGGCCACATCGTCGCTATCGATGAGTCCTTGGTGGCCAGACGAAAACCAGGAAATTCACAAGGGCGCCCAGTGCCACAGCAGTGGATCTTCGGCGGGATTGACACCACAACAAAGTAAGTTATATATTATGTGCATGTTTACCCCCTACAACTAGGCCTACGCCTAGTCAACTACGTTCGAGCAGGTGAGCAATATCACTTGGGCTTGGGATTTGAAGGAATATTTGACAACACTTTTATTTAACCTACCCTCCTTAGGGCACGTTCTTTTGCACCTCAATGCCTGTAGATATCCCTAGTAAAATTGTGCTATTAGAGAATGCTTCATTGTAATGGTACCGCGGCGGGACAGGGCTACACTGGAGGCAGAAATTCTACGCCACATCGCACCAGGAACAGAGATTCATTCCGATGAATGGGGTGCATACTCTAACTTGTCTAGTGAGTGTTTCTTGTAGTTCTATTTTAAAATGACATAGGCTACACTAACATGTAAACACTTAACGTAGATTATGTTAAACATTAAATGGATTGGATGAAGTACATAAAATGCATGTAGATTAAACATTTGTGTAGACTAGGTGTACTGAGAGTAAAAATGTGTAGGGGAGATGTGGCACCTATGGGACGAATATGACATTATTTCTAAAAAAACGTTATTTTAAAGCAAATCATGAACTAAAGCAATTTTATTGCAAAGTTTAGTCATTGTTTCTTAACATGAAATCAAAACAGTGATGACTGTAGGCTAATATTCTTTATTGTTTTTTTTTCATCATTAAAAAGTGTCAGACAACTGTCCCATAGGTTGCTTACATACATGATCAATGGGACAAGGGGTTATGTCCCAGGAGACACTTTTCTAGATACATCAATTGATTGTCAAGGGTATGATGGAATGAAAGAGACTCAAGAGAAAAGAAGCAGAACTTGTTTTCTTGGTTTTCATCAATAAATAGACCCGCTTTTCTTTTCAGACATGATAAAATAAGACACTTTAAAGGTTCAATGAATTGAAATCTAAAAAGGTATATACTTTTGCCATGATCTATAGCAAAGTGTAGTGTAATAAGGCTTTTCAAGATTGTACAAAATAAAGCAGTAGCTCTTATCTACATCCCTAGTGAAAAATACTTTTTAAGTGAAAAAAATTTCTTTCAGCCTTAAAATAACGTAGGAATATGTCCCAAAAGTGATTGCTTGCACAGTCCCATTGGTCATTCAACCACCAGTTTGTGTTTAGCTTGTCTGAAGACATATCACAGTACAATGTGTACTTTTCTGTTGTGATAGCATCAGACCCAACCATTTGGCTTAAACTGTCATGCCAGGTCCCACTTGATACAACTTATTCATAGTGTAGAAACTGTTAACAACAATTAACCATTTAAAGTTACTTTGGGAGCAGAAAAAAAAATCAACTGACCTCGCCACTTAACTGCACAGCTCCTTTTCAAAAAGCACGATGGCTCATGCCAAAACAATTATGCATCCATTAAAAATAAATTTAACAATTTAACATGTTTTTGTTATTTCTATTTGGAAACCGTTGCAGCAAGCATTTTAGGCTGAAATTTATTTAAAGTTGCTTTCGTATTTTTTAGATCTTGGATATCGCCACCAAACGGTCAACCATCACCATCATTATGTTTCGGCCACAGGGGTTCATACGAACCACATTGAAAACCTGTGGCTGAATTGTAAACGGAAATTTAAAAGAATGGGTGGCACCACAAGGCCCATGATACCTGGGTATCTTGATGAATTTATGTGGCGACATCAGTTTCCACGGGGACGACATTTTCCGGAAGTTCTCCGCGCCATAAGGGAGTCCTACCCCTTACTGTAGCCGCCACATCGTCCATTTGCCAAAAAAAACAAAAACAGCCCTTTTCAGGGCTACCTAATGATAAAAAAGAGTTGCTGCCCACATAGCCTACTTTGTGATATTTATTCTATAACAAACAAACTAGGCTAAAAAAAGTGCAATGTCACATGAAACAAAATAATTTTTTTAACTTACGTTTGTAACATGATTTTTGTGTGTTAACGTTTAAGGTTTGGACCTATGAATCATTTTGTTTACACACACGGATGCCTTTGGGAAAAAGACTTCGTGTGGTAATGAAAGAACACGAGAATGCAAGCCCAAGTCATTTCATTACGGTTTCGTTACTTACCTTTGATCCATATTTAAGCCTAGGTTTATTAGGCTTAGCCTATGTGTTGCGAAAAAATTTCTTGGCTAAGCATTGAACAAAACATAAGTATCCGCACCCACTGTCTCGCTGGTTGTTGTTGCTTTTTATTATTTGCAGAGGTTTCTCCATCCAAATAGGAACAATTTTCTGGCTCCTGCACTTGGAGCTGACATCACTTGCTTCCTCAACCGAGCTTTTCCAATAGATGTCGACTGAGGGCCGAGTGACAAGAATTCTTCCACGACCTCCCAAAGGATCAAAGTTCTACACCGCTCTAGAGCACACATCGCTTTCCTATTGATCAGTGTTTGTTACATTACTTGATTCGGACAAGCCATCACACCACCAACTAGGCTATTTGTGTGCCTGATCCTAATACTTTCTATGACTTTAGCATTTTTTCAATATAAATGGGACACAATTAATTATCGCGATCACGCAATGTGAATCCAGAAAGACGATCGATTCGTAATTGAAATGCATTGTGCAAAAGCTTCGTTGGGGGGCTGTCTTCGAACAACGATTGCGCGCATATTGAATAAGATACAAAAATGAAAGTTAGCACTTCAATAAACAGTAACATGTTCTTTTAATTGGATTTGATTTAGATTGTTTATCATTTAAAATGAAGTTTTAGGGAGGGTTTGCATGTGGTCAAGTTTAGGTGGCCACCAGATGGAGCTAGTAGTATTTTGGAACTTGGTATTAATTTAGTTGGTTAGATTTATGCTTGTGCTTTTCAACGATAGCAAATCTGTTGAAATTGAGCAAGAAATGAATAAGTGGGAGACAATTAATTATCGTGAACACGCAGGGCGTGAACTGGAAGAGGATCGATTCGCGATTGAAATGCATTGGGCAAAATCTTCGTTGGGGGGCTGTCTTCGAACAACGATTGCGCGCATATTAAATAAGATATAACAATGAAAGTTAGCACTTCAATCAACAGTAACATGTTCTTTTAATTGGATTTGATTTAGATTGTTTATCATTTAAAATGAAGTTTTGGTGATGGTTTGAATTTGGTCAAGTTTAGGTGGCCACCAGATGGAGCTAGTAGTATTTTGGGACTTGGTATTAATTTAGTTGGTTAGATCTATGCTTGTGCTTTTTAACGATAGCAAATCTGTTGAAATTGAGCAAAAAATGAATAAATGGGAGACAATTAATTATCGTGAACATGCAGGGCGTGAACTGGAAGAGGATCGATTCGCTATTGAAATGCATTGGGCAAAAGCTTCGTTGGGGGGCTGTCTTCGAACAACGATTGCGCGCATATTGAATAAGATACAAAAATGAAAGTTATCACTTCAATAAACAGTAACATGTTCTTTTAAATGGCTGTCGTTTAATGTTCCTATCCTTCCAAATAAACTTTTGATAATGGTTTGAATTTGGTCAAGTTTAGGTGGCCACCAGATGGAGCTAGTAGTATTTTGGGACTTGGTATTAATTTAGTTGGTTAGATCTATGCTTGTGCTTTTTAACGATAGCAAATCTGTTGAAATTGAGCAAAAAATGAATAAATGGGAGACAATTAATTATCGTGAACATGCAGGGCGTGAACTGGAAGAGGATCGATTCGCTATTGAAATGCATTGGGCAAAAGCTTTGTTGGGGGGCTGTCTTCGAACAACGATTGCGCGCATATTGAATAAGATACAAAAATGAAAGTTATCACTTCAATAAACAGTAACATGTTCTTTTAAATGGTTGTCGTTTAATGTTCCTATCCTTCCAAATAAACTTTTGATAATGGTTTGAATTTGGTCAAGTTTAGGTGGCCACCAGATGGAGCTAGTAGTATTTTGGGACTTGGTATTAATTTAGTTGGTTAGATCTATGCTTGTGCTTTTTAACGATAGCAAATCTGTTGAAATTGAGCAAAAAATGAATAAATGGGAGACAATTAATTATCGTGAACATGCAGGGCGTGAACTGGAAGACGATCGATTCGCCATTGAAATGCATTGGGCAAAAGCTTCGTTGGGGGGCTGTCTTCGAACAACGATTGCGCGCATATTGAATAAGATACAAAAATGAAAGTTAGCCCTTCAATAAACAGTAACATGTTCTTTTAATTGGATTTAATTTAGATTGTTTATCATTTAAAATGAAGTTTTGGTGATGGTTTGCATGTGGTCAAGTTTAGGTGGCCACTAGATGGAGCTATTAGCATTTTGGGACTTGGTATTAACTTAGTTGGTTAGATCTATGCTTGTGCTTTTCAACGATAGCAAATCTGTTGAAATTGAGCAAGAAATGAATGAATGGGAGACAATTAATTATCGTGAACATGCAGGGCTTGAACTGGAAGACGATCGATTCGCTATTGATCACGCAGGGCGTGAACTGGAAGACGAACGATTCGCCATTGAAATGCATTGGGCAAAAGCTTCGTTGGGGGACTGTCTTCGAACAACGATTGCTCATATATTAATTAAGGTATAAAAATGAAAGTTAGCACTTCAATAAACAGTAACATGTTCTTTTAATTGGTTGTCGTTTAATGTTTTTATCATTGCAAATAAACTTTTGATAATGGTTTGATTTTGGTCAAGTTTAGGTGGCCACCAGATGGAGCTAGTAGTATTTTGGGACTTGGTTATAACTTAGTTGGTTAGATCCCTGCTTGTGCTTTTCAACGATAGCAAATCTGTTGAAATTGAGCTAGAAATGAATAAATGGGAGACAATTAATTATCGTGAACATGCAGGGCGTGAACTGGAAGACGATCGATTCACCATTGATCACGCAGGGCGTGAACTGGAAGAGGATCGATTCGCCATTGAAATGCATTGGGCAAAAGCTTCGTTGGGGGGCTGTCTTCGAACAACGATTGCTCATATATTAAATAAGGTATAAAAATGAAAGTTAGCACTTCAATAAACAGTAACATGTTCTTTTAATTGTTTGTCGTTTAATGTTTTTATCATTGCAAATAAACTTTTGATAATGGTTTGAATTTGGTCAAGTTTAGGTGGCCACCAGATGGAGCTAGTAGTATTTTGGGACTTAGTATTAATTTATTTGGTTAGATCTATTCTTGTGCTTTTCAACGATAGCAAATCTGTTGAAATTGAGCAAGAAATGAATAAATGGGAGACAATTAATTATCGTGAACATGCAGGGCGTGAACTGGAAGACGATCGATTCGCCATTGAAATGCATTGGGCAAAAGCTTCGTTGGGGGGCTGTCTTCGAACAACGATTGCGCGCATATTAAATAAGATATAACAATGAAAGTTACCACTTTAATAAACAGTAACATGTTCTTTTAATTGGATTTAATTTAGATTGTTTATCATTTAAAATGAAGTTTTGGTGATGGTTTGAATTTGGTCAAGTTTAGGTGGCCACCAGATGGAGCTAGTAGTATTTTGGGACTTGGTATTAATTTAGTTGGTTAGATCTATGCTTGTGCTTTTTAACGATAGCAAATCTGTTGAAATTGAGCAAAAAATGAATAAATGGGAGACAATTAATTATCGTGAACATGCAGGGCGTGAACTGGAAGAGGATCGATTCGCTATTGAAATGCATTGGGCAAAAGCTTCGTTGGGGGGCTGTCTTCGAACAACGATTGCGCGCATATTGAATAAGATACAAAAATGAAAGTTAGCACTTCAATAAACAGTAACATGTTCTTTTAAATGGCTGTCGTTTAATGTTCCTATCCTTCCAAATAAACTTTTGATAATGGTTTGAATTTGGTCAAGTTTAGGTGGCCACCAGATGGAGCTAGTAGTATTTTGGGACTTGGTATTAATTTAGTTGGTTAGATCTATGCTTGTGCTTTTTAACGATAGCAAATCTGTTGAAATTGAGCAAAAAATGAATAAATGGGAGACAATTAATTATCGTGAACATGCAGGGCGTGAACTGGAAGACGATCGATTCGCCATTGAAATGCATTGGGCAAAAGCTTCGTTGGGGGGCTGTCTTCGAACAACGATTGCGCGCATATTGAATAAGATACAAAAATGAAAGTTAGCACTTCAATAAACAGTAACATGTTCTTTTAATTGGATTTAATTTAGATTGTTTATCATTTAAAATGAAGTTTTGGTGATGGTTTGCATGTGGTCAAGTTTAGGTGGCCACTAGATGGAGCTAGTAGTATTTTGGGACTTGGTTATAACTTAGTTGGTTAGATCCCTGCTTGTGCTTTTCAACGATAGCAAATCTGTTGAAATTGAGCAAGAAATGAATAAATGGGAGACAATTAATTATCGTGAACATGCAGGGCGTGAACTGGAAGACGATCGATTCACCATTGATCACGCAGGGCGTGAACTGGAAGAGGATCGATTCGCCATTGAAATGCATTGGGCAAAAGCTTCGTTGGGGGGCTGTCTTCGAACAACGATTGCTCATATATTAAATAAGGTATAAAAATGAAAGTTATCACTTCAATAAACAGTAACATGTTCTTTTAATTGTTTGTCGTTTAATGTTTTTATCATTGCAAATAAACTTTTGATAATGGTTTGAATTTGGTCAAGTTTAGGTGGCCACCAGATAGAGCTAGTAGTATTTTGGGACTTAGTATTAATTTAGTTGGTTAGATCTATGCTTGTGCTTTTCAACGATAGCAAATCTGTTGAAATTGAGCAAGAAATGAATAAGTGGGAGACAATTAATTATCGTGAACACGCAGGGCGTGAACTGGAAGAGGATCGATTCGCGATTGAAATGCATTGGGCAAAATCTTCGTTGGGGGGCTGTCTTCGAACAACGATTGCGCGCATATTAAATAAGATATAACAATGAAAGTTAGCACTTCAATCAACAGTAACATGTTCTTTTAATTGGATTTAATTTAGATTGTTTATCATTTAAAATGAAGTTTTGGTGATGGTTTGAATTTGGTCAAGTTTAGGTGGCCACCAGATGGAGCTAGTAGTATTTTGGGACTTGGTATTAATTTAGTTGGTTAGATCTATGCTTGTGCTTTTTAACGATAGCAAATCTGTTGAAATTGAGCAAAAAATGAATAAATGGGAGACAATTAATTATCGTGAACATGCAGGGCGTGAACTGGAAGAGGATCGATTCGCTATTGAAATGCATTGGGCAAAAGCTTTGTTGGGGGGCTGTCTTCGAACAACGATTGCGCGCATATTGAATAAGATACAAAAATGAAAGTTACCACTTTAATAAACAGTAACATGTTCTTTTAATTGGATTTGATTTAGATTGTTTATCATTTAAAATGAAGTTTTGGTGATGGTTTGAATTTGGTCAAGTTTAGGTGGCCACCAGATGGAGCTAGTAGTATTTTGGGACTTGGTATTAATTTAGTTGGTTAGATCTATGCTTGTGCTTTTCAACGATAGCAAATCTGTTTAAATTGAGCAAGAAATGAATAAATGGGAGACAATTAATTATCGTGAACACGCAGGGCGTGAACTGGAAGACGATCGATTCGCCATTGAAATGCATTGGGCAAAAGCTTCGTTGGGGGGCTGTCTTCGAACAACGATTGCGCGCATATTGAATAAGATATAACAATGAAAGTTAGCACTTCAATAAACAGTAACATGTTCTTTTAATTGGCTGTCGTTTAATGTTCTTATCGTTCCAAATAAACTTTTGATAATGGTTTGAATTTGGTCAAGTTTAGGTGGCCACCAGATGGAGCTAGTAGTATTTTGGGACTTGGTATTAATTTAGTTGGTTAAATCTATGCTTGTGCTTTTTAACGATAGCAAATCTGTTAAAATTGAGCTAGAAATGAATAAATGGGAGACAATTAATTGTCGTGATCACGCAGGGCGTGAACTGGAAGACGATCGATTCGCCATTGAAATGCATTGGGCAAAAGCTTCGTTAGGGGGCTGTCTTCGAACAACGATTGCGCGCATATTGAATAAGATATAACAATGAAAGTTAGCACTTCAATAAACAGTAACATGTTCTTTTAATTGGATTTGATTTAGATTGTTTATCATTTAAAATGAAGTTTTGGTGATGGTTTGAATTTGGTCAAGTTTAGGTGGCCACCAGATGGAGCTAGTAGTATTTTGGGACTTGGTATTAATTTAGTTGGTTAGATCTATGCTTGTGCTTTTTAACGATAGCAAATCTGTTGAAATTGAGCAAGAAATGAATAAATGGGAGACAATTAATTATCGTGAACATGCAGGGCGTGAACTGGAAGACGATCGATTCGCCATTGAAATGCATTGGGCAAAAGCTTCGTTGGGGGGCTGTCTTCGAACAACGATTGCGCGCATATTGAATAAGATATAACAATGAAAGTTAGCACTTCAATAAACAGTAACATGTTCTTTTAATTGGCTGTCGTTTAATGTTCTGATCATTCCAAATAAACTTTTGATAATGGTTTGAAATTGGTCAAGTTTAGGTGGCCACGATTGCGCGCATATTGAATAAGATATAACAATGAAAGTTACCACTTTAATAAACAGTAACATGTTCTTTTAATTGGATTTGATTTAGATTGTTTATCATTTAAAATGAAGTTTTGGTGATGGTTTGAATTTGGTCAAGTTTAGGTGGCCACCAGATGGAGCTAGTAGTATTTTGGGACTTGGTACTAATTTAGTTGGTTAGATCTATGCTTGTGCTTTCCAACAATAGCAAATTTGTTGAAATTGAACAAGAAATGAATGAATGGGAGACAATTTCCTTCTGGTGTATTTCGTTCCATTTCCACCCCGCACTTCCTCCTTCATAATAGTCCATTCCAATGTGTGACGTCATCATTTTGTCTGGTTGACCAACAGGGCGTCTTGTGGAAGAGCACCAATTTCACTAGGTCTTCTCTTTATTTTCTAAATTTTAGAATTGTTTGAAGGTGTTGCAATGCAACCATGCTAAATTTTAAACTGATTATCCTGTTTTGGTATCAAATAGGTCATGACGTTCGCGTTTTGTAGCTTCCACCATTAGCTCAGCCTGTATGCTACTATGTTAGGCTTATGTTGTTTTTCGACTTGCGGTGGGTCCTAAACAAAAACAAAACAGTCTGTAAACTCTGACAATGAAATCAGCTGACTGAAACAGAAAGGTTTAGTTATTTCCGCAGTCATGCATGACATCTAGTTTTGATTTAATAGTGCAAGGAGGCTGTCAAAATCAATTCAGGCTTCGTTCGTGTGACTTCGTAAACGAAGGAGCTTCAAGATCAACCAGTGCGTTGGTTCGACTCTCAGGGTGTGTGCTTGAGCAGTGCATTCTAAGGACTGCTCTCCATTGAGTGGCACATAATGGATGGAATAATTCCCCGACAACAACACTTTAACAATCGGAAACTTCACTCTGTCAATCTCTGTAACCGAACCTGCGTTAAAAACCTCTACAAGTAGCCTATGGGAAACTACCAGGAACAACCTATCAAGGCATTGTCAGTTCGAGGATAAAAAAATCAAAACCAACCAACCATGCTGGAATGTAGGCCTATGAAAAAAGGAATTTGGGTTGCTTGACTTGGTTGTATGGAAAAAGAGCGAAAATTGTCCGACCCGTTAGCCCAGTGATTAGGAGAAGGTCGGGTTAGTAGAGCCACTGGGTTAGTTGATCCACCCCTTTTAATTCTTAAATGTGGTGGGGTAACCACATTTTATCATCACGTGATCTTAAAGTTTCTGATCGTGTGGTCTCCCGTCTTGTTTGAGTTGACGATTGATATTATATGTGGTGCTGAAGTTAAAAAAATGTGTGTTTTGACCTTGGAAAGTAGATTTTGAAAATAGAGGTATGTCCAAAAAATATTTTTTACACTTGGTTATTGAAACAGTTTCATTTAATTTGTTTGGTAGCTTACCAAACAAGCTACGCTCTGAATAAAAAGCGACATAGTGTGCCGACGTACACCTGACCCACGCTGCAGCCGACTGCAATGTCTGTTTCCGGTTGTCTACTCTATTTATGACTTAAATTTGGTACTACCCATTACTCGAAATCGATCACTAGGTAGAAGCAATTATCGTAAAGTTTCTTGCCCAGAGAAACAACAGCAAGTGCGGGTGGCTGGAGTCGAACATGCAGGCTCTCGACTGCGAGCCCAACGCGCTAACCACTCGGCCACGGCTGCCGGCGATTATTTGATGTGTACATTGAGTTACGAGCGACTCTTGGAACAATTATTGTTAACCTGTGTAGCGGACAGTAGGTAACTTAACTTATTCACTCATACCTAGCTGTAAATCTAGTCTACAGCGACATGTGGCAGAAGTGATCCAAGAACGAGGTCTGTACTTCTTTACTACTTCTTTACTACATGTAGCCTATGATTTTTATTGTCACCACATAACTTAAAAGATTGTAATCGTCTTTCCACAACAGAACATGATTCAACTCATAAGTCCAACCCAAGAAACTGCACGCTGAACGTTGATTGACAGAGCCAGAAATAATATCACTACTGTACCAAAATCATATTACAGTGAGCTGCACCAAAATTATACCATACTCTAACATACTCCCTACACCAAAAGTAAAATTCTCTGTCTGTCGAATTGAAGGCGGCAGGGAGTGGCCGAGTGGTTAGCGCGTTGGGCTCGTAGTCGAGAGCCTGCGTGTTCAACTCCAGCCACCCGCACTTGCTGTTGTTTCTCTGGGCAAGAAACTTTACGATAATTGCTTCTACCCAGTGATCGATTTCGAGTAATGGGTAGTACCAAATTTAAGTCATAAATAGAGTAGACAACCGGAAACAGACATTGCAGTCGGCTGCAGCGTGGGTCAGGTGTACGTCGGAAGGCGTACACCGATGCATAGCGCTCAAGTCCGCTTTCCCGCAATGCAGGATAAAGATAATAAAACAAACAAACAAAACAAAGGCCAGAACGCGATATACATAGTCGCTGAGGTGAGGAATCAAGCATCTGTATAGACTAAAACGTTGAAGAGACGAAAACCTACGCATATGGCAACTGCCAGTTGCAAGAATGCTTTTAGTTTATTAACATGTAAGTTCTTGAGGAACGCAAATCCCTAATCACGCTTCAGAATCCTGAGGCACAACTACAAAGTTGCTTGAATTAATGGGTAACGTTACATATATGCAAAAGAACGACAATTTCATGACGGTAACAAACCTAAGGAAAGTTGAAAAGACCTAAGGTGAAACGCAGGGCGCTACAACCTGTTTTTATACATTGATATTATTACTTTAAATATAAACTAAGACTTGGAAAAGAAACGTGGTTGAATTTGTGCTTTCAAAAATAATAAGATGATTCAACTCTTATTAGAAATACCAAAAACACGCTGCTATATCATCATGCTTCTTATGCTCTTACATGCGCAGGAAATTAATTTAAAAAACAAAGCTTTTTTAACTATTTTATCTTGATAATGAGCTGCCATATTATGTATTTGTTCTGCAATATATAGGCTACTTAATATCGTTGCTGCGAACACTTTATTTCTGTATGAAATCTGTAAATAGTCCTTGTTTTGATAGTCCGTTACGTAATTTCAATATGTGTGTGTAACTGTGTAGCCTATTATTGTTTGTTTTTTTGTTTGTTTATCTTTATCCTGCATTGCGGGAAAGCGGACTTGAGCGCTATGCATCGGTGCACGCCTTCCGACATACACCTGACCCACGCTGCAGCCGACTGCAATGTCTGTTTTCCGGTTGTCTACTTTACTTATGACTTAAATTTGGTATTACCCATTACTCGAAATCGATCACTAGGTAGAAGCAATTATCGTTAAGTTTCTTGCCCAGAGAAACAACAGCAAGTGCGGGTGGCTGGAGTCGAACATGCAGGCTCTCGACTGCGAGCCCAACGCGCTAACCACTCGGCCACGGCTGCCGGCGATTATTTGATGTGTACATTGAGTTACGAGCGACTCTTGGAACAATTATTGTTAACCTGTGTAGCGGACAGTAGGTAACTTAACTTATTCACTCATACCTAGCTGTAAATCTAGTCTACAGCGACATGTGGCAGAAGTGATCCAAGAACGAGGTCTGTACTTCTTTACTACTTCTTTACTACATGTAGCCTATGATTTTTATTGTCACCACATAACTTAAAAGATTGTAATCGTCTTTCCACAACAGAACATGATTCAACTCATAAGTCCAACCCAAGAAACTGCACGCTGAACGTTGATTGACAGAGCCAGAAATAATATCACTACTGTACCAAAATCATATTACAGTGAGCTGCACCAAAATTATACCATACTCTAACATACTCCCTACACCAAAAGTAAAATTCTCTGTCTGTCGAATTGAAGGCGGCAGGGAGTGGCCGAGTGGTTAGCGCGTTGGGCTCGTAGTCGAGAGCCTGCGTGTTCAACTCCAGCCACCCGCACTTGCTGTTGTTTCTCTGGGCAAGAAACTTTACGATAATTGCTTCTACCCAGTGATCGATTTCGAGTAATGGGTAGTACCAAATTTAAGTCATAAATAGAGTAGACAACCGGAAACAGACATTGCAGTCGGCTGCAGCGTGGGTCAGGTGTACGTCGGAAGGCGTACACCGATGCATAGCGCTCAAGTCCGCTTTCCCGCAATGCAGGATAAAGATAATAAAACAAACAAACAAAACAAAGGCCAGAACGCGATATACATAGTCGCTGAGGTGAGGAATCAAGCATCTGTATAGACTAAAACGTTGAAGAGACGAAAACCTACGCATATGGCAACTGCCAGTTGCAAGAATGCTTTTAGTTTATTAACATGTAAGTTCTTGAGGAACGCAAATCCCTAATCACGCTTCAGAATCCTGAGGCACAACTACAAAGTTGCTTGAATTAATGGGTAACGTTACATATATGCAAAAGAACGACAATTTCATGACGGTAACAAACCTAAGGAAAGTTGAAAAGACCTAAGGTGAAACGCAGGGCGCTACAACCTGTTTTTATACATTGATATTATTACTTTAAATATAAACTAAGACTTGGAAAAGAAACGTGGTTGAATTTGTGCTTTCAAAAATAATAAGATGATTCAACTCTTATTAGAAATACCAAAAACACGCTGCTATATCATCATGCTTCTTATGCTCTTACATGCGCAGGAAATTAATTTAAAAAACAAAGCTTTTTTAACTATTTTATCTTGATAATGAGCTGCCATATTATGTATTTGTTCTGCAATATATAGGCTACTTAATATCGTTGCTGCGAACACTTTATTTCTGTATGAAATCTGTAAATAGTCCTTGTTTTGATAGTCCGTTACGTAATTTCAATATGTGTGTGTAACTGTGTAGCCTATTATTGTTTGTTTTTTTGTTTGTTTATCTTTATCCTGCATTGCGAGAAAGCGGACTTGAGCGCTATGCATCGGTGCACGCCTTCCGACATACACCTGACCCACGCTGCAGCCGACTGCAATGTCTGTTTTCCGATTGTCTACTTTACTTATGACTTAAATTTGGTATTACCCATTACTCGAAATCGATCACTAGGTAGAAGCAATTATCGTTAAGTTTCTTGCCCAGAGAAACAACAGCAAGTGCGGGTGGCTGGAGTCGAACATGCAGGCTCTCGACTGCGAGCCCAACGCGCTAACCACTCGGCCACGGCTGCCGAGTGGTTAGCACGGTTTTTTTTTGTGATGTTGGGTTCAGTCGTGTTCTCATTGCTGAATTGGCGCTCCAGTTGTTCCAGGAACGAGGAGGCGACTGATTCTTAACTAATTCATCAACTTGTTTTAAAGTATCGGGTTTGGTGGCCGTGCTTAACTATATTTATTGATGCATATACCGCAATATTAGATCCTTTCATGCACGTCTTAAACCATTAAGGTTTTGCCACCTTTTCCTTTTGTTAGTTTTGTTACTGTATTTCTTTTTCACAATATCATTTCTTTTGCATTCTGACAAAGAAAAATAAATTGAATTGAATTGAAATGAGACTCAACTAACCCCAGCCTGTGGCTCAACTAACCCTTACCGTGGTGTTAGTTGAGCCATTTGACTACTAATTTTTAAACACCTGTGGACCCGGTTGTCGTCATTCGATAAGGCTTGTACTTCCTACAAATATTGTTTAATATATCCAGAAGGTAGAGCACTGTGAATGAAGAAATAAAAGCAACTAATATAAAAAAAAAAATGCAAAAAGTGGTTCAACTAACCCGACCTTCTCCTACGCGTCTGACTCAAGCAGCGACGCTGGCTCGACACTCGGGGTGTGCGCTTGAGCAACGCATTTCAGGTTTGCTCTCCATTCAACGGCACCGAGTGAATGGAATAATTTCTCTGCAACAACTGTCGGAAACTCCACTCAATCTCGGTGACCGCGCTTAAGTTAGTGGTTCAAACAGGGATCAAAACCTCTACAAGTATAATGCGAAATTGTTAGGATTAAGCTCTCAAAGAAGCTTTCTTAGTGCGAGAATAAAGATCAAATCAATTAGTAGGCTAAGCTATCAGACCACTGATTCATGCTCAGTTGGATTTGCGTGTGACTTCGTGAACGAAGCTTCAATATCAAGCGCGTTGGTTCGACTCTAGGGGTGTGCACTTGAGCAACGCGCATTCTAAAGGCTGCTCTCCATTCAGCGGCACTGGAATAATTGCCCGACAACAACATTTCAAAAATCGGAAACTTCACTCTGTCAATCTTGGTAACCGGTCATGCGTTAAAAGCCTTTACAACAGTGCTTCTTAACCTCTGGATCGCGACCCAAAACTGGGTCGCCGTTTCATTTGGCTGGGTCGCTGTAAGATGTGGTGATAAAAAATAATGTCTCTTGAGCAAAGTTAAAACTGCCTACCACTACTTTAGTTTTCGTAATTTCCACTATTCAAACTGCGCCACAGGTTTCACCCGACGGTTTTGCCTAGGGATTGTAGATCATAGGGATGCGAAACTTCATCCGCCACACGCAATTTGCTGTGAAGTGTACACAACAGTAGCCTACATACTAGACTAGGGAATTGCAACAATTAATTGAAACAGCTAATTGCTTCAAAAACCACACCAAAACCTAATCTTCGCAAAAGAAGATTATAAAATCTTCGCTAAAATTATGCGGAGATTTTAGTGCAGAACACAAACATATGCTGTGCTTGTGTGATGTGAGGTGGTTATCTCGTGGCAAAGTAGCCTACGGCACTGGAGAGATTTGGGGGAAGGTGAAGTAAGTTCAGCCAGTGGGTAAGTTGAGCTACCCCCCGTAACTCGAAAAATAAAAATCGCATCAACTTTCTACTGCCACCTACCTGAATGTTTATCTTGTATGGAGCTGTTCTGTAAAGATTATAGGTCTTTGTCTTGTAGAAAGACAGAAAAACTGTTTTTAGTGATTTTGGGAAGTTTTTTGAACTTTTTGAAAAAAAACATTTTTTTGAGTTTTACAAAATGTCTGTGGCATTCACCAGTATTGATATGTCTAACAGTAATCACTAATGTTAGCTTATTCAGAAACTATTAAAGTGAGGTTGCTAGCTCGTATATGACTGGAGAAATTCCCGTTTTACTTTTAATGGCGGCCTTGAGGTAAGTTGAGCCAGTGATGTACAGGTAAGTTGAGCCGGTGGCTCAACTTACCTCACTTCAGCTGCCAGTGTTAAGTGATGATATATGTAGTCATTAAATAGATAACAAAGTGTATTTTACTCTTTAATAGTCTAAATCTCTGGAAAAAATAATTTGTCCATTGGTCTATTGAAGTTTAATTTTGTTTGTAGTGTAACTTGCAGCCTACTAGCAACATGCATGGGAAAACCCGACCTGTGCATTACATTGGTAAAATCGAATGCTTCAATGAAGATGGAGAATTGAGGCCAACTTTTTAAGAAAAGTGCCTGGAAAGTCCAAGGAAAAGTTGTCCTTTGTCTTTAAAGCAGGCGATGAGTGTGCTTTTCTTAAAGAGGATGTCGTTAAAGCTTCCTCACACGACCACTTGGAGAAACTTTCTGCCGTCAGCAGAAATTCCGGTTTTCATGCTCTCTTGATCAGTGGCATATGGAATAAGTTTAGATCTGACAGATTACGGAAATTGATTTAGAAAATTCACATTTGGAGGTTTATTTAATCAGGATTGTGTAATAATTCATCGTTTTATTTTCTGTTCTGCAGGTCAGTTGACACGATCTGCTAGTACTACATTGATTCAACGTCTGTTGACGTTTAATCAACAAAAAAGTGGCAGATTTGTCGGCTGGGAAGTGCGCAATTTCACAGTCGAACAGTCACAACCAGGCCCGGATATAGGGGGGAAGAGGGGGCAGGTGCCCCGGGCCCCCCAACTTTTGAAGGGCCCCTACGTATAAAAAAATGTAATTTTGTGTTATTTTTTCTTCCTTTCAGCCTTTGAAGTTTCTGCGAAATGCTGTGCAGTGCTGGATTGATGCTACTGTAGACGCAGAGGTGGTTTTTCGCGCCGTAGGCTTGAAAAAAAATTTTGCAGGGGGGCTCCCCGATCTAAAAGTGCCCCGGGCTCCCATCAGCTAAATCCGGCCCTGGTCACAACAAAATAAATTTATCTTTTTACATGTTGTTCTTTCTTCCTGGTAGCAGCTATGTATGAACTGCTACCCAACCTGTCTTCTTTCTAACTTTCGACTCAAGTTCCACATGTGTTGAGTTGAGATTGTAGATTGTCAAAAAGAGACGGGTTCAATTGTGATGTGGAATAGTCACTGCACGCTTTAATACGTCCGTCCGATAGATTTATCACATCGTAAAAGGCCGAACCACGTTTTCGCCAAGCAGCAAAACACGAGTTAGTGAATAGAGAAAAAATAATGAGAGATTGTCGCTCAAGCATGACAGTCACCATTGCGTCACAGTCCATGTTACAATTCGGGACAAATATCTGGGCAATAATTTCGTGAATACATGTATTGCATAGCATTTTATAATGTAGGCTACCATCGCTACAGCTTTTGTTATTGAACTAAAACGAGTGGCTCAACTTTCCTCACACCCCGGCTCAACTTACCACGTGGGGTAGGTAAGTTGAGCCAAAATGACGTAATATTTAAAACATATTTTTTTTCAATATTCTTATGAGTTATGAAAATTTTTTTTTTGTTAAGTTAAGGCCAAAGCATCAACTATTATGCTGCCACTTTCACTTTTATTGTAAACCAAGCGGTTTTCTTAGCAGAAGCGTTTAAGTAAAAAGTGGCTCAACTTACCTCATCCTCCCCTAACTCTGCGCAAGGAAGTAAAGGTACTTTTGATATAAGGTACAAGAAGCATAGCTTGGCAGAAAAGTTACTACCTGCCTGTGTGAGAGCGGGTTTTCTGCGCTTGCTCACATTCAATTCAATTTCAATTCAATTCAATTTATTTTTCTTTGTCAGAATGCAAAAGAAATGATATTGAGAAAAAGAAATACAGTAACAAAACTAACAAAAGGAAAAGGTGGCAAAACCTTAATGGTTTAAGACGTGCGTGAAAGGATCTAATATTGCGGTATATGCATCAATAAATATAGTCAAGCACGGCCACCAAACCTGATACTTTAAAATAAGTTGATGAATTAGTTAAGAATCAGTCGCCTCCTCGTTCCTGGAACAACTGGAGCGCCAATTCTTAAAGCAATGAGAACACGACTGAACCCAACATCACAAAAACAAACTAATATACACAGTTACACACACATATTGAAATTACATAACGGACTATCAAAACAAGGACTATTTACAGATTTCATACAGAAATAAAGTGTTCGCAGCAACGATATTAAGTAGCCTATATATTGTAGAACAAATACATAATATGGCAGCTCATTATCAAGATAAAATAGTTAAAAAAGCTTTGTTTTTTAAATTAATTTCCTGCGCATGTAAGAGCATAACAAGCATGATGATATAGCAGCGTGTTTTTGGTATTTCTAATAAGAGTTGAATCATCTTTGATAGCGTCAGTGAGGGATGGAGTGTTTTTAGTATCGCTAATGAGAGGTGGAGACTCTTTGGTAGCGCCGATGAAGGATGTAGTGTCTGAGTTGTTTCATGCATCTTTTCCAAACCAACCTAAATAATAATCTTACGAAAAGTCAAGCGATCCTCTGAACGAACATAATAGCTTATAATAATCAGGGGAGTAGTTAGATGCAAGCTGGTAGTAACTTAGTGATATATTCTTATCTGGCAAATATTAAATTATGCAATACGGTATAGTAGCTTATTCATGGAAGAGTAAAGATAGTAATCATCATCCTTATCCGGTCGGGTGTAATATATAAGATATACGTATAGTAAGATATGTTAATGTATAATATAGTAATATATGATATGTAGGATAAATTTACAAAAGTGGCATTTGGAAAGGCATGCTATACCAGGATATGGTGCAACAATCAATAATACAGTCAGATAATTAAAGAGTTACAGCATAGGTTGTTAGAGGTTAATTTTCAAAACGCAAGTGCTTTTTCAGGTTACTGCAAAATATTGAAAAGGTTTCAATTTCAGTGATGGTTTTCGGGAGATGGTTCCACACTTTAACTCCACTAAACTGAATGGATTGTTGAGTCAAGCTTTTGGAGAAGTAGGGGAGGAAAAAGTGATTGTTGCTTCTGGTTGATATTGAGTGCAAATTGTTATTAAGTTGAAATAGAGAATTAAAGCATTGGGGTAAGTGATTGTGTTTGAGTTTGAACATAAATTTTGCAGTTTCTATTGTGTATAGTTCGTCAATTGTGAAGAAATTATGGGATTCAGAGTGATTTGATTCATGTTTTGCAATCATTTTTATAAATTTGTCGCAAATCTTTTGAAGCTTTTTTAAAACAGTTACATGACCAATTGACCATGCTTCCATACACTTATGCAATACCGGAGATTGCTTTCAATTAAGGAATGGTAAAGGCAAATCAAATTGTTGGTGTTTAGGTAGGGCTTAACCTTGCAGATAACTCCAAAGTTTTTGCGAAGTTTTTGCAGTAAAGATAGCATGTGGGGTTTCCATGACAAGTCTTCGCTCAGCAAAATGCCCAGAAAACTAATAGTGTTGACACGTTCAATGGGTTGATTGCATATAGATAGTGTGTAAGAGAGGTTTGAAAGTTTATTTGTATTATTGAATAACATGTATTTTGTTTTTTTTACATTTAGTGATAACTTATTTGCTGCTAACCAATTTGTTACTCCTGTCATTTCCTCATTCGCCATTTCGAAAAGTTTATCATAATTTTTACTGCAAAAGAATAAATTGGTATCGTCAGCAAACATTATAGATTCAGAGTGTACTAAACATCTCGAAAAATCATTAACATAGATTAAAAATAATAGTGGTCCAAGGATCGATCCTTGTGGTACTCCATAACATATTTCTCTTTTAGCAGACATTGAGTGAGATACTTCTACAACTTGAAATCTGTTTTGTAAGTAACTTCTGAACCAGTCATGGGCTATACCCCTAATACCAAAATAGTAAAGTTTGTTTAGCAGAATGTGGTGATCGATAGTATCAAATGCTTTGGACAGGTCCAAAAATATACCTAGTGTTGTTTCTTTTCTTTCAATTGCATTTGAAATTTTATCAACAAGATGTAATGCTGCATGACTTGTTGAGTGATTTTGTCTGAAACCAAACTGCTGACCATAGAAGAAGTTATTGCCTTCTAGAAAATTGTATATTCTATTGTACATTATTTTCTCAAGTACTTTTGAAATTGATGGTAATAAACTGATAGGTCGATAATTACTGCAGTCTTCTGCTTTCCCTTTTTTAAATACAGGTATTACTTTAGATGTTTTGAATGATGATATGAATTTGCCATTGGTTAAGGATAGGTTAAATATATGTGCAAGTGCAGTAAGTATATTGTCTGGGGAAGCTTTTATAATTTTTGTTGGTATTTCATCAATGCCACAACTTAGTTTGGATTGAAAGGAAGAGAGAATTTGCTTAATTTCAAGAGTGGTGGTGGGCTGTAAAAAAATTGATTTACTAATAGGATTGGAAAGGTATTCTGAAAATTGTGAAGTTTTGTTTGGGATTTTATCAACTAGCTTTGAGGCAATTGAAGAAAAATATTCATTAAAGTAGTCAGCTTTATCTTTGTTGTGAGTTAAGATTTTATCTCCAGCAGCCAGACGGGACCATTTGTTGCACTTGCTTCTCCCTAATAGCTGATTTAAAACACTCCAGGTGCTTTTAAGATCATTTTTGTGTTTTAACAGAGCAATTTTGAAATGATTTTTCTTTTTGAGTTTCAGTGATCTAACATAAAAGTTTCTCAGAGCATTGTACCGGGATTTATTTATTTCAGATGATTTTCTAATGTACTTTTTATATGCAAGTTGTTTTTTTCTATGAAGTTCACAGAGTTCAGCATCATACCAACATTGGGTTTTCGTGTGTTTTACTGATTTGACAGGAAAACTATTTTTAAATAATTCGGAGTAATTGTTAAAAAACCTATTGTAAGCTGCATCAGTGTTAGTTTCTTCCATTATATTTTTAGTGTTAAACTCTGATAGTCTTTTAACAAAATTACAGATGTTTGTGTTACTAAAGCACCTTTTCTCTTTGAGGTGGGAAAATTCTTGAATTAAACCTAATTGAGAGCATTGTATTACAGGCAGATGGTCAGCAATGCAGTCAACTATTATACCAGCATTTGTTTTGGCATTATAGACATTTGTCCATATGTGATCAATAGCTGTGGAACTGGATGAAGTAATTCTAGTTGGTTTAGTTATCAATGGATGGAAGCTGTATTCAAACATTGCATCAACATAGTTACTAGTGTGACAGTTGTTATGGTCTAATAGATTGTAATTAAAATCGCCCATAATAAAACATTGTGCATTTGATTTTGATATTGTTTTTATAGTTAGAAGGAGTGTCTGTAGAAAATCAGAGTTTACAGCACAAAGTGATTGAGGGGATCTATAAATAGTACCACAAGTTAACTTTTTTTTGTTCACGAATAAATCAACAAAAAGAGATTCAAACTTTTTTTCTTTCATAATAGTTAAGTCATTTCTTACAGAGAACATAAGATTATCTTTAATGTACAGTGCTACTCCTCCGCCCTTCTGTTTGCATCTGCTGTTTGCAAGAAAAACATACCCTGCTAGGGAGGTAAATTCACCAATCTGATTTATTTTTAGCCATGTTTCATTGATGGATATAATATGTGGTTTAATTTTCATGGAGGTTAAAAGTGCTTGAAGTTTAGAGAAATTGTTTGGGTTGGATAGAGATCTAATGTTTAGATGCATAGTTATCAGGGATTCATTTATTTGCATATTTGCTAATAATGAGCTTGCTTCAGTTGAACTGATATACACATCATTGACTTCAAAATATAGATCTGATTCATCATTACTGGCAATTTCATTTGCATTTTTAGATGAAAAAAGCTTGTTAAGTACTGAAGGTTCATTGCTGAGGGGTTGAGGGGCTGTGTGTATGAACAGTTCTGAGAAATTAGTATCATCACAGTTTAAAAAGGGTAAAGAGTTTTGCAGACAATTTCTGCATAAGTAAGAATGATCAAGTTTTTTACATGTACCAGTGGGTATTCTTATATTACTGGTAGTGCATTTAAAGTGATAAGAAAAGCCACACATGCTGCAAAATGGGATTTCTGGTTGCTGCGAACAACCTTATTACATATGTTACATTTAGGTTTAAGCATAACAAATAAGGAATAAGGACTTACCTGTATAGCTGTGAAAAAACATACCAAACTAAATGCAGAAAATGTAGCCTACTGGTTTAGTGCTGAAAGCACTATAATTGTGTTATTGTTATTTTGGGAATAAATGGATCAAAAGGACAATAATAAAATATACTAATGTCAGTTGAAAGAAAACATATTTTTCTAATTGTCAGACTTGTAGTCCATGTACTAATTTGCGACCGTTTATCTTCAGGGACCTTTAGACATTTTATTTGTTAACTTAAACAGCTCCAAATTTTTTCTGTCAAATTATTTTTAGTTGCAAAATCTTTGCAAATTTTGAAGTGGACACCATTGCAGCGATGGTAGCAAATTCATACATGGACCCCAATATAAAGTTAATTTTAGTAGTTTATTTATTAATATGTCATTATCTGAGAAAGAACAAGTTTCTATTTACAATTTAAGCTGATAAAAAGTAGGTTATTATATGGATGTAGCTAAAATCAAGTAGTTTATCTATTTACTTAACTCTTCAATGTCCTTTGTTGAGTGAACTTGGTGCTTTTTTTCCTTGACATAAGCGAAAATGTTGCCATTGAAGGTGTAGACATTACTTTTTCCGAGTTTCTCTTTTGCCTGATTAAGTAATAAAAGCCTTTTTTTAGTTAGAGATTCAGTGATTGCCATTCCTGTACCTTTCAATTTTGTTTTCGACTTAAATATCATGTCACGAATAGACCGCCTGGTAAATTTTACAACCATAGGTTGTTTTTTAGACCTTTGGGACAGTGGATGGCAAATACTGATGTCCCAAGCAGTTACCTCAGTACCAGTACTCATTTTCCTATTAAATATATTTAAAACATAATCAACAAATGAGGCATGGCTGCTTGATCTATCAGGCATGTCTGAGCAGCCATGAATGATCAAGCAGTCACGCCGAGAATACTGTTCCTGCTTGTCCAGCTGTTCTTCAAAGTTTTGTATAGCAGAAGATATGCCACTAATCTTCTTGGCAAGGTCATCTATTCGTTTGTCTAATCGTTCAACAGCATTTTTTTTAGGACCTGAAACAAAAGGGACAGGATTAGTATCAGTTTTAGATTCAGAATTTATGTCACCACACTGACCTTTGAGAACCTTTTGTTCTTCCTTGATTTGAGCCAAGCTGTTCAACACATCTGTCATCATAACTCTCAAGTCTTCTTTACCTCCCATTGCAGTACCGTAATTAATAGTAGACTAGTTAAATAAAGATTTAATGGTAGTTTTAACACAGACGTCCTAGGCACTCATTTACCTGAAACTTCAATTCACATCAAAACAAAGAAGAGAAATTGTCTTCAGCCTGAAGATGATGTGAGATTGGCACTGAGAGCAAAACAGTTCCAAATTTTGACAAACTTGTTGAAATAATAGAAAGTTAATAGTGCAAGCCCTTTGGGGTAAAAATGAGCATCTTTAGGCTAAACGTGTTACACGTTGGTTTTTTGCATTTTTTTGTAGTTGATGAATATAACTTCAATTTTAGTGGGTGCCGCAACTTTTTGGGCCACGTGATCATCCCCAAATCGGGGATTCCCCCAAAATCAATTTTGAGCTCTTTTCACGGCATTTCTATGCAATTAGATACGTTTTTTTTTATTTGGACTGACTGCCGCTACAAAATACACAAGATAAAAATCATTCAAAATTATGTTATTAATGACGTCATAGCATTAATTGTTTGCTTGTTTTTTCTTATTGTAGTCGCTTGTTTGTTGTTGGTGTTACTTTTTTGGTTACAATAAGTTACCAATGCTAAAATAATTCCCTCTTCAAATATGACGTCAGCATCGCATCATGAATGACGTCACAATTTTGTTTTGTGATTTTTTTTTATATGTTTTTCGTACAGGTTAGTATGGTGGGTAGGCAATAACCAGTATTTTATACAGGTTGATTTGTGATAGGCCTATCATGAATGTAACTACCAAACAACTACTCATCATCGGCGTATGAGCAGATCTTTCCAGGCTAGATTGGAGGGCAGGAAATCATCAGCCACTCGACAGTCTCGTCGTCCTGGACCCTCAGACCATGCGCACCGTGTGGAGGCCGGTGGGTTAGGCAGTGGTGGATGACATGATCTGCGGTCTGTTCAGTGGCACCACACTCGCATTCTGGTGAAGGAGCCAGGCTCCACTTGTGCATGTCCGGACAAAAACGGCCGACGCCAGTTCGCAGGTGGTTAAGCCTGACCCACGCAAGCCTTGCGAGGGACATCCCTGGTGGATGGGGATCGGCGTCGGGTAGGAAGTCACGGAGCGTGAAGTCACGGAGCGTGACTTTGTTCAGCTCCCATCTTATGGAGATGCCTCAACGTGGTGTAGCGTAGAGGTGGACCCAGGCTGAAAACTAGGCTCATTCCTAGCCACTCCTGGGGCTAATAGACACACGTAAAAGTCCCCAACGGCAATCTCTCTTTGGCAGAAGAGGGCAGTGTCTGACGGGCAGGCATCCGGTAAGTCGGGCCTCAATGAACAGACCACCCGGCAGCCGTTGCAACCGGTTTCCCTGAATCTGCGCGTTCCGATCTTATTGGACCGCAGTGGACATGGAGCTGGCCAAGAGTGTGTGCGTAGCCCTCGCGTAGTCACGACCACCTTAAACAACCACACAAGCGAATGGCCTTCGTCTCAATTTGGACCAGGACCGAACAAAGCCCAATGGCGACGACGTTCCACATGTGGTTCGTCCAGTGTTCCACACTTAAACCAAGTTCTTCTGTGTTCTTAAGTGGTTGTTGTGTGGCAGGCACAAAGGGGCGCCTTGATTTCAGCCGCTGCTTTGAAGGTGGTGGTTGCTTGAATGTTGCATGGAGGGAATGGTCGGGGTCCAGAGCGCGGCGAGCGAGAGAAATCGTGGCTCCTTTACGGTGCAGCTCAGCGGGTTGGATGCCTGCTAGGATGGGTAGGTAGTCTGTGGGAGTGGGACGCAGGCATCCAGTCACAGTATGCAATGCATCGTTGATGGCGGTATCAACGTGGTTGGTGTGAGAACTACGGCACTAGTCTGGTGCGCAGTACTCAGAGGTGGAATGAACAAGGGCTAGGGTAGCTATACGAAGAGTTTTGGCATCAGCTCCCCAGCCGGAACCCGCCAATCGCCTCAAAAGTGCGACGCGTGTAGATAGTTTTTTGCGCAGTGAATCCAAGTGTCGGCGGTACGTGAGTGACCTATCCAGAGTTATCCCGAAATAAGTAGGTTCGGCACAGTAGGGCAGGCGCTCCCCAACAATGTTGATGTTTATCTCACGCTGTGCCTCCCGGTTGTTAATGTGGAAGGCCGCCGACACTGTCTTTGCCTTGCTGAGCTGTAGCTTCCATTTCTGGAGGTATGCTGATAGTGTTTGCATGTCTTGGCTGAGATACCTCTCCAATGACTGCCAATTTCCCGCTGAGTTCAGGAGTGCCAGGTCGTCTGCGTAAGCATATTTCCTTGAGATGGTGGGGGGCAAGTCATAGGTGTATATGTTGAACAGAAGAGGAGCGAAGACTGAGCCCTGTGGGACGCCGTTTTTAAGTCGGCGAAGTCTGCTTTGACGAACGCTACTGGTTGTGAAGGTAAAACTGCGGTTTTGCACAAGTTCCATCATCATGTGGACCATGTGTCTGTCAGGAAGCAGACGAAGTAACTTGCAGGTAAGGCCGCTATGCCATTCGGTATCATAGGCAGCCGTGAGATCAACAAACACGGCGCCAGCCTTCTTCTTAGCTGAAAAACTGTCCTCAATGTCTTGGGTCGTAAGTGTGACCTGATCTACGGTTGATCGTCCGTGTCGGAAGCCAGCTTGCTCACGGGGGAGCTGCGGATCTAGTATTGGTTCGACACGGGCGTAGATGAGTCTCTCGAGGATGTTGAAAGGTATGCAGAGCAGTGAGTTTGGGGGGTAGCTCTTCGGATTCTCTGGGGGCTTCGGCTTAGGAACTGCAACCACAAGGGCTCTTCTCCAGATTCTGGGAATTCTCAGGTGGCGCAAACAGCAGGAAAGGAAGTCTTTTAACCAGGACTTTAAAGAGGCAGCAGCATGGAGTATTAACTCCGGGCATAGGTGGTCAGGACCCGGGGCTTTAGCTGGTTTTATGTGCTGGAGGGCGGCGGAAAATTCCTCAGGGGTGAACTCACCCGAGATGTTGTTCCCGTCTGGGGTTTACCCTCCAGAGGTCCTTTATTTCCTGTAAGACGGATCTGTCTGATTCATGGTCTCTCGATTTGTATTAGGGATGGTAGAAGTAGGGGATTGCTCACTCAAAAGCAAGATGGACAACTGGAGGGTCATAATGTTTTGACAAAATTTGATGCAACTACAGCTTGAGGTCTACTGCCATATGTCGCATACTCAGGTGCAGTTTATATGACCTGCCCACGTTTGTACAAAGTGTGTATCGCCAAAATAAACGTAAGAAATATGTGATATCATGTTCGTTTAATAGTATTCAAGTCATGATAATGCAGCGGTATACTTCACGCAACAGTGGTAACGGTAAGTAGCCTCAAACTGCTGTAGTGAGGTTTTGCAAATTTTTTAGCACCCAAAATTTTAACCAAATATAACAATTCATTTGATGAGAATAAATTTAGCTAAAAGCAAAGAAAACGTTGTGCAGTTCTGTTAATTTTTGAACTTCTTAGTAACCCTCCAGCTGTCCTTTTCGTAGGAAAAATCATTAAAGTGAGTCGTCCCGGTATTCTACTGTCCCTAGATTTGTATTTACCATTCTCCACGAGTTGTGAGGCGATGGAATTTGCTGAAACTGGACATTGTTGCCGAGAGGCACGTGATCTACCAGTTAGGTTGTTCAATTTACACCATGCTATGCGGCTGGAGTGCGTGAATTTGATTGGTTCAACAGCTTCTGTACAGCAATCCTTCCTCTTTGAGTCCAGCCTTGCCAACAGGGTTGTGGCTGAGCGGTTGGTATCGTTGCCCTGGGGGGCGTGGAGGAAGTCGGAGTAGAGGCTTTCGCACTCCTTATCCCAGCACGGCATGTCGTTCTTTTGTCGGCCGCCGGGATGGATTGTTTTTCCGCTGATGTTATTGCATCACAAAAGTCCTGGTAGGCTTCTTCCACGTTGTTGTTGTGTGGAGATGGGATATACTGTGTGGCTTCGTTGCTGAGGAGGCTATAGTACTCTCAGTTAGCCATTCTGAAGTTCCATTGCTTAACAGGCTTGCTCGAGACAGGCATTGTGAGCGTTGGAGCCGTGATGAGCGAGGGTCAATGTTGGAACTGGGGGAACCTGTCTAGCACACGTCTGTCCGGTTAGCAACTATTGGGGTCATCACTTGCAAAATTGGAAAATGTACTGCAAGTATCTGAAAAGCATTTGCCCTAGGTTTTTTGCATTAAATCATCACCTTTATGCTCGTTGGACATCAGTTCACATTCGTGATATTGAAGCATTTGAGCAAACTGATTCCACTTTGAAGACACATTTTGCTGAAGGGAAGTTTGTGGTTTCAAAATCCGGTAAGAGGTTTTCTGCAATGGCACTTGACCGGAATCATGAGCAGTGCAATGCCGTTGTTAAAGGTAATGGAGCCTGGAGGTAATATACGGTAGATTTGTTTCAAAACGAAGAAGCTTTAAAACGATGAATGATTTCTCAACCAATGATTGTGGAAATGGTGACAAAATTTCATGATGAAATTGTCTTTAGTGACAAAACTCCAATGGCTACATCACGAAGAAAGTAAAGGTTATCACGAGAGGTTTCGTGAAGAATTGATTTGTTTGGTACAAACGTTTGAAGAGCTTGGCAACCCTTTCACCGACTCGTCTGGAAAACTTGTGACAATGTGGTCAAGGCAAGCCTCCAATGATGAAGGTGTGCAACAGCTTCTAAACCTTCATAACTTTGGGAAAACAAAATTTGAATCGTTTGGATCTTCCAGTTTTCTTGAAGATGAAAATTTTGGAGAACCAATTACTAAAGTATCGTTAGACTTGTTCGGCAAAACGCGAATACCAAAGAAGAACACACAATCCATAGTCAAATATAAATCATCCCTTCTTCATGGAGTGTTTGTTTCAAGCTATGTTTGTGGCAAAGATGCTTGCTGTCCTGTTCTTCAAAGCTGTTCTTCAAGCACGAAGTATCATTGTACCCTATAGCATTATCTACGAACGGTTCTTTGAGATCTACAACAAAATCCTCACAGTTTTAGAACGTTTTGGATGTCCACAATGTACTGTACCAAGTTGCAACGTCTATGTTATAAATAGACGGTTCAGCACTCATGCAAATAATAAAACCCAGAGGTAATGTGAAAACATTTGAAGAATACATTTTTTAAATCGTTATCCCTTGCGTTACTGGCAAGGCAGCAAAGTACAATAGTGTTGACATTGTCTACGATGTATATCTGAAAAATAACATCAAATCTTCTGCAAAAAACAAGCAACGATCTGGATGTTACGTGGTTGTCACAAGTTATACTCGTCTTCCTCTCAAATGGTCTAAGTTTTTGAAAAATGACAGCAACAAAAATGCGTTATATCAACTGGTTCAACAAGCTGTGATAACTTCAGTCGATCCAAACTTGTCTACGATTGTTGTTACCTACATCGTTAGATACAGCTCTTAGCAATCAAACATTGGACATGTCTGAGATTTCTTTGTGTGATCACGAAAGAGGAAGAAAACCGCTAATTTTTTCATCTTGAATTGACAGTGTTAAGATTCAGACATTGCATAATCTGGTGTCGTGTAGGCCTATTCATTTGATTTGTAGATCATAATTACATATTATTTTAAATTTTGAAGTGGCATGTCTAAAAGGGAAATTCACCCCTGGTAGTTGCTTTTCTGGTTATACTTTCGATGACGTCATTATTGCATCATACTGTACTGGTATTATTGTTATTGCTTGCAATTTCAAAATTTTAAGCATTTGCAAAACTTATAATGATAGTAGTTGATCGCTTTTTTCGGAATAAACGTACATTTGGTTCCTGAATTTCAAGTTGTCTAGTCTTAATAATGTAATGATGACGCCATAAAAGATGCAATCATGACGAAACTACTTTTGGGAATTGTGAAATGGTTCTAGTAACCGGTACTCCAACTAAAACCAACAGCAAATGACCAAAATCGGGTAAAAAAAATGATGACGTCATAATGACGTCATCAGTCAAATTATTTTGTGTTTGTTTTGTCTCATTTATTTGTGTGTGCTTTTTAAGTAAAAATATGCAAAAATCAAATATGTAATTGCACAAAAATGCCATAAAAAGAGCTGAAACGTGATTTCTGGGGAAATCCCCGATTTGGGGGTGATCACGTGACCCAAAAAGTTGCGGCACCCACTAAAATCAAAGTTGGGTTGACCAACTGCAAAAAAACAACGTGTAACCTAAGATTAGCCTAAAGATTTCCCTAAGGGCCTGAACTATAAGGCTCACATTAATTAAATTCGACCTTTTGTTGTTATGTTTCGTGTTATAGCCTATATGAGTGTGGCTCATTTTTTCATGCTTACAAAACGTAGTTTTGAAAAAAGGGTCGGCAAATCTTCGCTATTAATTTAACCTTAATATTTGGGTCGCCACAAATAAAGGTTAAGAAGCACTGCTCTACAAGTAGGCTATGCGAGACTACCAGGAATAACCAATTCTCGACCGCTAATTAACCAAGTTTCATGGAGAAAGCACGCGTTGGATGGAAAAGTTATAGGCCTACCCGGAGTTATAACTTACGTGGGTCACAACAGGGCAGCCCACACTCATCCTATAGGCTATGAGTCCCAGTCTCACATACTTATTTTAATTGAGTAGAGGAAATAAAAGTTTTTTTTGATGCTGTGTCAATTCATATGGCATTTGTGGTAAAAGAACAATCATCTTCATGTGGTCCCCATGTTGCCTGTTGATGTGGTCGAGCAGCTTACTCATAAGAACCAATTTCTTGTCCTCCTCCAGGATATCCACTGCAGTTCTGCAGACAAGCCAGTAGCCTAAATCCACATTACTCACTAACTGGGTTTACCCAAAGCTGGAAGTATAACCTTGTCACGTTGTTTCACGAAAGCTTAAACTCGAAAACTCAACTTTGATGATTATGGCCAAATGCAAACAATAGCAGATGTAAACAAAAAAATGTTATTGGGTCACAGAATAACCTACGCAAACAGGGCAAACAAATTTTCAATTTTTTTTGGAACAAGACTTAAATTCAGATTTTTGCTGCCTTGAACCTAACATTTGAGTCGTCTATTCGCTTTTAGAATTGTTTTACTTTGTTAGAACTTGGGTGCCACCCATATTTTTTTTTCTAGTCTGGTAGGCTACCCAACCATGTAGCTTTTGTGGCAGTATGTTTTCCAATTAGTGCCAGCCAAAAACATTAAAGTAAAATGAGTGAACCCATAAGCTCCCTCTTGCCGAGAACACTTCTTATATTTTACCAAACTCTAGAATAGGAATATCTGACCTAGTCGGTTTCAATAGACTTGACTAGCAGCGTTTGAAAGTCTAGCGCATCCGAACACTTGGTGTTGCCATTGCCTGGCAGTCATTTCCGCGCGTTGGGTATAAGGCTGGTGCAATTCTATACCTAGTGTATCATAACTGCAAGTTCAAAAGTCTCGTTTCTGAATCTTGTTCTCTGGAATGTAGCAGACACAATGCGTTTATGTTGTTACGCACCACAAGTGAGATGCATATCTAACAACATAGACAGAATTAAACAACTCCAGTTGCAGCATTTATACTTTATGTCTAGAACTAACAAAACTCTGGTGAAAGACAACCCGCCAGATGTATTTAGGACCACAGCTGCAACCCGATAGAAACTTGTCTTGGTTTCCTTCTCAACAGAATTGCACGGCATAAAGTTCATTCCACTTGGTTTTGTTGTTTTAACAACAAAGCGTGATGAAAGTGGTCATCGCTGTAGCAAGTATTTTACACCCAAGCTCCCAAACCACACTTACGAGCAAGTTACACGCTGATGATTGCCGATAGGTTTCTGTGAGAATAGCGGTACATTGGGTACAAAAATATTTCCTCAGAAAAAGTGAAATTGCCTGGCAGCACTGCGCTGAACTAAAGACGTACGAGGTTTTGAGAAAAAAAAGTTTTAGTTCTTCATTTTCCTCTTAGCTTCAGTCTCAAATTCATATTCGATTTCAACTTTAGGTCTTCTTCGTTTGATAGGCACGACCTTCTCCTCTTCTTCATCGGAGCTTTCTTCAGCTTGGTCGTGAATATCCTAAAAATGACAACGTTGTAAACTTAGTACCGAGGTCATACCAAAGAGGATCACTCATCACGAAATGTCAACAACAGGTTGCCAAGCAGCTGATACTTTCTTTCAAAGCGTTGACGTCATGGACACTCACCTCAATGTCACTGGCATCCGACTCCTCGATGTCGCTCGCATCCACGAATTCTCGCTCCTCCTGTTCACAAATAAGTAAAAACCTTAAACGTCACTTATGACGTCAGCATCATGTCGGCTCGACAACTTTTAACTCAACCACATCTTATAGATGGACAATAGACATACAATCATACGACTGCGGCATTCAACATCGCGCATGGAAGGTAACCACATTGCTTGGTTCCCTCCAACGACCACATGGCGCTTGTGGGTGCGATCAAGCAGGCAGGATGCATCATTTGCAAGAGGTAACCTCAAAAACAAACCTCTGACTCTTCTTCGGATTCCTCGTCAGACTCTTCATCTTGACCCATAGCTCTGTCAAATGCAGCCACGGGGAAATTGTAGATGTCTCCATAAGTTCCTTTCTTTAACCGCTCTAACAATTCCTTCTCTATCGCAGTGTCCAACTGAGCGGCGATCAACGCCTTTTGCTGCAAGATACAAATATTGGTTTGAAGCAACAAAATATGTGGAATGTGGATACTCGGGACAGCAATCGCTACTATCTTGGGAACTTTAACAAACCTCTCGTCTAGCTTCCCGTCGCTCAACCTTACGACTGAGTGGAACCAACTCCTTCCTGAAAAACAATGACATTTCATCATTTCAATATTTATCTCGAACCCCGTCTGGGCATCCAGCCAATTAGAGAGGAGAATGAGAGGCGGATTAGAGGATGTGAAAAGAATGAGAGTAGGATGAGAGAAAGATGTGAAGTGGATGAGAGCAAAAACATCAGCGTTCGATGGTGCGACTAAGGTCAGTGGCAGATTAAAACAACATTCGCTCTTCTGTTGAAGAAACATTTTATTCATTGAATGTTGGTTAGGCGACCGACATTTTAATCACTTCCACCAACTCCGATGTCTGGATTATCATCTGTAGAGATTCCAGAAAGAATGAAAGCAGAAAGTAGCCAGCGACTTGGAGCTACGAGAATCACTAAACTTACCTCTGATAAAGGGCAGAAACCAGGCGTGTTTACTCTATTACTAATTAAGTACAGTATTTATACTCTAATAAGTGACTGTTTACTTAAGAAAAGATTGGCATCACCTGGATGAGAACAGCAAAAGACAGAATAGTGTGGAAACATACGCGGAGTCCATCTGCCAGCAGTGGCATGACTGGTTGATAATGATTACAATAAATAAAATATGTTTGGTGAAAATGGGCGCGTTTGCTTTAATAGCATTGGAATTAATCCCGAGGTCTAGAACTGACAGGAAGTCGCAAAACCCCGACCCTGGTTGTGAGGATCATGATTCACAAACCTCTTGATGTGGTCATGATTTAAGGAAACCTTTTTTGAGTATTAAAGAACTCGGGCCAGTCGAACCTGGTGGCTGTGACCAGGAAAGCATCCGTAGAGGAAATTATCACCAAGCGCAAGTTAAATCTTATCAGGTTGATGCAAAAGAAAAACATTCTCCTTGTACAAGGCACTCACTGCTTTTTCAAGGTCAATCTTCGAATTCGGATCAGGTATTGATATATTTTGGTAAATCTCTGCTTGCATTTGTGGCGAAGAAAATATGGCCAATATATTAAATTTTCATCGATTTGTTCCAGTGCTTTTTCATAGCTTCGTGACAACTTGACTCTTTCCCAGAGCTTACCCGGGAAGGCAGCTCTCTCTATCGTCTTCATGTACAAATAGCACACCCCTAAAAAAACGTTAAATACCAGTCAACTTGCCAACATAACCTATCAACAGGCGCGGATCTAGGAGTTTTTTTCGGGGGGGGGGGGGGGGGGGGGGGCAGAAAATTTGAAAATCAATTAAAAAGAAAAAAAAAGATAACACAGTTACGAACAATGATACTACGACACACGATACAGACTTGGACAGCTAAAATTTTTGTAGTCTTTCAAAATCAGATTAGAATTATAATAAGAGTAATTTAAGCTTTTACAAATTAGACTAGGATTAGAATTAGAGTTACCCAAGTTCACATATTCAAGATCTGAAATGTAATAAAGCTGCAGGAAAGGATAACATTTATCCAGAAATGCTAAACGCACTCAATGACGTAAGTGTCAAACGCATACACAATTTATGTAATGAAATTTGTATGACTGGATTTATACCTGAAGAAATGAATGAAACTGTTTTTGTCAGACTACCAAAGAAATCCAAAGTAAAGAACTGCAGTGACTTTAGAACATTAGGTTTGATCAGTCATGTACTAAAAATTTTGTTGAAAATAATTTTGTTAAGAAATCGTAAATCTATTGAGAATGAGGTTAGCATGACTCAAAGTGGATTTATGACTGGTAAAGGAACACGAGAGGGTATACTTAATTTCAGAGCAATTTGTGAGAGTTACAATGCAGTAAATAAAGATGTATATGCTGCATGTTTCATTGATTATGAGAAAGCATTTGATAGAGTTAACCATGAGAAACTGATTCATTGCTTGTCCAATATTGGTATGAATGGCAAAGACTTACGTTTTATTATCAATTTATACTGGAATCAAAAAGCATTTATTCGCTAAAGGAATTGATATCAAGCGTGGAGTACGCCAAGGATGTGTATTGTGTACTCTCTCCATAGACACCTTAAATAGAAGGACTAGTATCTGCTGGGTCATTCCATATCAACTCAGCCACTCATGTATATGGCACCTCTCAGATTTTGCTGAAAAGTTGTCATACTATACCTTAGGCTACCAAACGAAAGAATCCTAAGTTTTAGATCAATATCTCAAATGGTTTTCACATGGCGGCCATTTGAATTTCGGGCGCTACCCTCGTTTTTGACTTGGGGGGGTAGCAAATAGCAATTTCAGCCATTTTCAGAGCCCCATAACTTTTATTGTAATTGTGGTAGAAGACTAAAAATTGCTGTGCTAGTTCATCATAAACTATACTACACAATTCAATAGTAACAAACAACATCTCTTGATGCATAAGTGTTAGGTGGGTCATCAAAATCCTGTTTTTTTGCCCCGTATAAGTGATTTTTTCAATTTTCAAATGCTTCTACCACCCAAACCAATCAAAATATTTCTCTAAAACCTAATTATTTGTAATATTTGGAAACTTTTCTTCTGCCAACTTGAATTTGGGAGTTGTGGTGCCATTAACAGAGATCTTATGGGGGTCTGAAAACCCTATCAGGCAGAAATGGCCCTTTTTTACCCCTATGTTTAGAGCCCCAAATGACCGCGTGGGCATTTTATGGTCATGCTGAAATTTATACCAGACAAACACATACATTTATTCTTTCATTTCATGAAATAAAATGTTTGAGTATCAAACTCCTTCACTATAAATTTTATGTTTTTAAAATGTAACATTTTGGTCATTTTTGGCAAATAATCTCAAGTCCTTAATGTAGGTTAGAGAAAATTCAACAATGATTTATCATGAAAACAGTGAAAATAAGTAGTTACTATGCTTAGTGATCATAAACATTGGAATGCTGACACTGTTGACCATTAATTTATGTTCAAAATGATGCTTTCACCTCTTCTCACCCATGAAAAAGTACCCACCTGCAATCAATAAGCTATTATATAGAGATAAAATTGTAGGAAAATGATCTATCCGTTTTCAAAAAATAAATTGTTTTCAGTTTGCACTATAATTCTGCATTATGTAAAATGCTTAGCTCAAATCAGTATTCCAATTGTGCGGTTGTTGGAACACCACTCTCACCAAGCAGTGAACAATGCTTAGGGTCCTGTAGATGGGTCCATTTAGGAGTATTTTATTGGGTAGATTTCCAATTTGGCAAAATTTTCTATTCACCTGATTTTGTTTTTAAGATATTTATGATTTTTGATTTGTCATACTTGATCCAATGTTACAGGCTACAGCACAAAATAAAAGGGGATGCATGATCCATCTTTGTGACTCACTCTTGTTACCTCATCTAAAACAGTTTATCCCGAATCTGCACAAAGTGATCTATTTTAGCGATGGTGCAGCTTCACAATATAAAAATTATAAGAACTTCACCAACCTGTGCTATCACATTCACAAACATGACTTTGGTATCTCTGCTGAATGGCACTTTTTTGCCACTTCGCATGGGAAAAGCCCATGTGACGGAATTGGAGGCACTGTCAAGCGTTTTACAGCATGTGCAAGTCTTCCGGCCCCCAATGCAAACCATATTTTGACACCATTACAGATGCTTGAATGGGCAACAACAAACATCAAAAACATTCAGTTCTTCTTCATTAGTGCAGACGGTGTTAAAAAAAATAAAGAAGAGTATATTGTCTTCGTGTGCAGAACAAATCTGTGATGCAAAACATTTGGATGAAGAACGCTTGCTTTCAGATCAATCAAAAATCTCAAGTCTGTTCCAACCAGGAATATACATTGCCTGTATCTATAATTAGTTAATTGGAAATATTATTGAACGTTCAGATAAACATGGTGGATGTTTTCGTAAAATTCATGAAGCGTGTAAACAACATTTTGATGTGGCTGCCAGACCAAAGACAAATGCCTTGTTTGGTGCCATTCCAACATATAATTTGTTGTGTATGTGTACCAGAAACCTACGGACACAGTGCTCGAAAATACAAACTTAACCAAAAAGATTATGAAAATGTTGTGACACCACTTCCACAGTTTCTTGGACAATAGATGATATTCAAACTCAACTGAGCTGATTTGAGCTAGGCCTATGCATTTTACATAATGCAGAATTATAGTGCAAACTGAAAACAGTTTAATTTTTGAACACGACTTAATCATTTTCCTACAATTTTATCTCCACATCATAGCTTAATAGGGTGTGCCACTTTGTAACTTTTTTTTCATAACCAAGGTCTCAACCCATTTTGGGGTTCCTTTTAGGACCAAAAACTATCCCAAAAATAGATCAGAAAGAAAGAGAAGAGATCTATGTTTGTTTGCTTCTTCCTCGGTAATTATATTGAGTTGAACAAACTGCAGAGAATACATCATATCCCTATGACATGATAGCCCCTGTGATCAAAAGCATTGGTGCAGTGAGCCATGCACGATGGATGGCCAAATTACTGTGTGAGTTAAAGCTTGCTCTGTATTCTCTTCAGTTTGTTCAACTCAATACAATTACCGAGAAAGAAGCAAACGAACATAGATCTCTTTCCTTGTTTTTGATATTATTTTATGTTCCTGCATGGATAACAGCACCTGATCCATTTGATGCTCCATATAACGATATCCATCTGCTTAAAACTCTTCTTCAATTTAAGAAAAAGAATAATCTTCCAGAATCATTTTCAAAGTTCATTGCAGCAATGATAAACCGCCTTATGCAACATCTGTGGTATCTTAGTGAACCATTTGTATTTTTGGTATTGTTTTCTGCATTATCGTCTGTGCAAGAAGAAAAATGTCATAAAGCATTGCTAAATTATAAACCGGCTTCTGAATCATCGTTGAAAAACTTGGGAAAATTAGTCACACCTGCAGAAATGACAATGTCAACCAACATGAATAACTTGTTTGGACCAGATTCTTGGCTTCCCAAAAATTTTTTGGGATAGTTTTAGGTCCTAAAAGGAACCCCAAAATGGGTTGAGACCTTGGTTATAAAAAAAAAGTTACAAAGTGGCACACCCTATAGCTTATTGATTGCAGGTGGGTACTTTTTCATGGGTGAGAAGAGGTGAAAGCATCATTTTGAACATAAATTAATGGTCAACAGTGTCAGCATTCCAATGTTTATGATCACTAAGCATAGAACCTACTTATTTTCACTGTTTTCATGATAAATCATTGTTGAATTTTCTCTAACCTACATTAAGGACTTGAGATTATTTGCCAAAAATGACCAAAATGTTACATTTTAAAAACATAAAATTTATAGTGAAGGAGTTTGATACTCAAACATTTTATTTCATGAAATGAAAGAATAAATGTATGTGTTTGTCTGGTATAAATTTCAGCATGACCATAAAATGCCCACGCGGTCATTTGGGGCTCTAAACATAGGGGTAAAAAAGGGCCATTTCTGCCTGATAGGGTTTTTAGACCCCCATAAGATCTCTGTTAATGGCACCACAACTCCCAAATTCAAGTTGGCAGAAGAAAAGTTTCCAAATATTATAAATAATTAGGTTTTAGAGAAATATTTTGATTGGTTTGGGTGGTAGAAGCATTTGAAAATTGAAAAAATCACTTATACGGGGCAAAAAAACAGGATTTTGATGACCCACCTAACACTTATGCATCAAGAGATGTTGTTTGTTACTATTGAATTGTGTAGTATAGTTTATGATGAACTAGCACAGCAATTTTTAGTCTTCTACCACAATTACAATAAAAGTTATGGGGCTCTGAAAATGGCTGAAATTGCTATTCGCTACTCCCCCAAGTCAAAAACGAGGGTAGCGCCTGAAATTCAAATGGCCGCCCTAGGAAAACCGTTTGAGATATTGATCTAAAACTTAGGATTCTTTCGTTTGGTAGCCTAAGGCATAGTATGACAACTTTTCAGCAAAATCTGAGAGGTACCATATACAAGATATCTTCATATTGGCTGTTTTGATATGGAATGACCCTGCTATGCTCGGTATTTGGAACTTGGGTCCCAAATCCTAACTTGGGTCCATCTAAAATGTGGTACAAATTATTCATAAAACTTTGCTTTTGATGTCTTTTACAGGGTTTTGGGGGGCAAGGATTCCATTTTTCACACTTGTTTTGTTCTAAAATATCAATAAAAGGTCTTTTAAAGCTTACTAGTCGCAAAAATATTATAATTTTGGCAAAAATGGGTGTTTTTTTTACTTAAGTCACTGGAACAAGAATTAAATTAAATTTTACACACCTTTTCACTATCTTATATGATGAACACCTGCAAAATTTGAGTGAAATTTATTGAGAAACACGAGAGTTATAAAGCATTTAGTTTGGGGGGGTCTGCCGAGGGGGCACACTTTTTTTACTTTTGGCCATGTTTGAGGTCCTATTACTGCTTAAGTAAATTAGGTAAGAACCTAATTTTTTTACAGGTGATAGTACTTCTGCCAAATGTTGAAAAAATAACATTGTTCACATTGTCACTCTAAAAGGTCAAAGACATCCAAATGTGGCCGTTTCCAGCTCTCGGTTAAAATTTTCCAAATTTAACCTTGCCAAGACCCTATTTTTGATTGGTTTTGGCTGACATTTAGTAGAAATGTTGTTTACAGGATTCTCTATGAACTGAAAAAATTTCAGTACAAAATATTAAAGGGGTTGGGAGGTATTTAATGTGAAACATGGGTGGAAATGACAAAAAGCAAAAAAGAGGTCCTTTTAATATCCCGGTTACCCATGACCCCAGTAAAAACTTACACTGAAATGTCATAGATCATAGCATGCAGGCCCTCGACTGCGAGCCCAACACGCTAACCACTCGGCCACTGCTGTCTTCAAGAAATAACTCAATTGGAAAAAAAATTAATATGAAAATTAACGCTAAAAAGACTAAATCAATGATAATCTCAAAATCACTAGACCAGTGGTTCCCAACCTTTTTGACCTTGCGGCACCCTATCAAAGAGATAAATAGTTTGCAGCACCCTGGCAAAACTGGATCAATTTTATGAGGTTTCTGTATTTCAAATAACTGTATGAAATGACACAGAATGAGTTGTACAGTAGCCTATAGTGTGCATAAATAAATGTATTTATTTAAAAGTCAGTGTGAAATTTGGGCTTGACTTCTTGCACAAAGCCCCTTAATATCTGGGGGCACATTCGATAAAGCCACCCGCATTTCTTCCTCGACTATAAGCAGTCGTTCTCGTTTTTTTAGTTTTTATGTTCGTTAATACGGAAAATCCACTTTCACGTAGGTATGACGTGGAAAACTGCAGCAAGCAAAATTAGCTTTCTTTCCAAAGCAAGGATATTCATTTTGAATTTTTATCCAGAACTCGTCGAGAGGCATCTGCTTATGCATCAGCTTAAAATTTTCATTGTTACGAATGTCAATTAATTCTTCTTCTTCTTTAAGATTCAAAACAATATGAGAGTCCAATAAAAATGGATTTCTTGATTTCTTCGCAAAATAAAATCATGAAACCTGGCAATAATGATGAGTTTCAAACCTTTTTATGGGAAGAACAGCAACGAGTCAAAATATCCTTCACGCTGTTTTTCCTGGGCGAGAAAACAAAGCCATACCACAGATTATGGGCCGCAGTATTGCAATATCTCAATTATCTCGCGGCACCCTTGAGCATGGAAATTGGCACCCCAGGGTGCCGCGGCACCCCGGTTGGGAACCACTGCACTAGACACTCCAGTACGGTACTCCAAATTATAATTCTAATTGACAATGAAAATATACAAAAAGTTAAATATTTTTCTTATCTTGGACATTTAATAACTGAAGATGGGAGGTGTGAACATGAAATTCTAAGACGGATAGAAATTGGAAATTGCAAGAACTATATTTGGAAAAATGAAAAATGTTTTAATCAATCGAAGTTTAAATTTATCAATTCGTCAAAAAATATTAAAATGCTATGTCTGGTCAACCCTTCTACACAACTCTGAAACTTGGACAGTGTCACAAAAAAATGGAAAAACGGATCGATACCTTCGAGCTCTGGACATACAGGCAAATGTTAAAAATTTTATGGAAACAAAGGATCACTAACGATGAAGTATTATCCAAATTTAATTCAAGCAAAATTCTCTTACAAACAGTCAAAAGAAGAAAATTCAGTTCAGTTCAGTTGTTTTTTTATTTCTGACCATCATATCAAAACAATACACATCAACATAGCAAAGGTCAAGAAAAAGGTAGAAGCGACAAAACGCGAACGTTAAAACGTGCTTGTGATCGAAGTAAGTTATTGAGTTGAAAAAAAATTTGGCACGGTCGCAACACCTTCAGAAAAATTTAAGATATAAAGGGAAAATAAAAAATGTTACAAAACAAATAAACATATATAGGCTATAACTTTATTAGCCTACATAACTTTAGCTGATATATTGAAGATTTGTATGGACAGTTGCTATGAAGATCGGCCATGGTGCGTTATCAAGAGTGCTGATGGTCGTAAGGCTATCAATCGGTAAGGCTATCAAGAGTGCTGATGGTCGTAGCAAAGAGCAAAATTAAAGTATTTTGGACACACAATAAGGCAAAACTCGTTACAAAGATCTTTAATAGAAGGGAAGATAAACGTTAAAAGAAGCAAAGGCAGACCAAGAATGATTTGGACATCAAACATCACTGAATGGACAAAATTAGGTTATGAAAATGCAGTACGAACAGCTCATGGTCGAGAACAATGCGCCATTGTATCCAACCCTCAATACGAGGAAGGAACGTAATGATGATGATGGCACATATACTTTTTTAGTTGGATAAAAACGCCAATGTGGCAACTCGGGATCAAAGTGTCATTCCACCATCACAGCGCCAAAACTACTTACGTCATAATATACATTGTAATGTCAGAGAATTGATGAATTAATCGAATTTTTCACGACTTTGCTGCTCAAGAAATGAAATGACACTTTGATCTTGATCGTTTTATTGCATTTTCTTTGTATAACGTCGATAAGAGTGCAGTATCCTTCCATTTTCCAAAAAATACTGTTGGACAAACTAAAGTTTTCAGCAAAACTGGAGATTGGATAAGAATTACAACTGGAGCAAACAAGTTTTTACCGAATTAGATTAGAATTACCGACATTTCGCTCTAATTTATCAAATTAGACAATTAAAATTATCCAGTTGTCCAAGCCAGTACGATATGATACAAAATAGCCATTAAAACAGCCATTTTCATCAATTGTTAATGTTTAAAAATAGATTTAGCTTGAACAAAAATTGCTAAGCATGCAAAGTAAACTTGAAATCTGGTTTAAAAGACCAATTGGATATTTGTATGTTTACAGGCATAATATAGCCTAGATGGCAATTGATTGAAATTATAATGAAGACTAAAAACTATAAAACAGCCATTCAAGGTTTCAGATTGTTTTAACTGACGTCATTTGGTTCAGCGTTGGTTTCAGCTGAATCAGCTCCAACAAATGTTGCTATTAAAATGTATTTGAAGTTGTATGAAAGAAAATAAGGGAGTCTGATCAATGAATAATTTCAACCATAATAATAACAAAAAATTATTCCCCCCCCCCCGGGATAAGTTAAGTCCACTGTGGGACTAATATCAGCTGTTTAGAAGCATATCAAACCATTTGATGCAGAAACATACAATTTCAACAATTGCTCAAAAAATTGCCCCCCCCCCCCCCATAAATCCGCGCCTGCCTATCAACATACTGTATCATGACAGGAAAGGCGAATATTTTACTAGACATATTGAACAAGTAGATGATACATCAACGAAGAACATTCTACGGCACGCGTAATCCTGAAATTGGTGCACGACTTCGACGCAATCAACCCACATGACGCCACTCGTACCGGTATGTCATCAACCCGAATGACACCATCGGTATGCCACCAACCCGAATGCACTGATGTACCGACTTCTTACCTGAGGAGAGTGACTGTTCGATGTTTTGTCATGATGCTTGATGTTGATTTGGTGACATCTAGAGATGTTCAAAAACGCTCTTTTAATCTTCGATGTTTTACTAATAGTTTCCAGTTTTTCACCAGACCATCTTCTCCACCACAAGATCTCTGCCTTCCCAAACGGGCACCCCCGCCGACTGAAATCAAGACACCCATTCGTGCCAGCCGCTCGGCTTCTGATCAACGAAGCTGATGAACAAGACATCTCTGCGGCTACTTGGGCGGACCATAAATGGAATTCTGAATGGAGGTCAAGCACCACCAGACTCCATTCATTTATCCCCGACGCAGACACACGCCCCATCGGCCTGACACTACAGAGACAGGCATGGGTGCGCCTCAATCGTCTCCGTATGGGCGTCGGGCTTTTCCGCTCAACCATGCACCAATTGGGAATGGCTTCTTCCTCCTCCTGTGAATGTGGTGCAGAGGAACAGACCGCAGACCACATCATCAATGACTGTACCATCTTCAAGCCACCTAACGGAGTGGAAGGTCTGCGCGTCATGGATGATGAAACTAAAGACTGGCTGCTCTCTAGCAGCCTTCCAGTGTAGTACGGGAACATCGTGAATCTGGGGTGGTAAAAGGATAGACCTTCGGCCCCAGAAGCTCAGACGACGACGACCAGACCTCATTTTGTCCAAATAAAGTGAAGACCTCGCCCAGAAACAGCTCTTTTTTTCGGGAACTACCAGCTATTTGCAAATCTTTCATTTTTTGATTTCATATTTTCTGATGAAGCGGAACCATCAAGCACGCATGTCTCTACAATCATACATGTCCAATTGTCCATGCACGTTTGCTGAATTTAGTGGAGAAAAGTCCTTTTGTACCTGTTGTAGTCCAGTATCCTGCTGCTGTTGATAAGGTATCAAAGTGCAAGGTTAATCGCGGGAAGAGAGATTAGGAACCACAACCCGCGCCATTCAGGTAACGAGGCAATACACACCGTGTCATTAGGATAAGAAGTCATTAGATCACGGTGCGTGATAGCACAGTGCACACTGATGATACGGTTCAAAAGCCGAGGTTACAGAAACAACAATTGATTTTTGATAGTCTGTTGGCGGTAAAAAATAGTGTCTGCTAAGAACTGGACAAACAATAAATGTACCTTTATCTTCTCGGACGGTAGCATACTGACTGTTGATAAGCGGGCAGGCTCTCTTTGTGCACAAGCCGGTCACATTATATTCGTTCCGGCAGAACCTTTGTGTCTCAGAGATCCGTGCTCTGCAAAATTAACAATGCATAAAGTGACGTCAACTTGTTGCCGGGAAGGAACGACCTCTGTCTCCGGCGGGAGTATGCTAGCCATGTGTAGCTGCTGAGGTGTACCCCAAGCAAATGTACCACTGTGAAAGAGATTAATCACATAAAGTCTCAGGGAAAAAGCCTCAACAAGTAAAAACAGTTCTTAATTGAGCATTTCATATGTAATATGTCGGAATGGCCCGTTTCGGTGAGTCCGATCCCTTAACAGGGGATTTTTTCAATTTTTTTTTTAATTATCGGGTACCGTAGCCTAATTATCACTGCCGTTTTAGGGTTAGGGGTTAGAGGTTACGAACTCACCAAATTGGACTCACCGAATAGTCGGTACACGACAACTGGGCGAGACAAAGTGGGCGATGCCACCTTGGGCGAGACCAGGTGGGCGACGAGTCAAGTGGGCGACGAGCCAAGTGGGCGACAGTCAAACTGGGCGACAGCCAAAGTGGGCGACGTGTCAAGTGGACGACGGCCAAAGTGGGCGACGGCAGCGAAAGTTTAGCCCGTCGGAACGGTGGTGACATATATAATTTATGTAGTTACTTTGTGGCGTCACGGTTTATCGTGAAGCTTAAGAAAATAAAGTCATATTTTCTGTTTTAGATCATAAAATATGACTTTTTATTTTTACTTTAAAATGCAATGATTGAACCCTAGTAAGTTCCTAAATGCAGTTCAAACAGCTCCTGTAGACATTGAAACTTGATAATTTGTGGAAGAGAGGCGATGGGAGTTTCACGATGTAAATTTGCATTGTGACATCATCTTGACACATTATTTTGCAACACACAAACCAGTCTCTGAATATTATAAACACTTGCGTTAGGTCACTAGGTCAGCCAGTGCTGAGATCTTAACTACTAAGTAGCTGGTTACGTGCATTAGACATTTGAATTTTGGCAGTGATTTTCAAGCGAAACCGAAGTTTTTTGTTAGTTGTTGGAGTGTGTTATTGTTCAAAATAGGCCTACATGTAAAAACTTACATACGAATCATCAACTACGGAGATTAGCATAAATTTGATGCTCTAAAAATAAAGTCATATTTTTCAATTTTTAGGTCATAAAAAAATTGCCCTAGTGAATAGTAATGACTTATTAACGTAACAATGACTGTTGACTTAACAAAGCAGACCAACAAACAATTTTTTAAAAGTTGTTTAGATTTTTCATTGCATTATTTTATATTGATTCAACGTCTTTGTTTGCGTCTTTACAACGTCTTTACAACGTCTTTACAACGTTTAAACATAAGATTATGGTCTGGGATTACAGACATTTGTCTTTGTTTTGATCGCATGTGTCTGTCCCACAATCATTCGATTGGTGACCTATATATATGTAGGCCACGACATTCTGGAGAAGCGTGCTCACAAATTGAAATGACCTGAATACTTCGTATAAAACATGCAAGGCAAGTCGTAGTTGTCATCACAATCGATTAGACATTTCAATTTTTGTAGTGATTTTCAAGCGAAACCGAAGTTTTATGTTAGTTGTTCGAGTGTGTTACTGTTCAAAATAGGCCTACATGTAAAAACTTACATACGATTTATTAACTACGGAGATTAGCATAAATTTGATGCTCTAAAGATAAAGTCATATTTTTCAATTTTTAGGTCATAAAAAATGGCCCTAGTAAGAACTGTCAGTCAGTCACAATGTGTTCTGTAAACTGCTGATGCGGCTACGCAGCGTCTAGACTAGAACATTCGGATTAAAAAATATCAGTTGACAGTTCGTACCGAAGTATTTTTGTGACTTGTTTGTTAAAGTAACCGGTAGCTCAGTATCGTTCGAAACTCGAAAGACGCTTTCGATTGTGATGACAACTACGACTTGCCTTGCATGTTTTATATGAAGTATTTCAATTTGTGAGCACCTTCTTCAGAATGTCGTGGCCTACATATATATAGGTCACCAATCGAATGATTGTGGGACAGACGCATGCGATCAAAACAAAGACAAATGTCTGTAATCCCAGACCATAATCTTATGTTTAAACGTTGTAAAGACGTTGTAAAGACGTTGTAAAGACGCAAACAAAGACGTTGAATCAATATAAAATAATGCAATGAAAAATCTAAACAACTTTTAAAAAATTGTTTGTTGGTCTGCTTTGTTAAGTCAACAGTCATTGTTACGTTAATAAGTCATTACTATTCACTAGGGCAATTTTTTTATGACCTAAAAATTGAAAAATATGACTTTATTTTTAGAGCATCAAATTTATGCTAATCTCCGTAGTTAATGAATCGTGTGTAAGTTTTTACATGTAGGCCTATTTTGAACAATAACACACTCGAACTAACAAAAAACTTCGGTTTCGCTTGAAAATCACTGCCAAAATTCAAATGTCTAATGCACGTAACCAGCTACTTAGTAGTTAAGATCTCAGCACTGGCTGACCTAGTGACCTAACGCAAGTGTTTATAATATTCAGAGACTGGTTTGTGTGTTGCAAAATAATGTGTCAAGATGATGTCACAATGCAAATTAACATCAAACAGCAAGCGCTATTACAGCATGCTTCGTGAAACTCCCATCCCCTCTCTTCCACAAATTATCAAATTTCAATGTCTACAGGAGCTGTTTGAACTGCATTTAGGAACTTACTAGGGTTCAATCATTGCATTTTAAAGTAAAAATAAAAAGTCATCTTTTATGATCTAAAACAGAAAATATGACTTTATTCTCTTAAGCTTCATGATAAACCGTGACGCCACAAAGCAACTACATAAATTATATATGTCACCACCGTTCCGACGGGCTAAACTTTCGCTGCCGTCGCCCACTTTGGCCGTCGTCCACTTGGCACGTCGCCCACTTTGGCCGTCGCCCAGTTTGGCAGTCGCCCACCTTGGCCGTCGCCCACTTGACTCGTCGCCCACCTGGTCTCGCCCAAGGTGGCATCGCCCATTTTGTCTCGCCCAGTTGTTGTGTACCGCCGAATAGTAGCAGACCCGTAATATGTGTATGTATACTTGTTAAGCATGAATCATTACCACGGTCCACACATTAGTGGCAAATCTGGCAATTGCTTCCTTAAAACGTAATAAATTAACCTGTAGACCAACTACTTTTTTATGAGTTGTATGAAAGTGTCTCTCCAGCCAAAGTTACCAGCATGACCACCACTGCCTACTGTGATATCAATGATTATAAGATAAGTTAGGTTAATTGCCTTCCTAAGCTATAAAGCAATTGTTGCTAGATATTGCTGTAGCCTATACCCATGATTCCCGCAAGATATCAGCTAATTTACATGTACCTCACTGAAATACTGGGTCTGCTACTATTCGGCGAGTCCGATTCGGAGAGTCCGATTCGACTAGTCCGATTCGGCGAGAACCCTTTTCGGCGAGTGCCCTTTTCGGCGAGTGCCCTATTCGGCAAGGTTTTGAAATTTTTGAAAGGAAATTATCGGGTACCGTAGCCTAATTATAATTGCCGTTTTTACATCGTTTTAACGTCGCTAAACGTTGAAATCGTGCAGAAAGGAATAAAAAGAAAATGTTTGAACTATTAAATTAAAATTCGTCATGTCAGTTCGGTTGTTTTTATTTCCAGACCATCATATGAAAAACAATACACGTCAACATAGCAAAGGTAGAAGCGACAAAACGCGAACGTTAAAACGTGCTTGAATTCGTCATGTCAGTTCAGTTGTTTTTCTTTCTGATCATGATATCGAAAACAATACACGTCAACATAGCAAAGGTGTAGAAAAAGGTAGAAGCGACAAAACGCGAACGTTAAAACGTGCTTGTGACCGAAGTAAGTTATTGAGTTGAAAGAAATTTGGCAAGGTCGCAACACTTTCAGAAAAATTTAAGATATGAAGGAAAAATAAAACAAAGAAAATGTTACAAAAAAAAAAAAAAAAAAGATCATGTTTATGTCTATAAGTTAGTACTTTTAAATAGTTAAAATGATTAGTTTGGACCAACAAATGTGTGGCCTACAGCTTGGATTGAAAGGAAATTATCGGGTACCGTAGCCTAGTTATCCCGACCAGCAAAAAATTGTTCCAAGAACACAGTTCATTTTACATTGTAGTAACAGAATGAAAAGGCTAAACAAATGTGTGGCCTATCGTGTTAACGTCGCTAAACGTTGAAATCGTGTAGAAAAGGGAGCTTTTGCTGACTAGGATACTTTGAAACTGAGAAACATTCACAGAAGCCCTACGATTTGTTCCAAGAACCCATTTAGCATAACATTTCATTTGTACATTGATTCAACGTCTGAATACATTATCTTAAAAATGCAACGTATCGTAGGGCTTCTGTGAATGTTTCTCAGTTTCAACGTATCCTAGTCAGCAAAAGCACCCTTTTCTACACGATTTCAACGTTTATCGACGTTAAAACGATAGGCCACACATTTGGTTAGCCTTTTCATTCTGTTACTACAATGTAAAAATGAACTGTTAGGCTAACTGGGTTCTTGGAACAAATTTTTGCTCGTCGGTATAACTAGGCTACGGTAGCCTACCCGATAATTTCCTTTCAATCTAAGCTGTAGGAGTGTAGGTCACACATTTGTTGATCCAAACTAATCATTTTAACCATAGGCGCCTAAGCCGTGGGGGCCAGGCCCCCACGCATATTTCCGTGTGGGAGCAACTTTTTATGCGGCATTGATACATAAAACAATAAATGAACTAGCGATCGGCAGCAGGAAAACATTTTTAAATACAAACCGCAACAGCTTCGCAGTAAATAATCACTAGAACGAGTAGCGATGCTACAATCCCACCCCAGACAAAAAAATCTGTCATTTTTACGTTGATTTAACGTCTGCAGACGTTGAATCAATGTAAAAATGACTGATTTTGCTGCCTGTGACATAGCAAAAATCTACCATTTTGCGTCGATTCAATGTCATCAGATGTTGAATGCACCCAAAAACAACATAATTTGCTACGTTGACGCAGCGTGCGTTTAACTTAATGCGCTTGCAAACAGCCTCCTGTCGCTTTCGAAAGTCGAAACCTCTGCAGAGAATTGTCGCGGCAGTGAATCGGTTGCTGTGAAAATGAACTTGAAGTCTCGGCCCGAGGTTACCACTAACCAACGTAACAAGGGCTGGGACAAACCGCACTGCCCACAGTAAGACAAGCGGCATAATCAACACAACAACGGACTCGTGCAAACTGCATGGCGCACACACGTCCGTTGCCATAGAAACCCGATCAAAGGCGGGGAATATGCGCATCTTTTGTTTCATCTGCAGCACGAAAACGGGCGTATCACAGCGAATTGAAACTTGATCAGCCATAAGTTGCGATATTGTAGTGAAAAGGGAGCAATGTCAAGTCGAAAACTTACCGTAATCAAACGTCTCTCTGTAACTATTTTTCAAGGGCTGTTTACGGATGTCAGCAACTTTTAAATTTATTAATTTAGGTGACGTGCTGTTGAATTGATGTAAACATGAATGATTTTGCTTTCAACAGGTATATTTTCAAGCATATGACCAAGTTATGATGATGATGACCAAGTTAGTATTTTCATTCCATTTACAGTATACCTTTTAGTAAACCTTTTCGTCTCTTGTTTCATGCTAATAAATCTAGTTCGTTGCTAAACTTTATGTTGTGCTTAGCTTAAAGAGTCGCAGTCCATCAACCGCTAGCCAACGCAGACGCATAGCATGTGTTTTGGTCGAGCTTTGTTTATAATAATTAAGGGTAGGTCGAACGTAGCGATAACTCCGAGTGTGGCAATAAAAGCAATCCTAGTGTGACGACATAATTACGTCATCCATCTGCGTGACATTTCGCTGAATTTACGTTGCTGCTGATGAAACACGCTTTCGGCCCCACGGCCAAAAAAATAGTTGGGCGCCTATGATTTTAACTATTCAAAAGTACTAACTTACAGACGTAAACATTATTTTTTTTGTAACATTTTCTTTGCTTTATTTTTCCTTCATATCTTAAATTTTTTTGAAGGTGATGCAACCTTGCCAAATTTCTTTCAACTCAATAACTTACTTCGGTCACAAGCACGTTTTAACGTTCGCGTTTTGTCGCTTCTACCTTTTTCTACACCTTTGCTATGTTGACGTGAATTGTCGCTTCTACCTTTGCTATGTTGACGTGTATTGTTTTTTATATGATGGTCAGAAATAAAAACAACTGAACTGACATGACGAATTTTAATTTAATTAATAGTTCAAACATTTTATTTTTATTCCTTTCTGCACGATTTCAACGTTTAGCGACATTAAAACGATGTAAAAACGGCAATTGCAATTAGGCTACGGTACCCGATAATTTCCTTTTAAAAATTTCAAAAACTCGCCGAATAGGGCACTCGCCGAAAAGGGCTCTCGCCGAAAAGGGCTCTCGCCGAATCGGACTAGTCGAATCGGACTCGCCGAATCGGACTCGCCGAAACGGGCCATTCCGGAAATACTAACTGTCTCATTTGCATGGGTATGGGAAGGTAAGCACAAAATATGTCTACATAAATCATTTCTATAAATTCTCTAACTAAACAGAAGCTGTCACTTGATTTTAAAGAAATCACCGAATCGGTTTTCTCCAAAATAGACTGTTTATTTGGTTTTGTTTGTCGTATCCAGGCTTACACCCGGTGGTTGAAGATTTAGATTAAGTGGACGGGAAGGCAAGGAAGCCAATCGTCGTGTCCACCTTCAGGCATGCTTTTAAGTGACCTGCCACAGACACAGACGCATGCTCTTGAGCAGTGTCGAACCGGCACCCTTTCAATTGCCGTTCCAGTGTTCTCACCACCCGGTTATGCAGCCGGCTACAAAAGGCTGTCTCCGAATGGGAATTTATCGAATCGGATGCTCCTTAACGTTTCATATCCCAAAAAACTACATTACCACTTATAGTGTTGGGCGATATATCGAATTTTCGATACGATATCTTTTCAATATCGATATTTATTTCAATATCGTTCGATATTTTAACCATTACAGCCCTAACTCGTAACTGCAAACCCCTACAAAAACGTTGCCGAAGCCAAACGGCAAAAGTTGAAATTGCCTCGGCAATTGCTGTGAACGTTTATTACGAAAAAAATTGTACCAAAACATGTGAAACGAGAAGCGAAAAATATACTAGAGTAGTCTATCACGACCGCAGTGTTTAATTTGTTGTGATGTACCGGTAATAATACCAAAAGTAGCGATAAAGCGAACAACGCGATATGCACGCTGTTACTGTAATTCACGTTGAATAACTCACGGAGAGGAAAAGTAAGTTAAAATTGGGTTGATTTAACGTTCGAGTCACACAAATCGATTTAATTTTCCCGGCGGGTTATATTGCGTAACAACAATGCCCAACAACAAATTTGCGTTTGTTTTACATTAATTCGACATCTAACGACGTTGAATTATCATAAACACTGGCGCCGACTTACGGGGTGGCCACGGTAACGGGTTACGGGGTGGCCACTCGGGGTGGCAGCCACGATATTCATTTAGGGCCTAAATGAATATCTATTTTCAAATTTCATTAAAAAAATGCAATTTTTGAAACTTATTGAGTTTTATTTAAAAAGTGCACTTAGTAAAGTCACAGCAGTTTTAACGTTCTGCAAATTTGCATGTTAACATGATTCTATTCGAGGAAAGCTACACTCCCTGCCAATTCCCATAAATAAAAGCAACCTTTTTCAATTACTTAAGATTTTGCATTTTTTGTTTGAGAATTATTAAAATAAAGTTCAACCAGCCTCATGTTTAAAAATTTTATTTTTAAACATGAGGATTATTTTGACATTTTTATTTTGACATTTTTAAACATGACGATTTTGCATTTTGGATTATTTTCCGACTTCAATTGGAGTGTACTGTCATCTACTTCATGCTTTAATTTCTGCTTTGTTATCTACTTCATGCAGTAATATTGCGTGGCAAACTGTGAGGAGGGAATGTATTGGTCTGACATAGGAGTTGCTTGTTACATCATAAAAAAATTACGAAACGTCGTACTGTAAAAGTCGGGTCTGCTACTATTCGGTGAGTCCAATTCGGTGAGTCCGATTCGGTGAGTCTGATTCGGTGAGTTCCTAACCTCTAACCCCTAACCCTAAACCCCTAACCCTAAAATGGCAATGATAATTATACTACGGTACCCAATAATTTAAAAAAAAAATTGAAAAAATCCCCCGTTAAGGGATCGGACTCACCGAATCGGACTCACCGAATCAGACTCACCGAATCGGACTCACCGAAACGGGCCATTCCGGTAAAAGTCTGAGGCGGGAATTTATTGGTCTGACAAAGGAGTTGCTTGTTACACCATAGAAAAAATTACGAAAAGTCGTCCAGTTAAAGTTTTCGCCGACATTCCAGTTTTATTCAGCTTAAAGATGCCATCGAAACGCGTTCAAATTGCAGCCCTCCATTGAGTCATTTTTTGTTGCGTCTAGTCAGGATTTCAGCCAGCATGAAAGTGACCAAAGCCTGAACGAAACGAAAGTGTGCCACTGCTAAAAAGCGTTAGCACGATCACGATCAGGGAGGTGGAAGAACCGAGCACGATAATCGTTATTGAAGGGAGAAGCTATCAAAAATCGTGGGAGAGTGAATTCCCGTGGCTAGAATACGATAGATGCAAAGATAGAGCATTCTGTCCGATTTGCAACTATGTCGCAACTGCTTGATCTATTTGCAAGCAATGAAACAATTTCATTAATGCTTCCAAACATGGTCTGCATTGTGAAAATATACCTTGCCTTTGAAAATATACTGAAAATATATCGTTGCCTTAATGCCTTCCACCACCTGCGAGGCGGAGCGATCGTTTAGTGCACTCAGGCGCATAAAAAGCTACTTGCGATCTACCATGACGCAACAGCGATTGAACCACGTCCTAATTTTAAATGTTCATCAAGCTGAAGCTTCACGGTTACAACTTGACCAGTTGATTAACAGTTGGATTGACAGAGCTGCTGTTCGCAAAAATACTTTTGCCAAATGTTAAGTGTCAGAGCAGCAACGTAACAATACAATTCACGACATACCTCCTGTGCTTTGTTTTAAAATTGCTTTGTAAATTATCGAGCTACAAATCAGGTGTGAAAGACAGTTGCATCTACGAAACACGCTTAGTAAAGATCAAACAAAAACATGCAGTTTGAAAGTTTTTAGGTTGCCATATTGTGCTATCCGCCACCCCGTGCAAAAATAAAAGTCGGCGCCTATGATCATAAAATAACGTTAATTGCTCAACCAAGTACCGGTAACAAATTAATAGCTCCCTGCGTGAAGATTGCCTCCATTTACGTATGCACTAGCATAATTTCGGCACAATTGGGATACTGCCAACACCACAAAGTCTGTTTGATGAAGAACTAGCTGTCAGAATCGGAATCATCAGATGCTGTATCGGAGGATGAAGTCGTTGTGTCATTACTGGAATCAGACACATCAAGAGGCTCATCGCTTGGCTGTAAATCTACACTGTCTTCGCCGTTCGCAATGAAGCGTCCACGTTTTGCCGCTTTCGTGCTTTGATACCCATCCGCACGCCTCTTTCGCAGAGCTCCATCAGGGTGTTGACTAAGGATCAAATCTATGGCTGTGGCATAACGACTGGGAGGAATGTCTAACCCTAACCTTACAAGCGCTTGTTTGGCCTCGGCATTTTTATTGCCAACGCTAATGCGTCATTCATGCATCTGCGTCGGCAATCACCTCGGCAATTGACGGCAGAGGCATTCCATTATAATTCAACAAATTTTAGAAAGAAATGTAACCACTAAGTTTCAAAAGGTGTTGGTTTTGATATATTTTGTTGTGTTCAAAATTTGAACTTGGGCAAAAAAAAAAATTTTGAAAATCGGACAAGTGGTTTTTGAGATATTGCGTTTTGAAATTTTGTTGCTGTCACTAGGTGGCGCTGTTGATGTTCCCAATGCTTTTTGATTTTAGGACTATATTTGGGGTAGAAAGTTGGTTGAAGTGTCTATTCCATCATTTTTCATAATGCAGAATTCAAAAATGGTCTCAATTTTAGTCTAAAGGCATTAGCTAAGGAGTTTAAAAAATTTGGGGGACCAAATGTCAACCCTCAAATTGTCATGTGGGTAACAAGTTATCCCAAAAAAAAATTCTGTTCTTGAAAGTTTCTTGCATATACTTCATGATAGTATAATATTTTTTTATGAGACTTTTGTCCTTTTTGCACAATGCAACCTTATATCAAAGCATAGGCGCCGACTTTTCAAAAAACCTTGGGGGGCGAGAAAGGTGATGACGTCATAACTGTAACGCTATTTTACTCAATTAAAATAGTCTTTGATTAAGCTTAGTGTCTTGTTTATATTGACAAATAGGTCACAAACCGAATTCATTAGAACCGCTGCTTGAAACGATTAGTTTTATGCATGCAGACGCAGTACGCCTAGTCGTAAACATTTTGATGTTGTTAGCTCGTAATTGGAACAATTGGAAAACAAGACGATTCGTTTCCGTTTCGTGCGAGTGAGTAACAACGATCAAGACAGTGAAGTTATCGAAATAAAATAAATCTCAAGCAGAGTGAAAACCCGCTATCAGTTATATTAACCTCGTTTCGCTAATTACTTACTTTCAAAGCGTTGACAACGGCGAAATGTTTTCTCTTCTGTTTTTTATCGAAAGTCTTTGTAGTCTTTTATTGAATACAGTAGGCTATATACTCGAGTAAAGGTCGAGATGTTTGCAAGTGCTTTTCACTTCAAAAATGCAAGTTCAACTAACACGTGGACATGCTGTTGTCTCCAGCTCGGCAGTTTTCAAAATGAACGCACTAAAAATCATTGTCGACGTAGATTACGGAGTGTGAAATCGCGTCGGCCTAAGTAAAACTTTTGAATACGTTTATTTGCAGTGATTCAAACTTAATTTTCAAATTCAATGATTTCTTGTCAATTCTAAACTTTATGCACTTGTTGAGCAATATGCAAAGCTCACGAGACAAAACAGAAAGAGCTGTTTTAAGAGATCATTTTTTTATTTTTGCGTGTAGGATATAATCGTTCTTATACGTAACATTCCATAATCGTTAAAGTCGATGTCAAACCTGAGCGGCCGCATAAAACAATGATGCCAGGTTAGCTAGGTGATAATAGCGGTAAGAGACGTCGTTAATGCAGGCAATATCTGCGACCAAGACCATTAAACACCTTTTCTTTTATCGGTTTTCGATTTAATTCTCACACATTGCGAAAAAAACAATGCGTTCTGTTGAATCATAATTGTCTCACAGCGGGAAGACCTCGTTGAAAATAGCGCGTCTAATTTAGCTGGTTTACTGTCCAGCAGCGTAAGTTACTTTGCCATCTACTTTGAAATTTCCATACCATATGAGAAAGCCATGCCATTAGCTGTTGTTTTGCGGGCAAGAGCAACGTAGGCTTTTCTTGCTTTCGGCATTCTTTAAGTCCGTTTACATTATCTAAATCTCTTTCGCAAACTTTTTATATTTAAAACACCACTTGGAATCACCATTTTTGTTGCCCCTCCACCATAAATTTACGGAGGGCGCCGCCCCCGGCCCCCCCGGAAGTCGGCGCGTATGTATCAAAGATCTATTAATGCAATATTTGAATGATGCTTGCTTATGACGACACAATAACAAATTACAGATTTCCTCAAAAAACTTTTTTTCATAGTGAAAATTGCCCGGAAAAACAAAATTTGACTGCAATTTTGAAACAAGGGCTGGTTTTCCTGAGCAATTTTCACTATGAAAAACGTTTTTTGGGAAAATCTGTAATTTGTTATTGTGACATCATAAGCACGCATCATTCAAATATTGCATTAATAGATCATATAACTTCTCATGCAAGTCTTTGATAAAAGGTTGCATTGTGCAAAAAGGACAAAAGTCTCATAAATAAACAGTACCTATATTATCATGAAGTATACGCAAGAAACTTTAAAGAACAAAAAAAAATTTTGGGATATCTTGTTACCCACATGACAATTTGGGGGTTGGCATTTGGTTCCCCAATTTTTTTTAAATGCCACACAACTCCTTAGCTAATTCTTGTAGACTAAAAGTGACATCAATTTTGAATTCTGCCTTATGAAAAATGGTGGAATAGACACTTCAACCGACTTTCTACCTCAAATATAACCCTAAAATCAAAAAACATTGGGAACATCAACAGCGCCACCTAGTGACAGCCACAAAACTTCAGAACGCGATATCTCGAAAACCGCTTAAGTCCGATTTTGAAAATTTTTTTTTGCCGAGATGCATTTTTCGCATACTATGACATATGCTTTAGTCATCAAAATTGAAGACTTAGTGGTTATTTGGATTTGTTCAATTATAATGGAATGCCTCGGCAGTAATTTCGAAGACTGAGAAACTCTTTTCTTAATTAGAACTAAAATATCGAAAAGTATCGAAATATCGAGTATTTTTTCAAATATCGTATCGTTTTGTTTTTTTCAATATCGCCCAACACTAAACACTTGTCTTATACTCACTTCAGTTTATAAGCACAGTTCTTTTTGTCTCCAATGATATCCCACATCACCTATAATAATATAATATCCAGATGAGTACAAATTATTTGTCACAACTGAATAATCAATCATATCTGTACACAAATAACCTACGGTTTAAAGCATGGGATTTCAAAAATATCAAAAAAATAAAAATTTACAAGAAGTTTATACGCTAAGTCGGAAACACGACTAAACTGTTTTAGCAAAAAGTTTATTTTAACATACAAATAATATTAATGGTGTTGCAAGCAGCCAAGCACAGTAGTGTTTTTCACCTTACATAGAAAATTACATAACAAACACAGTGGTAAAAACAAATAGAATACTGCCAAAGAAAACCATAAAACGATAAACAAAAACCAAGAAGTATACCTTAGGAGCATAATATATTATATACTACCTAAGGCAGTGATTCTTAAACTGGGGGGCGCGCCCCCCTTGGGGGGCGTGTGAGGCTCACAAGGGGGGCACAAGAAATTGAAAAATTCTGCGTGAATTATGACTAAACATGTCTTCACAACTACGCTAGACAGTCGATTGTTGAAGATGAAACTTTATTTTACAGTAGTACCAGTGTTTGTAGAGCGTGTTGTTGTCTTATCTCGCATTCTTTGTGATGTTTTAGATGTTGCTAAATATTTCTGCTACGCCATAACTCTCGTAACACAACGGTTTTCTGACACAGCAGCCTCGAGCTCTATTTGTAATAATAATGGCAATGACTGACTGAGAAGTGATAGCGGCTAAAAGGGCAGCAGTATCCCCGACTCTATAACAGTAGGCTACCATGGGTAAACTTTTTTAAAATTTTAGCATTGATTTAATTAGGTTTATTTTTAATTAATCAATTCTATTGACATAAAATGAGTGGAAAAAAAAGAAAGTATGACAAAGATTATCTGAATTTTGACTTAATAGATGGTTGTAATAAGTTGTA